>NW_026136713.1:19129859-20564859 GCF_905237075.1 Dicentrarchus labrax
GCTAAAAATATTTAGGAAACACAGGACTGGATGTATCAACCTGTACATTTTAAAAAAGAAGTCTCTGCATAATCCACATATGGCTTTACAGGAATTTATTGTACCATGTTCATAATTTAGTGCAAGAATAAACACACTACATGTACTTTGTTCATAGCATGCACACTGATAGGAATGAGAGAAATCCAAAGAGTGGCTGACATTGGTAGCAGACTGTAGCTTACTCTGCAAAAAACCTCCACCGTAATAAGTAATTTAATCTCATATTCAATATCGAAATTTGATGTTTATGAAAGCAAGAGAAGGTCTCTGCCAGTGGGGTGAGATAATTCCATTTGTTTCCAATAGTGCTGAGCTTGTTTTCTAGAAACAAGCACTGCAGCCTCACAACAATAAGGAAGAAAAAGGCACTTCATTGAATTGGTATCAAGAAAATAACACTTGAACCAAAACATTTCTTCATACAAGTTGACTTGTATTTGGATCAAGTGAAAGGTAGTCACACAAAATACGCAGATTTTAATTGTTTAGGGTAATAAAAAAAGACTCAACTCCTGCCTTCCTCCACCTCTCAAAAGTTTGTTCATCTTTTTCTTTCTTCCGCAATGTGTGCCCACATACTTCAGATAATTGTTTTAAAACACCAGTTTGTCAAGTTTGCATTTGAGTGGCAGGCTGAAGACTTTGAATGTGAACTTTGAATGTGGAGTAATGAGATATGTATTCATATTAATGCAATGTGGTAACTTAAAAGAAGACATGAAAGGAAGTCGTGCTCTGCGTTTTTGCGAGGGCTCTGAGAAAGGTGTGTGTGCGTGGGAGGAGAGGTGGGCTGTCAGTTACTGAGGATCTTCAATGTCCAGCCTGAGCAGAGAGAGAGAGAGAGAGAGATAGGGAGAGAGAAAGAAGAGTGGAGGTGTGTGGAGAGGAGTGGGTGGAGGGAAAGGCCTTGAGAGGGATGGGAGGATGAATGCAGGGGACGAGATAAACACAAGAGAGACAAGGGAGGTGGAAAAAGAGTGGAGGTGCACCAGAGTTCACATGAAGGATATGAGAGTTCCTCTGCTTATTGGCTATAAAGTCACACACATCAGTGTTCCATAGTTATTACGAAGGCCTGGGTGGTAACATCACCCTCGGGTGATCACACATCTGTGACTGGAATGAAAGCTCTCAAATGCACTGTAAAAAAAGTCCATCTTAATGGGAAAGTCCAGTTATTTTTACAGCCTACGTTAGCTAGTTTATGTTCATTGTTTTGTTCCTGTGAGTTATAGCCAGAGCTGCAGTGGAGGCTAAAAGTCATTAATAGCATTTACAACCACTGGTTTTATCCTCTGTTTTGTCACGGTATCTCCATGTGTGCACAGAGCTGTCATTCCCCCAGCCTCCACTCATCCTACAGTGACACCTAAAACTGTATGGTTGCACTGTTTTGTTGGATTGAATGTGTTTTATATGAAAAGGCCAGGGGGTTATTCCATCAAGGGGGATAATGAAACCTGCGCTTGAAGATGTTTGTGTAGGATTTAGCGGCAGATTGAATCTAACTGAACACTGCTGCCATCTGTATTTGACAACCTAGGAATGAGAACGGGCGTTGAAGTGTTTGGGAGAAATTACGGTGGCCACGAAACTCATGAAAAACACAAAAAGGCCCTATCTGCAGTCAGTGTTTATTTGTCTGTTTTGGGCTACTGTAGAAACACTTAACATAATTGAGCTGTGTCTAGGCAACATTAACTGAAACCAGGGTTTAACTGCTCTATATTGTGTGTGCACACAGAGCACATAAGCAGCCTAGAACAGTTTATTGGGGGAAAAAAAGCCCAAAAAATTAGCCACAAAATTAAGCACAAAAACATTTTCCAGAGTGCTAAACAGCCTATAATGAAATGTAAATGTACGTGTTAAAATAGTTGCTGAACTGCAAATACCATTTTAGTCACCATGAAAATGCCACTGCTACTTCTGGGGAACCTCCATGAGAACCTCACACTACAGAGGTGCACAGGAGCTTGCAGTGGGCCCTCACAGTTCTTCTGTCCATGGGTTCCCGAGGGGCTGTATATAATGTATAATTACCACTTTAGATTTCTTAAGATGACATGTACACATTCTCCTTCATTAAAAATTCACAAATCAATGACTATATATATATATATATATATATATATATATATATATATATATATAATATATATTTTGCTTCAAGATCCTCAAATCATGGACAGATTTATCCTTGATGTTGAATATCAGGAAACTTCCATCACCGATCATCTAACAGAATAGAGAGTGACTGTCAATGATGTGGTACACTTCACTTGGCAGAGCATTAATTGCTCAGCAAGACTAAGACGTTTTGCATAGTCCTTCTGCAGCTACATGTGCAATGACATATTTGATAAGGAAAGGAAATACCTGTTTTTGTTGTTGTTTATTTTATTTGTATTATTCACTGATCTGTGTTGGTAAGGTAAACACTGTACAGCCACTTCTTTAGCCTAACACTGAAATAGACATTTCTGTAAACAAGATTTACATCCTATGCAGTGTTGACAACAAAGCTGATTTGATCTATTATCACAGATATACACATTTCATCCAGATCCAGTAGATCCAACTGGATAGCTTCCTCCAGTACATATCTGTACATTCCCGAGTGACATAGTGTGCCTCCACATGGTCCACACGAGGCTCTGACCATGATAATTTTACCCTAATCATAACCAATGTCTGAACCTAACCAATCTAACCAACACAATCAGTGAGTACTAGCTCATCAGAGGCAGAATGTGGCTGGGAAATTAAATAAGGCAGATTTTGGAGAGTTGATCCTTGTGTAACCCCTTTGTTAAGGTTGAGAAGTTCACAGTTTGTACAGTACCTTCACATATGACACACTGAGATTTTTTTTTCCAATTAATTCCTGATCCAGCCAAGTGTTAAAACTAAAGGCACTTCAATGACACACTGTGACTATTTTAAAGATGTTACAAAGATGGCTTAGATAGCTAAAGAGTAATAATTCTATTTGAAAAAGATAGAAAACAGCCTGCTGAACAAAAACAACTGACATATCCTGTCTCCGGGTTTTCCTCAAGGCCTGTAACACTAGCTAAATGTCAGAACAAACCTCCACGCAGCAAAAACATTGACTGCTGCCTCAGGTGTATAGGAGACGTGCAACAGTGTCTCTAAGAGGAAGAGAATCTCTTTGAAAAAAAAAAAAGGCAGACAGTTGCAGGACGAAAAGCTTTATTTCAACTTCACTGGTGTGTCGTCACATTTTAGGAAAAGTAATTAATCACACTTTTGTTTGCCAAGTCACGATGTCTGGTGTAAGGAAGGTGTTTTCTTGTTATTAATAAAGTACTTTATCCAAGGTCCATTGACTATTTATACAGTGCAGTATGCATGCAGACAGATCGCAACCTCCTTTTAAGTTACTTTATATCTTTTGATATCCACCTCTGAGATGTCTGCTGCTACCCCAGTACAATAGGAGTGACTGAACTGGTGAAGTGCAGTGAAACAACACTTCCTCCATCTTCCTCTTTGCTTTCTCTGTTGCTCTCCCCCGCCTCTCTCTATCTTCGTCTCCCTGCACAAAAGCAAAAGCTCTCTGTGTAAAGATAACCATAGAGGGTGTGTGGGAATGAGTCTGCAATTACAACAAGGAAATATATGAATTAATTGAACTGTTAAATCAATTGTTACAGTGCTTGGGAAAAAAAGCAGCAACTGCAATTATGTTGATGTTGAGCCAAAAGGGATTTCAGGGTCTGGGAAGACTGATAAAGCATCGATCTCTTTTCTTTTTACTTCCCTGTTCATCTGTTTCTCTTTCTTCTCTGGGCTTCTTGCATTCTCTTGGCATTCTGTCTGCTCATGTCCATCTGTCTTGCTGCCAGTCTGGTTTCACAGGCCAGAGTTCTGGCTTGTTGTGTCTCGTTTGTGTGTTTTATAGCTTATGCTTTGTAGGTTTTGGCTGGGAGTTGTTGCACAAACTCTGTTAAACATGTAGTGTTTACTTATTGTTACTGGTTGGGCCTTATGTCGCTTTATGCCTATAAAAATAATCAACACCTGATATCTGAGGTCTTATCTCTAGCGTTCTCCTGAATTCACTATCTAACTTGCCTTGCCTCTAATACAGTTATTTGTGGCTTCACTGAGAGGTCACATGCTTCAGTCTGAACGTTTGGCTTTTGCATCCCTTATTCTCAGGAGAAAAGGAAGGTGCACTTTTGCCAGTTTCATTCTAGACCAAGCAAAACAAGCTATCAACACTACACATAAGGGAACACACAGGGAGGGGAGGTTATTGATCTCTTAACTCTGTTCCAAACCTTGGTAACAGCTAGAATGTCTTTTGACCTTATGTATCATCAAAGAAAACAAAAGAGAAAAACAATATGTTCCTGTCCTGGTTTCCCTCTTCACATCTCACACTCATTTGTTAGCCAATTCAGGTGATAACCTTGGTACAAGTGGGCTTCTGCATGGCTCTGTTAAGGTTAAGCTGGCGACACAAAACGATACATTCGAAAGCAGTGGAACAAAAAAGTTGACTGCAAGACAAGACTCGGTGGCAAAGTAAATAATAAAGAGGACCATCTTTAAATATGATACTGAAATGTTTTACTTAAATTTAAGTTGATGTGATGATGAGGTGGCAGCTCTCTGCTTGTGCATTTAACTTGGACATGACATGTCTTGAGGACTTTAATTTGGCCTCTGCCTCAGTGCTTTGTTCACTTTCACAACAATCTTCAGAAAAATCAGTTATAAGCCACAAAAAAGGCCCCTATTTGTGTTTTTCGTGATAAGCTCCTCTTCCAATATAGAAACTGATAGAAAGTTTCTAAAACTGTAGTTCTGTCTGGGCAGCACCAGTCAACTTAGTTTTGGATTTATTTTGGATGCTTTGGGAAAACAAAGCTGGTGTTCAAACATTGCATTTGTTGTCCTGGTAGTTTGCAGAAGCGATTTGATGCTGTTAAACTGAGAATGTGTAGCAAGTGCACATTCAAACAGGTGTCGAGTAATGATAAACTATACAAAAACAGAATATACACATCTCTCCATGTACATAACGTGACAGCAGTGCCTGCATGCAATGTCAGAGCAAAGGGTAGGGGTGTGTGACTTTACAATATTTGTGCATTGGGAAATTAGGCCATTTTGCTGTGTTTTCAGCTATGGCCCTTCGACTTTGGAACAGCCTTCCCCTCAGTGTGAGATCGACAGACTCTACTGCAGCTTTTAAGTGCCTCCTGAAGACCTATTATTATTTAGCATTAACAGGCAGTATATAATAATAAATGCTATGACACAGTAAAATATAGTAGTAAGCAGATAAGTGTTTATTAATGCATTCATCAACACATATAACTCATCCTATTGGTGCTTCTATGTTGAGGCTTCTCTATATACAGGCAATGAAAGACAATATAGTGAAACACAGTTGTATTATGTCCTCTGAGGTGAAGTTATATTTGTTGACAAATAATGTACATAAATAAACACTTAAAAATGTCCTTAGCTATAACCTAAAGCACATTTGAATTATGATCATCTGTAAATCAAACCAATAATGTATTAGGTTAATCCTGGGCTATTTTTTTTAGTAGTTTAGTCTTATTGTAGATCATTTAAATATTACCCCTAACTGAAAATTGCAAACATCAATCACAGTTTACAGACTTCCTGGCTTCAACTTTGACCTGTTGTACTACAACAAGCTTATAAGTATCTGGTCAAACTTGGCTTGTTTGCAACCTACCTTGACTGTGTTTCTTGTCCCATCAGATTATGTAGCAATGTCACCATGTTTCAAGATCAGCAGTTACTTTGGTGAGCCAAAAGAAACAATAGCAAAAACTACTAAAATAAAACCCAAGTTATAATAACCTTAAATAATTCCTTAACTTTATGATGAAATATGAAGTAATGGAAAAAAAAAGAAAGTGTTCTTCATGTTCTGACTTTGGTAGAAACTGATTTTAATGTGTTGAAATGAGTTAAACACAACAGTTAAAGAGGGAATGAGCACTGTCATCTTGTTTAACAAAACAAATATACAGAGCTTTTCACAGGCACTTACTTTTTGGTGGAGTGGAGTTGTTTCATCCCACTACAGTTTTTTTAATTCTGTCCTCCCTCTGCCAGCTTTCACCTCCTCCTCCCTGTCTCCTTTCCAGTCTCTCACCATAATCCAGCCTGTCGTGCATAGCCACTGACTCTCTTACTAATGAACAATTCTGTCTTTGACACTCACCTCACAGCAGCGAGGCTATGGGAAAGAACAACGTGGGTCTGCCAACTTCTCAGCCAATTTCAAACCTCCCTATGTCAAACTTTGGAGTGCTGCTTTAAAGCCTGAGTCCAGGAAAGGCCGGGGACATATTAGATTCTAAATGTTCGGGCACGGATATAGGAGCTCAAAGAGATTTTGTGGACTTCATTTGAATTCCCTGTGCTTAATTCACACTCATGAGCTCGTGGACAGAGGAAGCAAGCATGAGAGGCTAAGTAAGTGCAAGTAAGTTTAATGGATTTTGTCTTCTTATTCCTCGTCCTGGTTTCAAAATTTTAAATCAAAATCAAACCTGAGGTGGGTGTTATTTGATCCTATGTGCTATGCAATAACCCAACATAGTCTAACATATAGGTAGTGTTTTGTATAATGTTTCCAATGTATACATTCTATAGCTGGTGTGTGTCCCATTTGTATTTGCTAACTCATTACACACTAGCTACCAGTGGTCCCATAGCCAAAGATTACTGCTTGGAGAGGCATCTGCTTCCATTAATCACTATAAACCATAATGGAAAATAATGAAAATATTATCGGTATTCATCATATATATCATTATATATATTTGTGAGAGGCTGCTGCACCACATTTTTCTTATGGAAAGATTCACAATATTTCTTTAATGCGATTTTTCTTGCTTAACCAAATCATGTATGCAAAAGACTTTCACAATGCCCTTGCAATATAGTAAATCACATCTTATGATATTATATTAATGAAAGATATGACAGTATGAAAACAACACAGTTAAGAAATCCATTTTGGTCATCAAGATAACTACACTGACAGCACAGAGTCGTCACTCATGACCACATTTTTGCAAAGTGCTGCTGTTGGTTTAAAGCTGGATTTGAAATTCATTTTGTTCATAGTAGAAAGGCTCTAGTCCAAACCCTAAACCACAACAGATCAATACAGACAAATTACTATAAGACACAATGGAAAATATTATAGGAAACCATCTGGAGAGCCAGTGCTGCTCGCAATACTTAAAACAAAATATATTGGACAGGAACTGGGTGGGGTGTTACAGAACAGAAAAAAACCCTAATACAACTCAGCCACATGGGAATTTTGGGGGTCAGCCATCAGTCATGCAGCACTCCTCGGCAGAACAAAGTCTCGGTGTGGAATCTCCTCAGGACCAAATGCGTTTCATGTTGCATCAATCAACTTCTTCAATTTCATTCCATTGGAGGACTCTTTGAGGGCACGATATGGAGCATACATTTTACACTCGGACACTCAAATAAAATGGCTGACAGTAAAAACACTGCTCTATATAATAAATGGGGAGTGATTTTGGGCTGACAGTGTGTAGCAGCAGATCCAAGAAGTTTAAAGAACTTTGTATGGCCTAAGCCATGTTTATTTGTCCTAAGCTGCCCCAGCTGAGCCGCTATTGTAAACAATCTTTGCAAGTAGAAAAGCGGTATAAATTGGCAACGTCTATGTGACATAATGCCGTAACTCCAAAACCGCTTTAGTTCCCTATACTGATGCCCAAAAAAGGTGTAAAAAATGTTTTTGATGGTTTCGTTAACATGTTCTACATGTCAGAGGTTATCTGTTAGTACTGTGTTGGTGACCAAGAGTATTTTTGTGGTTTAGTTTATTCCCTGACCTTTCCATCAACGATGCTGAGAACTGAAGTACATACAGTATGTCGTATTGTGATTTCAAATGTTGAACTCCAGATAGCCCTACATTAAAGCTGACTTTTCTTTTATGACTTATTCAGCTGTGTTCTGCAAGAAAGACAACTCTATCCAAACGTCTTTCTGACATTTGAGCGCCACTCATGCTGTGATCCTCAAACATATCGTTGCAAGAGAAAATTTCTGATTCTTTTTGCTCTCATTCTGGATTTCCTCTCTCTTTTTTTGTCCCTCAGAGTTTTGTCTTTAATCTGTCCCTTTGGCTTTTCATCTTTTTTTTTTCTCTTTGCTCTCCTCTGTCTTGTTTCCCCTCCTTACAAAGTCTTTCGTTGCAACATCTTTGGCGCTCAGCAAGAAAGACGTCGCCATCGGGAGAAAAGTAGACTTACTGTTGCTCTTTTGAAGCATCACACAGCTTACAGCACGAGGGCACTGCTATGATCAGAGAGAAAGATAGTGAGTGGGGGAAAGATGAACCGAAAGTGAGAGAGACAGGAGGAAGGAGATTGACATGGGGAAGGAGGGGGGAGACATAGGAAAGGAGACAACATTGCTTACAAACATAGATATGAAGAGACAAGAAGTAAAAGTTGGGGAAAACATGCAAGAAAAATCCTGTATATAGCAGAAAAACTAATGAAAAAATGAGGAGAAGAGAAAAGAGATCAGGGGAAAACGAATGAGAAACTCAGTATCAGGGCAAAGAGGGAGATCATAGGGTTTAAGGTTGAGCAGGAAAAGACCCTGAGGAGGGATCTACCTCCTACACCTCCTTATCTCCTGTTCTCAGAGTTTAGGAGGAGCCTTACAGAGGACCCAGTGACTCCACAGAACATTCACAGCTCCACACAAGAGTGAGAAAAGCTAGAGAGGGAAGTCAGGAGGTGAAGGGAAGAGAAGAAAGAAGAAGAAAAAAGGACAAAAAGAGAGGAGAAGAAGATTTACGAGTAAAGAGAGAGAGGACAAGGTAAGAGGAGAAATAGAGGGGTGAAGAAGGCAGGGGAGAACAACTTGAAGGGAATAAGTAGGACAGGTATGTGAGAAGAGAAAGAAAGGGGATAGTGGAGGTAGGGTAGATGAGGATAAAGTGAAGAGAGGATACACGTAGAGGGAAAATTCTGCAGAAGAAAATCAAAAAGGGGAATAAATATCAAAGAAATGGTTGAACTTAATTGGCCTACAGTTGAGAGTAAGATGAGAAGATTTAGATTTAGATTCACTTGTTGAATGAAACAGCCTAAAACGTTACCATAAGGAGGCTAACATGCTCACAGTGACAATTTTATCATGCTGATGTTTAAAATTAAAGAAAGTTGTGGACTGACGACACTGCCATGTCTAAAAATACTCCTTTAACAACAGCTCTAAAGCGTATTTATTATATAACTGATGTATATTGTTTGTTAAACCTGTACAAAAAGACAAACTACAGTTGGGGTTTAGTTATGTGCTGGGACTATTTCTTGGCCAACAGCAGCCAGGTGCAGCGTCCGGTCATCACAGTGAGGTTGCCAGATTTGGCAGATGTTGATAGCTGTATTTTTTTAGCTTTCAACAAAGACGGGTTAGCTAGAAGACCCTGTCTCCAGTTTTAATTCTCAGCTAGGCTACACACAGAAAATAAGGGTATCTCCAAAAATATTTTTTTTTAAAAAAGGGAAAAGAAAAAAACAGCCAGATGAAACTGTTATTCTCACTCCCACTCTCCTAACCACTCTCTCTCCATGTGTCTCTGGCTTGCTCCTGAACAGGTGTAGGCTCTTCTCAGGCATTCGGCTCTGACATGCTTGGCCTCAAACAGCACACTACCATCAGCTCATCCAGCCTCTCATGCCTGTCCCTGCCTGTTCAGCGCTTGGCAGGCTCTCCAAAGAGCTCCTCTTTTTACTCTGACTACCTAAATGTGACCAGTGTTTGTCAGGAAAACATTTCATGGCTGGTGCGAAGAATCCCTCTCAAAGAGCATTAGGATCAGGTAACACTAACTGAGAACAAGTAGTCTTTTTAAAGATAGCCAGCTTTGTTTAGACAGAGTGAATCACATTCCATTCTTTACTTTTAAAAATACGGTGGGATGATTTGTATGTGTTGAAAGAAGAAATTCATAATGAAAGACATTTCAACTCATAATGAATGTTACATAGTCAGAAAATTATGGGAAATATTAGAGCAGAATACATAAACAACATACAAAACAGCTTAATTTCAGAGCTGTTTTTATTTATTTTATTGTTATGAGAAAAAAACAACTGAGTTAAGTTGAAGTAAAGATAGAATAAACCTGTTGTTGAAGAAGAAAAAAGATCCCTGATGATACAAAGACAGTACTTTTCTGGACAGTTGCACACATTACAAATGGGGCTATTTGTAATATTATTTTTTCATGGGAGCTCCACATAAAAGACAGAAAAAGGCATCTTTCATGTAAAACAATTCAAATATTGATTTTATTAAATCATAGCCACAAAACCAAACACAACAATACAAGAAGGCAGTTTTTTTCCCTCAGACAAGGTGCTCCCAGCTATTTGAATGTGGTTTTTCTGTGGACCTTTGGGGAAGTCCATATCTACACCTCCCTGCTGTGAACAAAGTTTGACTCACTGGATTACCAGTAACGAATAAGGTGATTCAACTTGATTAACCTGGCCTGTCTGTTTTAACACACACATTTACATTCCACAAACTGCTCCCTTCTATTCTTTGATCAAGATTTTGAATGAATCTAGATCATTAGTAATTTATCAGTCTGTAATGCTTCATTGTGTTTTTCCAGTTTAAGTGTCTGCTCCCACAGGCTCTTGTGCAATCTTCCACCCCTTCCAATCTCCTTTAAAGACCTCCCCACTAATGATTAAGCCTCTTTAAAAGCGAAAAAAAAACCCACTCTGGCTCTGCTACAAATCAGTACTAGTGTTTCTAAAACTGTCTTGTCTCCCAAATGTTTTGCTTGTTTTCAGGGCAAAATGGGTGATTTCATCTGGGGACCATTAACATACCGACAATCACCTGTTTACACCAGAACCAATGGATTTCTGTCACTTTCACCATCTGGCAACACCTTTTTAATTAACCCCAATACATGCTGGCAGGAATGTAAAATGGTCACCGCAGGCGGGGAAATGTGACATGAAAAAAACAAACAAAGGACAGTGAAGAGCAGCCTGTTAGCCTGAGGGATGACCAGGAGAGGAAGTTTTACTCTGACACACAACAGACAAACACATATAAGCAGAGACCAGCTGGGAGAGAATTGGAGTTGCAATTATTGAATAAATACCTCTGAGATCGACTGATGTCAGGAGGTCTGTGAAAATCCAAAGCTTGATTGCTTGATAGAAAGATGGGACAGGAGGAAACTGGCAGATGAGGTTTTAAAGTCTTTATCTATTTGGCTCTAAAACAGAAACAACACCTGTGTACTTTCAGGTAAGATGCTTTATATTAAAAACTGGTTGTTCTCATTGGTTTCCTATGTTGCTTATCATTTAAGGGACACAGAGTGTTAGCCCATGTAAATACGTAGGCTTAAGTGAGAGTTTTTAGATATCTAGCTTGCTGTGCATATAAAGGTTGTAGGGTTGGTCGATATCTTAAACATTTCCAACCAGAAAGATCCAAACTAAGAACAGCTTAATTGCCTTGTTAACTCATTGTAAACTTACACACTTAATTCAATCTTGACAGAAACAAAATTAAACTCACCAAAACCATCTTGGTTAGTCTGTCCAACAAACACCACTTTTGGTCTAAATAAACCCTTCATTCACTGAGTTAAATGTGGCTCTGCACACTCTTTTTCCCCCACTGCCTCTCTCTACCATTGCTGGCCTCAGCCGGTGGCGAATCATCAGTAGCTAATATATAGGTCCAATCGCCCAACCCTGGTAATTTGATCAAATTCACCAAAGAACCTTTTAATAAAGTGCTAGGCATCCCATGTTATGTAACACAGGTGATGTGTGGAAAACTGGCATTGTTGTACATTGCATCTGTGTAAGGTTAATATTATAGGCACAAAAGATACACTCACTAACACAAACTGTAGGTTTCACTGTCACTGATAAGCTGTTTATTCTGTATACAATATCTACTACTTACACCTGCAACTGCCTACTGTAACAGCTGCACATGCTGTATATATCCTACTGCTAAAATAATATAATAGAATCAACACAGTGAATGAAGTAAAACACCTAAAAAATGTATTTGTGTTGTGGGAATAATTACTGTACTCTCATAGAGGCAAAGGCAGATACACTAGGGAGGAGACTGGGGTGGATGGTTGATTTTTCAACATGTCTGGCACCTGAGATCCTGAGTCCTACCAACAGTGAAATATTGGTTCCTTGTGATGTTTCCTTAGCCTTAACCAGGTAGTTTTACTTGCCTAAACGTAACCAAACCTCAGCTAGAGATGCTGGATCAGAATTAATCTCAGTCAAATTGTAGAAATGTGGTTAGGAAGAGGAACCCTTTAAAATCACTACAGCTTGATTACTTCTTTATACTGTATAGTTTCATCGCACTCAGCTGTCATATACTGATCCAGAATATGTTACAACATTCAATTTCTAGATTCCATTATACACTCGTACAGTCTGTGGGCCATAGTGGCCTTATTCTGTGACACTCATGTTAGAAGTGCAATGAGATGAGATTAAATCTGAGGGCAGAGGGTTTTTTAGGGCCTGTGAGTGAATGTAATTCAGTTTGAAGAAGGTGACATTAGGGCCTCCTTGAAAAAAGGACTCTACAGAGGTAAGTAAGGACTTTGTTCTGACTGGAGATGGGAGGTCAAAGGTTATTAGAGCTTTGAGGACTGAGTGGAGTTGAGGTGACCACGGGGAGTGTGGGACTGGACGTTGACCTGTTTAGTCTTTCAGAGGGCCATGAACCTTGATTCAAGAGCGCACATAGCAAATTCAAAAGGAGAAAAATCCCAGGGAAAAAAAGAGAACATTGTTTCAGCAAGGGGGGCAACATAAAGCTGCTCCTGACTGAGGCTTCAAGCCTTAGACTGGGACAAGAGGGCAGAAAAAGAGCAGATGGCCCATCGTGTTATTTAGTTTTATGTATCTGTTGTTTCTCAGAGAGTGGAAAATCCTGTCCTCATCTTCCCTTCCTCCTGTCAGCAGCACTGGACCGTACTGTTGGGCCAGATCTGCTTTCTATCATTTCCTCTTTCTCTCTGTTGTCCCTTTCCATTTTAATGTCCCATATGTAGACCTTCTCCTCATTTTCTCTTTAATACTAACACCATTCTCTCAGTCCTTTGTCTTTATTTCTTCCTGCATCATCTCAGTCTTTCAATTCATGTTTTATTCTTATTCTTTCTCGTTTTGTCTTTCTCATGACTCGTTCTGGTGAATGCTCACCCTTCTTTTGCTGTTCTGTTGCCATTTGATTCTCAGTTTCTTTCTCTTTGTTACTTGCCCTTTCCTCGGCTCTATCGTTATTTCTCTCTCCGCTTCCTGTCTCTTAGCCTCCGATCCAAGTTTTCTTTCAGCATAAGAGGGTTTTAAATAACTGAGAATGGGGAGGTTGGCAGGGTGCAACAGGAGATCTTATCTGTTACTTAAACACCAACCTAACCCACGACTTTAATTCCCCCTTCCACTTACAGAGATACTGAGGATATTACCTCTGCAATGTTGAAGATGTGAGAAAATAGAATATATGTACTCAAGTTATCTTCTTCCGTGGGGTTCAGGTTAGAATGATGGATAATTTAAAACTAGACTTCGTAAGAGGTGATGATAAAGTTTGCCAGTGTTGGCTTTCAGACCTGCTCCCTTCAGCAGACTATGAGCAGAAGGGATCATTTCAAATGTGTTTAACGATGCATCCCTAATTTCTCCTACAAAATATTTCAAGTTCATGTCCCTTCTACAAGGACACAGCAGGTGGTGTTTTAGTGTGGCTTTAACCGTCTTTGACATTTTTAACGGTTAAACTTCCATCCATCCATCTTCTTCTTCTCAAACTAGTGAAAGTGCACTGAATCATCTCTGCAGACTGTAGAAGCTGAAAAGTTCAGGAAAGTGAGGGAGGGAAGGGTTTACAGCAGTTACAAAGTTTCTGGCAGGCAGTAAAGTCAACCCAGCCCAGGGTTGATATCTATTATATAAGGTCATACACCTCTTGCAGCAACCAGTCGTTTGATCTGAAGCTGAGTATCCTATCTGAATAAGGAAACACGCATGTTAATGCAGGCGTAAATGCACACAGAATGCATTGTGATTGAAATGATGGAATCAGACCTGCCAGAACAGATTGGATCTGATCTCAGACAAGTGTAAATACAATCTGTACAGCACAATGACTTTATTAGAGGTTATATATTTGAAATTCTCTTGCCACTGGATGTCGCACTTGAGCACCATTAGTGTGACGCAGTGAGAAGACAAAAACAATGGCAGCAACATTGTTAAACAACAATGGCAGCTCTCATAGAGGTAGAGCACAGACGTTATATCAGCATCAGTTATATCAGAACTGGAGGGTATGTCTTCATTGAAGAAAGGACACAGAACGACACTGAAAGCTTTTCTTCATGGAAAAGATGCTCTCTCTCTCTCTCTCTCTCTCTCTCTCTCTCTCTCTCTCTCTCTCTCTCTCTCTCCTCCCGACTGGCTCTGGTAAGAGTGTGACTACGTTATATGGTTCATTGACCTGATTGGTTGCTCATGATAGACTGTGATGACCTGATCAGTGTTCTTTGAAAGAAACATTTGAAACATACTGTGTCTCAAAATGGATTGTCAATATAAAAGTGAGACATGGGGTGTCCTGTCCCGTTTTTGTGGGTTTCAATATAGGCTAAAGATTACTTTTTTGCCAGGTGTAAATGTGCTCCATATTCACCTGGTGTTTATATCTACTTATCCTTCATTTGAATGCGACACGTATGCCAGGCGGAAAGGCTGCTTCAGTCTGGCAGCCAACAGAGTGTAGACGACACAAAGGGCAGGTGTGTCATCTCTCTGTGTACCTCGCAGCGAGCCCCCTGTTGTGCTTGTGGCCGGCGTTCATACTGACTCTGACAGGCTGAAATTGCTGTTTTGAGTATGAGATGCCATCTGTGACTCATCCAGTTGCTACAATGCTGTTGCCTGAACTTGTTTGTTTCCATGTGCAGTTCCAAGCATCGCAGCCACAAGAGCAAAACATATATTACAGTTCAAAGAGAAACATGAGCAACCTTTTTTCACAGCAACATTATACGTTAAAATCAAGAACTAAAATGAAATGAAACCTTATCATGTCACAGCATTTTTATCAAGTAATATATCTCATACATACTTTCCTCACTTTCCTCACCATGATACTATTTTTAAGATGTCACCAGGTTCAACCACTTATATGTTACTTAGAAAACTGTTACATTCACCATGTCAACAAACCTTAAATTGGACGTGACAGTAAGTGCAGATAAAATTAGTTTGGCTAACAGCCTTTTGAAGCTGCGGAAGATAGGATTCAATTGTGCAACACAATATTCTAGTCAAAAAATGATGATGTGAGATGGTCACGACTGTGAACTCTGCCCTCTGAAATGCCTCCCCAGCAGTTAATAGTGTAGAAACAACCTATTCAGCTCATAAAGTCGGACCAGATCCCTCTGCACTGAACACCCGCAGGCTCTCTAAGGTTTATAGTGGTTAAACTGACAGCATTAAAAATTAAGCAGAAAAGTACAATACTTCTAGTGTATGCCCCTCATACACTCAATTCACACCGGAGGGAGAAATACATTCCCCTTGCCTCCAGGCTGGAGCTCCAGAGAACAAACTCCCCCAACTGAGAGTAAAGTAAGGGCATTTTTTTTGCCAATTTCTTCTCAGTCTGCCAATACACTGGCTATTTGGTTTCACTTAAACATGTTGTATTATTCAAGTGTTTAAACAAGCAGCTTGATTCAGGACCACAAGCCAAGAACTATGTCACCTAATTGAGAGGACAAAACAGTTTTGATCAGAGTAAGATTAGAAGATCAATATCAATTTTCTGGGCTGTATTTAGCTTAGCTTAGCACAAATCCTGGAAACACAGGGACAAATCTTGCTTTGACATGAGCTACCGAAAAGCAATGCAAACTCCAGCGTTTGATTATAAAACAGTAGTGTAGAGTAAGCTGGTACACCCATAAGAGAGCAAAATAGACAGAAAACTGTGGCAACAACCTGACATCAAGGACCATAGACAACATCACCTTGCTGTAAACACTAGAATCTGGATAAATGAGTGCAGAAACATAATGAATACACATACCTTCATACAGTGCACAAACAGCTAGGGTTATTATTTATGATAATTAATTTGGTTCTCAAAAAGTATAAACCAAAGGACAAAGGACAAGAAACCATAATGGTGAAATATACAGAAATTTGAAATTGTCCTAATTTGAACAATACATAAAACATACTGTATAACACTTGTCATAGTCTGGTGTCTGGCTTCCAGTTCTTCTCAGTTCATCTGTCTAAACGCTGTGTTGTGGTCCAGGTTTCACCAAAAACACTTTCAACTGTTTTTATGAGTGATCCTTGAAAATAAATGGAAATATTCTTCCTCTGCTCAAAATCCAACCACACAAGTACTTCTGGGTAGCACGAATCTTATTTTTTTGAGCTTCGCTCCTAGCTTGTAACACAGTGGCTTAATGTCAGGTCTATGAAAAATAAATGGAGTTGGGCTTTAAAGTAAATGTATTGGTGATCAAAAGGGTAATTAAAATTAAGGATGCAGCTTGCCATGCCCTTTGGTTTGAGTGAATAATGACACATTAACATCAATTAGATGAAACTGTTTAGAAGCTAAAGGTTGAATACATATCCCCTCATTATAATGCCTGTATTCATGGTGTCCGTGGGGACGGATTTTGTAAAGTCTTAACAGTTTATTGGACTAATGAAGTTAAAGTTACTTGCATAAAGTAACAATTTTCAGTCTCACTTTTAAATGTGTTTTTAGTAAAAATCTGCATTGATAATGCTGTTACAACTACAAAACAAAACCAAAATGGAACCAATCCCGATTTTCCTTTATATCCTGCATATGTTTTTGCCTGTATGGACATAAAATAGGTCTTAAATTGCATCCACAATGGTCCTGCAGAAATCCTGGTATTGTTTGCTGAATAAATATAAGCAACCAAAATGTGAAATGTCAAATAATTATTTGAAAAATCAGGTAGAAAACCAGTGTTTCTTGAGGGAAACATAACATGTAACTGTGCTGATGCATACTGAACATGTAAGAACTGCGAGCTAAGGTGAATCATACATATATATATATATATTCTGATCACATACTTAAATATAACCCACGATCATACCTACCTACTATCACTTCAGGCTGTTGGCTATTACATGCTGCCCCTTCACCTACCAATACACACTGGATAACCCCAACCTCCTTACTTTGTTTCTATTTACTGTGCTGTATCTCTCTCTGATGTACCCTGTGTATACAGTATGTATACTGTACATTTTTGATGTACTAGTCATCTCATTAATTGCGTTTTCTCGTGCACCCACACTCTCTGTAATGTAAAACTGTGCCTCTGAACCGCACATTTGATATTCTAGATCATACAGCAAACGCTGGCTGTGTGTGTGCATGTTTGTGTGTGTGATGGGAACAAAAAAAAAAGTGTGGTGGTGCCATAGATCAGCAGGCCAAATATATTTTCACTTCCTGTGGAGGGGACACTCAGAACACACTAGTGTCATCTCCTGCTGCGTGTGTTTGTGTGTCAGGACCAGTGCAGATGTCCGCTGTGTATTTGAATCAGTCACAGCACACTGCCTCCCAACACAGCTGAAAAATCCCCTCTCACGGCCCACTGACGAAAAACAGCCCATTTGGACAGAAAGATCACAGCACCAGAGGCTGTGGAATAGCTTCTGTCTCTGCCTTTCATTTGAGAGTCCCCTAATAAAATAATGATGAGACATGGCCTGCTCTGAAAACTATGAGGGGAATCATCCCGAGGTAGAGACAGCCATGTGGATTCAATGCCATTCAATGAAGTCTTTGCATTTCATACAATTTATTTTAGCACAGAATTGACAAATACTTAATAATTAATCAGTGAATAAATTACATTAACTTGGTCACGTTCACTTTAAATAAGCCTTTTTATCCCATGATAAATGGTGATAATGTCAATTTGAACTAATTTTACTTTAGGTTGTTTGTTTCATACGTTTTCAATAAATCCTGCAATAACTGCTTTTTGGACTCTTCTGGGCAGCAGAAACAACATGTTAACATGTAACACTGACATATGCACTAACATGCACACATGGCCAGACCGGATCTGTAGGCACAGAGAGGCTGCTATAGCAACACATGCAAAGGGAGTGCAATGTCATTCTCTGGTCGGGATGCAGTTACATACCAAATACCATAGTTGTTTGCAGCTATGTTAATGTTATAAATCTTATATAACCTTTAATTCTGTGGAGAGCCATGCTAGCAGTTCTCTTATGTTTCCAGGTCAAACGCCTCTTGGTAGATACTGCCATGTACAGTAATAGAGATGAACTAGAAGGATGATGGAATGTAAATGGGGTCTTCTTCAGAATGGCTCACACAAAGGACCAATGCCAGTCCTCATAATTAGTACACCCACACACACTCACACAGGCACAAACACACAAACGCACACACTCACACAGCCCAACTCCCTCCATCACATCCCCTGCCCGGCCAAGGCCAATTAAGCTGGAACTCTCTTTTGGCCTTAACTAAACTCTCAAACACATGCACACACACACACACGCAGATTTTCTCTCTCTCTCTCTCTCTCTCTCTCTCTCTCTCTCTCTCTCCCGTCTGTGTCTCTCTCACTCTCTCTGACAGGGACAGATGGACACGTGTGTGGCTGATAAAGAAAGGTAGTCTCACTCCCTCCCCTGAAAGAGCTCAATGAAGATTGATAGCACCACTTAACTAAACACACACACGCGCGCACACACTCTTAGATTAATAGTCAGGCTCTTGAGATCTCTTTGGAGAGTGTGTGTTTGCCGAACACAGCAAACTTAAACTACCTTTGACTAGAACGTTATTGGGTGTCGTCATGATCAAACTTCACTCTGTCGTCTCTTAAACTCTGTGTGCTGGTGTGTATGTGTTTTGGAATTATGGCATATTTGGGGACATATTGCATTTAAACCAGTCGAGTGGTTTGCCTCTCTTTCACCCATATACACACACTGACGGCCGTGAGCTAGCATACGAGGTGCTGCCTGAGCATTGGGAGTTATTTGGGATTCAGTGTTTTGACCGAGGACACTTCGACAGGAGGACAGGAGGAACTGGGTATCGAACCACCATTCAGGGCACGACCCGCTCTAACTCCTGAGCCACAAGTCCACAGCAACAAGCTCACAACTTGCGTGCAATCATGTTTAGCATCACCATGTATTAGGGACACCAACATAGTATATTGTAAATGTAATTTATTGTAAATGTAATTTAAAAAGGCAGTGCAGTGCGGTTGTGGACATAACAGGGTGTTCAAGGCACCACCGTTTTTCTTTAAATAACCGTTTTGCTAAGTTTTGTCGGGGCTGAACGTGCCCCTATGTACAGTGAGCTAGCTTTTCTTTTTCTCTTTCTCTCTTTTTTTATGGTTTGAACTTTGTTCTTATTATTTTCATGAAAACAAGAAGACAAACATAGCAATACATAACAAAGATCTGACATATAACAATCCCCTCCAATCCTGCATTACTCCGACAACACAGAAACAACTGAATTAAACAGTCACAACAGAAAAGATATATTGACAATCTTGAGGAAAGTTCTGTAATATTGAACTGCTTGAATACAATACATGAAAGACAGACTGTCTTAATGATCCACTGCATTTGTATTGACACACTGTCAATTTCAGGACAAGTAAAGGTCAAAGTGAAAAATTTAAGAGTTTCCCTGCATAGTGTCAGTTGGGTTGTTGATTAACCATTCATTGATTACTTCATCACATCAGTGCTCTCTCTTGAAACAAGAAGTCTCGAGCAGTTCAGACAGATCAAATGCATCTCCATCCCTAGTTATGGGTTCTAAGGGAAGGTTAAAAGGTACATTTAAAAATATTACAGTTCAGAAAGGTCTGGATGGCAATCACATACCCCTGCAGGGCTGGATTTAATCAGTGGGGCTCCTGCCTTGACCAACAAAATCTACCTGTTTTATCAAAAAAAGAAGCAAAAGGTTTTTTGTGACACAGCTATTCAATTTAATCAAATTAATTATAACTATAATTATCCATAAGCCCATCGCATAGTTTGTTACAGCCAAAGGCCTAAATCTGGCAATTAATAATTGCAAGAATAGAATACTTCAGGTGGGACTTTTTGGGAAACTTGAGGGAAGTTCGGTGGTGCAGAAAAAAAAGAAAACCTGGAGCTTTATGAACAACTGTGGCCACTGTGTCCTCAGAAAGTCATTGTGATGATATGACCTCTAAAACCTGGAAGTTGTGTGGAATACTGAATTATAGCCGCTTGATGTGCACAAAAGCACAGATGTTCCTGTGCTTATTTCGGTAAAGTCTGGTGCTGGTTGTGTAAGATTTAATTACTGTACCCAAATTGGATGAGGTGCTGCAGATGGAAGGGACATACCTGAGCTGGTGCCACATGGCAATATGGATTAAATAAACCAAAAAGGCAGAACCTCAAACTTCCTAAAGTTTTTGGTGAGGATGAGCTTGTTTTCCAGCCCAGTACAGACAGATTTACTTGTTTCAGTGAAAGGCGTTCATCACATTGAACACCGATTTCTGATGTGCATGAATGTTTTTACTCTGTGACCCATTCGCAGTTTGAGAAAAGAAAAGTATGAATATATATATATATATATATATATATATATATATAACTCTTGTTAAAGACCTTACTGTCACCATGTTTTCTGTCTGTGTAATGCACTATTTTATTCTTGTCATCATAATACATACAATAGTCATGTATAGTTAAATACCACCTTAGTGCCATAACTACATTCAATAATGGCTCACAATCTTCATATTGTGACATAAATGTGGTCCTAGTAATGATCAACAAATAAATTAAGAACATGATGTTTAAAATAACACCACTGTAAAATGTAACCCTAACAATGTCCATCACATGATTTTGGTTATTGCAGCCACACAGTAGAACTTAGAACATTGTAGAAGCGTGTAACAGTACATTGAAATATGTTTCTGAAATTAGTTTAGGTGAGAAATAAGCAATGCAGTAACATAATCTTGATTCATATTTGATCAGCACTGCCAAGTTTGACTGTTTGATTGGAATTTGATGAGTTGAGCTGGATGGACTCACTGGAAATGAGCAGTCAATCATAGGGTGGCCACGCCCTAAAGCATGCAAACCATGCTTCATCATCTGTTTTACTCTAAAAGGGACCATAATTTAGAAAATGAACATCATGCTGTGTGGAAGAAGACTTGGAACTAGAGATTGAGACCATAAGCTCATAGGAAACTGTTCACTGAGCTAATAAGTCAAGTGAGAAGTCAGGTAATCTCTCCATATGTTAATGGTGTGTTATTGCAGCCCGTGGAGCTGCCCCCTGCTGGCTATTACGTAGAAGACAGGTATAAGACACTTCAGTATAGGCTTTACTTCACAGACCTAGACGCTCTGTCCAAAAGATGATACACACATTCATTGTCATTGTCATTGCCTCGGTTACACGCAATTTAATACTGATGCCTCTGTATGACCTACATATGCCCAGAGGACCATTAGTTAGAGGATTGGCTATTTCTATATAGGTATTCTTAATGCCTGCCACTGGTCGGATTTGGTTGGATTCCCCTTGGAATCAATGAAACAAGGTGGTGGAAACACTACCACCTTTGTCTACAGGGACTGCCAAAATAAACAAACAAACAAACAAACAAACAAACCAAAAAACTATTAGAGCAGCTTTAATTTAAAACATTTTCTATGCCAGAGTGCGGATGATTTGAGACGATGGCGACTACTACAGCCTAGTTTTTATGGCCATGACAAAGTTGGAAACACTCCATATCAAAGATAAGAGCTCATTTATTAAAGAAAAGAAACTGAATTATATACATAACAAGGCATCAAAATGCATGAGTTGTGTATGGGATCAGTCGTGTCAGTAGAGCAGGGCTAAGAGTGGTGTGTGAATGTTGTAAAATGCATGAAATGAAGACACTGAGGAGGAACTAACACGTCACATAACCAGAGGGGCGCCTGCAGGGAGAAACTGAGAGAGAGTATATATCAGAAGCTAGATTTTACAGACTGGGAACACCGGGCTCAGGTGTTACCAGGAGGCACTGATGACCAACCTGTCAACCACACAGTGAGGTGAATTATAAGAATGGTGAACAGGCAACAGCAGGGGTCACCACAAAGTATACAAAAATAAGACACGGTGGAAGGAAAGCTACAAAGAAAAAAAACCTGCTCAGGATGGAGTGTTATATTAGAAATGCAAGCTTCTCTAACAATCTAATAACACGCAGATATGTTTTGTTTTCATTCCACCTGGTTGTATAAACACACAGTTGGATTTCCTGTCTCTAAACAATTAATTTACTGTTTCATTTTTCTTATATTGGCAATTTAATCTTCTTCAGAAAGTTCAGAACATTTCAGTTTATTTAAATTGGTCCTAAATTGCCAGTAACACCAGAAAAAAACTTTACTAAGTTATACATTTTGCAGGCTGGAAACAATACGAAATAGAGAGATGAGAGATGTGAGTAAAGGCAGCGAGAATAACCTGAACCTGAACCGCAACAGCATTACCACATGAGGCATCTGTCCCAGTCCACCGAGCCACCAGACACCACTGCTCCGGCTCCTCTGAAATGACAGAATGAAGCCACAATGTGCATTTCAATAGTCCTCTCTGGCGTGTGTGTCTGTGTGTGTGTGTGTGTGTGAGAGAGAGAGAGAGAGAGAGAGAGAGAGAGAGAGAGCGTGTCACAGATTAAGAATGTAGGGACAACTATTTTACAAAAGGTACACAAGGACCTGCCACTTTCTCTATGAAATGATCTGACAAGGTGAATCTGGAGTTTGTGTGTGCATGTGTGTGTGTGTGTGTGTGTGTGTGTGTGTGTGTGTGTGTGTGTGTGCGCGTGAGACACCCAGAATACAGCTTTGAAAAGTTTCTCCCAGTCACAAACAACAGGAAAAAAAACAGGAAAAGAAAGAAATAAAAGGCCGGGGGACAAAATTACTCAAGAGAAATAAAGACTTATGTCTTTGTGAGAGATAGAAAGAGAGCGAGACGGACTGAGGCAAAGAGACACAGGCTTTCAACAACAGCAATAATATCTGCTGGATATCTAATTTGCTGTTAAGATAAAGACTGATGCCGCCTCGCTTCCGGTGGCGTTCCCCAGATGCAACAAAAGCCAGTGGCTAAATCAAATTAACATCTCCTCTGACTTGGTGTCCCCACAAGCACAAATCAAGGTGCTGAATTGCAAACAGGACCAGAGCAACAGAGCAAATCAATGCCGCCAGGCCCTCAAGTAAGTGTGTGTGCATGTGTGTGTGTATATTAAAAGCTCTCTCCCCATTTGTTTGTTTCCAAGGAGGCTGCAGATTCCCAATGAATAGACAGAGAGACAGAAGTAGGATAGATAAAAAGGGTTTAAGTGAGGTCCTGGTTGAAATTGGTCTTAATAAAGGACTTCTGGAACTCTTAATAATTTATTCTATTCATACAAATACACACACACACACACACACACACACACACACTACAGAAATGAGGTACAGCAGGGAGAAAAGAGTAACATATTAATGGCAATATGCAGGAGGTCAAGTTCAATGTCAAGCTGCTGTAGAAACCTTTTTTTAACTATAAGGTGTAATGGCATGGTGAAACAGATAGAAACAGATTTGAACAGTATTGATTAAAGGTCCAGTGTGTGACATTTATGAGGATCTATTGGCAGACATGTTAATGTAATATGCATAACTATGTTTTCATTAGTGTATAATCACCTGAAAATATGAATTGTAACCTTCGAATAAACCTTTATATACAGACACTGTGGGTCACCTTGCATGGAGTCGGCCATGTTGAATTGCCATGTTTCTACAGTAGCCCAGAAGGGATAAACCAAACACTGGCTGTAGATAGGGCATTTTGTACAGACAGCCTCCGTAGTTTCTCCTTCGTTTTTGAAAAGGGGGGCGGGGGTGAAGCGAGGGAGTTGCAATCTGCAAATACACCGCTAGATGCTACAACATTGAACACACTGGTCCTTTAAGGTTAGGGCCATTTTTATCAAATGAAACACGGTCCAGTCAGTTTTCTCCAGCTCTGTTTTGAAAGATGATGTGAAAATATCGATTGTGAACTGATCAATACTTCTGGTTGTGTATGGGCGGCACATATCCTGAGCTGATTCGAATGCAACAGATTGGATTAGATTCAATTCATGTGTTCTTATAAGCAATATGACATTTGAGCTATCGGCATCTTATTTATATATATGTATATATATTTTGGTATCAACCTTCAAAAACTAACAAGTCCACATACTGCAGCAATAACATACGTTGTTTGTTACTGCCTTCCAAAGGAGGTTTAAATTATTTTCAATAAGAAAAAAAAGATCACCTTTGCAAATGTTTTATGAGGCTGGAAATGCATTCAGCGACTTTCAGGGACTCAAGGATACACAGAATGTGTTTGTGTAAAGGTGAATGTAAACAGAAACTTTCTTTGTTTACAGGAATCTTACAGGATTTTGATGAGTTCAGGTGAGTCAAACTTCTGCAATGTGTTTCTTATGTCAAAGTGACGCACCGTGTTCATCCACAGTTCATTCACTGCGACAATCAATAAACAAACTGTCCTTTTGTCCTTAAAGTGCTAAAATATTCATATACAGGAATTGGTCCAGGTATTCCCTGGCTACACTGCAACCATCGAAACGTTGGCCATTGACACAAAGTCATATGAGAGTGTCAGTGATGCTCATCAAAACGTACTCATTGTATATACAGCCATTTCGTTTCTAATGATGAGTCTGGGTCAGTTCATGCATTGTGACCTACTGTTTCAAAAGATTCAGAAAAGGCTAAATTAACCTAGAGTTGGGATTATTTGTCAAACTATTTGCAAGGCTGAGAATTAACTTTAATGCTTGATTCATTTTTCCATTCAGTTTTGGTGCTTTTGCATTATACAGTAAACAAAACCACTAATGTTGAGGGCAATCAGGCCCTCACTAAATTGGACAGTGAAAACAGCAAATATTTATCATTTTCTATGCTATAAACAGTGATGGACACATTTTATGTTTCTCAAAACTATCTGTCCAGTTAAACTCCCAGAAATGTCAAACCTGCTCCATCTGCATAAATTTCCACTTTAAGACCATTATTATTAGTCAGTGCGTTAAAGTATTACAAAGTGCATTTCATTGCTTTCACCTTTAGTATAAATATTTGGCCAACAATAGCTGACATTTACAAACAATAATAAATTACATAATTCTCCTGATGCAGCTCCAGCTTGCAGTGTGGAAGGCTTTCTATTCACTTCAACGGAGGGAAACACATTTACGTAATTCTCCTTTTATTTTTGTTGGCATTTCAAGAGTTTGCTGAAAAATACCCTGAGAGCTGGACGGAAGCATAACTAGTGACAGAGAGAGGATAGTCAGTGTGTTTCATTTTCAACCCTGCCTTGTTCATTTAGCACTGGGATGCCTTAGTCTTTATTCCATCTCTGCTCTGTCACAGCCTGTCCTCACAGCTTCTGTCAGCGCCGGGTTCATCATTGGGACTGAGCTGAAATGAGAATCGTATAAAAAATAAAGTTTCTCCTGTCACGGGCTGAAGACAGGGGCAAACGGGGACACCAGACAGAAATATTACTGTCATCAGAGGAAAAAAATATATCCAGAAGTTTTTGGGAATGAAGGAAATAAAGTTTTTCTCCAACTGATGCTGTGGATTCTTTGAACTTTGAACTGGTTTTAAACATTTGTAAAGGTCCAGAGGACATTCAGGCATGTTAGAGAAACAGCCAGTGATGTGTGATTTAATCAAATTAAAAGTAAACTGTATATTAGAATGTAATTTTAAATAGAAGTGCTACCTGCTTTTGTTCACAGGGAGGTCAAAGGTCACTATGAGGACTATCAGGATACTAAAGCACAATGAATGCTTGAACTCAAGAGCTAAGAATAATTTACCTTGTGTAGTTTTTGTAAACTTTATTATTAATCAACCCTGTATCAGTAATTCTGTTAATCATCCCTAGTGCAATCTACATTTAGATTCATTGGTAGACTGACAACTGCTGATTATGTTTTTGCATTTAACCAAACATCAGTTCTTGTGTCAAGAGCACTGTCCTTCACTGTCTTTGCTCTGATTGATATTTCATTTTCAGTTTTTTTAGTGGAAGATTATTACACATTGATTATTTCTTGTAAATCTTCCTCCCAACAGTTAATGAATCTGTTTGGAAATCAAATAAAAAATATTTCCTGGTTATCCATCTGATTGTGTTTTCTTTACTTTTTTTTTGGGGGGGCTTTATTTGACAGGACAGCTGAAAATAGACATGAAAGGGACCGATAGAGAGGGGACAAAAGGCCTCAGGTCAGACCCAAAACCCATGGCCGCTGCAGCAGGAAACCAGCTCGAACAATCGATTTACCAAGGCACCATGCTGATCGTTTTCTGTACAGCGAAAATAGATATAGCAGTTAAAGCAGCAGCCTTTCCATCTGCAGATTTGCCAAAAACAAAAAATAATGAAAAGGGCTAAGACATGGAGGTGCATAGTTTTAAATTCAGTATATTTAGACATTCCAAGTTCATCCTTATTCTGTTTTTACTACTTTTCACTAGACATATTGTGCAGTGAAGGATATAGCTTGACTGATGTTCCACATGTGTTATTTTTACCTCCTGAATAATACTCATGTGGCTCCTTGCATGGAGTTAGAGGAAAGAAACTACGGACCATCTGAAAAGGCTGATCAAAATGGCCCAAATATGTATGAGTGTGTTTCTAGAGAGTTGACGCATACTAATGCTGGGAAATAAGATTGTGGCAAACCCTGATACACTGGCACTCGTCAATCCACAATGATGTGCTGGAAGACAGCACCAGTGTGTGGACTGTCATAGAACAATAGGTGTGGGAGGTTGTGTGTGCGTCATATGTAGTCATATGTGTGTTGCCCTTTAGAGCCTGTATGAAGCCTGAAAGGCAAATCCCAGGAGGGCCAAAACTCCCCAAAGCAGAAGATAACAGTTGAAAGGGATCTGTATCTTTATTTTTTATCAACACTTGGATTTTATCTCTCTTTAAGTCAACATGACAGTACAAAGCCACCTTGTCTGAATAAACTTTATTGAAAATGTCAATGGACAAAACCAACAGAGTCCCTACATTCTGTTTTAGCTCCATGTTGTTGATGGTCAATTAATCTGTACTGTGTGAGCATTAAAGTCTCTGGCCGTGCAGAAAGCCTGATTGATACGCACAAGATCAATAAAAACATACAGTGGCTGGCCAGCTCTAAGGTCCAGTGTGTAACATTTAGGAGGATCTACTGGCAGAAATGTAATATAATATTCATAGGTATGTTTTAAGTAGTGTTTAATCACCTAAAAATAAGAATTGTTGTGTTTTTGTTACCTTCGAATGAAGATTTTATGTCTACTGTGGGTCATTACCCAACAGAACCATAAAATCTGCTTATAATAGCTTTTTGTAGAGATACAGCCCAAAATAAACAGCTGATCTAAAAAAGGAGACAGAACAGAGGAACTTCATCAAATAATTCTGATGTAACTGTGTTTGATTGAGGTTACTGAGGTTGCAAAACCTAAATGTCTTCCTTTTTTTATTTTATGAATCTAATCGTCACCTTAGTCTTGAGAGAGTGCTGAACCTCTTTTCTGTGAGCACAAAGCAGACGAGACTCTTTTCTTCCATCCTTTGGCATCCTGATACACACACACACACGCACACACACACACACACACACACACACACACACACACACACACACACACACACACACACACACACACACACACACACACACACACCAACACCAATGACCAGTTCTGGATCTGCTTTCAACAGGTATCCTTATCAAATGAATGCATCACCATAGCTCTGTGAACTATGCCACTCAGAAAAGTGTTTGATATCAAGGACTTCTCACTTTATTTCCCTCTCTGTGTGTCTCCCTCATACACTAACGCACACAACCACACAGTTTACAATCATTCCCTGAAGACATTTCTAAAGACTTTGCTTCTTTCTCAAAGAGGTTTCAAAGAGCTTCTCTTTGAATTTCTCATGTCTGGGGAAAAGCTTTGGAAGTTTGGAAATCACAACCAAGAAACTTCAAAACCACTATGTAGCGCTGACACACACACACACACACACACACACGGATGCACACACAGACACACTCTGGGACATAACCCACACATCCTTCCCACACAATTATTCTTTCTCAGATAAGACTTGGTTCACAAACAGAAGTTTTGTTTATTTTTCGGCTTAACACTCAAACTGACATTTAGTTTGGTTGTCTCAGACAGATGTCAATCATCAACCCACCAGCAGTTGTCCTGGACGACATGTCATCAACAGAGTCCTATAGTTCAAGTATGCATTATACTTTGAAGTCATTTTCTCTATCACGACTACAGTGCCTGTTTTCCCATCTCACAGGATAAGAACTGAGACTAATTTCAATGCGAGTATTGATTTTTTTTGTAAACAGTGCACATCAAAATGAGTTTCAAAGATGTTTTAAACATCAGATGAAACACTGTATAAACAATTTCACCAGAGGGGTCGTAGGTCATACGCACATAACTTTCTGGAATACAAATAACAAACATACAACAAAGAATTCCATAATATATATGTATACATAGAAAAAGGACGCACGAAATATGTGTAGTGACACCGGTTGAAAAATACCTATCAGGCCACAGTAAGCTAGTTATAAACTCCATGAGCACTAAAATCAGACTGTCAGTCCCATTCTCAGTGTATGTGCACTGGTGGCTTCAAGTTTCTACATCACACTGTATAAGTTGCAAACTGGACCAGGGTTATATGTGATATATGTCAGAAATTGGGCTTCTGGGCCCCACCCCTTATAATCTGATTTTCAGTGAGCACAGAGAAACTTTCTACTTTCAGCTGATGAATGTGAAAACATTCTTCTAGTGTCAAACTCTGCTCATACATCATTCTGCACAATGAAGCTCAAACATCAGACTGTAGCAACAAAAAGATAACATATTTTTAAGTGGATGGGGACTGGGGGCATTTTCCAGGCATGGAGGGACAAAAGATGTTATCAAGCTGCATTATGGGTATGTAGGATCCAGTGTTTTATAGGTAAACCAATTCTGTAGTTTGAAGGGTGTCTTCAGACACGACACAACACAAAAAAGGCTCATTTTATTGACACAGATTTGACTGCTGTGCAATATATGTTCAATTGCTCAAACAGCCAGTTTATCGAATGCACAGGTGTTAGCTGAGTCGAGCAAATAAAGACCTCACTGGCTGTATGTTTGTGTGTCAGCTCAGTCCTGTTCTTTCTGTTTCTCTTTCTTCCTCTTGTTTTGTAGATTTTCAACTTGCACGACATGCAGTGTGAATGGACATGTATTCACGCCCACTTGCATACTTGTATTGGCTTTATATGCAGTCACTCCATGTCTAAAATTTGCTTCTCATATTGTTTTGGTTTTGTTTTGTAGGTTGAACACACTTTAAAAGTCAGGATATCGCTGCCTCTGCTGCATTGATTTTTACCACTCCACCAACTTTGTGGAGGTGCAGTACCAAATTGCTCAAGTGCCCGTTTAAACTCAGAATTATGTAACATGGCCACACATCAAGTCAACAGGAATCTTATTGGAATATGGGTGCAAAAACATGATTAAAATTCAACCTAAAGATTATAAAAAATATAGTATAAGAGAATACTGTACTAGCTAATAAATCATGAAACAAGTGAAAGAAAGAAACAACAGAACAATATGTCATTTTAACACATCATTTACTGAGAGGGAAGCTGACAGCTACAATGCTTAGGACGATGGACTAAACTGAGCGGATCTAAACAAGCCGTGTGTGTGTGTGTGTGTGTGTGTTTGTGTTTCAGAGAGAAAAGGAGGCGTCTGTGTGTGTGTGCAAACCTCCCCTAAGACTCTCTTGGCTTTATTAGGACCAAGTGATTATGCCATAAAAATCACGTAATTAAACCCCAAAACACACACGCACAGGGACCAAGGGATTGCGAGTATGTGTTTGAGTGGAAAGAAACATAGAAACAGAAGTAGAGAGTGTGTGTGTTATGTGTGTGTGTGTGTGTGTGTGTGTGTGTGTGTCTGTCCCCTGTGTGCTAGTTATGGCTGTCTTCCAGTGGCAGGCACTCTCATTTGGTCCTGAGGGGCTCAAACACACACACACACACACACACACACACACACACACACACACACACACACACACACACACACACACACACACACACACACACACACACACACACACACACACACACACACACACACTTTCTCTCTATTTAAACCAGCAGGACAATGGCGCCAGAGCTTCCAGCTCCATCAAACACATGGTCTACACAGGAAGCCAAGGGGGATTGAAGCCTTGTTTATTGAAGCCTGAGTCTGTGGAAAGCAAGGATCTATTGTTAGACAGCCAGGTATTCTTTCATTTTCATCCATCCATCCTTCAGCCATCACATGCACTTAGCTAAATAGGATATTTCATTTTCAGCCCACCTGCGTGTTTTTCTTTTTGAGACAATGCGCTATTGTGTTACTTTTCAAAATATTAATGTAACATAAAGATATGAATAAATGTTGTCTTCAGTATTTTCTATGATAGAGCAAGTGATTCAACTAAAATCCATTAAATACTATATCATTTCAAAATGAATCTACCCTACAGGAAGTGATAAGATTAATATATTTTACTATTTTCCTTTGGAATAAGTAGAAGACGAAATGGGCTGTAATAGCCCAGATAAAAATAACTTAACTTATCAAAATGTAAATAAAATCTTCAACCAAGACATTTTAGAAATCCTACGAGGCCAGTCGGCCACTGAATCCCCTCTAATCCTTAAGAGAGCTACAACAATTGAGAAGTGGGGTGTTTGAGCTTTAAAGACTTGTTCAACTGGTCGACTTGAGCCAACACGACTTGCTTTTGCAGAGTGCTCAATTTATTCAGTAAGTTTTATAAAGTAGTCCATAAGGAGGCTAAACAGAGCAGTGGAGTAAACAGAGAAGTGGATGTACATGAACTCATTGTGCGCTCCTAGAACGACAACATAAGACTCCATAGAGGATAATAGAGACTAGCGATGAGTGGATCGGCTCTGAGATCATTCGAAACTGCACGTACGCATAAATCATCCACCTGCCACCCACCCGAGCAAATAATTTTGTCCGATTTAGAATCCCGCACCTGCATGGACATTTCACTCCACCTCTACCAGTCCCTGTAGGCTATATTGCCTTTTAAATTAGTTGGAGCAGCACATTCTTTCCAGGTGATTTCTTTATTGTGTGTTGATGTATGAGTGTTTACGTAAGCGATTTATGTCAATGATTAGAGAGGCTGCTCTCAGTAATTTTAAGCATATCCATGGCCACAGTAATGTCACTGCGGCAAAAATCATGGGACATTTAAAGGTTATATATATGAGATTTAGACGATTAATTTATCAGCAAACAGCTATTTGCTTTATATGAATAGAGTGAAGTAATGACGTCACAGTCCCTGTGTGTGTGTGGCTATCTCAGCCTCTCCGTGGTTTGTTTACAGCTTCCATGTGCAGCTGAGGGGTTTGTCTACGTCGGTGAATTAAGGTGCCTGTGGTTTTAAACGCTATCCGTGCATCACTAATAGAGACTATGAAAACTGTGTCTTAGGAGTGTCCACGGCAAGTACTTCCTGTTAAGTTGTGAGACACTAGGCACCCATGATGCCGCTAAATGATGATGATTTGTAAATTTCCTGTGGAAATTATTTTAATTTAAAATTTTAACCTGAGCTTTTACCAGGAGTACATTATAGGAAATATAATGTGTCATAAATACAAGGACTTCCATGCTTGCACTGTGGCTGCCTTAATGTATAGATTGTAGTATAAAACTTTGTGTAGGTATAGTAGGTATATACTTTGTTTTAACTAAATACACAACTGGGGTTGTGAAAGAGACTAAAAGTATTAAAAACATTATTACTTTATGTCGAGGAAGACTTATTTTCCTCCTCAAAAAAGTAAATCCTCTCAATGTCAAAGCCTCAGTCGCTCTCCCTCTGATTCACTGCCTTTAAATGGCCTGTGATGCACCCATTGGGGCACTTGGTTGTAATAAAAATAGAAGGGGGAGTAGCAGATGTTTCCCAGTCAATATCAGTCCACTCAACCTTTCTTTTCAAGCATGTGTCTTCAAATTCACATGTCTGGTCTTGTGACTTTTCCAGATTTCCCACTACAGTTTTGTCTGACATTGTCAGTTCAACATGAAAATTATTGGGCTGTCCCCCAAAATGCTGGATGTGCTAACACATTATCCTCATGCACGCACAAAGCCAAAATGGCAGCCAGTAAAAGCCTTTTTCCACTGAAGGTGAATTAGGCTGAATAGTGCGGCGCTAACAGCAGCCTGTGACAGAGGCTTTTAGTGGGTGTTTATAAAAGCTGTCAAACACCCAGGAGAGGAGAGGAGTAAAGGAGAGGACAAGGGAAGAGAAGTTTGATTTGTAAAAAGACAGAAGAGGAGAAGTGGGAGTAGAGGAGAGCAAGGAAGCAGGTAAACGAGATGACCAGGGTAGAGAGGTGAAGATTATTACTGAAGTACAGGAGGGAAGGAAAAGAAAGAATGGAGGATGTGGAAGCGGAAGAGAAAAGAGCAAGAGGAAAAGATGGAAGGAAGGAAAGGCAGAGCAAGGAACACATGGAGAAAGAGGATGCAGAAAGACAGCAGAGAAGATTGACGATGAGAAGAGAACTAAAGAAAAGAGAGACAAACAGAAGAGATGGCTGGAGGATGAGGACGATGAGAGGAGACAAAGCAGGCACTGAGGAAAGATTGGAAAAAGAGAGAGGTAGGATTTGAGTTGATTAAAGGCAACGGGAGGAAGGAGGAGGTAATGGTGATGACAGGATAGGAAGAGGAGAGGTAGAAGAACAGGCCATTTGACAGGAAGGAGAGATATGACAAGTAACTTTTTTATTTCAAATCTGCATTCAAGAGCTTGCTGATACTTACATGGAAAGGGATGGTTTTAGTACTCGCTCAACCCTATTAATCAGTGAGCTGTGTTGTGTTGGTAAGCTAATTGACCCGTGGCTCCAGCTCTGTACTTAAAATGGACCCTATTATGCTCCTTGTCCATTTTATGTACTGTCAATGAGCAACACCCACTGCTTGGGATCCACTTCACCCTTGTGGAGGTTCCAAAAGCAAACTGTAAACTCCAGAAAATAACAAAATGTCTCATTCTGAATTACTCAAATCCATCTGAACATGTGAACATGCAAAAAAGTGTATTTCCCCAGAATAAAACTAGTTCTTTTAATCAAAACTATTTGCATGACAAGATAGGCTCCTGTGTAACTAAGGCTTAGTACACAAATATGTCTTTTTGTTATTAAAGTCAACTGACCAAATACATAATACTGTGACAACCATGGCAAATGGCTCTCAGACAGACACCTGGACAGGCAGGGACACGGGGCTTAAGTTGTACTGACAAACAGCTCGGGGCAGAGAGGCTCTTCTGGGAATCATCGGACAATGTCTGATCACAGTGTTGTGACATGGAAGCTGATGCTAAGCGTTTGAATGTGTATCACTGTAACACTGTATAAGCAGATTTCACTTGTCAAGAACCAGGGTGTGTGTGTGTGTGTGTGTGTGTGTGTGTGTGTGTGTGGCAACTACATCCAATTAAATTCTAAGCTGGTCCTCAAACAGTGTTGACAAGGTTAGAAGTCTTGTAAGTTTGTGTGTATATGCAGTGTGATGGAGTCAGAGACAACTCTGTGTGCGTGTGTGTGTCTTTCAGGGGAATATTTGGCCAAAGTGAGTAGATGCAGTTTTAGGAGGCCTACAGACAAAGTGCTGTGTCAAGACAAACTTTGATTTGTGTTCAATACACACTATCTATTTTTCTCTCTACCATTCTGCTTCACACTTTCAAAGGTCCCTCTCTTCCTCTCACTCCACTCCTCATTTCTTGCCTGTTCTCTCTCTTGTAAAACAAATGGATCTGTGTTCAACCTATTGGGGATGAACGATGCCCCTGTACCCCCCTCCCATCTCTCTCTCCTTCAGTCTCTCTCACTCTTCCAGCTATTGGACTTGTGACAGAATAAGAGAAATATTGAGAATCCATATTGTAGCCCGACGGAGAGCTGAGGAGTTGTAAATCTCTAAGTGTTGACAAGAAAACAAGCCAAAATAATGAAATGTAATGCTGATGCATCAAAAGTAGGTCTTATCAGCAACGCAGGCCAAATAGAACTCAAGAAAGAGCAACACTCAGTGTTTTATAAAGCATATCACAGGAAACTTTTTATTTGAGGCCAAGTTACCAAAATAAATGGTAACAACACAAAGGAACTGAAGAACCTTGAAATGTCCTGTAATATTTTTACAATTTATATCTGTAATCCATGCTTGATGCACTGTACAGTACCCATTTCATCCCAACTGTAACAGCATGGTAGAGGGTGCATAACAGAAGCTGTACATGATCATCTTTATGATGATTATATGCTCTTTATGGGCTCATGACAGGAAAGTGGACCATGTGGAAAATGAGCTGCATACCAACCATGAACATTTGCAAATCTAAATAATTCAAACCTTTCTTCACCGACATCTTCTCTGGCTGAATGTTGAATTAGCACTCAGTATCATAACTGTGACTATGTCCATTCATTAGAAAGTTAACATGTGGTCAAATGGAGAAAGATAGGCAGCCATATGGTTATTAGTGCTTTCATTTTGAACAGTTGAACTGCTTAGAGTTCACAGAATATACTGTAAAATGAAGCAAAATAAAAATACTGAAAAATGTACAGACCGCCTACAGCTTGATTTCTGCCTCTTTCGTTCTCTCTCATTAGCCAATGACAATAATTATTCATACAAATATGCACATTTCCATTAACTGCCATTATGTCAATATTAGGAGTTGGGCTCAGCACGATGTGGGGGCACTAATTTTCCAGCCAGTTGCCATTAAACCATCGCAGAAGAAGTGGGTGCAATTGGATGAAAAGAATCTCTTGATGTTTAAGTCACATGGTCACCTTGAAAACCAAGTACTAATGGATGGCAAAACTGAATGACAGCAACAGGGATTTGGTCCCAGACCTTCACGGGGCCTGGAGACTCAATCCTGCACCTTCAACCACTCAGCCACACTACCACAATGTTATGTTGGATTGTTTTAATAAATTTAACAAAGGAGACAAAGATACATTTTCAACAGAACTGTTTTTCTGCTTAAAACTATTGAGAATCCATGTGACACACTTCCAAGCCTTAAGGGCTGCAGCAGTATTCACAGAGTTTCTTCTGGTCAAATTCTAAACCTCTGTATAGCTTGAAGCCTTGAAGCCTTGTTTCAGAACCTTAGACCTCTAATCCACATCTTCCACCAATCCCACGACTGTCTCTGCTGTTGCCAATATAATCCATTAAACTCCATGATCAGTCAAATAAGTCGGGTTTTCTGCAGTGTCAGCACACCATACCTGACAACTCTTAAACTGCTGGAACATCCGTACTGAATTTCAATCACAAGTGTTCAGAAAACAATGACAAAAAGTCAGTATGAGTGAAGAAGCTGCAGACAGCAAGCCTTGTGGATTAGAAGACTACATTTAGCTCCACTCTGCTCTCACTTAACAATGGTGGGACTTGCACCCACACAGTGTTGGACTAAAACACGGTCCTGGACCACCCAACAATGCTGGAGCTCAGAATCTCCACACACTGGCAGGATTGTCACCTTAATGATGCATTAAACCATGGAAATCAACAGAATATTTGCATGTTTATGCCATTATTTTTTCCTCAAATCCATTTCATAGATGATTAAATTTTTTCTCGATGGTATGACTACACACACAATTAAAACAACAGCTCTGACTGAGCCAGAACAGCAGCTTTAGCAGTATGTACATGGCCAAATTGACCAGGCAGGCTGCTGTTGGACGACCTGTAAGCAGTGGCTGCTCAGGAATTCTAAAGAACATCCAGATGGCCGGTCTGCCTCTGGGTCACATTTGTTGAAAAAGGCAATTTGCCTATTTAAAATCAACAACCAAAAGTCAATGTTGCCAAAGTACAGGAATGACTCTGTATTACATAAGATAGACTGAGAGTTAATAACACCGTATTTAGTGGTGACAAGGTTACAAACATGCAGGCAGTGTGCAAGGCATTGTTCTCTTATCATATTTTCTTGGAAAAGACAACTGACCTTCATGTCCCTTAGCTATGAATGTCCTTTTTTATTATTCACATTTATCATTTTACAGCTTTCATTAGCAAATCTTAACAGAAATGTGTCCGTCTTTACATCCTTGTTGTTTCTTTATATTGACCTTTTGACTCCTTGTAGCATCCAAAATGCTCTCAATAATCATATTTGGTTTTCTGAACCTGAAACTCTGTAAAACAAAACTTTAAAATCAAATGAGCCTTTCCTTTCTCAGGGACAGCAAAACATTTTCCAACTGTGTTTTCCACATTTTTTGCTTAATATGATATTTGTGCTTGAAGGTTTTAATGAAAAACATTTTTCTAGTTACAGGCTTCACTCCTGCCATCCCTGAATGACACGAAGTAAGTCATTTCATGCATTTCTTCTACCAGCTGTGTAAAGTACAACTCGCAAATGTTAGATATTTTTAATAAATGAATACAGCCAGTATACTGAAAATTACATTACTTGCAGGCAAAACATCTGGTCAGCAATTTTAACTTCTGCTCATTAGCAAATACAGCTAGTTAATATGTTTTAACATCCTAAATGATGGCAGAAAACTTTGGTCCCTTCAAATGGCTCAGCTATGTTGGCAATTGTAAACATCTTTATAACAGTAAAGTGCAACAAGGTAACAATCCACTGTACTCCAGTATCATTTGTCCTGCTAGTCATTCACCTTGGCGCTGCCCCACCATTACAGCTCTTATTTCTTAAGGCTATAGTGGCATTTACAAGCTCAACTGACAGGGTTTCCTAAGTGGAATTGAATGCTGCAGGCCCAGACGAGAGTGCTCATTCACCAAACACCACTCAATAACACCAATGACAGCTTAGGTCAGGCTGCGTATGTGTGTGTGGACATAGGTAGGTGGGTGCAGGTGCTAAATGTTCAGCATGTCTTTTAAGTATTCATATACTAATTGATACTGATCAGTATGCCATTGTCAAATTAAAGCAGTAGTCTGAAATTGTGTGAAAAGCCAGTCCTTCCAGGATTTTGCTAACTTTTTGGGGGGATTGCTGTGGCCTAAAATGCCTGCCAATGCATCTTGCGATGTTTTAGGGCATTTTTTTTTTTATGCAATTGTGGGAGAAAGTGAAACTGTGTGCATAATCCATTAAACAGTGAAGGCAACTTGTTCCAGTAAGAATAAACTTGCACTATTTGCATAAGCGAGAGGTTTGCGTTGCACATGTCTGCATCCTTTACAACTACAAACAAGGAAGTGAGTTTGGTGACGTATGGCTCAATGATTCGTGCACAAAACTGTAATGACTGGTAGATTTATAATTAGTGTGCTTTAGAGGTGCTGGTAGGAGGATACTGTTACCTTTGGAAATAGTCAGATTTGCTGTTTCCTGTCTTAATGCTAAGCTAACAACCCACCAGTTGTAGTGTCATATTTACTGTACTGATATCATCTTTCATCTAACTCTTAGCAAAAGAACACATTTTAGAGGCCTAAAATAGGCCTGAATCATTATTTTCCTTTTCCAGAGCATCTTTGGTCAATATTTTCTCTTTTGTATTTCACTTTCTGGTCACAATGGACTGTTGTGAGTAACTGAGAGTCCCTCAGCAGGAAATCCTGACTATACACAGCAGATCAAGGGATCCTTCCGTCCATCTGTTGCTAATCTGGAAAGTGAAGACAAATGCTGGTGAGTATCAGTTCCACTTGTTGCCCAGAAACCCTAATCCTAGTAAGCAGTAAATGGTTTAATTCAATTAATTCAGCAATATGGCTAGCTTCTCCCTTTGGCAGAGCCCAGGTCAGCGTTTTCTTTTCCTTTCACTTTTAACATCACAAGGCTCTGCAGCCTGTGTTCCCCAACTAATCTTGTAAGTGAAAGACAGAAAGTTAGGACCTGCCCAGGCTGTATTTATCTGTTTGAATGAAATGGTTTGACCTGCTGGTCTCTGGATTCCTGATATTTGCCTCCAGGCTCTCTCAAAAAGATGACCGTAATATGCCACAAGCATCTCAGTCAAATTTAATGAGTAGGTGAGACTGGTACAAACATTTTAGCCTCTGGTCTTCATCAGGTCAAAGCCTTTTGGCGTATCAGTCTTGATGTTATTGTTGCACCTGTCTTTTGGTTTAGTTCCTGTCTGCGTCTGTCTGTTAACCTGACCTGGGTGAAAGTAGATTGAAGATTTTTCTACTAGCCCAACCTTCACCACTTCATATTGTTCTCCTTTCCCAGCTTCATGCATTGTTGAACACAAGTATTAAATTTTTTAACACCTGTATAGTGTAGAAAGAAAATTACAACTAAGACGGAAGTTACAGCAAGAAAGAAGAAGAAATATTTCTGCAACATAGAACAGAATCAAGAAGAATAATCAAGAACACACAAACATCATTAGCAAACTAAGAGCATACACTCATGATATTGCTCCAAGTTAAAAGAAGACAAGGGATTTTAATTTCAGAAAGAAAGTAGTGGCTGGAACCAGTTCATATGTGCAGTCCATATTGATTGGTTAAAATAGGCTAAGGCTGGGGTGCCCCGATGGCTCACCTGGTGGAGCTGGCGCCCTATGTGCCGGGGCCAAGTCCTTGCTGCAGCAGCCCAGAGTTCGAGTCCGACCTGTGGCCCTTTGCTGTGTGTCATCCCCCCTCTCTGTTTCAAAAATATCAGGTTTTCCTTGGGAACCAAAGTGAGCATGTCATATTGTCATATTCTACATGTCGTTGTGCATTGTGCAACTCCCTCTGTTGATGATGAATCTAATTACTATGGCTCCACTCAAAACTGGTTCGCTAGAGAACACCAAGGTTCCAAGAATCTTAGAATCTTGAACAGAACAGGTTCAAGAACCAGAACTAGTTTGGTGGAAAAGGGGCCTGAGTGGAACCCTTCAGAACTGTGTGTTGCTTAAGAAGTAAAGATACACACATGCACTTTTATTATGCATGAGTTAGCTTGGCCTTCTGTCCCCAAGGCCGGATTAAACATATGGGCAACTGGGAAATTGCCCAGGGGCCCACGACCTCTAAAGGGCCCAGGTAGTGAGGGCACAAAAAAAATATCTGGTTATATCTCGCTTATATGTTAAACTGTCCGCCGGAGCTGCACATAATCTCTGCCCCTGGCTGCCTGTGACTGTGACCGTGAGCTGAGACCCTCTCCTCATTGGTCAGCCCGTATGAGGCAGGTCAAAGGTGACGCCAATCAACGTGCACTGAGCAGGTGGCGTGATGTCAAGCGCCGCTACACAACACAACTCAAAAAGTGCAAACATGGAGAAGCTAAGTGGGAGCGCCAAATGGAAATTAAAAAAGGAAAATGATATCAGGAACACCAAAAATTTAAAATATATACCGAAAGTAGGGAATTTCTTCACGCTAGTAAACGTTAGCAACTGTTCTGCTGAGGCAGCATCCGTCAACGAGGACAGCTCAGCTAGCCAGGACACTTCTTCACTGCCGGCGCAAGCAAATGTTCACAGCCCCGAGAGCGAAGAGCCCCCCGGCAGCATCTTCAACCGACGGCCCGGGTTCTGCTGCGAGTGCGACCGTTGAGGGAAGCGGTGATGGGTCTCGAGTCTCACCGCCATCTGAACCGCTCGTCGAGTCTGCGAGCAGCCCCTGTACGGTACAGGCTCCATGAACATGCTGTACATTGTTTATTGTTGTTGAGAGAAGACAGGCAGATTTCAAAATGTTTATATTGCACTATAACTAGATTGTCCTGTTGAATTCTGAGGTGACTGTTTAAAATGAGCTGAGGACCGAAATGAGTAGGTGTTGTTAAATAAATATTAGATGCTTTGAAAGTGGTTGCTTATTTATTTTTTTGTGAAAATGGAGGACACTTCCTTCCCTCTCTATGTAGTGGGTCAATTTTTGCCAGATTATACTGATGCCGATGTGTTTTGTTTTCATAACATATGTGAGTGAGTGGTCTTGACATGAGAACATAGCGGTGCGTTTGTAGTTCTATGAGCATTTGCACATCTGTACATCAAAATGCACTTGATGACAGTTACTTATTGAAGTATTGATTATATTTACTGTATATTACTGTAATTTATTTTGTATTTTGCCAGATTATGGCGATCCTGGGGTCGTGATGATGGGGCCCTTGAATATTGTTGCCCCGGGTACAGTGAAGTGTTAATCTGGCCCCGTCTGTCCGTGTTATAAAACTGAACATCATGAAACAGCATTACTTATTTTGTCTCTAATCTTACTTTTTTTTGCAGAAACCCACAGCACTTGATATCTGAGAGTCAGCTGCTGCAGAAGTTGACAACTTAACAGCTTTGGAAAAGCAGCAGGGCTTCCTCTAGCACAAATTAAAAAACCCACAGGTTGACCTGGAACAATGTAGAAGCAACTTATAAGAGAGAACTGTTCCTTATGTTGACTTAACGTTAGCGGATGTGTTTTCTTATGCTGGACATGCAATCGTGACGGGTTACGATTGGTTTTGGCAGCTGCTTTCCCCTCTTTCCGGTACAGGCACTGAATCTTTTAGTGGTAAAGAGTACTGGACCATACCTGCCTACTTACACCCCTGGCTTTTATCCCTACAGCACCTGTGCATCTCAGAGATGGGGTTTCATATGAGTGCTGTAATTACACTAATGTATCAACGTGACTGTCTGGATGTTTAATTGATGATAAAATGTTACAAATACAGTAGCACATTTAAAGTGTATTCAGAGGAAAAAGTGAACACAAGTCCAGGGGGCAGAAGAGATTAAAGAAAGGAAAGATATAAATGAAGACCCACTGTCCATCAATCATTCCTCTCTTCTTATTTCCTGTTTCCACATGTTCTGTCATTATCATTTCTCTACTTCTGTAAAATGAACCAGAGGCCCAGACACTGAGTTAATTTCCCAGTCATTCGCCTTATGTCGGTGTGTGTACGTGCATGTGTGTTAATTTCTAGCTCATAGTGAAACATCTTGTCAGGGAAAATAGCCTCTGCATGCTGGGAGTTTTATGCAATAAGAGAGAGAGGACTTGACTGTACCCTTGGGCCAGTCTGAAATGACTGTGAAAGAGTTCCTCTCTCTCTGGTTTGATGTCAGTGTTTCCTTTATTCTCCCTTTGTTTCTCCTCATAAATATTTTTAGCTGTGTTTCCATCAAAGTGACTATATATTGAATAAAATCATGTCATGCTAATCATGTCATTACTCATTTGTAAAACACTTTTCCATTGCCACCTCCTGCAGGAGTTCTTAAATGAAAAGAGGATTTTTAATTACACATGTGCATAAAAGCTTTTTGTCTCTCTTGTCTCTTTTCTGCCATCTTTACATCTTCATTCTTCCCATTTTTGTGTTGTCCCTGTCCCCCGTCTATCAGTGAAATGCATAGCTTACATAATTGTCAGTTTTTAGCCACACTAGCAGCAGTTCAGACTGAGACATGTTTGATAAATGCGGAGAGGACTGGGACTGATAATATGCCATAATCATATACCACCAAAACCAATGAGATTCCCATCCGCCTATGCTTTACTTTGCGTGCTAATTAGCAAATGTTAGCATTCTGATGGACTAAGCTAAGCTGGTGAACATGGTATATTTTACCCATTAGCATGCTGATGTTAGCATTTAACTTAAACTACCACTGCACCCTCAACAGAGCCACTAGCATGGAGACTCAAGTAGACTACTGTTTTAATGTTTTTCATTATGTCAAGGACATTTCTTACCAAATGACACAAGAAATAGTGGAATGGGTTTTTTTTTTTTTTGTCTTGACATTGTCCTCCCTTTTTCTTTCTCTGGCTGTGCTCCTTTATGTGTTATTGTGTACATTCAAGCTATTTGCACCACTAATCCTCCTTCTGTCCCATACTGCAGTCCATGGTGTGTCATAGTGGATGGTTTGATTATCTCCACCACAAATGCCATTTTTGTGCATCCACACTGGTTATTTAAAGGTACTTGCAGAGATTTGGACCACTTGTGTTGCTGGAGCAATGTTTTTATGAGTCTGTATATCATACACATGGACACGGATGCACATGCAGGTGGGTACATGGCACTGCAGACGTTTTTATGTATACAAATGCTTTTTAGGCTTCAAAGATTAAAATTATTTTTATAAGTAAAATCTAGGTTACCTTTAATGTGTCCTTGCATTTAAACAAGTGGAACAAGTAGCCTGTCAGTTATTCTACTGCATACTCAGACTAAGTGAAGTTGCAATTAGTTCTTTAATTACATCTCAACATTTTATAGTAAAATTAAGCTGGCACTTTTCTGTCCAATACTGTGGTCATTTTGTTTTGAGATTATATAAATGACTGATTACTGAAATAAATCTTGATGGAAAAGCATCAAAATAGACACAGACATAAATGCTGAAAAAAAGTGGAACTACTCCAGTTTGTGTTGCCACATTCTGCCATGCTCAGTCCTTCAATAAAATTAGCAGCAGTTGCAGATGCCAATGAAGGATTAAATGAGACGAAATAAGGGTTTTGCACTCTGCTTCCTGTCCATAATACTCAAAGAGTAGAAATCAGAGAAAATATTTTCAATTTGTTTACTGAACCTTGCCCCGCTCACCTCAATGAAGAAGTACAAGTCCTTTAAAGTGTATAAAGGTTTGCCTGCACTTTTGCGCTGGTACTTTTTTCACATGAGTTGAGAGGAGCGAGGTTCAGTAAACGCCTTGAGAATATTTTTTCTGCTTGTGAAAGGAAAATCAGGGACTGTGGCAAAGTGCCTTTCCCCCTTTGTGACAAAAAGATTGTTCATAAACACAATAGAATAGATACAAATTTAAACCAAGTTGTAGATCAATCTAATACAGAAATACGTAGAAGATGCATGAAGCTACATGTATTCTTTCTTTTTTGTTTGTTTTGTAGTCTTTTTCTATTTGACTATTTGAAGTCCAGTCTTGGCTGTTACTGTACCTGCAATTTTGTTGTCATGTCACTTTTACTTTGATAATCTGACTCGGTAATGAAACGAATGAGCTGATCTGCCAGCACAAGAAGATTACCGGATTTATTTCTCCTGGAAGCAGTGTGACAAGTCTGGATACAAGATGAAATAATGTACCTAGCTCATTATTTTTTGGCGCTGTAGTCATTACATATCATCTCTATGAATTCAGTGAACTGGCAGCTGAGGTCTGAAACCCTCAGATGCTCTACACTGATAGGGCAAAATTATCACCTGTATGTTTCCCTTGTAGTCAATCGTTTGGTGGTGGTTCATAAACACACATTATACATCCGTATTTCTGATTAAACGTGCCAGTTACCCTTGGTTAGCTATTGTTTCTTTTGCAGGATCCAATCTTTAGTAAGGCTAAGTAACATCTACAAACCAGAGTGATGGTTTACAGTGAAAAGTGGACAGAGGGAACAGTCATATGTCTATGTGCAAGTTTTTAAAACAGGGAGGGATATTAGCCATGAGGTTGATATTCTTCTTTCATCATCAAAAAGAGCAAAATAGAATAAGATACGCCTTGCACTCTGAAAGGAAAAACCCAAATGAATACATAAGGCTTTACATTATGACTGCACACACAAAAGAAAGCCACCTCCCATATTGTCTGGCGGATCCAGTCACTATATGCACTGCATGCAGTTACACCTTCTTTTGACATGCTTTTCCTTATGCAGATTGAATGATTTACAAATCACCTGTTGATATCAGGTGTCAAAGGGGTCACAGGTGTATAAGTAATTTAAACACCATAGCAATTACTTAAAGAAATTCAGGTTTTCGATGTGATGTTGAATTAAATCACTGATTAATTAATTAATGTAGATTCAACTTTGTTACTACTTTTTACCTATGTTGGGGCCCTGGGCTTTGGTTGCACCACCATACCCTCTGATAATGCTAATGATAAAAAATAAAGAGTTTTAAAAAGACTCACAGTCATACATAGTTCCCCTTCTTTGTTGCTTGACAGCGATTGGGGCTGTTTTTGTTCATATCTTTTTCAGAGGAACCTCATGTCAGGGTAGGCATAGCTAATGTTTCATTCAAGATGGCTGAAGCAGTCAGTTAGAGACGTTACCTCACAAAAAAAGGATACTATTATACTAAGTGACTTCTAAAGAAGGCACAGAGACAGGTCATTATGCTCAATTAGGGTCCCATTTTAACAAAAGAGCTGTCTAAAGAGACGATTACAGTTGATGTTTTGACAGGCATTCTCCTTAGATGTGTCCTCTGCTATAATTGCTAATAAAAGTGGTTTTCTGTTTGAGTCAAGCCACAATTTAAGTCAAAGGAAATATGATCATTGCTGCCCTGTCTCATATTTACTTTACTGGATGGAATTCTATTTGCAAAATACACTTTTTGATCAATTAATGTGATGAAATAAATTGTAACCTTTTTACCTGTTTGTGTTCAATCTTGATGTATTTTTGATTTTATTATACTATTTATTTTGTGAATGTTTTAAGTTAGCTTAGGGGTAACAATAATTCAGTATTGCTACTTAATATTAGGTAATATGTACTTTACATTCTGTGTCTGAATATTCGAATTCTAGTGCTATGACGTCCATCCCACAAGAGGGATTCTTCCTCCTCTGCTCTTTGTGAGGTTTCCCCTTTTTCCCCAAAAATGTTTTTATTGCAGTTTTCACTTGTATTATTGATTGGTTACGAGCTGTTGTCAGCCCATAGTGTCATTTTCACCACAAGTGAATTAGACTACTGTCCTGTAATGAGCCAACATATTACACCTCTATAAATCTAATAAAAAGCATATTTTAACAGAAAATTTCTAGGCAACCTTCAAGTCTATAATAATATAATCTGTGATGACTCTTGAATTCACAAAAAATCCCAAACATTTGAATTGGTTACTGTGGAAAAAAGTAAATGTGCAATATTTCCATATTTGAAGAAAATAAGAGACTTTGAGTAAGATTAATGCAAGAAACAAACACAGTTTTCAGCCTGGGACTGTAATTAAGGTTTTCCCTGCAAAGTGTGTTAAGGTGATTGTTGTGTTTGTATGTGTGTGTGTGTGTGTGTGTGTGTGTGTGTGTGTGTGTGTTGTATAAAATAAAGTTGAATAAGGCAGTGAATACCATAGGTATATGTATGGTTTTATTACTTCGCTTTTGGACAAGTCTACCTTGTCGCCCAGGGGAAGGTGACTCACACACACAACCACACCGAGTGGCCTGGAAGGACCTGCAATACAACTTAATCCAGTGTTAATCCAGACGTCCACACCTTGTGCGCCTCTATCTCTCCTCTGTAGCCTTTACGTTCTACAGCACAAAGCTAATCCTGGCTTCTCACAGTCAGGAAATGAGATACGGTACAACGCCCCAAATGTCTTTCAACAAGCAGTGAACTACAAACTGACTTCCAACTGAGCAAACTGGAAGTGCCGGGCTTCCAAACAGGCTTTCAAAAGTTGAATTACTGTTTGGTTTAAAGGTCCAGTGTGTAACATTTAGGAGGATCTATTGGCAGAAAAGGAATATAACATAGATATGTTTTTATTATTGCCTTTCATGTGTGCTTTTGTGACACAGAACTCTATTTGGTGTGTCCAAAATCCCCATGCTTTTCAAAATATACTGTACCTACAACATGGGCTATGATTAATGCCTACAAGGTATTAAGCCACAATACACTAGCATATTTATTTTATGCTATAATATTAATATTTCTGGTATGATTATAAATTCATTGATATATAAATTCAGGCACAAGTAGTAGACTATCAGAAGCATATTTAAGATACACCACCAACTCTGGAGAAAAACATAGCTCTTTAGCAGCTTAAGGCTTTAACTAGATAGTAGCCAACTGTGTTTGTGGTTCTGCTCTTTTACCATCACACATCACCACTGTCCACTCCTCTGCCTGCTCTGAAGTAGCATTAACAATGTTCAATCAAGCATTTAATCTTTGGGAGGCATGGTATAGTACTGTGTATTTGTATAACATGACAGACAGTACATCTGATGTTTGGGTTGGGAAGTATTCGAAAAAAAACACTCACATACACTATCATTCAAATATTTCAAATTATTTTGGAAGTTGTTGCCAAAAAAAGGGAAAAAAATCACTGCAGCGTAATTCAGTGCAAGACACAGTTGGGCCTATACTCAGGAATATGGAAGATACACGGTTAGTGCCAAAGAAGAAGCCTGCCTGATGGTAAGGTAAAGCAGTAAAAATATTCTAAATATAGTGCACTTAAAGGTCCGGTCACATTTTAGAGGATATATTCATTAGTGTATAATCATAAGCAGTCCCTGTCCATAGCAGTGCATTGCTCTGCTTCCCCAACCTGTGGGTATGCTGACTGCCAAGTACTGTAGGTGGTACACTGACTGTCGAAATATCTCATAAAACCCCACTTTCAAATGCCCAAGCTATCTGTGTAAGTGACATCTCTTGAGGACATTGATCGGACTTCACACAGTTCCCTCTGGAGGCACAAAATGCTTCATACATCTTTTTTCACCTAGCCTAGTTGCATGCTCCAAGACCTGTAGACAGAGTTTGATGTGTAAAATTCCCATTTAAAGCTGTACTGGTGCGTAAATGATGCGTTATGAAGTGTTTATGGTAGAGGTGATATTAGTAGCAGCAATAGTGCTAATGGAATTAGCAGCAAAAGCAGTGGCGTGAAAACAACAAATGTATTTCCTGTAGTTTTAACTTGAATGACCTCACAGCAACAAAAGGAGTGAAATACTTTTCTTTCTTCATCCTCCTCTCATTCTCTTTTCCAGTCATTCGCTCAATAACGGGCTCTCTCAAGGTGACCCTCTCTCCCTTGCTCTCCTCCCTCATTTTTCCACCCTCCCTCTTTCCATCACACTCTTCCCTTAATACTCTGTCAGTCAGAAAAGAGCCTGCCGGAAAAGAGAGTGAGCGGTGCGTGCGTATGTGTGGGCATTAGCTGGCGTTTGTGTGTGCACACGGTTTGCATGAATATGAGGAGGAAAGCAGTCAAGAGGCAACTAGAAAGGGAGAAAAACTGAAAGAGACAGGAGCAAAAACAAAGTAAGGAGGAAAGACAGACAGAGGCAGAGGAGAGAGAGGATTAGGAAATGATTGCTCAAATAACCGGTTACTGGTTGATGTCTTGTCAGGTGCTGCTGTTAACTTGTCAGTGTGTGCTCATAGGTCTGGACATAAAACGAGTCTACCTTAAAAACTGGTTGTACATAAGAGGAAAGGCCAGACATGCTTTCATATAAAGACCCAAATTAGAAAATTTGTCCCATGAAGAAAAATAACTACTCCTGTCTTCTTTGTTGTTTGTCTAAATAAATATATACTGATTATTCAAGGAAAGCTGTGGCCAGTATGCTGCAGAGTATATCCATATTAATCCTCACATATATTTACTCTCTTGGTTTGGGTGAGGCTGTGGGGTCCCTGAGCATATATACTTATAATTTCTTAAATGCACAATATTGATATTAGACCCGTACTGTATATTCATAGCCCTGTCTTTAGCCTTTGTTTTCTAAACTATACTGCTGTATATATTTGTGTTCTGTGCAATTATTTATTTCTACACCATGCTGCTCCCTCCTGCTGTAACCTGTGCAATGTTCCATATCAATCACATCTGTATATAAAAAGCTGTATATAACTGTACATATAACTCTTATTATATCTTCTATTTTTTATTTCATGTGTTCTGTGTTTTTCATCTGTTCGTGTTGTATCTGGAGCTGCTGTAGCAAGATAGTGTGGGATCTAAAGGTCTATCTTTTCTTATCATATCTTATCTTTTCTTATTTTTTCTTTTTTTTTTATCTTATCTTATTTTATTTTATCTTATCTTGTCTTATCTTATTTTGTGTTGATGGAGTTTCAGTGTCTGTGATGCTCTCTTCTGTCAGTTCATTAATGGGGGCCATGACTGCTAGTGCGAGTGCAAGTGTCCAGTTACCTACTGGCAAAACTGGGTTTGGTATTCAATATAATTTTACTAAATCTGAAGTACTGAATTCGCTCATAGAATTTGAAACCTTTGAATCTTGATGCCGTGAAATTTATCTAGGGCCAATGTTTGACTTTTCTGGCCAACCCTAGCTTGTATGGTGGTTCAACGTTCTAAGGAAAACATGATCCTTATTTTCAGGTGATTTTACACTGATGACCTTTGAATATTACATTACATTGTTACTGGACCTTTAAATTAATGTCAACTCACTTGCTGTTTCTGGAGTTTTCAACCACATCTCACAGTTTTCTGAATCAATCGGAATCTAAATCAAGTGCTACAGTGGTCATGACAACTTAGCAAACTCCATCTGCTGATGAAGACCATCAGATGTTTTTTGTAAATTCTGGTAAAAGCTCATGCAGCTACATTTTTAATTTTTGGCAAGCTCCTGTTTCAGATGACAAGAATGAACTTTTCAAGTTCCTTCACACTTTTTCTTTCTAAATTCTAAATAAACCAGATAGCTTTTAGCAGCAGTATTGCTCCTCATGGTTCTGACTGCTGTTTTTTCTCTTCTGTCAGTGTGTGAGAGTATGCTCCGTACCCAACTGGATTATTCAGGTGCTCCAATAAATCCCATCATCACCATGGCACCTTCCACTGTAAGGTCAGCCAAGGTCCTAACGAGTGTCCCTGGCTATAGTTTGGTTTCTGGCTTTTTATAGCCGTGTCCCAGCTCTGAATGGCTCTGGATTTATGTGCTGCTACATAAGCCTTTTCTCTCACTCTCTCTCTGTCATTTTGTAACCTCTCTCACCCTTCTTTTGCTCCTTCATACCACTCCACCACACAGACACACTTTATTTAGTATTCATGTAGTGCAGCATATGGCTTTTCTCCCTCTATATTTATGAAGTGTTCAATGGCCTCTCTCCCTCTCAGAAGTAATGTATATGTCCTTTGGGCTTCCATTACATGACCCCCCAACACACACACACACACAAACACACACACACACACACACACACACACACCATCTTTACCCAGTGAGGGTTAAATAGATGAACATATTGTACCCTCCCTAGCAGGCCTTACATGATATGTGTGTGTATATTTGTGTGTGTGAGGTATCCATTACTCTGAAAGCTTCCCTCTGTCTGATCCACTGTGGTTCTTATGATATTTAACCTGCCAGGCCATTTTGAAAATGGTCCCTGGCTGTAAAAATACCTGATGTATGGTCCCATCTGTGTCACCCACTCACACACACACATGCTAACACCGACACATAGACCACAATAACCTCACATGCAAATGCACTCACGCAGAGTCATGATCTTGTGTGCTCCTTTTCCCTTGCTGCTTTGATCATTAACTCCAGCTTCTATCTGCCACGGGGGTGAGGGCAGTTCATTCATTAGTTTCTCTTCCTAACATTAGCCTATTAGCAGTATTTCACCTCCACCATTATCTGCCCTGTAGATCTGCTCGCCCCAGCTGCATTCATAATTAACCCCCCAGCCTCAGTACTGATAACTGCTAAATATGTTATGCTCCACCAAAGCGAAGCTTTCATCACCTCAGCCCTTTATGGACATTTTTTTTACATTTTCCAGAGATGTAATCTTTATGCAGTTGCAGATCAAATATCACGGTTTAAACTGTTTGATTGCTGGGTGTCCATTAGGAATCCCCCCCCACTGTCAGTGGAATAGTAGAAGTAGAAAACTTGAGATTTGTCTCTGAAAATGCCTTTATGTACTGAATGATGAACACTGACACGTGTTCTCGCAGATTTATGATGCTGGGAAACTGTAAATTGTGTCTGTGTGTTTTCACTTTCAACTGTAAAACCTGATAAAAAAATGTTTTTAAGTAACACCAAATCAATTTTGTAACTTAAAACATTCTTGATTAAGCAGCTCTTACTAGTATTTTTGAGTGACACTGACTCAATTTTGTACTTATTTGTACTATATCTATCAAAAGTGTTATAAGAATTCAAAAATAAAAAATAGTAAGTATTACTGACCAACAATTCATTCGCTATTATTTTATTATCAGAATAATACATATAATATACATTTCCCATTATCGACTGATGATGGTGACAATAAAAGAAAAAAGGAAAAATCAACACAAACCCCCTAGGCTTTGGAACCCACTTCTTTCTCCCATAGGTGTTCCACTGATTCACATTGATTTTATTTATAAGAAATCTCATCCCACAACTAGAAATGAGTCTAGATGCTGAGCTACTGATGTAATGACTTTATAGTGTTTTCTTTGTGCATTAAAACAGCTCGGAATTTTATTTTACTTCTTAGTGCTAAGGGTAACAAGCCAGAATATCTGCTGATGTCTCAGTTAAATCACACTGTGTAGGCTACTACAACTGTTTCCACAACATTAGCTTCTCGTTCATTGTTTTTGCAGCGACGATGGGCTTCTTTTGATGACACCAGATATTAGATTCTTGTCTTGTGTCTTCCTTTTGCTTCAGGCAAGAGTCGTTCATGTTCACAATTATTGATTTGGCTGTCTGTAGCCATATAAGTAATTATATGAATCATTAAGTGTGAGTGTTATTAGACTTTAAGTTGGAGACTGAGGCTGGATTTTGCTCAATCTATCACAATCTATAACGGTGGAATCTAACTGGATCGAGTGTCATTTTGTCATCACAAAGTGCAATCCGCCAAATTAAAGCTTTCACAACTGGTCGATATATGAGCTTTAGGATGGGAAATCAATAACAGAGTGACAGATTAGTCAGTTTGGTTCTGCCATTGAGGTAGGTGTCCAAATAGCTCTGCTGAGCTTATTATGAATAAATGGATATGTCAAGATGTTGCTACACAAGCACAGCAGAGTGTAGATAGAACAGGTGTTTTCACAGCTGTTGGGTGATGTGGGTCTGTGGTTCCCCAACCTGGGGGTCAGGACCCCCACTAGGGATTGCCAGAGCTTCACAAAGGGTTACAAGGCCTTCTTTAATTTAAGGGGTGCATTAGAAAAGTTTGCAGTTAAAAACAAAGCGCCAAGCACTGTGAGAAGAAAACACAGAATTAGAATTAGTAGATAGATAGATAGATAGATAGATAGATAGATAGATAGATAGATAGATAGATAGATAGATAGATACTTTACTTTTCCAGAGGGAAATTCAAGAGATGCAGTATTCACAGGAAATAATATGCCACTTACTAATTGATATAAAAGTGATGTAGGTGGAGAAAGGAGATGGAGCAACATGAGAACAATGTTTTCTAGTCATTAACACAGAGGTAAGTAAAGAGGTAAAGGTTTCAGAGGTTTCTTACTTAAAATACAACATGTTACCAGTGCACTGCTGTCTACTCTGTGGAGATTACTGTCACCAAGGAGATTATGTGTATCATATAAATACAGTACCGGCATCAAAATCTGACATTTACAAACTAAATTTATCCAGTTATCCACAAGAGGAATAAAAATACGCACAGCAGCAAAATTAAAGTAATTAAATCACCCTACAAAGGCAGAGAGCAAGAACTTGTGAAGCAGGGAGGTTGAGATGTGGTTTGCGTGACAGAGAGGTTGAATTGCCTTCATTTCACGCCTTTTTAGGCTGATAAACAGCATTACCATGAAGCCTACATAATAGCTAAATAAAGCCAATGCGGCACTCTGTCCTTAGATAAGCATCATAGAATGCAGTATCCACCAACTCTTGACTTTTTTGTTTACTTCAAATTTGGCATGTGGTACAACATAAATATATAAATGTTAGAAAGGTCTGAACTTAATTTTGACCAAATATATAGTTTCTGCAGTTTACCTTTTTAAGGCAGAGCTTATTTTAACTTTGTAAACTTTAAGATGGGCTTTCCTTTAATTCTTTGTAATATGGGCCTAACCTAAATTCATACGGCGCCCTCTAAACTTAAATTCAAGTTCAACCCCCTGCAGTGGAAGAAGCTAAGTATCCACACTCCAGAGGATTTTCTCTCATTCATCTGTCAAGTAAAAAGTATTTAAGTAAAATAATGCACATAAAGATGCGTGTGAGTGTCACACACAAACATCTGTGCACTTACAGTACATCCCCACACATTGCCACACAAACATGTTCAAACCTTACACACACATTCTCACACACAGCTTTGTGCATATACATCAGCATGCAGCATGTATCTCGAAGCCTAAAGGTTGGCTCTGCCCTGAGGGTTGGAAAGATTATTAAGGGGCAGAGAGTGAGAGGGGGAGAGATGAGCCTCTGAATCTCTGGGAAAAGGAGCTATACTTCCTAACAAATACTCCCCAATCTAACAAGCCTGACTCATTTTGCCTGAAGTTAAATGAATTACAGTTCTATAGAAGTAGCCTAATGGGCTCAAATGGAGCTTTTTCTTTATATCCATTTCTCATTATTGTATTCTCTGCATGCATACCAAATAATTGCTTGGGTACAAAAACCTGCTGTTCAGGTATTTGCTGTTTCTTGACTGTCAGTTCTAATAATTCCCTTTAACTACCCTGTAGAATTGTCTGTATGCAGATGGGGCAGCTTTATTTGGAAATATGACAACTGTAGGAACAATCTCTGTGAACTAGGCCTTTAAGATTCTTAAATAATGGATACACTCTTTCTGTCTTTCTTTCTTTATAAAGTAAGGGGGGCTTGAAATGAGCTGCTTGAGCTTACTCAAGGGTTAAATCATGCAGCATCTATGTCAGAGCAAAAATCTAAAACCCAAAGTGGTTTGCCCTTATGAACTGGTCACAACATGATATCCTCATATGCATATTTAACATAGCAGAGTTCAATAGCTCCTATAGAGCGCTCTCCCTCACACTTCACATATCTGCTTGATTATAGATTTATAGTTTGTGATACTAGGACATTTTTCTGTGTTTTTAGCCATGCTCGTGGCATGGCTGTAGGGATGGTAATATCAGTCTGTCAGCTGGTGCACTACTTGTTCCTAATGACTTTAGTGATCCTGTCTTTTATAGTGTCTTCATGAGGTTAACATTTGTGGTTTAGAGGGAAATATCTCGATGACTATTGATTGGATTGCCATTAAATTAGCTATATTTAAGGTCCATTGAGGATGAATTGGAATGAATAAAGACAAATATCTTTCATACGGTTTTGTAAGAATCAATACAGTACACCCACAGTGGGTTTTATCTGGAGATCCATTAAACAATGGGAGGTACAGACAGTTTCACAAAATAAATGAGCTAATTCTTTGCTCTTGTTGGGGCCAACTTGTTCTGTTGGCCTTGAGAGGTTGAGATCAGTCTTATGCCTTAGCTGCATGTTTTTACTTTGCCAGCAAGAGGCCTCACCGGGAGGGCACAACACAAGCAGAGAATCACATAATCCCCCTCAGATCCAACCCTGCGTGATTCCCATCCATATAGCTGACAGTTATGTTTGTTGGAAAGCTCGATTAAGCCAGAGGTGCTGAGGCAGGGAAATGACCCCGGGTCACTGCAGTGTTTTGCACTTAGAATATCTTTTTGCATTATTTAAAACTAAACTCCAGCACTTCCATTCTGCTTACCTTGTTTTTTGACGGATAGAGGGGAAGATTTCAATCAATATATTCAAATATTTTTCTATAACCTTTCCACTGATGTGATCTGTTTTGTTTCAAATAATTATCATTAGATTTATTTTATAATGAAGCTGAAATCAAATTTAACTGATCAGTAAGAAATGGAAAAACCAACAGTGGTGTAAGCACAACAAATTATGTTTCATGTTATGCTAATGTTACCTTGCCCACGCATCCTTTCAAAACCATTGTCAGTTTATAATGGGTTACACGTTGTAATGGGTAAAAAATCTAAAAACTCAAATAAAACATGCTGTTAATGTAGCTTAAACAGCTCCTCATTCTCTTCCCTGCTTCATTGTTTAATTGACAGGTACTGAGAGATAGTTTTGAAGCCTGAAGTTGCCATATTGCCTAATAAAGCACTCTGCAGCAGCACTGTGCCGTGTGACTTACCATAGATAATTGTAAACAGCATGTGTTCATTTAGTCTTTTCCAAGGTTCATACTTCATTAATCTGACTCCAGCATTAAAGTGACACACATACACAGTCATTAAGAGGCAGATATGGATGCACAAAGATGTTGTAAACACACACACACACACACACACACACACACTGTGCTTTAATTTAGCTCTTAAGACAGCTTCTCTAACAGTGCATGCTCTGCATGAATGCATAATTCCTACAATTTCTTTTCTTTCATTTAATTAAAAACGTATTTTTTTATGATGTGGCAGTAACTTTTTTATTACGATACATTTATAACTGTTGAACTATTAAAACAGTCTTGAAATCTCTTCCATCTCTTGCTATTTATGGATAATCTGAACAAATTTCTAGTCAATTTGCGGCTGACCAAAAACATTTAAGCCAGTCCCTTAGCTAAATTTGCAACGGTTACAATCCAAAATGTCATGAAAAACATCAGCACCCCCACCCAGGACTGGAAATCCAATACCAGTGAATGACAGCAGTCCATGCAACACAAGATAAGGTTTGTGTTTCAGTAAACTTTTAATTATATAAGTTACATGACTTGTGGCATCATTTATGTTGTGTTTTATGTAACGTATGTAAAATTAGTTATTTTAACTAAAACCATTATCTTTTCCTAGACCACAAACAAGTAGTTGTGGTGCCTAAACCTAACCAAACCGTGACAATTTTGCAACGTTGCCACAAATAATTACATGTTATAAAGGCTTTCTTGCAGAAAGGAGAGAGAGCACTTCATATGTTTTGTGTGTACTGTCCTTTCTATTTCTCTTTGCAAACACTGTATCCACAAATATTAAATGTGTTATTTTGTCATTTATAAAAAGAATAAGGACAATGATTGTATAGCTGGTAACTATAGTGATCTGTATGTCACATGGTTGATTAAATGGACTGTGTATTAGGTAATAGGATCTCACTGCATGTTCATTCTCAAAAATAAAAACTGAATAAAACATTACAAAGTACCTCATATAACATCTGTGTTAGCAAGCACCGGCCCTCTTAATATGTCCTTTGGCTAGACACTGCACAGCAGTAGTGGACTGACCTCTGAACTCCAAGGGGCAAGGTGGTTAGGCAAAAGAGGATCCACACAATCATGGTCACAATAAATAAAATGGAATAAAGTGAGACAAAGATGTACTGTATATAGAAGAAGAGAGAGTGACAGAGTAAGAGAGAGACCAGCGAGGAGGTGAGAGAAAGCAACAAAGAGAGACAGACAGAGTGGGATTATGGAAATGTAATATCCAGCTGATAAATCATAGTGACTGTCAGGTGCTCTGTCATCTGATAATATGACAGACGGAGGCAAGACAGCTTCCTCTTCAGCCCACTGCTAATTATAGACAGACATAATGAACCCGCATTTGGGGTGTGTATGTGTGTGATCATGTGCATGTGTGAAAATAATCTCCCATCTTTGTTTGTATTAACGGGTTTATTTTTGGTGCACGTCTGTTTTACTCTTTTAATATGATGTGATGTGATTGTCTCGTCCTCATGCGGACGCTTGACGGAACTGTGCAACACTGTCTGCTTCTATAAATGTTTGCAAAAAGTCAGTTTGACAGCTGGAAATTTTGGTGATGAAGCTGCAGACATCGTGATTGCTGAGCTGACAGTGTAATGGAATCAGTGGAGGACAGAAAAATGTTTTGGGTGTGTATTCGCGCGTGTGTGTGTGCGCATGGGTGCTCAGTTGTGTCTGGTATAATTTGTAGATACAGGTATGGAAGCAATGAAGTCTAGTTGAAGTCATCATTCTGTAAATTCTCTAACAGGAAACATTTCAAGGCCTAGGATAAATAGTTTTTTAGTATTTGTACATTTGCATTAATTCCATTTGATGGATAATTATTGATTTGTTTGTGTGGATACAGTAATCTTTTTTGAGGCCAAACGCTGTTACTTATCTTTAAATCATTTCAGATTAATTGTATTACATGTTTATCTTACTGCTATTTGAATACCTTACTTTACTGCAATTTCACACTGGAGGACTAGTTCAAATTGGGTTTCTGAGTTGTTCATCTGCGAATATGAATGTTGTTTTCTGAACAGGGTTGCAGACCAATAAACTGCATCTGAGGCAACTTGAATGAGGTGCTCTGAAAATTAGTAATAATAATAACTAATAACTGAAATAAAAACATAGTTCAGTTTGATAGCACATGATCATTTTCCCTTGGAGGGCAGAGGAGGAGGGCGCTCATTTTTCATACTTATTTGTATCCTGTATAGTTGACTGATGTGGCTCCACCGACCTGTACATTTTCTCGGAATACATCAAAACAGGAGCCAAAATAATTTCCTGGCAAACATTATGAACACCTACACTTTGATGAGGTTTGAACTCAATCAAACAAACCTAATGTAAAAATGTCCTAAGTAAATGTGTTAGTAATACTGCAGGCGAGTAGATATCACTATATTTCATGGTGTCATGGTTAATGGATCCTACTGGGCACCCGGTTGGGTGCAGTCATCAGTAATGATCTAGGACAGTGTTTTCTTAAACTTTTTACACTGCATACCACCTCAGAAAATATTAGACTCTCCATGACTAAAGATAAAATACAGTAGCGCCTATTCTACAGAAAGTTCACAGAAGGCAGGTTTATTCCTAATTCCTAATTCCTAATGGAACTACTGTGGGCCATGTACCATAGTTTGAGAACCAGTGCTCTAGGACAGTATAAATTATTACATTGCCAATTATTCATTCGGAAGATTCTTGAGTGGTGCACAAATGATCATACAGCATGAACTTTGTTTGAGAATGATACTTAAAATATATAAATATTCTTTGAAAGAACAGTTTAACGTTTTCAGAAAATACACTTAAGCTAGAATAGCTTAGGCCGGAATAAAGAGAAACCCCTGCCATCTTAATATTACATATATAATATGACATATAATATGACATTTCTTAATATTAGTAATGATTCCACATATTTAGCCAAAAGGTTGAGCTATTTATTTAAAGTCAGGGACTGAGTATGTGGACGGCCTTTCTTTACAGAAGTAACAGGGTTGGAGAGAGCATTAGTGACATGTTTAGGCAATTAGTATATCTTTCATTTCTATATGTAAGACATACTGTATATGTAAAGCATTAAGAACCATATTATAATCCATAGGCCTATAGGGGATGTCACTTTGGTTTATTACTGCTTTTAATTTAAAAGCCACTACGGCATTGTGGCGTAAAAGGAAACCATGGCCAATGTTTTTCAAAAGAGAAAAATAATGTAACCACTGACTCACATTCAGCTAATGGCTTATTATGCCAAACTGTTCCAAGAAACCTATTAACATTGTATGTTGACAGAGCCGATAGTTGTCTCAGTTGGTTCTTAAGATAGAAATAAGTTTTGATTTGATTTGATTTATATATATCAGATCATAAATTCAAAACTACATGCTAAATTTAAAAAAAGCTCTATCCTTCACCACATGATTTGTTCCAAAATGTGTGAATTGGAAGGACGAGGTTTAGCCAGTGCAGGATGAGATGGACGGGAAATGATGTTCTTAAAAGTAGTAGTTTCAATCCTGCCCCTGAGGACTTCAGAGTTCTGCTGAGGAGGGTTTAAGTAATGGTTTGACATGTCTTCCATTACTTGCTCTCAGCAAGTAACACATAGCACTTTATGTCGCATGAGGGGCGTCGAGTCTGAGGTAAGCAGAGGGTTCGAAAATTAGAAAAACTTTTTGTTGCTGCAATCATTTGGCCTACTTGCTTTATGTCAGCACATCTTTTATATATAGTAATCAGTTAATGATGTCTTATTAAGAGGACCCAAGCCCCCCCCATAGTTTACATCCTGAACTAACTGGTGAGTTATACAACCAGCTGCACTCTGAGCTTAGTGCTTTGAAGTATTGATTAGTTAAAACAATTTCCAACAAAAGAAGAAAAGTCAGATTTTTATAGTTTGATTAGTTCAGTGTGCTGTTTTTCTATTGTGATTTGAAAAGAAAAGTGGAAAGAAGTTCTTATATGCACCAAATCTGAACAAACATAAAGGCCAAAGACTGCTCTAATGTGTTAATACCTAATGCAAATATGCAAGTTCATCTACACAATGGCACCAGTCTTATGGCACCATTTTCTCTACAAATACAAAGTTTCTCTTCCTTTTTGTCTGATTTAATTCAAATATGTTTTGACTTAAAGTTGAACTATACACGCTGTTACAGTGTGTGTCGTGTGTTTGAACTGAGTTTCAGCACTAACCAGAGGTAAGATTTTCTTTCAGGCATGACTCTGTAGAAAACTCTCATGGATAGAGTGTGGTTTGCTACTATAAATTTGCACCTCAGGACTTAACAATATAGAACACAAGACAGTATGTGAAACTACATTTTCCACAGAAACAAATAAAAGTGGGGAAACCTAAAAAGCATGATCTAAGCAAAAGGAAGTGATCAAAGTTTGATTCAGAGTGCAATTGATTTCTCCATTTGGCAGATGAGGGCCAAGAAGAAAAACACTTAGTACGTTATCTGCTTTTGTAGTGTTTTCTTTTAATGCAACTATATTGTCTTGCATAATGATTTTTCCAACCAAGCACTCCAGAAATCCAATTGGAGAGGAGGCATTAGTGATAGTAGAAGGCAATAAGAAAAAGCAAGTGAAAATGAGAGAGCTCTACATCTTCACAAGTTCATGTAATATTAACTAGTAATTAAAAGGGCTGAGCTGACTCAAGGCAAGTAAGACAGAAAGAGAGAAGCCTATGTGGACTGAGCAGTGTGTATTTCACTTCTTAGAGCACACCCCATTGAAGCTGTGTCTAAAACTTTAACAAAGAATGTTTTGCCTCACCTTACCTTGTGTAACATCTCACAGGCAAACCTATTAAGTAGCGTAAGCAAGGTTAGGAGCCTGGTGGGTAGCAGGTGTAAATTTGTTTTGAAAGTTGCATGCACAAATGAGTTAAAATCTCTTAGGCCTGTTGTTCCAAAAATACACACTCTGGTATCACCAACCTATGTACGTAACTTAACTGACTCAAGTAAAGTTTAACTCAACATTTTAATTACATTTTAGTTCGCCTGCCTATTGTTACCATTATGACAATCCCAGATAATGAGGGTCACCTGACTTTGTCCGTTCCCAGCCCTGTGTTCTTGAAATTATATGTGGACGGAATTATGTTTCTATTAACATAATGGGGACATGTTAATTAACATACTTGGCAAGTTGCAAAATGTTGATACTGAACATATGAGTGAAAGCTTCACTGACAACAGTTTTTCTTGCAAAGCTATACACTCGTAGGGTCTATAGTATTATTCAAAAGTCAGCAGTAACTTGAGACATGAGATTTTCTCTTAACATTTAACTCAAATCACAATCTTTCCTACCCTTAACCAATGTGCTTTTGTTTCCGAAACACAACCAAATTGAGATCTTTCCCTGCGGGAGTCTGGACACCACAACATAATTCTAAAAATAATTTAGCAATAAACACACCTAATCTCTAGGACACAGGGTTGCCATTCCTGCATGTCCAAATACACTAATATATTAAAGAAAAAAAACCCAAGGAGAGTGTGTAGGGATAGTTTCAGGCTTAGCATAAAATTTAAATCCTATATATTAAAAAGTTACATGAAAGTTTAGACAAACCAGTGCAGACAGTGCAGAACCTTAAAAATCTGTCATTGTGGCCAATTAAGGCTTTTAACAGGGTAAAGTAAAAACAACAACTTTCGTCTAAAGAAATAACTTCCATTCGAGTTCCTAATATTCACCTTACCTAGTACTCCCAGCCTTCCACACATACACATTCACACTTTCACTTCATCCAGCTCTTATTAGCTCTCTGCCCTGGCTACAAGAACAATAACCTCACAACTTTTAAAGGAATGATCAGCATCAGTAGAAACTTCATTCTAAGCAGAATTTCTCCCCATACCCTCCCTCAGCCTCACCCTACTCTCCCTCAGGCAAAACATTTTGCTGACCAAGACTTAGCCAGCCATCAAGAGTTACAATTTCCCCCTTTATCCGCAGTTCACTTTATGTCAAGTCTGCTCGTAACGAGGGCCAATAAACTTAGACGTTCTCATTTGGTCTGGTGAAGAGAGCCCTTTGAGTCGGGAGACATTTTCCTCAACACCGGGAATGTACTCTTTGGTTTCAACCTTTTAAACTGATGCCCGAAATGGTTTTTGCTAGCACTGTTATGTTGTTGGACATTAAATGTCCCCTACTGTTCTCTGTATTGTCTGACTGCATGTGGTTGAAATGAGGAACAGAAACATCACTTACACTAGGATGTTTCTCCACAAAACTTTCTTAGTATCTTCTGTATTATTTCATACACCTTGTAATAAAAGTAGCCTGAGAGGCATGGGCTAAATGAAGCAGATGGCATCATCCTAAGCTGTGGTCTTTCCCACCATTTTGTATTTAAGGCACCAAAACCCTCTGGTCAACAGTTAAGCCTCACTACTGCGGATATAAACATGTAGTAAGAGCCTGGATCTCTGCTGCTTTGGGCCACTGACGTGTTAGGATGGACAAAGGGCAAATTTTGTTTTTTTATAGAATGGTTTTAATTCTTGCTGTGGAACCAACTGCCCATTTAAAACAATAAAAGTTTTAAAGCATCTAGAAACATGTCTCTTAAAGGTGCTTTGGTTCCACTGAACAACTGCCTTCCAAAATCATAATTAGGTCCTTCAGAAACTAATTAGTAGCATGATGCTTTGTTGCCTAGAGTTTGCATTTGCTTCTTGATGCCATCTTGTCAGTTCTTTGGAGAAAAACAAACATATATGCACAATGAGGGAGAGGAGCCTGTGGAGCTGAGGTGGAACAAGCAAATGGAAGACTTCATGGCTTGGTGTATTAGGCTGAGAAACGTATTAATAAGGAATTTTGGACCACTATTGGTGCTTAGCAGCAATGTTTTGAGGAGTACTTCCCAGTTTTGTTAGTACGTTATACTCCACTTGGACATAATGGGGGCTGTATGAGGTTCCTGGGTTTCACACTATTCTACTGATCATCAATTGGTGTCAGTAATGTTCCGAAACTGAGCCAAAAGTCCTAGGAAAGGAAATATATTCAAAACATTTGTTTGGCAGTACATTTCGTAACTCTGCTTGTTCACAAAAAACATCCATGGGGTAGGCTACCTTCAAACCTGCAAACCGGGCTAGTTGCTGACCTTGTCTGTCTGCCATTTGGTGATTGGCAGGTAAAGTCGGTTTTTAGAGCTTTTCCGCTGAGAACAGCTGAAAACGAAGCAGCTGAAAACAAAGCTGATAAGAGCTGCAATTATGAACCAAAACAGTACATTTGTGAGCCGTAAAAGAAAGACAATGAGCTGAGAGCTGCTGTAAAGCTCTGTAGAGCCGATGAGAACTGCAGAGTTGGGTCATAATTATCTGTGGGTTTATTACTACGAGAACACCTTTCACATACTACTGAAACTATGCTTATTGAATTGTGTATAGGTGCACAGGCCCAACATGTCTAAATTCAGTGAAAGCCACATGCCAAAGGAAATTTATATAAAAATTCACTTTGCATTTTGACATTATCCTGAAGAACATTTCTTTCTTTGTTTTTAGTGGGTAACATTTGTATTTAGTTAAACAATCAACAAAACAAAAGCACAGCAGCACCAGTAAAACCAGAACCTGTGTGGTCATTAACATTTTAATGTCTGTGCAGCTTAACTTCAAATTAAACCTAAAGAAAGTGCTGTTAACTTTCTTTCCAAACTGTTTACGTCTGTGTTTCTTGCAAAATCTTTAGGTGCCTCCACTTTTTCCCCTCCTGTCTGTAGGCTGCAGAATGTCTTTATGCTTACAAGTAGATATTATACAAGACAAAGAATAATTGTGTATAACCAGTGTAAGGCCTTGAACAACATTAGTTTTGCTCTGGCAAAATGTCATATAAATGAATGACTAAACATGACACAAGACACGTCTGAGAGGAGGGGAAATCTAACACAATCATTCTGTTTACCCCAGCTCCCTTAGGTGATGTACTGGCATATGTTTGTCGGTTAGTGTATGATGGAAAACAAGCTCTGGAAATTATATGTTGTGTGTGTGTGTGTGTGTGTGTGTGTGTGTGTGTGTGTGTGTGTGTGTGTGTGTGTGTGTGGGTGAGTGAGTGAGTGAGTTAGAGACAGCTTTCAAGCATGTTCCTGTAAATGCAGCATAGATCATGTAGAAAGCTGCTAGCTCTCTGTAGATTAATGTCTTTTGTTTGCATTAAAATGTCTTATCTTCCCTTCCTCTCTCCTCAGCTCTCCTTCCTGCCATCCTGGGTGATGGAGTGTAGGATGGGGGATATTTAGGAAGGGAAGGGAGAGTAATGGTGGACCTTTCTCAGACAAGCTGAGAGTCAGAGTAAAGAGGAAGACAAATAAAGTCAGAGGAGAGGGAGATGAAATAACAGAGAAATGAAACGAGAGAAGAGGGATCAGGTACAAAGGACATAATAGAGGAAAAGTTTGAGATATAAGGAAAGAAAGAGAAAGAAACAGAGAGTGAGAGAAATGTGTGTAATAGTGCACACCTGAAGCCCAGCAGAGCATGAGGCCATTTTGTCAAAGTGTCCTGTAAGGAGTTGGTCTTTATTTTCTGCACACACACACACACACACACACACACACACACACACACACACACACACACACACACACACACACACAGAGTGAGAAACAGCTTTTCATACTGGTACTCATGCGAGCCATTGATAGCCAGGTAGGAAATTGAATGTTCCATTTTAACTTTGTGTGCCACAGCCTGTAAGAGAAACAATGTTTTTATCTGTGTATATTTCAATGCATAGATGCAAATATTACAGTGAATGCTAAAAGTCCCATACGTCCCATATTACTACATCACAGTAACAGTTCTTCATCTGGGTTGGTCCTGGCAGGTAGGATACAATTTACACCAGCCTTTCTCTTGCGGAGGTTACTAGTTGAAGTCTCTATCCTTCTACAATGCAGTTCTCCATTTAGTGATCCCTCATTTTGTAAACACGGCATCTTTATCATCGATGGCAGCAAATTTTGTCATGGCGGAGTCGGGTTGACCAAATCACTGTGACATTGAGTTAACAACAGTCATTTCCGAATAGACAACTGGCAATTTATTTTAATGGCGGAGAGATGTAAAATCAGTAAATTTGTTTATTTCTGTTGTCATTTTCAATCGTAATTGTAACGTTTAAAGGCATATTCACTGGAATCAATGCACAAACTATGATATCCAAGGTGGTGATAAGTTTCAGAAGATTGCAGACTGGATCTTAGACAGATTTTATTTTTGATTTCATATGATATGATATAGTATAATATGATATGATATACAGATCTGTATACTTTTCCATGAAGTTGAATACCATTGGATCTTCCGGATAGAGGTCCTTTTTGTCAAGTGATAGTAAAATGCGGTTGTATTGCTTTTTAATGGATAGTCAAAGCTGAAGAGTGACAGGAAAGGTCAGAGAGAGAGGGGATGACTTGCAGCTGTTCATGCGGTTGCATATGGGGCGCCAGCGCACATTCATTTGAGATTAATTCGATGTATACACTAAGATATAACATGAAAAAAGAAAACATTCAACATGTTGCTTGCCATTAAATTGTATGAAGGCTATGTAGTATCCAGAAGTTATTGTAAACAAAAATTGCGATTGGTTCTATACCAAGAGAAGAATTGCTGATCAAACTGAGCTTGTGCCCGGGAAGTCGTCAGTTCAATTCGACAGCGTTAATGTGGGAAGAGATAGTGAAAAAGCAGCGCTTCCCCTCAAGATCACGAAGGTGCCCTTGAGCAAACCCCAACCGCTCCAGTGGAGCTGCTTAGTAGCCAGCAGATCAGACTGTATAGTTGTACTGGGCAGGTTGCAGGTGTGAATGTGATCAGGTTGGTCCTGCAGAAGAAAGGCTTCCTTTCAGTGAACTTTCCCTCTCTAATGACAAATGGCCCTCATATAGTTGAGTCAGTGCAGGAAAGAAAGTCATGTCAACTGAATTCTGTCGAGACAGCCTCTGTGTGTATAGAGGCAAAATGAGCTATTTACAACAACTATCGCTTAAGGTCTGAAGACCCCCTATAGTTTACTGCTGCCAGAGGCAATGCCATCAACTGAAAGCTCCTGTTAAGTCTAGCTAAGGTAAAGAATTGAAATATTGTCACAAAAAACAGTAAGACAAACACAACACGTGGGAGTGAATCTGTTGTTAAATACTATCTTTTTCTGTTATTAGCCCAGGGAGGTTTGTGTGAAAGTACTTTGCAAGCTGCTTTTGCCAAACTTACCCATTAAGTTGTCTATAATTTCTGTAAGAGTTCAGCTAAGGTGGTGCCTTCACTGACAGACTATAGTCTGGAAAAGGTGTGTGTGAGTCTGGAAAATAAATAAATAAATAAAATGAAGGGTGGGATGGCTAGAGAGAACATGGGAACAAAACAAAAAAGCCCTTGAGTCCATCATAACCAGATATGATTTCATTAATGTCTTTAAACATGTTGGACTATCTGGATGGGAACACTCAATACCTGAATAAATGGCCCTAACAGGGTTAGTGAGACAGACATGGGGAAAAGGAGGGTGAGAGGAGATCAAAAGACAGATAGAAAGGGGATAAGTGCAGGAGGACGGATGGGGAGAGGACATCCAAGAACTGCAAGAGGAGAGGGGAAATAAGTGATCTGGAACAAGAAAACAGGAAAGGTAAAGAAAATGGAGAAAGGAGAGTAATGGGGGAGAAATATATCAAGGATCTCCAGTTAACCTCCTGAAGTTTCTCTCCAAACAAACGTCTAGACTGGAGAGACAGAAAGAGCAACGGGGAGATAAGAAAGATGGAGTGATGGAAGACAGATATCTGACTGTCCTTTCCACCAGAATGAACAGCACTTTTCTCTGTCAACAAAACATGGCCATTAACTGGCTTTAATGATGCTTACAGGCATACACATACACACAAACACATGCACATACACAGCAGTGACATTCATATTAGATTTTTGCACATTTGATACTAATTGGATATTGACTGTGTCTTCAATTTTTTTTATTACATCATAAACATTAAATTGAGGTTTTATTACATCTCTTAGCGAATGATGTGCAGTTATTACATTATGAGTTGCTTCGCACCCTGCGGAAGCCCAGATCAGATTTAAACTGTCTGTAGGTGGTTGATTATGTGATTAAAGTCATGGCTTTGGATATGCAACACAGGTGTACAACTCAGATCTGATCTGAAGTCCTTAAAAAAGTTAAAAATTAATAATAATAATAATAATAATAATGATTCACATTGCATCTCAGCAAGAAGAGGAGAGAGTAAACAACAAAGACAGTCAGTAAGAGATGAATATCTGTCTCCAATGTATGGACAACTAAGCTTCCAACAATTTACAAATGATGGTTTCTCCAGCCTGTCTTGTGCAGCATCCTGCTCTAGTCTTTCTTAGATATGGATACTCATCCTGCTGGAGGGTTGTTTCAGTTCAAGGGGTTTAATATTATCGACTGAGTTATAATGAGTTTATAAGATTTTTTTTTAGCAGCAACATCGTTATTGCTTGTGGTTGTCAAAGTTAGCATCTGAAATGAGTGTTCCAACTTAAAATTAGTTGTTTGTTGTACCTGAATTTCTACAGGCAATTTGTTGCAGTCAGTTTGTCTTGTCATCCAAAGTGCATCCTCATCTATGAAATGAATTTTGAGCCTCAAAATAAGCAGTTGGTTTTGTAGTCAGCGCACTACGCAGTCTCAGCTCACAGACTGTGGTACTGGCCTCCAGATGCACTTCTTGCCAGTGAAGGGGAGCTCATGGGAGCAGATCAGAGGTGGATTTAAGATCAAGCTAAGAAAAGAAAAAATAATACATAAATACAGCACGTGCTTCGGGCAGAATGCGTCACATCTGCGCTGGAAAAACAAGCACAAAGTCTTGAAATCTGTCCCACAGCACTTTGAAAAATGTTTTGTGAGCTAACAATACAGATGGGCGACAAATGAAAGCAGTGTGTTAGGATGTTTGTCCACCATGACCCCCCTGAACAGCTTCCGTGCTCCTTCTCACAAGCCAGGTTTCCGTCCAAATGAAGCACAAATGCAAATGAATGTGCAAATATTTGCATCCGGTTATGCAAATATTAGAAGTTGGTTCAAAATAAAGATGATTCATCTTCATTCTCATCAGAATATTCAGAGAACACTTGTCTGTGCGGGAGCACATACGTTCCTCCATGCATTTATTTATTATGTATAAGATTATTTTATCTATAAATGTGGGTCATATTAGGTCGCAAACTATATTTCACAGACTGACCAACCTCTGTAGCCCTGTTTGTACAGTTTAAGTTCTTTTCTATAAAGTATTTGGGATATTTTTCATCCCTTCTGTATCTCTTCTCTCCTGTCTCGTCCAGACCAGTCATTCATCCTATTTTCCAGTGAGCCAGTGAACTGGAACGACTGGAGTGAGGTACTGCTGTGCTCAATGCATTTTCCATCCAGCTTGCATGACTGTCCTCCAATCCCCGTCTCCCCTTTCACCTCTCTTCTCTATCTGTCCCCCACTCTTTCTCCTGTCTTCCATTCTCTCTCTGTGACTCTTTGCTCCCCGACATCATTTCTACTGAGACGATTTCTTCCGTCTTTTCTGCCCTCTCTTCCTACTTTCTTCTTACACTTTTTTCTTTCCCCAAGTCGTTTCTCCTGTCCTGTCCTCCCCCTTTCTCTTGCACATTTCTCCTCTTATCGACCTTTGTAGTTTCTCTTCAGCTGCTTTTCTCCTTTACTTGTGTTTCTACAGTCAAAAAGCCATGAGATCCACTAAAGGTGCATGTGCTGAGAACATCTCCCATTCTCCTCTTTGACTGGTTTGTGTGTGTGTGTGTGTGTGTGTGTGTGTGTGTGTGTGTGTGTGTGTGTGTGTGTGTGTGTGTGTGTGAGATTCTGTCTGTTTGAAAAATGTCTGGTAGCAACACTGTTGCTAAACCTTGGCTAATGTGGGGAGATTTGGCCATCTGTCTTGTCCTAGTCTGCTAGCCAGACTGTTGCACATGTGTGCGTGCACTCCCAAACCACACAAAGACAAAGACAATTCACAAAATGGAACAGCTGGAACCAAGTTAAAGGTTTGAGTAGGCCCTTTCTACGTTCACATAATGAACTCCAAAGACTGTACAGTCCTTTGTTACCTCATACTTCTTCCTGCCTGAGTGTAGGATGGTCTTGTGATTAATGTCATATTGGTAAAACAAAAGAGCATTTGAAAACTTGAATACTTTCAGAATCATTTTGAAAATCATCAGACATTTCAGTGCAACTTGTTATATGGGCATTAAGGTTGTTTAAATTCTCCACAGGGGAGGCAATTGAGAAGAAGAGTCACTACAATGAGAGTGTTTATTGAATTATTATCTGCACACTTTAATGTCCTCTTGCATGCAATATTTCTCATTGTCCTGTTTTTTTGTGATATAAATAATTCTGTTCAGTGTTGTCTTGAGCTCCTTCTTTGGATGATTGTTGTTTAGAATATGACACCTCCCATTGGCTACTTTGTTATGCTTCAATTATGTCATACAGCTAATCACACTGCAATATGCTTTGCACACTGTGGCCCCTCCACTGGTTTGTCTGAAACATCTGTGCATGAATAAACAATTAACTTAAAGCTTAAAAAACTGGAAAGCTGTCCCGCTCCCATTTTGTGATTTTTGCTATTAAGAATGTAGCAGCCTTCCACATATACTACAGAGTTCATTGATTCATTATCAAGACCATACAAAACCCATTTTGTTGGGAGTCTGCAGCCATGCTAGTAGCTCTTTGAGTACTTATCAAGCAGCAACCTCTGTGTCTGGCAAATGAAGCACACATGCAGTGCCAAAAACATTTCCTCTAACGGTCACTTGAGGTTGGCACCTGATGTGAGTCAATCTCAATAAGGCCCAATATTATAATGCCTAAGTTTACAGGAGAAATAAACATTTTACAGCCTAGTAAAAAAAAAGGCTTTTGGTCTGTTTAGCTAAATTCCCCATTCATGACAACTGAAAAGGGATGGATTTTTATATAACTCACTCGTTCAAATTACATAAAGGCCTAAAGTTATTAGTTACCCATTTTTGGATTGGCTGGGAGCTAGTTGAATCAGGGGCCACGGCCATGGAATCAACCACACTGAGCTTCACATCGGCTCTTCAGAAAGAGAGACTATGTCCATTTTTAATTCCAGTCTACGGTACACGCATACTGTAGGGTTGCTTTGAGCTTAATGCTAACAGTGTGCTAACATCCTCACAGTGTTAACATACTCATGTCTAGTTTCTTTTAGTTTAGTATTATGTTGACCATGGCCACCATTGTACTTTAGTGTGTTAGCATGGGAACATTTGCGAGTTAGCACCAAGTGTGAACTTATCGTTATGTCACCCATTGGTTTGTACCGTTCTGAAGCCTTGAGTTTGGCGTTATGGTTGTCGCCATTAAAGTTGGTCGGAGGCTGCGAGTTGAGCTGCTCTCCTGGTCACACACGATTGCGTATTACAGCTCAACGGTGCACTAAATGATGTTTCTGAATAGGTGGGAAATAGGCAACCCAGTAACAGAATCTTGATTGGTATTTGATCAGTACTGTCCTAGTTTGACAGTTTCATGCATTTCGCTGGTCGGACTCACTGATAATGACTTGTCATTCGTAGTAGCAATGCCCAAAAGCATACCCTGCTTTATCGTCTGTTTTACTTTAAATGGGACCATAATTTACTAATTGAACATGCTGTGTGGAAGAAGACGGAAAATGGCGATTGAGAAAAGTGGTGGACCGACTGACAGACTGACATAGAGCCTCACTGCTAGAATGGCTAAAAAATATATTACAGTCTTCCAGCTTAATAACTTTGATAGCAAACATACAGTGACCTCATCCCTCAAACATGTCAGATTGTGGAAGATGAAACTGTCTTGTTTCCCATAGGGAAATTGAATCGCTGCAGCAGCAAATATTAATATCATAGAGCAGAAGAATATGAATATCTGTATAAAAGCAAAATGTATTAAGTAAAAATATTCACTTTGTCTCTTCATCTGCTACTCTCTCCCTTTTTGTGCAAGTTTTTATCTCTTTCTTCTCTCTTTTTCTCTGTCTCCTCTCTTTACCATCCATTAACACCCACCCTCCTCCACTAATGGTCTGTCATAGTGGATCGGCCATGTAACAAAGCAGGGTGCTGAGGAGGTCATGACCACAGCAGTGCCCTCAGCACTTCTCAGTTGATATTAACCCGATTGGAAACATATTTCACTGGACACACACACATATACACACACAGAGCCACAGACACTACATATCACTGTCACCTCAGCAAACAGCGACTGACTGAGTGTATTCTGGGAAGGGAGATTGTGTGGGCTAACTTGCTGTACACCACCTGACAAAACTTTTGCAGTCAATTAATTGAGAGTGTGTGCAGGTTGATTTAAGGTTGGAATAGCTATTGTTATCTTTAACCATCCCTAACTGGTTAGAACTGCAGTATTTTGAACAATAGTGTCTCTAATCTTTCAAATTAACATAAAGATGTTTTTATAAAGGTCATGTTTTTCAAATGGCTTACCAACTGCAAAAGAGTCACAACTCAGCTGGAATTTCATAGTAAGAAAACAAAAAGCAAAGTTTAAATAGTCAAAAACCAGGCCATAAAAAACCCTGACAAATTCTGTGTGTGCTCTTCACATAGAGCTCGGCTCGGCTGTATTATAAAGAAAAGACAACCAACAATGAATCTACCTTCAGCTGACATTTTCCCACTGACTGGGAAGTGACTGGTCAGTAAAATATTGCAGCCTATTTTGTCTATCATATGGAATTTTGCCAGTTAACACTGGCGGAAAGCCATAAAAATATGTGGTGAATTATGTTTTTTTTTATAGAAACTGTATATGAAATGAAGGTCATGCTCCATGTGTTTGTGAGATTTTATTTGATGAATGGACAGAATGAGTGTTTGACATACTGGCTTTGACCTTTTGCAGGCTGCTGAATATCATAAATTAAAAGGGAATTGGGATGTGAAAACATCGCAGAGATTCGGGGTGCGTGTTTTCATGTGTCTATGTCACATGGCTTCATCCTGGTTTTGGATTTTCTTTGGTTATTTCCAGTTTTATTTTGTAGTTTTCCTTGTGTCTTGTTCTATTTGACTTCCTATTTTCCCTCCAGTTTAACATTAAAATAATATAAAAATATAGTCTATGAAAGAAAGAAAATGTTTTAAGATTTATACTCACACCCGAAAGCCAGGGTTTAATTGATCAAAATCATTCTCTGCTAAAAGTAAACTTTCTCCATCAACAAAAAAATCTTTCATTCCCCAACTTATTAATCCACTTTCTCCTTTTTTCTGTTTGTTGGCTTTGTTAAGGACAATGATTACCCTGAGGAGGTTTGATTGCAAAGAGACATGGTTTTGATTACATTTGGCAGAACACATACTGTGTATCTTTAGGGTTTACAGATATATTGAATTTGTGAGACTGTTGGAAAAACCGTTTTTTTCAAAGGTTCACTTGAATGTACTGGCTTCTTCTTCTCCTTGTATATTAGGACACTGATACTTTTTAGGCTGTCAATATGTGTAATATAATGAAATCCCAGGTTGTAATACAGCAATTCTCTGCTTCCATTTGGTAGATATAGCCAGATTGATTTATTCAATCCATTGGGGAATTTGATATGCAGGCCAAACCGAGGCAAGAATGTCAAGCGACTTCTCAATTAAGTTTATTGTTCATTGTACACTATGTTTCTACATTTTACATATCACCATAATGACAATTAATATTTTCATAACTGGTAAAAATCATACAGGAGACGACATCTATTGCTCAGTAAAGTCTCAGACAGTTTTTTAGAGAACAGAATGCAGATTCACATACATTTTTTCATCAGTGCAGCCTACTTTATTCTGTAGCCATCCTGTGGGGAACATTAATGTCTATAGCAAATGTTATGTCGAGACATTCTGGACTCATCCCCTGTTCCAGAAGTAAAAGTTGCATTCATTTTTTCCATAGAAAGTTTCTGGTGACTTGTAGTTGGAGCTCTACTACTGCCTGGATGGACATGAAACTCTAGCTGAATCGTCAGTGAAAAAAGGTGAACAACTGAACTAGAACATTTCTGCTTCTTTGATAAAATGTTGAAGGTGCAAGTCTGTGTACATACAGAGTTGAAATAATTCAAACTGGTGATCACAACATAAATCTATAAGACTGTATAACACTGAGAATATCAATAAGAGAAACACTTGATATGAGAATACAGAACAAAGAACACTCCTGGAATCAGTGACTTCTGCTTTGCAACTCCAACTAAGGTTGGAATCTGTCAGATGTTGCTGCTTTGTCAGAGGATTTAACTACTTGAGTTAACCCGGTGCAGACACTGCATTGATTGCTTTAAAGCTGTACAACTATTTAAAAATGGTTATCGAAATAAAAGAGGAAAAAGCAACATTAATTACAGGCTTTTATTTGATTTAGAGAGATGCGTCTGTGTGTGTCTGCCAACTAACGCCATAAAACTTGCAGTGCACCACCGGCAAAAAGACAACCACTCCACCCGTCTTGGCTCAAGTAGGAACATCTGGAGCCAGAAAATTACCAAACAGGTGCAAGTATAGAGTAATGGACTATCACCTGATGATAATGGCATTGCAAATTCGTTTTCAAAAAGCTTTGTGCTGGCAACTGAAGCAAAAGCTCTGTAATTAATTTGTCAGTGAGGTATTGTAGGTGCTACTTCCACCTTGGATGCAGTGGAAGTGTAGTGGTCCATGGATCAAACCATTCTCTGCAACTTAAAAGTTCCAACTTCTTCTTCTCACTCCACATTGGACATGGTTTCATGATAAAGCACCTTTCTTCACACAAGAGGTTGCACACATGCATTCACAAGCTTAAGTTTATATTCCCTTGAGATCTACTCTGTAGTACAGCCCACACAATACTCAGAGACAAGGGTTTTGTAGGACTTTATTGGGAAAAGTAACTTCCCTACTCCTAGTCAGAGATTAATGTCCGAGGCATCAACTTTACAAAGCGGAGCCCTAAAGATTTTCTCCCCAGTAGATAATAAAACTGAGCAGAATCGTGATCATTAACTTCCTGTTTCCTCCTCTGACATCACAGGCTTCTGCACACTCTCAGATAAAGCAGCTTGCCGGGAGGCCAGAGCTTCTTAGAAATCATGGAGTAAAACACAAAAAAGACTGCAGTTTTCTCAAAAGATTAGTCTTTGAGAGAGAAAAACAGACAAAGAGAGACGGACACAAAAACTATTTTAAAAATGTATTTTTTATTTTAATTTGATGCTTCACTCAAAATGTCAATCTCTTTATACACCAGTCCCTTTAAAGCTCAACAATTGGTATGTTTATACACAATTTCCTACATACAGTTACTGTATGGGAACTCATTTTAGCCTATAAACACACACATTTGATTTTGGAGAAAGTGTGTGTTGTATCTTGTATTTTACAAATGAATGATGCTGCTTTAAAAAAGAACCCAACAACAAATAAAGGAGACAAAGAGATAGGGAGAGGAGAAAAGATAAATAAAATGTTGACTCAAATGTTCTGTGACAGGAAGGGGAACAGCAACGGTAAAACAGGGAACACAGAAGCAGAAACACCTAAAAGCCTAATAGTGGTTGGGAGGTGTGTCCTAAATCCATACTACACACTAATACTACACAGGTGTTAGGTACATAGTGTGTCCTCACCAGCAAAATGACAAAATGAAGAATACTTGGCTCAACATACATACTAAGTATAGTCAGTTTTTGAGTCTGCTGTTGATGGACACTGCATGTTGATACTGGAAAATCTAAAACAAATTGTTCTTAAGAAAGCTTAATTAGCAGTGACAGTCCAAAGTTGCACTACGTTTTTTAGGGCTGGGAATATCAGTCTGTTGGCCTGTCATCCAGCCGGTCCATCATTTTGGTTGTGACATCTCAACAGCTACTGGATGGATTAAAAGGACACTTTGATATGCATGGTCCCCAGAGGATGAACCCTAATGACCTTGGTTATCCCCTTTTTTTGTCAATACAGTTTCACAAGAAACTAAGAAGATAATCTATTGTATATATCTTGTATATCTTTCTGCATAATAGAAGATGGTTCCTGCACTTCTTTTCATTAAGCAAATATATTCATCTAAACACATTGTGCACTGTGAGCTTAGACGTGGCTCCAAAAAATGATATCCGCAGTGCTCTGTAAACTTTTCCTCACTTTACCTAAAGCATGCCAGGGGCACAACTTCTTCCAAATCAGACACGTTATTTTTCACTTTGGAGATTTTTCCAAATTAACTTTAGAGTAAAAAAGCTTCTGGCAGTTTAAAAGAAGAGGATTAGTATGAACAGGGCCCACAGCCACACTGCTTAGACTTGTATTTGCATATACACGGGCTAAGCAAGCTTAATAGTGACTGACCTCTTATCATCTCTGCTTCTTATTCTGCCCTACACACACACACACACACACACACACACACAAACACAAAGCAGCTGTAGTAGTTTTCTTTAGATAATGTGGTTTCTAAACTGAGAAAGTTAAAGAGAAAGATTAAAAGACGTCATGGAGACGGTTTGAAAAGGGTGAAAGAACTGAGTGCAGAGACAACACACTGGGAAATACTTAGGCTTTAATTACAGTCATGTTGCTAGGCAACCACTGTTACCCTGTATCTCTACCAAAACAGATACCTTAGCATTGATAATTTGTACTGCATTCTGCACAGAAGAGGAAAGAAACTTAAAACTTAAAAGTGGGTGAATTTAAATATCCCAATAGCTACTCTCACTCATAGCACATAGCAGTTTGCTGTTCATATTGTCTCATATTATTCTGTTTATTTTAGAGCAAACTAGGGTAATAAATGAGAACATATGGTGATAAAAGTAAAATAGATAAAAGTCCCTTTTAAGCAATATGTCTAAATACATCTATGATCTTAAAGAAAAACCCTTAAAGCAACATTATGCAACATTTGGCAATTTTGGCACCCCCAGTTTGCAGAGTGCACCGCTGTCATAAATATGGACAGCTTTACACAGCATATGTTATGATTACATCACTTATAATGAAAAACGAGCAAGTCAACAGCTCTGATAGCACAGCCAGATATCAAACAAGTGCAACAACACAAGACATAGCAAGCGAGCTAATATTACTTACTGCTACAGCTCGCTGTCTGTCACAAACAGCTAAAAGAGAGTCCAAGATTTACTCTTGACTGACAACATCTTTACTCGGTCACTCTTTCCTTTTCCCTTCTTAGCTTCCTCCGACAACGTCCACTAATGGTCTCTTCGCTCCTGCCAGGATGTCCGCAGGGGCTGCTGAGCCCGTTTATGTTGCCCATCTTCCCAGCTCCGGTTCTGGTGTGCAATTCGCAGATGCTCCCATCAGGAAACTCTGTAAATCACAGAGAGTTGAGGCGGAGCAGTTAGAGGGAGAACCAGAAAACATTTTCTGTCTCACCAAAGTCAGTGACATAGTTGTTGTTCTGTGACACACCAAAGTTAAAGAGTGCATGAAGCTGTTATTTTAAGGTAGGTAACAGATACATAATGTTGCTTTAAGAAATGCTCATTAAATGACAAATGATTAGCCAAAAAACAATTTCAAAATAGATGTTGGTAGAAAAGTGGTCTCTGTTTTCATGCTAATTAATATCCACCAAAAAAGTGTAAGATGCAGATAAACTGCAGTGAGCTTTGCAGGAACGATGCCAGCTCTCACTAAATCAGTTGACTGCATAACATCATGTCTCCTGCTGCTGTTTTTGGCCAGCAGTGTGAGCTTGAGCTTGTGCTTCTGTTTTGGGCAGAGCTTTCTCCAAGCCAGCTGTTTTCTACATCCAGCTGGAATTCAAATACAAACTTTTGTTCACAAAAGTTGTAAGGAAATCACAGCATGCCACCACCATCTGGAGTAAAGTGGAAGTCACTCCTCTAAAGCAGGATCATCCACCTTAAATTAAGCCTTTCAAAAAAAAAAAAAAAAAAAAAACTATTCCCACCGCTGCTGCGTTAAAGTAAATGCTGAAGAGCTCTTGTTGAGGAGTGAGGGCTGGCGACTGAGTGTAGCCCTTCATTAACCACTTGAGAAGTGGATCTGCAGGGCCCAAGAGGGGTAAGTTGAGATGTGTCCCCTGATTCATCCTCACACTACAAAATGGGTGAAATAACACTTGGACTTACATAAACAAAGTTGTGTATGGTTGTGTGTGTGGTGTGCCTAGTGCAGTGAAAGTATAGTGTAATCACACACACACACACACACATACACACACACACAATATGAATAGTAATGTTTTAATGGTGAAGGCTGGCAGTTAACAAGTAGCGAGGGATTTTGTAAAAGTCAGTTATGTTAGCTGAAGAGCTAACAGCTTGACAGCACTTCTGAAACAGAAGGCAAGCACTTATGTTTTTATTATAATCCATAGAAAACCACAGCATTAGACTCACTAATGAAGCTAATTAGCTGTAATTAGTTTGAAGGCTAACCAGATAGCTCTCATTAACTTTGAAAGGGCTAGCTATACTGTACTTGTGATTATCGGAAATTTCACTCTGCAATAATATCTAGAAAATAAACAGATAACTACACAAAACCATGGCAAACTTATCCTAAAACAATTTTTTTGAATCAAATTAAGCCAGCTCAAGTTCTATGTTCATCAGAACTTAATTGGCATTATTTTGTCCTCAACCAACATAAGACTTGAACCTCACTGGCAAATCTTCCTAAAGCATATTTAGCATGATTCAACATTATCCATTTTTGCATGGGGTTTGGTTCACCTAGGGAAAGTCTGTCTAAACTACCTTACTTAGTATCCTGCAACCACAACCTGGAAGCAGAACATAGGTGGAATCTGCAAAAGAATGACTATACATATGTTAAAAGACAGACTACATGAAACCAGGTAAGAGAGAGTGCCTGCTCCTCCCATTCCTGATGGTAGAACTTTTTCAACAGGATCTTTTGATATGCTTGTATTACTTGGTATGGCCATGGAAATAGCTTGTTACTTTCACTTTTGACTTGGTGAAAGCAGGTGGGTAAATGAAGTACAAATCCTAGGCAGCACCAAGGACTGGAACTAAAGGGGGGATTCTGAATGAAAAACTCAGGTTCATGGGGTCAACAAAATAGCAAATGGGCAAAGGTGAAAGAAAAGCTTTCTGAGCCCCTGTGTCTGATGAAAGTGCCTCTTACCTTGCACAAAACCCTATGATGCACATAAATCCAAAGCCAAAATGTGGGATGAATTTCTGAACATTGCTTATTTGTCTTTTCTATCTCTGAGCTAAAACAGCAGTGATCACAGATGGAGCTGTCTAAAGCCAAACTCATGTGTGCTCCATGTACTGAGAAACACTTGCAAAAAGCTGTCTTTGGAAAATAAATACAGTAAACAGCCTTTTAGAGTGAGTGAGTTGACCCAGCAAGGAGAAGTCAACGCAGAAACCTTCTGCCTGTACAAACTGTATGAATCACTCATGTCCCGAACATAGTGTGACCAAGGCCAGAGAGACTAAGACTGACATACAATATGAAGGCACTCTGCCTCTATCTTTTGATATGGCTTCAATTGTACTACTCACTGTTTCTGTGGCAACTATTAATACTGCCAATATGTTTCTTAAGAAAGTACCATGACCCTCTGATCTCACATGTGCAAGCGAAATTTAAAACACTGTATTCACCTCGTTCATTATAAACTGAGATATCTACCTTAATGCTTTGGTTAAGCCTCTATCACAGCTGCTGTAAACAGATTTCCCTACAGGAATTACTATTGTTGAAAATGCCCTAGAAAAAGTCAAAAAAAAGAAAAGACAATGAGCCCATCACAAAACACACTACTGATTCAGTTCTTAAACATTTACAACTCCTCACCTTAGAGGTGTACTTTATGTTCTGTGTGTAGCGTGGCACCTTGGTCCATTTGAGTTGCTGGCTGCTGGAGTGCGCATGATTAAAACAAAGTTAACTTTTGTATTTATTTATGTTGACACTATAGATATGAAGATATACTTTAGTTGTTGATGACAAAGTGAGTTTGTCCAAATATAAATAGTTATAAAATAGACAATATTAGTGTACAATGGATATTAAGCAAATCCCACACGGCCATCATATGTATATGAATACACTTTGGCTTTTTCCCATTTGCACATAATTAGTATTTAGTTGTAGTTCTTATCTAACATGTCAACATATTTTATATCACCAAAAGAAGAAGATTGCAGTGGATGGATGTCCCCAAATGACTCACATGCTCTACGGGCCCAAAACCGTGGCGGAAAGCATCCGGTGAGCAACTGGCATATGAATAGGGCGCTATATTTGCATGTGGTATCCATCTCTCCAAATACATAACCTTGCGAGGCAGCTGGACTTGCAAAATCACCTGAGAATCGATCTTGCCTGGCTTCAATTTGTGCGTTTATGGCCGGACCAACGAGCGTCCTAGAGGGCAGTAATATCATAACTGGAAAATATTTCTTCATTGCCCTTTTCCAAACAGTCTTAAACTACAACCGATGGTTCTGTGAAACAAACCATCCAGCGCAATCAGAATACTAAATACATCGATAAATGAGTGTAAACAACAGCTACTACTACCACTGACAGTTTATTTCAGTCAGGCGGTGTGGAGGTTTTGATGGTTGCATGGGGCACAGGTCAACATCAAATATTTTTCTCTGGAAGAAGGCAAATATCGTACTATTTCCAGGATCTTGTGATTGTACAATAAAATGAACATAGCACAATTGCGAGTAATTTACTAACTAAATAAAGAAGACAGAGAAAAGGACACAGCTGATTTATTGGTCTGATATTTGCTTGGAGTAAATAGAAAGGTCTAAATAATTACTGTTTAATTGCCTTAACAGGGTAAACACTAGTTGCTCATTAAGACAAAACATTCTTCTTCCAAAATAGATGTCTGCTTACAATATGTAATTTATTACAATTACTTGATTAGAGGGCTGCAGCCAATACTAGATCTTTCTAATTTGCCAGTTGAATGGGCACCAGTAAAGCATTGCAGAATATCCAAAATCTATGCAAACCAATAAGAGAATAAACCTAATTTGGAGATAATCCTATAACAGTGACCTTTAATAATTGCTGCCTCACTCAGTAATACAACTTTCTATTGATTGCTGGACCCCAGCAGTAGCCTTAGAGAAGACTAGCGACATGAGAATTAATAGAAAGGGTGGCGATGGACTTTGGTGGCCATGCTTAGCAATGTGTGTACTTATCTGACAGATTTTCAGATGGATATTTCTCTCTCTCCGCGTGTACTGCAAGTCGTCCTCTCTTTGCCAGGTCATCTAGGAGGATGCGATCATTGCTAACGTGTCATTGACTTTCCTCCTAGGGGGGCGGCTGGAGAACAAATTCCCTGGACTGTTCATACATCAAAAGTAGTCAATAAGTGCTAGTGATGCTGCTGCTTCTCCTCTGCAGAAAAATGTCACTGACCTCATGTGTAACTGTTATCTGTCGCTCTCTCTATCCTTCCAAATGTGACCTGGGTCGATATGTACTCTACTTTAGCTGCATTTGACTTATTGATAGACTCAAGCAGAAGTTATTATCTATCTTAAAGTTGCATTAGGGGCAAATATTATATGGAACATCCACCAGAGAACTCTATCACCCCTAATTGAGACCACACGGTATTCATCCTGCTTGCTTAAAGCTGGCCTAACTTTTTCAGTGCAGTTGTAGAGATGGTTTAATACTTGTAGAATTTTACATTTTTGCTCTCTAGAGACCTGATTTGGAGTACAACATGAAGCAGACTTACTGCAAGTTTCACAAAACTTCAGTGTGTGTGTGTGCTAGCTACATGTGGAATATGTGAGATTTAGCCCGACTGCCCAAGATTTGTTTGTTACACATAACCACTTGGAAAATCATTGTTTAAAGGAGTAGGCACTTTTGAAAAACAAATTCAACCAATCAGATCAATAAACCATATTACGTAGTCAGTCAGTTGAGATAGAAGCAAAAACATCTTTTCTGTTTTTGTTGTTCTGGTTACCTTAACTAAGTCAACTGTTTTTTTAATGTTTTTTTTTTTTTTTGCAGATTGCAACTCCCTTGCTTCACACTCCCTTTCCAAGCACAAAGGAGAAACATGACCTCATGGCCTTGCATCTTACAGTATGTAGATCAATGATGTTTATCATATGAATGTTTCTGGCTTTTGGGAAATGGTGTTTGTTAAAGACTGCTCAAAAACAATACCATTGCATGTCCAACACAACACTTAAGATGTAGCAGCTTCCACACTCAACTAATCCACTATATCTGTACGTGTGATGATATTGAGTTGTAGCTTGCTACCTCATTTCTTTCTTCATTCCTTTTTATTTCCTGCGGTTCTTTGAGAAATGTTTTTTTACTGCGTGTACTATGTGCTGCCTGTGAGGTACGCACTGTATGCTCTCTCTCCCAAGGCCACTCTTTTTCAGATTTTATTGGCTTGCACTATCTTCCTTCCACTATTGTTTCTTTCACACAGATAATCAGAGAGAGTGACATGATAAATAATACATAGAAAATGTGAGTGTCTGTGTGTAGCAGTATTTATAGCCTTGCTAGCTATAGAAAGTTGATTGATAACTCGATCTAATTTATGGCAAGATCCTGGAGGAAGTGGGTTAAAAAAAGATTGTTCAGATGTTTCTCTGTGGGAGAAACATGACCAAGCTCATTATAGAAAACTGAGCTGCACTCATAGAATAATAAATAATGTATAAATTCTGCTTTAAGGTGAAGTTTCCTTCCCTTCTATGACAGCACATGTTGCTATTACAAAAATAAAATGTTGACTGGTTTGTGTAATATTTATTAGCACACATCAGCAACATTTGCTTGACATTTACAATACATTAATACATGAAAATTTAAATCAAGAGAATTATTGATAAAACTTAAAAAGTACTTTGTCATGTTCCCTCGGCTTCATAGCAATGGTAGCATTCCTCATAGAAAACCAAAAGGGGGATACTAGCCTATAGCTCCCAGATGACTGTGCAAATAAAAATATATGTATGAATCAGAACATGCAACATGAATTAGAGAACGCATCTGAATTTCAAATTGTCCCTGTGTGTTAGGGGGGTTATCAACATTCAGTGTAGCAGCACTGTGTGAACTGTGCTAACCAGATCACTGAGACACCAATCAACAGCGAGCTGATCAGAACTGTCAAACTAATTAGATTAGTTGGATTGGATTGGATTGGATTGGATGAGGTCTCTCGAGATCTCTGGAAGCCAATTAGAGATTGGCTGTATTGACTTGCATTGGATAGTTCCTAAAGTGAACAATACCTTATAATTGTATCAGCCTTGCTTTCTTATGCTTTTTTAAAATGTATCTTCATTCTTCCCTTTCATTTATGTCATTGCCTGCAACATGTAGGGATGCAAGCACTGCCTAAGCATTTTATTCCTCTGCTTTCTTCTCTTCGAAGAGTTACTGAAATATACTTTTTTTTTTGCCATATTGCTATTGTACTTTCTCTGTATTTTCATACATTTTTATTTCCAGTTTTGCTATATTTCTGGGTTTTTTTGCACTAATTGTTTAACTCATTTTTGGAGGCCATTTTATTTTGTTAACTGTATTTTCATTTAACTTTGTTATTCATTAACTTCTAGTTATGCTTGCTAAAGTTGACTGATATCTAGATCTAATTTACAGCAACATCCTGGAGGAAGTGGGTTTAAAAAGAGATGGTTTAGATGTTTCTCTGGTAACATAAACAAGCTCATTATTGAATCCTGAGCTGCACTTGTAGAATAATAAATAATGTATAAACTCGGCTTTAAGGTGAAGTTTCCTTCTGTTCTGTGACAGCATATCTTGGTTTGTGTAATGTTTATTAGCACACATCAGCAATATTTGCTTGACATATACAGTACATGGAAATCTAAATCAAGAAGTTGGTCAATAAAACATAAAAAAATATTATTTTGTCATGTTCCCTTAGCTTTGTAGCAATGCTAGCATTCCTCATGGAAAACCAAAGGGGGGAAAGACTAGCCTAAAGCTTCCAGATGACAGTGCGAATAAAAATATCTGTATGAATCTGAACATGCAGCGTGAATTGGAGAACCCATTTGAATTTCAAAAGGTCCCTGTGTGTTTTAAGGGTTATCAACATTCAGTGTAGCAGCACTGGGTACTGTACTAACCAGATCACTGAGACACCAATAAAAAGCGAGACGATCAGAACTGTCATACTAATTAGACAGACAGCCAAGGGGAAAAGATAAACAGGCTCCACCATCAAATATTCCAAGAGCTCAAAATAGATGATTGGATGAGGTCTCCCAAGATCTCCCAGATGGAGACTGACTTGCATTGAAGTGAGTAATACCTTATATATAATACCATATATATCAGCCTTGTTTTTAAAAAAAAAAAATGTTTTCAGAATTTCTTTTCATTCTTCTCGTGTGTTTCATTGTGTATAACATGTTAACATGTTAGCACTGTCTAAGCACTGCCTCCTTCTTGCTTCCCTTTTGTAGAGTTAATACTTACATATGGGTTGTTTTTGCTATTATATATGATATTGCTATTGTACTTGAACTGTATTTTCACTTTCACTAAATTCATCTCAAGTTGTCCATATTTTGTTTTTATTAAGACTATATTTTTGGGTTTTGGAGGCCATGTTATTTTAACAAGAAATAGAGACCCCACAAAAAGGTATTAAACGTTTTGTGTGTAAATATCCCCTAGCTTCATATTTGTCATTGTTTTGTATTAAAATCCTTATCTAACTTTACCCTTTAATTTTTCTAATTTGGATTTGACATGCCTGAATGTTTTCCTGAAAATACTTCCTGAACTACCTTCTTGTTACAAATTACATTCATTTATTCATTTTCTCCATCTCCAGCTTTTCTCATAAAAACGTGTCGACGAATGATGATTGATGGATTCAGTCATTTATGATGATTATCCAGAGTAGCAGCATTAGCATGGCAGAACCCATCCAAACACCAACACACCATCTGCACAAATGTTCTCTTCCTGAACATGGGCAGACACACATGCAGTCACATTCACACATGCAGTCACACGCACTTGCAGCCTGTGGAGGTGTGCACACTGACTTACACACATACCAAAGTGTGCTCATGACCATACACACATGAGAAATGTAGGTGGGCGGAAAGTCTGTCCACAACTTTGGAAATTGTCAGTGAGTTTTTTTCTGTTTATGGTCAGTTTGTAACGTCATTCAGGAAGAGAAGATAACTGAAGACAAGCATTACTTTGCCTTCATACATTTCGTGCAAATCCATATTGGTGCTGAATTTGATTACTTTCCTCCCCTGTAAGATTGCTTGGTGTAGTCAAAAACTAGGTGTCCTTTGCAGGTTGGTAGTTGGTAGTAGGCCTATGTGGTTAGAATCATGTTTGTATGATGATAATGTTAACACTCACCTTATCATAATGTCACAACTAAGGCAGTGTGAGCTAGTTTAGCTCCTCATACATACTGTACCTTTTGTGTCATCAATTTTGAGGCTTTCTCATGATGTTATTCTCCTGGTAATTATGTTGTGGTTGAAATATGCCCAAAACTGTTTAACATTAAGTATGTGTTCTATTTTACAGTTTTATGTGCTCATCCAGCATTCAAGTTTATTGGTGCACTGCTAACTCTCACAAACTGTGCCGACTGTGCCAGGTTTAACTCTACGGGGAGTTTTTTTATGATCGAGGGGCATCTGCTCTGAACAGCAGCAAGATAAATCCCCCATTGGAGTCCAAACACTGGTGGTTGTGGCTAATGATTCTGCTGTGGCTGATGAACTGATGAAATAATGATCAATCTATGAAGACTGGGCGGTGATTGGGAGGTGGAAGGACGTTCATAACAGTAACAGCAGAAATTAACAATCATATTTCAAAAGACAGCAGCATGATGATAGGCCAATGATGGAGGTGTGTCATTGTGCTATTGGATAGATGTGACCAGCTGATTAGAACAGCTGATATCATGATTGACAGTCCCTGATAATGACAGCAAAAATAAATTATGCGTGAGAGGAGCAAATGCAGGATGGAAAGATAAATTAACTATAAGCCTGTATGTGAAAGAATAGTCTTCCTGACTGAGCTTTTGCTAGAGCTTCATTAGTCACCCCCCACTGCATTCTGAAATCTATTTAATGCAGCACTCATAATCCATCATTTTAAATCACAAATGTAAATGTCATAAATTCCACAATCATTTTGGTAGTTTTTAGACACTGTGCAGCACTAGTTTGTTTTTTTACTCTCACAAGAATTGTTCATTACATGCAATTACTAGCATGATAAACATATAAATACTGGTGCAGTTCAAAATCAAGACGACTACATCAGTTTAGACAGCAGTGTGTCTGTGCTATTTTTAACGGATTATTAAAAACAATTCAAACCTGGAATGACTTTAGTGGAACAGGCCGCCAAATTGTCACTGAAGCAATATACATAGGGTAAGACTTTATGTGTATTCATTATACTCACGTATTCATTTATTCATACATTGCTGTATTGACTGAACATGCATGAGCTATTACAGAAAAACACAGTAAACCACTCATCCATCCATCCATAGGCAGAGAAAACACCCCGAGCTGACTGTGGGCCAACAACACATAGTCAGAAAACAGAAAAAAACAATCATACTCACAGCCAGGGGCCATTCCGTTTATCCTTGATCTGCTCATGAACTGTGGAAGGAAACCACATTACCTGTGGGAAACCTACATGTAAACATCGGGGAACAGGCAAACTCCACAGAAAAAGGACCACTGCTGAAGATTCGAGCCCCCAGGATCTTCTTTTTGTGAAGTGATGCTGCTAACCTAAGCCACAGTGAAGATGTGAAATGAAGGAAGAAAAAAGGAACAACTTACTCTAGTGTTACCCATATAGCTTCAAGACCATTGGTATGTGGATCATGCAAAAGATGCTGCCGCTTAATGTCAAGCTCTCTAATACAGAACAGGCACACAGACAGAATTGAGCATCCTTGAATTGCTATACTTGGAGAGACATTCAATTCACAAGGTTCTTGCTGGGGAAAATGAACAGTCTGCATCCTCACTCTGTGTTTAAATGGACATTTAAAGTCTTACTGAAGTCAAAATGTTAGGATTAACCTTTGAAACCCTGATATTGCCTCTTTGACATATCAATAACAGGTCATTATAATGCAATGTGAAAAAATTATTCCAGCTGTAATATTAAGGACTCAATAATTTATTTCAACATCGGTGGTGAAATCAAGCAGAAAAAGTGCTCTGTGATCTGTTTAATTGTGCAAGTGTGAAGGGAATTTAATCAGCATTCTTATTATGAGACTATCAGCACACACTAAACAATTTATGATGTGTAAACCGAAACCACATGTCACTTGAGAGGGGTACATTATTCCTTGCACGAAAACATGACCGTTATTAGATACTGAACCTTAATATGCAATTAATTACATTTTCCAGATGGACATATATTTCAGCTAAATCACAGACAGACTAAGCAACAGCTAATGATTTTGTATTTACAGCTATAGTACTAGTGCAGGATGAGGCCACCATTAAAGATTCTGTTTTCCAGGAAGTGACAGTTTACAGCAACTTAAAGTACACTTTGACTACAAATCATTAATACTTTAAATACTGCTAACCATTATCCAAAATATCCTTTCTCTTGAGGCAGCCATTGGTTTCCATTTATTTCGGCAGGCTATAGACTCTTGGTTGAGTTTTGCAACTCATCACAGTGAACATCTCCATTGAGGATATATTGGCAGAGAAGGAATATAATTATTATTTTTTAAAGTTTAGATTATCATCTCAAATACAAACTCTCACAGGATAAGAGGTTGGTCAATAGTGTTCGGGGTTAAAATAAAATTAAAATTGCAGGAAAACTCATCTCAATAAATTCAGGAAACAAAATTCATCCAAATTGCTAATTTTATACTAACTTCCTGCAGTTACTGAGTTCACTATTTGGTTTAATTTTACAGACAAAAAATTGAAGAGTAAGGGAAAAAATCAAGAAAAATAACCTTGATTGATTGAAGATGAGGATGTGAGAAGATCTACATGTGGGCATCAGCAGTGATAGAGAAAGAGAGGGTGATAGAAAGAGAGAAAGTCAGAGAGGTTTTGAAGCTTCTGTACTTAATCTTTGTCTGAAGCCAAACGACTTACCATCTTTCCTATCATGGAAATACGAGAAGAAGAAGAAGTTGTGAAAATGCCACAACTGAACCCATGAAAGGGGTTATTCCTCCTCCTAACAGTCACGTTTATTGATGAATATGTCTTCATTTTAATAAAAAGCCCATCTAGCTGTGATGAAGGCTGGTATCACTACACTGAATCTCTCTCCTTACTGATGAGTACAGCCTGCTAAAGTGGGCAAAGAGGAAGGCAGTGAAAACAAAGACTGATTTGACTTTTGATGTTCTTTAATGAAAATATTTCTCAGCCACCCAGCCACAAACTCATCAGCTCAGCTCCTCCAGGGTCTGTATCAAGGTTTTACCGTGGATCCAAACAAGGCTGTATGGAGAAGGGGGTGTTCAGACTTATGCAGGATTCAAAGATATTTACATTTTATTATTGTTTCCAGCATTGTGGGAAATAACAGGAACATATTGTTTTGCATTCTTTTCTATGTTATATTGCAGGTTAACCACAACTCTAAAAACTTTCAAAATCTTTAAGCACAGCCTGATCTGTCTCTCAACTTGTCAAATGTTGCTGCTTGGTCAGTGGGCCTCTGCTTCAAAATATGACGCTGTATGTGTGTGCTAACTTAACTGCAGACCTGCAAATCCAGGAAGGACATGGGAGGGATACATACAGCGTCATATTTTGAAGCAGAGGTCCACTGACCAAGCAGCAGTATCTGCTGACTTGAGAGTGAGACCGTGTTGTTGATCCACTGTAGCTCTCCACAAAATACTATAACAAATAGAACTATTCTGCTGCATTCCAGTTTTTTTTGCAGACTCCGGGTTATAGAAAGTGGACAGACCAAGGGTGTAAAACAATATTTCATTTCAAAGTCTACATATGTGATTGTAGATCACTGACAATGTTTGTATATCATTTGACAAAATCTTTCAAAATAGTATCTCTTTTATGGTCTACAGACATAAAGAGTGTGCAAGCCCCACAGTAGCACTTTCAACTGGTCTTCTCAGCTTGTCTCTACATGATATATAAAAAGAAAGTTATGTTACTATAAATAAAACATTATCAGTCACAGATGACTGCTCCAGTTGCTTGACTAATTTTAGGTTTGTGGTAGCATGCATTGTGCAGATTTATTATGTTCGAACAAATATTAAAAAATACACACTGACACCGCTCTTCTGGTCCCATTAAAAGTCAGAAACAATTTAAACCCATGAAACCAGATATTAACAGTAGTTGTTTCATTTTTGGTTAAGAAAATGTGATGGTTTTATTGAATACTAAACCAAACTTTGAGTTTGGACATTATTAATATTTCTCTCTAATGAAGTCTCCTGTGTATTATGTTTAATTAAAATGATGACTGAAAAATATGTTAATGCTAGACACGTACACACACACACACACACACACACACACAACCACATCCATCTGACTGACCCAAACATGACCTCAGATATTTCTGTGCATGTGTTTTAGAGCCGATGTGTGTGTATGGTGTTGATTCATAGCTGTTCTTAGTATTAAAGCTAGCTGAAGGGCACTGCTAATGGAGCAGGGACAGCGGCAGCCATATTTCTACCACCAGGCTGCATTTTCCACACAAGTCAAGCTCACAGAACCTGTATTCCTCCCCTCAGTAACTGCACCAGTCATATAAATTGTTTAAGGCGTAAGTGCTTAGACCTTTTCAGTGAAGGACCCATGCTTAAAGTTTATAATGCAGCGACTCACCCTTGGACCAAGGCTTATTAAAACATACCAGTGCCTCTGTCATGATGGGACCTAACAAAAGCAACAGCAACACCCATTTTGAGCTCTCAACCCACAAAGACATCAGGGTTACAGTTAAGTTGTGCTTTTATTGATGCTGCACCTGCGGCTATTGCTGATACTGAAAATAGTTCTAGTGCAGGTACCGCAGCTAAACAGCTATTGAAGCTACATTTACACATGTGTTTTCAGTTACCTTGGCTGAGTAGCTCCTCTAGTGATTGAGGTTGAGTGTGGCAACGCAAATTGCATGAAGTCATCATGTTCTCATAAGAATAACAATAATGTAAGCCTGTTGTGTTTCTTCCCAAAACAGCTGCAACTAAACCAATACAACGGGTCTCCACAAGCACACGCACACACACACCTCCTGAGCAGCTGTCTCATCAGGAAAGTGTACTGTACAACTACAACTGTACTGTAGTTAGTAGTCTTACATCTCAATTACTTCTCCAAGGGACCGTATCTATGTTCCTATAAGTTCTTCTTCTTCTTCTTCTTCTTCTTCTTCTACTGCTGGTGTGTTGCTATGGCTTTTTGTAGATTTTGACCCAAGTTGCTCTGATTGTTGTGGATGCAGCCAATTCCTTTTGACCACTGCTTGAACTCCTTGTGCCACTTCTGGGTGCGACCAAGCCATTAGAATGATAAAAGTATAGAATTTGTCCCATTCGCAGCAATGCTAACAGAAGAGTGAAGAGGACTTGATGGAACCCACATGCAGAAATTGATTTAAAAGACAAAGAGGAAAGGCTTCATGGCTTCCTATGAATAAACATTTGCACAGCTTCCTTAAAAAAACTCAGTTATTTACAACAGTTACTATTGCTACTAATAATACTGCATTAGTTCATCCTCTGTCACTGCGGTCAACACTCAATAATAAGTAACTGAAGCTTTTAGTCAACTTGCAGTACAAAGACTCTCAGGATGCTGCTGCCTAATTTAATTCTATGTTGCACTGCCTCTCTGCTCGTCTTTTTTATTTTTTACTTCACTCCTGCTATATTTTGAGTAAGTCTCAGTAAATGATATAAATGCACACTCGCAGCCTCTGTCTAGGGTTGCACTGAGCGTGTGTGTGAGAGAGAGAAAGAGCAAATGTGTCACCTTATGATATGAGATTTTTGAAGCAAAGGCTATATTTATGGTTCAATATTGTTGAGCAATAACAGTCCTGTTCAAAATGAAAGAAATGTCTAACAGAAGGAGAGAGGCAGTGTGTTAGAGACAAGAAAGAATAGAGACAGCAAAGAGAAAGAGAGGTAAAGGTTTAAGAAAAAGAGTGAGAAAGATGCAGAGAAAACCCTTGGGTTCCCTGCAGAGAGAGACAGACAGCAACTGATAGAGAACAAAAGAGAGAAGAAGAGAACGAGAGTGAAGGAGAGACAAAAGAGGCAGTTGTGAGTGATATCAAAACACTCCTCCCAACCACACACATGCTCGGCAAAGAGGGATGATGATAACGCCCATATTTCTTCTCTGCTACCGCAGGTCTGATCTTTAATATGAACTGAATGAGAGTGTGTATTTGGAGGTGAGCCGTTTCTTTTCCAATTTTCTTCCCCTCCTCTTTTATTGTTTTTCCCCTCAACCAGTCAACTTGAATGTAACAAATGCTGCTGAGGTCAGTTGTCTTCAAAGATAATGTTTCTCCAGCTACTTACGCAATTTTTCTCCCATCTGTCTCATGAACTGTTAGAGGCCCCTGAATGTTGTTTGGGGGGCTTTTAAGGGCCATTTTGTCTCTGGGTCATCTATATTTTTTTCCTGCATCTTACAAACTGTGTTAGGGAAGAGCTTTTGTAGATTTACAGTATTTATTCAAAGGATTACTGTTTACTTTTACTGATTACTTACTGGAGTCATGCATGCTTTACCCCACTTTCTACTCATTAGTGCAACCAAATTATTGCATACTTGGTTAGATTTTTAATATGCACCTGATATCACTTCAGGCACACCTTAAACTTTACAATTCTCTGTAAGAATCATGCCTGGGTTCAAATTTATTGTCTAAATCTTTATTTTCTTCACATACGATTTCCGACTTTGCCAAACAAATTAGAATAATTGTTCTTACATCCACTATGTAAATGTTTGCTTTCTGTCTGTCAAGTTTTATTTTCTGATTTGTTATCAACAAACATATTTCCATATTTTTCACAAAGATATTTGCTGATTGAACATTTCTTTTCAACTTCTTGAATTTCCAGGCAACCTTTTTCAAGTTTTTTTATCATGAATTACTGTACTAATTTGGGTTTATATAATCTGTCACACAACTGTAGTATATGGATGCAGATGCTTAAAAATGTTTTGTAGATACGATATACAATACAAAACGAAATTCAGAGGTTTTCTATGAGGGTTAAATTGAAATTAATATCTTAATATCTGGTACTTCTCACCAAAATCTGCCCCGATTTCCCAGGACAAATACCTGTGACAAGATCTTTAGCGTGTCTGTGTGTGCATATCATACAGTATGTACCAATGGTTTTTCCAAACAATTAACACTTCAGGACAACGACTGTGTACTTTTACAAGGTACTGTTGTTCTACCAGCAAATATTACCACATTCAGCAATAACTCACTCTCCGTTTGCTGTGTTCTTCCAAAAACTTTTTTTTTACCCAGAAAAACTCAGCAGTCAGCTCTGAACTTTGCCCAGTCAAATATTTGTGCAGTGGATGCGATCATCTGAAGCTATGAGAACCAATTTTTTTCTCTTCATCCATCAGCCTCAATTTCTTTTTCTGCCCTTGTTCCATTTCTGTTTCTCTCTCTCTCTCTCTCTCTCTCTCTCTCTCTCTCTCTCTCTCTCTCTCTCTCTCTCTCTCTCTCTCTCTCTCTCTCTGCCTTTCTCTCTCTCTTTCACTCTCTCATCGACTTCTCTGTATTGGCTCCATTTAAAACAAGCTGATTTGATCATAGGTTATGATATTGATGGACCACACCTCTCATACACTGACTGTGATTCTCAAAAACACACACACCCACATGCACACACACAAATGCCGACGCAGAGTCACCTACACACACACACACACACAAAGTCATTTGCGCCTTAGACTACTGCCTGTTTAAAAGGTGAAAGTGGATTGATTTCCCTCTTTGGACATTCCTCTCCTTTGGTATTTGTGGCTAGTGCATCATTACACTACCAGTGTGTGTGTGTGTGTGTGTGTGTGTTTGTTTGATCTTTGTGCAACTTATTTATGCTGGCATAAAGAAAGCTATAGAGCTTGGAGATGGCAAGACTTAAAGAGGAGGCGGGAAAAGGTCGAGTACCAGACAAGATGGATGAACAGAAAAAAGAAACAGAGACAGAAAAACAAAAATAGAGACAAACGACAGAGAGCAAGCGTCACAGAGAGAATCCTCCGGGGGAGATGTGGAGATGAGATTCATATGCCACGGGGGGTCGAAATTAAAGTTTCACAGAACTTAAAGTAAAGCCTATTTATGGGAGCAATTTTCATATTCATGCAATATTTCACACCCCACACACTCACAAACACATTGTCACACACACACACACGCCCCCACCGACACAAGTGCTTCTCCTGCTGATAAGAGGCTATACTCTCACCACTGAAACACATTCACCGAGGACAATTCAGCCGGAACATTGCATAAATTATCAAGTGAAATCTTAAAATAGCAAAGAGAGCAATTTACAGAAAATATAAATACTAAGAGAGCCCAATTTAATGGGGGGAGTGTACTTTTTATTCATTGAGATTCTATATTAACGAAGGACTGTGACTCACCCTTATGCAACGGGACTAATGAAGGCAGAGTCAACCCAGTGTGCAACTCTGACATCACAAGTTTTTCTCTTTTCTATCCTTCCTCACTGCAGCAGCAGAGTCAGCTACGTCATTTGAGCTGCAGCAAGTTGCACTTTCTACTGATGGCGAGAGGAAGAGCTTTTCCCTCTCACTTCCTTTCCCTCTCTGTTTCCTGCTTTAATGCTTCAATCTACTCCATCACTTTAACTTTCCTAAGCTGTCAAAAACTTCTCTTTCATCTCCTATTTATGTGGGCCTATAAACTTACCAGAAAAGCATCACCTCAGTGGTATCCAATTGCCAAAGTTATGCACTTTCCACCGATCTCTCCTTCCTTTACTTTCACCAATGCTTACGGCAAGTCTGTACCGACTAATACAGGATATTTGCCACAGTGTGAGCTCCTCCTGTCTGTTCTCTTAAAAGGGTTATTTACCTGCTGGAAGTTAAGGATTCTCTTTGTTCTTAAAACTCCTTTTCCCCGACTTTACAAAATTACATAGTTTGGCCCTCAACACTTGTGTTGTGTAGCCATGCATATAACTAACTAATTTCTACCAAATAAAGGTTATAATAAAAATGTTCGACACTGAGGTCTTGAAATTATTCTCAGTGACCCCGACACGGTGGAGGCTACTGGTGGCTAGTGGTGTGGCTCCAGGGATGCCAATGTCATGTGATGGTTGGTCAGCATAAGGACAAATACTGGATGGTCTGACTTGAACTTTGGAACAGACATTTAAGGTCCCCAAAAGAGAACTTTGGTGCTACCCTACCTTCACATAGCACCATCATCATAATGATATATTTAGTTCAGACTGAAATATTTAGACAACTGTTAACAAACATTTTCGGCTAAAGTCACCAGTTAACAGAGTCACTCATTAATCCAAAACACTGGCGAGCCATGGGACGCAAATGATGAAATGGTGAACTGAAGGATACTGAGTAGCACTGCCTTTTAGTCAGCGTTTCTGCTGTGTCGAGTCTCCTCAACCCGGCTGTTGGTATGCTTTTCATGTCTTAAAAAAACAATACTAATACAACCAATGGCTTGCCATCCCCTGTGGTTGCTTTGTAAATGGCGAGGTATTTCAATAGCCCGTTATTGCGACAGCCCAAGCTAAGGCATATTGGGGATGAGTTTTTCAAATGTAATTTTCAAATGTTTTGAGCAGCACAAACAAAACTGCACTCACCCTCATTATATTAGAATTAATTGGAATGGATAAGAACCATAAGCCAGGTATTATCAATATATGAGATCATGATCTAATTTAGATACCTGCAAGATCAGCAGAAGTGATAAGTGCAGAGACTCATGAAAAAACACAGCCAATCACACAGCTCCAGAAACAATCACACACGTCTAAAATCAAAAATTAAAAATTCATCCTTTGAGACTCTCAAGTCAAAACTTAAGTACATACAATCATTGTTATGGTTAGATACCACTAGGGAGATGATGACGCATGTATTTTTGGTAATCCTTGTGTTCCTTAAGGTTTTTTTGTTTCATCACAACTACCAGAAAGCATAATAGTGAGTAGTAAAAGTTGGAGTAGACCCATAATTTAGAATTAATAGTTTGCTTCATGTTAAAAGTCACTGCACATATATATAACGGTCATGTATAAGAACATAAAAGCATGAAGGGCTGAGCTTTATATAATTCCCCACTGATGCCTTTATTAAAACCATAAACTAATGTTTTCATTCACAGAAGGATCTTCGTCCTGTTTGACCTGATGAAGATCTCTCTGTGGATCAAAATGTTGTTTTATGGTCTAATAAAGGTGTCAATGGAGCATTATACAGTGTGCACGCTCACAGCCTTTGATCCTCTGTACTGTCTGCAATAGGCACACACACTGCCTGTTCCTCTCAGTAGCCATGTAATACAATTTCTGCATGTATTTTGAGAGTTGTATTGAAAGAGGCCTTTTGGCAAGATTGACAGCCTCTGTTGGATTTGCATTTCTCAGCAAACTACATGACATGCAGTGTTGGTAGAGCAGCTACAGCTAAAGATTTCAGACTTTTTGCCAATGATAGATGATGGAGTGAGTGCAATGAAAAATCACTTTAACATTATTGTCTTCTTTAGAGAAAAGAGAGGCGGAACAGAAATCAGTGCAGTTTATGATCTTAGCATTGCAATACCACTAGTGTTAGATGCTACCTCTCTAATGATAAAATAGTACTTTCAGTACTCGTCATCCTTCTTTATGCCATCTTCCACCGGGACAACAGGGTCAAATAAAGTCCAGCATATTTTGAAAGAAATGTAATGCTACAAAGATTATGTGATTTTATCAACAGAATGACAGACACTTTTGATTAAATATTTTTGCAAACACAATAAACACAATTTTTATTGTTTCCCCAGAATATCCATTCATTGCAACTCAAGGATGATTAATGTTCTTATGGTTATTGTCAAAGCACTTAGTTATGGTTAAGGAAAGATCGTCATCTTGGTTAAATATGAAAAAAGTCAACACACTGGTCGTGTTTACTTTTTCAGCATTTACCAGTATACAAATGTATTTAGGACACAGGGTTTCTGAAAGGACACTGACAATATAAAGTGGGTTTATCAATATTTCTAGGTTTTGTAGCTACAAACTGCAGAACGCTGCAGCAATATGGGGCCTGGGTGGAGGCAAAGATGTGGCAACAAATATGGATTAGTGTGATTGGCCAAAAGGTCAGTTACAGTCACAGTCATTTCCTGTGTAATGGTCAATTGATAATTGAAAAAGTGTAATTTATTGTATATTGCAGTTAAATCTTGTTAAATCTGGGAAATAATTTACAATGTATACTTTTTGAAACTTTGAAAGTGGAATTAACTATTTGAACATTAAGGTCAGTTTGGCTCAAGCTGGCCTCTAGCAGACATTAGAGTTAGTGCATCTGAAGGTGCTTCAACAGCTTTAACATTTAGCCACGGGGTGGCTAAGGACAGTTCAGCAGGTGGGATATTTGCCAGCATGGGGACTCGACCCATGTCAATCTCTTACAAGGAAATCATAACCATTTAAAGCTCAGTGGGGCCAAAGTAAAAAGGTTTTTAGATGTGAAAACAGACCTCAAAATCAAAATGGAAAGGCATATATGAGTCATCACACGTTACACTTGTACTGTTTGCTGTACTAAAGTGAATTATCCCCTTAAGTGCTACTGCATTTTAGTGACGGTTGAGTTGATGCATCATCACACTTAACTGGCTTATTCCCTCTAAATAAGGACATTCTGTTTTGGGAGGCATTTTCCATTTAATGGGCCTTTTTTCTTGCCTATTTATTTTTTAACTAAGGCTCTATCTGTGCATTAAACTTTATGAAAACATGACATTCAAATAAGATTTAACTTGACACTTTTGACTAAGGGCTTAATGTCATGATGGTGAATCCAACATACGAACACACACACACACACACACACACACACACACACACACACACACACACACACACACCTAGTTATCTGGCAATGTTAGTTAATTATGGCCCAAGTGTCAACAACTGAAGAGCTTAATCCCTTTAAGTCACACTCTGCATTTTGACTTACATTCAAATGTGGAAAAAATATTTTGTTTCCTAAATAGTATAACTGGCATATGAAATATGAAATACTAGCAATTGGAAGCAGCGTAAATTGATTAGATGTCAGCTGAATGTCTCGTTCCCCATGTTTTAAATTTCAGCAGCTATTTGACTTGTGAATTGGTGCCTCAACATTAAGTCAATTAAAACAAGTTTAATCCTGAAGCTTGGCTGTCTCAGCAAATTTGATGAAATGAGTGTGGCCAAGCAGAAAATCTCTGTATAATTTAGAGAAGCTTCAACCCAGGCTACCTGACCTTATTTTCGTGATGCCTTCAAATTCCACAGGAGCAGCTGTGGTTGAGTTTAGAGTTTCTATCTTAAACTACTTGACACTCATTGAGGGCAGGGTTCTGAAACTCCTATAAATATGAACTGAATATAAAAAAAAAAAAAATTCAGGACAGGTTCATGATTATGAAATTTTACAGCCATGCTGGCAGCAGGGTTCTTGGGATGACAATATTGGTCGGTTGATCAGTCCACAACTTTGGTGTATTATTTATTAATGTAAAATAACATTTACTGGATGCATTGGAACAAAATTTGGTACAGACATTCATGGATCTTAGGTTTAAAGTGAAATGTTTTGACCCCTATTGGATGTTCTTTTTACCATTTCCATCCTGATGAAGAGTTATTAGACTTGCATTTTCTTTTTCTCGCCACATTCTAATATCTCTAATGCTTATATATGATGTGATGGGCGTGACCATACATCTCCCTGTCCTAGGGTCTGATTTAAGCCAATATAAGTTTTTCCATTGCTCTACCTCTGACTGCCTGCGAAACAAGGATTACCAGAAATTTTGTACAGATAGTCATGTTCCCCACAAGTTGAGATTTGGTGACCCCTTTACTTTTCATCTAGCACCATCGTGAGGTCAAAACTTCCATTTATCCGATTCTTTGGTTTGTGATCAAATGAATATGTGAATCTGTTAAAATTGTACCTACTATATGCAGGGTTGTGTTACTTAATAAAAATGGAATCCAATACAAGTCCTAATTACCTGTTGTAATGTAGTCAGTAACCTTATCCAAGTATCACGATATTAAAGTAATGTAACTTGATTACTTTCTGTTACTTTTGGATTACCCCAGAACCAAATACGCAAATAAAGAGAAAATTAATATGAATTAGATGACTTTCCATTAAATAATGATGACATTTCTATGTAGTGAAAGGATTTTTTTACTAGAGGCCATGATACAAACACTATATTGTTCTTTATTACAAACTACAGTCCTGCTACTAATCCTCATTTTTACTAAATGTAACTGCAATATGTTTACATATTGTTTTTCTGTAACTATAATGCATTACTGATTATACGTCATCATGCTAGAATCGGACTGTTGACGTTAGCATTTACCTTAAATCAACACGCCTACAGCCTCATGGAACCGCATGGTTAGTTTACTGCTTACAATCAAACCTTATAATGACATTGTATATAAAATACATAGAATCTTATTACTTGTAATTAGACATTTAACAGTGGTGATTTGTAAGGCGTTTAGGATCTGGGCTCACCTTACTGTTTACATAGAAAAAGAAAGTATAGTTTAAATTCTTTACATTTAATGTAAATCACTGCTTACATATTTTACTGTTCATAGCGAGATATAATCTGCATTCCATCACAGTGTTATTATCTACAGCTATTACAATTTGTCACACTTAAATGTGACATTATATAGTATTCTTTTTAAATATGTCTTCAGTATCATATACACATCTATCACATATAGTTTACAGTGACAACCCTGTCACTTGTGCAAGTCTTAAACAATTTCATGCCACATATTTTGTAATATTGCAAAACAACTATTAGCTCGTACCCACTGTGATGGAATGCACAAGCATGCTTATTAACACTGCATGCTAATCCATCCAATAATTAAAAGTCAACCTTGCCGTAAACATGGCGACGATACAGTGTTTACTCCTCCCCTCCCCTTGATAAGGCTGATTAGGGCCTATTTTCCAATCTGAATATATTGACTGGGTCAATGTTTAAAAGGCACACGTCATTGAAACAGCTTCTTGATCTTTAAACACACACACACACACACACACACACACACACACACACACACACACACAATACATGCACACAATATTTACACTGCTGACAAGTAATGGTAGATAGATAAATTATCTTAGCACACACACACACACACACACACACACACACACACACACACACACACACACAAGACACATCCAGTGAAATCAGACTGTTTCTGTCTGTACTACTGAAGCTAGTCGCACTGCTCAGGATGTTTTCAAATGCAAATCCTGCCGAGTAGTAAGAGCCCCAATAAAGTTTGCAGCTGTTCCCGCCTAGCTCTGTGTGGGTTTGTTTACTACAGTGTGTATGTGTGTGTGTGTGTACTGAAAGGCTTTATACCTCTGTCTCTGTTAACAGGTGTTTTGTTAACAACCTGCGCTATCAAACGCCGTTATGAGCTGTTAGCGGCATCAGTAATCACATACACACATACAGAAATTCACACAGAGTTAGAATTAAACAGCTCTGTAATTACGCGACAAGCTTACATACACATACACGAGGGAGGTTTTAGTGTTTGGTTCAGAGGAATTAAATGGTTGAATGATTGAAGTTCAGATGTTTGGGGATATTCTTTATATGTTTGAGCACTGCATGAACCTCACCAAGCCAGACTGACGTGCATTGACTCACACAAACAGGTGATTTATCCTATGAACAAAAGTAACCGTAGAGTATAATTGTCTTCTAGATAATAAGTGAGGAAAATTAGCATTACAATCCTCAACTCACTTTCTGCTCACTCAAACAGTTCGAACAGCCCTTAATGAGAAGGGACTAAAAAGAAAGAGAAAAGAACTTAATGAATGGAGGAGACACTGAGAGAGGTAATTAGCCACCTGCAAGTACAGAAACTCTCTCTCACACACACACACACACACACACACACACACACACACACACACACACACACACACACACACACACATACACATACACATACACACATACACGGGCACCTGTGCAATCACTGAAGTCAAGAGTCAGCCCTGAATATGTTTTCATTCTAATTACTACTTAATGAGGGGTTGAATCAGTCCTCGAGCAAAACTTTAAATTTCCTGTACGCTGGGGGCCCCAAATGACCAGGAGAGGTAAATGTTTGGAATTTGGAGATTTAATTAATAAGAAAACCTGTATGGAGATATCAGTAAACTGAGCATAACTTTTAGGCTTTTATTTTTAAGTTTTGTCCCTTTTTCTGACATCAAAATAATAGTAATTCTGTGGAGACAGAACACAGCCTCACATACTGATTTGATCTGATCCGAGGTTTAAAGGTTAAAGTATGCTGTCATCTCTATATGATCACTGTCAACATTCCCTGCAATTCACTTACAATAACGCTGCAGAATTTGTCCTTCAGTTGTGAAACCTCCCGTTCCTTAAGTGTTCATGATCATGCAATGACTCCAGTAGGCTGATCGGTAGCTGAGACTGGCCGCTGACGGAAAAGATGACTTCCATCTTACTTCTGACCCACCTGCACTTCTGAATTTATGAGGGGTTTAGAGAACGCACCTCACAAAAATACTGAGAATCCCATTATTTGACAAAGCTTCCACCATCACCCACCACACATACCATCAAATGCACACACACACACACACACACACACACACACACACACAAAAGACAAGCTCCATCTCTTCTGGAACTAAAGGGGCTGATGGCCACCACTGCTGTTATATAACGGAACAGATGACATTCACCATTAGTACCATTGTATCCTATATTACTAAATTACCTTATTTCTTAAATTACCCCACACAGATACAGATGAGACCACCACATACCAGGGGAATAATGCTCAATAGAGTGCGTGGAAATCTTCTGTCGTGATCGTTGTCTGAAGCAATCAGACCTTCCCATTCTCCAACTCCCGATGGAGTTGGCATGCTTGCATTTTCAAATGGATTTTTAATTGTCTGGTTTACACAAATGTGCTTCTGTAGCAAGATGGTCTGGGATACACATTCCAAACTAATTTTCACCATACTTGTCTTCTTTCTCAGTTTTGTTTTAGTGAACGGTGATGGTTGAACCAGCATTGTCTAGGAGGGGGTCAAAGGGCCTTGTAGGAGGTTACTGCTCTATCCTATGTAGATATGTATTTTACAGCAGACATTTTTACATGAAATGGTAGGGCAATTGCAGGTGTCACCAACGTAATTCAGATTTTGTTCCATTCAGTGTAGCAGAGCCTTTAAAAAGGGAATGTGCATAATAGCAGCCACCTGACTTTTGTTTGACCTGAATGGAATGGAAGCTTAATTAGTATTATATCATGTCACAATGGCTGCTTTGAAAAATGGTCTACTGGGCACAGGAAGTTTGTACTGACATTTAATGTTTCAAGGAAATCAGTTTTGCTATACAGAGCACTCTAGCTCAAACCCTGTCGATGCATTCGCCGCATATACATACTCATACAGTTCCATCAGAGACAACTGCACCACAAAATGCAGCTTCAAATTAAACTTTAAATCAAAACAGTTTGAACTAAAAATGTTTTTCTATATCTATAAGAATATTTTATATTATTTGAATTTGTTTTTTTTACTTTGCTTAGTGTCATAGTGAATATGAATACATTATGTATTCAAGTACAAGTTTCACTTAAAAGTTTTATTTCCAGAAGAAATACACGAGTAGAACAGGGGAGTTACAGAGTTTTGTTCCGTTGTAATTGTGCTATGTTTAAAATTGTCACCAGACCACAGTGATGAGCCTCTAGCGACCTAAACAATGTTCTTGTTGTCTCTTCAGAGAAGTATTCTGTAAATAGATGTGATATAAATGAAAATATAAAAGCCACTGTGTGAGATTTAAAACAAGCATAACGGGGGGGGGGGCAGCCTCGCCATAGGAGACTGATCAAGCATTCAGACTCAAGTTTTAACTTCTTCCCATTCAATTGAAGATAGAGAAGAGCAATATATAAAATATTGACACGTACATGCGAGCAAAATTTTATATCTGCAGTGACTTTGAGCTCATGCTGGTCCTTTCAGTTTCATATCTTTAAAGTGTACAAAAGATTAAAAAATGTGAATTTCTGAGAGACAACAAAGAAACAAAAAAAAAAAAAAAACATCAATAGACAGACTGGGAGCTAAGAGGTTTCCAAACTAGTCAAGCAGGTCTATTGTCACCAGTCCCCGAAGATCTGCTCTGTATATAGACAAGTCCTGAAAAAAAACAGTCGTACTGCAGTATGACGTACAGACATGCAGTTGGAAAATGGATAAATAATTGCGGCTCTCATAAATTAAAGATGACAGAGAACAAAGGCTGTGTACTGCCATGAGAGTTTCCAGAGCAGCACTAAAAAGAGCAAATGATGAATAAAATAAAATAAAATTATCATTGATAATTACTGCCCTCAGTTTCTTTTAACTCTCGCTCAGTCAAAGTCAGGTGAGAGCGTGTCATTTTATTTTTAGACTTGTAATAATGTTTGTATATGTTGGACTTCCCTCAAAGGATAATTGAATAAACTCAAAATATGTATCAATTCTTTATAAATGTTTTGGTTGAACAGAGCATGTATATTTGATATTTTATATTCAGATCTACATTTGCCATTTACACTATTGTGAACATGAGCATGCATAAATATTTCCAGATATAATTCCACGCTCTTTCTTTCACTGCTGGAGTTTTTCTCCTTGAAGACATACAAAAACACAAGTTAAAAGATGAAAATATCTGTTCCACCAGCAATGCGACTCATGGGAGGTGACACAAAATGTGGAAACATGACTTAAGTGGTGCCATTTTAATCACTGATAACAGTGATGTTATAACTTTGATCTGTCGGTTCAGTTGCTATTGGGCCGCTGATAAGAGTAAATTATGTTTTAAGTGTTAATTTTGGGATAAATGTTTTCCAAAACCACAGACTTGATCATAGATTTTTAATACCAGTACTAGGACAGATAGCTTAATCTCTCCTTAGTAAAATCATGTTTTTCTTTCTGAACTCTACTTGTCACTCTACTGTCATTTATAGGCCTTTTCCACTACAGGAAATAAATAACCCATAACTTATAATGTAGCTTATTGTAACACGTAGGTGTTTTCAGAAAAAAAAAAAAAGCTGAAATTGTTGGGCTGCATCCCTCAGTATGTTCTTCAGCAGATTCTTCAGCATCACCTCCCGTGTTCTTATTCAGATAATCAAGCAGTGTTTAACAGTATGGGCTCTTGAGACAGGTTGCACTGGAGAGCTGGTCAGTGGGATGGGAGCTGGTCTGGTGCCTGTTTTATACTTGCTTTGCTCCATCTGCCAACCTCCTGCTATGGAGGACTGAAAGTGCCACAATTAAATAAATAAATACACCATTAAATAATTACTTAAATGTGTCATTCATTAATTAAAATTGGAATTAAATACATAAATGTGATATTAAATGTGTCATTAATTAATTCAAATACCGATTCATTTAATGTAAAATACATATATAATTATTTCACTATTTACATTTACATTTCATGGTCCTGCGTTGCAGTGCTTCATGAATTACTTAAAACTGTCAAAGCCAGCCATCAAAAGTTGGTAGGCGGAACCTAACGCCTGATTGGTTACCCTGCGCATCAAGCCAAGACAAATCAATTCCAGATAATGGATCGATGCAGAGCTAGTAAACACATTCCAATACACTGGTTGGCGCTATTGGACTACTTCTTCTAAATCTGCAGTCACTCTGTGGTCAATATCTTGGTCAGAAAGTGCGGAAATAACTCCAAGAACTTCAATAAGTTCCTCTGCTTTACTCGCTACATGCTCTGGGTCAGCAGCTCCTTCTTCCACATCCTCTGCTAAGTATAAGATATAAAATAAAGTGTAGCAGCAGCTTGAGTTTCCCTTTTTCTTTGTTAACTGTTTCATATCTTGATTAACAGTCTCAACAAATTTTATAAATGAATATCAACACATCTTTACAATTGAACAGTTTCTCTTTCAGTCCTCCATATCCTGCTGCTCTTCTATTCAATTAGTAATAGTAATGATACTGACATTTAAAGGTCAGCACATGTAAACGTTAAAAAAATATATTAAAAAATCAATATTAGTGCCATTCTTGACTGTCCTACAATTGAACTGCAATTATACCAAACAGCACATGGAAATGTGAAAAAATTGTTTGTTCCTGGTGCTGGTCTTTTTCATGTCCTATAACCAAAATGTTATGTTTGTAAAACCCGGTGGAAACACAAGGCAGAAACTTAAACTAAAAATGTACATCTTCTCAAAAGTACTCCAGGACTAGCAAATGGAAAAGAGCTATTGGTCTTCTAGTTAACATGGTCTCCCACTATGTGTATCAAGCCCAGTAACCATATAGCAGACATTTCCAGATTTCCAGGTTTAAATACAAATCCCAAACATGTTTTGTTACACTTTACTTTTACTGGCTATATAACAACAATTTCAGACTGCAGAAATCAAACCAGGTCAAGAGCCCTCAAATCACATTTTGGCCCTCCTGCACTGCCCTCCCATGAAAAGCCAACCCTGTGGTTGTACCTTCGGAGCCAAAAGCCATTCTAATGAGGAAGCCGACTCGTCCTGCTCTCAGGTTAGAAAGCCTGGAGGAAGGGTCAGGCAGGGCTTTGGCATTAGTACGCAAGCTATTTCTGCATCAGCCACTGTCTACTCTTTCCTTATTATGTTTCTGACTTGCTCTGTCTTCCCTTTCCCTCTTCTTTTCCTCCTTCTCATCTCTCCTTCTTTCTCCCTGACCCCTACGTTTTTATTCTCCCCCTTTCCATCCCCACCCCTCCTCCCTCCTTTCTGTCTGACAGTCAGTGAGGTGTGCAAAGTAATTTTCAGTGGCCGTTTTCCACATCCCAGGAGAGGCTCCGAATTGTAGAATTTGCATTCATCGCAGAACAATACAGAGCAATGGCTGAGAAAATCTAACTTTGTTGAAAAGATGATGTGAACAGAAGAAGATAGCCAAGTGTATTATGGGAGATAGTGAAGTGTATAGAGAGTAGGAGATGCAAACATGTTTTTATACAGTTGAATAGGGAAAAGTTTGATGAAGATGGTTTTAATGAAATCTCCACACTAGTCTCACCACAGTCTCTCCATGAATCATAAAAAAGTGTGGTTCCAATAGGAGGGTTTTAAAAGCGTCTGCTGTATCTGGGGTTTGTCTTTTTTAAGACTTTTCTAAACTCATGTTTCACTCCTGCAGTTTGAAAAATTTCTGTGATTATCTGTGTACCCATTCCAAATCCCTTAAGAAGTGTCAAAGATGCTACAAGGATTGGTTGGATGAAGCTCGCATGTATGTTTTTACATTTTTACTGGACTTTTCTTTAGTCTTCAATACAATCCATTCATCAGTCAGCCGGGTTTGTAAGGTCTCAGTAGGTGTGCACTGATGGCTTAAACTTACAAGGAGCTTTTAACTGATTATGAAACTGTCTCAAATTAATAGTGATGCCTTTATATGATCTACATAGACACACAAGACCATCAGCCAGAAGATTGGCTTTTTCTATTAAGTTATCTTAATGCCTGCCACTGGGTCGGATTCTGTCAGATTCCCCCTGAAATCAATGAAACAAGGCAGTAAAAACACTACTGCTTTTGTCCACAGGGGCTGCCAGAATCAATACAAAATTAAAGTTCTTTGTAGGACCTTTAAGGTATTCCACAAGGGTGTGCTTTTATGCCCCTCTTGTTTTTTCCTGTAGACAAATAAATCAAATGCAATGGCACATTTAGCAGTCTCATCGAGTATGCAGATGATTTGGCATTGCTGGTGGGACCAGAAAGCTGTGCCAAAAAGAAGGTAGGTAAAGCTTGATTCATGGTTGTGTGTAAAGGGGTTAGGGCGTAGCTATGTAGCTCAGGCATGTAACCGCCATTGCTATTCTGTAAGGCACGCTATAGCTGACATGAGCCTCTTCAGAAATGTAAATTACATGGCAGGGCGACAGGAGGTAAGACGATAACACATGGGGATTGAAGAATTGTGAATGGTCAGCTTGGGCCGCTTGGCACAGTCTGGGTCATATTGACGCAGACTAAGACTAAGAAAGACAAGGAGGAAGAGGGATCACCATGAGGCAGTTGGTGCTATGTCTTCAGTGTTGTGCGTAGCATCTGAGGCCTTGGCAAAGAGATAATTTATCATCGTTGAAGGGCAGGAAATATGCTTGTAGAGTTTCTCTAATAATTTCATCAAATCAGAACAGGTGGATCGGCAGATGGAAGGGGACATACAGTAGCAGACAATATTAACAAGGCAGAAGAATATCCAAAATGAAAATTACTTGTCTATTACCACCATTACAGAATAAATGTGATGGTACTGGTATTATATATACATATATACATATGTATATATATAATTACACTTTTATATACACTGTTGTAATTAAATCAAATAATGTGATGTTGTATGATAAGAAACAAGCCTTAATAGCTGTCTCTTTATCTATTCACTGTGGTGACAGTATGTCAGACTTCATGCATCTCCCACAAAATATACTACTGTTAACAGACATGTTTTTTTGACAACAGACAAACATCCACAAAATATTTTTCCATTCATAGCTGACATCAAAATCAGTCTGACAAATAGCAAAAGATTCAAAAATGAAGAAAACTTCCTGTGCAGCTTGTTTGATACGATAATGACTTGCTTGTATCAGTGTCAGTACTTTAGATTAGAAACTTTTTCTTAAAACAAATCAATTGTTTTCTGTAAACATAACCATAAAAAAGTGTGAGAGAGGCACATCCACCTCTACCTGTACATTCACTGTCATTAAGTGAAAATGAAGGTGCTAATTCATGCATAGTTATAGACATATGTTAAGAGATCTGTGTTAGCTGAGAGTTAAGAGCAATGAGCTAATGATATATGGACTAAACCAAAACTTTGTACAGTTTTGGAAGCTAAAATATGAATATGGTACAGAGTCATGTTGTATTTAATTCATAAGCAAAGATCTTAATGTGCCAAGTTGATATGTGGTATTTCACCACTTAGTGTTAAGGCTGGATGCTTTGTCAGTCTGGAAGAAGACGTGGATTTATTCAAAGTGCCATCACAATGGTGCAGAGAATGAGTTCCATTTGGTTTTCTTTTGTTCTTTAAGAACTACACAATAATAGTTATAATAGTACTAAGATAAAAACAGAAATTGGCTTTGTAAAAATGGATGTTTCACAAAGACGTTGTTGGCTGTTCACATAAATTAGACAGTTACTTACAGAAAGTCTGGGAGATGATATAAATGGCACTTTATCAGCATAAATTGTTGGCTTGTAACGTTTCTTTTCTATCTTTCTGCTATTCAACAGATCATTTATTTTATACTTTCACAAAAAATGAGAGGCATCTTTTATTTTTTGGATGTTTGAAAATCAATAGTATCTTGTATGTGGGATTAACAAAACTGTCATTTCTGAAATATACCTGTTGACGTTAGCAATTAGAGATGTTCCAATACATTTTTTCTTCCCAATACAATTCCAATATAATTTCTCAGTATAATTCTTTAAGTATGGGTTGATCAGGTACCTGATCTATGCTACTGACCCTGTATAATTGCTGTCATTGTTGTACGGCCTGGCTCAGGTTAAACACAAATGGATCAAAGCCTGCAAACTAGTTCAGACAGTCAACTCGAGCTGTGCTGCTATACACACATGACATGCCTTATTCCATAATCACTAACCAAGCGCACCCTTTCAATCTGGTGGCTATTTAAGCTGCAAAATATAAATATCGCTGCTACTCTGTAAGCTATTGCTGCTGCTGCACTGTAAGCCCCACCACCACCCCAGCATCCACCTGTAGGCTCCGGCTGGGGGTTAAGGTATTTGCTATATGAAGTCTGAGCCTAGACGCCAAAATCTAAATATTTTTTATGATCTAGTTTGACAGTCAGTCGGTGCCCAGTGTCAGCACAGCTGCTCTGACTGTGATGGGCTAGTACTTGTTGCCCCATGTTACCTTTTGGGTTGGTTATGTTTAGGAGGAGTGGGATTGGTTAGGGTTAGGGGAGGAATATCAGTGTAAGCCAATTAAAGTCAGAGTAGGGCAAGTATTACACAATAGTGTGACAACTCTGTTAGCAATATGGAGAAATACCTACTATCTGCATGGCCCTAATGCTTGTACAGACTTTTAAGACACACACACACACACACACACACACACACACACACACACACACACAAAGCACACACACACAACTGACAATGTAAGGGTGATTTATCACAGGGGAAGACAGGAAATAGACCCTCACAGATCAATTATGGACTGACTCAAAAAGAGTCAGGTTTAAAGATTGTCCTGGTCACAGTGATACATAGACTATGTCAGTGTATGTGTATGTGTGTGTGTGTGTGTGTGTGTGTGTGTGTGTTTAAAAGAGTCTCTGAAAATATATGGCTGCATACTGTATGTGTACAACCATCCATTTGTGTGTTTACCTCTGTGTATTTCACTGCAGGAGGTGAGGACAATTTACTGTGTGTGTGTGTGTGTGTGTGTGTGTGTGTGTGTGTGTGTGTGTGTGTGTGTGTGTGTGTGTGTGTGTGTGTGTGTGTGTGTGTGTATGGGTGTGTGTGTGTGTGTTGAGTTCATGTGAAATAGGAAATGTAAAAATCTTTATGATCACATTGATAATAATAATAAAGTCTCTTAGGATTCTAAATGCCACGTTCACACACACACACACACACACACACACACACACACACACACACAAAACACACAGCCATTCTTAAATATGAAAACCTTTTCTATGTTGATTTCATCTCTTTATATGCTAATGCAGAGGGCCCCTTCTGTCGTAATGAAAGAAACAATTTGATTGATAAAGCATTATAAAGAATCTCATTTAATCATATTCTTATCTATCTCTCTCTCTCTGTTACTCAAGCATAAATCATTCTTTGCTAAATCTGAAGAAAGCAGACTGTTTACACTCATAACTACTCTGCAATCTTAAGCTATTGTAGGCAAAATGTATTCTTTCTTGAAGAGTAAAGCTTTTTAAACCTAATATTATTATTATATAGTATAGTATAGAGCTATGCAATTTTGTACAAATGTACAGCACTTGGGTAGAAACACTTTGAATGCTCGGTATCTGAAACAGTCACTTCACAAAATTATATCCATAAATGTTTACTTCGAATTTGCTTATATGTATTCATTTTACATTGGATTTTTCTTGTTGTAAAGTATGAGTTCAGTCTCTCTGCTTTCACAGTCTCAAAGTTTTTAATCTCAAAGAGTGATTAAAGTTCTGCTGGCTGTAATGAGTCTTGCCATGACTTGGCCTGCGCTTGCATCACCAGTTATTGGATTTGGGGCGGTGAACAGACCCTTTCTAGGAGGCGCAGCGAGAACTGACAAGTGAAATGGTGTAATACAAGCTTGTCATATGTCAAACACTTGGAATTAAAGTGGGTGATCGGCAAGGTGTTCAACTGAAGCAATAGTTCACCTCAGAAGAAAAATATGTAATGATCTGCAACTCACGCCCAAAGTTGAAACTATGGTCAAGGTGAAAACACAGTGAGACAGATACTGCAGTTCCCCCCTGGCTTTCTTTTAAAGTGGATGGAGACTTTTTGTTTACATTTCTAAAACAGACAAAACTCCTGCAGCATGTAGCCAAACAAGTCACTTTCCTTTCTTGCAGCTCTGTTTGTTACCTTGCTTTGTTTGATTTTAGAAGTCACACTATATGCACACCAGAATAACACTTTCCTCTTGCTAAAATAACAATTCATAACTGTATGGTGAATGCAATGTTATGGTACATTGGACATGGAAAATATATAAATAACACTCAATATCCTTTTTCTCACATTTTACCACCAGATCATACATTATTCCCACACATCATCTGGTATTATTGTTGCTAATAATAATAATAATAATAATAATAATAATAATTACATGGGCGGCACCAATAAGTGTCAATAATTTTCAACGAACAGTTGTTTTTCTAATTATCTAGTCTTGTGTTTTAACATGTGAGTAATCAATATTAATTATTATAATAATTAATATATTAAAAAGAAAAGCCTACGTTTTGACCAATTGTTCGTTGTTCATAAAAATGTTTTGAAAAGTCAATTATTGAAACTTTTATTGGTGCCTTTCATGTAATTAATTATTATTTTGAATAATAATAATAATAATAATAATAATAATAATAATAATAATACAGCAGCAGAGAATCAAATGAATGAACAGTGCTTATGTAACCAAAACATGGTCTAATGTGAGATGTATTCATTTTTGTATCAATGCTATTGAGAGAACAAGACTTATTGGTAGTGATGATACTTTACAAATCAATCCACTCATCCTTCATGCAATCCTTAACATTACAAACTGTGCCTGAATCAATTTATAGCTAACTCATTGTGGAAGTGTTTCCATGATTGAGATTTATATAATGGAAGCACATATACGCACTGCTTTATAAATCTGACAGATTAAATTTCTGTCTTTGTGCATGTACTGAGACTTAGTGGCAAACCTTTAGATTTATCCGTCTGTCCTCTGGTGTTTTTAGTGGTCGTACAAACTTCAGTGCAGGTTTTGCCTGTTGACAAAATGAAACAACTAACAACAAAATGCATAGGTATTCATTTAATGCTTGTTTAGGTATGCCTTTAGGGACAGTTAGGATTCTGGGGCATTTCCAAATGAACAAACCCTATTCTTTATTGTGCACATGACCCCTGCCACATACATACGCAAACAGATATGCATAATCAGACACACACACACAGACACACACAGTTTTCAAAGAGAAAAAAAGGAAATACAATATTATGCCTTTTCCCTAAACCCTGAGCTCCAATCTGATTAGAGGGAAGATCAAAGAGAGGCAGTCAGGTTTCTCTGCACAAGGCCTGGCTCTAATTCGCCCGAGCAGAAGAAACAATCGCATTTATTCTATTCACTCTGTTCCGTTGCTTTCTTTCCTTTCTCCCATGCTCCATTGATGTCTCTCTTTAAGCATTTCTGTAGAGGTGCTCCTTTATATGTTTTCTTTTTCTTGTAATCTACCTCCGATCCTATCTCCCTTTTGCCTGTTTCTTAAAACTTATCATAAAAGACCCTTCCTCTCCCTGAATTTTACACCAGTGTCCCCTTACCTCCTCTCCCTATTCAACACACACACACACACACACACACACACACACACACACACACACACACACACACACACACACACACACAAACACACACACATTAATTTTGTATTTCCCCAACTCAGCCTCTTAGATCTTCTTAAGCTTTAACAATGGTAAACAATTCTTTTGTTGCCTGATCTAATTAAACAGCTTAAAGTTCCATTCTGCTCTGTGGCGGGCTAACAGCTTCCCCTTTGTGTATTCTGCAAATCTCAGACAGCTATCATACTTCAATGGGAGACAGGCATCTCTTCATTAACTGGCCCTGTTTATTAAAACACACCAGAAATTAAAGATCCATTTGTTATCACTGTGCTGAGGTTGATTTTAAAATAGAAACCGTTTTTACTGTAACCTCTTCAAGAAGCGCTAATAATGGAAAACAAATCTAATAAGAACCAAAACTCGATCAATATACTATTTATCTAAATTACAGTGCTGACCCCTGCTGTTGTAGCTGGTGCTCCTGCTTTTAATAATATTCTGATGAGTAAAGAACATTGTGCTTCTAATTTATAGATAAAAAGAGAGAAATAAAATGGTCAGCACTGACTTCAGTTATTTTTTCTCAATAATGCATCAAGGCTCAAAGTGATGCTGTAATATTTAACAGTGGCTGATGTAACCTCTCAAATGAGTTGTAGATGAGCTGACACCATCTAAAAATATATTAAAAGAATCTTAAATTTCACAGCCAATTTATTCTAGTGGTTTGATGTGATAATCCCTTACAGAGGTAGATGTCTTGATAATGTCTTCCACAGACAAAGCAACACAGATGATTTTGGGATATACTTTCTATTTTTATATATATACATTTATATATATATATATATATATATATATATATATATGTATATATATAAAAATATATATATATAGTAAAATCTTTTGTTTCACTTATGTAATCAATGTATTATAGAAATAACCAGAAAGGTTGTGATGATGTTGGAACTACAATACATCTTTTGACAGAATGGTTAATTTAAGGACTGAATGACCACAGATATTGTTTTCAAGTCACTAGTAAGTCGTGACATTCTGACTACAAAGTCCAGAGTCAGTGCTCAAGTCAAGACCACCGAGTCCCAGGTCAGGTCACAAGTCAAACTCAACAAGACCCCAATCAATTCCCAAGTCAAGACCAAAAAGTCCAAAGTCCAGACCAACAAGTCCAAAATCAAGTCCAAGTCATAAACTTTATATTTGTCAGTGACAGTATAGTAACATTTGGTATAGTCAATTTACATTTCTGCATTTATACTTTAAACTCATCTTTATAAGTTAAGAAACAAATAGCATTTGTTTCTTAGTAGGTTTTTCAAGGGTAGTGTTGGGCGTTAACATCATTTTACCACATGTGAATCTAGTTTTGAATTCATTATTTGGGTTCAACTTTTAACGTTTGTGAGATATTTTTTATGCTGAGAAGCAGAAATACTCTCCTCAAAATAACGGCTATTCTGGTCTTGAGATCACAGCTTATTTTTCACCAGCTACTTGATCCAAATACTGAAGGTATTGATTCATTACTGAGATAGTCACTTAAAATATCAATATGATGTGAATGAAAATATGATTGGGAGATTCTGACAACTGACGTGGCACAAATAGTTTGTTTTACTAAAGCCGACACACCAATCTGTTGGTTGACCATGTTGAACTACAAACATGCATACCACTCATGATTGTACAGTTGTGTTGAACAGTGAAGCTTCTTTTACCTAACAAATGGTGGTATTAAACGTATTTATTCACTGAATATTTTATAAAGTTAAAATATTGAGATCATTGTCAACTTTTCAGGGACTTTAAAAAGGCACTCTTCTCAGGAAACCGCTGGAATTACAATATTTTGCTAATGTAGCAATAAATAAAAGCTGATGAACAATTAACAATACAACCAAAATATTGTTAGAACTTTCCTTTTCTACCAAAATTTGACCATTGAGCTTGTGTAAATGTGTTTTTTAAAGACAGCGTTAAATATGGTAATCAAAACTCAAATCATCACAGGTATGCAAAAATGAAGTTGAGGTAGTCTGTGTTGCTATGTGTGTGATAAACAAACACACAAAGAGATGGTGGGCTGCCACCAGGGCAAGATCTAAACTCAGGTAAGATCTTTTTTTTTTCTTTTTTCTTTCTTTGTCTTCATTTCTTCTGCTTTACTTTTTCTGTCTCTCTGATTTTAAAAAAGAAAGTCTGAAGCTGTTCTTTATTAACCTTTGCTGAAACTCTCACTCACTTACTCTGGCAACCACATGCCTAGTCATTTACACACAGACACAAACGCACACACACACACACACACACACTCACACAAAAAAAAAACGAAGTGGATGTGCACCCTGTCCAATCTTGTGTCATAAATAACATCATGTCTCTATTCACCTTGCAACCAAAACTGAGGAGGGCTGAGCAGGTCTGAGTGGCAGGAGTGACAGCGTAGTTGGGTTAAAGAGTTGGTGCACTTTGATTAATAATGTAAGAGCCCAACAAGGCGAATGGAAGAGAAACAAATTAAGGAAGGTAGTAAGGTAAGGACAAAAAGAGAGGGGACAAAAGGAAAAATGGATGATATAGAGTTAAGAACTACTGGAGACTGAGGGCAACATACAGAAGGAAAAAACAAGGCAAGAAGGACACAAACGAAGAAAATGACAAACGAAGAAAAAATGAATCAGAGTGCACATAGTGTTAACAGGAAGGGAGGAAAAGATGGAAAAGAATAAACAAGAAAAGGGAAGAAGGAAACAGAAGAGAAGTACAACAGGGTGAAGAGACGACTGAACCAGGGAGAACATTGAGGCCAGTTTTAATCACAGGACCCATGAGAATTGAGATAAAAGCCAGTTAGAGGCTGGCTGCAGATTAAATCTGTCACTGTCACCTTGGTTTTGACTATCTAAAGTTGGACTGTGACAGGAAAAGGACTGCATCCTGCTTACGAGAGGGTTTCATCATTTCCAACATGGAGGCTGATTACAATACTGCAAACCTTATGTTATTTCCCGAATAACCAAAGTGACACACTAACTCCAGTGGCTGGAAGAAGAACACACGCACAGTTCACCACAAGGCAGAGAGAGCAATGCAACTAAGTAGGCTTTCAGGCAGCGGTATGAAGGACTAAGAAGACCATCACCATCCGAGTGAAGTTTGTCCATCCATTTAACGTCTTTCAGTCACTGACTCATCGACAGAACAGAGGAAACTAAAGCCTTGTGGAGAATGCGGGCATCGATCCCGCTACCTCTCGCATGCTAAGCGAGCGCTCTACCATTTGAGCTAATTCCCCTTGTAGACTTGCTCAATGACTTGTGTGCCAAGCTGACATGTGCTCAACTTTGTTTGCTTTGTCAGGACAGCGCGTCCGGCGGTCCCTTTGAAAACAGGCTGCCAAAGACGAGGTGGCCGAGTGGTTAAGGCGATGGACTGCTAATCCATTGTGCTCTGCACGCGTGGGTTCGAATCCCATCCTCGTCGCAGTTGAGTTATGTTGAGTCTGCCGTGTCTACAGGTCAACAAGCTAAAGTTCTATAGGTAATGTTAAAAAATTGATTGCAATAAGATGGCCCTTTTAGTGATTCCTAATTCTTGCTCTTCAGTGGTTTCTTTTCATGTCTCCTTTTGAAATGAGCACAATTACGGCCCTGTGGCAAAACTTGCTAGATTACGACAAAACAGCCAGTGCCAGACACCTGGACAAAACTAGGCCAACCAATTGGCGGCTTACGTCACCCAAAAACAAGACTGAATTCACTCTTGGGGTGGACAGCCTGAAGAGAAGTGCGCTTCCCTCCACAGGGCTGTGTGTGCTTGAAACAATCATAGAAATCCAAAGAAGGTGGTTTCAAATAATGGAATAGTAATAAGGAGCACTTGCCTGCAGTTGGTGGAGGTGAATAAGAACGCTGTTAAGCAGAGGTACAAGCGCAGAGCGGACGACAAGCTGGTTTTGCAGGGAATTAACTTGCCCAGTGGTGGCTGGGGCACTAACTCCAGTTACCGTCCACAGCCGCTGGAAGAAGAACACACGTACAGTGCACCACAAGGCAGAGAGAGCAATGCAACTAAGTAGGCTTTCAGGCAGCGGTATGAAGGACTAAGAAGACCATCACCATCCGAGTGAAGTTTGTCCATCCATTTAACGTCTTTCAGTCACTGACTCATCGACAGAACAGAGGAAACTAAAGCCTTGTGGAGAATGCGGGCATCGATCCCGCTACCTCTCGCATGCTAAGCGAGCGCTCTACCATTTGAGCTAATTCCCCTTGTAGACTTGCTCAATGACTTGTGTGCCAAGCTGACATGTGCTCAACTTTGTTTGCTTTGTCAGGACAGCGCGTCCGGCGGTCCCTTTGAAAACAGGCTGCCAAAGACGAGGTGGCCGAGTGGTTAAGGCGATGGACTGCTAATCCATTGTGCTCTGCACGCGTGGGTTCGAATCCCATCCTCGTCGCAGTTGAGTTATGTTGAGTCTGCCGTGTCTACAGGTCAACAAGCTAAAGTTCTATAGGTAATGTTAAAAAATTGATTGCAATAAGATGGCCCTTTTAGTGATTCCTAATTCTTGCTCTTCAGTGGTTTCTTTTCATGTCTCCTTTTGAAATGAGCACAATTACGGCCCTGTGGCAAAACTTGCTAGATTACGACAAAACAGCCAGTGCCAGACACCTGGACAAAACTAGGCCAACCAATTGGCGGCTTACGTCACCCAAAAACAAGACTGAATTCACTCTTGGGGTGGACAGCCTGAAGAGAAGTGCGCTTCCCTCCACAGGGCTGTGTGTGCTTGAAACAATCATAGAAATCCAAAGAAGGTGGTTTCAAATAATGGAATAGTAATAAGGAGCACTTGCCTGCAGTTGGTGGAGGTGAATAAGAACGCTGTTAAGCAGAGGTACAAGCGCAGAGCGGACGACAAGCTGGTTTTGCAGGGAATTAACTTGCCCAGTGGTGGCTGGGGCACTAACTCCAGTTACCGTCCACAGCCGCTGGAAGAAGAACACACGTACAGTGCACCACAAGGCAGAGAGAGCAATGCAACTAAGTAGGCTTTCAGGCAGCGGTATGAAGGACTAAGAAGACCATCACCATCCGAGTGAAGTTTGTCCATCCATTTAACGTCTTTCAGTCACTGACTCATCGACAGAACAGAGGAAACTAAAGCCTTGTGGAGAATGCGGGCATCGATCCCGCTACCTCTCGCATGCTAAGCGAGCGCTCTACCATTTGAGCTAATTCCCCTTGTAGACTTGCTCAATGACTTGTGTGCCAAGCTGACATGTGCTCAACTTTGTTTGCTTTGTCAGGACAGCGCGTCCGGCGGTCCCTTTGAAAACAGGCTGCCAAAGACGAGGTGGCCGAGTGGTTAAGGCGATGGACTGCTAATCCATTGTGCTCTGCACGCGTGGGTTCGAATCCCATCCTCGTCGCAGTTGAGTTATGTTGAGTCTGCCGTGTCTACAGGTCAACAAGCTAAAGTTCTATAGGTAATGTTAAAAAATTGATTGCAATAAGATGGCCCTTTTAGTGATTCCTAATTCTTGCTCTTCAGTGGTTTCTTTTCATGTCTCCTTTTGAAATGAGCACAATTACGGCCCTGTGGCAAAACTTGCTAGATTACGACAAAACAGCCAGTGCCAGACACCTGGACAAAACTAGGCCAACCAATTGGCGGCTTACGTCACCCAAAAACAAGACTGAATTCACTCTTGGGGTGGACAGCCTGAAGAGAAGTGCGCTTCCCTCCACAGGGCTGTGTGTGCTTGAAACAATCATAGAAATCCAAAGAAGGTGGTTTCAAATAATGGAATAGTAATAAGGAGCACTTGCCTGCAGTTGGTGGAGGTGAATAAGAACGCTGTTAAGCAGAGGTACAAGCGCAGAGCGGACGACAAGCTGGTTTTGCAGGGAATTAACTTGCCCAGTGGTGGCTGGGGCACTAACTCCAGTTACCGTCCACAGCCGCTGGAAGAAGAACACACGTACAGTGCACCACAAGGCAGAGAGAGCAATGCAACTAAGTAGGCTTTCAGGCAGCGGTATGAAGGACTAAGAAGACCATCACCATCCGAGTGAAGTTTGTCCATCCATTTAACGTCTTTCAGTCACTGACTCATCGACAGAACAGAGGAAACTAAAGCCTTGTGGAGAATGCGGGCATCGATCCCGCTACCTCTCGCATGCTAAGCGAGCGCTCTACCATTTGAGCTAATTCCCCTTGTAGACTTGCTCAATGACTTGTGTGCCAAGCTGACATGTGCTCAACTTTGTTTGCTTTGTCAGGACAGCGCGTCCGGCGGTCCCTTTGAAAACAGGCTGCCAAAGACGAGGTGGCCGAGTGGTTAAGGCGATGGACTGCTAATCCATTGTGCTCTGCACGCGTGGGTTCGAATCCCATCCTCGTCGCAGTTGAGTTATGTTGAGTCTGCCGTGTCTACAGGTCAACAAGCTAAAGTTCTATAGGTAATGTTAAAAAATTGATTGCAATAAGATGGCCCTTTTAGTGATTCCTAATTCTTGCTCTTCAGTGGTTTCTTTTCATGTCTCCTTTTGAAATGAGCACAATTACGGCCCTGTGGCAAAACTTGCTAGATTACGACAAAACAGCCAGTGCCAGACACCTGGACAAAACTAGGCCAACCAATTGGCGGCTTACGTCACCCAAAAACAAGACTGAATTCACTCTTGGGGTGGACAGCCTGAAGAGAAGTGCGCTTCCCTCCACAGGGCTGTGTGTGCTTGAAACAATCATAGAAATCCAAAGAAGGTGGTTTCAAATAATGGAATAGTAATAAGGAGCACTTGCCTGCAGTTGGTGGAGGTGAATAAGAACGCTGTTAAGCAGAGGTACAAGCGCAGAGCGGACGACAAGCTGGTTTTGCAGGGAATTAACTTGCCCAGTGGTGGCTGGGGCACTAACTCCAGTTACCGTCCACAGCCGCTGGAAGAAGAACACACGTACAGTGCACCACAAGGCAGAGAGAGCAATGCAACTAAGTAGGCTTTCAGGCAGCGGTATGAAGGACTAAGAAGACCATCACCATCCGAGTGAAGTTTGTCCATCCATTTAACGTCTTTCAGTCACTGACTCATCGACAGAACAGAGGAAACTAAAGCCTTGTGGAGAATGCGGGCATCGATCCCGCTACCTCTCGCATGCTAAGCGAGCGCTCTACCATTTGAGCTAATTCCCCTTGTAGACTTGCTCAATGACTTGTGTTGCAAGCTGACATGTGCTCAACTTTGTTTGCTTTGTCAGGACAGCGCGTCCGGCGGTCCCTTTGAAAACAGGCTGCCAAAGACGAGGTGGCCGAGTGGTTAAGGCGATGGACTGCTAATCCATTGTGCTCTGCACGCGTGGGTTCGAATCCCATCCTCGTCGCAGTTGAGTTATGTTGAGTCTGCCGTGTCTACAGGTCAACAAGCTAAAGTTCTATAGGTAATGTTAAAAAATTGATTGCAATAAGATGGCCCTTTTAGTGATTCCTAATTCTTGCTCTTCAGTGGTTTCTTTTCATGTCTCCTTTTGAAATGAGCACAATTACGGCCCTGTGGCAAAACTTGCTAGATTACGACAAAACAGCCAGTGCCAGACACCTGGACAAAACTAGGCCAACCAATTGGCGGCTTACGTCACCCAAAAACAAGACTGAATTCACTCTTGGGGTGGACAGCCTGAAGAGAAGTGCGCTTCCCTCCACAGGGCTGTGTGTGCTTGAAACAATCATAGAAATCCAAAGAAGGTGGTTTCAAATAATGGAATAGTAATAAGGAGCACTTGCCTGCAGTTGGTGGAGGTGAATAAGAACGCTGTTAAGCAGAGGTACAAGCGCAGAGCGGACGACAAGCTGGTTTTGCAGGGAATTAACTTGCCCAGTGGTGGCTGGGGCACTAACTCCAGTTACCGTCCACAGCCGCTGGAAGAAGAACACACGTACAGTGCACCACAAGGCAGAGAGAGCAATGCAACTAAGTAGGCTTTCAGGCAGCGGTATGAAGGACTAAGAAGACCATCACCATCCGAGTGAAGTTTGTCCATCCATTTAACGTCTTTCAGTCACTGACTCATCGACAGAACAGAGGAAACTAAAGCCTTGTGGAGAATGCGGGCATCGATCCCGCTACCTCTCGCATGCTAAGCGAGCGCTCTACCATTTGAGCTAATTCCCCTTGTAGACTTGCTCAATGACTTGTGTGCCAAGCTGACATGTGCTCAACTTTGTTTGCTTTGTCAGGACAGCGCGTCCGGCGGTCCCTTTGAAAACAGGCTGCCAAAGACGAGGTGGCCGAGTGGTTAAGGCGATGGACTGCTAATCCATTGTGCTCTGCACGCGTGGGTTCGAATCCCATCCTCGTCGCAGTTGAGTTATGTTGAGTCTGCCGTGTCTACAGGTCAACAAGCTAAAGTTCTATAGGTAATGTTAAAAAATTGATTGCAATAAGATGGCCCTTTTAGTGATTCCTAATTCTTGCTCTTCAGTGGTTTCTTTTCATGTCTCCTTTTGAAATGAGCACAATTACGGCCCTGTGGCAAAACTTGCTAGATTACGACAAAACAGCCAGTGCCAGACACCTGGACAAAACTAGGCCAACCAATTGGCGGCTTACGTCACCCAAAAACAAGACTGAATTCACTCTTGGGGTGGACAGCCTGAAGAGAAGTGCGCTTCCCTCCACAGGGCTGTGTGTGCTTGAAACAATCATAGAAATCCAAAGAAGGTGGTTTCAAATAATGGAATAGTAATAAGGAGCACTTGCCTGCAGTTGGTGGAGGTGAATAAGAACGCTGTTAAGCAGAGGTACAAGCGCAGAGCGGACGACAAGCTGGTTTTGCAGGGAATTAACTTGCCCAGTGGTGGCTGGGGCACTAACTCCAGTTACCGTCCACAGCCGCTGGAAGAAGAACACACGTACAGTGCACCACAAGGCAGAGAGAGCAATGCAACTAAGTAGGCTTTCAGGCAGCGGTATGAAGGACTAAGAAGACCATCACCATCCGAGTGAAGTTTGTCCATCCATTTAACGTCTTTCAGTCACTGACTCATCGACAGAACAGAGGAAACTAAAGCCTTGTGGAGAATGCGGGCATCGATCCCGCTACCTCTCGCATGCTAAGCGAGCGCTCTACCATTTGAGCTAATTCCCCTTGTAGACTTGCTCAATGACTTGTGTGCCAAGCTGACATGTGCTCAACTTTGTTTGCTTTGTCAGGACAGCGCGTCCGGCGGTCCCTTTGAAAACAGGCTGCCAAAGACGAGGTGGCCGAGTGGTTAAGGCGATGGACTGCTAATCCATTGTGCTCTGCACGCGTGGGTTCGAATCCCATCCTCGTCGCAGTTGAGTTATGTTGAGTCTGCCGTGTCTACAGGTCAACAAGCTAAAGTTCTATAGGTAATGTTAAAAAATTGATTGCAATAAGATGGCCCTTTTAGTGATTCCTAATTCTTGCTCTTCAGTGGTTTCTTTTCATGTCTCCTTTTGAAATGAGCACAATTACGGCCCTGTGGCAAAACTTGCTAGATTACGACAAAACAGCCAGTGCCAGACACCTGGACAAAACTAGGCCAACCAATTGGCGGCTTACGTCACCCAAAAACAAGACTGAATTCACTCTTGGGGTGGACAGCCTGAAGAGAAGTGCGCTTCCCTCCACAGGGCTGTGTGTGCTTGAAACAATCATAGAAATCCAAAGAAGGTGGTTTCAAATAATGGAATAGTAATAAGGAGCACTTGCCTGCAGTTGGTGGAGGTGAATAAGAACGCTGTTAAGCAGAGGTACAAGCGCAGAGCGGACGACAAGCTGGTTTTGCAGGGAATTAACTTGCCCAGTGGTGGCTGGGGCACTAACTCCAGTTACCGTCCACAGCCGCTGGAAGAAGAACACACGTACAGTGCACCACAAGGCAGAGAGAGCAATGCAACTAAGTAGGCTTTCAGGCAGCGGTATGAAGGACTAAGAAGACCATCACCATCCGAGTGAAGTTTGTCCATCCATTTAACGTCTTTCAGTCACTGACTCATCGACAGAACAGAGGAAACTAAAGCCTTGTGGAGAATGCGGGCATCGATCCCGCTACCTCTCGCATGCTAAGCGAGCGCTCTACCATTTGAGCTAATTCCCCTTGTAGACTTGCTCAATGACTTGTGTGCCAAGCTGACATGTGCTCAACTTTGTTTGCTTTGTCAGGACAGCGCGTCCGGCGGTCCCTTTGAAAACAGGCTGCCAAAGACGAGGTGGCCGAGTGGTTAAGGCGATGGACTGCTAATCCATTGTGCTCTGCACGCGTGGGTTCGAATCCCATCCTCGTCGCAGTTGAGTTATGTTGAGTCTCCGTTCTACAGGTCAACAAGCTAAAGTTCTATAGGTAATGTTAAAAAATTGATTGCAATAAGATGGCCCTTTTAGTGATTCCTAATTCTTGCTCTTCAGTGGTTTCTTTTCATGTCTCCTTTTGAAATGAGCACAATTACGGCCCTGTGGCAAAACTTGCTAGATTACGACAAAACAGCCAGTGCCAGACACCTGGACAAAACTAGGCCAACCAATTGGCGGCTTACGTCACCCAAAAACAAGACTGAATTCACTCTTGGGGTGGACAGCCTGAAGAGAAGTGCGCTTCCCTCCACAGGGCTGTGTGTGCTTGAAACAATCATAGAAATCCAAAGAAGGTGGTTTCAAATAATGGAATAGTAATAAGGAGCACTTGCCTGCAGTTGGTGGAGGTGAATAAGAACGCTGTTAAGCAGAGGTACAAGCGCAGAGCGGACGACAAGCTGGTTTTGCAGGGAATTAACTTGCCCAGTGGTGGCTGGGGCACTAACTCCAGTTACCGTCCACAGCCGCTGGAAGAAGAACACACGTACAGTGCACCACAAGGCAGAGAGAGCAATGCAACTAAGTAGGCTTTCAGGCAGCGGTATGAAGGACTAAGAAGACCATCACCATCCGAGTGAAGTTTGTCCATCCATTTAACGTCTTTCAGTCACTGACTCATCGACAGAACAGAGGAAACTAAAGCCTTGTGGAGAATGCGGGCATCGATCCCGCTACCTCTCGCATGCTAAGCGAGCGCTCTACCATTTGAGCTAATTCCCCTTGTAGACTTGCTCAATGACTTGTGTGCCAAGCTGACATGTGCTCAACTTTGTTTGCTTTGTCAGGACAGCGCGTCCGGCGGTCCCTTTGAAAACAGGCTGCCAAAGACGAGGTGGCCGAGTGGTTAAGGCGATGGACTGCTAATCCATTGTGCTCTGCACGCGTGGGTTCGAATCCCATCCTCGTCGCAGTTGAGTTATGTTGAGTCTCCGTGTCACAGGTCAACAAGCTAAAGTTCTATAGGTAATGTTAAAAAATTGATTGCAATAAGATGGCCCTTTTAGTGATTCCTAATTCTTGCTCTTCAGTGGTTTCTTTTCATGTCTCCTTTTGAAATGAGCACAATTACGGCCCTGTGGCAAAACTTGCTAGATTACGACAAAACAGCCAGTGCCAGACACCTGGACAAAACTAGGCCAACCAATTGGCGGCTTACGTCACCCAAAAACAAGACTGAATTCACTCTTGGGGTGGACAGCCTGAAGAGAAGTGCGCTTCCCTCCACAGGGCTGTGTGTGCTTGAAACAATCATAGAAATCCAAAGAAGGTGGTTTCAAATAATGGAATAGTAATAAGGAGCACTTGCCTGCAGTTGGTGGAGGTGAATAAGAACGCTGTTAAGCAGAGGTACAAGCGCAGAGCGGACGACAAGCTGGTTTTGCAGGGAATTAACTTGCCCAGTGGTGGCTGGGGCACTAACTCCAGTTACCGTCCACAGCCGCTGGAAGAAGAACACACGTACAGTGCACCACAAGGCAGAGAGAGCAATGCAACTAAGTAGGCTTTCAGGCAGCGGTATGAAGGACTAAGAAGACCATCACCATCCGAGTGAAGTTTGTCCATCCATTTAACGTCTTTCAGTCACTGACTCATCGACAGAACAGAGGAAACTAAAGCCTTGTGGAGAATGCGGGCATCGATCCCGCTACCTCTCGCATGCTAAGCGAGCACTCTACCATTTGAGCTAATTCCCCTTGTAGACTTGCTCAATGACTTGTGTGCCAAGCTGACATGTGCTCAACTTTGTTTGCTTTGTCAGGACAGCGCGTCCGGCGGTCCCTTTGAAAACAGGCTGCCAAAGACGAGGTGGCCGAGTGGTTAAGGCGATGGACTGCTAATCCATTGTGCTCTGCACGCGTGGGTTCGAATCCCATCCTCGTCGCAGTTGAGTTATGTTGAGTCTGCCGTGTCTACAGGTCAACAAGCTAAAGTTCTATAGGTAATGTTAAAAAATTGATTGCAATAAGATGGCCCTTTTAGTGATTCCTAATTCTTGCTCTTCAGTGGTTTCTTTTCATGTCTCCTTTTGAAATGAGCACAATTACGGCCCTGTGGCAAAACTTGCTAGATTACGACAAAACAGCCAGTGCCAGACACCTGGACAAAACTAGGCCAACCAATTGGCGGCTTACGTCACCCAAAAACAAGACTGAATTCACTCTTGGGGTGGACAGCCTGAAGAGAAGTGCGCTTCCCTCCACAGGGCTGTGTGTGCTTGAAACAATCATAGAAATCCAAAGAAGGTGGTTTCAAATAATGGAATAGTAATAAGGAGCACTTGCCTGCAGTTGGTGGAGGTGAATAAGAACGCTGTTAAGCAGAGGTACAAGCGCAGAGCGGACGACAAGCTGGTTTTGCAGGGAATTAACTTGCCCAGTGGTGGCTGGGGCACTAACTCCAGTTACCGTCCACAGCCGCTGGAAGAAGAACACACGTACAGTGCACCACAAGGCAGAGAGAGCAATGCAACTAAGTAGGCTTTCAGGCAGCGGTATGAAGGACTAAGAAGACCATCACCATCCGAGTGAAGTTTGTCCATCCATTTAACGTCTTTCAGTCACTGACTCATCGACAGAACAGAGGAAACTAAAGCCTTGTGGAGAATGCGGGCATCGATCCCGCTACCTCTCGCATGCTAAGCGAGCGCTCTACCATTTGAGCTAATTCCCCTTGTAGACTTGCTCAATGACTTGTGTGCCAAGCTGACATGTGCTCAACTTTGTTTGCTTTGTCAGGACAGCGCGTCCGGCGGTCCCTTTGAAAACAGGCTGCCAAAGACGAGGTGGCCGAGTGGTTAAGGCGATGGACTGCTAATCCATTGTGCTCTGCACGCGTGGGTTCGAATCCCATCCTCGTCGCAGTTGAGTTATGTTGAGTCTTTCACAGGTCAACAAGCTAAAGTTCTATAGGTAATGTTAAAAAATTGATTGCAATAAGATGGCCCTTTTAGTGATTCCTAATTCTTGCTCTTCAGTGGTTTCTTTTCATGTCTCCTTTTGAAATGAGCACAATTACGGCCCTGTGGCAAAACTTGCTAGATTACGACAAAACAGCCAGTGCCAGACACCTGGACAAAACTAGGCCAACCAATTGGCGGCTTACGTCACCCAAAAACAAGACTGAATTCACTCTTGGGGTGGACAGCCTGAAGAGAAGTGCGCTTCCCTCCACAGGGCTGTGTGTGCTTGAAACAATCATAGAAATCCAAAGAAGGTGGTTTCAAATAATGGAATAGTAATAAGGAGCACTTGCCTGCAGTTGGTGGAGGTGAATAAGAACGCTGTTAAGCAGAGGTACAAGCGCAGAGCGGACGACAAGCTGGTTTTGCAGGGAATTAACTTGCCCAGTGGTGGCTGGGGCACTAACTCCAGTTACCGTCCACAGCCGCTGGAAGAAGAACACACGTACAGTGCACCACAAGGCAGAGAGAGCAATGCAACTAAGTAGGCTTTCAGGCAGCGGTATGAAGGACTAAGAAGACCATCACCATCCGAGTGAAGTTTGTCCATCCATTTAACGTCTTTCAGTCACTGACTCATCGACAGAACAGAGGAAACTAAAGCCTTGTGGAGAATGCGGGCATCGATCCCGCTACCTCTCGCATGCTAAGCGAGCGCTCTACCATTTGAGCTAATTCCCCTTGTAGACTTGCTCAATGACTTGTGTTGCAAGCTGACATGTGCTCAACTTTGTTTGCTTTGTCAGGACAGCGCGTCCGGCGGTCCCTTTGAAAACAGGCTGCCAAAGACGAGGTGGCCGAGTGGTTAAGGCGATGGACTGCTAATCCATTGTGCTCTGCACGCGTGGGTTCGAATCCCATCCTCGTCGCAGTTGAGTTATGTTGAGTCTCCCGTGTCTACAGGTCAACAAGCTAAAGTTCTATAGGTAATGTTAAAAAATTGATTGCAATAAGATGGCCCTTTTAGTGATTCCTAATTCTTGCTCTTCAGTGGTTTCTTTTCATGTCTCCTTTTGAAATGAGCACAATTACGGCCCTGTGGCAAAACTTGCTAGATTACGACAAAACAGCCAGTGCCAGACACCTGGACAAAACTAGGCCAACCAATTGGCGGCTTACGTCACCCAAAAACAAGACTGAATTCACTCTTGGGGTGGACAGCCTGAAGAGAAGTGCGCTTCCCTCCACAGGGCTGTGTGTGCTTGAAACAATCATAGAAATCCAAAGAAGGTGGTTTCAAATAATGGAATAGTAATAAGGAGCACTTGCCTGCAGTTGGTGGAGGTGAATAAGAACGCTGTTAAGCAGAGGTACAAGCGCAGAGCGGACGACAAGCTGGTTTTGCAGGGAATTAACTTGCCCAGTGGTGGCTGGGGCACTAACTCCAGTTACCGTCCACAGCCGCTGGAAGAAGAACACACGTACAGTGCACCACAAGGCAGAGAGAGCAATGCAACTAAGTAGGCTTTCAGGCAGCGGTATGAAGGACTAAGAAGACCATCACCATCCGAGTGAAGTTTGTCCATCCATTTAACGTCTTTCAGTCACTGACTCATCGACAGAACAGAGGAAACTAAAGCCTTGTGGAGAATGCGGGCATCGATCCCGCTACCTCTCGCATGCTAAGCGAGCGCTCTACCATTTGAGCTAATTCCCCTTGTAGACTTGCTCAATGACTTGTGTTGCAAGCTGACATGTGCTCAACTTTGTTTGCTTTGTCAGGACAGCGCGTCCGGCGGTCCCTTTGAAAACAGGCTGCCAAAGACGAGGTGGCCGAGTGGTTAAGGCGATGGACTGCTAATCCATTGTGCTCTGCACGCGTGGGTTCGAATCCCATCCTCGTCGCAGTTGAGTTATGTTGAGTCTGCCGTGTCTACAGGTCAACAAGCTAAAGTTCTATAGGTAATGTTAAAAAATTGATTGCAATAAGATGGCCCTTTTAGTGATTCCTAATTCTTGCTCTTCAGTGGTTTCTTTTCATGTCTCCTTTTGAAATGAGCACAATTACGGCCCTGTGGCAAAACTTGCTAGATTACGACAAAACAGCCAGTGCCAGACACCTGGACAAAACTAGGCCAACCAATTGGCGGCTTACGTCACCCAAAAACAAGACTGAATTCACTCTTGGGGTGGACAGCCTGAAGAGAAGTGCGCTTCCCTCCACAGGGCTGTGTGTGCTTGAAACAATCATAGAAATCCAAAGAAGGTGGTTTCAAATAATGGAATAGTAATAAGGAGCACTTGCCTGCAGTTGGTGGAGGTGAATAAGAACGCTGTTAAGCAGAGGTACAAGCGCAGAGCGGACGACAAGCTGGTTTTGCAGGGAATTAACTTGCCCAGTGGTGGCTGGGGCACTAACTCCAGTTACCGTCCACAGCCGCTGGAAGAAGAACACACGTACAGTGCACCACAAGGCAGAGAGAGCAATGCAACTAAGTAGGCTTTCAGGCAGCGGTATGAAGGACTAAGAAGACCATCACCATCCGAGTGAAGTTTGTCCATCCATTTAACGTCTTTCAGTCACTGACTCATCGACAGAACAGAGGAAACTAAAGCCTTGTGGAGAATGCGGGCATCGATCCCGCTACCTCTCGCATGCTAAGCGAGCGCTCTACCATTTGAGCTAATTCCCCTTGTAGACTTGCTCAATGACTTGTGTGCCAAGCTGACATGTGCTCAACTTTGTTTGCTTTGTCAGGACAGCGCGTCCGGCGGTCCCTTTGAAAACAGGCTGCCAAAGACGAGGTGGCCGAGTGGTTAAGGCGATGGACTGCTAATCCATTGTGCTCTGCACGCGTGGGTTCGAATCCCATCCTCGTCGCAGTTGAGTTATGTTGAGTCTACAGGTCAACAAGCTAAAGTTCTATAGGTAATGTTAAAAAATTGATTGCAATAAGATGGCCCTTTTAGTGATTCCTAATTCTTGCTCTTCAGTGGTTTCTTTTCATGTCTCCTTTTGAAATGAGCACAATTACGGCCCTGTGGCAAAACTTGCTAGATTACGACAAAACAGCCAGTGCCAGACACCTGGACAAAACTAGGCCAACCAATTGGCGGCTTACGTCACCCAAAAACAAGACTGAATTCACTCTTGGGGTGGACAGCCTGAAGAGAAGTGCGCTTCCCTCCACAGGGCTGTGTGTGCTTGAAACAATCATAGAAATCCAAAGAAGGTGGTTTCAAATAATGGAATAGTAATAAGGAGCACTTGCCTGCAGTTGGTGGAGGTGAATAAGAACGCTGTTAAGCAGAGGTACAAGCGCAGAGCGGACGACAAGCTGGTTTTGCAGGGAATTAACTTGCCCAGTGGTGGCTGGGGCACTAACTCCAGTTACCGTCCACAGCCGCTGGAAGAAGAACACACGTACAGTGCACCACAAGGCAGAGAGAGCAATGCAACTAAGTAGGCTTTCAGGCAGCGGTATGAAGGACTAAGAAGACCATCACCATCCGAGTGAAGTTTGTCCATCCATTTAACGTCTTTCAGTCACTGACTCATCGACAGAACAGAGGAAACTAAAGCCTTGTGGAGAATGCGGGCATCGATCCCGCTACCTCTCGCATGCTAAGCGAGCACTCTACCATTTGAGCTAATTCCCCTTGTAGACTTGCTCAATGACTTGTGTGCCAAGCTGACATGTGCTCAACTTTGTTTGCTTTGTCAGGACAGCGCGTCCGGCGGTCCCTTTGAAAACAGGCTGCCAAAGACGAGGTGGCCGAGTGGTTAAGGCGATGGACTGCTAATCCATTGTGCTCTGCACGCGTGGGTTCGAATCCCATCCTCGTCGCAGTTGAGTTATGTTGAGTCTACAGGTCAACAAGCTAAAGTTCTATAGGTAATGTTAAAAAATTGATTGCAATAAGATGGCCCTTTTAGTGATTCCTAATTCTTGCTCTTCAGTGGTTTCTTTTCATGTCTCCTTTTGAAATGAGCACAATTACGGCCCTGTGGCAAAACTTGCTAGATTACGACAAAACAGCCAGTGCCAGACACCTGGACAAAACTAGGCCAACCAATTGGCGGCTTACGTCACCCAAAAACAAGACTGAATTCACTCTTGGGGTGAACAGCCTGAAGAGAAGTGCGCTTCCCTCCACAGGGCTGTGTGTGCTTGAAACAATCATAGAAATCCAAAGAAGGTGGTTTCAAATAATGGAATAGTAATAAGGAGCACTTGCCTGCAGTTGGTGGAGGTGAATAAGAACGCTGTTAAGCAGAGGTACAAGCGCAGAGCGGACGACAAGCTGGTTTTGCAGGGAATTAACTTGCCCAGTGGTGGCTGGGGCACTAACTCCAGTTACCGTCCACAGCCGCTGGAAGAAGAACACACGTACAGTGCACCACAAGGCAGAGAGAGCAATGCAACTAAGTAGGCTTTCAGGCAGCGGTATGAAGGACTAAGAAGACCATCACCATCCGAGTGAAGTTTGTCCATCCATTTAACGTCTTTCAGTCACTGACTCATCGACAGAACAGAGGAAACTAAAGCCTTGTGGAGAATGCGGGCATCGATCCCGCTACCTCTCGCATGCTAAGCAAGCACTCTACCATTTGAGCTAATTCCCCTTGTAGACTTGCTCAATGACTTGTGTGCCAAGCTGACATGTGCTCAACTTTGTTTGCTTTGTCAGGACAGCGCGTCCGGCGGTCCCTTTGAAAACAGGCTGCCAAAGACGAGGTGGCCGTACCTTGCAGCAAAAGGACTGCCAAACACATCCTAACGATGTCCTAATGATTCCTAACGATTCCTAACAATATCCTAACAATATCCTAACAAGTGCTAACAAGTCCTAACACATTCGAACGAGGTCCTAACACAGATCCGAACATGGGGTAAAAGAGCCAATCAGTTCCTCAGAAACGATGGGGCGACGCATCCAATCAACAATTGGTGCGTCAGGTTGTCAGGCGGATCTCGTCGCTGATTGGATGGCCACCAGTTAGTCACAGATAACAAACTTTTCTTGACGCTCAGTTATTCCGAATGAATGGGATTTATCAGAGACATGTACTGTCCTTCAGGGTATTAAAAGTAAGTACGAATGGATTAAATAAGTTTTAACTTGTCTATTTGGACCGTTTTAGTGTGCAGGGTTACAGTTTAGTCCGGTCGTAACGCTAGTTTAGATGTAACGTTAGTGTTTAGGGTAATAGTAGACTTCAAATCGTCCAAAAAGGCTTACGTTATGATATATTATTTTAAGGGGTGAATGTTTAAGTCTATGAGACAGTAGGTTTTGCTAGATCCATTAGATTAACGTGGGAAACGATGTTGAAAGTGTAACGTAACGACTAAGATAACGTCAGCGTTAGTCGCCCATACGTTAAGTTGTGAACGTTCGCCGTTTGTTTGTTTGTTTGTTTGGTCTGTTAATGTTGTCGTCGTTTCAGAGACTTTTCTACGGTAAGTGGTGGTCATCTTAAGCTATGTTTTGTGTCGTTGACCTGACGTGAAAACCGTTAACGCCTGAGGCAATTTTGTGTGCTTTTATAATAATCGAGTGACGTCAGCACGATGACCCTAGTTGAAGAGCTAGCCTATGCACTGTGTGACCTATGGATTAACTCTCTGACTAAAATAAATTGTGAAATCAATTATTGTTACCAATCAACATATTTGTCATTTGATAGGGTAGGCTATACTGTTCATTTGATAGACATATATTGCTGAAATATTGTGAAATAAAGTCTTGCTTGTGGTGATCAGTAGTTGATGAAGTATTTCCATCTGTTGCAGTTCATTTTGTTGTTTTCCATATCTTGTCCCTAATATCTGCAGAAATGACAAAGACCGGGAAACCAGATGCCTACTGGGCAGGTGTGATGTCCCTGTATGCCCAGGGAAAGTACAAATTTACAACTGGCAAGAGGCCGGGGGCCAGGAGGTGGAGGGCAGTAATGCAGCGGATTGCTGATTGTCCTCTGACCCCCCTGAAAGGTCAAACTACTGTCCCCAAACAAGACATATTTGGGAAAAGGATCCCCTGCAAGTGCGGATACCACCAGGTAAGCGATGGCATTGAATCATTAAACCTGTGATGTGATGCAAATATACTGGAAAATGTAACAGAAAATGTTTTTTCCTCAGTTCTATTGTTTTTTTTTCAGTGTTAAACAGTGTGAGTATGTAATTATTTGGGTGCAGAGTATTGTAAGGCTTAGAGGAAAGGTACTCTAAATGTAAACACAGTTTTGTTTTTCCCAGTCAGCAGAGAAGGCAGGGACAGCAGCATCCAGTGCAGGTCAGCTGAGTGCTCCACAGGCCAGTGCAGGTCAGCTGAGTGCTCCACAGGCCAGTGCAGGTCAGCTGAGTGCTCCACAGGCCAGTGCAGGTCAGCTGAGTGCTCCAGAGGCCAGTGCAGCAGCTGGAACAAAGTATATTTCACAGACCAGTGCAAGCACAGCAGCTCCAGGTTCCCAGGCCAGTGCAGCAGCTGGAACAAAGTTTATTTCCCAGGCCAGTGCAGGTGCAGCAGCTACAGGTTCACAGACCAGTGCAGCGGCTGGAAAAGCTCCAGGACCACAGACAGATGTAGGTGAGAAAGCTCCGGCTCTGTGCAGGATGAGTGAGGGGAAGTCGGTCACGTGCTCGCTGTGTAGTCGGGAGGTGATGTGCGAGGACTACACGCAGCACCTGTCAGACTACCACGTCCAGGAGCAGTGTGAGCAGTGTGGTGCAAAGGCCTGGGGGACTGTTGGATTGTTACAGCACCTAGAGGAATGTCACATTTTGAGCTGTCCAACAGACCTCCCAGATGTTGCTGCTCCTACCACTCCCATAGCCCAAGAGACGACACCGGCGACACAGCAACACAGTGACCCACCCGATGTTCCTGCCCCTGTTCCTGCTCCTCCCACAACCCATGAGACGTCACCGGCACCACCACAACACCCACTCACTCTGCAGCCTCCTGAGGTAAACTGGGTGAGTTTTTTACCAAAGCAGTTCACCAGAGTCATCCAGCCAGCTGACCAGGAGTGGATCGCCCACATTTTATACGACAGTACTGGACAGCTGAAACAAAACCTGTCTCAGAACTGGTTTCATCCCCCCAGCCCCACCAAATCCTACTCACCTCCTGATCCACATAATTATTTCCGGCAGCGGATGTTCCTGTGGGCTCCAATGCGGATGTGGGGCATCCCTCTAAAATGCACCCAGTGCAATAGGAAGATGCACCATTCTGGCATCTACACTAAAGTCAGGGAGGTAATTGACATTGATTCTAAGTATTACCTGGTGGGTGGAGACTATCCAAGGTGCAGCAAATGCAGGATTCCCGTCTGCCCTTGGAGCATGGACATTTTAAAACAGCTCGATCCCTCCCACCGTTACAAATTCCCAGCTGTCCTCACAACCCATTTGGCACTGGACAGGAGGTGTGTTGCGATGTTGCGCCCAAGAACATCAGGGAACAGCTCCAGCTATTTACAGCAAGCCTTGCAGGAGATACACAGTGAGGAGTGGGCTAGGCGGACCGTCGACTACCTCACTGATTGTGAGGTCCACAAAAAGTCCTGTGTCCTCACCCAGTCTGAAGCTGTGTATCAGCCGCCACCACCCTTCAGTCCCCTGCCCCTGGCCCAGTGGTTTGAGACGGTTCATGCCAACGACATTCTGAGTCACCTTGACGAGTTAAAAGGTGTCATCACTTCAACGTTTGGTAGAATCTTGAAACTGGACTCTACTAAGAAGGTAAATGTAAACCTATGTAAACTTGATTTCATTCAATTTGTTAGCATAGCTGATGATTTCTGAGACATTATTTTTTTTATGTAGATCACAAAAAAACTTGCTGGTGGCATTGAGGGCACAGCCACATGGATGACAAATATCGGCAATGAATTTGGGCAAGTGCTGAATTCTGTGCTGACCACTGGTGAGGGGGCTGGCCTTGATGACCTTTGTCAAGGCATCGTCCAAAGGTACAGAGATGCTGGTGAGCCAGAGCCAGATGCCATATATGTGGACAGAGACTGCTGCAGTGAGACAGGTGTGTTGCCTTCAATTTGTGTTGTGATGTGTCTTATGAATTACATTTGATAAAACAATAGTTTTGGCAGGAGATCAATGCAGTTGGAACTGGAAACAAACAGATATGCATTTATTTACTGTCTGTTTCTTATTGTTACAGGGGTGGGTCCAGTTCTCACTTGGTTTCGGCCATGGACGTCAATGGTGAGACTGGATATTTTCCATTTTATGAGGCGGTTCACCAATGGCCTTACGACTGAGCACCATCCACTGTATGGCACGTTCTGCTCAAAGTTATCCACTTGTATCTTTGAGTGGGACAAAGATGACATTCACCGCCTGAAAGAGGCCAAGAGGGCCGAGCTAAAAAAAAAGCACCAGGGTCACATACCCACTGACTCTCAGGTGTTATCCAGCATCACATCCAGTGAGCTGGTCAAGCACTGCCGCAGGAGAACCCGAGGGGTTGAGGAGACTCGCGTTCTGATCAAGCAACTGCTGGACTCCATGTGGGACCTCACAGACACAAGTGGCTTACATCTCATAAATCATGACAGCATGTCTCTTGTGTGGGAGGTACAGCAGAAGCACTTGTCCTGCATCCAGGATCCACCTGGTGTGCAGTTGTACACTAACACTGGATCAGGCCTGGAGAAGGGAGACAAAACGCTTGACGTCCTAAGATGTGGCAGAGGATCCTCCTCTCTTGAGAGCTTTCATCGGCACCAGTGTGGTTTCATCCCAGGCAAGCTTGAAACACTAAATATTTGAAACATTTTGTTGATGAATGCTGTGTATTATGTTGTCATGACATTCTTTTTGTTGTTGTCGCCAATGCTTTTGTCTTGCCAGGGTGGAGATGTAATGCTCTACATACACAGATGTACTTGCTTGAGGGGTTATCCAGATGGAACCACAATAGGTCTCAGCAAGCTCTGGGTATGAGTGGTACGTCACGCACAAAGCTGTACGATGTACGTTTGATGTCCAGTGTGAACGCCCTTAGCAACAGAGTCCTGGGAAGTGGACTTCTTCCAGAGTTTATACCCCCGGGGAAACCTACCGGTAAGATTCTATGGCAAAAAGAAAAAAGAAAACATGCTGGACAATATTCTGACCAAACTGTCAGATATTACTTGAAGGTTACACATCTGTTCACTCACTCATTCTACTTTAAACATTTTTCTACTTATGGCAGGGGAGCGTATTGCTGTTGAGTATTTGCTGGCGCAGTCTAACAGGGGAGATCTGCTGAGTGCACAGAAGGAAATTGGTGCCATTCCGCCAGAGATTCTGGATGAAGCTCAGGAGGATGAATGTCCTGATGTGACAGTACCCCAGGCCACCGATATATCTTTTCAGTCTTCATCTCAGGTAATGATGTGATAACAATTTGATGATAAATCAAACATTTTTTACTGTAAACCTATTTTGCAGAGGTTAATTTAAACAAACTTTATGAACCTCACTGTACCACTCTCACTGTTTACAAATAACTCCTTAAGGAATCTACACTTGAAAGTGGTGTGTCTAGCAGTCCTGCCAGCTCCCCATTTGAGGACAGTGGGCCCATCACTTCAACTCCGGTAAAGTGGCTAATGTATTCACCATTAGAAATGCTTGTTCCTTCACCTTTTCTCTTAAATTAGCTGTACAAGAATTGGTTTTGTTTTCATTTCATGTGACAGGATAGTCGGTGTGATCCTAGAGGAATTCCCGGATGGGAGGCAGTCGATGCCTTGGCAGTGTATCTTGTCAGCCTCAATCGGACAATAACAGCTCTCTCAAACTCTGAGATAGCAGAGATATTGAGACTGTACTCCTGCCTGGATCCCACTGACAAGTGCCCAACCAAATACTCCTTGAAAACCAAAAAGAAGACCTTGTCAGGACCATGGAGAGCTTCTCGGAAGCGCAGTGGCTCTGCTCCAGGCCAGCAGGCAGCTGAGAGGTATCTTCCTCTGATATACAGTAAATTTGTAATATTTGTGTATGGGTGTGTACATGTGTATCTACATACACGCAGTATTCATGTGTATGTGTTTACAGTACACACACATAATGTGGATTATGTCATCTTGTCATCTATTTGCAGATTGTTCATGGTTCATGGCCAGGCTGCCCACAGACCTGATATGAACAGGATTTCTGAGTGTGTTGCACTCAAACTCTACAAGGAGTTCCGGGAAGCCAGAAATAGGCCAAAGGACAACAAAGGAAAGACATTTGCAATACCTCAGTCAATTGTCATGACTTACGGTCACATCAAACAGTTAATAGAGGACTGCAAAGACATACTGGACAACACTAATCTTTTACTAGTGACCATAAACAACACCACAGTGTCCTCCTGGTGAGTTCATATTTACAGCTTCATACATTCAATTCAATATAAAAACTTGCATATTCTTACAAGGTAAAATACAAATCACACAAATAATGACAAAAAAATGTGCTCTTCTGATTTTATATTTTCTCTAGGCTGCAGGATCGGCAGAAGAGAACTGACCGCGATACGTTACTGCAAGGGGTGCAGCTTCCTCAGCAGGTCCATTTGGCAGAGGAACCCCTCCTGGAGGCCCAGGACCTACCACCCGAGCCTGTTCAACACGGTAACACAGTTATGGAGTTCCAGGAACCAGAAAACCGTGAGGGTGAGGCAGTGATTCGTCAACGTCGCTGTGCCAGAGCAGTGTTTCCCACTGTGCACACAGACACTGAAGCTGGTGCCAGCTCAACCAATGCAGGTCAGGAGTGGCCTGGGGATGCTGCTTCATCGAACCTTGCCTACCGCCAGCAGGGTCAACACACAGCTCCGGCGTGTCACTCTCAGGGATGGTCCCCTTACCTGCCGTCACCGTCCTCTGCTCCGGCGTCTCACTCTCAGGGCTGGTCCCCTTACCTGCCATCATCGTCACCAGCTCCAACACCTCAACCTCAGGGATGGTCCCCTTACCTGCCGTCACCGTCCTCTGCTCCTGCATCTCACTCTCAGGGCTGGTCCCCTTACCTGCCATCATCGTCACCAGCTCCAACACCTCAACCTCAGGGCTGGTCCCCTTACCTGCCATCATCGTCACCAGCTCCAACACCTCAACCTCAGGGATGGTCCCCTTACCTGCTGTCACCGTCCTCTGCTCCGGCGTCTCACTCTCAGGGATGGTCCCCTTACCTGCCGTCACCGTCCTCTACTGCAGCGTCTGACTCTCAGGGCTGGTCCCCTTACCTGCCGTCACCATCCTCTGCTCCTGCATCTCACTCTCAGGGCTGGTCCCCTTACCTGCCATCATCGTCACCAGCTCCAACACCTCAACCTCAGGGTGTGCTTCCTTACCAGCCAGCCCCAGGACCAGTAGCTTCTCTCAATCGGTTCCGAGAATGGAGATTGCGAAAGGCAACCCTGGAGGATAAGGAGCGTGAGATGAGAGGTGAACCCCCCAAGAAGCGGCAAGCCAAGGAAAGCTACCACTATGACTGTAAAATATGTGGTCAGTCGAAGAGCAAACTGACTGGCCATACACAATTACGGGGGAAATGGTACTGTCCTGCATCTGGACAGACCATCACAGAGTGGAAGAGCTCATTGTAAAATACATATGTATATAGTTGTTGTATATAGTTGTTTTTATAATTGTGCTGCACTTTGATGTTCCATAACAAGCCCATACATTGTGTTATTTCTATTTAAAGGGTTTGTGTTATATATACAGAGAAAAAGTTTTTATTGGAGGTGTTTGTGTTCTTTAAAAAAAATTTAAAAAAAAACACACACCTTTTGGTGTTTGTGTTATATAAAAAAAATAAAAAAATAAAAAACAACAAAAAACACAACTCTTGTGGTGTAATAGTAACACAGCCATCCTTTGGGTGGAAGATTCCAGGTGCAAATCCTGGCAAGAGTGTGCACCTTGTTGGCCCAATCAGTATTTAATTAAAAATTAATTTATAAGATAATTTAATAATAAAGATAATTATTATTATCATCACAACAAAGCATTCTTATTCTTACCAATCCTTAAGCGATATTTGATAGATTCATAGCACTTTCTAAGAGTTTGCGTTAATTGAGACATGTTCCAATCGGGGATCGAACCGGCGACCTTCTCATTTTTCCTCTCTTTTTTTCTTCTCTTTCCCCCCTTTCCCCCCTCTCCTTCCTTTTCTCTCCCCCTCCGTAGCAGTCCCTTTTGCCCCATCTTTGGCCGAGTGGTTAAGGCGATGGACTGCTAATCCATTGTGCTCTGCACGCGTGGGTTCGAATCCCATCCTCGTCGCAGTTGAGTTATGTTGAGTCTACAGGTCAACAAGCTAAAGTTCTATAGGTAATGTTAAAAAATTGATTGCAATAAGATGGCCCTTTTAGTGATTCCTAATTCTTGCTCTTCAGTGGTTTCTTTTCATGTCTCCTTTTGAAATGAGCACAATTACGGCCCTGTGGCAAAACTTGCTAGATTACGACAAAACAGCCAGTGCCAGACACCTGGACAAAACTAGGCCAACCAATTGGCGGCTTACGTCACCCAAAAACAAGACTGAATTCACTCTTGGGGTGGACAGCCTGAAGAGAAGTGCGCTTCCCTCCACAGGGCTGTGTGTGCTTGAAACAATCATAGAAATCCAAAGAAGGTGGTTTCAAATAATGGAATAGTAATAAGGAGCACTTGCCTGCAGTTGGTGGAGGTGAATAAGAACGCTGTTAAGCAGAGGTACAAGCGCAGAGCGGACGACAAGCTGGTTTTGCAGGGAATTAACTTGCCCAGTGGTGGCTGGGGCACTAACTCCAGTTACCGTCCACAGCCGCTGGAAGAAGAACACACGTACAGTGCACCACAAGGCAGAGAGAGCAATGCAACTAAGTAGGCTTTCAGGCAGCGGTATGAAGGACTAAGAAGACCATCACCATCCGAGTGAAGTTTGTCCATCCATTTAACGTCTTTCAGTCACTGACTCATCGACAGAACAGAGGAAACTAAAGCCTTGTGGAGAATGCGGGCATCGATCCCGCTACCTCTCGCATGCTAAGCAAGCACTCTACCATTTGAGCTAATTCCCCTTGTAGACTTGCTCAATGACTTGTGTTGCCAAGCTGACATGTGCTCAACTTTGTTTGCTTTGTCAGGACAGCGCGTCCGGCGGTCCCTTTGAAAACAGGCTGCCAAAGACGAGGTGGCCGAGTGGTTAAGGCGATGGACTGCTAATCCATTGTGCTCTGCACGCGTGGGTTCGAATCCCATCCTCGTCGCAGTTGAGTTATGTTGAGTCTGCCGTGTCTACAGGTCAACAAGCTAAAGTTCTATAGGTAATGTTAAAAAATTGATTGCAATAAGATGGCCCTTTTAGTGATTCCTAATTCTTGCTCTTCAGTGGTTTCTTTTCATGTCTCCTTTTGAAATGAGCACAATTACGGCCCTGTGGCAAAACTTGCTAGATTACGACAAAACAGCCAGTGCCAGACACCTGGACAAAACTAGGCCAACCAATTGGCGGCTTACGTCACCCAAAAACAAGACTGAATTCACTCTTGGGGTGGACAGCCTGAAGAGAAGTGCGCTTCCCTCCACAGGGCTGTGTGTGCTTGAAACAATCATAGAAATCCAAAGAAGGTGGTTTCAAATAATGGAATAGTAATAAGGAGCACTTGCCTGCAGTTGGTGGAGGTGAATAAGAACGCTGTTAAGCAGAGGTACAAGCGCAGAGCGGACGACAAGCTGGTTTTGCAGGGAATTAACTTGCCCAGTGGTGGCTGGGGCACTAACTCCAGTTACCGTCCACAGCCGCTGGAAGAAGAACACACGTACAGTGCACCACAAGGCAGAGAGAGCAATGCAACTAAGTAGGCTTTCAGGCAGCGGTATGAAGGACTAAGAAGACCATCACCATCCGAGTGAAGTTTGTCCATCCATTTAACGTCTTTCAGTCACTGACTCATCGACAGAACAGAGGAAACTAAAGCCTTGTGGAGAATGCGGGCATCGATCCCGCTACCTCTCGCATGCTAAGCGAGCGCTCTACCATTTGAGCTAATTCCCCTTGTAGACTTGCTCAATGACTTGTGTGCCAAGCTGACATGTGCTCAACTTTGTTTGCTTTGTCAGGACAGCGCGTCCGGCGGTCCCTTTGAAAACAGGCTGCCAAAGACGAGGTGGCCGAGTGGTTAAGGCGATGGACTGCTAATCCATTGTGCTCTGCACGCGTGGGTTCGAATCCCATCCTCGTCGCAGTTGAGTTATGTTGATCTCGAGTCTACAGGTCAACAAGCTAAAGTTCTATAGGTAATGTTAAAAAATTGATTGCAATAAGATGGCCCTTTTAGTGATTCCTAATTCTTGCTCTTCAGTGGTTTCTTTTCATGTCTCCTTTTGAAATGAGCACAATTACGGCCCTGTGGCAAAACTTGCTAGATTACGACAAAACAGCCAGTGCCAGACACCTGGACAAAACTAGGCCAACCAATTGGCGGCTTACGTCACCCAAAAACAAGACTGAATTCACTCTTGGGGTGGACAGCCTGAAGAGAAGTGCGCTTCCCTCCACAGGGCTGTGTGTGCTTGAAACAATCATAGAAATCCAAAGAAGGTGGTTTCAAATAATGGAATAGTAATAAGGAGCACTTGCCTGCAGTTGGTGGAGGTGAATAAGAACGCTGTTAAGCAGAGGTACAAGCGCAGAGCGGACGACAAGCTGGTTTTGCAGGGAATTAACTTGCCCAGTGGTGGCTGGGGCACTAACTCCAGTTACCGTCCACAGACGCTGGAAGAAGAACACACGTACAGTGCACCACAAGGCAGAGAGAGCAATGCAACTAAGTAGGCTTTCAGGCAGCGGTATGAAGGACTAAGAAGACCATCACCATCCGAGTGAAGTTTGTCCATCCATTTAACGTCTTTCAGTCACTGACTCATCGACAGAACAGAGGAAACTAAAGCCATGTGGAGAATACGGGCATCGATCCCGCTACCTCTCGCATGCTAAGCGAGCGCTCTACCATTTGAGCTAATTCCCCTTGTAGACTTGCTCAATGACTTGTGTTCCAAGCTGACATGTGCTCAACTTTGTTTGCTTTGTCAGGACAGCGCGTCCGGCGGTCCCTTTGAAAACAGGCTGCCAAAGACGAGGTGGCCGAGTGGTTAAGGCGATGGACTGCTAATCCATTGTGCTCTGCACGCGTGGGTTCGAATCCCATCCTCGTCGCAGTTGAGTTATGTTGAGTCTACAGGTCAACAAGCTAAAGTTCTATAGGTAATGTTAAAAAATTGATTGCAATAAGATGGCCCTTTTAGTGATTCCTAATTCTTGCTCTTCAGTGGTTTCTTTTCATGTCTCCTTTTGAAATGAGCACAATTACGGCCCTGTGGCAAAACTTGCTAGATTACGACAAAACAGCCAGTGCCAGACACCTGGACAAAACTAGGCCAACCAATTGGCGGCTTACGTCACCCAAAAACAAGACTGAATTCACTCTTGGGGTGGACAGCCTGAAGAGAAGTGCGCTTCCCTCCACAGGGCTGTGTGTGCTTGAAACAATCATAGAAATCCAAAGAAGGTGGTTTCAAATAATGGAATAGTAATAAGGAGCACTTGCCTGCAGTTGGTGGAGGTGAATAAGAACGCTGTTAAGCAGAGGTACAAGCGCAGAGCGGACGACAAGCTGGTTTTGCAGGGAATTAACTTGCCCAGTGGTGGCTGGGGCACTAACTCCAGTTACCGTCCACAGCCGCTGGAAGAAGAACACACGTACAGTGCACCACAAGGCAGAGAGAGCAATGCAACTAAGTAGGCTTTCAGGCAGCGGTATGAAGGACTAAGAAGACCATCACCATCCGAGTGAAGTTTGTCCATCCATTTAACGTCTTTCAGTCACTGACTCATCGACAGAACAGAGGAAACTAAAGCCTTGTGGAGAATGCGGGCATCGATCCCGCTACCTCTCGCATGCTAAGCGAGCGCTCTACCATTTGAGCTAATTCCCCTTGTAGACTTGCTCAATGACTTGTGTGCCAAGCTGACATGTGCTCAACTTTGTTTGCTTTGTCAGGACAGCGCGTCCGGCGGTCCCTTTGAAAACAGGCTGCCAAAGACGAGGTGGCCGAGTGGTTAAGGCGATGGACTGCTAATCCATTGTGCTCTGCACGCGTGGGTTCGAATCCCATCCTCGTCGCAGTTGAGTTATGTTGAGTCTCCCGTGTCTACAGGTCAACAAGCTAAAGTTCTATAGGTAATGTTAAAAAATTGATTGCAATAAGATGGCCCTTTTAGTGATTCCTAATTCTTGCTCTTCAGTGGTTTCTTTTCATGTCTCCTTTTGAAATGAGCACAATTACGGCCCTGTGGCAAAACTTGCTAGATTACGACAAAACAGCCAGTGCCAGACACCTGGACAAAACTAGGCCAACCAATTGGCGGCTTACGTCACCCAAAAACAAGACTGAATTCACTCTTGGGGTGGACAGCCTGAAGAGAAGTGCGCTTCCCTCCACAGGGCTGTGTGTGCTTGAAACAATCATAGAAATCCAAAGAAGGTGGTTTCAAATAATGGAATAGTAATAAGGAGCACTTGCCTGCAGTTGGTGGAGGTGAATAAGAACACTGTTAAGCAGAGGTACAAGCGCAGAGCGGACGACAAGCTGGTTTTGCAGGGAATTAACTTGCCCAGTGGTGGCTGGGGCACTAACTCCAGTTACCGTCCACAGCCGCTGGAAGAAGAACACACGTACAGTGCACCACAAGGCAGAGAGAGCAATGCAACTAAGTAGGCTTTCAGGCAGCGGTATGAAGGACTAAGAAGACCATCACCATCCGAGTGAAGTTTGTCCATCCATTTAACGTCTTTCAGTCACTGACTCATCGACAGAACAGAGGAAACTAAAGCCTTGTGGAGAATGCGGGCATCGATCCCGCTACCTCTCGCATGCTAAGCGAGCGCTCTACCATTTGAGCTAATTCCCCTTGTAGACTTGCTCAATGACTTGTGTGCCAAGCTGACATGTGCTCAACTTTGTTTGCTTTGTCAGGACAGCGCGTCCGGCGGTCCCTTTGAAAACAGGCTGCCAAAGACGAGGTGGCCGAGTGGTTAAGGCGATGGACTGCTAATCCATTGTGCTCTGCACGCGTGGGTTCGAATCCCATCCTCGTCGCAGTTGAGTTATGTTGAGTCTCCCGTGTCTACAGGTCAACAAGCTAAAGTTCTATAGGTAATGTTAAAAAATTGATTGCAATAAGATGGCCCTTTTAGTGATTCCTAATTCTTGCTCTTCAGTGGTTTCTTTTCATGTCTCCTTTTGAAATGAGCACAATTACGGCCCTGTGGCAAAACTTGCTAGATTACGACAAAACAGCCAGTGCCAGACACCTGGACAAAACTAGGCCAACCAATTGGCGGCTTACGTCACCCAAAAACAAGACTGAATTCACTCTTGGGGTGGACAGCCTGAAGAGAAGTGCGCTTCCCTCCACAGGGCTGTGTGTGCTTGAAACAATCATAGAAATCCAAAGAAGGTGGTTTCAAATAATGGAATAGTAATAAGGAGCACTTGCCTGCAGTTGGTGGAGGTGAATAAGAACACTGTTAAGCAGAGGTACAAGCGCAGAGCGGACGACAAGCTGGTTTTGCAGGGAATTAACTTGCCCAGTGGTGGCTGGGGCACTAACTCCAGTTACCGTCCACAGCCGCTGGAAGAAGAACACACGTACAGTGCACCACAAGGCAGAGAGAGCAATGCAACTAAGTAGGCTTTCAGGCAGCGGTATGAAGGACTAAGAAGACCATCACCATCCGAGTGAAGTTTGTCCATCCATTTAACGTCTTTCAGTCACTGACTCATCGACAGAACAGAGGAAACTAAAGCCTTGTGGAGAATGCGGGCATCGATCCCGCTACCTCTCGCATGCTAAGCGAGCGCTCTACCATTTGAGCTAATTCCCCTTGTAGACTTGCTCAATGACTTGTGTGCCAAGCTGACATGTGCTCAACTTTGTTTGCTTTGTCAGGACAGCGCGTCCGGCGGTCCCTTTGAAAACAGGCTGCCAAAGACGAGGTGGCCGAGTGATTAAGGCGATGGACTGCTAATCCATTGTGCTCTGCACGCGTGGGTTCGAATCCCATCCTCGTCGCAGTTGAGTTATGTTGAGTCTACAGGTCAACAAGCTAAAGTTCTATAGGTAATGTTAAAAAATTGATTGCAATAAGATGGCCCTTTTAGTGATTCCTAATTCTTGCTCTTCAGTGGTTTCTTTTCATGTCTCCTTTTGAAATGAGCACAATTACGGCCCTGTGGCAAAACTTGCTAGATTACGACAAAACAGCCAGTGCCAGACACCTGGACAAAACTAGGCCAACCAATTGGCGGCTTACGTCACCCAAAAACAAGACTGAATTCACTCTTGGGGTGGACAGCCTGAAGAGAAGTGCGCTTCCCTCCACAGGGCTGTGTGTGCTTGAAACAATCATAGAAATCCAAAGAAGGTGGTTTCAAATAATGGAATAGTAATAAGGAGCACTTGCCTGCAGTTGGTGGAGGTGAATAAGAACGCTGTTAAGCAGAGGTACAAGCGCAGAGCGGACGACAAGCTGGTTTTGCAGGGAATTAACTTGCCCAGTGGTGGCTGGGGCACTAACTCCAGTTACCGTCCACAGCCGCTGGAAGAAGAACACACGTACAGTGCACCACAAGGCAGAGAGAGCAATGCAACTAAGTAGGCTTTCAGGCAGCGGTATGAAGGACTAAGAAGACCATCACCATCCGAGTGAAGTTTGTCCATCCATTTAACGTCTTTCAGTCACTGACTCATCGACAGAACAGAGGAAACTAAAGCCTTGTGGAGAATGCGGGCATCGATCCCGCTACCTCTCGCATGCTAAGCGAGCGCTCTACCATTTGAGCTAATTCCCCTTGTAGACTTGCTCAATGACTTGTGTGCCAAGCTGACATGTGCTCAACTTTGTTTGCTTTGTCAGGACAGCGCGTCCGGCGGTCCCTTTGAAAACAGGCTGCCAAAGACGAGGTGGCCGAGTGGTTAAGGCGATGGACTGCTAATCCATTGTGCTCTGCACGCGTGGGTTTGAATCCCATCCTCGTCGCAGTTGAGTTATGTTGAGTCTGCCGTGTCTACAGGTCAACAAGCTAAAGTTCTATAGGTAATGTTAAAAAATTGATTGCAATAAGATGGCCCTTTTAGTGATTCCTAATTCTTGCTCTTCAGTGGTTTCTTTTCATGTCTCCTTTTGAAATGAGCACAATTACGGCCCTGTGGCAAAACTTGCTAGATTACGACAAAACAGCCAGTGCCAGACACCTGGACAAAACTAGGCCAACCAATTGGCGGCTTACGTCACCCAAAAACAAGACTGAATTCACTCTTGGGGTGGCCAGCCTGAAGAGAAGTGCGCTTCCCTCCACAGGGCTGTGTGTGCTTGAAACAATCATAGAAATCCAAAGAAGGTGGTTTCAAATAATGGAATAGTAATAAGGAGCACTTGCCTGCAGTTGGTGGAGGTGAATAAGAACGCTGTTAAGCAGAGGTACAAGCGCAGAGCGGACGACAAGCTGGTTTTGCAGGGAATTAACTTGCCCAGTGGTGGCTGGGGCACTAACTCCAGTTACCGTCCACAGCCGCTGGAAGAAGAACACACGTACAGTGCACCACAAGGCAGAGAGAGCAATGCAACTAAGTAGGCTTTCAGGCAGCGGTATGAAGGACTAAGAAGACCATCACCATCCGAGTGAAGTTTGTCCATCCATTTAACGTCTTTCAGTCACTGACTCATCGACAGAACAGAGGAAACTAAAGCCTTGTGGAGAATGCTTGCATCGATCCCGCTACCTCTCGCATGCTAAGCGAGCGCTCTACCATTTGAGCTAATTCCCCTTGTAGACTTGCTCAATGACTTGTGTGCCAAGCTGACATGTGCTCAACTTTGTTTGCTTTGTCAGGACAGCGCGTCCGGCGGTCCCTTTGAAAACAGGCTGCCAAAGACGAGGTGGCCGAGTGATTAAGGCGATGGACTGCTAATCCATTGTGCTCTGCACGCGTGGGTTCGAATCCCATCCTCGTCGCAGTTGAGTTATGTTGAGTCTGCTGTGTCTACAGGTCAACAAGCTAAAGTTCTATAGGTAATGTTAAAAAATTGATTGCAATAAGATGGCCCTTTTAGTGATTCCTAATTCTTGCTCTTCAGTGGTTTCTTTTCATGTCTCCTTTTGAAATGAGCACAATTACGGCCCTGTGGCAAAACTTGCTAGATTACGACAAAACAGCCAGTGCCAGACACCTGGACAAAACTAGGCCAACCAATTGGCGGCTTACGTCACCCAAAAACAAGACTGAATTCACTCTTGGGGTGGACAGCCTGAAGAGAAGTGCGCTTCCCTCCACAGGGCTGTGTGTGCTTGAAACAATCATAGAAATCCAAAGAAGGTGGTTTCAAATAATGGAATAGTAATAAGGAGCACTTGCCTGCAGTTGGTGGAGGTGAATAAGAACGCTGTTAAGCAGAGGTACAAGCGCAGAGCGGACGACAAGCTGGTTTTGCAGGGAATTAACTTGCCCAGTGGTGGCTGGGGCACTAACTCCAGTTACCGTCCACAGCCGCTGGAAGAAGAACACACGTACAGTGCACCACAAGGCAGAGAGAGCAATGCAACTAAGTAGGCTTTCAGGCAGCGGTATGAAGGACTAAGAAGACCATCACCATCCGAGTGAAGTTTGTCCATCCATTTAACGTCTTTCAGTCACTGACTCATCGACAGAACAGAGGAAACTAAAGCCTTGTGGAGAATGTGGGCATCGATGCGGCTACCTCTCGCATGCTAAGCGAGCGCTCTACCATTTGAGCTAATTCCCCTTGTAGACTTGCTCAATGACTTGTGTGCCAAGCTGACATGTGCTCAACTTTGTTTGCTTTGTCAGGACAGCGCGTCCGGCGGTCCCTTTGAAAACAGGCTGCCAAAGACGAGGTGGCCGAGTGGTTAAGGCGATGGACTGCTAATCCATTGTGCTCTGCACGCGTGGGTTCGAATCCCATCCTTGTCGCAGTTGAGTTATGTTGAGTCTGCCGTGTCTACAGGTCAACAAGCTAAAGTTCTATAGGTAATGTTAAAAAATTGATTGCAATAAGATGGCCCTTTTAGTGATTCCTAATTCTTGCTCTTCAGTGGTTTCTTTTCATGTCTCCTTTTGAAATGAGCACAATTACGGCCCTGTGGCAAAACTTGCTAGATTACGACAAAACAGCCAGTGCCAGACACCTGGACAAAACTAGGCCAACCAATTGGCGGCTTACGTCACCCAAAAACAAGACTGAATTCACTCTTGGGGTGGCCAGCCTGAAGAGAAGTGCGCTTCCCTCCACAGGGCTGTGTGTGCTTGAAACAATCATAGAAATCCAAAGAAGGTGGTTTCAAATAATGGAATAGTAATAAGGAGCACTTGCCTGCAGTTGGTGGAGGTGAATAAGAACGCTGTTAAGCAGAGGTACAAGCGCAGAGCGGACGACAAGCTGGTTTTGCAGGGAATTAACTTGCCCAGTGGTGGCTGGGGCACTAACTCCAGTTACCGTCCACAGCCGCTGGAAGAAGAACACACGTACAGTGCACCACAAGGCAGAGAGAGCAATGCAACTAAGTAGGCTTTCAGGCAGCGGTATGAAGGACTAAGAAGACCATCACCATCCGAGTGAAGTTTGTCCATCCATTTAACGTCTTTCAGTCACTGACTCATCGACAGAACAGAGGAAACTAAAGCCTTGTGGAGAATGCTTGCATCGATCCCGCTACCTCTCGCATGCTAAGCGAGCGCTCTACCATTTGAGCTAATTCCCCTTGTAGACTTGCTCAATGACTTGTGTGCCAAGCTGACATGTGCTCAACTTTGTTTGCTTTGTCAGGACAGCGCGTCCGGCGGTCCCTTTGAAAACAGGCTGCCAAAGACGAGGTGGCCGAGTGATTAAGGCGATGGACTGCTAATCCATTGTGCTCTGCACGCGTGGGTTCGAATCCCATCCTCGTCGCAGTTGAGTTATGTTGAGTCTACAGGTCAACAAGCTAAAGTTCTATAGGTAATGTTAAAAAATTGATTGCAATAAGATGGCCCTTTTAGTGATTCCTAATTCTTGCTCTTCAGTGGTTTCTTTTCATGTCTCCTTTTGAAATGAGCACAATTACGGCCCTGTGGCAAAACTTGCTAGATTACGACAAAACAGCCAGTGCCAGACACCTGGACAAAACTAGGCCAACCAATTGGCGGCTTACGTCACCCAAAAACAAGACTGAATTCACTCTTGGGGTGGCCAGCCTGAAGAGAAGTGCGCTTCCCTCCACAGGGCTGTGTGTGCTTGAAACAATCATAGAAATCCAAAGAAGGTGGTTTCAAATAATGGAATAGTAATAAGGAGCACTTGCCTGCAGTTGGTGGAGGTGAATAAGAACGCTGTTAAGCAGAGGTACAAGCGCAGAGCGGACGACAAGCTGGTTTTGCAGGGAATTAACTTGCCCAGTGGTGGCTGGGGCACTAACTCCAGTTACCGTCCACAGCCGCTGGAAGAAGAACACACGTACAGTGCACCACAAGGCAGAGAGAGCAATGCAACTAAGTAGGCTTTCAGGCAGCGGTATGAAGGACTAAGAAGACCATCACCATCCGAGTGAAGTTTGTCCATCCATTTAACGTCTTTCAGTCACTGACTCATCGACAGAACAGAGGAAACTAAAGCCTTGTGGAGAATGCGGGCATCGATCCCGCTACCTCTCGCATGCTAAGCGAGCACTCTACCATTTGAGCTAATTCCCCTTGTAGACTTGCTCAATGACTTGTGTGCCAAGCTGACATGTGCTCAACTTTGTTTGCTTTGTCAGGACAGCGCGTCCGGCGGTCCCTTTGAAAACAGGCTGCCAAAGACGAGGTGGCCGAGTGGTTAAGGCGATGGACTGCTAATCCATTGTGCTCTGCACGCGTGGGTTCGAATCCCATCCTCGTCGCAGTTGAGTTATGTTGAGTCTACAGGTCAACAAGCTAAAGTTCTATAGGTAATGTTAAAAAATTGATTGCAATAAGATGGCCCTTTTAGTGATTCCTAATTCTTGCTCTTCAGTGGTTTCTTTTCATGTCTCCTTTTGAAATGAGCACAATTACGGCCCTGTGGCAAAACTTGCTAGATTACGACAAAACAGCCAGTGCCAGACACCTGGACAAAACTAGGCCAACCAATTGGCGGCTTACGTCACCCAAAAACAAGACTGAATTCACTCTTGGGGTGGCCAGCCTGAAGAGAAGTGCGCTTCCCTCCACAGGGCTGTGTGTGCTTGAAACAATCATAGAAATCCAAAGAAGGTGGTTTCAAATAATGGAATAGTAATAAGGAGCACTTGCCTGCAGTTGGTGGAGGTGAATAAGAACGCTGTTAAGCAGAGGTACAAGCGCAGAGCGGACGACAAGCTGGTTTTGCAGGGAATTAACTTGCCCAGTGGTGGCTGGGGCACTAACTCCAGTTACCGTCCACAGCCGCTGGAAGAAGAACACACGTACAGTGCACCACAAGGCAGAGAGAGCAATGCAACTAAGTAGGCTTTCAGGCAGCGGTATGAAGGACTAAGAAGACCATCACCATCCGAGTGAAGTTTGTCCATCCATTTAACGTCTTTCAGTCACTGACTCATCGACAGAACAGAGGAAACTAAAGCCTTGTGGAGAATGCGGGCATCGATCCCGCTACCTCTCGCATGCTAAGCGAGCGCTCTACCATTTGAGCTAATTCCCCTTGTAGACTTGCTCAATGACTTGTGTTGCAAGCTGACATGTGCTCAACTTTGTTTGCTTTGTCAGGACAGCGCGTCCGGCGGTCCCTTTGAAAACAGGCTGCCAAAGACGAGGTGGCCGAGTGGTTAAGGCGATGGACTGCTAATCCATTGTGCTCTGCACGCGTGGGTTCGAATCCCATCCTCGTCGCAGTTGAGTTATGTTGAGTCTGCCGTGTCTACAGGTCAACAAGCTAAAGTTCTATAGGTAATGTTAAAAAATTGATTGCAATAAGATGGCCCTTTTAGTGATTCCTAATTCTTGCTCTTCAGTGGTTTCTTTTCATGTCTCCTTTTGAAATGAGCACAATTACGGCCCTGTGGCAAAACTTGCTAGATTACGACAAAACAGCCAGTGCCAGACACCTGGACAAAACTAGGCCAACCAATTGGCGGCTTACGTCACCCAAAAACAAGACTGAATTCACTCTTGGGGTGGCCAGCCTGAAGAGAAGTGCGCTTCCCTCCACAGGGCTGTGTGTGCTTGAAACAATCATAGAAATCCAAAGAAGGTGGTTTCAAATAATGGAATAGTAATAAGGAGCACTTGCCTGCAGTTGGTGGAGGTGAATAAGAACGCTGTTAAGCAGAGGTACAAGCGCAGAGCGGACGACAAGCTGGTTTTGCAGGGAATTAACTTGCCCAGTGGTGGCTGGGGCACTAACTCCAGTTACCGTCCACAGCCGCTGGAAGAAGAACACACGTACAGTGCACCACAAGGCAGAGAGAGCAATGCAACTAAGTAGGCTTTCAGGCAGCGGTATGAAGGACTAAGAAGACCATCACCATCCGAGTGAAGTTTGTCCATCCATTTAACGTCTTTCAGTCACTGACTCATCGACAGAACAGAGGAAACTAAAGCCTTGTGGAGAATGCGGGCATCGATCCCGCTACCTCTCGCATTGCGCTTACTACTTCTTGTCAATTTCGCCAAAGTAAGCCCAAAGTAAGCCCAAATTAGCCAATCACGTTTCTCCCCTGGGCTTACTTTGGGCTTACTTTTGACCAATCACGTTTCTCCCCTGGGCTTACATTGGGCTTACTTTTGACCAATCACGTTCGTCCTCCCTGTGGCTTGCTTGTCGGCGTTCGGTACGCTAGTGTTATCAGTGTCAGCTATCGGATACTGCCCAATCGCATTGGTGTTTTCATCTATTTATCAATCTTAAGGTAAGATATACTTTTTAGACGTGATGTAGCATTATCGGACACATTTTCTGCTTCATCCCTAGGTGTTGTCATTTCAGATAGCTAACAGTAACAGTGATGTTAATGTACGATAGCTAGCATTATGTTAATACTAGCTATCGTACATTAACATTACTGTTAATGTTAATGTATCGCTAAATCCATTCATGTGAATAATGACAGATCCAACCAGCTTTTGATTTTATCAGACACAAATGCATAATATTTATTTTATGAGAAATGTTTGTATTTTATTTCTGTTTGTGTACAACCAAAAACGAGTCTCAGTCTCCTGTATTGCTGGAGTGTGTGTTTTCATTTCAATACTTATCTTATTGCTGGAAACTTCAGTAAAAGAAATTAACAAAGCACTCCTTGTGGATTATTAATGGGTTTTATCAGGTCCTCTTCCACAGGTGTATACCATCAAGCACCTAGATTATGAATGCAGACTGCATGGTGCTTGATTAATACACCTGTGGAAAGGGACCTGATGAAACCCATGAACTGAAATCCCATCACATTACTGAGACCAGTGTTAGCTGTCTAGTCCTGCAAACTAGGAAAGCAGCAGGAAGGCAGCATACTTACAATAAATAATGTCATTAGTTTTAGCTGTATGAATGGTACCAATGTTGTGACGTTAGATACACTGTAACAGAGGTTTCCTCCCCTTATTTAAAAAAAATAATGCCCACAGACAAATAATGATTTAGCCCTGGGGGCAGGCAACCTCTGGTACAGTTGAATATACAATGGAATGTACACACTTACATGCAGGTATCTTTCAGATGACTAGAGGTAACAGTCTTTTTCTTATTTTCATTCAGAAGATGTATGCCTACCCAGTTTTTCGCCGCCAGTCAGCCAGGTCGACCAGACTTCTCATGGCGCCGTCGGAGGAGGCAAAGAAAGTGGAAAGTGGGAAGTCTGGAAGGGCTAAACCCAAAGAGGAGGTGCTGGCAGAGGCCACTACTTTTGTCACTGGCCACGGTGGAGACCCCACTGACAGGTTTTTAGTACTGGCTCACTGCAAGCTTCAGTTTGGCATGTACCAGGGCCAGAGATTTAGATGGCTCCTGGAGAACAGTCTTGGCTATGCAGTGTATTTAGTGCATAGTATTGCTAGGGAAACAGTGCAGGCAAACCCTCTGTCAGAGAATAAACAGCTGTTCCAGCAGTACACTTCTCGCATCAGAGAGATGACAGAGGAACTGGAGAAGTTTAGGAAGAAGCAGGAAATGCAGGCTAAAGCGCGGGAAACTGGAGACCAGGGCTGTTTGATGGTGGAGTTCGGAGAATTCCAGGGCCGCTCCATGAAGGAGGTTTATGAGGACCAGAGCAAAGAGGCCCAGGCCCTCATCAAGTACCTGGTTAAAGCAGATGCCCGGCCCAACACCAACATGGCCATTTTCAAGGCATATGTCTTGAAGAGACGCACATCTGCCTCCAGAGCCTCTGCACCTCCACCTGCAGCCTCCAGAGCCTCTGCACCTCCACCTGCAGCCTCCAGAGCCTCTGCACCTACACCTGCAGCCTCCAGAGCCTCTGCACCTACACCTGCAGCCTCCAGACCTTACACCTGCAGCCTCCAGAGCCTCTGCACCTACACCTGCAGCCTCCAGTGCCTCTGCACCTACACCTGCAGCCTCCAGCGCCTCTGCACCTCAACCTGCAGGAATCCAAACGGGCACATGGAAGCCTGCCACTGTGAAAGCGCTGCTGGCACGTGGCAAAAAGATGTCTCCCTCACAGCTGGCCAGAAAGCTGATGTCACCAGTTAAACCCTGTGAGTAGGAGTGTGAATTTTGAATTTCCCCTACAGCAGTTCTACATGTATAGCTTTACCATTTACCTGACTACACAGACTTGTCCACTGTTTTCCAGCTCCAGCACCGCGGTGCACCTTAACTCCAGCTGCAAAACCCCAGACCGAACACATGGCCCACCGGCAGCTTTTCCCTACTTGTAAGTATGCACCATCTTGCATACATTTGTCTCTGTGTATTAAAAGTAAGCCTAATAGTTTTAACATTTGTTCTCCAGGGACTTCTGAGGCTGATGATGAGGAACTGGTATCTGCTGCATCGCAATGTGAAGCACAGCTAGATACAGGTGTGGCATATGACACAAATGCAAATATTGTGAAAGTGTTTAATGAGCGCTAGGAAATATTATATTGTGGAAAATTTCTACATTTTAGATATTTTTCTTCACAGTGCAGAATTATATCACATCAACCGGAATGCATTCTTTGAGTGCACTTCTTAAAAGAAGTGTACACTGGGTTCTTTGCTGTTTCTTTCTGTTGTATTTCTGCACTGTGCCTGTTTGTGAGCTGCATTTATGGCATATAACTATCAAATGCAACAGTCAACCTAATATTGTTTTGCTGCCTGTTTGCTTCATCTCTCCTTCATTAGCTCTTGCAACCACTGTGCATCTGGAGGCCTGTGCCGATCCCCCTCCAGTAGCGATACCAGGTCTTCTTGTTCATCAGCCACCAGCTGAGCTTCCCAGTCACTGGAAGGATCAGCTTCCACCTTTCCAGCAAGAGTGGATTCGGCACACATTGTTCAAGGCCAACCCACGAACCGGCAAGCCAGAGCTAGTGGCCCAGCTGAAACTTTGGTGGCATCCACCTCAGCCCCTCCTCATTCACACCCAGCCTCCCGCCTCACCTGACCACTTCTTCTGTCGGCCGCTGTTCTTATGGATGCCCCATAAGATGTGGCTGTTTCCTGTTGTCTGTGTTCGTCCAGCCTGTGGCAAGCACCGACTAACAGCAGCAGGACTGTACCGAACAGTGCGCAAGGTGTTGGACATTGACGGGTGGTATGACCTTGCCACTGAGTACCTGGAGTGCAAACGCTGCTCAAAAAAGTATCCTGCTTGGTCCGAGGACATCTTATCACAGCTGGATATGGGCCACCGCAGCCAGTTTCCAGCGTTGCTAACATACAGGTAATTCATAATGGATGTCAATTATTAGGTGCTTTTATTTGTGTTGTTTGTGTTATTTTTTTAGACATTACACTCTTCTTTCCTTAGATACTCTTGTGACATCCGGGTGCTGAGAATGATGAGGGAGAGGACAATGGGCAACAGTGTGACTCAGCTGTACAAAAAGCTGCTGGAACAACACAGCGAAGCATGGACGCAGCGTGTCCTGCAGTACCTGACAGCTTGTGAACCATTCACAAGGTTTTCTGTTGTGCGCCCCCCTGCATTTCGCTGAGCCTCCCCTCTTATCTGCCCTTCCCAAGCCTAAGTGGCTGTTAGCTGTGTATGCCAGGGATGTTCTAGGGCGACTGCATGAGGTGAAGGCCAAAATAACCTCCATCTTTGGCTCTGTCCTCAAGATGGACTCCACAAAAAAGGTCACCAAGAAACTTGCTGGTGCTGCTGCAGGTACAGCTGCCTGGTGCACCAATGTGGGAAATGAGCACGGTCAAGTTCTTGTCTCAGTCCTGACAGCCGGTGAGGGACAAGCACTGGACGCTATGGCTGCTGGCCTGATGAAGCGGTACAGGGAGGCAGGAGAGGTGGCACCCAAAATCTTGTACGTGGACAGAGACTGCTGCAGTCAGCATGGCCCTTGTCGGGTGAAGGCCATGTTTTCAGAGTGGGACGGGCTTCAAGTGCGCCTTGATATATGGCATTTCATGCGCCGGTTTGCTGCAGGCGTCACAACAGAGGCTCACCCTCTGTATGGCATTTTTATGGCACGCCTGTCCACGTGCATATTTGAGTGGGATCCGGAGGATGTTGCTGCTCTTCGCCGCGCCAAGGAGGGTGAGCTGGCAGCAAGGAGGATTGGCCACATCTCCGAGGAGGCGGTGACCACTCGCATCACCCGGAGGGAGTTGGCGCTGCACTGCAGGAGGAAGACCAGAGGGGTGGAGGAGACCATCAGGCTGATTGGGTCACTGATCGGTCTGTTTGACGGTGCAAGTGGGAAGGACACTCTGGGCGTTCCTCTGCTGGACCACGAACGCATCCAGCAGATATGGCAGGAGCAGGAGAAACACGTGGGCTGTATCCAAGACCCAGAGGACTTCCTGCTCTACATCAAGACAGGCACCCTGAAGAAAGGAGGTGTGGAGCTGTGCTGCTACAGGTGTGCCCGTGGCTCTACCTCCCTGGAGTCCTTCCACCTCCACCTAAACAGATTTATTCCAGGTATTGCATACATATGGGTTACTAGTTTCTGATATTTCTAATATTACAGCCCTATTACATGTTACAGATTCTTCATAGCATCTCATACGTAGTGAATATCTTGCTCAATTGTGACAAACGCTTCTTTGTTTATTTAACCTTCAGGAACCAGTGCCAGTGATGCGCATTTCCAGGCGTATCTTCTTGAAGGGCTGATGCGCTGGAATGATGACCGGATGGAGGACGCCGTAAAAGGAGCACCTTCCATCCGCTCTTATGGCAGCGCTCTGAGAGAGGCAGTGGATCAGCTCAGCCGAAAGGTGCTAGGGAGACGCTGGGATGAGCGCTATCGCACCCCTGGAGCGTACACAGGTAAGAAATGATCCCTCATCCAACATGAGAAAGAATAACTTAATTAATTTGTTCTTTAATAACACTATTTATTAATCCATTTAACCTTTAAAGTATTATATATTATACAGCAATTGGGTTCTGTGGAATTATTTGTTTCTGATCCCCGGGACATCCCCACTCTGACACACTGTTTTAATGTTAGTTAGTTGGCAGTAGAATTGTTGTATAAAAGCAATATAGCACTTGTGATCGTGGGGTTGGTAATGGATAATCCACCGGTGTTGTTACCTGCGCTCGTGCCTACGGCCGAACAACACCGGTGGATTATCCATTACCAACCCCGCGATCACGAGTGCTATATTGCTTAAACATATTAAGAATACTTCCTTTTTTCTGTTTTGTTTTTGTAGGTGAATTGCTGGGAATGGAGTACTTGTACAACCAGACCGGCAAAACACTGACTCCAGTGCTCCAGAACCCAGAGGAGGAGGACAGGCTGGTGGAGGAAGTCAGTGATGAGGACGTACAAGATGAGGGATTTGCAGAAGAGATCACAGAGGACATCACAGTTCCTGTGCTCGAGGAGGATGACCCCTGCCGTCATCTGGAGAACAGGCCCTCACCGTTGAGTCCTCAGGCCCCTCCACCTCAGGCCCCTCCACCTCAGGCCCCTCCACCTCAGGCCCCTGCATCACCTGCTGATCTGCCGTCCACGTCACGTGATGGAGGACAACATCCTGCTGCTGCCCCTTCAGTGCTGCCTGACACCTCTGAGGCTACACGGGAGAGTGAAAATAATCTGTCCGACGAGGCTCAGGTAAGACACTTTAACGGCTATTTCAATCCAATCTCAAAGACATTTTATTTCCCATTTATTACTATTAATCAATCCATTTATTAGGGAGCAGTCATTGGACCGGATGGGATCGCTGGGTGGGACAAGGTCCAGGATCTCGCTGCTTACCTGGTGGGTCTCCGTGAGGTGTCTTACCTCACTGAGCTGCAGGTGATCCAGGTCATCCAGCTGTGGACAGCTCTCCCTGAAGGCGACAAGGAGCGGGTCGACTACCAGCCTCGTCATCAGCAGCGACTGACAAGTGGCCGTTTTAAGGCTCCCAAGCGGTCTGGAGTCACGCCGGGTGTGGAGAGCGTGAAGCGCTGCTTGATAGGACATCCTGGGGGGCCAGCTCAGTGGCCCAACACCAGCCGCTTGGTTGAGGCCATGTGCATAAGGCTGTGCACTTTGCACAAGAAAACCACCAAGAAGGCTGGATTGTCCACCCCCAGATGGTCTAAAATTCTCGGCGACTATCACCACATCCGGGACTTAGTGCTCAACAGTCCAAGGGTTATGGTGGAGACAATGATCCAGCTGTTTGAGCTTAATCAGCGGACACTCATTCAATGGTAGGTCAGGCTCATCATTTACCTCAAATTGACTGAATAGTTCTCTAATGAATAAATATCTAACACAAATGATCTTCTCTCAGGTTTCAACGGAGGCTGAAGAGCCAGGAGATGAGTATCCTTTCTCAGGGAATGGCTCCAACCAACCTGATTCCTGTGGCACCTGACCAGCTTCCACCACCGAAGGAACGACTGCAGCTCCTTCCTTCAGCATCAGGCCCACGGCATGAATTTGTCCTCCCTCCAAATCTGGAAGGGCAGGCTCCTGTTTTGCGGCCAGGCCGACGGCCAGCTGCTGCCACCAGGGAGTGCCCCATCGCACCTGCCCCCACGGCACCAGACATTGCACAGCCCATTGCAGCTCCTGGGATGTTGCCTAGGGTAGGGATTTGCATCCTCAACCCAGACAACACTGTGGCCTGCGTACTGCCAGCTTCTGGTGCCTCAACATCCAGTGCAGGCCCAGCTCCACTTGTTCCTGCACCTGCTACTCCTGTGTCCCGGTTCACGCACAGGAACAGGCGCCAGCGGGCCCTTGAGGAGGAGAGTGGAGTCCACAAGAGGAAATATGCAAGAGGGGTCACCTACAATACCTGTAGCCATTGTGGGCAGCCCAAGACAAAGGAGTTTGGGCACAGTCGTCATGGCAGTGCCACCTTCTGCTCACGTGCCTCAAATGGCAAATCTCTTGAAGAGTGGTTGGCAGAACAGAGAGCAGAAAAATAAGTTTTTAACTATGTTTTGCTTGTATATATTTTATATTGTGTGTTTGCGTGTATAGTTCCCTGTATGTATATAGTTTTATATAGTGATAATCTGAAGAGTGTGTTTTCATTTCAATACTTGTTTATTTTACATCTTGTGTTCAGATACATTAAATCTGATTATACCAACATTTAAGACTCAGCCTGTGCATCATCAAAAAAGCTCCATATTGTCCCACAGTCTTTGAAGGCATATTTTATTGTTATCATTCTATTAACAGAAACAGAAATAAACATCACAAGTCATTGGGGTCCATATGATCTTAAACCCAAAGCAGTAATCTTCATAATAAGCACAAAATAAGTATTAATCAATACAATGACATGAAATTGCTATGGCACACTTTATTATTATAGATAGATAGATAGATAAATATAAACATTACTAGGCATTGGGGGGCATATCTCTTAAAGCTAAAGCAAAAAGCTCCATATTGTCCCACAGTCTTTGAAGGCACATTTTATTGTTATCATTCTTTTAACAGAAACAGAAATAAACATCACAAGTCATTGGGGTCCATATGATCTTAAACCCAAAGCAGTAATAGTAATATACATATAAGTGATAGATAGATATAAACATTACTAGTCATTGGGGGGCATATATCTTAAAGCTAAAGCAATGCTCTTAATAATACACACGAAAATAATAAGTATTAATCAATGCAATGACGTGAAATAACTATGGGATTTCTGACCACTAAGGGGCGGCATAGCTTGGGCATTTAAATCTAGAACGCACCTTGTCCAGCAGACCGCAGGTTCGAATCCAGCTACGGCGGGTGACTCGATAAACATATAGCTCGAAATCGGTCACAACGCACAGGGATATCACCTGGATGTTGTTGCAGGGGAAAATATATCTGTTATTACATTATTCAGTATTTTTCCAGTATTTTTCACTTGCGTGAGGGGGCGGAAAGATTGGCTCCCTTCCTTTGCGCAGCGAGCGCTCTACCATTTGAGCTAATTCCCCTTGTAGACTTGCTCAATGACTTGTGTGCCAAGCTGACATGTGCTCAACTTTGTTTGCTTTGTCAGGACAGCGCGTCCGGCGGTCCCTTTGAAAACAGGCTGCCAAAGACGAGGTGGCCGAGTGGTTAAGGCGATGGACTGCTAATCCATTGTGCTCTGCACGCGTGGGTTCGAATCCCATCCTCGTCGCAGTTGAGTTATGTTGAGTCTGCCGTGTCTACAGGTCAACAAGCTAAAGTTCTATAGGTAATGTTAAAAAATTGATTGCAATAAGATGGCCCTTTTAGTGATTCCTAATTCTTGCTCTTCAGTGGTTTCTTTTCATGTCTCCTTTTGAAATGAGCACAATTACGGCCCTGTGGCAAAACTTGCTAGATTACGACAAAACAGCCAGTGCCAGACACCTGGACAAAACTAGGCCAACCAATTGGCGGCTTACGTCACCCAAAAACAAGACTGAATTCACTCTTGGGGTGGACAGCCTGAAGAGAAGTGCGCTTCCCTCCACAGGGCTGTGTGTGCTTGAAACAATCATAGAAATCCAAAGAAGGTGGTTTCAAATAATGGAATAGTAATAAGGAGCACTTGCCTGCAGTTGGTGGAGGTGAATAAGAACGCTGTTAAGCAGAGGTACAAGCGCAGAGCGGACGACAAGCTGGTTTTGCAGGGAATTAACTTGCCCAGTGGTGGCTGGGGCACTAACTCCAGTTACCGTCCACAGCCGCTGGAAGAAGAACACACGTACAGTGCACCACAAGGCAGAGAGAGCAATGCAACTAAGTAGGCTTTCAGGCAGCGGTATGAAGGACTAAGAAGACCATCACCATCCGAGTGAAGTTTGTCCATCCATTTAACGTCTTTCAGTCACTGACTCATCGACAGAACAGAGGAAACTAAAGCCTTGTGGAGAATGCGGGCATCGATCCCGCTACCTCTCGCATGCTAAGCGAGCGCTCTACCATTTGAGCTAATTCCCCTTGTAGACTTGCTCAATGACTTGTGTGCCAAGCTGACATGTGCTCAACTTTGTTTGCTTTGTCAGGACAGCGCGTCCGGCGGTCCCTTTGAAAACAGGCTGCCAAAGACGAGGTGGCCGAGTGGTTAAGGCGATGGACTGCTAATCCATTGTGCTCTGCACGCGTGGGTTCGAATCCCATCCTCGTCGCAGTTGAGTTATGTTGAGTCTGCCGTGTCTACAGGTCAACAAGCTAAAGTTCTATAGGTAATGTTAAAAAATTGATTGCAATAAGATGGCCCTTTTAGTGATTCCTAATTCTTGCTCTTCAGTGGTTTCTTTTCATGTCTCCTTTTGAAATGAGCACAATTACGGCCCTGTGGCAAAACTTGCTAGATTACGACAAAACAGCCAGTGCCAGACACCTGGACAAAACTAGGCCAACCAATTGGCGGCTTACGTCACCCAAAAACAAGACTGAATTCACTCTTGGGGTGGCCAGCCTGAAGAGAAGTGCGCTTCCCTCCACAGGGCTGTGTGTGCTTGAAACAATCATAGAAATCCAAAGAAGGTGGTTTCAAATAATGGAATAGTAATAAGGAGCACTTGCCTGCAGTTGGTGGAGGTGAATAAGAACGCTGTTAAGCAGAGGTACAAGCGCAGAGCGGACGACAAGCTGGTTTTGCAGGGAATTAACTTGCCCAGTGGTGGCTGGGGCACTAACTCCAGTTACCGTCCACAGCCGCTGGAAGAAGAACACACGTACAGTGCACCACAAGGCAGAGAGAGCAATGCAACTAAGTAGGCTTTCAGGCAGCGGTATGAAGGACTAAGAAGACCATCACCATCCGAGTGAAGTTTGTCCATCCATTTAACGTCTTTCAGTCACTGACTCATCGACAGAACAGAGGAAACTAAAGCCTTGTGGAGAATGCGGGCATCGATCCCGCTACCTCTCGCATGCTAAGCGAGCGCTCTACCATTTGAGCTAATTCCCCTTGTAGACTTGCTCAATGACTTGTGTGCCAAGCTGACATGTGCTCAACTTTGTTTGCTTTGTCAGGACAGCGCGTCCGGCGGTCCCTTTGAAAGCAGGTTGCCAAAGACGAGGTGGCCGAGTGATTAAGGCGATGGACTGCTAATCCATTGTGCTCTGCACGCGTGGGTTCGAATCCCATCCTCGTCGCAGTTGAGTTATTTTGAGTCTGGAGTCTACAGGTCAACAAGCTAAAGTTCTATAGGTAATGTTAAAAAATTGATTGCAATAAGATGGCCCTTTTAGTGATTCCTAATTCTTGCTCTTCAGTGGTTTCTTTTCATGTCTCCTTTTGAAATGAGCACAATTACGGCCCTGTGGCAAAACTTGCTAGATTACGACAAAACAGCCAGTGCCAGACACCTGGACAAAACTAGGCCAACCAATTGGCGGCTTACGTCACCCAAAAACAAGACTGAATTCACTCTTGGGGTGGCCAGCCTGAAGAGAAGTGCGCTTCCCTCCACAGGGCTGTGTGTGCTTGAAACAATCATAGAAATCCAAAGAAGGTGGTTTCAAATAATGGAATAGTAATAAGGAGCACTTGCCTGCAGTTGGTGGAGGTGAATAAGAACGCTGTTAAGCAGAGGTACAAGCGCAGAGCGGACGACAAGCTGGTTTTGCAGGGAATTAACTTGCCCAGTGGTGGCTGGGGCACTAACTCCAGTTACCGTCCACAGCCGCTGGAAGAAGAACACACGTACAGTGCACCACAAGGCAGAGAGAGCAATGCAACTAAGTAGGCTTTCAGGCAGCGGTATGAAGGACTAAGAAGACCATCACCATCCGAGTGAAGTTTGTCCATCCATTTAACGTCTTTCAGTCACTGACTCATCGACAGAACAGAGGAAACTAAAGCCTTGTGGAGAATGCGGGCATCGATCCCGCTACCTCTCGCATGCTAAGCGAGCGCTCTACCATTTGAGCTAATTCCCCTTGTAGACTTGCTCAATGACTTGTGTGCCAAGCTGACATGTGCTCAACTTTGTTTGCTTTGTCAGGACAGCGCGTCCGGCGGTCCCTTTGAAAACAGGCTGCCAAAGACGAGGTGGCCGAGTGGTTAAGGCGATGGACTGCTAATCCATTGTGCTCTGCACGCGTGGGTTCGAATCCCATCCTCGTCGCAGTTGAGTTATGTTGAGTCTGCCGTGTCTACAGGTCAACAAGCTAAAGTTCTATAGGTAATGTTAAAAAATTGATTGCAATAAGATGGCCCTTTTAGTGATTCCTAATTCTTGCTCTTCAGTGGTTTCTTTTCATGTCTCCTTTTGAAATGAGCACAATTACGGCCCTGTGGCAAAACTTGCTAGATTACGACAAAACAGCCAGTGCCAGACACCTGGACAAAACTAGGCCAACCAATTGGCGGCTTACGTCACCCAAAAACAAGACTGAATTCACTCTTGGGGTGGCCAGCCTGAAGAGAAGTGCGCTTCCCTCCACAGGGCTGTGTGTGCTTGAAACAATCATAGAAATCCAAAGAAGGTGGTTTCAAATAATGGAATAGTAATAAGGAGCACTTGCCTGCAGTTGGTGGAGGTGAATAAGAACGCTGTTAAGCAGAGGTACAAGCGCAGAGCGGACGACAAGCTGGTTTTGCAGGGAATTAACTTGCCCAGTGGTGGCTGGGGCACTAACTCCAGTTACCGTCCACAGCCGCTGGAAGAAGAACACACGTACAGTGCACCACAAGGCAGAGAGAGCAATGCAACTAAGTAGGCTTTCAGGCAGCGGTATGAAGGACTAAGAAGACCATCACCATCCGAGTGAAGTTTGTCCATCCATTTAACGTCTTTCAGTCACTGACTCATCGACAGAACAGAGGAAACTAAAGCCTTGTGGAGAATGCTTGCATCGATCCCGCTACCTCTCGCATGCTAAGCGAGCGCTCTACCATTTGAGCTAATTCCCCTTGTAGACTTGCTCAATGACTTGTGTGCCAAGCTGACATGTGCTCAACTTTGTTTGCTTTGTCAGGACAGCGCGTCCGGCGGTCCCTTTGAAAACAGGCTGCCAAAGACGAGGTGGCCGAGTGATTAAGGCGATGGACTGCTAATCCATTGTGCTCTGCACGCGTGGGTTCGAATCCCATCCTCGTCGCAGTTGAGTTATGTTGAGTCTGCTGTGTCTACAGGTCAACAAGCTAAAGTTCTATAGGTAATGTTAAAAAATTGATTGCAATAAGATGGCCCTTTTAGTGATTCCTAATTCTTGCTCTTCAGTGGTTTCTTTTCATGTCTCCTTTTGAAATGAGCACAATTACGGCCCTGTGGCAAAACTTGCTAGATTACGACAAAACAGCCAGTGCCAGACACCTGGACAAAACTAGGCCAACCAATTGGCGGCTTACGTCACCCAAAAACAAGACTGAATTCACTCTTGGGGTGGACAGCCTGAAGAGAAGTGCGCTTCCCTCCACAGGGCTGTGTGTGCTTGAAACAATCATAGAAATCCAAAGAAGGTGGTTTCAAATAATGGAATAGTAATAAGGAGCACTTGCCTGCAGTTGGTGGAGGTGAATAAGAACGCTGTTAAGCAGAGGTACAAGCGCAGAGCGGACGACAAGCTGGTTTTGCAGGGAATTAACTTGCCCAGTGGTGGCTGGGGCACTAACTCCAGTTACCGTCCACAGCCGCTGGAAGAAGAACACACGTACAGTGCACCACAAGGCAGAGAGAGCAATGCAACTAAGTAGGCTTTCAGGCAGCGGTATGAAGGACTAAGAAGACCATCACCATCCGAGTGAAGTTTGTCCATCCATTTAACGTCTTTCAGTCACTGACTCATCGACAGAACAGAGGAAACTAAAGCCTTGTGGAGAATGCGGGCATCGATCCCGCTACCTCTCGCATGCTAAGCGAGCGCTCTACCATTTGAGCTAATTCCCCTTGTAGACTTGCTCAATGACTTGTGTGCCAAGCTGACATGTGCTCAACTTTGTTTGCTTTGTCAGGACAGCGCGTCCGGCGGTCCCTTTGAAAGCAGGTTGCCAAAGACGAGGTGGCCGAGTGATTAAGGCGATGGACTGCTAATCCATTGTGCTCTGCACGCGTGGGTTCGAATCCCATCCTCGTCGCAGTTGAGTTATTTTGAGTCTACAGGTCAACAAGCTAAAGTTCTATAGGTAATGTTAAAAAATTGATTGCAATAAGATGGCCCTTTTAGTGATTCCTAATTCTTGCTCTTCAGTGGTTTCTTTTCATGTCTCCTTTTGAAATGAGCACAATTACGGCCCTGTGGCAAAACTTGCTAGATTACGACAAAACAGCCAGTGCCAGACACCTGGACAAAACTAGGCCAACCAATTGGCGGCTTACGTCACCCAAAAACAAGACTGAATTCACTCTTGGGGTGGCCAGCCTGAAGAGAAGTGCGCTTCCCTCCACAGGGCTGTGTGTGCTTGAAACAATCATAGAAATCCAAAGAAGGTGGTTTCAAATAATGGAATAGTAATAAGGAGCACTTGCCTGCAGTTGGTGGAGGTGAATAAGAACGCTGTTAAGCAGAGGTACAAGCGCAGAGCGGACGACAAGCTGGTTTTGCAGGGAATTAACTTGCCCAGTGGTGGCTGGGGCACTAACTCCAGTTACCGTCCACAGCCGCTGGAAGAAGAACACACGTACAGTGCACCACAAGGCAGAGAGAGCAATGCAACTAAGTAGGCTTTCAGGCAGCGGTATGAAGGACTAAGAAGACCATCACCATCCGAGTGAAGTTTGTCCATCCATTTAACGTCTTTCAGTCACTGACTCATCGACAGAACAGAGGAAACTAAAGCCTTGTGGAGAATGCGGGCATCGATCCCGCTACCTCTCGCATGCTAAGCGAGCGCTCTACCATTTGAGCTAATTCCCCTTGTAGACTTGCTCAATGACTTGTGTGCCAAGCTGACATGTGCTCAACTTTGTTTGCTTTGTCAGGACAGCGCGTCCGGCGGTCCCTTTGAAAACAGGCTGCCAAAGACGAGGTGGCCGAGTGGTTAAGGCGATGGACTGCTAATCCATTGTGCTCTGCACGCGTGGGTTCGAATCCCATCCTCGTCGCAGTTGAGTTATGTTGAGTCTCCCGTGTCTACAGGTCAACAAGCTAAAGTTCTATAGGTAATGTTAAAAAATTGATTGCAATAAGATGGCCCTTTTAGTGATTCCTAATTCTTGCTCTTCAGTGGTTTCTTTTCATGTCTCCTTTTGAAATGAGCACAATTACGGCCCTGTGGCAAAACTTGCTAGATTACGACAAAACAGCCAGTGCCAGACACCTGGACAAAACTAGGCCAACCAATTGGCGGCTTACGTCACCCAAAAACAAGACTGAATTCACTCTTGGGGTGGCCAGCCTGAAGAGAAGTGCGCTTCCCTCCACAGGGCTGTGTGTGCTTGAAACAATCATAGAAATCCAAAGAAGGTGGTTTCAAATAATGGAATAGTAATAAGGAGCACTTGCCTGCAGTTGGTGGAGGTGAATAAGAACGCTGTTAAGCAGAGGTACAAGCGCAGAGCGGACGACAAGCTGGTTTTGCAGGGAATTAACTTGCCCAGTGGTGGCTGGGGCACTAACTCCAGTTACCGTCCACAGCCGCTGGAAGAAGAACACACGTACAGTGCACCACAAGGCAGAGAGAGCAATGCAACTAAGTAGGCTTTCAGGCAGCGGTATGAAGGACTAAGAAGACCATCACCATCCGAGTGAAGTTTGTCCATCCATTTAACGTCTTTCAGTCACTGACTCATCGACAGAACAGAGGAAACTAAAGCCTTGTGGAGAATGCGGGCATCGATCCCGCTACCTCTCGCATGCTAAGCGAGCGCTCTACCATTTGAGCTAATTCCCCTTGTAGACTTGCTCAATGACTTGTGTGCCAAGCTGACATGTGCTCAACTTTGTTTGCTTTGTCAGGACAGCGCGTCCGGCGGTCCCTTTGAAAACAGGCTGCCAAAGACGAGGTGGCCGAGTGGTTAAGGCGATGGACTGCTAATCCATTGTGCTCTGCACGCGTGGGTTCGAATCCCATCCTCGTCGCAGTTGAGTTATGTTGAGTCTGCCGTGTCTACAGGTCAACAAGCTAAAGTTCTATAGGTAATGTTAAAAAATTGATTGCAATAAGATGGCCCTTTTAGTGATTCCTAATTCTTGCTCTTCAGTGGTTTCTTTTCATGTCTCCTTTTGAAATGAGCACAATTACGGCCCTGTGGCAAAACTTGCTAGATTACGACAAAACAGCCAGTGCCAGACACCTGGACAAAACTAGGCCAACCAATTGGCGGCTTACGTCACCCAAAAACAAGACTGAATTCACTCTTGGGGTGGCCAGCCTGAAGAGAAGTGCGCTTCCCTCCACAGGGCTGTGTGTGCTTGAAACAATCATAGAAATCCAAAGAAGGTGGTTTCAAATAATGGAATAGTAATAAGGAGCACTTGCCTGCAGTTGGTGGAGGTGAATAAGAACGCTGTTAAGCAGAGGTACAAGCGCAGAGCGGACGACAAGCTGGTTTTGCAGGGAATTAACTTGCCCAGTGGTGGCTGGGGCACTAACTCCAGTTACCGTCCACAGCCGCTGGAAGAAGAACACACGTACAGTGCACCACAAGGCAGAGAGAGCAATGCAACTAAGTAGGCTTTCAGGCAGCGGTATGAAGGACTAAGAAGACCATCACCATCCGAGTGAAGTTTGTCCATCCATTTAACGTCTTTCAGTCACTGACTCATCGACAGAACAGAGGAAACTAAAGCCTTGTGGAGAATGCGGGCATCGATCCCGCTACCTCTCGCATGCTAAGCGAGCGCTCTACCATTTGAGCTAATTCCCCTTGTAGACTTGCTCAATGACTTGTGTGCCAAGCTGACATGTGCTCAACTTTGTTTGCTTTGTCAGGACAGCGCGTCCGGCGGTCCCTTTGAAAACAGGCTGCCAAAGACGAGGTGGCCGAGTGGTTAAGGCGATGGACTGCTAATCCATTGTGCTCTGCACGCGTGGGTTCGAATCCCATCCTCGTCGCAGTTGAGTTATGTTGAGTCTACAGGTCAACAAGCTAAAGTTCTATAGGTAATGTTAAAAAATTGATTGCAATAAGATGGCCCTTTTAGTGATTCCTAATTCTTGCTCTTCAGTGGTTTCTTTTCATGTCTCCTTTTGAAATGAGCACAATTACGGCCCTGTGGCAAAACTTGCTAGATTACGACAAAACAGCCAGTGCCAGACACCTGGACAAAACTAGGCCAACCAATTGGCGGCTTACGTCACCCAAAAACAAGACTGAATTCACTCTTGGGGTGGCCAGCCTGAAGAGAAGTGCGCTTCCCTCCACAGGGCTGTGTGTGCTTGAAACAATCATAGAAATCCAAAGAAGGTGGTTTCAAATAATGGAATAGTAATAAGGAGCACTTGCCTGCAGTTGGTGGAGGTGAATAAGAACGCTGTTAAGCAGAGGTACAAGCGCAGAGCGGACGACAAGCTGGTTTTGCAGGGAATTAACTTGCCCAGTGGTGGCTGGGGCACTAACTCCAGTTACCGTCCACAGCCGCTGGAAGAAGAACACACGTACAGTGCACCACAAGGCAGAGAGAGCAATGCAACTAAGTAGGCTTTCAGGCAGCGGTATGAAGGACTAAGAAGACCATCACCATCCGAGTGAAGTTTGTCCATCCATTTAACGTCTTTCAGTCACTGACTCATCGACAGAACAGAGGAAACTAAAGCCTTGTGGAGAATGCGTGCATCGATCCCGCTACCTCTCGCATGCTAAGCGAGCACTCTACCATTTGAGCTAATTCCCCTTGTAGACTTGCTCAATGACTTGTGTGCCAAGCTGACATGTGCTCAACTTTGTTTGCTTTGTCAGGACAGCGCGTCCGGCGGTCCCTTTGAAAACAGGCTGCCAAAGACGAGGTGGCCGAGTGATTAAGGCGATGGACTGCTAATCCATTGTGCTCTGCACGCGTGGGTTCGAATCCCATCCTCGTCGCAGTTGAGTTATGTTGAGTCTCTTCTACAGGTCAACAAGCTAAAGTTCTATAGGTAATGTTAAAAAATTGATTGCAATAAGATGGCCCTTTTAGTGATTCCTAATTCTTGCTCTTCAGTGGTTTCTTTTCATGTCTCCTTTTGAAATGAGCACAATTACGGCCCTGTGGCAAAACTTGCTAGATTACGACAAAACAGCCAGTGCCAGACACCTGGACAAAACTAGGCCAACCAATTGGCGGCTTACGTCACCCAAAAACAAGACTGAATTCACTCTTGGGGTGGCCAGCCTGAAGAGAAGTGCGCTTCCCTCCACAGGGCTGTGTGTGCTTGAAACAATCATAGAAATCCAAAGAAGGTGGTTTCAAATAATGGAATAGTAATAAGGAGCACTTGCCTGCAGTTGGTGGAGGTGAATAAGAACGCTGTTAAGCAGAGGTACAAGCGCAGAGCGGACGACAAGCTGGTTTTGCAGGGAATTAACTTGCCCAGTGGTGGCTGGGGCACTAACTCCAGTTACCGTCCACAGCCGCTGGAAGAAGAACACACGTACAGTGCACCACAAGGCAGAGAGAGCAATGCAACTAAGTAGGCTTTCAGGCAGCGGTATGAAGGACTAAGAAGACCATCACCATCCGAGTGAAGTTTGTCCATCCATTTAACGTCTTTCAGTCACTGACTCATCGACAGAACAGAGGAAACTAAAGCCTTGTGGAGAATGCGGGCATCGATCCCGCTACCTCTCGCATGCTAAGCGAGCGCTCTACCATTTGAGCTAATTCCCCTTGTAGACTTGCTCAATGACTTGTGTGCCAAGCTGACATGTGCTCAACTTTGTTTGCTTTGTCAGGACAGCGCGTCCGGCGGTCCCTTTGAAAACAGGCTGCCAAAGACGAGGTGGCCGAGTGGTTAAGGCGATGGACTGCTAATCCATTGTGCTCTGCACGCGTGGGTTCGAATCCCATCCTCGTCGCAGTTGAGTTATGTTGAGTCTGCCGTGTCTACAGGTCAACAAGCTAAAGTTCTATAGGTAATGTTAAAAAATTGATTGCAATAAGATGGCCCTTTTAGTGATTCCTAATTCTTGCTCTTCAGTGGTTTCTTTTCATGTCTCCTTTTGAAATGAGCACAATTACGGCCCTGTGGCAAAACTTGCTAGATTACGACAAAACAGCCAGTGCCAGACACCTGGACAAAACTAGGCCAACCAATTGGCGGCTTACGTCACCCAAAAACAAGACTGAATTCACTCTTGGGGTGGCCAGCCTGAAGAGAAGTGCGCTTCCCTCCACAGGGCTGTGTGTGCTTGAAACAATCATAGAAATCCAAAGAAGGTGGTTTCAAATAATGGAATAGTAATAAGGAGCACTTGCCTGCAGTTGGTGGAGGTGAATAAGAACGCTGTTAAGCAGAGGTACAAGCGCAGAGCGGACGACAAGCTGGTTTTGCAGGGAATTAACTTGCCCAGTGGTGGCTGGGGCACTAACTCCAGTTACCGTCCACAGCCGCTGGAAGAAGAACACACGTACAGTGCACCACAAGGCAGAGAGAGCAATGCAACTAAGTAGGCTTTCAGGCAGCGGTATGAAGGACTAAGAAGACCATCACCATCCGAGTGAAGTTTGTCCATCCATTTAACGTCTTTCAGTCACTGACTCATCGACAGAACAGAGGAAACTAAAGCCTTGTGGAGAATGCGGGCATCGATCCCGCTACCTCTCGCATTGCGCTTACTACTTCTTGTCAATTTCGCCAAAGTAAGCCCAAAGTAAGCCCAAATTAGCCAATCACGTTTCTCCCCTGGGCTTACATTGGGCTTACTTTTGACCAATCACGTTTCTCCCCTGGGCTTACATTGGGCTTACTTTTGACCAATCACGTTCGTCCTCCCTGTGGCTTGCTTGTCGGCGTTCGGTACGCTAGTGTTATCAGTGTCAGCTATCGGATACTGCCCAATCGCATTGGTGTTTTCATCTATTTATCAATCTTAAGGTAAGATATACTTTTTAGACGTGATGTAGCATTATCGGACACATTTTCTGCTTCATCCCTAGGTGTTGTCATTTCAGATAGCTAACAGTAACAGTGATGTTAATGTACGATAGCTAGCATTATGTTAATACTAGCTATCGTACATTAACATTACTGTTAATGTTAATGTATCGCTAAATCCATTCATGTGAATAATGACAGATCCAACCAGCTTTTGATTTTATCAGACACAAATGCATAATATTTATTTTATGAGAAATGTTTGTATTTTATTTCTGTTTGTGTACAACCAAAAACGAGTCTCAGTCTCCTGTATTGCTGGAGTGTGTGTTTTCATTTCAATACTTATCTTATTGCTGGAAACTTCAGTAAAAGAAATTAACAAAGCACTCCTTGTGGATTATTAATGGGTTTTATCAGGTCCTCTTCCACAGGTGTATACCATCAAGCACCTAGATTATGAATGCAGACTGCATGGTGCTTGATTAATACACCTGTGGAAAGGGACCTGATGAAACCCATGAACTGAAATCCCATCACATTACTGAGACCAGTGTTAGCTGTCTAGTCCTGCAAACTAGGAAAGCAGCAGGAAGGCAGCATACTTACAATAAATAATGTCATTAGTTTTAGCTGTATGAATGGTACCAATGTTGTGACGTTAGATACACTGTAACAGAGGTTGCCTCCCCTCATTTAAAATAAATAATGCCCACAGACAAACAATGATTTAGCCCTGGGGGCAGGCAACCTGTGGTACAGTTGAATATACAGTGGACTGTACACACTTACATGCAGGTATCTTTCAGATGACTAGAGGTAACAGTCTTTTTCTTATTTTCATTCAGAAGATGTATGCCTACCCAGTTTTTCGCCGCCAGTCAGCCGGGTCGACCAGACTTCTCATGGCGCCGTCGGAGGAGGCAAAGAAAGTGGAAAGTGGGAAGTCTGGAAGGGCTAAACCCAAAGAGGAGGTGCTGGCAGAGGCCACTACTTTTGTCACTGGCCACAGTGGAGACCCCACTGACAGGTTTTTAGTACTGGCTCACTGCAAGCTTCAGTTTGGCATGTACCAGGGCCAGAGATTTAGATGGCTCCTGGAGAACAGTCTTGGCTATGCAGTGTATTTAGTGCATAGTATTGCTAGGGAAACAGTGCAGGCAAACCCTCTGTCAGAGAATAAACAGCTGTTCCAGCAGTACACTTCTCGCATCAGAGAGATGACAGAGGAACTGGAGAAGTTTAGGAAGAAGCAGGAAATGCAGGCTAAAGCGCGGGAAACTGGAGACCAGGGCTGTTTGATGGTGGAGTTCGGAGAATTCCAGGGCCGCTCCATGAAGGAGGTTTATGAGGACCAGAGCAAAGAGGCCCAGGCCCTCATCAAGTACCTGGTTAAAGCAGATGCCCGGCCCAACACCAACATGGCCATTTTCAAGGCATATGTCTTGAAGAGACGCACATCTGCCTCCAGAGCCTCTGCACCTCCACCTGCAGCCTCCAGAGCCTCTGCACCTCCACCTGCAGCCTCCAGAGCCTCTGCACCTCCACCTGCAGCCTCCAGAGCCTCTGCACCTCCACCTGCAGCCTCCAGCGCCTCTGCACCTACACCTGCAGCCTCCAGAGCCTCTGCACCTACACCTGCAGCCTCCAGAGCCTCTGCACCTACACCTGCAGCCTCCAGTGCCTCTGCACCTACACCTGCAGCCTCCAGCGCCTCTGCACCTCAACCTGCAGGAATCCAAACGGGCACATGGAAGCCTGCCACTGTGAAAGCGCTGCTGGCACGTGGCAAAAAGATGTCTCCCTCACAGCTGGCCAGAAAGCTGATGTCACCAGTTAAACCCTGTGAGTAGGAGTGTGAATTTTGAATTTCCCCTACAGCAGTTCTACATGTATAGCTTTACCATTTACCTGACTACACAGACTTGTCCACTTTTTTCCAGCTCCAGCACCGCGGTGCACCTTAACTCCAGCTGCAAAACCCCCGACCGAACACATGGCCCACCGGCAGCTTTTCCCTACTTGTAAGTATGCACCATCTTGCATACATTTGTCTCTGTGTATTAAAAGTAAGCCTAATAGTTTTAACATTTGTTCTCCAGGGACTTCTGAGGCTGATGATGAGGAACTGGTATCTGCTGCATCGCAATGTGAAGCACAGCTAGATACAGGTGTGGCATATGACACAAATGCAAATATTGTGAAAGTGTTTAATGAGCGCTAGGAAATATTATATTGTGGAAAATTTCTACATTTTAGATATTTTTCTTCACAGTGCAGAATTATATCACATCAACCGGAATGCATTCTTTGAGTGCACTTCTTAAAAGAAGTGTACACTGGGTTCTTTGCTGTTTCTTTCTGTTGTATTTCTGCACTGTGCCTGTTTGTGAGCTGCATTTATGGCATATAACTATCAAATGCAACAGTCAACCTAATATTGTTTTGCTGCCTGTTTGCTTCATCTCTCCTTCATTAGCTCTTGCAACCACTGTGCATCTGGAGGCCTGTGCCGATCCCCCTCCAGTAGCGATACCAGGTCTTCTTGTTCATCAGCCACCAGCTGAGCTTCCCAGTCACTGGAAGGATCAGCTTCCACCTTTCCAGCAAGAGTGGATTCGGCACACATTGTTCAAGGCCAACCCACGAACCGGCAAGCCAGAGCTAGTGGCCCAGCTGAAACTTTGGTGGCATCCACCTCAGCCCCTCCTCATTCACACCCAGCCTCCCGCCTCACCTGACCACTTCTTCTGTCGGCCGCTGTTCTTATGGATGCCCCATAAGATGTGGCTGTTTCCTGTTGTCTGTGTTCGTCCAGCCTGTGGCAAGCACCGACTAACAGCAGCAGGACTGTACCGAACAGTGCGCAAGGTGTTGGACATTGACGGGTGGTATGACCTTGCCACTGAGTACCTGGAGTGCAAACGCTGCTCAAAAAAGTATCCTGCTTGGTCCGAGGACATCTTATCACAGCTGGATATGGGCCACCGCAGCCAGTTTCCAGCGTTGCTAACATACAGGTAATTCATAATGGATGTCAATTATTAGGTGCTTTTATTTGTGTTGTTTGTGTTATTTTTTAGACATTACACTCTTCTTTCCTTAGATACTCTTGTGACATCCGGGTGCTGAGAATGATGAGGGAGAGGACAATGGGCAACAGTGTGACTCAGCTGTACAAAAAGCTGCTGGAACAACACAGCGAAGCATGGACGCAGCGTGTCCTGCAGTACCTGACAGCTTGTGAACCATTCACAAGGTTTTCTGTTGTGCGCCCCCCTGCTTTCGCTGAGCCTCCCCTCTTATCTGCCCTTCCCAAGCCTAAGTGGCTGTTAGCTGTGTATGCCAGGGATGTTCTAGGGCGACTGCATGAGGTGAAGGCCAAAATAACCTCCATCTTTGGCTCTGTCCTCAAGATGGACTCCACAAAAAAGGTCACCAAGAAACTTGCTGGTGCTGCTGCAGGTACAGCTGCCTGGTGCACCAATGTGGGAAATGAGCACGGTCAAGTTCTTGTCTCAGTCCTGACAGCCGGTGAGGGACAAGCACTGGACGCTATGGCTGCTGGCCTGATGAAGCGGTACAGGGAGGCAGGAGAGGTGGCACCCAAAATCTTGTACGTGGACAGAGACTGCTGCAGTCAGCATGGCCCTTGTCGGGTGAAGGCCATGTTTTCAGAGTGGGACGGGCTTCAAGTGCGCCTTGATATATGGCATTTCATGCGCCGGTTTGCTGCAGGCGTCACAACAGAGGCTCACCCTCTGTACGGCATTTTTATGGCACGCCTGTCCACGTGCATATTTGAGTGGGATCCGGAGGATGTTGCTGCTCTTCGCCGCGCCAAGGAGGGTGAGCTGGCAGCAAGGAGGATTGGCCACATCTCCGAGGAGGCGGTGACCACTCGCATCACCCGGAGGGAGTTGGCGCTGCACTGCAGGAGGAAGACCAGAGGGGTGGAGGAGACCATCAGGCTGATTGGGTCACTGATCGGTCTGTTTGACGGTGCAAGTGGGAAGGACACTCTGGGCGTTCCTCTGCTGGACCACGAACGCATCCAGCAGATATGGCAGGAGCAGGAGAAACACGTGGGCTGTATCCAAGACCCAGAGGACTTCCTGCTCTACATCAAGACAGGCACCCTGAAGAAAGGAGGTGTGGAGCTGTGCTGCTACAGGTGTGCCCGTGGCTCTACCTCCCTGGAGTCCTTCCACCTCCACCTAAACAGATTTATTCCAGGTATTGCATACATATGGGTTACTAGTTTCTGATATTTCTAATATTACAGCCCTATTACATGTTACAGATTCTTCATAGCATCTCATACGTAGTGAATATCTTGTTCAATTGTGACAAACGCTTCTTTGTTTATTTAACCTTCAGGAACCAGTGCCAGTGATGCACATTTCCAGGCGTATCTTCTTGAAGGGCTGATGCGCTGGAATGATGACCGGATGGAGGACGCCGTAAAAGGAGTACCTTCCATCCGCTCTTATGGCAGCGCTCTGAGAGAGGCAGTGGATCAGCTCAGCCGAAAGGTGCTAGGGAGACGCTGGGATGAGCGCTATCGCACCCCTGGAGCGTACACAGGTAAGAAATGATCCCTCATCCAACATGAGAAAGAATAACTTAATTAATTTGTTCTTTAATAACACTATTTATTAATCCATTTAACCTTTAAAGTATTATATATTATACAGCAATTGGGTTCTGTGGAATTATTTGTTTCTGATCCCCGGGACATCCCCACTCTGACACACTGTTTTAATGTTAGTTAGTTGGCAGTAGAATTGTTGTATAAAAGCAATATAGCACTTGTGATCGTGGGGTTGGTAATGGATAATCCACCGGTGTTGTTACCTGCGCTCGTGCCTACGGCCGAACAACACCGGTGGATTATCCATTACCAACCCCGCGATCACGAGTGCTATATTGCTTAAACATATTAAGAATACTTCCTTTTTTCTGTTTTGTTTTTGTAGGTGAATTGCTGGGAATGGAGTACTTGTACAACCAGACCGGCAAAACACTGACTCCAGTGCTCCAGAACCCAGAGGAGGAGGACAGGCTGGTGGAGGAAGTCAGTGATGAGGACGTACAAGATGAGGGATTTGCAGAAGAGATCACAGAGGACATCACAGTTCCTGTGCTCGAGGAGGATGACCCCTGCCGTCATCTGGAGAACAGGCCCTCACCGTTGAGTCCTCAGGCCCCTCCACCTCAGGCCCCTCCACCTCAGGCCCCTCCACCTCAGGCCCCTGCATCACCTGCTGATCTGCCGTCCACGTCACGTGATGGAGGACAACATCCTGCTGCTGCCCCTTCAGTGCTGCCTGACACCTCTGAGGCTACACGGGAGAGTGAAAATAATCTGTCCGACGAGGCTCAGGTAAGACACTTTAACGGCTATTTCAATCCAATCTCAAAGACATTTTATTTCCCATTTATTACTATTAATCAATCCATTTATTAGGGAGCAGTCATTGGACCGGATGGGATCGCTGGGTGGGACAAGGTCCAGGATCTCGCTGCTTACCTGGTGGGTCTCCGTGAGGTGTCTTACCTCACTGAGCTGCAGGTGATCCAGGTCATCCAGCTGTGGACAGCTCTCCCTGAAGGCGACAAGGAGCGGGTCGACTACCAGCCTCGTCATCAGCAGCGACTGACAAGTGGCCGTTTTAAGGCTCCCAAGCGGTCTGGAGTCACGCCGGGTGTGGAGAGCGTGAAGCGCTGCTTGATAGGACATCCTGGGGGGCCAGCTCAGTGGCCCAACACCAGCCGCTTGGTTGAGGCCATGTGCATAAGGCTGTGCACTTTGCACAAGAAAACCACCAAGAAGGCTGGATTGTCCACCCCCAGATGGTCTAAAATTCTCGGCGACTATCACCACATCCGGGACTTAGTGCTCAACAGTCCAAGGGTTATGGTGGAGACAATGATCCAGCTGTTTGAGCTTAATCAGCGGACACTCATTCAATGGTAGGTCAGGCACATCATTTACCTCAAATTGACTGAATAGTTCTCTAATGAATAAATATCTAACACAAATGATCTTCTCTCAGGTTTCAACGGAGGCTGAAGAGCCAGGAGATGAGTATCCTTTCTCAGGGAATGGCTCCAACCAACCTGATTCCTGTGGCACCTGACCAGCTTCCACCACCGAAGGAACGACTGCAGCTCCTTCCTTCAGCATCAGGCCCACGGCATGAATTTGTCCTCCCTCCAAATCTGGAAGGGCAGGCTCCTGTTTTGCGGCCAGGCCGACGGCCAGCTGCTGCCACCAGGGAGTGCCCCATCGCACCTGCCCCCACGGCACCAGACATTGCACAGCCCATTGCAGCTCCTGGGATGTTGCCTAGGGTAGGGATTTGCATCCTCAACCCAGACAACACTGTGGCCTGCGTACTGCCAGCTTCTGGTGCCTCAACATCCAGTGCAGGCCCAGCTCCACTTGTTCCTGCACCTGCTACTCCTGTGTCCCGGTTCACGCACAGGAACAGGCGCCAGCGGGCCCTTGAGGAGGAGAGTGGAGTCCACAAGAGGAAATATGCGAGAGGGGTCACCTACAATACCTGTAGCCATTGTGGGCAGCCCAAGACAAAGGAGTTTGGGCACAGTCGTCATGGCAGTGCCACCTTCTGCTCACGTGCCTCAAATGGCAAATCTCTTGAAGAGTGGTTGGCAGAACAGAGAGCAGAAAAATAAGTTTTTAACTATGTTTTGCTTGTATATATTTTATATTGTGTGTTTGCGTGTATAGTTCCCTGTATGTATATAGTTTTATATAGTGATAATCTGAAGAGTGTGTTTTCATTTCAATACTTGTTTATTTTACATAAGTTTTTATCAATGTTTTGCTTGTATATATTTTATATTGTGTGTTTGCGTGTATAGTTCCCTGTATGTATATAGTTTTATATAGTGATAATCTGAAGAGTGTGTTTTCATTTCAATACTTGTTTATTTTACATCTTGTGTTCAGATACATTAAATCTGATTATACCAACATTTAAGACTCAGCCTGTGCATCATCAAAAAAGCTCCATATTGTCCCACAGTCTTTGAAGGCATATTTTATTGTTATCATTCTTTTAACAGAAACAGAAATAAACATCACAAGTCATTGGGGTCCATATGATCTTAAACCCAAAGCAGTAATCTTCATAATAAGCACAAAATAATAAGTATTAATCAATACAATGACATGAAATTGCTATGGCACACTTTATTATTATAGATAGATAGATAGATAAATATAAACATTACTAGGCATTGGGGGGCATATCTCTTAAAGCTAAAGCAAAAAGCTCCATATTGTCCCACAGTCTTTGAAGGCACATTTTATTGTTATCATTCTTTTAACAGAAACAGAAATAAACATCACAAGTCATTGGGGTCCATATGATCTTAAACCCAAAGCAGTAATAGTAATATACATATAAGTGATAGATAGATATAAACATTACTAGTCATTGAGGGGCATATATCTTAAAGCTAAAGCAATGCTCTTAATAATACACACGAAAATAATAAGTATTAATCAATGCAATGACGTGAAATAACTATGGGATTTCTGACCACTAAGGGGCGGCATAGCTTGGGCATTTAAATCTAGAACGCACCTTGTCCGGCAGACCGCAGGTTCGAATCCAGCTACGGCGGGTGACTCGATAAACATATAGCTCGAAATCGGTCACAACGCACAGGGATATCACCTGGATGTTGTTGCAGGGGAAAATATATCTGTTATTACATTATTCAGTATTTTTCACTTGCGTGAGGGGGCGGAAAGATTGGCTCCCTTCCTTTGCGCAGCGAGCGCTCTACCATTTGAGCTAATTCCCCTTGTAGACTTGCTCAATGACTTGTGTGCCAAGCTGACATGTGCTCAACTTTGTTTGCTTTGTCAGGACAGCGCGTCCGGCGGTCCCTTTGAAAACAGGCTGCCAAAGACGTGGTGGCCGAGTGGTTAAGGCGATGGACTGCTAATCCATTGTGCTCTGCACGCGTGGGTTCGAATCCCATCCTCGTCGCAGTTGAGTTATGTTGAGTCTCCCGTGTCTACAGATCAACAAGCTAAAGTTCTATAGGTAATGTTAAAAAATTGATTGCAATAAGATGGCCCTTTTAGTGATTCCTAATTCTTGCTCTTCAGTGGTTTCTTTTCATGTCTCCTTTTGAAATGAGCACAATTACGGCCCTGTGGCAAAACTTGCTAGATTACGACAAAACAGCCAGTGCCAGACACCTGGACAAAACTAGGCCAACCAATTGGCGGCTTACGTCACCCAAAAACAAGACTGAATTCACTCTTGGGGTGGCCAGCCTGAAGAGAAGTGCGCTTCCCTCCACAGGGCTGTGTGTGCTTGAAACAATCATAGAAATCCAAAGAAGGTGGTTTCAAATAATGGAATAGTAATAAGGAGCACTTGCCTGCAGTTGGTGGAGGTGAATAAGAACGCTGTTAAGCAGAGGTACAAGCGCAGAGCGGACGACAAGCTGGTTTTGCAGGGAATTAACTTGCCCAGTGGTGGCTGGGGCACTAACTCCAGTTACCGTCCACAGCCGCTGGAAGAAGAACACACGTACAGTGCACCACAAGGCAGAGAGAGCAATGCAACTAAGTAGGCTTTCAGGCAGCGGTATGAAGGACTAAGAAGACCATCACCATCCGAGTGAAGTTTGTCCATCCATTTAACGTCTTTCAGTCACTGACTCATCGACAGAACAGAGGAAACTAAAGCCTTGTGGAGAATGCGGGCATCGATCCCGCTACCTCTCGCATGCTAAGCGAGCGCTCTACCATTTGAGCTAATTCCCCTTGTAGACTTGCTCAATGACTTGTGTGCCAAGCTGACATGTGCTCAACTTTGTTTGCTTTGTCAGGACAGCGCGTCCGGCGGTCCCTTTGAAAACAGGCTGCCAAAGACGAGGTGGCCGAGTGGTTAAGGCGATGGACTGCTAATCCATTGTGCTCTGCACGCGTGGGTTCGAATCCCATCCTCGTCGCAGTTGAGTTATGTTGAGTCTACAGGTCAACAAGCTAAAGTTCTATAGGTAATGTTAAAAAATTGATTGCAATAAGATGGCCCTTTTAGTGATTCCTAATTCTTGCTCTTCAGTGGTTTCTTTTCATGTCTCCTTTTGAAATGAGCACAATTACGGCCCTGTGGCAAAACTTGCTAGATTACGACAAAACAGCCAGTGCCAGACACCTGGACAAAACTAGGCCAACCAATTGGCGGCTTACGTCACCCAAAAACAAGACTGAATTCACTCTTGGGGTGGCCAGCCTGAAGAGAAGTGCGCTTCCCTCCACAGGGCTGTGTGTGCTTGAAACAATCATAGAAATCCAAAGAAGGTGGTTTCAAATAATGGAACAGTAATAAGGAGCACTTGCCTGCAGTTGGTGGAGGTGAATAAGAACGCTGTTAAGCAGAGGTACAAGCGCAGAGCGGACGACAAGCTGGTTTTGCAGGGAATTAACTTGCCCAGTGGTGGCTGGGGCACTAACTCCAGTTACCGTCCACAGCCGCTGGAAGAAGAACACACGTACAGTGCACCACAAGGCAGAGAGAGCAATGCAACTAAGTAGGCTTTCAGGCAGCGGTATGAAGGACTAAGAAGACCATTACCATCCATTTAACGTCTTTCAGTCACTGACTCATCGACAGAACAGAGGAAACTAAAGCCTTGTGGAGAATGCGGGCATCGATCCCGCTACCTCTCGCATGCTAAGCGAGCGCTCTACCATTTGAGCTAATTCCCCTTGTAGACTTGCTCAATGACTTGTGTGCCAAGCTGACATGTGCTCAACTTTGTTTGCTTTGTCAGGACAGCGCGTCCGGCGGTCCCTTTGAAAACAGGCTGCCAAAGACGAGGTGGCCGAGTGGTTAAGGCGATGGACTGCTAATCCATTGTGCTCTGCACACGTGGGTTCGAATCCCATCCTCGTCGCAGTTGAGTTCTGTTGAGTCTGCCGTGTCTACAGGTCAACAAGCTAAAGTTCTATAGGTAATGTTAAAAAATTGATTGCAATAAGATGGCCCTTTTAGTGATTCCTAATTCTTGCTCTTCAGTGGTTTCTTTTCATGTCTCCTTTTGAAATGAGCACAATTACGGCCCTGTGGCAAAACTTGCTAGATTACGACAAAACAGCCAGTGCCAGACACCTGGACAAAACTAGGCCAACCAATTGGCGGCTTACGTCACCCAAAAACAAGACTGAATTCACTCTTGGGGTGGCCAGCCTGAAGAGAAGTGCGCTTCCCTCCACAGGGCTGTGTGTGCTTGATACAATCATAGAAATCCAAAGAAGGTGGTTTCAAATAATGGAATAGTAATAAGGAGCACTTGCCTGCAGTTGGTGGAGGTGAATAAGAAGGCTGTTAAGCAGAGGTACAAGCGCAGAGCGGACGACAAGCTGGTTTTGCAGGGAATTAACTTGCCCAGTGGTGGCTGGGGCACTAACTCCAGTTACCGTCCACAGCCGCTGGAAGAAGAACACACGTACAGTGCACCACAAGGCAGAGAGAGCAATGCAACTAAGTAGGCTTTCAGGCAGCGGTATGAAGGACTAAGAAGACCATCACCATCCGAGTGAAGTTTGTCCATCCATTTAACGTCTTTCAGTCACTGACTCATCGACAGAACAGAGGAAACTAAAGCCTTGTGGAGAATGCGGGCATCGATCCCGCTACCTCTCGCTTGCGCTTACTACTTCTTGTCAATTTCGCCAAAGTAAGCCCAAAGTAAGCCCAAATTAGCCAATCACGTTTCTCCCCTGGGCTTACTTTGGGCTTACTTTTGACCAATCACGTTTCTCCCCTGGGCTTACATTGGGCTTACTTTTGACCAATCACGTTCGTCCTCCCTGTGGCTTGCTTGTCGGCGTTCGGTACGCTAGTGTTATCAGTGTCAGCTATCGGATACTGCCCAATCGCTTTGGTGTTTTCATCTATTTATCAATCTTAAGGTAAGATATACTTTTTAGACGTGATGTGGCATTATCGGACACATTTTCTGCTTCATCCCTAGGTGTTGTCATTTCAGATAGCTAACAGTAACAGTGATGTTAATGTACGATAGCTAGCATTATGTTAATACTAGCTATCGTACATTAACATTACTGTTAATGTTAATGTATCGCTAAATCCATTCATGTGAATAATGACAGATCCAACCAGCTTTTGATTTTATCAGACACAAATGCATAATATTTATTTTATGAGAAATGTTTGTATTTTATTTCTGTTTGTGTACAACCAAAAACGAGTCTCAGTCTCCTGTATTGCTGGAGTGTGTGTTTTCATTTCAATACTTATCTTATTGCTGGAAACTTCAGTAAAAGAAGTTAACAAAGCACTCCTTGTGGATTATTAATGGGTTTTATCAGGTCCTCTTCCACAGGTGTATACCATCAAGCACCTAGATTATGAATGCAGACTGCATGGTGCTTGATTAATACACCTGTGGAAAGGAACCTGATGAAACCCATGAACTGAAATCCCATCACATTACTGAGACCAGTGTTAGCTGTCTAGTCCTGCAAACTAGGAAAGCAGCAGGAAGGCAACATACTTACAATAAATAATGTCATTAGTTTTAGCTGTATGAATGGTACCAATGTTGTGACGTCAGATACACTGTAACAGAGGTTTCCTCCCCTTATTTAAAAAAAATAATGCCCACAGACAAATAATGATTTAGCCCTGGGGGCAGGCAACCTCTGGTACAGTTGAATATACAATGGAATGTACACACTTACATGCAGGTATCTTTCAGATGACTAGAGGTAACAGTCTTTTTCTTATTTTCATTCAGAAGATGTATGCCTACCCAGTTTTTCGCCGCCAGTCAGCCAGGTCGACCAGACTTCTCATGGCGCCGTCGGAGGAGGCAAAGAAAGTGGAAAGTGGGAAGTCTGGAAGGGCTAAACCCAAAGAGGAGGTGCTGGCAGAGGCCGGTACTTTTGTCACTGGCCACGGTGGAGACCCCACTGACAGGTTTTTAGTACTGGCTCACTGCAAGCTTCAGTTTGGCATGTACCAGGGCCAGAGATTTAGATGGCTCCTGGAGAACAGTCTTGGCTATGCAGTGTATTTAGTGCATAGTATTGCTAGGGAAACAGTGCAGGCAAACCCTCTGTCAGAGAATAAACAGCTGTTCCAGCAGTACACTTCTCACATCAGAGAGATGACAGAGGAACTGGAGAAGTTTAGGAAGAAGCAGGAAATGCAGGCTAAAGCGCGGGAAACTGGAGACCAGGGCTGTTTGATGGTGGAGTTCGGAGAATTCCAGGGCCGCTCCATGAAGGAGGTTTTTGAGGACCAGAGCAAAGAGGCCCAGGCCCTCATCAAGTACCTGGTTAAAGCAGATGCCCGGCCCAACACCAACATGGCCATTTTCAAGGCATATGTCTTGAAGAGACGCACATCTGCCTCCAGAGCCTCTGCACCTCCACCTGCAGCCTCCAGAGCCTCTGCACCTCCACCTGCAGCCTCCAGAGCCTCTGCACCTCCACCTGCAGCCTCCAGCGCCTCTGCACCTACACCTGCAGCCTCCAGCGCCTCTGCACCTACACCTGCAGCCTCCAGCGCCTCTGCACCTACACCTGCAGCCTCCAGCGCCTCTGCACCTCAACCTGCAGGAATCCAAACGGGCACATGGAAGCCTGCCACTGTGAAAGCGCTGCTGGCACGTGGCAAAAAGATGTCTCCCTCACAGCTGGCCAGAAAGCTGATGTCACCAGTTAAACCCTGTGAGTAGGAGTGTGAATTTTGAATTTCCCCTACAGCAGTTCTACATGTATAGCTTTACCATTTACCTGACTACACAGACTTGTCCACTTTTTTCCAGCTCCAGCACCGTGGTGCACCTTAACTCCAGCTGCAAAACCCCGACCGAACACATGGCCCACTGGCAGCTTTTCCCTACTTGTAAGTATGCACCATCTTGCATACATTTGTCTCTGTGTATTAAAAGTAAGCCTAATAGTTTTAACATTTGTTCTCCAGGGACTTCTGAGGCTGATGATGAGGAACTGGTATCTGCTGCATCGCAATGTGAAGCACAGCTAGATACAGGTGTGGCATATGACACAAATGCAAATATTGTGAAAGTGTTTAATGAGCGCTAGGAAATATTATATTGTGGAAAATTTCTACATTTTAGATATTTTTCTTCACAGTGCAGAATTATATCACATCAACCGGAATGCATTCTTTTTGTGCACTTCTTAAAAGAAGTGTACACTGGGTTCTTTGCTGTTTCTTTCTGTTGTATTTCTGCACTGTGCCTGTTTGTGAGCTGCATTTATGGCATATAACTATCAAATGCAACAGTCAACCTAATATTGTTTTGCTGCCTGTTTGCTTCATCTCTCCTTCATTAGCTCTTGCAACCACTGTGCATCTGGAGGCCTGTGCCGATCCCCCTCCAGTAGCGATACCAGGTCTTCTTGTTCATCAGCCACCAGCTGAGCTTCCCAGTCACTGGAAGGATCAGCTTCCACCTTTCCAGCAAGAGTGGATTCGGCACACATTGTTCAAGGCCAACCCACGAACCGGCAAGCCAGAGCTAGTGGCCCAGCTGAAACTTTGGTGGCATCCACCTCAGCCCCTCCTCATTCACACCCAGCCTCCCGCCTCACCTGACCACTTCTTCTGTCGGCCGCTGTTCTTATGGATGCCCCATAAGATGTGGCTGTTTCCTGTTGTCTGTGTTCGTCCAGCCTGTGGCAAGCACCGACTAACAGCAGCAGGACTGTACCGAACAGTGCGCAAGGTGTTGGACATTGACGGGTGGTATGACCTTGCCACTGAGTACCTGGAGTGCAAACGCTGCTCAAAAAAGTATCCTGCTTGGTCCGAGGACATCTTATCACAGCTGGATATGGGCCACCGCAGCCAGTTTCCAGCGTTGCTAACATACAGGTAATTCATAATGGATGTCAATTATTAGGTGCTTTTATTTGTGTTGTTTGTGTTATTTTTTAGACATTACACTCTTCTTTCCTTAGATACTCTTGTGACATCCGGGTGCTGAGAATGATGAGGGAGAGGACAATGGGCAACAGTGTGACTCAGCTGTACAAAAAGCTGCTGGAACAACACAGCGAAGCATGGACGCAGCGTGTCCTGCAGTACCTGACAGCTTGTGAACCATTCACAAGGTTTTCTGTTGTGCGCCCCCCTGCTTTCGCTGAGCCTCCCGTCTTATCTGCCCTTCCCAAGCCTAAGTGGCTGTTAGCTGTGTATGCCAGGGATGTTCTAGGGCGACTGCATGAGGTGAAGGCCAAAATAACCTCCATCTTTGGCTCTGTCCTCAAGATGGACTCCACAAAAAAGGTCACCAAGAAACTTGCTGGTGCTGCTGCAGGTACAGCTGCCTGGTGCACCAATGTGGGAAATGAGCACGGTCAAGTTCTTGTCTCAGTCCTGACAGCCGGTGAGGGACAAGCACTGGACGCTATGGCTGCTGGCCTGATGAAGCGGTACAGGGAGGCAGGAGAGGTGGCACCCAAAATCTTGTACGTGGACAGAGACTGCTGCAGTCAGCATGGCCCTTGTCGGGTGAAGGCCATGTTTTCAGAGTGGGACGGGCTTCAAGTGCGCCTTGATATATGGCATTTCATGCGCCGGTTTGCTGCAGGCGTCACAACAGAGGCTCACCCTCTGTATGGCATTTTTATGGCACGCCTGTCCACGTGCATATTTGAGTGGGATCCGGAGGATGTTGCTGCTCTTCGCCGCGCCAAGGAGGGTGAGCTGGCAGCAAGGAGGATTGGCCACATCTCCGAGGAGGCGGTGACCACTCGCATCACCCGGAGGGAGTTGGCGCTGCACTGCAGGAGGAAGACCAGAGGGGTGGAGGAGACCATCAGGCTGATTGGGTCACTGATCAGTCTGTTTGACGGTGCAAGTGGGAAGGACACTCTGGGCGTTCCTCTGCTGGACCACGAACGCATCCAGCAGATATGGCAGGAGCAGGAGAAACACGTGGGCTGTATCCAAGACCCAGAGGACTTCCTGCTCTACATCAAGACAGGCACCCTGAAGAAAGGAGGTGTGGAGCTGTGCTGCTACAGGTGTGCCCGTGGCTCTACCTCCCTGGAGTCCTTCCACCTCCACCTAAACAGATTTATTCCAGGTATTGCATACATATGGGTTACTAGTTTCTGATATTTCTAATATTACAGCCCTATTACATGTTACAGATTCTTCATAGCATCTCATACGTAGTGAATATCTTGCTCAATTGTGACAAACGCTTCTTTGTTTATTTAACCTTCAGGAACCAGTGCCAGTGATGCGCATTTCCAGGCGTATCTTCTTGAAGGGCTGATGCGCTGGAATGATGACCGGATGGAGGACGCCGTAAAAGGAGCACCTTCCATCCGCTCTTATGGCAGCGCTCTGAGAGAGGCAGTGGATCAGCTCAGCCGAAAGGTGCTAGGGAGACGCTGGGATGAGCGCTATCGCACCCCTGGAGCGTACACAGGTAAGAAATGATCCCTCATCCAACATGAGAAAGAATAACTTAATTAATTTGTTCTTTAATAACACTATTTATTAATCCATTTAACCTTTAAAGTATTATATATTATACAGCAATTGGGTTCTGTGGAATTATTTGTTTCTGATCCCCGGGACATCCCCACTCTGACACACTGTTTTAATGTTAGTTAGTTGGCAGTAGAATTGTTGTATAAAAGCAATATAGCACTTGTGATCGTGGGGTTGGTAATGGATAATCCACCGGTGTTGTTACCTGCGCTCGTGCCTACGGCCGAACAACACCGGTGGATTATCCATTACCAACCCCGCGATCACGAGTGCTATATTGCTTAAACATATTAAGAATACTTCCTTTTTTCTGTTTTGTTTTTGTAGGTGAATTGCTGGGAATGGAGTACTTGTACAACCAGACCGGCAAAACACTGACTCCAGTGCTCCAGAACCCAGAGGAGGAGGACAGGCTGGTGGAGGAAGTCAGTGATGAGGACGTACAAGATGAGGGATTTGCAGAAGAGATCACAGAGGACATCACAGTTCCTGTGCTCGAGGAGGATGACCCCTGCCGTCATCTGGAGAACAGGCCCTCACCGTTGAGTCCTCAGGCCCCTCCACCTCAGGCCCCTCCACCTCAGGCCCCTGCATCACCTGCTGATCTGCCGTCCACGTCACGTGATGGAGGACAACATCCTGCTGCTGCCCCTTCAGTGCTGCCTGACACCTCTGAGGCTACACGGGAGAGTGAAAATAATCTGTCCGACGAGGCTCAGGTAAGACACTTTAACGGCTATTTCAATCCAATCTCAAAGACATTTTATTTCCCATTTATTACTATTAATCAATCCATTTATTAGGGAGCAGTCATTGGACCGGATGGGATCGCTGGGTGGGACAAGGTCCAGGATCTCGCTGCTTACCTGGTGGGTCTCCGTGAGGTGTCTTACCTCACTGAGCTGCAGGTGATCCAGGTCATCCAGCTGTGGACAGCTCTCCCTGAAGGCGACAAGGAGCGGGTCGACTACCAGCCTCGTCATCAGCAGCGACTGACAAGTGGCCGTTTTAAGGCTCCCAAGCGGTCTGGAGTCACGCCGGGTGTGGAGAGCGTGAAGCGCTGCTTGATAGGACATCCTGGGGGGCCAGCTCAGTGGCCCAACACCAGCCGCTTGGTTGAGGCCATGTGCATAAGGCTGTGCACTTTGCACAAGAAAACCACCAAGAAGGCTGGATTGTCCACCCCCAGATGGTCTAAAATTCTCGGCGACTATCACCACATCCGGGACTTAGTGCTCAACAGTCCAAGGGTTATGGTGGAGACAATGATCCAGCTGTTTGAGCTTAATCAGCGGACACTCATTCAATGGTAGGTCAGGCACATCATTTACCTCAAATTGACTGAATAGTTCTCTAATGAATAAATATCTAACACAAATGATCTTCTCTCAGGTTTCAACGGAGGCTGAAGAGCCAGGAGATGAGTATCCTTTCTCAGGGAATGGCTCCAACCAACCTGATTCCTGTGGCACCTGACCAGCTTCCACCACCGAAGGAACGACTGCAGCTCCTTCCTTCAGCATCAGGCCCACGGCATGAATTTGTCCTCCCTCCAAATCTGGAAGGGCAGGCTCCTGTTTTGCGGCCAGGCCGACGGCCAGCTGCTGCCACCAGGGAGTGCCCCATCGCACCTGCCCCCACGGCACCAGACATTGCACAGCCCATTGCAGCTCCTGGGATGTTGCCTAGGGTAGGGATTTGCATCCTCAACCCAGACAACACTGTGGCCTGCGTACTGCCAGCTTCTGGTGCCTCAACATCCAGTGCAGGCCCAGCTCCACTTGTTCCTGCACCTGCTACTCCTGTGTCCCGGTTCACGCACAGGAACAGGCGCCAGCGGGCCCTTGAGGAGGAGAGTGGAGTCCACAAGAGGAAATATGCAAGAGGGGTCACCTACAATACCTGTAGCCATTGTGGGCAGCCCAAGACAAAGGAGTTTGGGCACAGTCGTCATGGCAGTGCCACCTTCTGCTCACGTGCCTCAAATGGCAAATCTCTTGAAGAGTGGTTGGCAGAACAGAGAGCAGAAAAATAAGTTTTTAACTATGTTTTGCTTGTATATATTTTATATTGTGTGTTTGCGTGTATAGTTCCCTGTATGTATATAGTTTTATATAGTGATAATCTGAAGAGTGTGTTTTCATTTCAATACTTGTTTATTTTACATAAGTTTTTATCAATGTTTTGCTTGTATATATTTTATATTGTGTGTTTGCGTGTATAGTTCCCTGTATGTATATAGTTTTATATAGTGATAATCTGAAGAGTGTGTTTTCATTTCAATACTTGTTTATTTTACATCTTGTGTTCAGATACATTAAATCTGATTATACCAACATTTAAGACTCAGCCTGTGCATCATCAAAAAAGCTCCATATTGTCCCACAGTCTTTGAAGGCATATTTTATTGTTATCATTCTTTTAACAGAAACAGAAATAAACATCACAAGTCATTGGGGTCCATATGATCTTAAACCCAAAGCAGTAATCTTCATAATAAGCACAAAATAATAAGTATTAATCAATACAATGACATGAAATTGCTATGGCACACTTTATTATTATAGATAGATAAATATAAACATTACTAGGCATTGGGGGGCATATCTCTTAAAGCTAAAGCAAAAAGCTCCATATTGTCCCACAGTCTTTGAAGGCACATTTTATTGTTATCATTCTTTTAACAGATACAGAAATAAACATCACAAGTCATTGGGGTCCATATGATCTTAAACCCAAAGCAGTAATAGTAATATACATATAAGTGATAGATAGATATAAACATTACTAGTCATTGAGGGGCATATATCTTAAAGCTAAAGCAATGCTCTTAATAATACACACGAAAATAATAAGTATTAATCAATGCAATGACGTGAAATAACTATGGGATTTCTGACCGCTAAGGGGCGGCATAGCTTGGGCATTTAAATCTAGAACGCACCTTGTCCGGCAGACCGCAGGTTCGAATCCAGCTACGGCGGGTGACTCGATAAACATATAGCTCGAAATCGGTCACAACGCACAGGGATATCACCTGGATGTTGTTGCAGGGGAAAATATATCTGTTATTACATTATTCAGTATTTTTCCAGTATTTTTCACTTGCGTGAGGGGGCGGAAAGATTGGCTCCCTTCCTTTGCGCAGCGAGCGCTCTACCATTTGCGCTAATTCCCCTTGTAGACTTGCTCAATGACTTGTGTGCCAAGCTGACATGTGCTCAACTTTGTTTGCTGTGTCAGGACAGCGCGTCCGGCGGTCCCTTTGAAAACAGGCTGCCAAAGACGAGGTGGCCGAGTGGTTAAGGCGATGGACTGCTAATCCATTGTGCTCTGCACGCGTGGGTTCGAATCCCATCCTTGTCGCAGTTGAGTTATCTTGAGTCTGCTGTGTCTACAGGTCAACAAGCTAAAGTTCTATAGGTAATGTTAAAAAATTGATTGCAATAAGATGGCCCTTTTAGTGATTCCTAATTCTTGCTCTTCAGCGGTTTCTTTTCATGTCTCCTTTTGAAATGAGCACAATTACGGCCCTGTGGCAAAACTTGCTAGATTACGACAAAGCAGCCAGTGCCAGACACCTGGACAAAACTAGGCCAACCAATTGGCGGCTTACGTCACCCAAAAACAAGACTGAATTCACTCTTGGGGTGGACAGCCTGAAGAGAAGTGCGCTTCCCTCCACAGGGCTGTGTGTGCTTGAAACAATCATAGAAATCCAAAGAAGGTGGTTTCAAATAATGGAATAGTAATAAGGAGCACTTGCCTGCAGTTGGTGGAGGTGAATAAGAACGCTGTTAAGCAGAGGTACAAGCGCAGAGCGGACGACAAGCTGGTTTTGCAGGGAATTAACTTGCCCAGTGGTGGCTGGGGCACTAACTCCAGTTACCGTCCACAGCCGCTGGAAGAAGAACACACGTACAGTGCACCACAAGGCAGAGAGAGCAATGCAACTAAGTAGGCTTTCAGGCAGCGGTATGAAGGACTAAGAAGACCATCACCATCCGAGTGAAGTTTGTCCATCCATTTAACGTCTTTCAGTCACTGACTCATCGACAGAACAGAGGAAACTAAAGCCTTGTGGAGAACGCGGGCAACGATCCCGCTACCTCTCCCATGCTAAGCGAGCTCTCTACCATTTGAGCTAATTCCCCCCCATGTGCTCAACTTTGTTTGCTTTGTCAGGACAGCGCGTCCGGCGGTCCCTTTGAAAACAGGCTGCCAAAGACGAGGTGGCCGAGTGGTTAAGGCGATGGACTGCTAATCCATTGTGCTCTGCACGCGTGGGTTCGAATCCCATCCTCGTCGCAGTTGAGTTATGTTGAGTCTGCCGTGTCTACAGGTCAACAAGCTAAAGTTCTATAGGTAATGTTAAAAAATTGATTGCAACAAGATGGCCCTTTTAGTGATTCCTAATTCTTGCTCTTCAGTGGTTTCTTTTCATGTCTCCTTTTGAAAGGAGCACAATTACGGCCCTGTGGCAAAACTGGCTAGATTACGACAAAACAGCCAGTGCCAGACACCTGGACAAAACTAGGCCAACCAATTGGCGGCTTACGTCACCCAAAAACAAGACTGAATTCACTCTTGGGGTGAACAGCCTGAAGAGAAGTGCGCTTCCCTCCACAGGGCTGTGTGTGCTTGAAACAATCATAGAAATCCAAAGAAGGTGGTTTCAAATAATGGAATAGTAATAAGGAACACTTGCCTGCAGTTGGTGGAGGTGAATAAGAACGCTGTTAAGCAGAGGTACTCTACCATTTGAGTTAATTGCCCTTGTAGACTTGCTCAATGACTTGTGTGCCAAGCTGACATGTGCTCAACTTTGTTTGCTTTGTCAGGACAGCGCGTCCAGCAGTCCCTTTGAAAACAGGCTGCCAAAGACGAGGTTGCCGAATGGTTAAGGCAATGGACTGCTAATCCATTGTCCTTTTCCTAACTGGAGTATACATGCTAACAAAGCTTATGCAACACATTTATGTGTCACACTCCACAAATAATTACATCCCAGCAACCGGCATAGGCATCTCACACATACAGAAAACTTTCACAAACTAACTGCTCTGAAACTGCCAATGTAAAGTTACTCATATTACAAAGTCAGAAAATAAAGGCACATTATTACAAGTTTATCATCATGACAGAGTAAAACTCCACATCAGCTACTTTTTGTTCATAACAAACACAACCTCTTCTCTTATCCACACATAACTGCACAGGCACTCCCTTGTTCTCTATCTCTCCCTCCCTGACTGAATATGAGTTCCAACAATCCCTTCAATGTCCCTTCAGCAAGACTTCATTAGTTATAAACGTTGGCCTCAGCAGTTCTGGGCACATTTCTACAAACAGTTTTACAACTGATTAAAGTTGTTGGTTTCACCAGTCACCAGAGTAAAAAGGCAACACAGGTGCTACCATCCAGATTATGACAGAGAATATAAGACTATGACTTCTCCCTGAAGACCAATGCCAAAAAAACAGAACAATAAACTCCTCAATGATACACTCCATTAATACTTTAATAATGACAACCCTCACACTTGGAATTTTAAGGAGCTCTCACAAGACAGATGTAATTACATTTGGCTAAGTGGTTCTGCAATTTTGCCAGTGGTCTTGATCCAAGTGGTCTTCTCTGTGTCTAATGAATCCAATATTAACAACAGTTCAATATTAATTCTTAGTTGTCTCAGCTCAAGTTGTATTCCTGGACAGTTTAAAGTTTTTGTCATTGAGAATTTGAATGTTTTTTGGGGGGGTCGGGTAGACTGTATTGTCAGTGTCATTTATATCCAAGCTATTGTGCTTGGTTAAAAAACAAAAAAAATGTTCCAATTGAATGTCTTTATTCATTGATGTAAATATTAAAGTGTGGCAACACAAAACCCAACTTATATAGATTGCCTATCTATCTCCATGGACTGTAGTAAATCAAATGCGGGCTATGAGAAAAGAAAGTGCAAGAAAATGTTTAGGCCCTAACCGACATAAACCAACTTCCCCTCTGGCCACATATAGAAGACCAGTGACATAAATAAATAGAATAAAGAATAGTGATGATTTCCGGGCATGTAGTTCCAACACATATTAAGTCAGACTGTAGAATTTGCCAATTATTATAGAGTAGATGTTCTTTAAATATGGGTAGCTTCAGTACTGTAACAGATTACAAAAAGGTTTTATCATTATTGTTTTTACAAATGAGATCTATTCACTTATATGTGACTTTATTTTATTTATAAGCTTTGATGGTGATTAAAAAATGTAGCTGTGTTGAGCTTAGTCTTCTTCTAGAACAAGTTCTTTGTGCATATGTCTTCATATATGACACAACATGGCCTGTTATCTATGTATCTTGACCACTTTGACCACAAGTTTGATGGATCAGTGCTGCCCTACAAATGCAAAATATCTTAACTTGCCAGAGTCTAGAACTGAGAAAAATTACAAAAATGTTTGTAGTCCAGCTAAATTATTTATATGCAGAATCATGGAAATGTGAAATTCTTTAAAAAACCTTTGACTCCTTTTTGGAAGTTAAGGTAGTCTGCCTTTGCATTGTCATCATGATAATATAGGTTCCTGCCAAAGCAAAAAGCACTAACTTCCATTTGATCACTCATTTGGTTAACTGATCAATACATAAAATCAGTATAAGGTAATGATGACAGCCTCTGCATAAATCTAGTGATCATAGCATAGTTTGGCTCGCAGTTTTGTTTTGTTTGTCAAGTAGTTAGCCTAAGCTAGCTAACACGTAATTTTAATAGATTGCCAATTTAGCTCTATCTTCCTTGTAGCCTAACATAATCATTCTTACTTTGATCTTGGTGTCTGTGTTTTAAAGCCACCTCCACCAACATTTTACCTTGAGAGCAATCGGCTATTCTTAATAGCTAGCTGCAACACTATTTGCTTTAAAACGGTATTCAAGCTATTGTGTGTGTGTGTTTGTGTGTTCGATGACAGTTATTAATTATTAGCATGCTAAAGTTACGCTGTATTACATAGGCATAACACCATACTTCCAGAGCCTTAACTGCAAACCAAAACTGCAAAGCAAAGTTACTGTGTTTTTTAACATTATTCTGTTATGCCTAAAGGCAGAGTACCTTAACGGAGTACTTTAATTCAATTTGAGTGTCCTGGAGTGCAGTGAGACAAAGAAAAATAACCTTAACATTATGTTAGGGTATCCTGCTTTGGTTTTTCTGGGGGTCTTGGAACTTAAGGGAAAGACAACCCACTATTCTTTCCAAAAATACAACAAAATTGACTCAGGATATTTGTCCAAAATGCCCACATTGTTTTTTGACATTGAAAGCCAAAAACGTATAAGTGTAACTTGAAACAGATTTTTATTGTTATAAATGTGATCACTTGTAAAGGGGTATGTGCAATATTTATGCTTACAGCAATTGTCTTTGACTCTGATAATGAGCCACCCCTACTTGCCAAATTCAAGCAAACTTCATAAATCATTCATAAACTCCACATCCCTTTCACCTTCACTTGGACACAACAGATTAAAAGACTAAACAAGCTCAAGCTCACAATTACTAAACTTTATCCCCAGAAATCCCCAGAAACTGAATATGTACAGTATATGTTAACCGATGAGGGGAAAGGCCTACCAAAAGAGTTTTAAACTTTAAAAGAGGTCAATATGATTGAAAATGGTTTGGTTTATAGATGTTGAAGTTGTGTGTGTGTCAAAATAGTATATATTTTTCTCAGAAAGGTACAAAATACACTTTAATTTACATCTGACAAAACTGCACAATTTACTGCCTACAACTGGTTACATTGTCCTATTTTTTTCCTGCTGTTTGTGTGGCACAAAAACTTATTTGTGGAAGCCATTTTGTTTTAGCTGGAGTAAAAAAAAAAAAAGTCACATAGCCAAGATGCTCAACATAATTAATTCAAACTGACTGTACTCCTAATTAACATGCAAAACATTTTCTGATTAAAGGGTCAGAATCTGTTACATTTGAGGAAAAAAGAGACATTTTCATTTGCGATTTCAGAAAGGTCATCGTGTCTCCAAGTTGTTTTTGACTAAGATTAATTTGTAATAAATAAGACTTAATGTGGAGGTCGTTTCAAAAGAACAGAGACAGAAAAAGACAAGAGAGAAGAATGAGAGAGAGACTGAGTGGGCATAAAAACCCAGTTTGGTTGAAAATGCCTTGAAATAATATTACACCATTTGAACGTACAATAAAACTGTTCATACCTGCAAATTAACAGTGCAGAATAATTGCCTGAATCAAAGTCCAGCAAGAGCCAAGCTGATTGTGGACAAATCCGAAGTAGGGGAGGAGCTACACTTCTTTGATGGAGAGGGAGGACAGCTGTAAGTACCTTGGTCTCCATGTCCTTGAGTGCCTGGCCTGGGTGCTGCATACTGTCTCTGTGGTGAGAAAGGCAAGCACCCCAAATGTTTCACCTCAAATGCTGAACAATTTGTAGTGCTGCAACATCAAGAGCGTCATTGTCCAAACAGGACGGCAAGGCCCTTCAAAGAGTGGTTAATTTGCGTGAGCATAAAATAGGTGCTGCTCTCCCCTGCATAAAGTATATTTACAACAAACTCTGCAAGAATACGACTGGGAGAATCCACTGACAGAATATAATTATATTAATATATATGTGTCTTAAACCTGCATTAATTCTAATGACCAGCAGGGGGCAGTTTAAAGGGCTGCAAAAATGTCCTATTGAGCCTTATGGAACTATGACCTTACTTCTCACTTGATTTATTACCTCAGTAAACTGTTTTCTAATGAGTTTATGGTCTCAATTGCTAATTTCAAGTCTTCTTCCCATTTAGAGTTAAATAAAGCTAAAAGATAAAGCAGGGTATGCTTCAGGGCAGCCTAGCATGTGACTGACAAGTCATTCTCAGTGACTCACACTAGGACACACAGCTGCCATTGTTTCTTGCTACCGAGGAGTCGAAACTAAGCCCAACCAATGAGAGCTGCTTAACTCCCAATATGTCACCGTATACCCAGGCCAGCAATGAGGACACTGTCTAAGATTAACCCTTCCCCCCACATTTTATTGTACTTTTAATTCTATTTTTTTTACTTCCATAGTAACCATTATTAGTTATTACACTGTGTATTCCTTAACATCTATGCCTGGAATATACCAAATCAATCAATCAGAACTGAGAATGTGTCAAAAATAACCAAAAACTAACAAAAGATGTCATCTACAGTAACTTCTGGCATCTTAAAATCAAAGAATCACTATGTTTATTATAGCAAGGCTGTGAAACAACAATACAGTTATTAAACAGTGAGACTACTGGCTAATTTTGAATTAATTAGTCATGATTTACAAAATGTACATAAAGTGCTCTGTGGTCACAAATGTTTTTTTAAATGTGATCTATAATTGCAACACCAAAAGAAAAAATCACCTGGCTCGACAAGATTGGTGTCCAACAATTGTCAGTGTCAATGACGGAAAGTGGATGTTTCTTCCAAAGAGGAATATTAAATATGTAGGAGGTACCTGCTGGATGCTGACAATTTAAAATCCCCATCAAACTCTACGCAGCTCAGCAAAAGATGAAAAGTTGAGAGCTGTGAATAAAAGCTTGACTGAAAGATACAAACGCTTTATCCCCAGTGTTGTCAGCAAAAATCCCACACAGGTCAAAAGTGTAAAACTAAATCCTAGAAAGGCTGACTGCTCCTAATGATTAAGAGGTGAGCTGACAACAATCCTCAGGCTTGACCGTTGGTGCTCACCCTGATTCACCTGAGTTAAGCGGAGTCAATCTCTTTCAACTCACATTCCACTCATTTGCAGCTCAGTATCTCCAGTTCAGATACCTTTGAGCATCTCAACCCAAGCTATTGTACTAGAGTTACAATGGTTCCAGCATCCTGGTGATATGATTTCACATTTACAGGATTATAGTGAACATCAGAGATGAACAGTACACTAAGTTAGGTATACTAACTACTTTTCTATTTATTTGTTGCTTAAAATATATATACATATTTTGGTTAATCATATTTTTGTGTCACATTAAATTCAGATTTCATTCTTTCGGAATGTCATTTTCATACCAATATTTTAATTCCATTGTGGTGTGGGAGGATTTTATTCAGCAGCCTGTGAATACTGTGGTGAAGCTTGCCTTACCCTACCTTGAGGAACTGCTAATACAGATCAAAAGGTTAGAGAATTTTAATAAAATTCAGAGGCCATGATGAGTGGTTGCATTCACTGCATTAATGAACCACCCATTGCTGTTATATTTTATTATTAAAGCTGCAGTAGGTTACTGAAACTTTAAGTATATCCTGACAGTAGTACATGAGGCAGATATCAGGTTTGTCTGGCTCCTCCTAGTGCTCCTGATCATATTTGCAAGAACCCATACAAAAAGAACCAATCAGAGCCAAGACAGAAAGCTGATTGTTGAGTATCATTCCCAGGTTGTCACATATGGCTGGGAATGAGACTCAACAATCAACTATCTTAAAGCCAACAACCCAAAGCGTCTTTCTATCTCAACTCTGATTAGATGTTTTCATTAAGGCGTGGTGGAGTCTTGCAAACGCCATTAGGAGCACCAGCAGGAACCAGAAGAGCCTGATTTTTTCAGATTATCTGTCTCATATACTGTCAGGATAGAATATTGAGAAAGTGTCAGCAAATATAACAAAAAGTTATTTCTATAAAACTTACATACTGCAGCTTTGTTTGCTTGTTTCTGATAATAGTATCAATGCACAACAACTACACAAATCATGTGATCAAATGATGACCTTATGGTGTCAAATCATTTGTGTGGTCGGAGTGTTTTCATAATATATAGTGGATTAATACTTGTGTATTGAAGGGTTACAGTGTAGCTATGAACCTATACATGTAGCCACACTCTAAATGCTGTAGCTGACATAGACCCCCTCCTGCAGCCGGACTTCCATTAACCCCTTTATTCATTTACCAACTGTAAACCACTTACAACACAGATCGTTGAGATCGGATTGATCATCCCTAGTCAAAATATTTCAGTCTGGACCAACAGACTGACTCGAATTAACCATAGTGTTAGCATGACTAAAAACTCATGTAACCTTGCTCCTAACGCTTTGTAATTTCGCCTTCAAGGTGCTTTTAAACTTGCCAGGTACCGAGTCAAATCCACCCGAAATTCAATTCTTGAGTGGCAATATTAAAAGCATTGAATAGAAAATGTAGATAAACTAACTCCTTCTTACTGATAAACTGGTTATTCCCAAGGCATAGAGAACTAAATCTATTACTGCTGTCATACTCCACAGTTGTTTTCTATTGATTTTCAAAAACCCATTTAGTCCTTCATAAATTAATGTCATGAACTTGGAATCCTTCAAATCCACTCAAACACAAGCCATACTTGCATGGAGGTCACATGTGAAATAGAGAATCCTCTCTTAATTCCCTAAATTGCATCTTTTAATAGATATGTGACAGACACTGCAATGACCTCAGTTACTGGGAATCCAAATTATTATTTATGCATGACTCACAGCATCGAGTTTGCATGTGTCTGTGGGAAGAATGCTATGGCCCAGAACTAACGATAAAATATTCAAAGAGGAAAAAGGAGGTGCTGATTTTATTTCTAATAATGTTTTTGTTTTTGGTTTCTTGCTCTTTAATGAGCATGACTCTCAATGATCACATTCAGTGAAAAGCAGTAAGAAAGATTTGATTTCCCTGTTGGTAAAATTAAATGTTGTAATGACCCCATCTCCCCAGGGAGAGAAATAAAAGAGCCATAAATTAACAATACAAGTCTGTGAAAGGCAACAGGAGAGCTGTTCCAGTAGGTCTTACAAACAAGCGTGTGGAACTAACTGCACTGTAAAATACAGACAGGAAAAGAGAAACAGTGCAAGGGCACCCTGATAAAAATTAAACAAGTCAGGGGCAAATATGGAATTTGGAGTACCAGAGGGCATGTGAACCAAGTCACATGTGAACAATATTAGACATCACAATCTATATGCAACAGATGGACAACAATCCTTTGATAAAAAATTGACTGGCTGTAGAATGAGGCACCTAAAGCTTTTACTGTGAAAAACTAAAGCGCCACCACCAAGTTTTCCATCCTTGCTGACCCACCAACCCTGGATAAGACTTCTCATTTGCTGAAAAAGGAAGGCACAAATTCATGAGAGGCAGATCACAGCCACCTATGCGAACTACATACATGGTAGTGTGTAGATTAAATGATCTGCACAGTGTAGATACAGAAATATGCAGGCACGCAGTTTTTTTACACACTCATTGTGTTATAAAGCAATCACAGACTGTTACACATGCGGACACACACTTAACCCCCTTAGCAACCAAGTCACTGCTGTATTATTGTTGCCATGGAAACACTAACAAAACCTGCAGAATGTAGAAATGTAAGAGTTAAATGGTAAACAGTTCATATCGATTGTTTTTGGGTGCTTGTTAGTGATATTGTCATAGGTCCTTTTCATAGCTGGCATTTTGACATATCACCATATGGAAAGCCCAGGTATCAGGGTCTTGGTATTGCTCATGCTGGCTCACCGTCACACTGTCATGGATTAATGCAGGATACTTGAATAGAACAGAGCCATAATTTATGTTTTAGTGACACCTGTGCTTTTTCCTCAGGTGACAATCAGCTTATTTGGCTGACATCATGATTTTATGTGACGTTGAACCTGTTCTCCTGGGCTAATGGCACAGTGCTTTATAAAATCAAGCTCTGAATGTCCTTTCAGCATAATCATTTTAAACCTGGGCCTTGCTGCTTTGTTTGAATCATTTATATATTACCTATGTTATTATACAGATATATATATATATATGGAGGTGGGCATGGTTTGCCCTCAGCTGCAGGAGAGAGAGCTGTGGAGAAGGCTTGGGAGAGCCGCACCAGGTGAGTTGATTACCTCACCTGCTGATGAATACCTAATGACTCTACCCTTATCTTTGCAGTAGTGTGCTGGTCCAGAGAGAGGCTACCGGGAGTGCCACTGAGAGCTAGAGCCTATGGTGCCAGTTGTTGTGTGTTGAGTGAGCAACGCTCTAAATAAAAGTGGTGTGTTCAACTTCGGAGGGTGATTTCTTTTGTGCTGAGGGAACCCCGACTGTAGCCCGACGTGCTACAATATATATATATATATATATATATATATATATATATATATATATATATATATACATATATAAATATTCATTAAACAATAGTATTATAAATTCTAATTCTAATTGAAGGGCAACTCTTAATTTAATGAATTAATTTGTATTACATTATCAGCATGTCCGAACAATATTATAAGGAATGGGATGTGTGAACCAGAAATATGAAAAAAAAATAATTGATTGATTAATTGATTGATTCATTATTTCATTAATTAATTAAATAGTATGGAAGTGGGAAGATAGGGGGACATGACACATCTCATCTATCCAACAAAATTTGACTTTAAGAAAAGCTTTTGAGAATATTAGACAAACATCAAAGATGATGATAAATAAAGATTAACACACAGTATGTAAGCTCCTTTATGTATTATTTCAAAGAATAGGGGTAGATAGGAGAGAAAATACATTTAGTAACTAAAATTGTTAGAATTACATTTCAAATATACATTGTTGCTGTGCACCTGTCTGTCTGTCTGTCTCTCGTCTCTCTCTCTCTCTGTCCTGTCTCTCCCTCACCCCAACTGGTCGAGACAGACGACCACCCACCTAGAGCCAAAGGATCTGTCCTAGGTTTCTGCCTTTTAACAGGCAGTTTTTCCTTGCCCTTGTCGCCAAGTGCTTGCTCATGGTGGTACTGTTGGGTCTCTGTAATTAATGTTTTAAAGAGTTCGGTCTAGACCTGCTCTATTTGAAAAGTGTCCTGAGATAACTTCTGTTATGAATTGGCGCTATACAAATAAAATTGAATTGAATTGAATATATTCTCACTGTATTTTTCTGTGGATGGGGTTTAAAGTTCAGGGGCTCAATGTAAGAACTCAGGGTTGCTGATAATGACAAACCACTATCTATATAACAGTAACAATACTGTAAGTGCCCTTAAGTTTTTGCACATTCAATTTAGAAATACAGTATACTATATTGTATAGTAAATGCACAATTGCATATGTGTAAAGAGTAAAAGAGTGGAATACTCTTTTTTAAACTCTTGTGTAATAGTTTTGTGTCACATTGTCAGACTCAAAGAGTGGACAAACACTGTATAGAAATTCCAAGTTGTCTTCCATTTTACACACATAAGGGCTGTAACTCCATATCGAGCTATAAGTGGTGCCAACATGCCAGAGTCCTACAGAGCAATGCCATACCTAAATGCATGCTGTGTAAACACTGAGCCAGAACTGAAGCTGTTGATATGCTGTTTACAATGGTCTGTGTAGACAAGGAGTAAGTATCAGAATAATAATCAGCTTTATTGGCCAAATATGTGTACACATAAACAGGATATGTCATTGCTCTCAATGTAGGCTACTTACACACAGTTCCAGGACCAGCACACACTGTAATAGCTGTGGCTTTTAGGCTACGACAGTCATGCAACTAATGGAAGGGTTATGGTTGGAAAATACTTTAATTCCTCCAGTAATCTGCAGAGACCTTTCTTGGCAAAGTTTGCATGGAACAACTAGATAGAGATAGCATGGAGCACTGCCGGTTGACAATTTTTTTCCATTAGCAGAGCATGATTTCAATCCCTTGACCTCTGGGTTAAAGGCCCTGCACAGTTCTGCTGCACCACTTTCGTCTCAGTTAATTATGCTAGGGTGTGCACCCACAATCTGTGATTGCGAACACATTTGTTATCTACAATCACCATGGGAGCTTATGCTAAATCTAGTGGACTTGCAAATTCTCTTCCTCAATATATCTACTAAAAATAAATGTGCCAAAGAGGAAATGTTGTACCTGACTGCTTAACTCATTGAAATATCTTCAGTACAGTTAATTTTGGAAAAAAATATGGAGAAGCACTGTGAAAATAAGGAATTCATAAACTTCCAGTCCATGGTATGCCCGGCTCTGACACTAGAGCTTTTAAAAGTTTTGAATGACAATTAGATTAGTTTCCCCAGTCTGCTGCCATAATCCCTAGACTGTGGATGGATATTCCAAGTGTCTGGAGATAACAATGGTAGTGGTGGGATTTGAACCCATGCCTCCTTAGAGACTAGAGCCTAAACCTCATTTTTGGAAGAGCCATTTACCTAAATTAGTGGTATTAAAAGCAAAATTATTTTCATTGTCAAAGCATTGTCAAAGGCTGCAACCACACAACTCTTTGAAAGAACTACAGGCTACTGCAGCAAGAGACATCTCTGTTAAGAAACTTATGGAAATAGGTGCATACTCCTATAAAGTCCTGGCAAAGTGTGTATGTAGCAATTACATATAAATGGCCAACATTGCTGGTTGTTAACATTTTCCAATAGCAGAGGATGGTTTCTATTCATTGAGCTCTGGGTTATGGACACAGCATGTTTCCTCTGCACCACTCATATGTTTGTCACTGCTGCTGGGGCATGCACCTGCAATGTGTAATTTCAATAAATTTCTACCAGCACCTTGGGACTCTATGGTAAATGAAGTGGACTTGACAAAAATAGAACCACACTGACAAACTCTCTTCCAAGGTAACACTACCATTTAAAGGGAGAAATGGTATGTCCAGGAGAAAAATAAATGTTTATTGGGACAAAAATGTAGTCAAACGCTGCAACCACACAACTTTTTAAAATATCTGCTTGCTATAGCAGCCAAAGGACTAGAAATTGCTGGGGCAGTGGGTGTGTACTGATATAAAATCTTGGCAAAGGGTGTATGGCACAGTTATATGGATATTCCATAGAGCACTGATGGTCAACAACATTTTGCAATAGCAGATCAATTCCAGATATTCCAAGTATCTGGAGTTAACGATGGCAGTGGTGGGATTTAATTCACTTACTTACGTATAGGCTGAATTGAGCTATTTATCACATGTTTGGTACATTTGACTTGGAATTTACCTGTATGAGCAAATCTCATTGAAAAAAAGAGAGGTTTAAGACAAGAATATGAAAATATTCCTGCATTAGGGCCCATTTTCTGGGAACCAAACATTCAGTCAGCACAATATGTCCTGGCAGTCCATTGTGCAGATGTTGAGATATGTCACTGTATAAGTGAAAACTTTGACATACTAGTAGCACTAGAGGAAAAGTCAGGGGATCACCAAATCTAATAATACCCGTCCTCTGGGCACCATGAATATCTGTGCCAACTTTATTGACAATCAATCCAGTAGATGTTGAGATATTTCAGTGAAGGCAAAAGTGGTGGAGAGACAGACAGACTGACAATGCCATAGAGCTTTTAATATCAGTGGTCCATTTATTGAAATACTCACATACATACAATGTCAAAGGGGGTAAATTCAAATCTTAATCTGTCCTCGTCAAAAATGAACCACATAAATCCTCTCTATTCTTCGGATGAATGTCGGTCCACACTGATACATGCACAATGGATAAAGAGTTTGCTCTATAGATTCCAGGGTCAGCTCATTTTTATAATTGAATTCCAAACCCCAGTCCATTCAATATTGCACAGCACTCATTATTCCTCTTCATTCTTTATAGGTTGGATGTTACAAGCTTATGCATTTCAACATTTCAATTTTTGAGAGAACTCCAACTTTCAGAGGACTGAGAATAAAATGAAGCCATCCGTGAACATTAAACCAAATCCATGTCTGACATAGTGCCTGTAGCTCCCTTAGCATAGCAATTTAGGCATTTGGCTCAGAAAAACCTGCCAAAATAATGTAGCTCCAGTCCCTATTGTGTGACTCCCCAAGAGGCATCATATTGATGCATTCAACTGTTGTCAAGTGAAGGGATACAGCACATTCAAAACCAAAACACTGAATTAGCACATTTATATAGAATTTATGAATAATGGTCTTTCAGGTCATATGGTAAATTCTTTTAAGTCTGGTGCTTATAAATCATACAACTCTGGTGACCAAATTGACAAAAATAGAATTGAGTCCTGCAGTTGCTAATGGCATTGTTTCACATATACATGTTGGAGCTCTGCAATGAGTTGTGCCATTTGTCCAACCATATTAATCAGTATTTGAATGTGTCTCTGTTCAAAGATGGTTTGTGGGATGTGATCTTCATTTGGTCGTCCATTGATGACCTTGGTGCCTTGCTAGTGGATCCTGGTGCTCACAGACTGCTGAAGTTGTCTGTATGCAACCTGTAAATTACCAACAAGGTTTGAAACCACTGCTGTGCTGTGTGGAAACATTCTTTTAAAATTCCCCAAAACCCAAGGGATATTTATTTTCAGGTTGACGCAGGTATACGAATGCTGCAGTTGGTGCTTCTGTCAAATGAGTTGCAAACAAAATGCTGCTTTGAGGAGGCAACATTGTGTAGACAATGTTCTGCATACACATCAAAAGGGTTACATGAAAGTCTAAAAGACACCCTACCTCTAAGAGAGTAAAACTATGTTGCTTGTAGTAGTATTTTATAGCACAGACCTCAGATAGTAAGTATTTCAAACAGACTACCAAGGAAAGAGAAATTAATAAAAAGCAAAGTTATAAAAATAATAAATATCATCTCCGGACTGGAGGCTGCATCGATAATTTCAGATAAGCTATCACATTGACGTGTGTTTTTACTATGGTGAAAAATGTACAGTATTTGTATCACCCTAACAAATATGGTTTGGCTGGGTTTGAGCCTTGCATTATGGGGAACGAGGGAGCTTTTTCATCCAAAGCCAGCAGTGAATTGGGAAGGAGAGGAGAACAGGGGAGAGCTGAGGGTACAGTGAATATTGCCTCTAAAGCCCCAAACATGAATCACTTTCAAAAGGCCCACAGAGGCACAAAGAAATAGCTGCAACACCAGCATGGACACACACACACACACACGCACACACGCACACACACACACACACCCATACACACACACACACGCACACTCAAAGTATTGGTGGGTGAAATAGAAGAAAAGAATGACTTTGAAAAAAAACAAAAAAAAAAAACAGCTAGTTTCTCTTTCCTTGTTTTCTTTAGTTCCCTTTTGTACTTTCATTGTTTCTTGCTTTCTATTCCTTCTCTGTATTCTTTCTTCATCTTCCTCACTTTGCCTTTCTCTTCCCCTCTCTGGATCAATTTGTATTTCATACACCTAATACATTCCCCCAGAAATCATTACAGAGCACTGAGCAGGATCTAAACAGAATCATACTTAATAAGGAGTGGTGTCTTTAGGAATACACTGACACATAGGAGGGGGGTTAGTTGAGGGTGAGAGGGAAAGAGGGTGCCGGGGGGCCCACAAACTGCAGGAAGGCAGGAAATTGTGGCAACTGTAAAGAGGATGTTGAAGAGTGGAGGAGGAAAGAAAAAGGTGTTAGACGTAGGTCCATAGACACAAATATATTAAATGCTTAAAATGCTAGCCACCTTTAACATAGAAACTTTAAAATAAAAGTGCAATAAAATATGCAATAAAATAGGTTAATAGCAGAACTCATCACTCAGTCATAAAATACCCTAAAACAAGGATACAAATTAAAGCCTATATGTGAATATAAAATACACAAAAAACAACAAAACATTGTTTAAATGTTAACAACCATTCAATAGAAAAACAACCATCAAAAACTAAAATCTTCATTCATTACCCTTGAAAGTCAGACTGGATTGAAAGATGGACTAAGGTCTTTTTGGACTTTTCATGGGAAATTAATGAAATGACAATAACAAAAAAACAAAAAATCACCAATATCACCAATGGAACTATTTATAAAGGCAACTGTAAAAACTTCAGAGTGATCTATATGCAACAATACAATAATCAAGGCATACATATCAAGTAGGGAAAACAGGAACAGCACAATACTTCACTTCAACTGTGGCAAACTATGGCAAAATCTGTCAAAGTCAACGGGACGGCTGCGACTGCACTTAGTGCTCTGTAGTTGCACTCACTGATGCAGACACCAAGTCTCACACAGCCAGCAAGGTGTCTTGTCAGTCAGGTGAGGCAGATCCTGTGATTTGCTTTTGGTTTTATCTGTGGAAATCTTACAGACACAGTGTAGATTTTGACCTTTATTGCACAGGAGGAGAGAAGAATCTTCTCCTACTTACAAATTCCAAAAAGTTTTTGGTCCCTTGCTATAACTTGCCATTTCATGCCACTTTGCAATTCAATTCTCTCCATGCAAAATGTTTACTGAAAGCAAATTCAGTCAGTGTGAACAGGTTTGAGGTGCATTTGACAACATCCTCCTTTTGAAATCAGTTGCTGTTCTACCTGAAAAACAGGGAAATAAACAGAATGAGCCTTTTTCGCATTCTGCTCCATCCTCTCCAGCTTTGGGAGGTACGTCTATCTCCTGTTTCTCTGTTGTGAGGTCACAGACTGCACTGACAGTGCTGATCATTGTGTGCCACGTCTCGGGGCTCAAGTCTGGAAGAGATCCCAAGTCTAGGAGCAATTCTTTGTGCCCTGTGTTACGTGACTCCTCAAAGGATCTGAACCACTGCACTGCTCCATCCAAGAACAGGTCAATAGGGCTGGAGCGGCAACTCTGTTAAACAGTAGTTAAGGCCACAATTTTGTCATCAAGGACCTCTGAATACGTGTGTTTTGTTGCAGCATATAGAAATACAACTAAAGAGCATGGTATAAGTTTTTGCCTTTTTTATGTCATCCTTGTTACATTCCCAAGAAGGACTGATTTGCTTTGAAAACTTTCTTTGAGGACTTCTACTGCAGATGTCTAGGTTGAAAATGTTTACAAAATCAAAACTTTTTTTCAGATGTCCTACACATTTAGACTGTTGTTTTAACACCATTTGTCACCAAATGACTATATAGTGTACTACACATTGAAATATAGTCACTGAAATGTTGAAACAATGGTTATTTATAAGATAAGATATTCCTTTATTTGTCCCACAATGGGGAAATTCCAATGTTACAGCAGCAAAGTGGATAGAGAAAAAACAGTATAAAAAGACAGTAAGAGTAGGAAAATAATAAATAAAAAATAAAAACACTATGTACAAGAGAAAAAACAATAAGAATCCACAAACAACAGATAACACAAATAGTAGCAGCAGCAGCAGTTGCACATGGGCAATAGATTGCACAGTAATTATTGCACATTGTTATTATATATAAATATTATATATATTATATATAAACATTAATTATTATTATTAATGCCGAGATGGGGGGGGGGGTCTACTGGGAGCAGTGCTGGTTGTTAAACAGTCTGACAGCAACAGGAAGGAAGGACCTACGATATTTCTCCTTCACACATTTGGGGTGAAGGAGTCTGTCACTGAAGGAGCTGCTCAGTGTACTGATGGTGTCCTGCATGGGGTGGGAGACATTGTCCATCAGTGATGATAGCTTTACTATTATCCTCCTCTCTCCCACCACCTGCACTGAGTCGAGGGGGCAACCCAGGACAGAGCTGGCCTTCTTAATCAGTTTGTAGAGTTTCTTCCTGTCGGCTGCTGAGATGCTGCTGCTCCAGCAGACCACTCCAAAGAAAATGGCTGATGCAGTATCAAAGGACCTCAGGAGCTCAGGAGCTCTCCCTGCACTCCAAAGGACCTGAGTTTCCGGAGCAGATAGAGTCTGCTCTGGCCTTTCTTATAAAATGCATGAGTGTTATGAGTCCAGTCCAGTTTATTGTTCAGGTGAGCACCCAGGTACTTATAAGAGTCCACTCTCTCTATGTCCATATCCAGAGTGTTCACAGGTGTCGGGGGGCGTGACTGCGTTGATTTGGAGGCAGTTCCACTGACACCAGTCCACAAAGTCCTTTATCAGTTCTATGTATTCCCTGTCGTCGTCATCAGTGATGAGGCCTACGATGGCAGAGTCATCAGAGAACTTCTGCAGGTGACAGTGCGGAGAACTGTGCCTGAAGTCTGCAGTGTACAGGGTGAACAGGAAAGGAGCCAAAACTGTTCCCTGTGGAGCCCCTGTGCTGCAGACCACCATGTCCGAGACACAGTCCTTGGTCCTCGCATACTGTGGGCGGTTGGTGAGGTAATCCATAATCCAGGATGTGAGGTGAAAATCCACACCTGAGAGCTCCAGCTTGTCCCTCAGAAGCAGAGGCTGGATGGTGTTGAAAGCACTGGAGAGGTCGAAGAAAGTGATCCTCACAGTGCTCCCAGGCTTTTCCAGGTGAGAAAGAGCTCTGTGAAGAAGGAAGATGACAGCGTCATCCACCCCGATGCCAGGCTGATAGGCGTACTGCAGCGGGTCCATGGATGGTCCCACCAGAGGGCGGAGATGGGCGAGGACCAGCCGTTCCAGTGTCTTCATCAGGTGCGATGTCAGCGGCACCAGCCTGTAGCTGTTGAGGTCCCTTGGGTGCTTGTTGTAGACCAACAAAGGTGCAGCGGCCAGGTCAGGACCCGTTGATATTAAGATACCTGACTCAAAAGTGACTAATTAGTTCGATCGTCTGTTCGGACTACATCGGAAAAGCTACAAAATGACCCTGAAAAAAGTGAGAGGACATGGAGGAGATTAAAAAATCTCTGAATTTCATGTCCCTGGAGATGGACAAAATGGCGAAACAACAAACAGACATACTGTCACTAGTCGAGGAAGTGCGCCAGCTAAAATTCCAACTACGTGAGAAAGACAGGAAGATCTTTGATCTGGAACGGAGAGTGGATACATTGGAGCAATGCTCTCGTCTGGATGATGTGATTATTAGCGGATTACAAACTAAACATCAAACCTTTGCAAGAACTATGGTCGGAGATAAAAACGGAGAAGATTCTCCACAAAGTGAAATGATCGCACTGGAGCAACAGGTTGTCCAATTCCTCGAGACCAAAAACGTGCATATACAAAGCCAAAACATAGTAGCCTGTCACACTCTTTCCAAGAGAAGTGCAAAAGCTACGCCGATAATCATATTGCGTCTCCAGAACCGCAAACACAAAACCGATCTTCTGAAGCAGGCCAGAAAGTTGAAGGGGACGGGAGTGTATATAAATGAGAATCTAACCAAGAAGAATGCGGAGATTGCAAGGGAAGCAAGGAATCTGAGAAAGCAAAACAATACTACATGGATAAGAAATTGCAAGATATGGATTAAGCTGAACGGAACACCGGAGCAAGCAAAGGTGATGTTGGTGAATGAAGTAAAGGATTTGGATAAATACAGATGAGGATTTATGATTTATTATGACCTGTCACAGTAAGAAAGAGGATATGAAAAAAGAGGATGAACTGGATGCAAGTATGTGTACACACACACAGACACTCGCGTAATCATCACACATGATCACAGGTACAAAAGCACGGAAACAGGGACGCACACACATCTCATTATAATGCACATAAAAATACAAAGCAAGGCATCAGGACGCACACAACCATATGAACTTAATGGTAGAGCTTGATAGAGACTTTATTTTCCCGTTCAAAGAAGTGGAGGAGGATGAAATGATAGACGCGATCGATGAAACAAGGAACTGTCCACACAAATTGACTGCAACAGTCTTAACACAGAAGTTCAATCTGGACTGGGCTGAAGACAAAGCCAACCAGGACATACAATTCACATTTCCATTCACTTTCAGAGAACTGAATGTGCTGAAAGAGAAAAAGTACAGCTTGGTGGAACTTGTTCATCACTTCTTTACTGAAACCAAAGAAGCAGGAATCTGCAGGTTTGAAGAGTTCCAGGTTGTGTTCATCTTTGACGGTCTGGATGAGTGTCGACTTCCTCTGGACTTCCACAACACTGAGATCCTGACTGATGTTACAGAGTCCACCTCAGTGAATGTGCTGCTGACAAATCTCATCAGGGGGAAACTGCTTCCCTGTCCTCGCCTCTGGATAACCACGACCTGAAGCAGCCAATCAGATCCATCCTGAGTGTGTTTACATGGTGACAGAGGTCAGAGGGTTCACTGACGCACAGAAGGAGGAGTACTTCAAGAAGAGGTTCAGACATGAGAAGCAGGCCAGCAGAGTCATCTCCCACATCAAGACCTCACGAAGCGTCCACATCATGTGCCACATCCCAGTCTTCTGCTGGATCTCCGCTACAGTTCTGGAGGATGTGTTGAAGACCAGAAAGAGAGGAGAGCTGCCCAAGACCCTGACTGAGATGTACATCCAATTCCTGGTGGTTCAGTCCAAACTGAAGAATGTCAAGTATGATGGAGGAGCTGAGACAGATCCACACTGGAATAAAAAGAGCAGGAAGATGATTGAGTCTCTGGGGAAACTGGTTTTTGAGCAGCTGCAGAAAGGAAACCTGATTTTCTATGAATCAGACCTGACAGAGTGTGGCATCGGTATCGGAGCAGCCTCAGTGTACTGAGGAGTGTTCACCAGTGGCGTGCACAGACTTTTTGAAGGGTAGGGGCGGAAAGAAAAAAAAGGGCACATATAGCGCGTCCTCACCACTGTAGAGGGCACTTTAGACATGTTTTATATGTTATACAAATGGCACATTATATAGCCTTAAAACAGACTAACTAGACAGACTACTCAGGTTAGTTTGCTGTTAGGATCAGCATCCACGAGAACTGTGTGGATTTCAACATTGGACTGTGAAGAACACACAGCGACATGGATGTATGAAGGAAATAAATCCCCAGGTGGTCTGGGGGTCTTCCCCCAGAACATTTTCAATTAAGTAGATTCCATTAAAAGTCATTGCAGCAGTGTGAACACCGAGGGTGAACACTGCAGTGAACACGCAGTGGGAACACCGAGGGTGAGCGCGCAGTGGGCACACTCAAGTGTGAGCGCGCAGTGGGAACACCGAGGGTGAGTGCGCAGTGTGCACACTCGAGTTCAATTAAGTAGATGCCATTTCCTGTATTCTAGTGCATTTCAACACCATATTAGCACCAGATAATCCAAAGTGCTTCTGTGAGATATAGTTTTGGCTCAATATAGACCAACAAAGGTGCAGCGGCCAGGTCAGGACCCGTTGATATTAAGACACCTGACTCAAAAGTGACTCATTAATTCGATCGTCTGTTCGGACTACATCGGAAAAGCTACAAAATTACCCTGAAAAAAGTTATCGAGGACATGGAGGAGATAAAAAAAACTCATGTCCCTCGAGATGGACAAAATGGCGAAACAACAAACAGACATACTGGCACTAGTCAAGGAAGTGCGCCAGCTAAAATTCCAACTAGTGCACTTTAGCACCGTTTTGGCTTCCAAGAGGGCACTTGAGGGCAGTTTAGCAAGCGTTTTGGCTCCCAAGAGGGCACTTTAGCACGCGTTTTTCAACAATTGGGCCACGAGGGGGGGGCGACCCCTGCCTGACCCCTTTTTCCACATACCAACTTTTTTTTTCTGTGCCCCAGGATTCCAGTGCCAGATTCTTCTCATCTCTTGGCACACCACTACAGCCATTCCACCCTTTTCACCAGCTTCCCAAACCCCTTCATCCATGTGTATTTTGATTCATTAAATCAGATTGTCAGCACCTGGGTCCCCATAAAAACTGCATCAACTATGAACTTTTAAGTCAACATGGATAAGAAGTATCAAAAATCATCAAATCATTACAGCTACTGAGCCTGCACATCAACACATCCATTTCCATGACAACTGAACGTACTTCATCTGCTGAAGTCTTGTGATATAATCAAAAGTTCTAAAACAAACGTGTACAGTAAACAGGCCTTGGATTGAACTTTCATGCTCAGTATAAATCAGGTTTGAATTTATATGTACATTTTTTTTCATGTATTTTGGAAGATAATATGTTAGTCCTTAGCTTAATGTTAGAGGGCACACATGCCATTTAAAAAGAACATAATGTTTGTATGTTTGTTGAACCAGTGGGACATCGAGACTGCAGGGTTTAATATTCTGCCTCATTGGGCCACTTTTCCCCCTGTTTTCCCTTTGCTACTTCAGGCTATTGTTTGTTATCTTCTGCTATATTTTGCTGCGTTAATGTGATTCCTGCTACTTTTGGCTGCGTTCTTTGTGTTCTTGGTTTCTTCCTGCTGCACTGTTGTCTACGAAAATCTAAGCATATCATTAAAACTTGTGAGCATAGTGACAAGAGAGGCCTAGCGTACTGGCCTCCACGCTGTAAACTATAATGCTGTCTAGTGGATTATTACTGAGGGAAATACTGTACAAGCATTGTTATAAACCTGTGAGACACACACTGATCCAATAATAAGTCAGCGAGATGCTACAAGACCCCAAAACAGACAGAGAGGGATTGGGAAGTAAGCAAAAAGGAAGGGGGAGAGAGGATGTTCATTAGCCATGAAATCTGTGTTAGATTAGTACATAACAAATATGTACATGTCCTGTTTGAAAGTCCCAGAGAGAGAAGGAGGAAACAGAACCAGTAGATTAACTATAAAGAATTAATTGCAGCGCAAAGGTAAAGCAGCAGGATTTTCACAGGGAGCTAGTTTTATGGAGCTGAACAGGTGTCTGCTCATGTTTTCAGCTGGGACACAAACACTCGAGTGCCATTTTGTGCGGAGGTAATGCTGTGCAGCCAGGCCAACGGGAGTGGAGGCAAGTTTTCAGCCAAAACAAGTGAAGCATAAAGTAAAGAAATTCTGTTTGGGACATGGTCAAGGCCAAAACGGCCATAATGTCCTCTAGGTCTGTTTGCTATAATTTAATAATTTCATGGCATATGACTTTCTAGAGGCGACATTTGTGAGTGTGTATGTGAGTGTGTGTGGGGCACAGTAGAGCGAAGGGAGCGTGCAGCTGAAACTTTGTAAATTGAATGGGAGACAAGGAGCATTTTTACTGGCCCCCAGCACAATGTGAATATAATTACAACAACTATATTGATCAAAACAGAGTACTTTGAGTTGTGAAATCAGTGCAACAACAGTATGTGTTCATGTGGAATTGTGAGAAAAAGTTAAAGCAATGAATTCTGGGATTTAGAGTATAGGGTCATGCACATGCTCTGCATATTTTTCACTTTACCATGGTAATTTGGAGAACTCTTTATGATTTGTACATTTTATACTTTTAGACCACAAAAATGGCAAATATTCTCTACTATAGGGAGAGATTTTTGGTCCAGACTTTGGACTTGGGACAAATTGAGGTTCAGCTGCTCAAGAACACTGTAGAACATAAAGACAGGTGGACCTGGGAAGCATCAACCCTACCAAGTACCACAGCAGCCCCAGTGTTGTGAAACTGAAGCTATTAACTACTTTTTCTAGCAAAAACACCAAGCTTATCCAATAATAAATATGTTCTGTCATATATAATTGTAAATAGAGTATATTTTGGTTTCGTACTGTTTGGCAGACATAATGTACAATATTTTGCTATTGTCTAATGTTTGAAATGAAAAGCAATTCATTAAGAAAGTAATTGGCAGACTAAAAATACAGGAGTAGTTTGAGACTTTCTATGAAAAATACAGGGAGAAATACATTAAAGAGCCAAAGATACACATTCCTCTTCCAAAGGCGTCTCAGCAAAATTCAATGCAGCGCAAGGATATGTTAGATCGTGTTAAGAAAGTAATGTTAAGGGAAAAGTGGGTGCAACAGAAAAGTAAATTGCACCTATTCATCACAAAACCATTGCTGAAGTGTACTGAACATCACTGATTGATGTTCTATAACATTGGATCAAGGTCGAATTTTCTTCTACCTCTAAAATTGACATTCATGCCAATTTCTTCTACATCAATCCTATCTCTTCTTAACATGAGGAGTGTTTTCGGAGAGAACTCTCAACTATGATGTTCTTGTTTTTGTGGGTTTTTTATTTTCTCTCATTACGTCTCCCAGAGTGGTCGAATACCCAAAGCAAAACACAGGTTGAGCTTATGAGTGCAGAGCTGGTGAAGGTTAGATGCTGATTCATGGATCTGCTCGATATGATGCCTGCTCATCCAGAAGTATGTCATATTGACTGTTTGTTCCTCCTACACTGTCTGACTGGTAAACCTCCCAGATGTGTGATGTGTGTGGCTGAGTGAAAGTGTGATGTTGCTTTCTGCAAGAGCATGGGTGGAATGAACTAAATATATTGGTTTGTGAACTGTTTGTAAGTCTAAGAGCCTTTTCACACCTGGAAGTCTGAACCAAGGTTAAGTTTTGGTTTCACATTACAATTCTGCGAGCGCACTGGAGAACAGTATGACATACCTACGTCCTGTCGTCATCTGGCCTATGTGAGCTTCTCCCTATGCTTACAATACAATTGATTGGTTTGAAAACAATCACCATTTTGTTGTTTTTCCATAGTCACGATTGCCTGCCAGAACTTCCTGTAATTGGTCTGAACATCCCAAAAAATATATTTTGTACAAGTTACATAGCTTCACTTCACTTTAACCCTTTATAGGGCACTCATTGAAATACTTGGAAATTTAAAATTTCAACCCTGGAGTGTTATTGGTGGATATAAGAAGACATTTTTTTTTAAAAAGTCAGTTTTAGTCTGAAAATCAAAGTCAATGATATCTACGTGGGCTGGCACAACAACAATCTGTGGCACAGCAGGCCTCCTCTTCCCATAGAAGGACCGAGAAGACAGCTGCTGCAAAAGAAATATGCCACATCAATATACTATGAAAATATGTAATAAATAAGCCATAAGCAAATCAAGATCAAGCCCACTTTGAATTATTTGTGAAAGAAAGCCGTAACATTGAAGTGTATATTAGTATATCACCCATAAAAAAAAAAAAAAAATATGCCATAGAAGTGCAATTAAAACCATCATAATGAAGTGACCATATATGGTTCCCTGCCCGATAAAGGGTTAATATTGTACTAAATTGCTGAGACATTCATTTCACACACACTTCTGCACAGTGTACCTAATATCGATACAGACTTTAATTATCACATCAAAATCCTACAGCATAGTACCGAAATAAAGATGAAAGTTAACATTATGGACAACCTTTTCGTTCCTCTTTTTTTGCTACATTCTATCTCTTATCCAATCATCATCATTCAGAGCACTCCCAATTCATTCCATATCTCTCCTCATCTGCCCATCCATCAATACATCCACTCATTATGTTGTCCACAAGAGAGAAATAAAACTTTGTGGCCTCTACTAATTCACCCAATCCCTCCATCCAGCTGTCCAACCATTCTCTCTATCTCATCCCTGAGGATAAGATGAAAGTAGAGAATATATTCCTTTCTATCATGGAGGATTTAGGGGACCATCTCAAGTTAATGAGGGGTTTTAAAAGTTAAGAGAAAAACAGAGCAGACGATAATAGAAGAGAGTTATTTAAGGGGAGAAGAGTGTGCAGTCCACAACGTGTGTGTTGGAGAGTTAGGTTGATGTATTGTTATACAGTGTGAGTTTTCAAACTTTGAAATTAGAAATTGGCCAGATGTCTCATTTGTATTCTGATTCTAAAAGCGACACATTGATCCTCGCAGCCACAGAAGTCAGCTTAGTCACATGGTCCATACAGCACCCAAATATATATGGCCATGACCTATCTCGATGACCCAGATAAACACATTTGGTCATTATTCTGCATAGCCCCATGCTTACACTGCTCCTTGACACCTCTGCACTACCAAGAGAAGGTTTGCAGTTTAACCTCCTTCTGCGGCATTAGTATTTAGGTGTCTCTCTATGTGCTCATGTTCAGTCAGTGTTGTTTATCTCAGGCTCTGCCAGAGAGTTTGTGAGCCCAGTCCGTAGCAAACTTCCTCAGATCTGTTCCAGAGCATCATATTAGCATATCCATATAGCCAAATCAAAATGTGCATCATATTGCACCAGGTAAAAACCTTGAGATATGTGATTATTTGTGAAGCTTATATCAGCCATGTAAACATGTTGATGTGGTGAGTGTAATTAGTTTTGCAGTTATTTAGTTATAAAGCCAGGTATTGGACAATTACAATTTTACTTTTGATAGCGCTAAAGCTAAGGTCAGGATCACCAGCGTCAGTAGTATTCAACCTCTAGTCACCAGGAATCTGGTCTGTACTGCTGTGCATACTGTAGTTAAGACCAACACTGCCATCCCTCGAAATGCAAGTGTGGCTAAAAACTTACTTCTAGCTTTGATTTAGTGCCCATGATTGCCTCAAATACTCCAAATTTTACTGTTACAAGAGAGGATTTTGATTCATTCATTTAATTCCTTTTTATACATATGTTCAGATCTTTTCAAGAACATCTTTATAGAAGTTGACAGTGTTATTGGACACTAATCATTTATCCTGCCTATATTATGAGTGACAAGAACCCTACCTAGTTCAGCTTTCTACAGTTACAACTATATATATATTAGTGTACATGTAGGCAAGTTAGTATATGGAATGGAAAATATCTGAACCTACCCTTTAAGTGATATAACTGTATCTTGTTAAGCTTGGTTACACTCTTTATTGTGTTGAAGCTGGGCTGTAATAGTAGCAGATCGACTATATGAAATGTTTTTTAGTATTTTATGGCTATAGCTCTTGGTATTTGTGGCCACTGATATGTGTCTAGAAATATATTCAAGCTTCTGATGTTTAATTTCAGCTTTTGTGTGTTTCTATAATTATACCATATTGGTTCTTATTTGAGGTTAATGACGTACTGAAAATCTGGCTTAGATTTATTTTGGTGCTGGCAATTGGTAATGCATGATTGCCTACAGAGAAAAAAATCATTGGACAGGACTACAGAGAGAAAGTGGGAGAGGGAAAGAAGAAGGAGAGATCTCCCATTTGGGCAAAACAACAAAGTCATACAGAGGAATAATTTTGGTTAGGCCAGAGAAAAGAGAAGGGAAGCCAGTGCCAGTATCTACAGATGGTATTAAATGGCTTTTTTTGTGAGTCAGAGCCATTGATTTAGTCTGGTCAGTGCAGTTTTCTGTGGTTGCCGTGTTAGTGATGCTGTCTTGCTCAGTGTTTTTGCTTAGTGACTGATTATTTTTACATTTTAACACATTCTTTCTGTTAAATGCTTTGAATTCAACCGAAGCATGTTGTGATGTCTCTGACAGGCCTCTGTGGATTATAGAGAGAGTCAATCAACGCCCCCGCAGCAGCTACAGACATAGATTAGTGTCTTTTTGTGATCCCTATTTAGAAATTATATTTATTCTTAGAGATTTGCCAGATAAGTCACTACTGTCACAACAATCTTCCAAAGTGTAGTCAATAAATTCAAAAATCAGCCAAACAGGATATGATGCAGGTGAGGTGTATTAATTAGGTTTTTCTTTCATGCGGGCTCCTTGACTTGAGTTTTGTTCAATAATAATGAGATTTGAAGTGTTTTTTTTAGATGGAATAATGGATAATTAATTATGTAAACACTGATCAATCACTGATTTGATTACTTTCACCAAGGATTTTAAACCACTGTGGATGGATTATGTGTCTGAATTTAATATAAACATCAAGCAGACTGATGTAGTTATTATAGACAATTACAATATAGCCAGTGGCTACCTGTTTGTTTGTGCACGTCTAAATTGCAGGTATTAAAATTGGCTTCTGGAGGTTAGAGAGGAAACAGTTGGACTTAATTTGAAATTAGACAACTGCTGAATATTGATAATGTTACCACCAGGGACAATGGAAAGAATCTGGGCATAGTGTTAAATTGGTATTCAGGACTGTAAAGCTGTTTAATTTTTAGGAAGTAATGTTTGTCTATAGGACACAAGAAAACTCTTTGATCTTCTTTGCAGATTTCTCTTTAACAGCGCAATAATGGTACCATATATTTACAAATGCAGAGTTGAAGGGTAACAAGAACAAAACACAAAAGTGCCAAAATGTAATACGAATCATCAACCAGTTGTACACATAACTTATATTGCTTATTCCCAAAATTACAAATCAATTGTCAAACAACATTAGTCTATTGTACATGTCCTATACAAATAAACAAGACTATTATTAAACAAGTTCCAAATTGCAAATACTAAAGAAAATACCAAGTCTGTAAATGCAAAAACCCTGAGTGTATTGAACTTGACAGTGTGTTTTATTGGTTATAAATTCAATTTGTCATCTGTAAGAGGAAGAATGTGTTATTTCTTAACTTTCAAAAGTTACATAGTCCTACTTTAATTTACAAAGTAAACAGACTTCTGCTCCATTTATATAATTATATAACAGTCTTGGCAGATAGTTGCAGCCAGACTAGCTTTAGCGTAAATGTGCCAAGTGGAATATAAATTAGCTTAGCAGATGTGAAAAAAGCTAACAGTAAAATTCACGTATATATGCAAAATGGAAAGGAGAAAAAGGGGATCTACAGACACTACAGTGGATGTGGGTATGCACTGTTGACCAGGCTGCCTATTGGCTAGTTCTGACTGTTTTATTAGAATGTGTTATCCAGAAGTAATGTTCATCTCTCCTTTAAGTGTATGTGCATTAGTATTTTTATATGGAGAACCTTTTCAGGCAGCAGCTTTGAAATACACAAATTTCTGCATAGTTTTCCCCATATACTCTACTACTCACAGTGTGGCAGGAAAGCCTGTGAAAGTGCATTAAGACCAGTCACCTTTGGAACCAATATTAATGGTATTGTTTTGAGTAGGATGGCCACTGCTTTATATTCAAGGAAATATTCCACTTCAGCGTTTTAAATCACAGATCTTTGACAATGACTAATCTCCTCCCTGGAGTGCCCTTTGCAGCTCCTCGCAGACTATATGGAGTTCAGCAGAGCAATGCGAGCTGAGCTTTAGAAGAAGTGGAAAAGTTATTATTGCTCTTCCAACAACTGTAGATGAAAATCTGTCTCACAAGTGAGACTCCAAATTTAAGGCCAAAGAGCTCGGACCTTCTGCTTTCTCTTATGTCCATCTCTCGACAGTGTAATAGAGCAGCAGAACGTACCCCAACTTTTTCTAAGAAAGAAACTTCTATTCGTTAATTTCTGAGATCAATGATCCCATTCAAGGGTGCAGGCAGATGTAAGCTATCCCAGCATGCATTGGGTGGCAGCCGAGATAGACCATGGATTGGTCCCCACTCTGAGAAAGACACAGTATAATGGTAAAGATGTAGCTGAGATGTCACGAGTGCTTCCCCATAGCACATCAAATTGTTGCTAAGCTAAGACCATAACTGACTTAAATTGCTTTATACACCTATTAAAGTCAAAATAAAGACTACATTTTCCAGGAAAACCTTTTTCTGTCACAAAGGACGTTTTTACTTGCACAGCATTTCTTAAGTAAACATGTACATGCCATAAAGCAATCCAGCAAATGTCCTATAAGATCTGCTCTGATGGGACATAATGTAAAATAAACTATAGAGCCAAAGTGAAAACTGTGATAACACTATAATAATTCATTTTTTATTATTTTACTTATTATGTGTGAGTGGAAATGGCACCCCAAAACCAGACTGTTAAAGTTGCACGTTCTACGTTCACAGCCACACTATCGACAACAAGGCCATTGTTTAGACAGAAAGGACTCTGGACCCTATGCACAAAAAAGGTGCAGGGTGACTCTGGTAAGATTAAACTGAGACAAAAACATGTGATAAATGTGCCAGCAGCAGATGGAAATCAGTGTCTTTGGTCTGGGCCCATCCTGAACACCATCCAGCTCTTCTCACAGACATTTGCCAGGGTCTGTCGCAGTTAGTGGACTTCAGCCTCCTTTTTCTGCCTGTTCTCCTTCCTTACATGCCATGCATTTAAAGACTGTCTTCAATACAGTTACAATGATTTTTACAGGTACAAACTGGACACAACCATGCTAACAGCATCTGAAGACCAACCGATATGACTTGACTTGAATTGATTACTTTAGAAGCTTGTTTGAGTTGGTTGACTGTTTGATCAAAAATGGAACCACCAGCATGTTTTGGTGATCATGAACTGGATTTCAGTGGTGGCCAAAGGTGAATGTTTGAGTTTTCATTCCTTAGAAATACTTCTTGTCAAAGCAGATACGAGTGTAAAACTGCTGCCAGTCAATAGCGCTTGATTGCAGCACAGCTCCTTGTTGATGTTGCTATGGACAATGACTGGTTACCACTACTCCGAGCAAGTGACTACTTAACAGTTGGTAGTGTGGCCAACTGGTCTAAGGTGCTGGATTAAGGCTCCAGTTGCAATGGAGGTGCACGTTCAACTACACTCAAGACTAAGGGAATAAACTGGGAACACTCAACGTCACACCCAATTTGAACAGTCACTGCAATCACTATCTACTCATGTTTTGTTCACATAGTCAGACACTTCGATGTCTTTTCCCCCAATAACTTTTAAGAAATGGAGCCATTGCAGTTTCTCCTCTATTGGCTTACTGCCGATTATGTTTGATTACGTGAGCAGGTGATTAATCTAATAATCCATTAGGTTGTCACTTTAAGGAACCACAAATTCAGTTGAGTTTCAACTAACACAGTGTTTCTGTTAGTGTCACAGATGACACTAATATTTCTATATTGAACTGGTCCTTTAAGGCCATCAGAAATGAAATATATCACATTCTCTGGAGGTCTTTGTGTTATTTCAGGGCAGAATGAGTTCAAATCAGATGGTTTATAACATCTGTGACCCTCTACTGTGCTGTGTATCTCAAATCAGCACATGAGGGAATTACATTTAAGGAGTCGTGCTGGAGAAACAGCATTTGGCCCTGTGGCCGATAAGTTTGAGATCAGCAAAAAAAGAAAAAAAGGTCTGATCTTATGATTGCTCTTGAATTGGAGGGTAATAGTCATATGCTCCCTTTTTTAGCGTCTACCATGTAACACGTTGACATCCAATTGCACTTCTTTCAGTACAGACATTCTGTCAGAAGCCTCAGTGTTTTATTTCCTGGACTACATTCACCTATTCTTTTCCTCCCTCTCTGCTTGAAAGATACTATTAGCTATTGGCACAGAGGCCCTTGTATTTTCTGCTCTGCAAAGACTTGACAGCATTACTTTGTCTTTCTTATGCAGTTCAGACACAGAGCAGAGTGTGACCAGTGTGAGAGCTGGGATGATTCACACAAGCCCAATCCACATTGTAGGGGGCTTTTGATTATAGAAGGATTCCTTGATTATCAGCATGTATTAATGTTTATTTTTATGTGGCATCAATTCTAATATACATTATTTAATCCGAAACACTGTGTGTTCCATGTAAACATCCCTCTATCCTTGTAGCTTTTCTCAAACCTCACCATCACTCAGCATCATCCATAAATAGCCACACACAAATAATTTAAAACTAAAACTACTGGATATATATTGTGTAATGTTGTGTACCTAGCTGCAGGTAGCTACTGTAAGTATGATCTTTATGAGAGTGAAAATGTAAAAGAAATACATTTTTTGTAAAGGCTGAAAACTGGTTTCTATCAAGTAAACTCTAAGATCTAATAATACATTTACTGCCAGTACTCACTTTGGAGTAGCACAGAAATTAATATCTTCTTTTTCCTGCATGGTGTAAAGCTGCCACATCTCCCATGCACCTGGGAACAACACTGGGCTGTGAGGTGATTTTTTGTGGTGTTCCCAGTTGGAATTGCAAGTCTAAAATACATCTGACAGAGAGTCACAAACACTCCAAACACTCCATTACATTTCTGACACATTTTGAGACCTGAGCCATTGGGTCCAATAAAAATTAAAAAGTTTTGAATAGCCAAATAAGTAAATTATTGTCCAGGGCGGCTCACCAAAAGAGGAACAGGTAGTGGTGCATTTTAGTTTTGTGTTTTAGTTTTGTGTTTGCTTGAAAGTTTATTTCTCTTTGATTCTACTTTTCATGGCAACATTGAATGCTATTAGTATATTTTAGGCTGTATGTGTGCAAACAGAGAACACTACATACATGATATGGATGCAGCAACCCATTAATTCAATTTATACAAGGTATAATTACATTAAAACCAAGCATATACATATTAATATACAGAACATGAACTATAAAACCTAGCAGGAATGTTTTTGCTGACAGGCGATGCTGCTTTCAGTAATAATAGGGCTGCATTAGCACATGTTGGCATGTTATTTCCCTCTCTCCTTTTCACTCAGGGTCTCTGGAGTCTTTCTTCAGACTGTTTACTAAAGGCAAAATGCAGAAGAAAAGAAAACATCCAGGAGTGGACCCCATACTCCCCACCACCCTGTGCTCCCGCTGCTTTCCAAAAAAACGCACATTATTGGCTCTGTCCAGAGAAAAAGCTTCTCCCATCCCAGTGGTGTCTTTTGGCAAAAAAGCACATACTGACGTCGCCTCACAGGATTTCTGGGACTTCACACACAGTTCACACAATTTTCAAACAGTTACCAGCTGCTGCCATGTGGAGCTGCTAATGTGCTGAGTTTCCCAGTGTAGTTTTAAATTAGATTTTCAAAAAAGCATTGGCTCTTCTCATATTCAGTAAGATCTATACATCATTAGCATGAATGTAGACTTTGTACATTATCTCTTCTTTTTTTCTGTGAAGGGCATCTGAGTAGGGGTTTTGTGTGTGTGTGTGTGTGTGTGTGTGTGTGTGTGTGTGTGTGCGCCTGAGGCCTCTGCAATTGGCATTCCAGCCCACATGTAGTCATTCTGTCTCGCTGATTGACCCTGTTGTCTAAATGAGGAGCGGTTAATTACCTCCTCACAGCAGCTCTGTTCACCATGCAGCCTACCCACCAAGACCACAGAACAGAACACAACACGACACCTCTGGTTAACAAATTAGACAGAGAGGCAAAGAGAGGCAGGGGGAGATGGAGACGCTGAAACAATTGCACAGTGTTAGGCAGCAAATGAGAGGAAGAAAAGAAGGGAAAAGGACAGATGACATCAAAGAATCTGCTAGCAAATGGAAGTAAGGGTGAGGAGAAAAAAGAAAACCACAGGAAAATGGCAAATAAATGAGAGGCCAAAACAAAATAACGAGAAGTTAAAACGGAAGATGAAGGGAGGTTAAATCAAATGATTTGGGGACGCTAATACAAATGACAGATGGAGAGAGTAATAGAAAGGAGAGGTGGAGAGGAAACTAAACTGACACCAAAACCGCAGGAATCTGCTTTAACAAATGGGTCTCTGCCACAGCCTACCAGCACTGTGCTGTGATACGGCCCATTTTTCATTAATGCTGTGATTTATCAACACAGTTCTGAGAGGATCGTCGCGGGGGCTTTTGATTAAGGCCATTAGATATTAGACATTAGCAGTGAGATTACTCACACGGCTGGGGTGCGTTTGATTTTCGGTGCCAGGGTTTGCCCAGGGGCAGCCACTGTGCCCTGCTGACTGCTCTTTTTGAAGCAGAACAATGACGGGGTCTCCCCAAGGAGCGCGCCATAGGTTAAGTACATTGTGCTGAGTTTGACCTTCGTCATCCCTTCCATATTTTTTTTTCTCTCTGCTTTTTTATATCTTGTCTGTCACTTGCTGTCTGCTTTTCATTTTCTTTCAGTATGTTCATAAGTCTGCAAGCTTTTCATAGAATGCTTAATCAGTAAATATAAAAATTAAAGCTGCAAAAAAACAAAATTGTTATATAAACAACAGATCAAATTACCATGAACAATGTGAAAGGGGGCAACTGTAGAGACGAACCCAAAGATGATTAATAAACGCTTCTTAGCCACAATAGGTTCTGCTTTGGGTGAAGCAGAGCTACAACTACACTACCAGATGTCACTAAATCCTACACAGCAGTCCTTTAAGGGTGCCACTGGTGCTGCAATGGAAGCTAAAGCCCCACAGAATATTAGTGCAGCACTTGATTTGAACATGAAGGACAAACTTCACAGCAACAGGCTAGGGAAGTCTGGCATGAAAGATTTTATTTACCAAAGTATTGTTTAATTTTTTAATTTGTTTACATCCACCTCAGTGCAAATGAGGAGCTGACAAGGTGTCTGTTTAGGTCTTTCCAGCTGACTGGAGTACAGTGGCTCTTCACTTTGAAAAGAAAATTGATACGTGTTGGTTTGTGGTTCGACAGCTGTTTTATGCTGAGCAACAATTACCGCACTCAGCAATTTCCTTGCCACCAGTTTGTGTAGCATGTTGGCCCTCAGAAATGAATAACATCAGAACTGTCCCAGTCTGTTATTTTGTTGTTTAAGGTTGCTTAGATATCATAGTTAAATTAAAATATTCACCCTCCTGGCTTTTGCTTGGGTACAGCAATTTCTTCCACTTCCTTCAAACAGCCCCAAGAAGCTCCACCAATCAAATGCTCGGTTTATGTTTAGATGGTAAATGGAGTAAAGGAGCATATTTGGGTTTATGGTCTGCCAATCCTAAGGAGGCAGAAACTGTAAGCAACTTGAGAAAGGCAACATGGGGCAAACATTTTTATTCAAATGCCTGCTGTTGCTCTTCTGTTATGACAGTTCAGCATGCTTAAAACCAAATCGTTTGTAAGGGTCTATCATTATTCTGAGTGGCCATACTTGCACAGAATGCAAAAAGCCTGCTGTCACAGACTCCTCTGGCTTCATCACATACCCTGCCTGAACTCTCTTCAAGAAGTCTGTGTGTTGATTGTGTGTTTTTGCAATCTCGACACAATGAATCATACAAATGGGGATAATCACACTTTCATACAGCTATGGCAGTCATGGAGTTGCACTTGATTGCTTTAGAATATTGTGTGGGGAGGGGGTACTAAACCCTATTTAATGATCCCACGAGCACTTGGTTTGAAGCATATGGACGCGGCTCCAGGGTATCAGAACCATTCATGTATCGCAAAGGTGAATTTTAAAGTTAAGGTACCAGTGTGTAGGAATTAGTGGCATCTAGCATCGAAGTTGCAGATTCTAACTAACTGAATAAATGTTCATTTTGCAAGCTTGGCGGTTCAACATGGTGGTAGATAAAACAATTATCAATATTTTCAGGTGATTATACCCAAATGAAAACAAACCTATGAATATTATGTTCTATTTCTGCCAATAGATCATCCTAAATGTTACACACAATACTTTGTATGCATTCTCTAATTCTGTCCCCCCTCAGTGGAAATTAGATGTTGGCTAAGTGAGTGATGATCATGAGATACAGTAAGAAGCATGTAGTATTGTTAGTATTCATCAGTCTTGTGTGTTAACAAGTTCTGAGAATGCTACACATGCACTGATCCATGTAAGCACATGTCCCTCCAGTGGACACATTTCTTCCCTTTGAAGGCCTCCACACCTTTTCATTCTGAGCCCACATGGATACTCATCCAGCATAGATAAAACAGAGCAGCTTTTATTTTGCTTACTGATCAGACCATAACAGACATCTCGATTCTTTCATCAGCATGATGAGTGGGTTTGATAACCACTATCTTCTCGAGAGGCGGACAGAGCTGTTGCCATAACGATAACCCTGTAATAAACAGAATAATGATGCCCAAACTCCAGCCAACGCTGTCACGCAAACCTGGAACGACTGTGAGTTGGCCAGCGCACTATGGTTATCAGAGGAGAGACTATTGGTGAACATCTCTCACCCACTTGAGTTTTTTCTTTCTCTGAATCCCTAATACTCTTGATTTCTCTCTCACAAGCAGCCGGCGTAATATTATTTTTTTTCTGTTACAAACAGCCTCTTGTGTCTCTCCCTTGTGCTCCCTCTTGCTTTGCCTCTAATTCAATTACTCCTTTGTCTTATCTGGCTCTTCACTGCTCTCTCCAGCTAATCTGATTATAAAGGAGAGCTGGCAATTAAAACACAGATATGAGAGAGATCTATCCTTCATGCTAGCTGCATTAATGAGATCCAGCTTCATGCCTCTCATGCAGCTAAAGTTCAATTAGGTGACACACTCGAGTGAGGAGGATGGTCTCCTTGTGGAGTGTACTGCATGTCAGCCTCTCCAGGATTTCACTGTTTGTTTGGATTCTGCACGTTTCTAACATCTTGCAGAAATATTGAATAAAAATACTTACTGCACAAGTATGAGAATTGTCAAGGATTTTGCATCAAACGAGATACTTTGCTTATTTTTATTCCAAAAGTCAACTTTAAAATAAAAATGAGTGCATGCATTTGCTTTTGTCTATTCTAATTATTTTTTGCATTTATGTACCTGAACAATACTTTAAATGAAGTTTGTTTGATTGGTTGATTGATTGATTTGTTCTGTGCTGCAATATCAGCATCATCTTTCTTTGCATACTCACAGCACTACCATATTGTTGGACTTCAACAATATCCAAAAGTGAGCCAACAACACAGAGCTGCCTCTGTCCCTCTGATATGTTTCTGCCTGTGTTTCTCTCTGACTCACTGTCTGATTGCAGCTCTCTAACACAGCCTACTAATTGAATTTAGTAATAATAAATAATTGTAGTCATTTGAAAACAGATGACTTGGTCTGATGGTAATATTCTTAACCCTGCCATCTTGGTTATTAATTTAAAACAATAAAAGCCTATCTGCTGAATTAGCCTCTGGGTTGAGGATGGATTGAAGGGCAACTGCCACCATTTAGATACTCACTTTATTTGGCTACCAAACTGCTCATATTAAAGGTACTCTGTGGAGTTTTTGGACCACGTTCTACTGGGCAATGTTTCCATAACTGGGTCCTCGTTTTATTTGTATTGTGCAAGTGTAACACACTAACAAAGGTAGTGAAGACTGCCAGCAAGTACATATGGAGGGGTAGTTTAGAATATTGCAAAAATCGGCAATCTTTATCAATCTTTATCAAATCTTTATGAGGACGCGCTAAACATGTTTAAGACCTCAAGGAATGTATTTAATTTAAAGTGTTTAGGCAACACTATTAGAAACACTGAATAATCTAAAAAATCTAAAAATCTAAAAATCTAAAGATTGCTAAACTTTAAATATGGCTTGTTAAAAACAGAGAGGAGTAATAACATTCTATCAGTACTCAGAAGCTGTTTGGTAAAACAAAAATCACCTCTAATGAATGGATTTGGTAGATATTTCAATGTTTGTAGACCTAATTTAAAATATTCTCAGTCTTTAAAGGTCCATTGTGTAACATTTAGGAGGATGTATTGCTTTCCCAACTACAACAAGCCAACATACCTGCTGCAAAAGCTCCATCAGTAGCTATGATTATTGCATTCACAGTATTTAGAGGTCTGATATGTTTGCTGTACACTCTTGCAGCTGCTTTGATATATGCCCACACATGGATTTTTGTAGCATCTTGGCGGGTGCTGGGGGCCTATTTGGACCCTCTGGAGTTCAATGCTGCTGTAGTCTGGTGGCTTTTTGCATCCCCCAGCCAGAATCAGAAGTATTTTTTTTTCTTTCACAGCTGATATTTACTCATCTGGCATGGCTGGCTCTATGTGTGTGGATGCGAAGGTGTGTATTTCAGTGCACATGTTTGTGATATTTACTCATTTGGCTGGCTGTGCCCTTCATATTTACGCGTGAGTGCCATTGCGTGCACGTGCGCAGTCATGTGTGATATTTGCTCAAGTGGTCATGCGGGTTGTCTGTGTGTGTGAAGTTGAAGTTTGCCATGTGGCTGGTTGCCTCTTCCCAATTCAATACCTTGAATTATTGTATTAGTATACTCACATACACACAATTACAAATTCACAAATTCATAATGCAGGGGAGACTGGGTTAAAAAGCAATACCAGCTGTCACATTTATTGACTTGCATAGGCTACATGCCAGTTACTGTGTTTTTACAGCTGCTGAAGTTAAGATACCAACTTGTTGCAAGCAAAATCATATAAAATACATATCTTAAAAAAACATTAAGCAAAAAATATGCATAAAATAGTTTAAATATTTACATAAATACATATTCATATAAATGATTAAACAACACGCGCTTCTCCCTCCATTATCCCCACATTACAATGCTCTGCTCCCCCGGGTTCTCTTGCTTCCTCCCACATCACAAAGACATGCAAGTTCATTGGTGACTCTGAATTGCACCTTTTATGTGAATGTGAGTGGGAATGGCTGTTTGTCTCTACAGTATGTGTCAGCCCTGTGATTAACTGATGTTAACTGGTGAACCTATGCTCATTTCAGTGATAATTGTCTGTTTTTGGCTCATTGTGAGAATTGGGTGGTGCTAGGTCAGTATCCTCTTCCTTCTAAGTGTAAGTCTGCCCTCAGTCAGCCTCCCTTGACAGTACTTGCTGTTTATATTGGTTCTAGTCTTAACATTTCATAATTGCTTATTTGTAATAAAATGCTTATTTTTTAAAACTCAAATTAACACTTATCTTTCTTATGTGTACATATATAAATAAATGAAGCTGTTATTTTGAGCTTAAAACCATTGCTAGTTGAACCAGGTATTTCATTGGGTGGAGTTTCTAAGATTTGAACAGTAACTTTATTAAAACAACGGGGGAAAACCGGTTACAGAAAGGAAGCAATGCATTGTTAGTAGTAGTTTGCTTGACTTAATTCCCTTCCAAGGCAATTCTCCCCCATAATGTATTTTATTTTCTTACTGGTTTGCTTTCATGTAATCTTTCAGATTCCTTTCTGTTCAGGTTTGTCACATGGTTCAAGCAACTGAAACCTTCAGAATGTTTCATACTACTTATCATTACAAATAGCAACCTCCAAGTGGTACAGCTTGGATACATGGGATTTTCCCATTTAGCATCCAAATTTGCAAACATTTTTTTAAATACAGGTGGGATACGTTACTGAGATCGACTAATTGAACATAACTGCTGATCAAGGTCTTTAAGAAGATGCTAATATTGATCTTTTGTTATAGTGTGTGATCACCATGGATGTAGGTATTCTAATGAGTTAAGCATTAACAAACCAGTTCCAGACAAAACATCATCTGATTCTTTCACATGTAATATGACCTCCACCTTTCTACTGAACCTGGATGTCTACTTTGGAAGATTAGATTGTAAGTGAATGGGACAAAAAGCCCTACAATCCAAACCTCAGTTCTCAGGCACACCGAACATCTCACACACAACCACTTACAAAAGTGGTCAAATAAGAGCCAAATATGGTTTGCAATATGTCTACACACACCAACACCAATACATTGACAAGTGTGTAGCTTTGATCAGAACCAAAACATGCTTATTAGTTATGGATTTGCAAGATACCCAACTGAGCAACAAACAAGGCGGGAGGTTTACTTTACAATTTTAAAAGAAATAAATATTACAAGATGAAGTAAAAATCAAAATTAGTAGCATCCCAAAATCCCAGAGCTGATAAAAATTTGATTTGGAACACATTAAATAACATTTGGGACCCACTCCGGATCAGACTGAGTAGCGCACAAATGATACAAATGAGTAATACATCAGGCAAACCAAACCATCAGGCTTAGACATTTGGTGGGATGAATTTATGACACCTTTTTTCTGCTAATCACACAGAGAGAGCAACTTCAAATATTATCACCCTTCTAGCTTGAAGGTTTGATATAACCTTAACAGATGTAACACATGTTGCAGGATGTGGGAAACATTTGTTGAAAAGTATGAAAAAAAGGTGTAAAAAAGTTTTTAGCGCAGGGAAACAAATCATCTGTGAGACTGTGAGAAACATGTGCTAGGAAACATTTTTTTAAGTTGATGGATTTAGACTGGGTGGGAGCTGGCGGAGAGGAAAGAGAGAAAGGGACAGAGCAATAAGAGATAAAGAGACAGAGAGCTAGAGATCATTGCTCCTTAAGTGTATTCACACCCTAAGTATCAAGCCATCTGCTATGCTAATGCAACCTTCTCATTTACAAGAATAAGTGGTAGACACACGCAGATGTTTAATTCATGCTAACCTAATGACTGCAAATGAGGCTAAACTCCAAAAGAAAACATTAACCTGTTTAGAACATCAAAGTAATGATGAAACAGATGCTCAGGACCAGTGATGACGACTTCCTTCTCAACATTGCTCATCGGTCCCTCTCTTTTCTTAAAGTGAATAGAATTTATATTGTCAGAATAACAGTGTATCAAATGACAATGGGAAAGGGGTCACTCGATCAACCTATGGACAATTATCACCTGAATCTGGAGTTCCTCTCGGCTGGCAGGCAGCTGTTTTCAGCAAAAAAGCTCTAAAATTTGCTCAAGTACAGTTTTGAGCCACTACACTATATTTCAAATATTCAAATATTATATTAGTCACTCTGAATGATGAGTACTTTTACACTCAGTACTTGAAGTACATTGTATAAAACTTCAGTCAGAAAGCCAGCACTGGCTAGTATCTATATATGGATGAGAGTGGGGCATGTCTCGCTTTGTTAATTAAAACTGGTGTTTTGCTGGCTTCTCAAATAGTCAATAAAAAATGAGATAAAAAGGGTATAAAAAAATGAACTGAGAGCACGAGCAAACAAAGCAGAGAGGCAGGAAGCAGTAAACGAGAGGACAAATGACTGAACAAAAGAAAATGTTTTTGCTCTGTTTCATTGCGATTATGTTCTAAAGCAGAAATAAATGACCAAAAAAAACTTTCTGTCAATATGATCAATTCTTTGGTCTGGAGTTTTTAGTCTCCTTTTTTCTAGCTCTTCATGTCGTCATATTATTTATGAAAATTAAGTAAATATATATAAAACTTATATATATATATATATATATATATATATATATATAACATGCACGAAAATAAAGGGGGGAAAAACCACTTCTGTCTTAACTTATGGGACACAAAAAAAAAAAAAAAAAAACATGCCAACATGAGTTTAGAAAAATCATCAAAGCAGAGTGGTTTTTTAATGGTGTTTTCCCACCCCAACATTCTTGGGTCGAACCTTTTAAAAATCCCATGATGAGGTCAGGAAAGGTCACAAGCTACCGTCACTGGACCTGGAACATTGTTGTAACAAACCACATATTTGTAACTGAATCAGTGTCCAACTTTACATTTTACACTTTTTTCTTGTTTGTGTTAACTGCTATTGATTTTGATTTCTTGATGCTTCATAGAAGGATGATCTTTTTTTGGTACATAATATATATTGCAAGTATTACTCTGAATCTAAAAGTAAAATTCAAATCTCTGTTTGGAGCAGAAGGTCAGATTCTAAAGCCCACGCAAAATCCGTTTCAACTGCATTTGAAGTTCACTCTCATGCATATCTGATGGAACAGCATGCTTTGATTTTAATCAATACTGTCTGCTTACTTTTTCCTTAGGAAGGGTAAGAACTCACAACTTCTATTATTTCTATGCTCCATCCAGGAGAACAAGGAAACAGGAGCAACAACTTGCAGAAAGTTCAATGATACCACTTTGCCTAGAGCTTCATAACAGGCAGCCTATTAGCTGGGTTTGATTTGATTGGCTCTGGATCAGAAGTGTGCTGCTGCTCCTCAGACTCTCAGCCAGCAGCTGTCTGTCGCTGCTGTTAGCAGCTGGCATTGAGGATAGAAAGGACTGTGCAGCAAATCATGTAATCTCAGCCCCAGCATACTCCAAAGTCAACAGCACGGTATGGCTGAGACTAAAACTCAATTAATGAGTCCAAAGTTATTCCAGCAATGTTGATGACCCCACAACACTCATGGGAATTCCAAAATACTATAAGAAACAGATCATAATTTTAACTTGTCCATTGCATAAGTTTATGACCTTGACCAACACATGGTTAATGATTTGACCATGATTTTGACCAACTTTAACTGATTGTATCTTTACACGTAATTACAAAACAGGTAATATGTTAGTCCATCAATGCAACATAGGTAATTTTAAGCTGTTGCTTTTGTAATTTACAAAATAATTTTTTAGAGGTCAGTTCGCATCACCAGCAGTCTAATACATCACTGGCTTTACTGTAACTCATACAGCTGAGAAGTAGTCAGTTTTTAATTAGCTTGTGGTCCTTTCTGCTGAAGGACTACAGCTGTTTTCACAGATGCATATCACTAAAGTCATTCTGCTTTCATGTGTTCATACATGCAAGCAGAATGACTGAATGTATCACCTCTCCATGCAGTTATTTCTCAACAACCGGGCCAGAGCTCAGCTAAACAGGAAATCAGCGTACTTTTTTTTAGAAATAGAATTAAATTAATGCTTATATTTGTAATTACTATAAACCATAAACCCATGTTATCATATTATTATTCAATGCAGATTATTTTTTATACGTCCATGACTTCACATCTCAGTGTGCCAGGCGAAGGTCCAACTCACACGTCCAGCCTTAGCTAAATGAGGAAGCGTCTTTTTCTGTGGGAGACTGCACAGCACAATTTAACTGCTAGAGTGAAAGTTCATGCACAGCACACTGGAGCTAATTAATAGCACAATGGAAAATTTACAATTGTTTCAGGTAATGCCAATTACAAGTTTGTCCCCAATAACCTATGGGGTGATGCCACATATATGTAACTGGAAGTCAAGACTGAACAAAACTCAGTTGCTGTTGAATCAAAATTTATTCTGAGTCAAAAACTCTTCTTAATTTGTTGATATACTGGACAGGGGCTTATTATGTAGAGTAAACTCTTACAGCTAAACATTATTATTGTGTTTCCAATGGTATTGTAAAACTTCTAGGTCTGACTGAACTCATACCCACTGCATCAATCAAACAGCTTCTTCCATATGTCTGTCTGGATTGTTAAAAGTAAATACAGTATATGACTGAACATGTCAAAAGCAGTGGCAAACCTTTTTTCTAGTGTTCCAGCACAGCTTTATTGGTCCACATGCTCATGGCTCAGGCAGCTCAGCTCAAGCACCCCCACCCTTATCAGAAACTACCCTAAGAAACCTAAAAGCCTGGATCCCAAAACCACCAACAAGAGAAATAATAAGACCTTCCCTTCATTTACTGTAAATTGTACTCACACTTTTTTTTCCCCCAACCAAACCTACAGCCTTATTTAAGCAGTGAAAGCTGGGTAACAGGATAGCAAAACAGCAAGACGGGCAAAACACCCAATTTTGGGGCAGCTCAAATAGTAAATTCACACACAGTCCACAGCTGCTAGATTCTAAGCTTGAATTCAGTTTGGCATCAGGATTGCATGACCTCTCTCATTCTCATCTTATTCCAATATCAGCTAAAGGTAAAGATGCCAACAACCAAGGACCATATTTAACACAGATTCTAGCCATCAGGATAGAATATTATCTGAAAATGTGAAAAGGGCAACCTGCAGCTTTAAGGTTCATTCTCAGAACACAGCACTATTTCACCTCCTGTAGCTCTCCCCTCCAGGCATGATAGCATCTCCAGGCCCAAACCTCTACAATAGGCTGTGGACTATCTTTACTCAACATCCCAGGTCGGTGCAGCCCCGAGCCGCCGTCTACCTCAGCACAATCAAAACAGCTTGCGTCTCTCTGCAGGACCTTTCCAGCTGTGCACAAACAATCCTTTATAAGTCCTCTACTGGACACATGCAGCTTCTATCTGCCTCCATCTGGGCCGATTTGCTCAAAAGGCAGATGGTGCCTCAACAAGGTGTTTAACAGACCCTGAAAAAAAATAATTCAGGGTTAATCTGCCTCTGAGACTGAGTGAATTTGAGAAAGAATAGACCTTTCACACTTGTGTGACATATCTAACACTTAACGTTTACCCTCTATCTCAATTTGAAACACACATCCCAACTGGAAATTAATTACACGCAGGTAGGTGATTATTACACTTAATTCCTTTTTTATGGTGAAATGCAAAACATAGAATTTCACAATAAATGTTTCATGAATGAGTTTTCTTCCCCTGAGGAAATTCATCTTTTACAGCATAGCATAGCACATGCTGCAATAACCTACTTCATTTGAAACCACTTACTAATGGTCTTTGAAATGTACATTTATGCCCATATATAATTGCCTTCTCATTGGCAGAGAAATAGAACAGACATGGAAAAAGTATAATGGCCAACTGCAATAACGATGACTTAAGAGACTGCACAGGAATATATCTCAGCAGGGAATTAAATTAATTTCCATACTTTATTCCTGTTCTCTCAGCTTCTTGCCTCTTTAAGTCTCTGTCAAAGTCTTTCTTCTTGGCCATTTGGCTGACACACAGGGACAGGGTTGTGCTTCTAGGTCATGTGGAGCCCTTAGCAATGCTGAAAGGGAGAATGCTGTTTCAAAAACTGTGTTTAAAGACTGCAGAAAGCACTATATTGAGAAAAGAGGTCTGATTCTCTTCAATTCTCAAATATACTTGTGTGGCTCTTACACAAACCCATACACAGATGTTTTGGTTGACTGTATTCAATTTCTTGCTAATTTCCGTAGTCTGTTTTTTATCAACAATCATTTTCTGGGTATTTGAGTGATATTATTTTTGAGTCAGAGGAGTCAGGACATTACATCTGTCATAATAGTAAGACGTGCAGTATCAGGGCTATCAGTGTATTAAAAACCTAACCTAACAAAAAAAAGACCCTTTACAATCTTCATACTACAAACAGCTGTTCTGTATTTATTCAAATATGTGGTTTCACAGGATCATGTTTGATGAGACCATTTCTTTCTTGAGCCCACAGACTGTCATTGACCTCACAGAGATATTTTGAGCAGGAGTCAGGCTGCTATAATTGTGATCAATGTGTTTTCCGCCTCTTTTACTTTCCTTCTCCTTGGTGATAGAATCTCTCATGGAGTTCAATGACCATTTAATGCTGCCTCAATTTAAATAAATAAATGACCATTTTGATGGTTCTTTGATTTAGTGGAATCTTTAAAACAACAATTTCCACACATGGATTTTAGCTGAAGAAGTTTATTCTGGAGTTGAGTACATCTGTATTTATAAGAGGGAGATGCCTGTGGTAAAGTTTTGCCAACACAGTGTTTTAGACAGTGTTTTTTTTCTTTACCTGCAGTCATTAAATGCCTTTGCTCAGCCCCAGTGTTGTGTCCTGAGGTATGTCCTGAGGTGAGACCACTGTAAGTGATACAAACGGAGCAGTACATTGTCATTAAAAGTGATGTAAACAGCAATAATAAATAAATACAAATAAATAATTCTTGGCACTATATACTGTTTTAAAAGTTTAACATTCACTTGCCACTGAATGTCACAGTAGAGCATCAGCATCTCAGACCACAACAATGGGACAGAAATAATCACCAATGCTGGTTTGGTTGAAATACATTCTAAGTATATAAAAACAAAGTAAGTGGTACGTAAAAGATCCCTACTGATGTAGACCTTTTGTTTAAACAGAAATCGCTATTGCTTGCCATACTCCACAGACAAAAACTACAACTAAAGGTGTTACTTTACCTTGCATATCATTGTAACAACATAACTTCATACAAAGTGGACAGCAACTGCTCCAACAATCACAAACCCTGTTTTGATTGATGTGAATCCTTAATTCTCTTATGTAGATGTGGAAAAACAGCCGTTTCAGTCGCTCTACTTCTGCACATGGAGAAGACGGGCTATGTACACATAGCATCCAGAGGCAGCGATAGCAGCACAGGCAGAGGGAGTGTGACGTAGTCTGTTGGTTTTGTGCAAGTTTTAAATAAGATTAGAAAAAGTTCCCACTAGCAGTAATACCCTGAACTGACACACGTCAGGTACTAAAATGGACGTTGGGCACAACAATTCCTCCTATGTATTGTATCATAGTGGACGACTGACAAACAAACGACAAACATGAACATGCAGTCACTTTTCATGTCAATACCACACAAAGTAGATTAATTATTTTTACCTCCTTGCTGTCACTCGTCTCCCATGTAACGCATTAGCTGCCGCTGGCTGATAAACGTTATCAGTATTACTTGCTTATCCTTCATCCTCCACACATTAATCCCTCTTCTTTCACCTTGTTTATCATCAATTATTGTGCTTTTTAAAGAAACTATGCACACTCTGCTGCCTTGACATTTTGCAATAGATAGGCTATGGTTAAAGCCAGCCTCACGATGCATTTGAAATCAAAGACAAGACTACTAGACAATAGCTAGTCAATATGCAGACTCACCACTAACTGGATGGGGGGGGGTCTTATTATTATAAAAAAAATGTTTACTTTGTTTTTTATGTGCCTCCACGCTCGGCCTTCCCAGTGCAGCTATTGTGACTCAGAGAAGAGAGCAAAGCCAGCAATGGCAGAGATTATTTTATACAATTTGTTTTTTTTTCTGTACAGATTGCTCTACAATGGGCTTAAATTGGAGACAAGATTAAATACAATGCATTCACTTCTTTTTGAATGCACACTGCAGGATAATTAAAGGTGCCCGGTGGAGTTTTCCTGTTAAAAATCAAAAGTTATGTTTACGTTTTAACTCACCAAAACACAATGGGTGCCCTTGAGCAATAACAGACATGTTCATTTCATAGAACATTTGCAAAGCCATTTCTTTAAACACCCCCCCAGCCATGAATTAAGACATAATTGTTTTTTTCCTCCAACAAAGTATAATTTCCACATTAAAATCCTAAAAGGGCATGTACTCATTCTAGCTCATGAACAATTCTAAAAACAATCTTTTTTGTTTTAATTTCTAAAGTTTTCCTGCTGGTGTCAAACTGCGTATACAAACATGCATGTGTAGGAACAAGAAGAAAAGAATTTGTGAATGGAGGGGGACTTTCAGTGTTTCAGAAGCAGCACTGTTTACATCGTAATTTTCAAGCAGTCCTCTGCTTCACTGTCCTTGTTTGCTCATTTGTTGCATGTCTTGAACAATTACCACCACCTGTAGATCAGTGGAATATGTGAGACCATTGACTAGGAGGTGTATTGCGGTGACGTAGCATAACGGCCGACAAAGTCCATGTATAGTGGTGGTTGGATGGTCGTTTCTTCAATGTCCGATTTAACAATATTTAACTAACTTAAAACCGACAAAGGTCACCTGATTTGTTCCTGTCCTGCAAAAATTCAAAATGCACATAGGTTAATGGGAAGGATTGACGTGTCACCTGCACACAAAATTGGACCTTGGCGTATGCACAGCACACAATTTGAAAGTGTAAAGTTGTGTTATTTGTACGCAGATTAGAGAGCGGGGCAGGGCTGAAATGGTACATTGAAGAACATAAAAATGACAAGTGTTCTTGTGCTCCTCACTTTGCTCTCCCACTGTCAAAGTCTGTATATGGAGATGTATGAATAACCGATTTCTCTGAATATATTTGTTGTTATCGTTCCATTCCTGTCTTATCACACTTCCTCCAATCCATCACATTATATTTCTCAAGTATGTGTATACCCACATGCTTGCATGCTCAAGTACTATGGCAAGAAAATAATTTGATCATGTTATTCCATCATCAGATCCATGATTTGAAAATTCCTTTCATTTTTATTTTTTATACTGTTAACCCTTCCTGATTTACTGCTCTTATATATTATATAATGTGCTTATATGTGCATCTACGAACAGATAACTGGGTTTCATCTTGCTTCCATGGCTGTTACTGTTAGTGTAACTGTGCATGAAATAATGGCTGCATCTCCAATACGACTGACTAACTTCATTCTTTGTGCATTGGATGTGCCGCTGCCTCTGCAATAATTTAGAAGAAAGAATTCATGTGTTTTCAAATAAGACTAACAGTAGCTTTCTCCCCATAATGTTACTGCAGCTTTACTCAGAAAAATGTTGAAGCAGAAACGTCTGATGCCTATCTGTTAATTGCTCTTAAGCCCCTCAGAAAACACAAAATACACACAAAATTACGTATTATGTCTTATGCAGTTTCATGCTGTTTAAGTGTTCAAATGTAAGCTAAGACACACACAAATAAACACTTCCTTTCTAACTGATTTTTAAAAAGCAGGAAGAACACACACCAGATCTGCATGACTTTTTCGAAGCAGCAGACAGACACACACTCTGTTTCACACATTATTTGTTGCATCAAAGAGTGTTTGAAAAGCGAAATGCAATGTATCACAAATTAAGAGCAACTGGCTTGCTGACAATACACCCTCAAAGAAAAGTCTCCCAGGGAAGTTCTGGAAAGACATTTTGTCCTCAAGCTTGTTCTCAAAGTTATTAAGATGTCTGGATATCATGCCCCCCCACCAGCACACATCAGATTGTCTACAGCTCATTTTATAATTTCAGTTCAGGTTCCCCTCCATTGTAATTTCCCAAAAAGGCAGATGCATTTTCCATGTTTTCAACGCAGCCCGTGAGCTGGGGGATTTGTAGTGAACATTGTGGGCTTTATGAGTAAAAATGAACCAACAGTTTATTTTTTATTTTGTTTTGAAGTGATGAAAATGAGTGAGGTTTGGTGACCATACTTACCTTATGTGTCATGGCCAATGGTCAGAGTCCACAGAGTCTATTCAAAGGGAGGCTGTAAGTGGCCGCAATAAACTCAGTAACCCCCTCACACACAAACACACACAAACGCAGGGTATGAGTAATCCCTCTACCATGTTACCTTTGTCACAAAGATACACAACCTACATACACACACATTGTACACTGCTACACACTTGCACACAAACATTCACAAAGGCAATTAGGGGTTCCTACCTGCTCTCAACTTCAGGAATGATTGATAGAGCCTTCACTGCTCCGCACAGGCTGTTTAGTCATACTGATTGCCCTGTGTGTGTGTGTGTGTATGGGGGTATGGGTATACCTGTTTGTGTGCATTTGTTCCATGTCATCTTTTCGTAATGCATTTTTTTTGTTTCATGAAGCAAATTTGTGTGTTTGAAAGTTTGTGTTTCAAATGTTTCTAAGATATTGTGTATTTAAAAATGTGAGAGAACACATTTGTGTGTCTGTGGGACTCAAACAATACTTAAAGTTGAAGTTGCAATGTCACATTTGAATGATGACATGGGCCACTCTGACTTCAGGGTGTGCATAAAGTCACAGAGAACCCACACACATATAAACACACTTAAGGAAAGTGCCACACTTCCGAGCCACCAGCCGCACATGGCTACATGGTAGAACTGAAAGAGAGCAGAGGCGATGGCAGAGCGACAGAGGGAGGGAAGAGAGGAGAAACCAGGAATGATAGAAACAATGAGGGTTCTCCATCTGAAGTGAGCTTATTTGGTAGGTTGTTACATTTTCACTGCATCTGTTGATGTTGGTTAATAGAATAGAAAATACTTTATTTATCCCCGAAGGGAAATTATAACGTCATAGCAGTTAAGAGTCAATTATTATTATTATTATTATGTGGAAGAAACAATGTCCTGTATCGTTTGGAAATCTGGAGTTGTCAAAGCAGAACCTAATGTACTCAGAGACACAGCCAGTCAGGCCATCAATGTCCTCCCTGTGTGGCTCATACAGAGCATCCCAGTCAGTGGCTTCCAGTATTTGCAACTTATCATAAAGTGCGTCCTCCCTCTGACATGCTTTGAGCTGCTCCCCAGCAAACAAGACTTTTTCTATTCTAAGCATGTCCTTGCTCTTCTGAAGTTCTTGTTCCAGTGCCTTGATTTCTTGTCTCATGATGTTATAGTTCTGTTCAAAGACTTCTTCTTGAAAAGCTTCACAATTTGTCTCATGGCCTCTTGTCCTTCAAAGAACTTTTGTGAAAGGTCAGAGGCTTAGAGTTCTTCCATGATAGTGTTCACTTATACAGCTTGATCATGAAGAGCCTCATCTATTTTTGTCATGGTGTCTTGTCTTTCACACAATGTTTTGTAAGGTCCTGGAATTCCAGTCCTTCCAGAAAAATGTTTTTTGTGATTGTTGATTGTTGATATTTATGAAATTTTATGCTGTGAAATTGCGGGAACTTGCAAAAATTGCGGGAACTTGCAAAAATTGCGGGAACTTGCAAAAAATTGCAGTTTGATGAAAAAGAGAAAAAAAAGTTATTCCCCCAATACCCTGTTCTCACTACTACTACCTTAATGTGAAGAGTCATTTCTTATTACTTCCTATGATAAGCAAGCATACTACATCACAGAAAGTGCATCTTGTTTTATTTCAGACCTTAACACACAGCTCAAACTTACAAAACATTGAGTCAAACAAGTTCTGCAGCTTTACAAAAGAAATATGCTACAACTTCTGTAAAAATTAATAAATAAAATATAAAAAAATGAAATGTGTGCTTTCTGTTTTACAGAGGTAACAAAAAACTGCAATCTTACAACTGTAAAGTTGCATCAACTCCTGAATGAAACTAGAACAGTCCACTGTGAAAATGAAAACTATAACTGCGTAGCCTCTAACACTGGCCAATCATTCGCCATCCTCATCCTCCATCCCCTCTCCCTCAATGTCCATCTCCTCCCCCTCCTCCATCTCCTCCTCCTCCACCTCTTCCCCTTCCACCATCTCCACCCTCTCAAATGCTCCCCTGCGGACTCGTTGGTTGTGGTAAAAGAAGACCAATGCTTTGAGATTTTGGTTGGTAGTTGATCTTCTTTGGTTAGACAACACCAGTTTGTAGATGCTGTTGCTGCGGTCAGCATCAGCTGAGTTTGAGACAGCATCTTTGTACTGTTTGGCCAAGGAACTCACACACACAGGAAGTCTCTCCTGTAGGCCATCCCAAAACACATCCAAATCCACCACACCGGATGGTGCAGCTCTGAGTGCTGCTGGACCAAGAGTCTTGAAGTGAGAATCAAATTCATCACTCTGCACTTCAGTGAAACCTGGAATGGCCTTGTAGCTTGCTATGGAGGGATCTAGGAATGCGATGTGGCGAGGGTCAAACACCCTGACCTCCTGGAGAAACTCGATGGCTGGCTGCCCATGTGACGTGAGCTTTTCTTCAGCGTTTTCATATGCCTGACCAACTGTGCAGAGGATCTGTGTCTTTGTGGTGTTTGGTAAGTCAAACCCTTCAAAGTATTCGGCCTCATACTGCAGCTCTTTGTTGGCAGCAAAGACCACCTGCAGATCCTCCAGATAAGTGAAGATCTTTGTGGTCACAGGACGCACTTGTCAGCCATGATGTTGATCTGGACATTCAGGGCCTGAGCTAGGTCTGGGTCTTGAAGCATCTCGTGGAGTCTCTCCACAGACTGAGGAGCACTTCTGCTACACACCTATAAATAAAAAACACAAATAGAAAGAAAGGAATTAGGTCAAACATACAATATTTATGTTCAATGCAATTTCATGTTTTACTTTGATCTTACTAAACTATTCATGTTTGTATGTGCAAAGGGGGTTAACTGATGAAGAAAAGGAAGTGTAAATTGTATTGAGAAATTATGTGAAGGTGGTTTTTACCTCGATTTCCATCTCTATGAACTCCTTGTACAGTCTGAAGTGCTGTGCGTGGTACTGCACTGCAGAGAACCAGGAGTTCCAGCATGTTGCACAGGGGTTTGGAGGCATGACTGCCTTTTTTCTTGGCAGCTTATTTGTCATGAAGCAGAGGTATCTTCTCTTGCGTCATCCAAGAAAACTGAATCATTTACAGTAAGCCTTTCACAGAACAGTAGTGTTTCTGCAAATAAAACATAATTCTTTCATGGCAAAATACGATACGATACAATGTTTTTTTCTCACTAAATAAGAATTGTTGTCAGTTAAATATATTGTCTCAATCAAATCTCAAGGATCTTTTAGTCAGTGCAAAACTTAAAGGAGACATATTATGCCACTTTTTAAGTTCATAATTGTATTTTGTGGCTCTCCTACAATAGGTTTAGATGTTTTAATGTTCAGAAAACACATCATTTTTCTCATACTGCCTATAGCTGAGCACCTCTTTTCAGCCTCTGTCTGAATCGATCGGTTTTAGCTCCTGTCTCTTTAAGGCCCCCCTCCTGAAAAGCCCAGTCTGCTCTGATTGGTCGGCATTATGACGCAGATGACGCTCTGGCCCCTCCCACTTCCGCATCAGCATTGCCGGTGTTTTGGCAGGTAGCTCTTCACTGCTACTGAGTTTAGCTGTATTTCTACCGTCAATATTAATTCAATAACTGCTTCTAAACCAAAAAGTTCACCACCGGACATGTTAGAGCGGGAGTCTGACCTGAAATCACGGAGGAATGAACAACATCAACAATCAGGATTACAGCTTTCTGTGACGTTTTCCTCAGGTAAATACTGCTATATTATCTATCACATAATGTTAGTGTTTATACCTTAACTATGACAACCAACACTGTGTTTTATGCTCGTCTTTACAGGTACAGCAGTGAGCAGCGACCTACAGTCTACACAGCCCAGTGAAGTTAAACATATTATACATTACATAATATTAACAACATTAGTCAAGTAGTTGTTTCTCGTGAAGAAACACCCAGTAAATGTACCAAAGTAATCAGAGTAATAGTATAATGATTACTGTAACCTCCCATCTGTTATATTCTTTATACACATTAGTTTACTGAGACCATGGAATGAGGCAGAATTTCTGCCTAAAATACTTTATCCTGTACAACATGTCAACGTAACTATAGGAATTACTCATCTATTAAAGTTCAATTTTATTCAATTCAATTCAATTTTATTTGTATAGCACCAATTCATAACAGAAGTTATCTCAGGACACTTTTCAAATAGAGCAGGTCTAGACCGAACTCTTTATAACATTATTTACAGGGACCCAACAGTACCACCATGAGCAAGCACTTGGCGACTAGGGCAAGGAAAAACTGCCTGTTAAAAGGCAGAAACCTAGGACAGATCCTTCGGCTCTAGGTGGGTGGTCGTCTGTCTCGACCAGTTGGGGTGAGAGAGAGAGAGAGAGAGAGAGGGACAGAGAGAGAGAGAGAGTCAGACAGACATACAGGTGCACAGCAACAACAGTATTGGCAATGGCAATCTAGCAGGACCATGGCAGGAGGTTCCACCAGGATCGATAAGAACCTGCCAGACGAGAAAGCACAAGAACTCCGGGGAAGAAGTGAAGTTAGTAACATGCATTAATGAGACACGAATGAGTGCAGAAAGAGAGAGGAGCTCAGTGCACCATGGGAAATCCCCCGATAGTCAAGGCCTATAGCAGCATAACTAAGGGATGGTTCAGGACTCATCTGATCCAGCCCCAACTATAAGCTTTATCAAAGAGGAATGTCTTAAGCCTACTCTTGAATGTGGTGAGGATGTCTGCCTCCCGAACCACAACTGGAAGCTGATTCCACACATTTCTGCAAATATTTCATTATATCTTTTCATGGGACAACACTGAAGAAATGATACTTTGATACAATGTAGTCCGTGTACAACTTGTATAACAGTGTAAATCTACTGTGCCCTCAAAATAACTCAACACACAGTCATTAATGTCTAAAGCTCTGGCAACAAAAGTGAGTACACCCCTGAGTGAAAATGTCCAAATTGGGCCCAATTAGCCATTTTCCCTCCCCGGTATCATGTGACTTGTTGGTGTTACAAGATCTCAGGTGTGAATGGGGAGTAGGTGTGTTAAATGGTCTGCCATACTTTTTATTTGTATTTTTTCTGTTAACTTTGACCCTAAGGACCAATAATTGGATGGTCTGCTCTGCCGAAAACTTTGCGAAAAAAAATTGTGACCACTTTAATGTATCTACCCTTCATTTTTTTTCCAAAAAATGTGAAAATGTTTTTTTTCCTCAAATCCTCAGTGAGTTGGGTAAGCTGTCAATAAATGCATCCCAGATGCACAGAACACATGTGGTGACAACATCCAATGAAAAAATAACTCTTAAAACACATTTCTACATGATTTTGGCTCAATTTAATGCAAAACAAAATTAGGCGTTTTCTCACTTTCTTCCAATATTTTCATCTTTACTTCATTGGCAATCAACAATTCCCCCAAGTTATGACATCAGTCAATATGTCATTCTTTTCACCAAACAGTATACTCATTCCACAGAAAAAAATATAAAAATCCAACCAAAATAAATGGCTCTGTGATGATTTCACTACTAGTTGGCGATCAACAGGCTCAGAACCTCAATAGAATTTTAAGCTACTCTCAAAATTCTGAAAGACATACTGGATATTTAACATGGTTGTTAATGTCCACATTATTAAATATCATGGCCTAGGCGCTTTTTAATTTCAACATAACCCTGTTCTCCCAATGGAAATGTGTCACACAAGAAACATAATAGAGCAAATCCTTGACCATCTTTTGGGGTCCCCGGTGCAGGGACATGCAATGCCACACTTCACATTGGCTCTTGCACAGGAGCATCCTCAGGCACACATGCTTTTCTTGCAGCGGCAGTATTTGCTGTGTTTGAGTTCAGATGGTTCTGCCTCTTTCAGCATCATGGTTGCCACCAATTTGCCATTGACAAGTTGTCTCCCAAAATCAGTGGCAGCTGGGTAGGTTGGCTGAACCATGTGTGCCCGCTTACACACAGCCAACCGCTGCAGGGCTTGGCGAAGGTGTAATAGGAAGGCATCTTCAGTTGGTGGAAGGCAACGCATGTCTCCTTTGATGCTCACAAAGAGATGGGCGCGCAGTGCATCTAGAGTACCACCAAAGTCACTCCTGTCATAAAGTGACACCATGTATTGCCGTGCTGCTGTTATAACCTCTTCCTGAACATCTAGGCTTTCCTCAGGGTCACCATACCTGCACGGCGGCAGAATGTCTGTCAGGTGTTTAATAGCAGTTGTGTAGGCCCACATTTTTCCTCTTCTGTACAGCTAGGTCACTGTGACACATCCGGTAAGTATGTAGGTGCTGAGGAGAAGAGATGTAAGATCTGAAGCTGCAACATCATACATCCCCGCCAGAGCTGCTGTGATGGCATAAACTGGTAGGAAGATATCCATCGTCTTCACCCACAGCTCCTGCTGCCCATCCATGTGTGTGATGTAGTACATGCACATCATGATCACATCTGTGTCAGTCGCAACCACTACAGCCCGTTTATGGTGCAGAATTTGTACTGAGTATGCAATGTGAGCAAACATCCTGGTATTTGCCTCCTCATGTTTCTCACAGGAAAGTTCTGGAAGCTCAACCTGACAAGAGGACAGTGCGACCAGGATCACAAAAGATTCCACCAAGAATAAGTGTGCATCCTGCAGGAAGTGACTTGTTCTGAGCTGCCCATGCTTCCCCCATGTAGTTCAACAGATTAGCTTTATTCAGTGGATTGTGAATGAAGCCTTTCCATTCAGGTATAGGGAGAGTACCATGTGGCTTGTTCTCCTTCATTTTGCTTCATCCTCTTCTCTCGTTCCTCACCTTTCAGACTTTCAGCAGGGGAGAAATCATATCGATCACCAACAAAGTGAATGCAGTCACACTTGTCTGGGAGGTTTCCAAGGAGCTGCCTCAGGTACTTTCCTTGCAGTTCATGGAAGGTGCTGCTCCCAAGATGTTGGTAACGTTGAATGAATGCCATGGCATCTACTACCATTACAACAGGCTTGTCAGATGGCGGTAGTTTGTCCACTTCCCCCCATGAGCTGGCAAGGGCTGTCTTGATTGCAGCCAGGTGCTCTGCCTTGTTTCCTTTACGCATTGCATAACTTTGTTCAAGGGACGGATCTGGCTCAAACAGGGAGGCTACTTGTCCATTCATGGCCAAACACTTCCACCTTCCTGTCTTCCTCTAAGTCCTGAACAAAGTACAGGTTCCGCACAACTGCACTCTCCCCCTCATAGACCTTTTTGACTTTGAATGCCATGGACATTGACTTCTTTGGCTTTGCTGCAAAGGTTGAAAGGGTTACATTTCAACAGTCCACAAAGCCACATCTGCTAACTTGATCTGCGCTCGTGAAAAAGGACTGGAGGCACTGGCTGCAGCAAGAAGAACAGACAGTGATAATGTAGCCCAAATTAAACTTTCAACCATTGCAGCAAAGCCAAAGAAGTCAATGTCCATGGCATTCAAAGCCAAAAAGGTCTATGAGGAGGAGAGTGCAGTTGTGCGGAACCTGTACTTTGTTCAGGACTTAGAGGAAGACAGGAAGGTGGAAGTATTTGGCCATGAATGGACAAGTTGCCCAGCCTCCCTGTTTGAGCCAGATCCGTCCCTTGATCAAAGTTACCCAATGCGTAAAGGAAGCAAGGCAGACTACCTGGCTGCAATCAAGACAGCCCTTGGCAGCTCATGGGGGAAGTGGACAAACTACCGTCATCTGACAAGCCTGTTGTAATGGTATTAGATGCCATGGCATTCATTCAACGTTACCAACATCTTGGGAGCAGCACCTTCCATGAACTGCAAGGAAAGTACCTGAGGCAGCTCCTTGGAAACCTCCCAGACAAGTGTGACTGCATTCACTTTGTTGGTGATCGATATGATTTCTCCCCTGCTGAAAGTCTGAAAGGTGAGGAACGAGAGAAGAGGATGAAGCAAAATGAAGGAGTACAAGCCACATGGTACTCTCCCTATACCTGAATGGAAAGGCTTCATTCACAATCCACTGAATAAAGCTAATCTGTTGAACTACATGGGGGAAGCATGGGCAGCTCAGAACAAGTCACTTCCTGCAGGATGCACACTTATTCTTGGTGGAATCTTTTGTGATCCTGGTCGCACTGTCCTCTTGTCAGGTTGAGCTTCCAGAACTTTCCTGTGAGAAACATGAGGAGGCAGATACCAGGATGTTTGCTCACATTGCATACTCAGTACAAACTCTGCACCATAAACGGGCTGTAGTGGTTGCGATTGACACAGATGTGACCATGATGTGCATGTACTACATCACACGCATGGATGGGCAGCAGGAGCTGTGGGTGAAGACGATGGATATCTTCCTACCAGTTCATGCCATCACAGAAGCTCTGGCGGGGATGTATGATGTTGCAGCTTCAGATCTTACATCTCTTCTACTCAGCACCTACATACTTACCGGATGTGACACAGTGAGCTAGCTGTACGGAAGAGGAAAAATGTGGGCCTACACAACTGCTATTAAACACCTGACAGACATTCTGCCGCTGTGCAGGTACGGTGACCCTGAGGAAAGCCTAGATGTTCAGGAAGAGGTTATAACAGCAGCACGGCAATACATGGTGTCACTTTATGACAGGAGTGACTTTGGTGGTAGACTAGATGCACTGCGAGCCCATCTCTTTGTGAGCATCAAAGGAGACATGCGTTGCCTTCCACCAACTGAAGATGCCTTCCTATTACACCTTCGCCGAGCCCTGCACCGGTTGGCTGTGTGTAAGCGGGCACACATGGTTCAGCCAACCTACCCAGCTGCCACTGATTTTGGGAGACAACTTGTCAATGGCAAATTGGTGGCAACCATGATGCTGAAAGAGGCAGAACCATCTGAACTCAAACACAGCAAATACTGCCGCTGCAAGAAAAGCATGTGTGCCCGAGGATGCTCCTGTGCAAGAGCCAATGTGAAGTGTGGCATTGCATGTCTCTGCACCGGGGACCCCAAAAGATGTTCAAGGATTGCACCGGGGACCCCAAAAGATGTTCAAGGATTGAACTTGCACTTGAAGACAGGGACACGTAAGTAGGCTGTGTGTGTGTTTGTGTGTGTGTGTGTGTGTGTGCGTGTTAGGGAGAGAGAGAAGGTGCTGTATAATCCACCCTGCCGGTCTTGTTTGCTGTCTCCTCAGGTGGTGAGGGTGAAGGTCTGTCCTCAGAGCAGTATCTGTAGTGTCCCACCCTCCTGATTATCCCACCTCACAGGGACTTGCACCTAGTTAATTAAGTTATGTTAAATTATTTTGTTCCGTTAAAGTTGTAATAGTTATCATCTGAGGCAATAAAATAATAAAAGTCATTTTGCTGTATTATGTTTCTTGTGTGACACATTTCCATTGGGAGAACAGGGTTATGTTGAAATTAAAAAGATGCCTAGGCCATGATATTTAATAATGTGGACATTAACAACCATGGTAAATATCCAGTATGTCTTTCAGAATTTTGAGAGTAGCCTAAAATTCTATTGAGGTTCTGAGCCTGTTGATCGTCAACTAGTAGTGAAATCATCACAGATCCATTTATTTTGGTTGGATTTTTAAATTTTTTTCTGTGGAATGAGTATACTGTTTGGTGAAAAGAATGGCATATTGACTGATGTCATAACTTGGGGGAATAGTTGATTGCCAATGAAGTAAAGATGAAAATATTGGAAAAAAGTGAGAAAATGCCTTATTCTTTTTTCATTGGATGTTGTCACCACATGTGTTCTTTGCATCTGGAATGCATTTATTGACAGCTTACCCAACCCACTGAGGATTTGAAGAAAAAAATCAGGTACATACAAAAGGTTACATACACTAAAATGGCCACAATTTTTCAACAATTTACAGTTATACAAGCTGTACACTGACGACTTTACATTGTATCAAAGTGTCGTTTCTTCAGTGTTGTCCCATAAAAAGATATAATGAAATATTTGCAGAAATGTGAGGGGTGTACTCACTTTTGTGAGATACTGTATGTGGATGATATCCAGATCCACCAGAGGAGGATTCGGCCCTAACCTGATCAGTTAGGAAATGAAGCGACTAAGCCAACGTGTTGTCCACCTCTTGTGGGCTACAGTGGTTTTGGCCTCATCCTGGATTCTAAGAGCCAGATCCTCAGGGCTCGGATTAAGACACTGAGTTTTGCTCTCGAGGACCTTATTTTCCTCCATCTTTAACTTGAGCTGAATGTGGAGTATTTGCAACTTATCATAAAGTGCATCCTCCCTCTGACATGCTTTGAGCTGCTCCCCAGCAAACAAGCCTTTTTCTATTCTAAGCATGTCCTTGCTCTTGTGAAGTTCTTGTTCCAGTGCCTTGATTTCTTGTCTCATGGATGTGTTTTCTTGTATCATGGATGTGTTTTCTTGGCTCATGTTATAGTTCTTTTCAAAGACTTCTTGAAAAGCTTCAGTATTTTGTCCCATGGCCTCTTGTCCTTCATGGAACTTTTGTTTGTTGTCTTCTTCTTCTAAGGCCTTGATTTGCTTTGTCAGAGATACGTTTTCTTGTTTCCTCACGTTATTTTTGTGTTCAGAGGCTTGGAGCTTTTCTATAATATTGTTGAGGACCAGAGCCTGATCTTGAAGGAAGTCATCCTTTTGTCTCATGGCCTCTTCTCCATCACACAACCTTTTCTGTAGCTCCTGAAGTTCTTGTTCCAGTGCCTTGATTTCTTGTCTCATGGATGTATTTTCTTGTCTCATGCATGTGTTTTCTTTTCTCATGGATGTGTTTTCTTGGCTCATGGTTGTGTTTTCTTGGCTCATGTTATAGTTCTTTTCAAAGACTACTTGAAAAGCTTCACTTTTTTGTCCTATGGCCTCTTGTCCTTCATGGAACTTTTGTGTAAGGTCTTGGAGTTCTTCTTCTAGGGCCTTGATTTGCTCTGTCAGAGATACGTTTTCTTGTTTCATCACATTATTTTTGTGTTCAGAGGCTTGGAGCTCTTCTATAATATTGTTGAGGACTGGAGCCTGATCTTGCAGAAGGTCATCCTTTTGTCTCATGGCCTCTTTTCCGTCACACAAATCTTTGGTAAGGTCCTGGAGTTTTCTTTCCAAGTCCTTGTTTAGTTGTCTCATAGAGACATTTTCTTGTTTAATTGTGTTATTGTTGTGTTCAAATTCTTTTAGCTCTTGCAGAACATTTTTGATCTTCAGAGCATCTTCTTGAAGAGCTTCATCCTTTTTTCTCATGGCCTCTTCTCCATCACACAACATTCTGATAAGCTCCTGGACTTCTTCTTCTAGGGATATTTGTTTTTCTTTCATCATTATATTTTCCTCTCTTGTTACATTGCAGTTGCATGCAAAGCATTTGAGGTCTTCCTCAATATTTTTGAGCCCCTGAGCTTCTTCTTGAAGACCCTCATTAATTTGTCTCATGGGCCCTTGTTTATCATACACGTTTCTCTTGGCCTCCTGGAGTTCTTGTTCCAGTGCCTCATTTTCCTGCTTTGTTATATGATAATTGTCCATCAAAATCTGAAAATCTCTTTGCAGATCCTGGTTTTGTTGCCTCATAATGTCTTTCTCACTTTGCATAACTCTGAACTGATGTTGCAAAGCTTTTGTTTTTTCTTCCAAACACTGGGTTTCTTGTTTCAATACACTATAGTTGCATTGAACCAACTTCAGGTCTTGCAAAGTTTTACCTAGCTGCTCAAAGTCTTTTTGCAAAGTATCATATTGCTGGTCCATGGTTTCTTTCTCCGTCTTGTTTTTTAGCTTCAACTCTGCTATTGCTTGGTTCAAGGTCTTCTTTTCAATTCCCAAGTCTTTGTTCTGTTTTCGAAGGTCCTCATTTTCACCTTGCAGGATGTTATTATCATAGTGGAGTTTCTCATTTTCGGCATGAAACACCTCGTTATCTATTTGGAGTGCTCTTTTTGTCAGGTTTCTTGAACGCTTGACCTTTTCGTTAAGCTCCTCAAGTTTCTTACGGAGGTCCTCATTCACCCTGTGGAGGTCATCATCATCATGGTGGATGGCTGCGTTCTGTTCACTCAGAGTGACAGGTTGCCGCAGAGTACTCATTTTTATGTTTTAGTTTTTTTCTTTCAGACCATACAAAATAAGTACGATTTGTTTGGTGTTGTATATTTTCACTTTACGTCCTCTACAGTACTGAATGTATAATGGAGGATTCAGTGCTTTACATTCTGTAGCTTGTTCATAGAATGCAGTGATGTCACTAGTGACATCAAACATCAAAGGTTATGTTTTGTGATTTGAATAATAACAAAATTCTTCCATTTGAATAATAACAAAATTCTTCCATTTGAATAATAACAAAATTCTGCCATTTGAATGATAACAGAATTCTGCCATATACTGTAAATAGTGACAAAATGCTTGCTGAAACACACACATCCACACATGCAGCACTCATATGGGTACAATTTGGTGTCTGGAAAAAAAGTTACAGACCTGGGAAAGGTGAACAAAGGCACAGAGTAAATCAAGATTCAATGCAAAAATATGTTCAAATGAGCTATTCAGATGTATTGGAGCAGCAGTAGCTCAGTGTATAGGGGCTTGGCTTGGGAACCGGAGGTTCAAGTCCCACAAACCACAATATGGAGTGCGGACTGGTAGCTGGAGAGGTGCCAGTTTCACATCCTATGCACTGCCCAGTTGCCCTTGAGCAAGGCAACCTAACCCCAAGAAACTGCTCATGGGGCACTGCTAACGTGGCAGCCTATCACTCCACCATCTCCCTAAACTACAAATTCCACTTAAGTGTGTTATATAATTTGTATAGTCAATTTGGAATTTCATGGGAGGGTATGTGCTGGATGGTGCTGCTGGAGTTTGCCTTGGGTGGAGGAAGTTTGCAGCTTTTTGCTTGTGATCTTATGGCTGAACTGTGAGACTGCACCAGCCAAAAAATTTCTAATAACTTTTTGTACTGTGTTTGAGCCAGCTTTTCACTGTTTCTTCCCCTTTCTCTTTGGAAGTATGCTGTTGTGATAAGGCTGCTGGAAAGTGAAAATATAAGATCCACTTGGCACCATTTCTTTTTTTTTAATAATTCATACTCTCTGATATTTTAGTAGTTTATTGAGTTTTACTCAACTGGGTTCACCAAAAACATGAGCTTGTTCAATGGATGTTGCTCTTCTAGCACATTCATGCAACACTGACCTCCCATAAAATAATAAATTGATAAATTGATTACCTTTCAGTTTTTGTAATGAATGAGCAGTCAGATTTCAGATCCAGGTTTGCTTCTTCCTGTTTCTGGTCTTATATGCCAATTTAAGAAACTAAGCTAAGCCAACCAACTAGCTGTCGGCTGTAACTTAAAGGGGACATATCAGACCTCAGCTCAAACGCTCCATTTCGATTTTGCTCCCCTTCCTACATACCACCACCACCGCTTTGACCAACCACCTCCCACGGACAAGAGCAGCTTTGCCTCTGTCACCCAACTTCACACTTTTTCACATTCTATTTAATGTTGTTTTACTGTTTATTGTGTAGGTTAGCCTGGACTTGGCATTAACATGCTGTGCAGCTAATGTGGCTAACATCGTAGTCACACAGGCTGGGCCGATATCAGACTTTCTGATGTAATATGAGGGACAGTCAGAAGCTGTGTGACCTCCTTGTGAGAAGCCAAAAAAAATGGATGCTGGTGATTGTTTTTCATGTTGCTTTTTGTGAAACTTTATACTGATGTGTTAATGTTAGCTCTTCCAGTAGCTGAAGGCCGTTCTCCTCTGTTCAGGTGTGTCTGTGTGTTTTGCTGTATGTAAATTTACGTGGTGGACGAGCACTGGAGGTAAAGACAGAGCGATGTTACCTTGATTAGCACCAAGAAGCTTTATATATTTAGCGTTACTGCAGTACTGGTATTACTGAGGATGTAAATGCAGGTCCAGTGTAACAGCTCCTACTCATATCATCTCCTATTGTATTATATGCTCTACTACTACACTGCCCTATAAAGCATAACCGCAGTAACTACGCTAACAGTGAAACTGAGAAAACTGGCTTTAAAGTTTGTTGACTGGCCAGCCAAATGTGTTTTATGTAGAATGGTGGTTATGTGCTTATAACATATGTATTATCCAAGTAATTTTTATGGCTTGAATATCATAATCAATTATTTGACCTATGACACCAAAAGTGCAGAGTGCACTTTTTCTGTGTATTACCATAAACAGATATGTAGGTAGTGCAAAGCAAGAGTGCAGTAACTACAGTCTGAGTGTCATCTTCCAGACAAAATTTAAATTTGACTGATGTTTTATTACATTATTAAATTTGTATTGCTTGTGTCATGTGTAACAATTTAAAAAAGATGGCTAATTAAGAATTTAAGTATTATTTTGTGAGGTTTAATTAGCACAGTAATCCTGCTAGCACATTCATACTCAAGTAAAAGTAAAAAGTACAGGCTCTGACATGTACTCAAAAGTATTATTAAAAGTAAAAAGTATTTCTATTGCACGATTCACTGCAAAGCAAATAACCACACGATAATTTATCTGGAATCCATTTCATCAGTGTCATTGTTTGAACAAACATTGTTCACTTAAGTTTACCTGCCGAACACAAGATGCATCCTAATGTACTTCACTATAGTCAATCGTAGGCATTTGTATTGTACACTTCAGGTTTACACATCACACTTCTGAACATTAAATCTTGGACCAGGATTGGCTTCTAAACTGTGCTGTCACAAATCATGCTCGTTGGCCCAACTCTTAATCAACTTTTTTAATAGCACATCAGGCAATTGTTTCTCACTGTACAGGTGGTGTGTTATTGTGAATGGCACACCCAGGGACTACATAAGAAAAATAACTAAGCTTCTCTAGCCATGATCTGGTACAAAAAATACTGTGTCCCTGCCAAATAAAATAAAAATGAAACAAATTTGCACACTGTGCAGTCAGTGAAGCTCAACTGAAAAACCCTTCACAATTATGACGTGTGCTCCTCAGATAAAAGTAACTCACTGTTTACACTTACACGACACATACTCGACCCCCCTCTCCAAAATATATGCAGTGTTTCCTCTAGGATTTTCCCCTGACCCTTTTTTAGTCTGTACTTCCAGGGAAAGTATGCTCTACTTACTCACTAATTTCAGGAAAGCATTCTCTACTGTTAGAGTAAGGACACCTCCTGAAGAGCGATCCAACCAACATGTATGAAACCCTCACATTGCTGTACTTAGCCATGTGGTTTCTGTGTAATTAAATAATAAAAACATTTAATAACTCTCTGAATGACTCATTTTTGTGCACTTAAAGATGTATATTATTACATTACAGCATTATTTGCGTTTTGTCCTGGGATGACAATACGAGACTTCCATGAATGTGCATTTGAGAGAGAGTTTGCTTTGTATTCCAGCCGGCCTGTTATGAGCAAATTTCTATAGGCTACTATAGATCCATTTCAAAACATGTTCCTAGTAGGCTATAGGACAAAGCATAATACATCCTGGAATGAGTGAAGCTTGCCTGCTGACATGTTAAAATGACTGTCACAACTGCCATGAGCAAAGAGCAAAACCATTTGTTTATAGTGTAGGCTACAGTAGCCTATTCAATATTGAATGAAGTAGGTTACTGTACACTCTTTGTCACTGTACAGAGTAGACAATATGATTTGCTTGTACAGCACCTTAAAAAACTCACTGTAGCTTATATTCATAGGCACACCCAGCCTCGCTTTCAATATAACACACACTCGCATTCTGTAATCACTGTCAGGAAATAATAATATGAAAACAATATAAAATATCTTTCAACAAGAAAAAAGAATTTGTTTACTGTAAATGGATAAAGGTCAACAGATGCGCAATGTTCAGCTGTCAGAAATTTGTTGTGATGACTTGTATTCCTCATAGCTCTGAGGCTGTGAGGAAATCAGTAGCCCGCGATCGCAGCTCCTTTGATGTGAACGCGCACAGAGTGCAAAGCTCAGAGCCAGACAATGACCACTGTCGTGATACCAGTTAACTCTGACCGGGGCTTTAGGTTTTGTTGAGGTGTTTTACAGTCTACACTATGTCTATGATTAAAATGGTGATAGGATGAGAATGGCAATTTTAATACTTTCTCTAATTAGGGTAATTAGTTGATGGGAACACAGTTTTTAAAAAAACATTTTCTGTAGAACACAGGACAGCTGGGACTGTTTTAAACACCTTTGAAAGCAGACTCCTCCCCCCCCCCCAAAAGAAAGTTCTATAAATAACCTTTATTGTTTGCTTTGCTCTTGTGTATCTAGCATAACATTGCTTCTGCAGAAACCCATTTCCCCTGCGGATATCTTTTTATTTATCAAATGTAATTTAATACTCAGTGTCATTACTTTAAATCTTGTCCTTGACTGTTTGTTGCAAGTTGCCTCCTCTCTCTTGCAGATTTTCACTCACGCATGCATTACAAAGGCAGCACATCAAAACTAATGTGAACTCCCTCAACTCCTATCTCCGTCCTCTCATTGTCTTCTTCTCTGTTTTCATGCAGGAAAAACTCAACCGAAAGTGTCCATTACTCCAAGGTTACAGCTCAATTTTATATAAGAAAACAGTAAATAACATACAATCATAGAAGCATCTGGTGCAGTGATGTTAATCCCTGTGACAAGATCATTCAGTTTTTGTTTTTTTGTCATGCTAGAGTTGGGAATGATGCATTGGTGTCATTTTTTTTTTTACTTTATGGAGACATGCATTATTGTAGCTCACTGCCGCATTATTAAAGTAAAGATATGTTGAAAGTCAGAGTCTCCCTTCCGTCTCCATCTTTCTCTCCTTTCTTATTTTTCCTTTGGTCTCTCACACTGAAACAGGATCAAACACAACACAAACACCGATGTACTAGATGGTTTTATTTGTCTCAGCATATTACATTTTACTTAGATTAAAATAAATGCAAATCAAAGCTAAATATACTGAAAATAAATGATGTGACTCTTGGTTCGTACAGGCCGTTCTACTTGGCTAGAGCTCTCCTCTCTTTGGTTTTGGATATTATGCAAATAGATTTTCACAGCTAAAGATGCAATAACACTGAAGCTTTTGTCAGATTCAATTTCACCTTACCGTTCACCTTGTTTAAGTGTGTGTGTGTGTGTGTGTGTGTGTGTGTGTGTGTGTGTGTGTGTGTGTGTGTTATTTAGAACCAAATCCTTTAATTTAGGTTTTGGACTCAAATGTGGGCTGATCCTTTGACTGTGTCTTTAAAGAATTTATGGGCTAGCCAAAACAATCAGAGGAGCTGATCCCTCACCTAGAATGATACAGCTGCTTCAGTGCTTCAATAGCTGGGTGCTAATCCAAATTCATAATATGGATTATGATGTGGAAAATGGAAACTAAAAGAATTACTAAACAAGGTTCCACAGCCATATAGCAGCATGGCAGTCGCAGTGCTACTTTACCCTGAACATCACAATGGCAATGCTAAGCTCATGATGTAGAAAGGTATCATGTTAACCTTGTTCACCATCTTTTAGCATTTGCCAATTAGCACAAAACACAAAGAACATTATGGGATAATATTACTAATGGTTATTGGTTTACAATCAAATACCTGCAAAACTAAAGTACTGTAAAAAGTGACATTTCGACTCATATTTGATTGTCCTGTAAACTAGATTATATGTACTGTAATGAAAATCATCAATGCTGGGGTTAAAATTGACATTATTATCAAATGGCCCTCTACTGTTTCAAACCACCCTGGACGAGAGTCGACCATTTGCTCTACATCGTGGCCTTTATATTAAAAAAGAGGCTTCACTTTGAGTCTGTGAAAATGCTCATTTTCAATACTGATCAATACGTATCATTCACCAGAGTTCATGCTAGTTTTTGCTAACCCATTCATGGTTGCATTCATCCAATTAGTAGTAGTTTTGTTTGGAAACCAGATAACCACATTTTTAAATAATTAAATCATTATGAATCATCTGCAACTTCATCTACACTTCAAGTATTCCATGGTTTATTTAATGTATGATGTTAAGAACACTAGCTGAGTGTACATTATTATAATATTTATGAATATTTATGATCAACATTTCATTGCTAATATGATTACGTGCACATGATTAATTCAGCTTTAATATCTTAAGCTGCTCTTTCATTTCACTCACTGTGGTAGTCGAGGGTATTCTGGTACAGTGTGTTTCTCTCCAACAGATCCATTGCTTTTCGGATGCCAACCATCCCATTGTTGCAAAGAGTTTCTATGACTGAAGCAGCCAAGTCGAGGGGATAAGCTTCTCAAGCCCCCCCTCCCTCCTGACACAAACACACATACACACAGTACAGTAGAAAACAGATGAATCCACACACACAGACAGCACAAGCATGTGTTTAAGCATACTGATTAGTGTCCTTCTGTCTTCTTCTCTACATGGCACAAACAACATGCTGAGGAACACTGGGGAGCGCATACGCAAAGAGAATATGAATATGATAAAAGTCTATGTCAGTGTGGACACTTGTCTAAGAGTATGCATGAGATATAGCATATGCATGTTTAATTCTGCTGTATCCAACACTGCACCATGGTCTGCTGCTGTCATCTGCTCTGTGTGATCAAAGAAGGCCTCTAAATCTGTGTTAATGGCACAGCCAAGATAACCAATCAGATGACATTAATGTATCACTGAAACAGGCCTCTTCTGTCAGATTAAAATATATTTGTTTGAAACTTCATATTTTTTATATCTTATTTACACACAAGCTGTCTGTCTAACGTTTGGTGCTGAGCAGGTTGTTTACTGTGGGTATTGTTGTTAAAAACACAGAATTGAGAGCAGAAAACTGCAGTTTGAGTTGAGAAATAATTCTCATTGATTTGTGTCTTTCTATTTATTGTGACTTTAATTCCACAAAGTTTCCTTAACATTATACTGACTCTTCTTGGTATAGGTTGCTATTATAGGTCAGGGAGGCAGGCTCTTTCAGATCAGTTTGGAAATACTCGTTTTAGTTTGGGGTAAAAGTCTCCTTGATATAATTTTATATATCTTTTAGCAAGGACATTTTACAGTGAAATAATCCGTTAAAACATTATAGTTTGCCTGAAAACTTCTTCCGTCTTCCTTCCTTTAGTGGTAGATTGGGTATTTGAAATGTAGAGAAAAATACAAGTTATCAGGAGGAGCATATTATGAGCCGCAGGGCCAAAAACAGATCAAACAAGATGCAAGGACATTTGAAAAAGAAAGAAGAAACCAATCCTTTAATCATTGAGTTTGTTTATTGAACAAATCAGACATTTGGATAAATCTTTTTGCTTTTGGTCTGCACCTCCATCAGTGAGAACACTGAAAAGCAATGCAATTCACTGACTTTCTCTATTTAAATTACCATATTATCATATCAGTCCTGTTCAAAGACTAGTACAATTACCTGTCACTGCAGCAAGATGACCTGATTTTGAATAGATTAAAATAAACCTGAAAAAGTCTGAGAGTAAGATGAAAATATTTGTCACTGTGGCAGTGTCTTTTAATTATTATCAATTCTACATTAAAAACTACATCAGTATCACTGCTCACACTGTGAGAGATATTACAGAGGCCACACAGAGGCTGTCAGTGACATTTACATTTAGTCACCAAAAATCTATATTCCACTATCTGGATTGGTGTAATATTTACACTCAGGGATGAGAAATACACACCCTGCCCCTTCAGATGGAGTGTTCCGTCCCTTCAATTTGCATATGCATTGCTACATAAACCATCATTAGACTGCTTTCAGACCAGTATTACCGCTGTGTCACATATCGGAGACATCTCATTGATTTCAATGAAACCAACCAGTGACTACCAGACCCCGTTTCTCCAACTCTTTCTATAATGTGTACAGTTTTTAATGCTGTTATGGTAAATGGGCCCAGATTTGTTGTGTAGTAATCTCAGTAAACACACATTAAAAGTATTGGTAGTAGATTATGTCAAAAATACATATACATATACATATACCTATTCATATACATATAATATTTTAGGGAAACGTTGCCACATTTTACATAAATGTACAATCAGTGTTGGTCAATATAGCACTGAGGAATGTATTGCTTCACTTGACTACATTTAGCAATAACACTAACTAGACATCCACGTAAAATTTGGCAAATCTTCAAACAAACATAAATGATGCAGGATTTAAACTTTTTTTAAATTTAATTTGAATTTAAACATGTTTGTTAGAGACAGTGTTTTATATCAGTGCTCTGTGCACAGTGTTGGCCAACCAAATACAACTGTGCATTCCTGGTAGAATGTAATATGGAGTGCATTATGTAGTATTGTGCTAATTGCAGTGTTCACCTTGGAAGCACCATGAGAGAAAATTAAATGATTGCTGCTGTGATAGCTGTCCAGAGTTCCTGCCTCACTCACTATATAAACTCACTGGTACCTGGAGCAACATGCCCACGGAGCAGTTTCTGAACATGGCTTTATGGATGGACACCAAATGGGTAATGATTCACCTGCTTTTAGCACTGTCATGTGCTTTTGATACTGTGATCTGTCTCATCAGTCTTATTAAGCTTATTTGTCTGAGCACGAGGCAACAACTGAAAGCGACTCAGATGTGAATATCAACATGTTGATTAGATCGTCCCTCATCTGGGTTATGTTGAGTAGAGTGAGATTTTATAAAGAAAGTCAACATAAAAAGTGGAGGCGGACAAAAATACTATTTTTAAATGTATGTGTGTGTGTGTGTGTGTGTGTGGGGGGGGGTTAAATTATAATTAATTTAAATTATGCTCTTGTGCATGGTATTCTGGTTAAAGCATTTCTATTCCAGCAGAAGTGTTGTTCTTTCTCTGTTTTTGTTTTCATTTCATGCAGCTGTCCCTTCCTACAGCTGTCATTAAATCAAGCATAAATAAAAATACAATTGTACAGAAAGATCCACCATCTAAACTCTTTGCATCTTCTCTGTCTTCATGAAAAAGAGCTGTGTAAACTGAGAGGTTAGAGAAGCACACTTTAAATATCCCAGAGGGACTGAATGTCCCAGTTGGATGACTGCAAGTTTCCTTACTGAGATTTGTCCTGCAAATATTCTCCTCTGCAAGGTTTCACGGGTCTGAAGTTTGTTTGCTGAGAAACAAGCATGTTGAGTAAAACTCTTCAGTAACCTTGAGTCCACATAAGCTTGAACATGTGTTGAGAATAAAACACCTTAGTTGCAGAGGTAGAAAAAAATGTTTTGCATAGTCATAGTCATAGTTTGCAAGTTAAAATGTCAAAAAGAAGAGAGAATGAGAGAAAATCTTGTAAAACTTGCAGCTCTGGACCAGCTGTTTGTAAACCAGTCAGTTTTTAAGTTATATTTAGGCTTTAAAATTTTAAACGTACAATACGCAATTTCTTCTGGTAGGGGTTTTCTCACATTAAAATAATAATGAGTTTGATGATGTCGTGAAGTGCTGACACTGTATTCATATTCTGCCAGTTAGGATTCCTTCAGTGCTCATAGTTCAGGAGGTTTTTAGCCAAATTATCAGCAGAGGTCTCCTCTCCGAAACAAATGGACCAGGCGATTAAAATCAGTAAAACCTTAGTAGCCTGATATGTAAATTAGCATCTTGGAAGCATTAACAAACAGCAATAACAAACGTTAGCATAATGTTTTGATATTTGAGGTGTACTGTGTTCATTAAAAGGAAAAATATATGATTTAAACTCTTCCCAGTTGAACCAATATCTTTTCTGGCAATTTTTTCCCATTCATTCCTTGTGGAAAATTCCCAGTTCTCATGAATTTTCAACTCTTAAATACTCATTCATACATTCATATAGAAACTCCATTTGAACTTTAAAACATTCACGACAAGTAGGACTTTCTGACAGTAATTCAGCTTTTTCATGCCTTTCAAACTTTTCACACAATCGCAGTTCAAAATTAATAAAGATTTCAAGCCTTCTGAGACTTTTCCATTAGTGTGTATTGCAGCAGAATGTTCAGAGCTAGAATGGACAGAAGATTTAAAAACTTTCCTTCAACTTGCTCTCAGAACCACAATTGTCACTCCACATACATAATCTCCACATCAGAATGTAGGAAAATGTGTGCCGGTCACAGATGTCGGAATTAGATTTTTGACTTTCTGAGCTTCCAAGCGACAGGAGTGCCAATTAACTGCTGCATTAACTTCCATATTTAGTGGGAGAAGAAATTTCGCGAGTGAAGCAGAAGCCATTTCTTGTTTTGTTTTTTTTGGCCTTTATGCCTTTATTTGATAGAGAGACAGCTGGAGATAGACAGGAAAGGGGGGCAGAGAGAGAGGGGTATATATAAATATATGGGTCGCCAGCTCTACCGAATGAGCTAACCGGGCGCCGAGAAGCCATTTCTTCTTACACTAACTGAATGACTTTTGTCTTGCTGAACATATGGGAGTCACAGTTTAGGCCCTAGAAGCATAATCATGAAAGATGCGCCTCAGCTCAAATCTCTATGAAATGAATTCTCTGACCCAGGAGACAAAGAGCAGGTCCCATCACCATGGCAACCCTTAATTCCAATTGGGAGCACACAGTTGATTGAGATGACCTAAGTAACATAGTTTGACTTGCTTGCTTTAAACTGAATTCAGATCTTCTAATATGTATCTTCTCTCTCTCGGGATATGCACCAAGCATTCAGGCACACTCAAAATTTCTTGAGAAATGTTCTAGTTATTAAAGAGAATTCCAAATAGCAACAACTAATCTCTATTTAAGATGCTAATCATTTTAATTTAGTAATGCGCCAATCTACACTTAGTGAACACTTATGGTAAACCTAGGCTTAAATTAAATTTAGGAAGAGCACTATTGTGAATATTGTTAAAGCACTATTGTGTAGGATAACCATCTGAATACCACTTGGCTTCCAAGCGTTTGGGAGAATCAAAAGTGGCTGCAAAACTTTGGGCAATGCCAAAATTGGGCATTTCAACATGGCGGACTCTAGAGGATGACCTGGTCCCTCTGTAGATGAAAAACGGCTCATTCTAAGTTAACAAAAACACAACAATTTCTATATCCAGGTAATTATACACTCATTTATACATACTTTTTGCCAATAAATCATCCTGAATGTTACACACTGGACCTTTAATTTGCTTGCTGTAGCACAACCTCAGCAAGTCACAGCCTGTTTCAGGACACATTGGTTGACCTACATTGCTCCAGGACTTTCTCTCTGAGTAAGAGATTATTTAACCCTTTAAGCGCCAAAGTTGCAAAATTGCGACAGGACGCGGTACTGAATCAAACAGCTGTTCTCTCCTAATAGAGCGTTATATCTCATTCATACTCCCCTCCACTAGTTGGCAGACATCCCGTACTTAGACCTTAGCTCAGAAAAACGTCATGTTTCAATGCAAAATGTTCGAGGAAGACCCGTCCAAACTGTTGGGCGAGAAACCGGAAATAGTGCGCCACGGCGCTATTTATGTTGAAGCGGTATTGCTGGATTTAGGAGTTATTGAGACGAAATAAACGGAAATGGCAAGCAAAAAATTGACGCTTAGGGAAGTGATGGGTCTCCTATTCGCTGACTCTGATTCTGAAGGGGCAAATCTACCTTTGGGGCAAATCTACCTTTGGGGACGTTTAGTGAGCGTGCTAGTCACGGTGCGTCTTCGCACCGGCGCTGCCAGGCACAGCGAGGAAAACACACAAGCACAAACACATGACCCTTTGCCCAACATAGGTGGGAATACTACACAAACTCGTAGTATCAGTAAGGGAGCTAATGGATGTGGTAGAAGTAGCGGGGGTGGTGAGAATAGCGCTGGGACCAGCGTTAGTGTTCACTCTTTCTACCGCGAAAAAGTGTCCTCCAAGTGGTGGTGGGTAAAAAATCATAAAAAATGCCTACTGTTTACATGAGTTTTGTGGTAGTAATAGTTCTAGTTTACGACTGTTGGCTTACAATTTACTTTTCCCTGTTCATTTGATATGTGGACAACATAACAAATAGATGGAGGGGGGTGAATCTGATGAAATAAATTCAACTCTCTTTCAAAATATCAGGTATTTCATGGAAATTATATAATCCAATATGGCCGTCGCCATATGACATCATAATATGCACATTAGATGGGAAAATGTACTCCCTAGATAAACTCTAGGTCATTCTCAATATTTGTCTCATTTACACTTTGTCTCTATCTCAAACCACTTTCAAGCCAGAGCCTCCTGAAATTTAGATGTCAAAATCTAGTATTTTTCAAAATAAAACCCGGCGCCTAAAGGGTTAAGAGCAGAAAAACGGTCCAGGCAAATCAAACACCATGAAATCTAATCTCTACAAGCCAAAAATGAAAACTGAATACATCCTATAACAGTTTGCCTTTTTAACATGAAGGTATTTCCTCTTACAATAATAATCTGTTAATAATTATATCTGTATTCTAGCTTCCTGGCTAGCTTACCATCTCTTTCAGTGTCTTATTTTATGGTGCACTGGCAGGCCATTTAAGTCATATTGAAAATGAGTAGATTAGCTTAGTGGCAATCTTATTAAAACCTCTTCATCCTAATTCAGTAATGTGCTTAAGGCTTGTGAGCCATCCATTGAGTTTAACTGTGCTGTCAATCATCACTCTCAAGAGAAAGCATGACTGACACACACATACACTTATAACTGTCATCTCATCAAAAACCATGTACACTAATCGACAACCACACACACATGCACACACAGACAGAAAAGCATGCATAAAACACACAAGACCATGCTGATTTTAACAAGGCAGGATGTGATATTGACTAGGGAGAGTACAACCTAACCTAAGCTTAACCCAACAACATAATGAAAAGTATCTACACCACCTTCCACTGAGTACCTCTGAGTAATGTGCATGGAAACACATTTCTTCACGGGTAGCAGTATGTATTGATATTATACTAAATAATAGCATGGCTGTAATCTTCATCTTACAAAAAGAAAACCTCCATAGAAGAAAGATAGAAACACAGGCACCCATTTTGGTTCCAGTACACTATGGACATTCAGGTTGGAAGGAGACAGTTAATTCATTTGTTAGTCTTTTTTAAATGAAGCATAATTTTAGATTTTCTCAGAGTGAAATTGAATTGAGACCTCACATTCCCGTATTTATTCCTTCTTCCTTCTTCAATTTTTGGCAAATCTGTTTTGGAACAAAAGCTACTTAATTTGTGTTCATTTTTTAATGTCATTCAAATCTAAATCTAAATCCTTTTACCACAGACACAGATCTGCTTAAAAATGTCCATGGTGTAAAAAACATAGAGTCATGCTTGTTTGCAATTGGAACAATTGCTGACGCTTAATGTCAAGACACATAAATGCCAAAAGAAGGGCAAAAGCAAGTGACCATTATTGGTGACCTTAAACCCAAATTATTTGCAATGACAAGAAATATTAAGTTATAGTAATATGGAAAAGTTTTGTATCCTTCAGCTGCAAGTTACCCAATCTCAGCTGTATTGGCATGTCACCGTAATTGCCATATGAACCAAGCAGAGGATGTTGAGAGTAGAGAGGTGCAGTGGAAGCGTCAATGCTGGATCAAAGCTATCCTTTTCTATTTGGTAAAATATTTCTGCTGTTGCTGCTTTTACACTTTCACTTCAACTAAAGTCCTTTAAAGTTATTCTGACATGCACCACATTGTCTTCATTATGGTTGCAGTATTTGGTTGCAACTCCCTACAAACTCACTCTTCTTCCTCCATTTCATGCCTCTCCTGTCCCTGCTTGAACCCGCCGTGTCTTCCTCCCGAGTCTGGTCAGAACGGCTGTAAATCAGCAGTTGAGGCTGTGAGCCCTGTTCAGCTGTGCACTTCTTGGCAGTATTCCCCGCTGGTCCCTCCGTTTATATGCTGGTAGATTTTAAACTCCCCCTGTCCTTTGAACTCCCAGTCCAGGTACAGAAAGCGAATAGGGCCACTGACTAGGTAGTGGCAGCAGCTGGTACAGCTAGCATATGTAACAGTGCACCTGTGATTGACTCTCTATATTACAAGAAAAAAGGTCAGTGTTGCGACAATCCCCTGATACTTTCATCCCGGGGACAAGGCGCAACTCCCAAACTGAGTTAAGGTTGTTTTTGACTACTTTTCCTACTAATTAAAAATGGGTAGACTAAGACTCTTCTCAGCGACTAACAACTAACAAGCTAGTGTGGCCAAGTGGTCTAAGGCACTGGGTTAAGGCTCAGTCTCTATGGAGGCATGGGTTCCCATCGCTGCCATTGTTATCTCTAGTTTCATGAGTTTTAAACATTCTACAGTCTATTGTTACATCAGCATGTACTTACAATCTAACTTTGCTGGAGTATAAAAGTGAAATAATCATCCTAGTGGTCCAACAAAGTTAAATCTACTGCTATACTTCTGAAAGTCCTCTGTTTTGTTTAGAAAATGCCTACCATATCTTCATCTGACCCTTTAATGTCTCCCTCTCATTCTCTCTCAACCCTGTTAGCAAGAAGAAGGTTGAATAGCACTCACTGTTAGCCAATCATCGCTGCATTCTGATTAGAGCTTTAGTCAAGTGAACAGAGGGTAATCATGTTTATATCAAGGCCGATTCATTTTGCGGTAGAGCTCTTGTGTTAGGTTTCTCCATAAATAGACTCAGAATTGAGTTCTTAGCAATGGACATCAAGAGGCCAGAAGTGCAGCACATGACAATGGAGAGAAGAAAAAATGCAGTTCTCAGAGTTGATGGGATAAATGATTGCATAGACAATCATTTCAGTAGAGTGGACCTGTGAGACGGAAGAGAAGACAAGCCTGGGAGTAGATAATGTCTCTCTGAGTCAATTGAGTTTAGCAACAAAGACATGTAGGAGTAAGAAGGTTAGAGTTGAAATCGGAGACAAAAGAAAGTCGTGAGCTAACTTATGTTTTCTGTCAAATTTTTGTTTAATATAATGAAATGAAAATAACACTTTATGTGAAATGTTCGATTGTTTCAGCCAAAACTCTATTGTTTCCTTAAATAGACGACAAGATATGAGGGTTTTCATTACAGAGAGAAACCAGTAGATGCCTATCCACAGTGTACAGCCAGATTATTGTACTTTACAAAGGTGATTTTTCACATAGGCCACTTCGTCAGGGTGTGTATTGTGCTGATTTAAGATCGGATATTAATCAAGAGTGGCTTCGTAAAATGGGTATTACATTGAGAATATCCACTGGTGGTACCACAAATAAACAGGGGGCCTCATCTCTCCAGCTGTTCAGAGTTCAGGCAGGGTTTGCTTTTACTGATTTTGTTTGTATTTTAATAAAATAGCTATACAAAATAAAAGAGTGAAGATGTGAGTAAATACATTAAAGAGTGGTACCTCAGTTAGACTCTCATCTGGGAATGGACAGAACAGACAGTAGAGTCACTGAACGTGGATAATACAATAGAGGAGAGACACTTGTCACTAATGGCCTTATTGACTCAGTCTCTAGGTTCACAAAATGCATTTGATCCTGTCCTCATGGTTTTTGGCATGTTGACTGAAAACTGGAGACCAGATCTAAAGAAAAGAAGAGAGAATGCCAGAAAGACAGGGTTCAGTTGCTGCAGCAACAGTCTAATTGGATCCTACAAAAAACAAAGTCACAAAATGTTCAGTTTAGCAGTGAAAGCTTTTCGTTCAGTGAACACTGATTTTACTACTCCACATGTCAAGGCTGGTGTTAGGACCGGACCCAGGAGCAGACACCCAGACAGTATGGAAGGTTTAAAGGGGGGACGGACACACACACACACACACACACACACACACACGGGGGATGAGGGGCGGCCACAGCAGAAACGGGTGGGTGAGATGGCAGAAGAGACCGGAGACACAGAGGCACAGGCGAGCAGACACAGGAAGCCAAACTGCACAAAGGGACCCTGGGGCACGGGAGAGAAATGGTTAACCGGGGGACAGGCACAGGGAAAACACAAGAGGGCTTGAAGTTGCCTAACTTAATACTGAAAAGAGCCACGAGAGTTACCACCACATAGGCTGAAACAATCTGGCGATGAATGGGAGGAAGACCGGGGTTCTTGAAGACTGAGGCATGATGAATGATTGAGAGCAGGTGAGACAGCAGGCAGCAGGTGAGGAGAATGGAGGCCGCACCCTCAGACACACAGGGAAGGGGGAGGAGCAAAGGGAGCAGGAGGGGAGCAGAGCCATGACACCACAGGGATTATAGGGAATGCGATGATGAACTGGATGAGTAATATTGGCCTCTAAATAAGCTACTATAGATATTTTGTAGTCCAAACAGCAGCATTTTGAAGAATAAAAGACACGGATTAGCATATGATGGCATTGTCTGTTCCCTTGGAGGGGAGTTGGTAACATAAAGTAACTGCTATAATTCAGTCTAATTTTCTCACTCGGATAATTAGATCTATATTAAATATCCATAATGCTGTGTGATATAATTTATGGGGAAATTTGCCAGCCACAGAAATGGAAATTGTCATGTTACTAGTTTTGTATCACCATCACAAAACTTGCACTGTGTGCTGAAGCAAAGCACAGTCAACTGAGACAGTAAATTGTATTTGTACTGAACAGTTTCTGCACAGCAAGTGAATTTAAAATAACTGATGCTTTGTGGTCCAGATCATTGGATGTAGGTTTGAAAAGAAGCACAAAAACTCTTCAGGCCAGATGGCAAAATTGTTATGTAAATGTTATGTAAGGAGCAATAGAAAGAAAGGAAAAACTAGTGAAAGAAGGATTTAAGACAGATTGATGGCATGGATGAAGTTCACAGAGCATGCGACATTGCTCCAAATCAAATTGCTCAAAGAAAGAAAAGCAGAGCAATAATTTACTAGACAGGAGGTAATACACACACACATACAAACACACACACACTCAAAGATAGATAGCCCCAGTGTTCCCTTGTGTATTTTAGAAACAACAGAGCAGAGTGAGCAACCACAGGGCCAGATGGCAAAAAAAGCAACATCATTATTCAGACCATTACCTCAGCTAATTGAGGCACTGCACACACCACACACACACACATCACATGTGCATACACATGTGCACATAACTTCATCAGCTTAACACAACTTCATCGCACACCTGCACACATAATGTAAAATAATGTATATCATGTGCATCTGCGGCTACAGATGTGCTGTCTATGGATTTGTAAAATGCAGACCATAAACATGCATATTCATGAATGGATGTGCATGACCGCAGCAAACATATCATCACTTTCTTCCTTAGTACACTAGTGCATCAGGACCTCTGAATAAAAAGGTATATTTCAAAACATCGAAGTAGTTGGCCCTGGAACATCTGTCAAAGTATGTCATCTTTGTAAAGTTATATAGCAAACAGATTGCATTTATTTAAAATATGAAATACACAACTGATTTTATATTTAAGTCTCATATTTCTTGAAATGTGGTAATACCCACTATGTGTGTGATCATGGCAGTTCTGTTCCACATAAGCTAAGAAAAAAATAAATAAATAAAATTTCCTGTAGCAGGGGTTGCAACACATTTGGTTTTATTTTCCACTGCTGGGAAAATGAAGAAAAAAATCAATGTATGTATGTACTCCCCAGATTGATTTCCCACCATTGGAAAAAAAAATCTGTGATCCTGCGCCTACTGGGTGCTGCTTCTTGGCGGACCAACATATCTTAACACTTGCTTTAACCAATTATGACAATGTAGGAGAAACACAAGGGATACAACACAGGAATATGCTGATTGTTGACGGTAAATACAGCTTCTGGGAAACATTAAGAACATGGTACTGAACTCTGGGTGCTTGTATTGTATTCTGTCAATATTTAAGTGATTTTGGCTTTTCTGTTGTAAATCTTGCATAAAGTAGTTTCCTTTTCTTCAGGGCTCATTCTTCTTTCTCACAGAAATGTATATTTATCATTCTGGGAAAAATGGCATGCTGGAGTGGATAAACTTCCAACTGCTGTCCTCCAATACTCAAGGGATAGTGTGTATGTTCAGAGAACCCTTCTTTTTTTTGCTCTATATGCAGTTTCTGGTCATCTTGACACATTCCTCAACCGATGTTACTTGACAAAACCCATTGTTCCCTGATGTCAAATCCTGTTCATCTGATGAGGTTGTAGGTTTTCTTCCCTTTCAGCCAGAAAATTGGAGCTAATTATTGAAACATACGCTGATGTAACTGGAAAACATGTTTAATACTGACTAGAAAGAACTAGTTGTAGCTCAATACTAGCAGGAACAAGAGGACAATAGACTAATTGGCATTTTGTGAATAGCTTGGTATCAGTACCCCACCGATGTCTCGCCATGCCATGTGCAAAGTGATTAGATCTCATGATGTGGGCACTGCATGAATGGTTTTCCTTGATCATAGAGTTGGTGTTGCAGTAGACAGAGCCAGGAAATTTCCAGTGGGGTGGCCAGGATGGGACCAGTGGTCTCTAGCACTAGATTGGCAACTTTGTCATTTCCTGTCATTGACATTCAACAACGGACTAGCTAAAGCCAAACATGTCTTGACTACCTGGACAATGGGAAAGCAGCAGGAAATTGTTTTTATTAATAGTACCTTAATGTAGAAAATACAGCTTGGATATAGCTACAGGAAAGGAATCAGTAAACTATCAGTAAACAATGAGGCTGCTTTTAGATGAAAGTAAGAACAAGAACCGTGGAGATTCTGTTACAAACTAGAAAGTGATCAGACTGAGACGTACTAGATATTCACATTATTACTAAAGGGCACAAATAGGAAAGGTCTGCAGAGTGCTAGGCTCCAAATAAATAAATAAATTGTCCAGTTTTAGAGATAATTAAACTATTTACTTTGTGCCCTGCAGTGATATTTTTTGTCTTGCACCTGAATATTTTCTGAATGTGTGCACCGCACACTTGATCCCTCTTCTACATTCACATTATTTGAAAAATATTTTCTATGTTAAAGTGCATGCCATATTCTTTAGGCTGTGATTACACATTGTGTATAGATACAAGAAAAGTGAACTCACCTGTCATATTATGTAAATATATGAGTAGTAGATAAAGGGAAAAAGTGAGGAAATGTTCTATTGTGTGAGGAAGGAGGAAATATTGTTTTTCCACTGATTAAAAATAATTTGTGCACAGTATGTAGGTATTACTCAGGTTTATGAAAACACACAACAGAGGCACTACTAAAGTCATTTTTTAGTGGAAGTCACTGAGCCATTGCAGAGTGACAACTTTTTTGCATGCTACATGGTTCAGGTGGAGTCAGTTAGGCTTCTGCTAAATGTATGATTCTGAAACCATTCTGTCAAACTAACTGAAAGAGCCAAATCAAGGCTTTTCCAAAAAATCACAAGTCTGAATTGCATATAAATTGCTTCGACTTAAAAGAAAACACTGACCTTGCGACAATACAAAAGTTAAAAAATCAAGTTTCCACCATGTTCTACTACCTGATATTTGCTGTTATTTTAAAATCCTAGCATTAAGAATATTTTATACAAGTTCAACAAACTCTCAGAAGACAATAAACAAGGTAGGGATACAAATTTTGGATGCTGGGTTTCTCCCCCGTGATGCATGCAGCTCTAGGTACTTCAGACTGCCATGTTTTATGCATAAGAGTCTGGATAACAAACAATAACTGCAGTGAAAAAAAGCCCACAAAAAAAAGAAAGAATGAGAGGAGATGGGAGAATCCTACAAGTTGGCAGAAATCAACACAGCAGACTGACAGAGAGTGAGAGAACTTCTTCCCAATAGAGCCATGTTCAGAAAGGATCCCTGGAAAGACAGCAGACTTGATTCACTCCTCCATCACTCTTTCTCCTCCCACCCTTCGCTCACCCCTCCTCACTGTCTCGTTCTCCCTCCACATCTCCCATACTGCTTTGCTCCCTGTTAGGAGTAAACGTGTTAATGTGCCAATAATACCTGATTGTAATTTGTAAACAATGCTAAGTATTCCTGTTGGAGGAATAAAATTAATAACTTAGCCATCTAATCTGCCAAAAGAAGCTGAAAAGAATACTTAGTTATGTTGGAGTGCTGAGACAATCATGAGTTTTCTAATTACTGGATTGATTTAAAAAGTATATTGTCATATGGATTTTTCATCTCCTGTCATAGGCCAGATCAAAATATCTGTACTCCTGTTACTCACCGTAAACAATTCTTCCAAAAAATACCGTACATTGGGTGTCTGTGGATGGGCTCAATTAGGGGGTTCAATTCAGTTCAGTTATTTTTGTATGGCACCAAATCATAACAGAAGTTATCTAAGCACACTTTTCGAATAGAGCAGGTCTAGACCATACCTTTATTTACAGAGACCTAACCATGCCCAACATGAGCAAGCTCTTGGCTAAGGAGGCAGTAATCCAGCCTAGAATTAACAAATGCATAAATTAGAACTTTAGTATTGTCTGAGTTTAACATCAGAAAATTGAAGGTCATCCAGGTCCTTAAGACATGTTTGTAATTCAGCTAATTGATTCATTTCATCAGGCTTGATCGATAGATATAATTGGGTATCATCTGCATAACAATAAAAATCAATGGAGTGAGAAAATATAAGGTTATAATGTCATGAAACAATCTATAAAAAAAGAGGCATTTTCACATTGTAACAAGCCTGATTACTGCAATTCACTCAGCTTGAGCTCTACTGATGTAACAACACCTTAGATTTTATTTCTAAACTCCTGTGGTAGACATTTATTAGGTAGACACTTGACCTTTACTATTTTCTCATTTCGAGCTGTAAGGGAATGTGCAATTATCCTCAAAATTATACTCAGGGACTCCAACAATTCCTTTCTAATCTGAAGAGAACACTTTGTCTTGGAAAATGGGTTTCAGTTTTTTCAGCAATTTGATAGTAAATTACTTCAAAATGCTCAATATTTTGGATGACTTGCCAACTTTAACATGGTTATAGCTCCTGTGTAGTGTTTGTTAGTGAATCAGGTTTTAGTAAAGCAACAAGAGTTTTAGCTCTTTCTGCCCCAGGTCATAAGGGAACTAATGATTCATGCAGAAGTCAAAGTGTAATAATATCTATTCAAAGTACACTTAACACCTTCTTCAATGCCTCTATAATTAGTGCTCAGCACACAGGTTACAAATTCATATGATATGAAAGCGATTTCATGCTCTAAGTGTGACAAATTGTGAAAATTTCCCCATTCGCCCACATGTGCCCACACATATACAAAACACACCCATCTACTTGGTTTAATTCCAAAAGGTACAAGTCAGAATAGATGCATGTTTATGAATAATTTAAGAATTTTACATAAGAGCCTTAGTCTCTAAGTGGATTGGATTGGTGTGTGTGTGTGTACTGTACGAGTGTATATGCGTGTGTGTGTGTGTGTGTGTGTGTACTGTACGAGTGTATATGCGTGTGTGTGTGGGTGGTACTTGGTCGGAATACATCTCTATCAGTGTTTAGCCCCATAACAAATGAGATTTGGCAAATCTGAAGGTCAAATCGAATAGCAAACAGTGCCTCTCAGCCTTGGCCCCTTCTCCTATGAATCCTTAACAAGCCACTCAGGGTACAACAACCAGGCACAGTTTTTGGAAGGCAGCCTGTTTCTCAGCTTGTGGCATCTCTCTAATAACGCAATCTATTCACCATCATAAATAATGCAGGTGTAAGACTTATGATTCCATTGTAGTTTTGCAGCACCAACACGCTTTCAAGACCATTCCTCAGCTGAGTAAAGAGGAGGTAATATTGAATATTTTCACAGGGATAACATTTAATATCTCTGCCATTGTCCTGCAAGAGGACAGCCACCTTTGCAGTTTTGAGGTAATAATAGCTAGATTTCTTTCTTGTCGTGCCCATGTATTCCTGAAACCTTACACTGTTTTATCAAAGGATTGGGCTCTTTCCAGGATCATCAAACATATTTTGTGGGCAACAATGCTTGCATTCAGAGGACAGATGGTAGAACATAAAATGGTAATAGAAGCAGAAACATGGCCAAAGTTAGTCTATCAAATCCTAGCTTATAGTGTGACATATCTCACAGTGGTTGTTTTGCAAGTTTTAATATAAAAAATGCTGTTACCCAAGGCCCCAAGTAAAAACATCAACAACCAAAATGTCCAGTAGGAAATATGCCAAAGAAATAATTATATGTATTAATGGCATATTCATTAGCCTAATTATATGACCTATAAGATATGTTGCCAAGACAATTTAAAAAGAAACTTATATTTTACATCTATATATACTTTTGCACCTGCAGTCACTGAGAGAATAAGCAACTGGTCTCTGTAGCCTAGGTGTATGATGTATTTATCCGATCGACTTCACACTTGGCAGGTGTATTTGTGGGGACTCAAGGAAGTTTAGTGACACATTTGGTTGTTTTTTTGTTTTTTTGTGGATACTTGTTCCCTTAACTTAACAAAGCTGACAAACCTCAACCATAGAGATGTCACAACATAAACCGGATTAATTTTTTTAAAAGTGATGTGTAACAGTTTTCGAAGGCCCAAACAAACTATGTTGTCCTGAAGAATCAGGTCAGGTCAGAAAACGCTTGTATGTGCTGATCTAGAAGGCAAAGGCAAACAACATATTTTGTCATTTCATTTGGAGGACTTGTTAGTATCCAGTATTCCTGTATCCAGGTGACTATGTGGCTGATTCAAACTGTATAGCCTGGGAGGCCTGTTCTGATGGGGCTTGAAAACGTGTTGGTCAAACCTTACCTTGAGCTTAACAGCCTGTTAGAAAAAGAGAGAAAACAACACAAAAATGATGTGTTTTCCAACAGGCATAATCAGTCCAAGGAAATGTGGTTAGTCAAATCTTTTATCTAACCAATGGCTGTGACCCTTGTTTGTGATGTTGATCATTTTCCATTCTTGCGCTCCGTGTATGTGCCTCTGACTAAGAGTGGCAGCTAAATGGCTGAAATTGAGAAATTGCAACTCTAAGGCTGCAAGGTCTCTGCTGTTGATCCGACACAGCTACAACACTGAAAACTGTAAATAGCACAAATTGTGTCTTGCTTGCTAACTTCATCATTTTATAAACTATGTAGTTAAATATCTTTCCAATACTAAATCAAAACAAGATTTGTACGGTAACATATCATAATTTTATCAAAATCTTTTGGGTTTAACTTATATTTGGCCACCTGCTACACATCATCTCCTGTGAAATGCTTGCTGGCAATGAGTCCCACATATTTATTCAGTAGCAAACAAGCACTGAGAAAAAAGCTGGAAGATATTTTCTGTCTTGAAAAAGAAAGATGATGCTCTATAACAGGCATAGCTAAAGAGGAAGCATGTACGGAAAGCAGTGAAGTAATTATGTTACAAGGAACTGCACATTAATTCTGCCTAAATTATGTCAACATTGCATTTAAAAGACCCAGCCCTGACCTTGGTCTGCTGAGAGCATTCAAGGACAATGCACAGTTGCACACTGACAGTAAAATGTATTGAATTATCACCTGAGTTTTGTACATTCTTATTCTCAGTGTCAATTCTGGTGTAATTACATGTAAAATTGATTGAATTTTTTTCTATGCCTATTTATACTCTACTGCTGTGGCACTCTGCGCCCCCGTGGGGATCATCAAACTTTCATCTAAAGTATAGTCTTTATCTCCTATCCTTCAATCTCTCCAGTACTAGGTTTTCTTTACTCCAAAGCAGAGACATATGGATGAAATTTGCTATGAGAATCTTTTGAAAAAAAAAGCTGAGGAAGAATAAGAGAAAAGGAGGGAGATGAAATAATAAGGAGAAGCTTTCCATGGCAAATGGGCTTTGCCATTCATGAATATGGTCTTACAGTATCTATAGCAGGATTGCACTACTTGCATGTATGTATACTCTGGCTGTAAATGAATGCTTATGATCTGGCAAAGGAATAGTTAAGATACCGCATTAATTTTATTGCTTCAGTTAAGTTGTGTTGTTGAGCTCAGCAGGTGATCGTAAGCAGATTAGTTTAACTTTGAGCACAGCCATGAGAGAGGTGTCAGCCTTTTCATCGAACTGAGTGTAAAAAAAAGTGTATTTACCAAAATATTGAACCGTCTTCCTTTAAACGGCAGTATATCAGAACACCTCAAACACACAGTAATTACAGTCATCAGTGACGTCACTATTCTAAATCACTGCTCAGCCAATGACACTGAAATGATACTGATGATTTTTAAGCATTATGGTTTAATCAAATCCAATCAAAAAAAAAATAATTATCATCCAGTTTTCACAGTTCTATAAAGTTAAATAAAAGTGTTGAGTATTTGTTTTTGTATATTGTGATGTTTGCTAGTTTGGGATTTTCTGTATACTTTATTAAGAATCTCACACTGCAGATAAACATCAGTATTTATGTACACCTACAATGTTTGGATATTGTAAAGTGCAGAAGGCAGTGCAGTTTGATTGATATCAATGTTGACACACACACGATGCTCATAGCCTTGGTGTCAACAAAATAGTTTGAATAAAGGTGTTGTCTTGTCTATCTTTACTCCCAGGTGGATTTCAAACACACACAAACACACACACACACACACGCATACACACAGTGCACTGGAGTGAGAACTTAAGGGATGACATACCATTTTTGCTTGATCACTGTCCTACTAAAATGGATTTACACCTTTTAAATCCAACTGAAACCACAAAAGTCATAAAAAAGGGGATCTGAGACAAATCAGAAATGCTGCTTTCGCCTGTGAGTGGGCTGTACACATTTGATTGACAGCTCAGCTGGAGCACAGCGACACAATGCAAACAAACTTATGATGCTAATTGTAGTTTACATGGTAATGGTAGATGGTGTTTTATTCAAAATGATGTGGAAGAATGACTTACGTTGATATGTCCAGGTTAAGGGACAAGGCGTGTCCATGCTTGTAGATAAGGAGGACACAATATCTAAATAGCTTATCTAGCCTTCTAGGTAGATTAGAATGCAGATTTGCTGAAGTCAAGGGTTCTTTTGTCTAATTTCAGTTGGAACTGAAAGCAGGAAAATACTGCACTAATCATCATATGAAGTTGACACGATGAATGTGTTAGCAAACCTATTTACACACCCAGCAGACAGCATCATTAGCATTCATTTGAAGTTGTGCATCTGGCTACCTGGTGAAGGTGAGTCCAGTATTCACTCAGCTGTTTTAGGTCTTCACCAACTGCTACGGGAAATATCTGTCCCTTTAGCTGCCAAATGCTCCACTATGTTCAACAAATAGTCCCTAACTTTGTTGGTCTGCCATTTGGTGCTGTTAGTGTAGGAAGTGTTAAGTGGGTTTGTTGATTAGAGCCATGAGAGTGAACCAATCATTGAATTTGCAGGCGCTATAATCAGAAACAATGAGGTGAATTCAGTCCCCCCTTCGAAGTGCATACTGTCTTTGGTTTGTCAGTAATCACATTACATTTAATCCTTTCATCCATTGTTTAAATAAAACTAAAAAAAACAAATCCACACGCAATAATAATGTATAAGTGTACAAAACAACTCAAGAAAGCAGTCCATGGACCATTATACATATATAGTAATGCACTTGTCCAGATCAGTAAAGTTACACACATTACTGACAGAAGATACAGCCAGGCGCACTGACTGGGACAGAGTTATGCACATACATTAACAGGAAAATACAGGCTAATTCATGTGCTAATGTTGCATACTGCTTGCAAACGTTTGACAATAACTCATGGACCTTAAATTGTTTTATTGTTTTGGTTTTTTTTGTCAACATCTCAGTATTTGAATTACAAGTTAGCAACGGGTGACCATTAGCACTGCTGATGCTCCAATGACAGAATACCCATTCCTGTCAGCTGTGATTTTTAACGCACTTTTTCATGGAGTGAAAAAAAGCATTATTCATCATTCCAGAGTGGTCAAAAAGGTTTAAGTGTGAGTTGGCAAGCAAGCATAAAATATTACCATGCTTTCATTAAAGCCACATACAGCTGAGAGTAGTTATAAATAAATGATCACTATCTTAAAATGCATCCAAGGGTGGTACTGTACATGTAATTGCTTATAGCTGGGATAACAGCCAGTATCTGTACGTGTACCATGAGAAGATACGACTCCCTGTGACCTGCACACACACTGAAACACACACACACCATTAGACCGTATTACACCGTACATCTGTACTATCCTCCCGGGAGTCAAACAACCTTTACATGTTGCTGTGGTGTGTGTGGCTGTGTCTGTTTGCACACGTTTCACCACTATGCAGAGACATATCTTTACTCATCACACACACACACATGCAGACATTTTACGTGCCTGGGTGACCCTAACATGTTAAATGGAAGTGCTCTAAACTCCCTTCATTATGGATGGCTGTGGTGAAATATGGATGCCGCTGGCTTCCCCAGTGTAGTATGTTGAGCTGCTGTCACTTGCTGCGTGTCACGGGTCAAAAGGCTGAAAGGCAACATAGATTTAAAGACTAAATGACTTTGACCTGGGTGTAGGGATAGGGAAGGAACAGACTCACACATAAGCTGCATACATTCTACCAAAGACACGGTCACATAAACAAGGGTTAGGGAGTTTAATAGCATTGCAACAGCAAATAACACCAATGTTAGCAGGGTTAAATCACAGTACTCGAGGAAAAATGACTTAATTCTGGTCTTTGGCTGTGATGTATGTGTGTGTGCAGATCCAGTGATAGAAGCAGAGAAAGCAATAATGTCTGAGAAAGAAATATTTGTATTGTGTGCCAAAAATACTGTTTAAATCAATGCTGTACTTGTACATAGCAAAGTTTGCTTTTATTGTTGAGCCTCCTTGTAATGAATTCAGCTATTATGGATGTGAAATTTGTTGCGATCATTTCCAAGTCCACAGCAGTTGAATAAATGCTATTTTTATTGCTATTTCTGATTAATGCTAAATACCCATATTTTAGAAAGAAATATCACTGTGGTAAGCAGTATTTCTCTGTCAAAATGCAACACAAAGACCCAAATTAAATGTTGGTATCTCACCTTCTCCTTTCTTCTTTTGCTCCCACTTGTGATCCTGTCCATTTCCCATGTTACTTTTCTTACTTCACTGACGTTAAAAGAGCTCAACAGACTATGCAAAGTATGACAGATTATAACTGCAGGATCACTAGTTTCAATGTTGTGATTACAAAGCTGTGATATCTGTTTTGCCACACACGAGCTGCGTGAATGGGAGATTAAATGAGCTCCTTAAATGCAACACAATATAGTATGATTATGGTGGAATGAGTGTTAGACAGAGAAAGGTTGATTATGATACCATGAGTGCTTTCTCTGGTGAATAATGTGTTTGTACCTGTGCATTTTTGATGTGTGTGCTGAATTCCTATTACAAGTTTAAAAGTGGCCGTTCTCGTCCTTTTTGATCTTTAAGGCCACATTTAAACTGACAAACAATAAACATGGTTTAGTTTCATAGGCACTTTCATTCTTATTTGAGTAATGGATTTTTCCAGCTTCTGTAAATGTGTATCCCAGACTTCTGATAGTGCCAGCAGCATTACCTTAATGATGGGAATGTCTCTCAGTCCAGCAGTTTGGTCCAGACTGAAATATGTCAACAACTGCTGGATGGAATTCCATGGACAGACATTCATGGTCTTTGTGAACATTGATGATCCCCTGACTTTTCATCAGGTCAATATTTACATTTTTCCCATTCTCTGGTTAATCTTATTTTCATAATAGCAGTCACTCAGTAATACCGCTGCCAGCCATTCACTCCATTCAGATAAACAAGGGCCTGTCATGGACCTGCCATCAATTATAGGCAGCTGTATCTATAATACATTTTTTAAGCTAAATTAATCAACAATTGATTTCCACTTTAGGACTTTTGATGAACTGCTTGTTAAGGTACTTACTAATTGGTTTCAAGTTTCAAATTGTGGACATGTTATGTGGCATGCACTTAACCCTTCAGCCACCAGAGCACCGCAACATTTTTGTTTGGTTTGTCTTTGGTTGAAAAATGTAGAATTGAAAAAGTGAAAATAAGTAATAAGCTGAGGCATTTTACAGTGCTTTGTTATTTACCTTGATGTTTGAAATATTCAACATACAAAGATATCTCATTGACCAGTGAGAGGTGTTGTGAAGACAAATACCACAGCAGTGAGACTTCCAGAGTCAAATAATCAACTTAACTAAAAACAACCACTAAAAACAAATCAATGCAAAATGAACACAAAGCACACAGTGGCACTCTGACCAGAGCACCGGCTGACAGTTGGGTTTTATTAAAACTAGCAGAAGTGAAGCTGGGAAGCTTTAAAACCCTTGCCGGGAAGCCACTTAAACATACTGAGTGACTGTGTCTGGCTGCGTTTCATTAGTAGTTCAACATGCCCTCGTTCACTTGCCCTCGGCACTTTCCCTCAGGGGAATCCCCGTCACCATCATAAGTGTCGTTCCAATTGTCTGGAAAACTGAAGTGAACTTGGTGAGATGGACCCTCGGAGGGCTGAGGGAGGGAGTGAACAACGATGGTCACTCCGGGGTGGATATCACCCACAATGCTTTGCAGTTTACGTCATTGCCGCTATAACGCCGACGGCTGCCAATGAGTAGGCGGTCCATTGTGACTACTGACTCCAAGGGCAAGTGCGTTTCATTTAAATCCCCTGCTCCTCCCCCGCCAACTTTCCCTCCGCGCTCCGTGCGACGTATGCTGTTACGTCATACCAAGGGCTGAGGGTAAGTGAACGAGGGGAAGTGGAACTACTAATGAAACGCAGCCCATGTGTGTTGCTCCTTGCCTTCACCACACTAGGAATCCAAGTTGTCTCTTTGAGTGTGTCTAGTACATCTGTGCGTGTGCGTATGTGTGTGTGTGTGTGTGTGTCCATGGCTAGTTGACTCTCCATTAGTAGAACTCAGTTTGACTGTGTGGCCTGAGGGCCAATTTGTTGAATCGACACAAAGCTTTGTTGGATTACTGAATTATTAGATCAAACTGCTTTTGTGCTGCTGAATTACCACCGTATATAGTGTGTTTAGGTGTGTACGTGTGTGTGTGTGTGCGTGAGTATGTTTGCATGGGATATTTGGCAGCACCAAAAGAAGTTAGTGTTAATGAATGTCACAGAGCGACATCACAGTTCACATTCACATATTATACACTGTTTATTATTTAACAGCATAAAGTAGTTTGAACCTTTAATTCTCTAATCCAACAAGGCTCTGTCTCAGTACAACTAATTAGCATTCAGGCCACAAATTCAAACTGACTTCTGTTAAATAGAACACAAACACACACTCTTATAGAGGAAATCCCGGTGTGTATAGTTTCTACCTTTCACTTCCAGTTGCTGTGAAACAGTTTGACATGTGTGCATGTGTAACAATTGTCCCACTGTGAGTAAATGAGCCATGTTTCATCAGTAAACTGATAATGGATGGTTTTGGGTGATCGGAGTGCCTTGTTCAGTAATATGAATAATAACTGAATAAATGAGTATACAGATGCACTGATCCAATTTCACAATAACTAATCACTTTAATTATTTATTAGCAGTGCTTTTAAAAACAAGTGAAAAAATTTCAAAATCTGGAAAATTATATTTTAGAAAATTTGTGACATAAAGACGGATGGGGACAGGAATGAAAGAAAGTAAAAAGAGTATACGTGGCGAACTCAAATGGAGATGAAAGGAAAGAGAAACGGGGTAAGGAGCATGAGAAGAAAAGATTAAAGGATAGAGAAGAATAAAGAACACATGAAGGGAACCTGGGTTGCAGGGAGAAAGAGAGGGAGGGAGGAAGGAGAACAAAAAGAAGAGGAGCAGAGAGCTACTGTAAGGTTTGATGGAAGAAGAGACAAGGGAGGAAGGCAGGAAAGAGGAGTAAAAAGTTACTGTATGTGAAAGAAGCAAACGGAAGGAAGGAAAGAAGGAAGGATGAAGATTTATAAAACCAAAGGAGAGAAAGGGAGAAGAAGGGAGGAGTGGACCAGTGATGACAGAAAGGGAAGGAAGGGTGGATGGAGGGGACGTAAGGGAGGAAGGGCAGGCAAGAAAAGATGAGAGAGATGACTGAATGAAAAGGAAATGAAAGGGGACAATTAAGCTTTGTTCCCTGCTGGCAACAATGATGCTATTAACTCTGGAAACAATCTCTCTCTCTCTCTCTCTCTCTCTCTCTCTCTCTCTCTCTCTCTCACCACACACACACACACACACACACACACACACACACACACACACAGACGCACACTGTCTTCCCTGATGCGTCTGACTTGAACAACCTGCTGGGACAAAGCTGCTATTAAATGGCGGAGCTGTGTCTGTGTGCTCCTCTCTGTCATTTTCTTCACCGCTCCCTTCCTGTGCTTCCGCCACTCTCACTCTTTTTTTATTGCGCCTTCACCCCGGCCACTGTCTTTTCATATTCTTTCCGCGTGTCCTCTCCTGATCTCTTATCGCTCTTGTGTCTTCCGTCATATTTGTTTCAGTAGTTTCACTTTTCCCTTCCCTTCAATCCTCTTGCTTATTTCTCTCTCAAGTGATTCTGTGTTTATTCTGATTTAAAAGTCTTATACATTGAGTGGAATTCTGCTATATGGAGTAGAATATGGGTCTTCAAACAGCAGATTTGAAATATTAAGCAAATGGCATCACTGGTTTCAAATGCAGCTTGTTGGATTTTTTTCTTTATCTGACAGTCAAACTAAACAGTGATTCAATGAACAGACTAATTGAAGGGAAAAAAAAGTGACACAGGGACATTGCTATCAATCTTAAGTTAAGTATTAGTATAAGATGGAATAAGGATTTGGTTTGTCTAGCTTCATAAAGACTAGAAGGGAGAAGCAACAAGCTAGCTAGTTTTGTCTAAAGGGACATGTTTAAATATCAGTCATTCCTAAAATAATTATACTATAAAAATCTAAATGTATTGTTTATTCTATCTGTATGTGTTTTCTATTCAGTATTAATGTTACAGTGCAATCATTGACTGCCTTAAACTTTTCTTTAATATATGTTTTGGAGCTTTTTGCCTTTACTGGATAGAGACAACTGAAGACAGACAGGAAAGGGGGAGAGACAGGGGATGACATGCAGCAGGAAGGACACAGCCTTGGTACGTGGGGGCCCAGCTCTACCAGGTGAGCTATCTGGGCGGCCCAGCTGCCTTAAGCTGTTAACTGCAGTTTGATGACTGCAGATGCCTCTCTGCCACCGAGAATTAAGATCCTCATTAAAGCACAAGCCCATGTTTCTCATTGAATTGTAAGTGCAACTTAACAAAGACACAGTTCAATGCAATTTCTCAGTGTTATTGCAAGATGTCCAAAAACAATGGTTTGCAATGAATTTTGTGATGGATTCTGAACTAATAAGATTACATTTTATTTGGTATTTGGTTGAAAAAATGTTTCAAAGGCAGTACATTAATGAAAAACATTTTGAGAACAACTGCTATAGAGGAATCTGGGCTGTAGGCAGAAGTAGACAAGCAATGTATGATTTCCATTCTCCTTATTTCCCCTTCTCAATTTTCTTCCAAGATCCTGTAAAAGTAGTTTGGTAAAAGTTTTAGAAATGAAAATATAGTCATCAAATGTGATTAAAATAAAGGTTATAATCTGCGAAAATGCAACTAAATTGAGTCTAGATGTATTTTCTGTTCTGTGACAAACTGAGACTTTAAGAAAAAAGAAGTATAAGGCACAAGCCTCTGTTTCATGAAATCAATTTAAATATCTTTCCTAAATCTCCATTGTTATTAAGTTTCCATTATTATTAAATTATCATGTACCTGACCAGGGACCATGATGATAGAGCCATGGTGAGTCTTGTTAGCCTTGTACGACATTTGCAAGCCAAAATTCCAGTATCATGTGTTTCTGATTGTGTTTCTGTTGTGTTAAATCATACATTTCTTCTGATTACTTCCATTTTAACACAGACTAAGATAAACCCAAACATTCCTGCCTCTCCTGTCAATTCAAATATCTTCAGTTAACACTCCTCCACTTCTGCAGACTTGGGAGTGAGACATTTTAATCAGCAGCCTGATTGGTCTATAGAGCCACAATTGCTAGACAGAAGTACTGGGCGGAGGGATAAACAGTCATTTGTCCAGAAATAGCTCCTCCAGGTACATTGTGTGAAAAAGAGATGTTAGTTAGTATTCTTTAACTCTGCACAGAGCCAGCCTAGCGGTTTCCTGCCCCTTGCTCCTTTAACACACAGCAACGAGAGTGCTTTCAATCTTCTCATCTCACTCTCAGAAAGAAAGTAAATAAAATGTATTTACCGAAATGCTGAACTATACTTGTAAGCCTTGTCCAGCTCCTCAGCTGAAGACATCTGTACTGTACACTGAGGACCTCCTGTCCCACTGCCAAGGGTGTGTGTGTGTGTGTGTGTGTGTGTGTGTGTGTAGGATGTTGTTGCAGAGAATAAACTGATACACTGTTAGCCTGCCATTGATATAGTAGCGGAAAATAGGAATAAAATTACATTTCCTAACTCAGCATGGCACTGCTCCAGAGATCTTTGTGGTACTCTCTGTCTCTACCTCCTTCTTTTTTTCCCTCTTGTCTCTCTCTCCCTTCTCTCATTGCCCTGCTAACTCTTTATATGGAGGAGTCATATTGTCTGCTAACATCTCTCCTCCTCCCTTCCTTTCCCAGTTCTCCATTTCTCCCCATATCACAATTTTTCTTTTGGGTAATGAGTCTGCAATTAGGCTGTAAAATGACCCCTTTGTTGTCTCCTTCTGACTACTGAGTACACAGGAGGGCATAATAGGTCCCACTTTGCACAGTACACTCCACTTCAGATTAGCTGTGCATCAAACTCTTTAGAGCTGTTGCATTTAAAATAGAACTATTGTCCAAGCTCTCTAGCGTGATGGCTATACACTGTTTCTATAGATCTCTTCTATTAATAGAAACAGGGAGTCTGTGCAAAGGCTACACGCACTTAATTTTTTCTGCATAATGTCTTCTTAATGTCTATGCTCTCTAATCTGCTAAATCTTAAGAGCAGCAACTTATACGGAGTGAATGCATAGCTTCCTCTTGATTCCAAAGTGTATTCTACTCCTCCTTTTTCCCATTTTCCTTTCCACTACATCTTCTCTCCTAACATTGAGACGAGGAGCGAAAGATTATTATTAGGACAAGTGAGGGACAGTGGAGGCCATGTGGGACAGTTTGTAGGGGTTGGATAATTGGCATGACCATAACCCCCATGGCTGAACAGACAAAGAGTGCACAAACAGAAAACCTTTCTTAAAAACAGAGTCACTGGTGCAAAGCAATTTACAGAAAGGAATGTTAAGATCCCCAATTTGGGGACTTGTAAACACTGCAGTGCTTCCACTAAGGGGCTAGTGGGCTGTGAGCAAGTAAGATACTGACTAAAAGTTTCCTCTTGAACATGGACCAGTGTGTAGGTTTTAGTGGCAGTTGCAGATTGCAAATCCCTCGCTTCACCCTCCGCTTCCAAGCGCAAAGGAGAAACTACAGTGGCCACGAAATGCAACAAAAACCATGGGGGTTCAACATGGCAGCCTCCATGGGAGGGAACCTGTGGCGTCCTAAACTGTAACACATTTGACCTTTAACTCAAGGTCCATTTACATTCTGTTTCCAGGGTTTTCAGTTGCATCTCCTGGTCTTCATCAACAGTTGGAGTTTGCTCAGTTGCCATCATGTGAACTAATAGTGTTGCTGTAACCGTTGTTTGGTCTGGTGTTCACAGACAGTAATCACCATCTCTTATTTTGTGGTGAGACAGTAATCAGCAGCTTTTAGTTTGTGGTTTTGTTTTATGGCCTCTCATTGCTCGCATTAATGCTTTTTCCACCAGTGGAAGGCAGGTGCCCCAGCATTAAATTACAAACCGAAAAAGATAGTGGCTAGTTGGTGAGGAGGCTGAAGCATTAAGCTGCTAAAGACAACAATATTTCCCTCATAAAATTACTCCAAATGAACGCTAATTACTCTTTGTCTGGTCTACTGTTTGCTAATAGTTCGCCATATCAGTGTTTTAAGGTGATAATATGGCTTTGCTGTCTTTAACCCTTGTTGCACTGCTCCCAAGGGACAAGAAAAGTACATGCAGGTTACAGATCGTATAAGTGTGGTATACGTTTTTATAGTTCAAGAGTTAGAAAAGCGTGTGAACACTGAAACACGGAATAATTAATCAGATTCCTCTACTAATACCAAGAAACTGAAACCCAAATCAACACTACAACTTGAAATATTGATTTGAAATGAGACCAGAGAGACAACTTCTTTAAACAGAGCTTTACTTTCAAATAAAAGCACTGACAAAACAGATGCCATCTGTCTGACTGTCCCGAAGAAACGATTCAGCAAGCAATAGTGTTTTTAAAGGTTTTCGCTTGTATGTTACTGTGCCCAAAGGTACAGCAATTGTTTGTGCACTTTATGGCCATTGGAGCTACACACAGGTTTTAGACTGGTAATCGGTGGCACTTTGGCGAGAAAATGGTCTTTCTTTTTTGTAATGTTCTGGCATGTTGTCATCAGGATTTCACTTTTCCTGGAGGAAAGAAAACAGAATTCTGTGAAGGTGCTGCAACATGTCATCTTTCTGCGATTCTTTTGAATTCCACCATATGTTATTCAGCCACCTCAACAGATAAAAACCCTATAATGTTAGTACGGTTGTGACAAATTTGAAGTCTCAAAAGCTTCAGTGAACCATCTCCATAGAAGACACGACAATTCAATGCATTGAAAGATATTGTTTATTCCACTGTGCCTCAAGACATATTCATCTTAATGGATAAAGTCAGTAATTTTTCTACAGTCTGCTTTTTAGAATTTATTCCATCACACGTTTGGGTACTTAAAAACTACACAACTCAATCACACACTCAAATCAAAACTCGTATGGTCTCAACGGGTATAGCTGCTCCACGTGGTGAGCTTGCGTCATCCTCCCAGCTTGTCAAACATTTATTTCATTTCATTTAGCCAATCAACCTATAAACTGCAGTCCAATCGGAAAATATTCTTCTATTTGTGTCTTCCCCTGCTTGCAGCAATGATAAACTTCTTGTGTACTGAAGCATTTAGTATGAGGGGGCGTTTATCATTATTTCACAGGCTGTACAACTTCAAACACATACAACACCAACAGAAGATCATTGTGAGGTTAAGACATAGCCTTAAGGTTTGTCACATTGAATGTACAGCATGTGTTCATTTTTTCCCCAGATTTTAATCTTAATTAGTAGAATATTATCAGATGCTGTTTAAATGCTTTTGCTGCCAGACAAACACACACTTGAGCAGCTGCTTTTCTGTCTGTGTGTGGTTTCCCCCTGAGACGGCATGCAGTGATGTATGAACCATTTGAGCCTTAAATATAGCCCAGCATTTAGGATCACAAAGAGAGTGGACCTAAAATATAAAATGCAATTTAAAATGAAACATTATTGATCCGATCTGTTCACCAAATTACCAGTTTATTTAGTGAGAGAAATAGGCCCTGCAGATGTCTCTACTTGTTCTACCAGTTTTAATTTGCTTTTTAAGTCTGACAATGATCAGCTTATACCAAATAATTTCTCCAAATAATTTCACCAAATAATTTAATCATTGAAGTTAGTTATCTTCTTTTAATATACACTTTGAAATTTGACGGTGAAATCTAATACTTTATGCGTTTATTTTCCTCAGAGTAAATGTGTCAATCTGTCATCTAAATTTCTTTGCAAATTCATAGTGCAATTAAGAAAATACTTTGATATACATGATACATTTGCGGAGTCCCCAAAAGGAAATATTTTTTATCTGGTGCGCACAAGTTATTTATCTTGTGGGCACAAGATAATTTACTTTAAATTCATATGCATCTGTAACGGCTTCAGATGCACACAGCTGTCATATAATGGAGAGAACTCAGCTTATCAAGTTTTTTTTTTTCGCCTCTGAATGTCATACCATGAAATTATTGCTGCTGTTGCTAAAAGCTGAATGTCCACCGGATTCTGTTTTAGTAAAACGAGCGAATAACAGAAAGCTATCTTTCTCAACTATCTTATCAACCAGCTCACCCACCAATAACATAGCAAAGCAATAAACACAGCAATGTTTCAAACATAGTGGAGAAATCAGCAAACACATTCAATTCAATTCAATTCAATTTTATTTGTATAGCACCAATTCATAACAGAAGTTATCACGACACTTTTCAAATAGAGCAGGTCTAGACCGAACTCCTTATAACATTATTTACAGAGACCCAACATATGCCTATAAAGCCATAAAATAATAACTTGTGTGCACAAGATAATAACTTGTGTGCATAAGATGAAAAATATTTCCTTTTGGGGACTTTAGGGGCTCCGTATACATTTGTTAAATACTGAATTAAATGTGTGGTAGTGGGGAAGATGGCATACAATCTGTTAAAGTGGGACTGAACAGAAATTTTATAATATAGTCCAGGAATATTATGACCATGCCTCATATGTAAAGAGACACTTTTCAAAATAGTTTCAAATAAATAAAATAATTGTATACCCATGTGCTTTACAGTATAGTTCTATAAACAACATTTCACACTCACCAGTTGAAAAAAATACATATAAGAGGAAATCTTGACATGTTCCACACTAACAAACAAAATAAATGTATTATATTCTAAGATAAATCATCTTTGATGCTGAGGATCTTCAGTTGTGCATGTCAGAGTATCAAGAAGGTCAAAAGACAACCCATCTTTGTAAAATTAGCTTGTTTCTCCACAAAATCAACTTTGAGAAAAATATGTTGGGTTTGGTGGAAGGTCAGCAGCAGTGTGAAGGCTATTATAAATTTTTAAGTATAAACAGCATAATGAACAAAGGCAAATACAATATGACAGTGGTTCATAAATCCAAACGTAGTCACTGGGCATACTTGGGTCCTCACAAGATCATCTTAATAGGTTTTAATGAGCGTGACTCTCAGGGCGGGATGATGACACATGGGACGATTACTCATAAGTGGGTCAAGGTCCAGAAATATTTACCACCCCAGGAAAATCCCACTATACCCTGGTATTTTGGTAGGCATCCAATGTTATGCATTTACATTTAAAGTTTTACACACATATATATAGGCAATTTAGTAAATGCATGTTGACATCCTGCACTGCTGCTCATCAACTGGTATGTTCAGGTACTCTTCTTTTTTTAAATTTTTCCTACATCCTCATTCCTTTTCTAAGTCATGTGGGACTGGAGCCGATTCAAGTATAGGCATACTATGGGCACAAGGCAATGAGACACACACACACACACACAAAACGCCTTGTAGGAGGTGTAAAAGATGACTATAAATATAAATGTATATATATTTATTTTTATTTTTTTAAACTGAGAAAAAGCACTGGTTTCTATATATCAATAGATTATTTTATAGTCCACTCAACATATAACACTTGCTTGTCTCAGGCACTTATCCAGACCTGAGGTGCAAATTCTAATCAATATATAATCACAGTGACAGAGACATAGTGACAGCGTTCATTTGCACAAATGATTGTCACTCAAATTGTCCTACAAGGCTCTCAAATTATCTCATGGTTGCAAATCACAGTTTACATGTTACACATTCAGTAAAACAGATGAAAACAGACCCCTGGCTAACTAGGAGACATTATGCTAATGTGTCTTCGCACATCTCTCCCTCACGCCTTAGCTCCTCCCAGTGAGGATGTGAGAGAGATTGGTGTTACAATGTCAATCAGTCGGCGTCAGTTATTTGCGTATCCCCTGTCAAACCTGTGAACGTCCACAGAAACCCCTTATGGAAAGGACCAATGTGTATGCTTCAGTGGCAATCTATAGCAGATTGCAACCAACTGAGTAACGCTCCCCTTTGAAGTGTGGGAGGTGGCCACAAAACGTAGGCCGTATTTTCATACCAGTGCTTGGTTTGTCCATTCTGGGCTACTGTAGAAACATGGCAGAGGACCTGCTTCCTCTGTAGATCAAACAGCCTCATTCTCATTCTAGGAAGAAACAAAAACTATTCTTATTTTCAGGTGATTATAGACTAATGCAAACATACCTATGGATATTTTATTCAATTCCTGCCAGTAGATCCTCCTAAATGGTAAACAGTGAACCTTTAATGTCAATTTAAAATCTAACAGTATTCATTTCACGTTACTGATTTAGATGTCTAACATAGCGGAGTTTAGTTAGTTATTATTGCTGTTGATTCAGAGGGGGAGCGATTTCTGCTTCACAGGAAGAGAGATTACGCCAGGAAGTTAGCATTATGTAAAGCACCCATTGTCTGCAAGGACAAGAAGCAGGGGAGGGAAAGGAGTCAGGTGAATGCAATAAGTCCAATATTCACTTTCCTTTTAGCTGTGGTTTCGTCTCCACCAACTCCTGAGGAAAATAGCTGAGGGGAACTGCAGAGCTGGGTCATAATTTTCCATGGTTTTGACATTACCTTTCACATTACACATAGTAATTTGAGCCATTGGCAATATTAGAATCTTGATTAATGCAGCTTTAATATGTTCTGGTGACTTAATCAGGATCATAATGCGATATTATTTTCTAGATAAAAGATTAATTAAACAAAGTAAAATAAATGTTGGCCACATTTAGCAATTAAAAAAGAACATGAGGTTGGGTGTCTTTGTGGCAAAGTAGATAGATAAATAGATAGATAGATAGATAGATAGATAGATAGATAGATAGATAGATAGATAGATAGATAGATAGATAGATAGATAGATAGATAGATAGATAGATAGATAGACTTTATTTATCCTGAGGGAAATTCAAGAGTATAGCATGTATTAATATGCTGCCACCTTAAAAGTTCCCATGTGCATATTGAATTGTCCACCATGTGAGGTCTCCTGAATAGCTACTAATTAGCATGACGTGTTGAAGTCATCAAAACAGCTTTATGTCCACATAAATGCACCTGTACCATCTGTGTGGGCTCCCCAGACAATACAACAGGCAGTGATGTGTTTCAGTGTGGGTGTATTTTGATGCACTGTTTTCAAAGTGTCCCTACCCTTATCCCTCCCTGAGGTATAACAGTGTTGTTCCCGTGTGCTAATTGGCTTAATTACAGGCGGTCTAATGTGGAGTGAGGGGACTCATCCAAGTCCCCTAGCTGCTTGTTCTGTCTGGCCTGCTTACTTTGTCCATATTATTAGGAGCTGTACATTAAAATGAACTCAGTCACACACACATGCAGGTTTTCTCAAGCTCACATATATATTTGCTCTCACATGAATTCATGGTAGGTACACTTTACAGTGTGAACCAGCTGTTGTTTTTTAGCAAGTAAGTGAGTCGCATCCAGCACCATGTTATGTAATAATAGTGTAGTTAATACACATGTATGAGTACAGGTCAAATCCAGTCCTTCATGCTGTCAAAATTATTATCAAATATATGTGGCAGTAAGAACTAACCTTACTAGTTGTAAATTCAGAGTTTATATATTGAGTTTTTCTACTTTTCTACTACTGTCTCACTGCTTCAGACTAATATTAATGGTTGAACACACCACATCCTTCACTCAGTTGAATACAGTATGTCAGCTGAATGTAGAAAGTAGTTCTTTCATATTGGTGCAGTGGAGCAGTACAGTCTGTCAGCTTGTTGTTTAACTCCTTCCCTCTGATACTGAACGAAGGATTCACTTTTGTAAGATGATCCTCATTTGACAGTTTACAGTGAAACCAAAACCAAAGCAAGGATATTTGATAGTGAGTCTAATTTTTAACGGTGTTAAAATCTGTTAGTTGGTCTGTCCACTATTTTGGTGCAGACTGAAATATCTCAAAAACTATTAACGATGGATGGATAACCCTACTGTCTTCTCATCTATCTCCACCTCCAACTAATCTTGTGAGGCAGCTGGACTTGTGAGATCACAAAATTGAGGAGAATCCATCTTGTCAGGCTGTATTCGTGGCTGGTACAGTGAAACCAGGGTGACAAAGTCATGAACTGCCCAACTCTTTGGCTTTGACTGCCTTTTACCTATTGCCTTCACTGGTTTCGTTGATTAGGTTTAGGCATGAGGAGTGTGATTGGTTAAGGTTAGGTTAAGAATGTCAGTGTAAGCCAATCAGGGTATGACAGATCATAATCACCACCATACTTGGGGAATGGAACATTGCCTAGTGGGGTGAGGCTCCCATAGATGTTATCGTACATGCTGCTAGCATCAGTTATATCAGAACTTGAGAGTATTTATGATTGAAAGAAGAGCAAAGAACGGCACTGAAAGCTTGACAGTTTGACAACATCGTATGGATCTGACTGCTTAAAGTTAACTTGTGATCAATGTGATGGACAGATACTTCATCCAATCACCTGCCAAGTATGTTCTGTGCCTTCCCTCTTCAAACATTTTCCAAAAACAACTTCCCATAGAGGCAGATGTTGGTTTTTTTTGTGAAATTTCTCAACAAATATTGGATAGATTGCCATGAAATGTGGTTTTGACATTCATATCACTCTCAAGATGTGATGTCAACTGTTTGGAGATGCCTAACTTAGCGCCATCATCAGGTCAAAATAGACATTACATTAAATTGGTTAGCATGTAGCTCAAAGCAATACAGTCCCTAATTACATCCACACCTTTTTACCTTTATGTGACCAGAAGGTCCCTTGAGACCTAGCTAAGATAGCAAACCAGTACAAGGTTACAACAAATATAAAATAGAGCATATCAAAAACCAGACAAGGGACAACAGACCCATAATACAAAATCCAACTTGGAAATAGCAATTGCACTCATCAGTGACACAGTTTTCCATCAGGGCTTTGAACTCTCCCAGGGAGACAAAATCATTAAGCTGGAGAGTGTTTTGAAGGTTATTCCATGACAACGGCACAAAACAGGACACATCTGCTCTACCAAGTTCTGAGCAAATCCTGGGTGCCTGGTAAATCAGCCATCTAGTGAAGTTCATTTCATATTCAGGCCAGTACAATGTGCTAAATCCCCATTTTCTTAGAAGAGGTCTGCTTCATGATCATTCGCTAGCAGTTCATTCCAAATGGTCAACTTTGTTGCAGGCAGCTGTAGCCAATGTGATGACAGAGTGCGTGGAGCCAATGGAATTAACACAGTAAAACTCCTGTACAGTATTCACTGGTTCATCACCACTTGCCTAATTAACTACTTCCTGATCATTTTTCTCCAGTTCACTGCCTTTTTAACCTTTTTCAGCTCACACTGCTGCCTTTTCTCTTTTCTTCTCTTTTTTGTGCTCTTGTCTCAGCTCAGTGCAGAGGGTATAGTGTAGTGGAAAGCACTAATTGGATATAATCAGTGGTCTGACAAAGTTCTGTATGGTCCAGAATCAATACTGGCACATTAGTGGTGCTGTTGTGTGATGTACAGACCTGTCACCTTTGGTTTGAGTATTCATTTTAATTGATATACTAAGCAGGTGTGTTGCATAGGTTTAACAATAGTTTGTCTTGCCTCACCATGATCAATGCAATGCAATAAAACATTTTGAACATTTAAGAATGTTGGTATTGGCAGTGGTAGAGGAATCTGTTAGTGAACCGTATGACAAGGAGTTTTTTAACTGGTTATGAAACAGTTTCAGTTTAATATGGAAGCCTCTATATGACCTACCTAAACAAACAAAACCTTAAGCAAGAAGATTGGCTCTTTCTGTGTAGTTATTCAAGCTATGGTTGTGGCCTGACACCAGGTCAGATTCAGTCAGATTCTCTTTGAAATCATACAGAAGGTTAACAATTGACTAATTGAATCTATAACAATGTTTTTGTGTTCCTTTTCTGTTGGCTGTTCCCTGCAGGGGTCGCCACAGCCACTCAGTTCCTTTCTCTCCAGCAAACCGGGGCCCGCCTAACCGGGCACGGAGATCTGATGATCTGCATATTTGATTTGACATAGGTTTTTTTTATTCAGGATGCCCTTTCTGATGCAACTCTCCCCATTGATCTTGGCTTGGGCCTGGAAATGTGGCTGGGGAGCAACCAGGAAGTTCATTGCCTTACCCAAGGACACTTTGACAAGTGGAGAGGAGGGGGTGGGTGGAAGTTTTATTTCTTGGTCTATTTACTGTCATATATGAAAATGTTACAATAAAGTACAGTATTTATGAGTACCAGTGCAAATTGTATGCTACTTTATATTTCTACTCACTGCATTTGTAGACTAAGAAGACATATGATCACTTAATAAATTAAACTACCATGCAATAAATAAAGTTGCTCAAATTAGCCCCACCTTGAACATGTACAGCATCAAAATGCTGTTTACATGTTAATTAATGTGTAATAATATTACAAAAATATATTGTACCACTCTGAAAGGAGCCAATTTGAGTACTTCAGCTTAGAGGTCTGACTTGGAACCCGGTATGTGTTCAGGTCCATGCTTTATGTGGTCAATCGGGTCCAGGTTGGGCCCTGTTCTATTACCATTGGTTCCAGGTCTGTGTAACATTTTGTATAATACCCGAGTGGATCCGAGAAGATTCGTGATCAGACAGTGCTCATCGGGATGGAAGTGCAGTGTGTGTGTGTGTGTGTGTGTGTGTGGTGTGTGTGTGTGTGTGTACTGAACGAGCAATCATTATTATAGTTCAAAAGGGCAAACAGTCTAAGTTACCTTTATTATGCTCGATGCAACAAAACTGCAAACCTGATTGTAATCAAGTCGCGTTCGCCATCTGTCACTGTGACAGCAAGTTGACTTTTAGGCTGAAATAATGAGTGGATTACACATGCTGTTTCAATCAGACGGAGAGGAATAACAGGATAACCTGGATGTATTTAACAAACTTTCTGGAGGAGATATCATAATATATGTATTGCTGTTAGATGATCTCTTAGTTGGGGGCTCCATATTTGCCTATTTATCCAAATCTTGAGGTCTGCTCTTGGGTACATTTTTTGACATAACTTTTACATTAACAGTTTGTCCCATAATATATGTTTCCAAACACACAATCATATTCTATTGTGCATTCTCATTATTCAGTATATAATGAGATTTTGCATAAATCCTGATATTCCCCACTAACTAGTGTTATTACTTGAGGTAAAGGAAATAAATAGTTTCTAACTAATTTACCCTTTATACATAAGGTTTGATGTGATAAAGTTTAACATGACAGCGATATAAACCAGTTGAAGTCACATATATATAGTTTAGCTATCGGATGTATTTATTTAGTTTATTATATCATCAGAGTAGCAGGTGTTGGATTTAAATTCTGTTTATGTGTGTGTGTCTGCTAATAATTTTATGCACAAGGTAAATCATCTGTTTATGTTGTGGTATTTGTGCTTCACTGTGTGTGTGTGTGTGTGTGTGTGTGTGTGTGTGTGCACAAGCTTACACACACACACTTGAGCACGGATAGTAAATATGGCTGCGGGTGCATATTTGCATCTCTCTGTGTGTATACGTGTTTATGTGTGTATGTGCAATGCTAAGAATATGTATGTATGAATAAACAGCTAAGTTTGTTGATGAGACTTCACACTCCACTGCACAACATTGATAAGGTCATTAACTCCTCCTCCCAAGTAGTACACAAGCACCTGTTACCCTGAGACACAGTCTGAACACATTCCTGAACCTGCTGAAACACCTCTACCTGCAGCAGAAGCCATTTTGGTCTCCAATGACCCAATGAGAACTCCAAGTGTCAAGTGGCACATCACGCCAGTTTTAAGCAGCTGCTTTGAACAGAAGCCCAAAACTGCTGTTTCCACCCTGAAAAACATGTTAATGAGAAACATCTACAGTCTTGAAACACCCTGCAGTTTAACAATTAACTAAGCATATAATCGCTCCATCTGATGTAATGTAAAAAATATTTCTTAATGAATATGTATCCATTGCCCTCTATTGCAATTAATACTAAAAAGTGATAAACAATACATTTATAGAAGTATATGTTACACTGATCTGTCATTGCAAAGACAAATTATTATCAGAGGAAATACATATTCAATAGTTTATTTGCTCCTTGTATGTGTTGACACATAAATAAACACAATTACTAAAGCTTTCCAAAATCTTCATTGCTTTCCCTCATGGCCAAACTCCAGCTTTCCTTTCCTCAATTGTTTCAATACGTTTTCCCCCAAACCAGGTGAGCTATTCTGAGCTAAGTGTGGCAGACACTAAATCAATAGAGGTTTGGATAAGGTTGTAGTGGTTCACATTTAGCAAAAAGATAGCTTCAGATAGCTCAAAGGCACGCACACACACAAACACACACACACACACACACACACACACACACACACACACACACACACAACACACACAAACTGCTGGCTTGGAAGCAGAGAGATCAAATCAATTAAAAAAGATAAGAATGCAGGCATCGTAACACACACTTGCACACTTGCACACACACGCACGCAACAGAGGAATCACAGCTAGGAGGCACCAAAAACCGTTAGAGGGCAAGAGGTGACACAGTGAAATGATTGCTTCAGACATTTGGAAATTACCTTTGTAACTTTTATAGCATCCACAGAGTCCCATAGAAGTAAAACATTTATAGGATATAGTTACAGTGGTTTGGTGGGCATGCAGGAAATGTATTGGAGCCAGTGGGAGTTGTGTGGTTGGGTCAATCTAATTGGCTTTCTAAAACACAAAATTGTCAATGTGCTGCAAGAGTAAACACTATTGCTGTGTCCCAGTTGAGGGACTGGATTCTCTAAAGTCCTTTTTTTTTTACACCAAATACATTGTAACAGCCCAACAAAGCATGTACACTTTCAAAGGCTCCCCCAAATGCTGCCAAAAATACTTTAAAAACACTATTTGTAAGAGGTTTCTCTTAAATGTGGAGAGAGGTGTGAATCTTCACTGGCCTCACTTTTCAAATTAATTACCACTTACCTTTATTATTCAAATGCACAATTCTCAATGTATCAAACCCTCAATTTTCTATATCACTGCACATGGATACTTTTTCAGAAATTAATACAAGCAGTCAGATGCATCTGAACTTTACTTTTATTTAGAAAATGCTTTCAAAAATCAGACTACAACGGTAAATTATATAAAAAGCTGCATCTTTTTGTCATTTGCGTAACCCACCTCAGTGCATAAACATAACTTTTGCTGTCATTGTTACATATGAGACAGTTGTGGCAGGAGTCCAGCTACTCAACTAGCTTTACTCATTGACTCCATTACTTGCATCCCAACAGCAAATCTTAATAAAATAAGAAGTTAACATAACTTAATCCTCCAAAACGTATGTCACTCATTCCCATGAATTAAACCTAAATCAAAAATCAACTGCTGAAGTAATAACTCAGTTGTTTTGAGTTCACTAAATATGTGCAGTATTTTAAGTATTGGTGATATAATTCCAGTGTGTTCCATTGACTGTTAAATTGACTTTATATCATTATAAAAATGTAATGCCCAAAGCCCAAAAAATAATTGGCTACCATTTTGATAACCAATTAATTAATGTAATAATTTGCTTTAGTATAAGGAAACTGAGTACATTCAATTTAAGTGGTAACATTTGTATAAACAAGATGCATTAAGTTAAGCACAATTAACTTAATTTAGCTGACCTTTACAATAAATGCATACTTGTACTTGCAAACTTGTACTTTATATTTTTTTCATGCTTAAATTGTTGGAGTTAATACATTTAAACCCAGTCAGTTTCTTCAGACAGTTTGAGTTGAACTAACTCATCAGGTTTTACAGTGTAGGCTTTGGTTTCTGTAAAGTGACTCTGTGTGCCAGATTGGGTGATTTTCTTTCTTCCCTCTCCCAGAATTGGACAGTAAAATTGACTGTGATTCATGGCTGATTCGCTGGGCTCGCTGTGGTCTTTATGGTTGAAGACGTTAGCTCAGGGGAGTGGGAGGCAGATTTTACACACAGCATGCGTCTTGTCCAGTTCATGCTTTTCAGTTAGTTCATAAAATCCGAAATGTGCCCAGATGTCCGCCTTCAAAATACTGATCTATGCCTCCATCCATCATCTCACAACACATAAAAGGAACTTTAGCCCAAGACTCGCCCACAATTCACACAAATGATCACGGTTATAATTTTTGCATAAAATCCCAAATATGTCGGCTACATTAATGCAGAATCTTGTTGGGCACAGATATTTGTCCTTTCTGTTTTTCAGTGTATATATTATACATCTGTGTGTTCTTCCCTGTGTGGATTGTATAATAAATGTGAACATACAAGGAGAAACAAATAAACATGGCAGTGGTGGGATTTGAACCCACGCCTCCATAGAGACTGGAGCCTAAATCCAGCACCTTAGAGTGCCTTAGTTGCTTCATATCAAAAGATTTCCACTGGTGAACCCGAAGGTAAAATACTTTACCTTGTTGTGCTGAGTCAAGGAAAGAGAACGCCAGCATGACTCAACTTTTCACAGCAGCTTATGTTGGAGCTCTGCATGACTTCCACCACTGTGCTGTCAGTGTCCCGCAGAACTTTTGATTTTATTACTAACTACTTGCTAAGATAAATGGGAAATGACAGTTGTGGGATTTGAACCCACGCTTCCACAGAAACTAGAACCTCAATCCAGCACCTTAGACCACTTGGCCACACTACCTCAGCCAATGAGTGGAGGGGAAATTAGCTCGACGTCCATGACATCAGCAAACATTCACCTTTGGCCACCACTGATATCCGCTTCACCAAACACCAAAATGTGCTCATTCCAGTTTGGTCAAACCTAAAAGGTCAAGGACAAAAGTCTGACTGACAACAGTAGGATTTAAATCCTTTAATACCTCCCACAAGACACTTTAGACCACGTATCCACACCAGCAGTTAGCAGTGATCACTGCTGTGGGAACAGCTGTTAATATTATAATTTTATAGATGAGTCCACAGCGATCCACATCCCTCATGATATCAGCCCATCACCCGTTCCCTCATTCCCCAAATACAACCCTCTTTCTCCTCCGCTATCTCATCTTATTGCTCAGTAGGGGCCTTGTAAAGTTTTCCAAGAGGCATAAACCCCAATTTGATTGGTCTGTTTTTGTTTCATATCATTGATCTTAGGCTCAGGGCCTTCTGACCAGTTGATGATTCATTTTATATCTAGTTTTCTCTTTTGCTCTAAAGCGTTTATGCAGCAGAAATATCTTCCTGTCTTTCTTTAACCGTTCCCTCTTTTTGATGGTATTGGTGGTGAGGTATTTTAAAGGGTCTATCACAGTTTATTTCTCATTTCACACGTCCTTCCCTTTTATCTCCTCCTCCACATCAGCCCCAAACTATCTCATTTAAATATAAAACCTTTTTTTTATCCAGGTGGGTTTTCAACCAATACCCTACTTCAAATTCATGCATTTACACACATTCACCTTTGAGAGCTGCTCATACAACCACAGTCTTTTGTTGTTGACCTCTGAGCAGCGTCAATGGAGTTGCAGATAGAAGGTCAGTTCCTTGCTCAAGGGAATGTTGATAGGTACTGAAGTAGTGTTACTCATTCACTTTTAACACCCACATTTTCACTGTCCCATGAAGCACAGGAGCCTGAACGCACCGGTGAGAATATGACTGACTCACTCTCAGACTAAATCACTTTAAATAGGCCCTTTTTTTTGCAGTGAGAACATAGTGAGGAAGAGATGGGGCGAGATGAGAATAAAAGATGACACAATTGAGGCAGACGCAGGGCAGGTGAATAAGAGAAAAAGAAGAGAGCAAAGAGGCCAGAGAAAGTGTGGATCATTTAGGATAAGAGACAAGCTGAGAGTCCACAGAATATGGGGGAGGTGAGGTGAGACGAATAGAGATAGGAGTTCAAAAGAGGGCAGGACAAAGAGGCAGAGACAGCACAGGAGATTTGGTCAATGAAGACAACAAAAAGTGAGCACAGCTAGAAAAATAACTTGAAATTAATCTTTTTTTGTGGTTTATAAATGGAAAAGCTTCAATATTATTTAATTCATAGAAATTATATTTTATTTGTGTCTCAATATGGAGTGTGTAATTGAACATTTTAGGCAAAGAAAAATACAGAACCCGACAAAAAGTGTTCTTCTGTGCTGCAATGTCCCATTACACACTCAGGTTACACATACACACACACACACACACACACACAAAAACACACACACACATAAATGGAAAAGTAAGACTTGATATTAAGTAATAAATCAACAATGGAAGTCTTCTCTGGTGTGGTCAATAGGATCTGACCTTATCAGTTAGGGTCCACGGCCCTAACACATTCTCACTGGTAGTCTTAAAGGGCTGGTGTTCTGCAGGTTTGTGACCCTCCATGATGACCATGGCTCATTAGGCACAAAACGGAAAAGCAGCAGACATCATCCTTTAGTATGACTGCCTCTAATAAGTGTCTATTCTGGCTGAAGTATGTTAATTAACAGCTATATCAGCTATAGGACTCGTATAGGCTCAAAGAACCCTGTGATTTATAAATGAGTTTAAAGTGGCAAACTGTGATTCTCTAAAAGGTCTTTTTTAATTGGAGTGATGCAGAATTTTTTTTCATCAATGGTGTTTTATAGCAATGGCAATAAATCCTGATCCTCGAAGACCACTACTTTACCGCTCTATGAAGAATCAATGTGAGGACCATTTAAGTGTAATGCATCAGAAAACACCTTTCTAAAAGGGTTGCAGCATCAGATAGATTTGAGCCATATAAATACCATACCATATAGAGTTTTATATAAAGGTTTATCAGATCAAAAATGGTTCCTCCGGTAGTAGTAGGAGGTAGGAGTATGTGAGAAGAGGAGAGGAGGTGAGAACAGGAGCAACAGGAGGAGAGGGATTGAGTTGAGATATTGTAAGGCGCAGAGAATCGACAGTGGGTGACGACAGGTGAAGAAAAGTTTAAGTAGTAAGTATAAGAAGTGAGATAATGCGAGAAGGTAAGATTGTGAGGAGAGTAGAGAGAGGTAGGAGCATTTAAGCGAGCGAGATTGCCTTCCAGTGTCACCCTTATGACTGTTTCAAAAGTTCAGTCAAAGCTCAAATGAGTCTCCAGCACTTTCAGTCAAATCACGAAGGGTCGCCTGTTTCCTGTGCTCGCAGTAGCATGCAGGTTTATTGCTTGTGTTTATAGCCAGTCCATGGAAACACAGAGGGGAAATTAAAACTTGGTACATTTACAGTTTGGCAAACTTAGACTGCTTAAGCTTCATATTAGCTTTAACTCAAGAATACATTTTTTGCAACACAATATACATTTCTTCACACAATGAGGACCGGAGATTTTGCTCGCCGTCTTAAGATGTGTTTAGACAGAAAATGTGACTTTATTGTGCGTGTAAATTTGACCGCCGGGTTGTTGATGCAGTCCGTTTTTTTCGCTCAAAACAACCAACATAATGGCTGTACAGCCATTAGCTGTACGCTATAGCTAGCAAGGCATATACTAACCTTGTGTGTGTGTGTGTGTGTGTGTGTGTGTGTGTGTGTGTGTGGCAGCTCAGCCTATGACTCATCTCCTGATGAACTAATCAGGAACTCAAGTTCTTTCGGTTTTCCTCCAGTTTCTCTCTCTCCGTTTGTACATTAAAAGCCCCGGGATGAGCATGAATGTTTCGCTCAAGTTGAAACCGTTTCAACTCACGTGGACGCGTCTTTGCTTCAGTTCACGCCTGGGCAAAGTGGTGTCTATTAATTGCTCAGACTGCATTGACTTCGCACCATACACATCTACAGTAACTTCGTCTGAGCATGCTTTTAGAGTAGTCATGCGAAGAAGATGTCACTTAAAGGCCAGTAGAGGAGGAATGATCACAGCAAGAAAGTCTGAACCTATCATTCATGGTTTAAGGAAACAGAAATAACTTAGTTAAGCTCATGGAACTATTTGAAGTTAAAATAAATCAATGTTTAGTCTTGGTTGAATAGATCTAGCCCCTCGGCTTGCGTGAGTACTCGGCTGAAACGAATATCCACAGTTAATGTACTTTACTTTATGTATTAAGTACAGGTATCATCAGAGTAAAATGTGTCAGTATCCAATATAAATATAGCTAAACATCGATTTTAGAAAAAAAAAGAAGCTCAATTATAAGGCTGTTCTGTACATAGTTTTGTCATAAATATAGCAACCACCATGTCCAGCTTTAGCCCCGCCCATTTCAATTACAGATATGAATATAGATAATTTGGTTGGTTGAAAAGTTATAGATACAGATAATGGTTTTATTGACACAGTCACATTTGACTACCTCGTTTTTATGTTACTTGTGATGATCGGCACCTTCTTACAAATGCAACTTCTGCATGTGTGGGGAAGAAAATCAAGCTGAAAAGGAGAAGGTGGTCGCCCCCATTATACAGCAATGTGTTCTGAGGCATGAGCTCCTCTTCACAATCTCTGTATTCTCATCTTTTCTCAATAAATAATCCCACATCCAATCAGAGCTGTGTGTCACATATTATGGTGCCTATGACCTTAAAAAAAGAACATTTGCCAGGTTGACATAAAAACAGCCATTTGCATAATGCATGCCGCACAACACAGCATTAAGTGTGCATTAGGCATAAGTTCCTGGCCTTCCTGTGTTATTTATGTTATGAGAATTTTCCCACAAATCACCTTAAAAGCTCCCTGTGACCCTTTGAATGAGAACTATGTAGACTCAGCTATTAATGCACTGTGCATCGATTGTGAGCTGGGTATTAATTTGAATAGAGAGAATAGCATGCTGATGAGCAGCTACTGGGTAAAATGTGCTGTAAACAAGTATTCCTGCACAACCCAACCCACTAACAAGTAACACTAGGAAAGGAATCTTCAGCGGCCAACATGTTTCAGCAAAGCTTTGTTGTCTGTACTGCCAGTGTTAGTACTACTACTCCCACAGAGCTGAGTGAGTCAGAGGAGGAGGAAAGAGGAGAGGTACAGAGAGAAGTTGAGAGGAAAACACCTGATGCTCAGAGGCTTCCCCTTTGATACTGCAGAAGAACCTGGAAAAAAAGAGGTGCTGCATTTGGGAAATAGGTCAGGTTGCCAGGTTTGGTCTGAAACATTGCCGGAGAGTCGGGTACAAAGAGAACGAAAAAAAGATTAAAGTTAAGAGTTAAGGGAAGTTCAATTGGAGCAGAAAACGTCATGTTTAGGGCTCGCTATTGAAACGAATTATCTAGAGATCAAGTAAATATTTTGAATTTAGAAGATGTGATAATTGGTTGCGAAATGAATAACAAAAACAAAATTGAATATTTCTGGTGCATTATCAGCCACTTAACTCTGTGCTGTTGCTGTTGGCTTTACTTCCACACTGATTGGGGTTTCACTGACCCTGCTGTATGTAAAAAATAAATAACTGCAAAATAAAAATCAACCTTTTTTTTATGGTCACTTTCTTCTCAGTGTTGTGTGTGTGTTCGAGCACATATATATATATATATATATATATATATATATATATATATATATATATATATATATTGGAGTGTATCTTAAATTGATTCCTCCTCTCTAAACTGTTTCTTAAGCTGCTTAGGAAAAAAAAAAAAAAAAAATCAAACTATATATACCATATTGAATTGCATAACATAATTTTCTTTTGCATTGCATTGTTTCCCGATTAGGCACATTGTGTTAAATCAAATCGAACTGCATTGCAATAGAGGTGAATCATATCTAATATGCAGAAATGTGTTGAAGTGGTAACCCTTCCCTTTGCAAATTGATAAAGGTAACAAAATATAGGAATGACCATAAAGCATGCAAAGAAATATAGTGATGTTAGGCTTCTCATGTCGAGGGACTCCAGAGAGGTCTGACTCTTAACTACATCCCTTACAAGCATATAAATCACTATTAGATATTCTAATAGACTTATTAAGAATGTGGGACTAGTCCTGTATTGAAATAGTACTTTCAACCCCAGTCACAGATGTAGACCAGTTAAAGATCCATTGTATTTCATCATGTTTTACATCTGTGATCTGTGAGACCCCAAACAGTCAAGCATCATTGTCTGTTGCAGACCTCTGACAGATATCAGCAGCTTAAAATCAGGGTTATGAACTATGAGCTGGTAAAGAGGGCCCAGGGTCTGCAGGACCTCAAACACAGCATTAGTATTACATCTCCTTCCCTTTTCCCTCATTATCTTTAATACATAATTGTATGAATCATATTTCGAACAGTGCTCTTCACAAATGCACCTTGTTTTCTGTAAATTGCGGTAGTCAGAATATTCATGCGAAGGCTTCTTTTGCATGCATGAGGCACAAAATTCAGCTGAAAATCACCTTCTTTTAAATACTCATGGTACTTTTTTAAATTTTTTATTTTTTTTGGCCTTTTTCTGCCTTTTTTTTTATTGGATAGTGACAGCCAAAGATATACAGGAAAGTGGGGCAGAGAGAGAGGGGATGACACGCAGCAAGGGGCCACGTACATGGGTCGCCAGCTCTACCGGCTGAGCTAACCGGGCACCCATCCAGGTACTTTTTAGTGAAAATCAGCAACCTGCACCTTTACCACAATATACTGTCCATTATTTAGCCAAAGTTACATACAGTTACACCAACCGGCATTCTCCGTGGCTGGCAAATGAAGCCAACACAAGTAACAAAAACAGTTCTCTCGAACGATCCCCATGTTAAGCAACTTACACAAAATTTTTTTTTCGTTTCAGGCTGTTCAAGAATTGGTGTTATTGGTAGTTGTTTTCCTGCCATCCCCCCCCCTCTTCTCCCCTTTAGCTTTCGTGTTTTTTTCCTTTTTTTTTTTGTCGGGGGGCGGGGGGGAGGGAGGCCCCCAAAGGTGGAAAAAAGCTTCACAACGGCTGTTCAGAAACCTATGGCCCACCATGTAGCATGTCCACGTACAAACTGCACCATATATCAAGACAAATTCATCACCCACAAGATGGAAATAGCGTGTGTGTGTGTGTGTGTGTGTGTGTATGAGAGAGTGAGAGGCAGAGGGAGAGAGAGAGAGAGAGAGAGAGAGAGAGAGATTGTTTGACTATTTGGGTGTATGCGTGTATGTGTGTTGGTTGCATTCATATAGAAGAAAGTGGTGGATGAATGTGAAGATGTGCATTTTTGTGTGAGTAAGCGAGTTATGGAACAAGTGGGTGCGTTTCTGTGTGTGTGTGTGTGTGTGTGTGTGTGTGTGTGTGTTGTGTCTGTGCACTGACAGCTGAACAAAAGGTGGATGGGTCCATGACAAGTTGTTGACGGTTTCATACCCACTCTGGGGCCACAGTCAGACTCTACCGGAGGTACAAAAAAGAAGGGAGATGCAAAGAAAGAAAGAAAACAGAAGGCAAGTGCAAAATTATTATTATATTATTATTTAATCCCCCAGAAGAGTCACAAACACCACTGACTTGTAATGTCTTGTCTGCATCTGTGTGTGTGTGTGTGTGTGTGTGTGTGTGTGTTCTGTATTTTATGTTGTACGGTTTCAGTCGATCATCTTCTCACTTCCTCTTATTTGTATTCCTCATCATAGATGCACACACCTATCATGTTTCTGTCAGCGCACACACATTCATTCACACAAACGCTCGCTCACCTGAGTTATGACCTTGTACTTTCTTCTCAGTGTTGTGTGTGTGTTCGAGCACATATATATATATATTGGAGTGTATCTTAAATTGATTCCTCCTCTCTAAACTGTTTCTTAAGCTGCTTAGGAAAAAAATAAAATAAAATCAAACTATCTATACCATATTGAATTGCATACCATCATTTTCTTTTGCATTGCATTGTTTCCCGATGAGGCACATTGTGTTAAATCAAATCAAACTGCATTGCAATAGAGATGAATCATATCAGATTGGTAGTTTTTTCATATATATCTTTAATATAGGATCATTGGCAATGCATCGAGATGTGTTTCGCATCTGCCTCGTTGATGGAGATGCACATCCCTACTAGGTAACACATTAGTTTGCATTAATACCCAGAACAGTCACAGATCACTAAGGGTGAAAGGGTTGTGGCTTGACGAATGCCACCCAACCGCCACAAACTGCAGGGTGTTGCTTGACGGTTAAAACACCCTATGAAAGTTGGGTACCATGTGACATCTACTTCTGACTAAATGCTACAGTTACCATTGTGTAACAGGTAACTAACGAGAGCACTGATAGGTCTACAAACAACTGTTCACTAACAAAGACCACCCCATTTTTGAAGTATAAAAACTAGAGGGGGGAGAGAAGAAGAATGAAATTAATTAATAATTAATAATAATTAATTGCCCTAATTTTTAGGGCACACATTTGACAAAAATAGGCAATACATGGAAAGTTAATGGGTGTCAGAGAGAGGTATATTAGTTGTACACTGAGTCCAATACAGAGAAAGAAAGCAAAATCAAGACAAAGAAGCAGAGTGGGAGTGAAACATAAAGGGACAGTGAGAGGGTGCGGGAGGAAGATGTAGAGAAGAGAATATCAGAGAAGGAGGGAAGGTAGGAAGAGGCGAGTAGGTCCACGGAGTCAAAGAGATGAGAAGGGTCTTGTATCTGTGCGTTCTTATTGTTCGTCTCATGCCCCTGTGGCGTTTGGATAAACAGGCCCAAACATCACAACTGCAGAGAAAGTTTTTGCTTTTCGTCAAAGTTGCTGTTGGTGATGGATGTCCTTGCACTTTCTTTTTTTCCCCTCTGTCTTTGCTCGTCTATCTACCCCGTAGTTCTGCCTGCGTTTGTCAAGAAAGGGGGAATTTTGTCGATAAAGTTTGTATCTTTTTAATGCCCTTGCACTCTCTTTTTGTCCGACTTGTCTTTGGTGAGAAAGTCTTGGCATAAAAACACCCAGTGAGAGTTTGATAGATAGAAATAAGTAGTTATTTGCTCCATCGTCTGTTTTTCTTCTCAGTAGCTATCTCCATCTGTTGTTATGCCTTCCTATTTGCATCTCATTTTATTCTCACTTATATTTCAGTCCTTTGAATTGATGATGACTTTGTGTCTATATCTGTTTCTGATATTACTGTGATATCATTCTACGTGACTATCTGTCCCTTTTCTTCTCCTGAATTTATGCTTGGCAGTTTTTTTACCAATATTTCAAGGCCTGATATCATTCCAGCTGCTCTCACCTGATAGCTCATCTTTTTAAGAAGTATGTCTCATCCCCTCTGAATCATACAATCTCCCCTACTATTTATTTGCTCTCTAAAAAACACATTCTCACTCTGATTTCGATTTCAGGCCCTTCTCTTTTACTGGATTGTTAAAAGGTCACAGCAACTGCATCAGTGACACTTACCAAACCATAAAGCTGCTCAAATCATTATGAATGAGTCACTCCAATATTGGACTTACATTCATCGGGTGAAACACATTGGAGTGGTTGACTGCAAAAAGCTAAAAGAAAGTGTGATTTCATTTAGTAGAAAGGGGTTTAACACATATGTATTTAACTTAATTGATCTAATTGCTCTGAGTATTCAATATTTGGTGGCTCTAACTTCATACAGCATATAAACTCAGTGTCACAATCCAAATTATTTTCCAGACTTGAGCTCAAATTGTTGCTTAGTGATGTATATTCAATGTAAGTTAAGTTAAAGGTACAGCTTGTACGTTAATGTCGTCATGTTTGTCCATCATTGTCACTTTCTTTCACCTTATGCTGATGTTTTGAAAATGATTTTATTCATGGTTTTTGATCCATGAGCAGTTGTTTGTGGATAGCATTCCCAGAAACAGAAACAGCTTATTGGCACAATTGATTTAACTGAGAGTCAAAGCTTGAGCCATTTTGGTTCTTTTGGCCTCTAATCTGGTTTGGGTCTGTTTGTGCATGTGTCTGTGTGTGTGGTGTATGTTCTGTGTGTCCTGTGGGTACTATGAGATCATCATATCCAAAGCCTTTCCTGATCTGGGCTATTTCTGCTTTCCCCATCCGGCTTACTGGCATGGTCATCTCATACAATGCAGCCAAGGCGCTCAATATTGGCTCGACATTCACACAGGCTTTCACGTCCATATTGTGTTGTTCCCACATGGGCAAGATGGCTGCCTCTTGTTTCTTGATTGGATGAACAAACAGAGATTGAGATCACATTGCCGCTCACTGTCCCTTCCAACTCAACTCAACTGTTGGATGTCACTGTCATCATCAAGTGTCTGTAGGCGTGTTCATAAACAGTCAGCGAGCCAGCTGGTTTTCTGACTGCCAATTACTGTCATTCAGCAGAACTGTTGCTTAGGACACGCGTTAGTCTCTAAAAAGTCCAGCTGAGTTTCTGTGAACTCACTGTTAACAGAAATACTAACAATATGGAGCACATCATTTTCAACAAATGGTGTTCTGTCTCACTTACTCCTTTGGTATCCAGCCATGCAGATAGTTTGAGTTTTATTTTATCAGGTTTTTACAATTTCTTTTGGCACAACCATTACAATGGAGGTGCGTAGAATTCATTTTGTGGAGCACAAAGCTTATTTTCTTAAGTTAAACTTTACTGTTTTGGTTCACTTTCACCACTCTAACCAATCCAGCCTCAGCAGAAACACCCCGATGAACCCACTCTACCCAGCCTGCCCAGCACCAAACAGCCAACAGACAAAGTGAGCAACTAGCTGGTGAACATAGTGGAGTGTTCAGCAGCTAAAAAGACAGATATTTCCCTCAGAAGTTAGTGACCAAAAACAGAGCTAAATGGAGAGTGAATACTGGACCAGAAACATGTCTCCAGATGAGCTAATAATACGCTACTATTGCCCTATGTCTGCTGAATGTGTAAATTGGCAATTGTTTTCTAACACGTAGGCTGTATCATCTTTATAAGATGAAAGGAAGGCTGCTAGCAAGAATACAAATGCTGCTTTCAGATTATTCCAAAAACAAGCTTTGCAAATGTTTAATGAGACAGGAAATGCACTCAAAACATTTATTCGGCCTCAAGGATACACACAATGTGTTTGGGTGAGAAACAGTGAATGTAAACATAACCTTGTTTACACACACAAAAAAAAAAAAACTCCACAGGGTGCCTTTTTCCTGTCTTCAAGCTTAATTATTGCACCCGTCGCTCAGCTCGGCAGTTAGTCCACAAGGCCTATACAAAATAAAAGACTAAATGATACTCACAATCCAAACCAGGATTTCACTAGTCGGTTGAGAAAGCCAACAAATCCATTCATTTACCAGCCAACCAGTCAGTCGACCTCCCTGATAGGAATGGTAGTCACATATTCATCTACTGGAAGATGATTTGCTGCCTTTTGTTCTATCCAGTCAATTACCAGCCAGTGTGGGGAAGTTCTACACTCTGACTGACAAATGCATCCACCCACCTTCCACCCAGCCACTTAACCATCAACCACCACTGGACCAAATGGACTGACAGTCTACGAACTGACTAGAGTGCTGCAGATTAACAAGAACTCCAGCAATCTCTGATCCCTTTCTGTGTGTGTTTGTGTGATCCCCGGGTTTGGTATCATTTGACAGACAGCCAATGATCCTAGAGAGACAGAGCGCCAGAGAACATGTGGATGCAGAGATAACAGTTGCTCAGATACAGCGAAGAGGCAAGAACTCCTATTGGAATTACAAGGGTTGCGTGTGTGTTTCTGTATACAATCCTGTTTGTGTGTATGTGTGTGGTACACAGTGGGCTCTGAGCAGAGTGATTATAATAGCTAAAACTAAGAGTGAAGTACAGGCCGATTTCTCTCTGACACTGTTTTGTTCACATGGGAAATTACGGTAAACCGGATCTAAATGAGAACGGCGGAAGACATTTGAGCTGGTTTGATCCATCAAGTGAAATAAACAGTGTAACATCAGATGAAGATACTATGGAGTTTGGTAATATTCAACAAAGGCTATATACAACCTTTTTCTCATATGCAGTAGTACCTCCCAAGACCTGTAAACAGACTTCGATGTGTGGAACTGGTTCCCCTTTAAAAACAAACTGCACCAGAGTAACAATATAATATCCTGACATGCTCTTTCAGTACTTTTAGGGCCTTTGGAGAGATTTTTGATTCTGTTTTTGCCATGCATGTCTATTTCTGTATCTTCATCATCATGGATCAATCGTAAAATGATTCATTATTTCTGTATTATTCGTGCAAGAGGGTAATCTAATCCACAAATTCTAAAGAAACCGACATGCAAGCTATTCATGCCATTACCGCTGAAGCATAGCGCCGATTATCAAAAACTTCACTTAAAAAACATAACTCTCCTTGTCCTACTCCGAATTGCCATTATTCATGGCTTTGTTTTGTAGCCAGCGTACTGTGAGTCAGTCAGTTAAGTATTTCAGATTTCAGATTCACTTGCCTTTGAGACAGTGACAGAGACAGTGAAGCAGCAGAGGGTGAAGCAGAGGGGCCTGTGGCTTGAGAATCCTTGTCATCCATCCCATTCACCACGTGTTTTAGAGTTCCTGTGGATCATCACTCCGTAGCGTCTACATTCAGTGATGTATCTGCACTGCCATCCTGATGTTAGGCATCTGTACGGCATGATGTGCAGGCTAACAGGGAGCCTCTGTGTGTGTCTGTGTGTGTGTGTGTGTGTGTGTGTGTGTATCCCTGGTGCAGGTGAATTAAATCTTCCTGTCCTGACAGTTAGTTACCATGATCTGTCCTGCCTTGACTTAATTAAACAAAATAGACTTGTGGTGTAAGAGGGCCACTTTCTCCTTCTATTCTAATGCCACTTCTTATTAGGGTGTGACTGTGTGTTTCCAGAGGCCAGTAGTTACAGGGACGCAGTCTAAAACACTTTGGATGATTGTGGAACATATTTACCTTCCTGAACTCACTACTTTGTCTGTACACTTGAGCTGATATGTTAAATTAAAGAAGGTTATACAGACTGGAAACAGCAAAGAAACCCGCTGGCGAGAGCTGGTAGGGGTGAAATTTAGGTTGGTGGGCTGGCAACCTATGAATGATTCACAGCTGTAGCTTTCTCCCAGTATGTACATGTACATTTGTGTGTGTGTGTGTGTGTGTGTGTGTGTGTGTGTGATTGCATGTGTTTATTTGCATACATTTGCATCCAGGGGTGTAGCCCAGTTTTAAACCCATCAAAATGTGCATGTGTGTGTGTGGGATAAACAACCGAACATGAACTAGGTTATCATCTCTGATTTGTACAGCCCTTCAGGTGTATTTACAGGACACGTGTGCATGTAGGACAGGTGGGTAAATAATGGTGTGTGTATGTTAGACTGAAATGTATAATTACATGGGAGTCTTCCACATGGAGGTGAAAATAACATCTGCGGATTGGTTTCAGGGCACCAGAGGACATGTTTATAATATGATAATGAGGTTTGTGTGTGGTGGGATTAAGGGATGATTGGGTTAAAGGGGCTCTGTGTGTATGTCTGTGTTTTATGCTTGTCACATGGATTATATGTTAATAAAGCAAAAATAAGCTTGTGATTGCTCTACTTTTAGCAAAATCTTGCAAAATGCAGCATTTCAAATAATGTAAACGTATGAAAATGAAAGATTATTTCCTGATTTCTCTCTTAAAAGCAGACTCTTCACTCTCTCGTCGTATACTGCCCTACACAGGCTAACTACAGTAACTATGCTTAACAGTGAGACTGAGAAAAATAGCTTGACTGTACAGCCAAATGTATTTTAGGTAGAACAGCAGTGCTTTTTAAATATTTAAAAAATACCAACTATTTGACCTTTGACACGGAAAATGCTCTGTCTTTGTATTACCATAAACAGAGATATAGTTAGTGCAAAGCCAGAGTGTAGTAATTACAGTCTGATTGTCTTCTTCCTGACAAAATCTAAATCTATTATGATGTCTTATAGTTTCATGTGTGAAAGTTGAAATAGATGAGTAATTAAGAATTTGGTTTAATCTATCTTCTACAGTCGGCTCAGCCAATAATACACAGATGAAGTCAGTAAGAGTTCCCAGTGCAGAACATGAAGATTGCCTTTGTTTTAATCCCTACATTGTCCTGATATTGTCTAGAATACATTTTTTTCAGACACTGAAACTGCAGTAACTGCAACCGAAGCTCTGAGAAACCAAGTAATAGTGCAGTAACTGCACTTTAGGTTCGATTTTGTAGCAATTTATAAGACACGAATGATGTTAGAAAGTTTGTCACAAGATAAAACAAACATGTAAAAGTTCATTTTCAGTCATAACTCAATTTTCAACAAGATTGTGTATTACTGTGGTTTGCCTTTGTATGGCAGTATACTGACTTCAGCTATTTGAACCCATACTTGTGGGTGTCTTAAAACCTACCTGAGAGTATGTTCAAGTAGGTTCTGTTATTTTACAGTTTTTCCCATTTTTTTTTGGTCTCTGCTTATGAAGTGGAGTCACAAAAGAGAGGATTTCTGTGTGTTCCTGTTCACAACCTTCTTCCCTTTGACTTTTTATAAAACGTCTAAAAATGTATTAACATTCAGGCAGAACATATATTTATAGATTTATGTTCATATCCAACTAGCTAATTACACTCACATTTATTGACTGTGGTCACCACGTATTCTCTCTGCAGAAAAACAAACAGGGCTTTTACTTCTGAAACTATGGACACACTAACACTTCACAGCTCTGTAGTGATAGAAGACACACTGATCATGCATGGGGAAATCTTTCAAAGAGGTCAGAGGTCAAGATCAGGCCCAGAACAGACAACAACTAAAAATTATATTATCTTGCTAAAGGGCACTCTGGCAGGGCACAGCCTGAGCTCCCGTCATCCTCCTGTCATCACCCCAAGCCTGCTGTGTGTGGTGTGTGGTGACAGGCCACCCTGTCATTGTTCATTGCCACCACTTCCACACTAATGCAGGATAAACACAGGATGGGGCCATTGTTGAAGTATTGCTCAAACATAGGGAAGATTAAGGGAGGGAGACTTCAACTGTAGAGGAGCCAAGGCATCAGGGAGTGATGTTAAGTGGAAGTAAGGCTTAAACTCATTGTTTCGCTCCCCTTGGAAATACAGGGGTTAAGACTGAGTGGACCATGTCCAATCCACGCTTTGATGGACTGTAGCAGTAGAATTCCAATCGTGGCCAATTTCCATCTCTGTTTCTCCACCCTTTGCTCTCTCTCTCTCTCTCTTTTGCTATTTCAACTTTCTTTCACTTTGCACTTCTTTCTTTTATTTTTTTTTACCTCCACACTCTTCTCTGTCCGTCTTCCCCTCCCTCCCTCCTCTGGCACTTTGTGTACATTTCAGAATATTCCAGAGAGTAGGACTGAGCTGGCATGAAATGGGATTAGCAAAAGAGACAATTTTCACTACAAAATCGCTCCCTCTTCGCCGCTCAGTTCTGTGAAAGCCAACATTTCCCCGAGAAAAAGCTTGTACATGTTCTGTTCCGCTGTTTCTTCCTTCCTCATTTCTTCATTTCTCAGACAGCCATGCTATATCTTACTTTAATGATTGGCTGCCTGCATGTCTCCTTTTACTTCTAACATGTAAAACACAGGTTTGACCACTAGAATTACATACATTACTATGTCAGATCCACTGTGGGGAGACAGTGCTGATGACCAGTTTTCAATATAAATGTTCTCACGCTCGTCCTTCCCTCTCTCCTTTCTTTGACCCTTTCTCCTTCCCTCCAGTCTGATCTACCAAGTCATTCTATCCCTCCAGCTCATTAACAGGCTAATCAATTAGCAGGTATTAACTCTGAATGATTTCTAATGCAAAGTGGAAGATAACAGTCTCATTGTGGAATCCAAAAAGAAATGAATGAAGTCGTGACATGCAAGCAGAAGGCTATAGTGTTTAGATTTTTTTATGCATGATGCATAATTTCCTTTAATGTTTTGCAGACATAATTCCATCACAGGAGCAGAAATTCTTGGTTTTGACCTTACATTGTAATTATCTGTCCACTGTAATTTCTTTAGAACGTGGGAGAAATTGCAATATGACACAAAAATGTCAAAAGTTGCCATTATGTTTTCTGGTGTCTTATGTGCATCATTAAATATTCAAATAACCTTTGCTACCGATGGATTTAAAATGCCAGTGTAATTATGTCAACTATTACCAAACTATGACTACAAAAAATAGTCATTCTAAAAAAATAACATTGTTTTGACGGTTGTCCTTCACTGTGTTTATTACCAATTGTTTTGAGGTTAACCCTCCTCTAACCTCTGCTGTATTTGTTTGCTTTTAGTTTTATCCTCTCATTTTCCATGGAAGAGTTGACTTACAGTGACTCATTTCATGGAAAGTTCAAATCCACCAATTACTTCAGTTAAAAAAAAAAACAAAACAAAACAAAACTTTTGGCTAGAGGTGTACAGATTGCAAAGAGAAGTCTGAAATGCGCTAAAGAGTGCCTGACAGTGTATCTACACACTGAAACACTGTAACCTTGCTACATGACCGCATCAATACACCCAATACAATGAAAACAACCAAAGATAATGCTCCCTCACCTCTGGTCATGCAACTTATTTATTTATTTTCCATGATAACATTTGGTAGCCATAAACGCCCTAAATTGGCAGATACATCTGCTTAAACCTTACATATCTATGGTGGGGAAGTTCACTTTGTGCAGATTTTCCAGGAAGGTCTTGTAACCCTAATACATCTTGGAATGATTTCAAAAAGTGGGAGGGTTGTATTTAGAGAAAATATGGCATTGCTTTGCTTTGTACATGTGTAGGTTGTGGTTGAGATACAAAGGTTCAGAAATGTTGGTCGAGAAAACTTATAACTGGACTGAATTGCTATTTAGTTTCATTCAGCCTACATTGTGTTCATGTTAGCTGAGTTTTTGTTGTGAAGGAGGGATTATATTTTGCTGTAACCAATCACTAGCGAGTGACATGTCTGTCCCACCAACGTCATTTTCAGATGACATGGAAGCTGCTGTAGTGGTTGCTAGGAGCTAAGTTAATGTTGTACTGATGAAGATGGAGTTGATGTAAGTCAACTACAGCCGCTTGTTTAGCAGTGTTGATTGTATCCACACATATCTTATCCATATCTTTCATGAATGTAGCGAGTTGTACAAGTTTATGGATCTGTATAATATATCATATTATATACAATCATATAGGAATAAAATCTATCAAAGATCCAGTCTGTAATATTTGGCATACTGTCCGTATATTTGACAAATACAAAGTTATCACAACCTTGGATAATATTGTATTTTTGCACATTTATTCCAGTGTATGTCCTTGATCAATTACACAGTTTCTCCAACTGGCGTAAACAAATGTCATTATGGGTACAAAACAATAACTTGGTAATTGTTGAAGAAATCAGAGATATGGGCAGTGATTCAGAGGTCTGGTACCAGGCTGGGGAATACCAGCGCTCCATTGTATCTGTGGAAAACTTGCATTGAGAACTTAGACGTCTAAGAGCACTTCAGCACTGCTGCTGAACGACTGCATGGTGAAGACTGTCCTCACCAGAAAAAAACCCTAAAAATATATTTTTTATCCATGAAAAATTGTTGAATCTGTCTCCCAAATTAGTGATGTCACCACTCAGGCTTCCTATCAGCTACAACACCTATAAAATATAAGAAGTAGGAAGGTAGATAAAGGTATTACTGTATTGCACTGGCTGCAAGTAGCTTCCTGACACAATGACAAAATCTGCTCTACAGTCTAGCTGGTGTCCAATTATAAGAAGCCGACTGAGTTACATCATTGGAAATCATGCAGCACTCTAAATAAAAGCACTATGGTTATTAATTCTAATGGTAAAATGCAGACAGTAGTACTGCTGATGTGTCAGAGTGTAAAACTGTTGTTACTATGAAATATACCACACAAAGAGGTTTTTCCCACATTTAATTAGATTTTAGATAGCACTTAAAATTCACCAAAACATCCCTTTACCAAGACACACTGGTTTTACTGCACCACTTTGTCTCTGAGAGTTGAAATGCTGTTCAGTACGTTGATGAATGGGACTGCAGGGAGTTCTGCTGGAGTTCATTACTATGACTTATACTGTGAAAAGATCTGTTCTCTGCTCTAATGGACATTCCACTTGAATTACACTGGCACGCTGCTCTAGAGTAAATACTCCCTAATACCTGAGCAAGTGAATGTGTTTTTGTGGATGTGTATGAGTGTGTGTTTGTGTTTATTTGAGCTAGAGAGAGGTTTGCCAGCACTACATTCTAGATGACAGGACCATGTGCGGCTGCATGAAATATACGCTGCCATAATTTATGAATTATTATTTTTTTTTTTTCATGCTAGTGTGTGCACTGCCGTAGCTGTGTTTCTAGGCACACGTCAGAGCTTTTGTTGGTACGCATGTTTGACACTAAATTCTCGCCATATAATCAAGCCTTGTTCGTATGGTGCAAGGGCATGAGAGTGAATGTGCAATTTACACCTGTCACTCCTGTCACACATGGAGTGTGAAGGTTCCCTTTTAATCAGTAGCAATAAAACCCTGCTGATTATAATTATAACATATAAAATAAATATTCAAAACATATAATGTTTTCTCCCCATTACTTCAAAGTCCAACTCTCCTATCCAACCAAAGTTATTGTGGCTAAATGTTGGGTTTCTCTTGCACCAACAAAAGTGGTTTAGATAACAGGATGTATTTCAACCATCCTTAGCCTTTAGTGGGTTAGCATGCCAACAGTGAAGCTGAGTATTTGGTCACATTGAAATTTGACCAGACATTTTACAAACTTTAAATTATGTTACAGAAATTAACTTTTTTGATGAACCATAAATCCACACACACGACAAACCCATAACTCCTTATACTTAAATGTAAACAAGTGACTCTTCCAAGGCACCCCATTTGATTCATCATTAATATACAAACATATTTATAAGGGTTCAGGGGTTTTTAACATAATGTTGAAGAGAATGTATTGTGAATCTGGAAGTGACGTTGTATATGTGAACTTCAAACTGTACATGTAAGTCACGCACAGAACAAATACACGTGAACACATCCATTTATACTCACGGACACATCATTAGTGTGTCACAAACGGCAAAGCATCATGTGTTTTTTTGTGAGTTTGGTACTAACTGTGATGGTAATAGAGCATAAGGGTTTGATTAGTGTTGAAGTGTATGTGTTTTTTATTGTTTTGTAATCAATGCTAATGATGCGATCTTTGCATTTTAGTTATAATGTGGCCATTATGTGTCTGTTCATATTCAGTTGTGTCCACTGGCATCCTCACACACCAGGTGCTGAGACAGGTGCTGTGATGGGCACTGAATGTTACGGATGTGATTTTTCTTTAATGTGAGCGTCAGGGAGACAGAAAATAAATGGCTTATTATATCAGCATATAGAGTTCAATTTAAAAGCAGACTGCTATCTAGCTAGGTTCAGCATCATTAAAAGCATATCAAAGCATTAGCAAAGGACGAAAACTAGACAAACCTAGGTTTATAGTCTGCATTTTTAAAATAACAACTCGTTCTATAGAATTCCTTCTACAACAACCAAACAGGACACCAATTACTGGGATGCCATTAGTAATGAGAAGCATCTTGTAGTGAATTCAAGCTCAATTAGAGAGACAGTCACAGTGATAAAAACCATGAGCAGAATAGTTTCAGCTTTGAATTAAGTGTAGAGTATATGTTTATGGGCATAGCCCAACTTAACTTAATATTATTTGTGTGTTCACTAAATTGTGAGAATGTTGAAATGCGTCCTCAAAAAAGGCATAAAACATGTAACTTTCACACTGCAATTGAAAAAACTGTCCAATTCAAGTATGTATTGAGTTAGTAAACAAGAAAAAAGAGAATGAGAATTGATGGAAATTAATTTGTGTAGAACCACTGTGCATCAGTAGTGATGGTATGGGAAAAGTTGGCAGTAAATTACTCTCAATGTAAAAGACAGAGCTAATAAAAAATAATAAAACATAACCATAATGATATGCCAGTGTTGTAAACCATATATGAGAAAGAGAGTATATCTTTCAGTATCCCAGCCTCCAACAGCAACTGAACACATGACAGCCTCCACCCTCCTGCCAGAGTTTAAAGTGGACAAATGAAAGCAAAACCACACAATTTGAAAACTAAAAAACATATATGTGTGTAAGTACTGTATGGTTCCTACTGCACTGTAGGCAATGCATGCATCACTTGGCCAACAGAAGCTTTAGAAAAGCAATTTAATTGTGACATTGCTCAAAATAATTCAATAAAAAGAAATCTTCCACTAACCCTCTAACCAAATTATGCTGTTGGCCCCACAGCTGGCAGTCACTGTCAACACACCTGCAGAGGAATAAGAGTCAGAATCAGTTGGTGAGCAGACAGAGAACCCCATCCATATACCACCATGTTAACATACATACACAATAATATGATGGTGCTACCATCAGAGTATTTTTTGTTGCCTAAATGTCATCTGAAGTTGCTGCAAATATGAATGTCTTCTTTATACTTCCCTTCTGTAAACTTTCATTATAATCATAAGTACTGTAGAAAGGGATCTATATTTAGATAACTGACTGCTTCTTTGTATTTACTTCATGCCACAACACTGAAGCTGACTTACTCCTGAAGCTCATTAATGATCCTCTGACAATTTACAGTTCCTCCATTCTGCTCAGTCTTTTACAAATCAGCATTTGATGTAATTTGTTATAGTATGAGCCATCTGCATCTCCAGAACTATGTGAGCTGTATTCATGCTGCAATTTAGTTTAGTTTCCGTTTCTCTGCTCATTTCAGTTTGTTCCATTATTTACAGTAAAAATGGTGAGCCACAAGGGTCTGTTCAAGGCCCTATTTCATTTTCATTATTTTCATGTCTAATTTTATTCCATTTCTCTGTACATAATTCTCTATTATACGCCAACGACCAACCCAAAGTGAAGTGCCTATTGTTCTGGGTACAAAATAGGCCAGCTCCATGTGCAGTAAAACACCAGTGAACAGTAGTACATAAAAGGTAGAACCCCACTGGAAACACCTATGAAAATACTTTTATAAAATGATTTACAGATTGATTTTAAGTAAACGCAGCAAAGGCATCAGATTTATACTAACTACTACTACTATACTATACTACTAACATTTAGTAGGAAAATATATATAAAATACATTATTACATATTGTATGAAAATAATCTGTATGGATCTAAAGTGTAAACACTTGCCAAATTGCCCTCCACTTCTCAGGCTTTGTCTTTTATCTGTAGTACAGACACAGACACACACACACACACACACACACACACACACACCCACACACACACACACACACACACACACACACACCCAAAATGTGTCCTTTGAGAACCAGCAGTAATTTAAAGTTGTTAAGATACTGATCTGTCTCAGGATGGCAAGACAGCAGGAAGCAAAACACAGTCTGACCCTTGAATCTGTGTGTATGTCTGTATCTGTGTGTGTGTTCTATGTGTGTGTGTGTGTGTGTGTGTGTGTGTGTGTGTGTGTGTGTGTGTGTTCCATATCTCTGTGTGTGTTTGTGTGTACTGTATATATCTGCTTGAAGAGATATAGTATATGAAATGGAAAAGGTAAGACAGATAATTTTTTGTTGTGTATTTATATGTGTGTTTGTGTCTACGTGTGCATGTTTGAGTGTGTGTGTGTGTGTGTGTGTGTGTGTGTGTTTAGGCTATTAACATGGCAGTCTGCGTGTGACAGAGATGGATGTGGTGGGCTTTCTGCGATCAAATCACAGAGAGGGAGAGAGAGTCAGAGAGGTATGTATTATTGCAGAGTTAGTGGGAGTATAGAATAAATGCATTAGTTTGTGCGTCCTTGGTAGCTCTATCGATTTTTACCTTTTTCACAAGGGCATCTTCTGCTGGTTGTTATGACAGCGAGAAGGACCACTGCAACAATCCATAGACTAGGCTACATAATTCAACATACCAAACTTCACTACATTTCCTTGCAAATTCGATTACTACTCAGTGTAGGAACCCATGTACATTCCTGCATGTATTCCATCTTGTATTTTCCAACCTTGAGCTTGCTTTTATTCATCATGTTTTTTTTCTATTGCTGCTAATGTTTGACATGTATCACTGTCTATTATGGTTGTTAGGTCAGTTGGCATTCAACACTGCAACTGCTGAATGCTAAGAATGAGGAAACCTACTGTATATGGAAGAAGAAAACTCGTCCATAAGCAGTCATTGACTTCCATTGGAATGTCCTTAACAGAGCTGCTTCATTAAGGGCCTTTCCACCAGAGGAGCTGCCTTGGGGAGCAAGAACCTTTTGGGGAACACATAAACTAAATCTGCATTTCTACCAGAGGAACCAGGGACTAATTAGTTCTTGAACAATAGTTCCAGATGTAAAAATGTGCCTGCTCAGGGGGTAGTAGTGGTCCCTGATACTTCACTAACTATTGGGGATAATTTGAAATACTGCCGTTGCTGTGTTTTAATTTGTCACTGGTGTAAACATTTTGAGGTTGTTCCCATTGTTTTTAGCCACGCAAGCAGCCTCTGAGGATGGCAGTGTTGGTCTCTTGGTCAGTCCTCCACTTTGATCCAGACTGAAATATCTCACCTATTGGATTAATTGAATAAATACAAATATGTTGTTGATTGCTAATTATCAGCATTAGTTTAGCATTGACAGGCTAAACTAAGATGAACAGCATTTTATCATTGTCATTGTGAGTATGTTAGCATTTAGCTCAAATCACCACTGTGTCAAGGTAGACCCTTACAGAGCCACTGACATTTGACTGTTTTTTTCATGATTTTCTTTCATAGTTGGATAAGATAATAATGTACAACATTTAGCTTCAACCTGAGACATTGCATCATATTACTTTACCTACTCATAAATGATTTTGCCTCAATCCAAAACTCAGTAATGAGGTGAGTCATATGTTATTGATGTTATTTCATTTCATTCCTCTGCTCCCCTCAGGCCTTGCCCCTTTACTCTGTGAGTGACCACTCAAGTCACACAATGTGCTGCATATTATGAATTGCAGAGGGGAAATGTAGAAGAGCATGTCAAGCCAATGTTGAAATGGAAAAAAACCCCTCTCTAAGCTGTAGTGATTGCTGATTCTTTGCCCATATTCAGCTTTACCAGGGCACTACCCATCTTTGCTCGGTTTTAGATTTACTCACATAATGTTGGCCTTCTGAAGGCAGTATGCTGTCTAATAAGTGCTGCTTGACACGTATTCAGAAAGCAAACAGTTTTATATCATCGTTGCTCAGTAGACACACCTTTTTCAGGGCTGGCATATCCAGTTATAGCCTGTTATAGAGTATATCTACACTGTATAGATATATTCTTCAAAAACAGTTCCATAAAAGCATTAAGAGACAATAGGTAAGTCATGTAAACAGTGCTCTTATACCTCACCTCACCTCACTGTTCAACGGTAGCAGCCATAATCACAGTAAAGGCAGCCCTGTGTTGTCATTGGTGTAAGAACTAAAATAATGAGCTTCACCCCCTATGTCTATGGAATTGAACCTTGCTAAAAGAGACATATAATAGACTATTAAAGACTCTGATGAGAAAAGGCTCCAGGAACCCTGGATAACTCAGAAGCAGATGAAGGAGGCAGAACAGGTGTGGGTAAAATACTCCATAATTGGTCAGAAGGCAGTAAGACTAGAGGGCTGCAGTAGGCAGAGGGCTAAACTGGACCACTAAGGCAACATAGATGATCCGTCCTTTATGTTTGATGAGGCAGATTATTAACGAGGAGCAGCTGTGTGGGCAGGTGGCCGGGTCACCTGATGAGCTGAAGAGGGAAACCCAATAGTAACGGCTGGTGAGGAACAGCAGGTCTGGAACAAAATGAGTGGTCAGTGTGAAAAACATTGAGATGAATCAGATGAACTAAAAAGCTGGAAGTGTTAGAGGTTATCTTTGTGTCTGTTGAAGCTTTTTGCTGGAAATGACCCTTCATTAAATCAAAGTAAATTCAACAAACGTGTAAGGGAGTTTGCTTCGATCCAATTTTGTGTGTCATATGTATTTCTGTTTTAGTCATATTCAAAGTTAAAATATTGACCTGCTGGTGGTGCGAGAGTGAGGGGATAAAAAGTAAGAGGATCATCAGCGTCATTAGGATTCATCCTCTAGGCACCATGAACATGTGTACAAAATTTCATGACAAGCTGTTGGTGACCAACTAACAGTCCCACTACGGCATCAAAAGAAGCTTTCTTGGGTCATCTTGTGGGAGAGAAACACATTATTTTCTCAGATCTGACAATCCCAGGGGACAACTACAACTGTTTTTACAAGCTGGGTACTCGTAAAAATAAAAATAAATTAAATGGTGGACAGTCCCTTTAAGTCACTAAAAAGCTAGAAGTTGCAAATGTATTTGCAGTGTTGTCCATACTTTAACATATTAGTCTTGACACAGGAAGCTTAATCTGATTTAAAAGGGTAGCATTGTGCATCAAATGAAATCACAAAGTGCCTAGTTTTTTTCGATACTTTCAAATCACAACATATCTGAAGTCTAATTTAATATAAGCAATTCAATTTTGACATGTCTAAACACATTAGAGCACACAGAAACTACTGATCAGAGTATAATATGCTGTAGACTTTGTTTTCTCACTTTTCTCAATAAACGTTAATAAATGCAGAGTGCTATGCAGGTTAGAAATGGTAATGGAACAAATCAGTTCTCTTTCTTTCTCTTCTTATTTCAGTATCTATAACAATAATTTAGTCTCTCATTTGTGGCAATTTTATGGTAAAAAAACGTAAACATTGTTATTTTTTAACATGATACTCAGGACAAGAAACATTACATTCAGAAGAATATATTAACAGGGCAGCATGACATTGTTGTGTGTGTGTGTGTGTGTGTGTGTGTGTGTGTGTGCGTTTCTGTCTTTCTTTCTTTTTTCTTTCTTTCTCCTTGCCTCTGTTCGCTGATATTCACCCCTGATCTACGAGGGAGGGGTGATTGTGATGCAGAGAGAAAAAGATTAAAAGAGAAAATGAGAGAGAGCCAGAGAGAGAAGCCAATATCACAGAAATACTCTGTTCCTTGTGGCAAGACAAAAGTGTTTCTATTGATCCATTACTCCAAAATGTCACTAATCTCTTCATACGACTTCTGTCCGTGTGAAGTAAAGGGAAAAGTTGGAAAAGTAAATGGAATGAATTTCCCTGCATAAGGTTTACTTAAGTGCAAAGCAATTTTCCAGTGCCCTTTGTAATTTAGTGGATAGCTCTGGAGAAAAACAAAAGCTGTATTATGCTGAGTGTGTTTTCTGTTCACAATAGGTGGAACTGATGATATGATTGGTCTGCATGCACATTTTTATTATAGGTTTGAAAAGTCATAAAATGTTTCTTTATTACAATTAAAGAATTGCACCTAGAGATTATACTGTACCAACAAAGGGTCAAACAACAACAGGGCCTTATTTGCAGTTTGTATGGATGTTTTCATTTGTTTTCCCTATAATTAATCTTTTTTGACTAAATACTCTTGCATTCTGACCATCAAACCACCAAATGAGTGAATATAATTTTGGAAAATCTAGCAGATTTCAACATATTTTTTAAATCTATGAAGGAGCACTGAAGCTGTTCTGTATTTTGAAGGTGGAGCGACACCTAACTGAGACACTTTATGTCCTTTTGTTTTTGTTAAGTTGTCACTCATGTCATTGTCACATAGGAGAAATATTAAAGAAGAACCCAAATATGTGGGTGTACATCATTTTTTGACTCACTTGTGAATATTTTATTCTTCCAAAAATTATACCAACATGCAAAACCTGCAGGGAAAACCATGAATGGCAGCTACGTTTTTGAATGATGGGGTAAGAGATAGTTCAGTCCTCATAAAGTGGATCCATATGGCTCTTTGTATGAGGGCGTCAAGTGTGACTGGGTGTCTTGGGGATTGTGGGTTATTGTTTCCAACCATCCACCGACCGCCTACTGGGCTGCTTCACGCTAGGAGATTCTGTAACATGTCTTCCTGTTTAAATTATCATGCCGAGAATACAAATCCACTATGTTATCAAATGAGTGTGTGAGAACTGTGTCCTTTTGTGTATTTGTGTGCATGTAGGTCCTACCATCAGGTCTAGCAGCTGTTTAGCTGCTGGTGAAGATGACTATCACCCAGCATGATAATAAGGTCACGTCAAGGAGCGTTTGGATGCAGATGTCTACAAGCTGTGGGTGTGTGTGTGTGTGTGTTGGTGTCAACCCGAGCTTTGCCAAGTGTAAAAACAGATTCATGTAGTCCACCTCACAGAGCAGGGCAACACTCATACACACGTACACACAAACACATACACGGAGAAATGCACAAATTCACACAGGGATGGGACAAGCCTCCAGGGTTGTAGATCCATATGGTAGCTGTGGTAGGAGACAATTGTTGAAGGGATTTTGAAGCCTTGTATTTGACTCCCTGTTTGCTTCTCTACTGTGTGACATATGCTGTACACACACTCTATTCAGTTAACTGTGAGAACGACACAGAAAAATTACCCCACTTGTGTCAGAATGTCTACAAAATACAGCATTACAAATTGACACACAGAAAATAAATGAATAAATAAGGAGTGAAAAGCTAAAAATTGCAGTAGCTATTATCTAGCAAAATCTCTTATGGACTGGGCTGCCATTAGTGATCATATTATTAGAGGCAATGATACAGACTTGAATGGGCTTTCATTGAGAAAACCTGAAGGACAGATTTTATCATGATCACATTACTCTCAGGAAATGTATACTTGAACTAAGTGCTACTATATATATATATATATATATATATATCCATTTCCACTGTCCACTGTCCACCCATTTGATTGATCTTGCACAATAGTAAAGGAGTTTTTTCAGTTTGCATTTGAATTAATTTCATCTGACAACAATACATATACAGGAAATTACTGTATTTATTGTAGAATATTTACTTGTAAAATACCATTGAACATATTAGCTTAGTTTTATTTTTTTATGTTTTATTTTAGCAGTAATCTAAACCATGTTCCACTGATGCCCAACTTTAATACATTTCATAGAGTATGTTAATACAAACTGATAATGACCAAAATTCAAGGGAACACACTTTATTGCACCAAATAAACTCCTCCCAGTCTACCCATGGACTGTGTTTTTTACCAGATATATTTCTGCCAAAACTGACAGCCCAAATGTCCAACCAGCTTTAGCTCATTCATAGTATCACACAGTTCTCTGCCAACACTTTACTGTTTTGGTTCACTCTCATGACTCTCAGTTTTCAGCCACAGCAGGCTAATGATTTTAGTAAAATTAGCAACTAGGTGGAGAACATAGTGGAGCATTTAGCAGCTGAAGCGCCACATATTACCGCTGGGAGTTGGTAGAAACCAAAAAGAGCCAAAATAGAGTGTACTTGCATTCATCAGGTGGCTAGAAATATGACTCGAAATGAATGATTGGCTGAGATATGGCATAGGTCATATGTGACTACCAAACCTCTGGACCATAATCCATTGCTGTATTTGGGCCTATTGGCCAGACCAGTTTTTGCTATATATCACATACACCACATCAGTGTTAATGTTGACAATCAAATTTGTTTAAACTGAGAGTTTAACCCCAACAAACTGGCCAAAACCAGATGACCAATGTTGTTTAATGTGAAATGCAATCCCACAAGTCATAAGTAAGAAAACAAAGTATTTTAATTAAATTACAGGATGTATTCATTTCTCCTGCCCCCCTGCTACTGCATTGCCATAAAATACTGAATCGGTGAGATTCATCTGGGCACCCAAAAGGCTGAAATTAATTGGTTCCAGATTTTAGACACAATATATAATATATAATGGTCTAATTGTTGACATCTTTAAATTTAATTACAAGAAGTATCCACTAAAAATTCAATGAACAAGACTGCCAACCCTTTTCAATTGATTGTCATACACATATGAAATTTAATTAGCTTCTAAATACCCAACACTTTTCTTCCAGTGTCATGAAAGGTCACATTTATTGTCAAGTGATGCACTAATGGTTCAACACTCACCTGAAAGCAGTAAGTGCTATCATTAACGTCTCATTAGGCCTTGTCTTAATTTACATTAGGTTGTGCACTGTTAGTCATGAAAAGTTTGATTTTTAATATTCCACATATTAAAATAACATTTTAAAGTTTTTATTCTAATGAACCACTTTAGACATTTTAATTTAAAATGACAGACTGTTGTTAATGTTGTTAATGCTGTTAGACACAACTGAGTGCTTGTGTGCGTACGTGTACTGTACATTGTCACCACCAATCTCGTTAATATCCCTTTGAGTGCTACTGATGCACTCAAGCCTTCTTAGAGTTCCCATAGGAAGTCATCAATTAATATCAGACACACATCACACCAGCCGCACACACAGGGCTGAACATGTGCGTATATGTGCACACACTTGACTACACTTGATTGAATCTATACCTAGATATCAATTAGTAACAAACACCCTTCAGTGCACTGCATGCAGCATGTCAATTATCACCAAGGACACTACAGTGAGCCTCCGCATCAAGACATCAATTAACTTTAAACACTGTGATTATGGTTGTCAATGACAGTTAGCGGGAAAAGCGATCTGAATCACATACGACTAGTCTTCTGAAGTTAGGTAGGTCTTTTTTAAAGAAATGTACACATTCTAGACACAATGCATAGACCCATTTTTGCTTTTATGAAGTCAACTGAAATAATTTTGAGTGCAAGAGCGACCCACTTTCACCATGTTAGCAACAAAGGGAAGTTCTGTTTAGCAAAATTTAGTGTGTGTTTGGAGCATTTGGAACATGGTGAGTGTATGGAGGGACGGTGGAGAAGTGGATTAGGCTGCAGGAGTGGTTTAAAAAGTTTCTATGGAAATTGTAATACTTTTATTTGCAGTGAAACTGGGTCACTTTTTGAATCCATTGTAACCATTTTGAACCCAAGATGACTACAGCTGTCATCATCCACAGAGGAGCAAGCTACAAACTTTTCAGATCTATTGAGCCCCATATTTTATGAGATGAGTCAGAAATAAAGCTTTATACTTTAACATATGTCGCATTAATAAGCTAATGTCTGGTTAGCTTGGTTGCTAAAATGCTCTGATACAAAAGTGTATAGGCTATAGTGATTCTTCAGTATAAATAAGTCATGTGTGCCATGACCATTTAAAAGCAAAAAAAAAAACATTTTAAGTTATATTTACAAGTTGTCTGATAACCTCGTACTGCATTTTTACAGTTTTAAGGCTCCATTCCTACAAAGACGCATATTTCATATTCAAAACACGGCATCCCTTTACATTGGAATGAACAAGACACTTCATTTTCTGAGAACTTCTGCAACTGACTCTACTTTTAATGAAAGTTTTATGCACTTGACTCTCTGCTGGTGTCCACATTTATTCTGTCTCATTTGCAAAAAAGAGTTATTTAAAGCATTGAATATAGAGGCTAACGAGTTGTGCAACATGCTGTTCTATGCCATATTCTAACCCACTGTGTAAATGATTCCTCTACATGTAGGATTTCCATTAAAGTATCAGTCTAATGACTATACTTAGATGTGTCTGTGTGCACTTTCTATAGTGAGTATAATCTTCTCTTCATTTGCATTTTCCATTATTTCCCCTGACTGACGCTTTTAAACTGTTACTTACTAGTCCACCATGTAAATTGCTTAAGCGCTCCAGATGAAAGACCAAAGCAGATCCATGCTACTGTTGCTACACTGATAGTCATGTTTTTGCCTGCAATAAAATGTAGCCAGACATCGCTGCTGATTGGGAAATGAAAAGCATGACAGGGTTTTCTCGTATATTTCAAGGTAAGACTCTGTGGATGTCTGTGGACTTATTTTTTAATATTACAAGAGCTAAACCAGAACGAGCTGAACTGAAACGCCTCAGCTTTTGAAATAATCCTCCAACATTTGTTGTATCCCTGCTAAATTTAGCTTCTCAAGTGTAAAGATTTATATGTCATATTTGATACAAGTCGAGATAAGAAAATCCCCACACATCGGAGCTTCAAAAAATGGAGAATATTCCATGTTTGGAACTTACTCAATTTCACTGAGGCCCTACTTTTACACCAAACCTGTTTAGTCTGGTTCAAACCAGGTTTATTTAGGGTGTGAAGCACAGCCATTTCACCAAAATATTCTGTGATGATTATGTTAGTTATGCAAATTTGGGCTGAATTAAAAAACTATCAATGTTAAGGCACCTATGGAGATTTCTGGGCTTTTTTTGTCTTTTGTATGTCAGGCATGCACTCGCAGGGACCTTCCTGCTGAGGACTTTAAGACTAATCGACTGCTGCCGGCCATCATGTGCCAATAAGTGCAGCAGTGCACCAGCAAAGATAAGGAAGACTGCAAGCTAACATGGGATAGTAAACTACACAGAATTTCAAATAAATCAACTTTGCAAATGATTCAGGAGGAAGGTTATGCATTAATCACATTTGTTGGGCCTCAAAGCTACATGCAATGACTTCACAGGGTATCTTCAAATGCCATTTCACATATTTAGTTTCCCTTTCTAATAATCAGTATTCATGACTAACCATCATGAAATCAAAGTTAAAGTTTGGAATAAAACATCATCATACGTCATATTTATTAATAGTTAAACACTCAGCTAAACAGCTAATCTGCTTCATCTGAAATGTGTGTATGTGGTTTGATCAGATTTAATTGACAGTCTCCTGGCAGCATAAGCAAACAACCTCACAACTGTCAAATGTTTCAGATGATTCAAATGTTGCTAAACCCTGATTGGTGCTCAAAGGTACATGATATGATCATATTTTTCCAACTTAGCCCGACCCACTTCCCAATCCAGAGAGACAAGCACAGGCAAAACAACAATAAATGCACTGTAAAATAACAAAAATGTGTGTTTATGTAGGACATTATTGCTCAAAGTAAGACACGGATAAGGGTTAGCGCTTTAAGTCCATCGCTTGAATATTTTACAAGGTCATAATAATAATACTAATTATAGTTTATTTATAAACACTTTAAAACATAGTTACAAAGGGCTTCCCATATTCGATAAAATACATACATACATGCCAGCATACATACATATAAACATATTATTACATAGACACAATTAAAGCATACAATACAATAAAGCTCAAGGCAAACAGAGGGCATTTATAAAAAGGACAACTTATATAAATGACTTTCAACAATCGCTTAAAATATACAAATAGCAGATCTGATGGAATTGGGGAGGCTATTCCAAAGTTTAGGAGCTACAACTGAGAAAGTGTGGTGGCCTCTGACCATGGATGTGTCAGTATGTTTGAAAATGAGTTTGTTTTGCTTGTTACCTATATGTATTTTTCCAGTTTCTTCTTAAAAACTCATTGAAACATAGTGGATACACAGTAACTATCTATTTGTAATATTAACCAAACTACAGGCGTGAGAGCAATCAAAGACAGTGCAGCACAGCGTTGTTTAAATTTTTACAAGACATTTAAGAGTTAGGCTGCCATATGAAGGCTGTATTGTCTTTGTCAGATGTGTCAGGAAACCAGTGATTTGATGCCTGTATTTTGAGAATGTGGTTTGTCTTTCTGGTTGAGCAAACTCTGAGATAAAATTCTACGTCTGTCATGTGAGTTTGGACAATTGAAAAGAAGCTTATTTTGCATTTTCCGGGGCCAATGCAGATATATAGTGTACTTACATGATTTTATTACCAAATAAATTCTGGAACAGCAGGATAACATCCAACAGAGTCAGTGATTCAGCTCAGTGAGAGCATTGCTTTGAGCTCCTTTACAGCCATATTGACTTGGTCATAAACTGACCATAAATCCATAGGCATTTAATAATGAGCCTATGCCATCGGCTGACAGAAGCATATGTCTTCTTCTATGGCTCACAGGCCTGGTAATGGTAAATACAATCACAAGTATTAGAACATTGAGCTTAAGTCATTCAGGTTTGAGGCTGACAATGACTAAACCAACTTTAAATAGTGAATGTGAAGCAAAGAATCTCAATGTCAGCATTTAATCACAGGTCAAAGCATTGTAAACCAACAGCACCATCAAGGCCCAGCAGCTCAGTGTTCCCACACTGAACTTTACTGTGTGCAGAAGATTTAACAGACTTCTTGCAGTGTAAAGCCAGCACAAGATGCACTAATGAAAACATTTCCTTGTTTCCCTTGTTTCGGCTCACTGTGTTCCATTCCATATTCTGAAAATGCATTTTATAAATGTATAACAGTTCACAAAGTTAATGCACTTATTATATGCCTTGCTCAGAACACAAGCGTTTTAATGAAAGCGCTAAATTGTAAAAGGAAATTTAAACCCATAACTACTGAGAGGCAATTTCGTAATACTGGGTCTTGGCATGGAGCATAGGCAGGCAACACAGTACGGCTTGTTGATTGAAAAGTCCCATCAGCAATATGGAAAGTGTCACTGCTTTTGCAGGGGAGCCAAAAAGAGAAAAATAGTCTCCTTGGTACATTATTATATAGCTTTTTTAGCTTGGTCACAGCTTCTAGAATCAAATAGGACAAAACTACACTTGGTCTTACGCAAGAAGATATACAAAGTTAAGATGCTGTCTGAATGTCTGAGGGAGGGATCTAACAAAAGCCAGATCCCAATTATGTAAGCCTAATTAACACATTCAGTTCACATTCATTCCAATATCCTGTTTATATTGCCATGTCATACCACCACACATCAAATATGCTACTTATGCTACTCTCTCTAGTGAGAGAGAGCATGAAACAGTAGCTGAGGCACCACGGGATGCATCAAATTTAGCACAGTTTCCAAATCCACCCTATTATTAACAATATATTAAACTTGTTCTCAATATTTTCAGCAATCTGCCCGATGTTGTTGAATAGTAGTCATTCAATAAGGACATTTGAAAACAAATGGTAAAATTTCAGTGACAGCCAAACACTGAATACTAATGGGAATTCTGAATGGTGGATCTGCCACTGAACTTGGATCATCACTGCGTTACACTGCATGCTGTGCTGTTCCTGGCAGGGAGAGGAGAATTCTCATGTTGTCCCCCCTCAGTGCCATAACTGACTGTCCAAACCAGAATACTGAGAATAACTCTGACTACCTGATTACCACACTATATCTTTTTAGTTTAATCTGTACAAAAACTAAAGTGTAAAAAAGACAATGTGCTGTTTAATGGGGTGTTTTGCGCTGGACTTTGTATTGGCTGGGAGCTGTTGCCAAGCAACCAGGAAGTAGGTGGCTTTTGTTACTGTTTGAGCAGACGTAGAATTTAGCTTTACATTAAACAAACAGATAAGAGAGTGGTATCAATGTTATCATCTAACTCCCCGCCAGAAAGCAAATACTGTCACAGACATGTTTAGGTTCATCACTTTACAGTCCTGTAAACAATTGACTGTCTGTGCTTGTAATGTAAATCTATGGATGACTCAAAATCTCTTGCAGCTGAATCAAGATGAAACAGATTTTAGTTAATGGAGCAAAAGCTGAGCGATAGAAAACATCTAAAGTCACTTGCACTTTGCAACAAGGAACACTTTGGGAGTCACATCAGAAACGTGACTATTAAAGTGTCCTATTATAATAGAATAAATGTTTCAACCATTTGTCTCTAAGGCAGACAGGATGCTTATATCTCGCAGGCTTTATTAATGTAACCTTTTCCATTTGGGAAGCTATTGACTCTTAACAATCTTTTGCTTGATCATAGATAGAGAAAGCACATATATGTTTTTTTAATAATAATGATCAACTTTATTTATGTAGCACTGTGTTCAGAGTTCCAGTGTGGGGGCTGTACTTTTTTTTAAGTTCAAACTGGAAAGCCTTGCGAATAATTAAGTTAAAGTTTGTGTTTTAGTGAAAATGCAATGTTTTTGTCAGAAAATACAAAGCCATTTGTCACAAGATGAGATGTTCTTATGTTAGAGTGGAATGTCCTTGTCCATGTTTACCCTGAAGGAGGAGTGCCAATTACACACAAAAGCATGAATCAGAGTCAGAATCAGAATCAGAAATACTTTAATAATCCCAGGGGGAAATTATTTTCGTAACAACACTCCAGATATACAAACGACATAATATACAAACAACATATATATATATACACAACATTCAGCACAAAAAATATAAATATATATATATAACTATATATACATATACAAGATCAAATGTACAGTATTAATGTGCAAAAAGTGCAAAAGAATGTGTTTGCACTTTGTGTTTGAAAGAATGTTTTGAGTCAGAATTACAGACTGACTCTCTGAGGGAGGCGTTGTAGAGATTGATGACCACAGGCAGGAATGATTTCCTGTGGCGCTCTGTAGTGCATCTGGGTGAGAGGAGTCTTCTGCTGAAGGTGCTCCTCTGCTGGGCCAGTGTGTCGTAGAGAGGGTGCGAGACATTGTTCAAGATGGACTGAAGCCTGGACAGCATCCTCCTCTCTGCCACGGTCGTCAGGGTGTCCAGCTCCTCCCCTACGACATCACCGGCCCTCCTGATCAGTTTGCTTAGTCTGTTGTTGTCTGCGACCCTCAGCCCACTGCCCCAGCATGTGACAGCGAAGAAGATCATACTGGCCACAACAGACTCATAGAACATCCTCAGCATCGTCCGGCAGATGTTAAAGGACCTCAGCCTCCTTAGGAAAAAGAGTCGGCTTTGGCCCTTTTTGTAGACTGCCTCTGTGTTTCTGGTCCAGTCCAGCTTATGATTAAAGTACACCCCCAGGTACTTATACTCCTCCACAGTGTCCACAGGGACCCCCTGGATGGAAACAGGGGTCACAGGTGTTTTTGCCCTCCTCAGATCCACTATGAGCTCCTTCGTCTTTGTCACATTGAGCTGCAGATGATTCAGCTCAGTCCAAGTGACAAAGTTGCCCACCACAGTCCTGTATTCACTGTCATCACCCTTATCTATGCAGCCAACTATTGCTGAGTCATGAGAAAACTTCTGAAGGTGGCAGGACTCGGTGCAATAGTTGAAGTCTGAGGTGAAGAAGGTGAAGAGGAAGGGAGAGAGGACAGTCCCCTGTGGGGCCCCAGTGTTGCTGACCACCCTGTCAGACACACAGTTTTGTAGGCGTACGTACTGTGGTCTGCCCATCAGGTAATCAACAATCCAGGACACAATTGGGGCCTCCACCTGCATCGCAGCCATCTTCTCACCCAGTAGAGCCGGACGGATGGTATTGAAAGCACTGGAGAAATCAAAGAACATGACTCTCACAGTGCTCGCCGGCTTATCCAGATGAGCGTAGACTCTGTTCAGCAGGTAGATGATGCCGTCCTCAACTCCCAGGCGGGGCTGGTAGGCAAACTGCAGTGGATCGGTGAAGGGCCTGACCATAGGCCTTAGCTGCTCCAGGACGAGCCTCTCCAGGGTCTTCATAATGTGGGACGTCAGAGCCACCGGTCTGTAGTATGAAGAGCAGGAGTATGGCCTGCTGGATCAACAATGTCTCAAACAATCTTGCCAAATGAACACAAACTGTGGGACTGAAATTGTGTTCAGTCACATATTGTGCAAGGATTTATGTTAAATGTAAAAAGGTACTTTTATCAGGTTTTGGTCAAAATTAAGGGTAGGTTCGGAGTCTAAAACTATTTGAAACAACAGTTTCCTGGCAGACTGGCAGATGATTGCATAAATGTATTTACTCTTGCACCACTACACCTCCACCTGCTTATTCTGTGCTGTTTCAGTGTCAAACCACTGCTGGTCCCAGTCATCCGTCGCTTCAAACAGAAGGCTGAGTGAAATGTGTGGCAGATCTCCGGTGAAGTGCTCGGATGTGTGTGTGAGAAAGCAGATTATGTATCTGACAGCTGATGTGATTTTAAATGCCTTGGAAAAATCAAATCCTTCAAGGAATCAGTCTGAATAGCAAACAGTGTGTCATGGTATGACAACACAGAGAATGTGAAATTAAGCTAAAAGGGTTCACAATGGCCTTTTTCCTCCTGATTTATGACCTGATTTACAAGCTTTTCTCTATTAAAGTCCATATAACCTGCCATATAGCTTCAATTATTCAGCTAGGATTTTATTTCTTTTGACAATGAAGGTCATCCAACGCCTAACAAAAGCAGACAACAGCTGATATCGTGTATCTAAGACAAGCAGATCAAATAAAATTTGACTCAGTATTTTTTGGAGCTTAAACATTTTCCGTAGCTGCCAACACATGACATGTCCCTTGTGATTATAAGAGACACGCTGTTATTTGATACTTTGCGAATAATGGAAGTTTAATGGTACACCATTTCTTACTGCTTTCATATTGCAACACAAAAAACTAACTGGAGCAGGCAGGCTAGCTGTCAAAATCGACTGCTGGTTAACATTAAAAGCAGAGAGACTACTGGTGGACTGGCAATTTTAAGTCCACTTTCTCTGGTAAACCAGTAATGAAAGATCAAGTTCAAGTCCATAATAAAGGTGAACTACTAGTGATAGAACTTTTTTGTGTTGCTATGCAACAAAGGCAGTAACTGTTTTCTATATGAAAGGGTACATGATTTCAGACAATTTTTGATAATTTGGTGTCTCTCAGGCACTGTGCATGATCGTGAAGACAAACTATCAGTTTCACCATGTTTCTCACAATGAACAAAGTCTGAATGGTGGGTTCAAAAACTATTGCAAGGCTAAACTTATCAAGCCTGCTTTTTCCCCTGCTATTATCAAAAACACAAAACAAATCTTTCGAAATTAAATTTTAGGCAGAAGTTAATCAAAAAGGCTTGTGAGGTCTTGGTAGGGAAACTGATTAATGCTATTTTCTTCCTTAACCATTTCCAATTTTGTGTCTTTGAGCAAAACACTCAACTTACAACTTTACCACTTTAACCTAACAACTAACTCCTCTGAATGGAACAATTGCTCTTTATAGCAATAGCAACCAATATACCTATTAGAAGAACTGATATGCTGAATGTGCAAAATCAATAAGAACACTAAATATTATGTAAATCATACATAATAATAAAATAAGCCTAAATGATGCTATTAAATTAGACCATGTAACACACCAGTATGTAATAACTTAACTAAATATAATATATTTTCATTTCATTATGTAATGACACCTGCATTCTGCTGCATTTCCCCCACATATATAAAATATAATAATATGGTGCATTATGTTACAACCAAAATAGTTTGCACTTAATGATTGTTATTTTCTAACATTTTCTAATTAACATAAATTAAACTTCACAAATATTAAATAAATAAATATGACCTGTGGTGCACCCTTTACTATTACAGTTAACTCTGATCTTAGTCTAAATCTAAAACCCGATGGGAATGTGCTGGTTCACACCACAGATTGATCTGACCTCATTTATAAACTAAAATATAATCTGAAATCAAACATTTTACTGAATAAATTAAAAGAACCACCACCTCCACATATGAAACATTCAGTCACACTGAGTGTCTTTTATGTGTCTTCCATACCCGAAGAATCACAAGCATGCGTATGTGTGCGCATATTTATTTTGGTTAAAAAAACGATGAGGAGGCAGGCGAACATACGTGTATAAAAGTACCCGAACAAACTCAGTATGTGACAGTGTCCTTGGAAGAAAATTGGGGCTGGTGGCCAATTGCTTCAGCCCACAGAGTCAGGAGATTAGCCTAGTTTTCTCTAAAACAAAAGAATGAGAGACAAGGGAATGAAAGAAAAGATGGATGGCGGGGAAGAGCTGGAGGATGGACGTTTTGAGGGAAAGATTTTAGGATTCCTTGCTTCATTTACCTAATTTTCATTCTGAATGCTCATTATGGTGGCTAACACTGTGGTTTTGTGACCCTAAAGTAGTCAGAGGATTAGCCTACTTTTCTCTTTGGAAGAAAAAGAGCAGGTGCATTTCAGATCAGTTTTTTTTTTTTTTTTTAAATCCTGAGATTACAGTGACATACACACAAAAAACTCTCAGTTTCAACTTGTCTACAAGCCTTTTTTTCCATTGGGAATACATGCACGAGTTGGTGATAAAGTAATTCCTGAAAAGAAAATGAAACATTGGTCATAAACTTTATTGACAGATTAGTGAAAAGGATTTGTGATACCCACACTAGGATTCTGTCTACATGCAGATCTTATACAAAGTATTGCAGGGCACAAAGGCATTATACGAAACCATCAAGAGAAACAGGTTAAGTTACAAGCTAAGACCTGAAAGGATTGTCAGTTGAAGAGAATTAAATGAATGCAGCTGAATCTCTGCCTTTCTGAAAAGAGATGGTGGTGGAGGTGACTTTCAGACTGAAAGAGTTTTGCTGACCTGGCACTGAACCCTGCAGTTTAAAATAATTAATATGCAAACTTTGATGTGACTGATTATATCATATTTCTGCTTAAAGCTCAGACTCAACACAAAAGGTTGTTTGTGAATGTGCCCTCTTCCCCATTTCCATTTATGTATTTATTTTCCAAATAGCAAAGTACACGTACAAAAAAAAATCACAATCTAAAATAAATATTGCAAAGTGCCAAGTAATTGGCCATAAAAATGTTATTGTCTGTAACAATAACACGCTTATTATATTTTATTATTATTAATTTATATATCAATTTAACAATATCTTGCAGTTCCTGTAATGCAAATATAGGCCATAAAAATGTGAATAGATTGCAGTGGTTAAATGCTGAATGACTATACATAAGCTACCTTCTGTTCATTTCATACATTAAATTGTAGCAGTGGAAGACGTACAGCACGTAGGGACACAGATATGGAGCCACAGGGCGTGTGGCAGCTCTTGTCAGTTCCTTATTAAGTTCATGTGGTTTTAGATAATTGCTTTTTACGTCACGAGGTATGTGTTCTAATTCACCTGAGGTGAAGAGCTCGGAGGGGTTTTTTATATTCAAATAGATTAAACAGGAAAAATAAAGTAGAATTACCTTCAAATGTCCATGTAATTTCAATAGGTGGGACAGTGCTTATGGATTTGACATTTATGCTGTACTTGGATTGTGTTCCATTCATGTGATTAATGGATGTTTGGCTATTTGAAAGTCAGTCAAACAGTATTAACATGATTGCAATTTATGGTATTGTTATTGAGAAGACCATTTTAAAATTCATGGCATTAAAGGCAGATAGGCATTAAATGTATGCAGGTGATAGGGTTACTTTATTATACGAGATTCTTTGGGATGAGTCCAAGGTGTTTTAATGAAGCTGCAGCGACTGCAGCATTTGGTTTGAGATATTCTGCACAATGCCGGCACATTTAGATGGAATCAACAATTACATCCAATCATATAAAACTCAAACTAGGTTCAGCCCTGTGATTGAAGAAATACATTATTCCTCCTCAGTGACCTTGGCTATACTAGAAGGTGCCTGCGTCAGATCCACTTTGTTAGTTTAATCATTATAAATCTAAACCCATTTTGAGGGTCATGCTACAGTAAGCTAGGGTGACAGTCTATACATGCTCTAGGTGGTGCCTTTGCTTTTATATATTATCAGCCAACTCCAAAAAATAAAAAAATAAATAATAAAAAAAACGATCCCCAATTTTCACATTTCTTAGATTTAGACCAGGTGAAAGTAACTGACTTTTATAATTACTTTGTGTGATACCAGGTTGTGTCATAAATGATATGATATATGAAACATACCTTAAAAACACCTTGAACATACATAATGCAAATTAGTGTGTTGTGGTCTGACATCTAAAGTATTTATACCTGGTCTGAATGGCTACCATCAACCTATAAGAGATTGCCATCGTGACTCCACTTCCTCTCATTGTACACAAAGGAAGTAAAATAATCCAGGATACAGCTGAGACAGTAGTCCGTGCAATAGTGATTGGAGTTGACGCCGCGGTCTCAAAGTCCTGCAGCCGACCCAATCGAAAGCAGGGCTCAGCTGTCAGTCGTGATGTGAAACCCTCTTCAAATAGCTTCAAATAACTAATGAAAACTGAACTTATCAGAAAATTGAACACTTTGACATCACCCTGATAACAACTACCTAAAATGCCAAAAAACACCTTTGGGAAACATTTATTTGATGTGTACTTTGAGTTTTTAGTTTGTCTCATCTGCTAATGTAGAGGCAGCGGACTTTATGACCTATACTGCAGTCAGCCAACTGAGGGTGGTCTGTCATGTAGTCCATCTTTATATATGTTGATGATGGTTACACTTTGAAGGGGGGGGTAGAAAGCTTGCCACAAAGCTTGCCAGAGGCTGCACACAATTTTGCATTTGAAAAGTGATAACAGTAAAGAATCCTGTGTCCTAGCCAATCGCTGTTCAGAGTGGCTGTGATTGTCAGATGGTCTGTTTCAGAAGTCCCAAAATTGAAAAATCTGACAAGCGTTTGCAAACTTAGGACTTTGTGATGCAGTATGTGACTCACGGGAACATGTCAGTGCCAGCACAAAGGTCATTTGGTTTTCCCTGTGCACTAAAATTATAAGAGCAGGGCTTTTTAACAAGTTTTCTCTTGGATTCAAACCTATTTTATGTCGGTTGACATCAGTTTATTTTATGATTTCTATTTAATAATAGAAAAGGACAAGGTCCCAAATTAAAAATAAGACCCTGAGTGTACTAGGACTCAAACTGTGTTGAAAAGTGAATAGAACATAAAAAAATACCTGCCTTTTGTATTATTCAGGGAGAGGAGGCTATTAGTGCTTTGACACTTGTGGAAAACACAGTATTTTTCTGTCTTTTTAATAGGATGAGATCCAGTCACTGCCTGCAGTGCATTCTCTCTGAGCCAGTTCATAAAAGCATTCATAGAGGGAGGACAGATATCTCTCCCGTGGCAAATAATAAGAATAAGAACATTTAATTTCAAGTCTTAACCATATTCAACAAGTTGACCGGGAAATCTTCTGTCAAGGTCCTACACCAGAAAAACATTTAGCGGTTGAATAGCTGCTGACACAATGGCTTAAGCCAATAATGAAAAGCCAACATATTTAATTAAACTGGGAGCTACTGTAGATATCCTTCCTGAAAATAGTTCCAAAAAGGTTTTTTTGTATTTCTTTTTTTAATCTGATTGAACAGGAATTGTTCATAAACTCTCGGCATAGGGCTGTAGCCTCCATTAAAGGTCATGTCCTCTTGTTTATGGGGATTTTTGAAAATATGCTTTTTCACTTTCTTGCCAGGAGTTAGACAAGAAAATCTATACAACCTTCATCTCTGTACATTAAATATACAGCTTGAGCAAGCAGACAATTACCTTAGCTTAGCATAAAGCATTAAGCTGGAAGCAGGGGGGATTAGTCAGCCTGGCTGTTCTGAAAGTAAAACATCCTCATATCTAATGGATATATAACGTAATTAACACGTTTATATGTACAAAAACGAAAAATAAAAAATATTTGTGGCTTTACAGAGAGTTATGTCCCGGAAATCTCTTCGCTGTGTGGAAAAAACAGGAAAAGCCAGAGGATCATCAGCATCATCAGGATTCATGCACTGACAAACTGTGTCTTAATCCATCTGAATTTGGACTGGATCAAAGTGGAGGACTGACGGACTAACATGACTAAAAGAAGAAAACTCCAAATATAGGTGTTAAGAACAACACAAGGTAGCTATAGACTGAAGAAAACTGCTGCAGGGTGTCTTAGTGATATAGAGCTGCAAATAGGACATGTATCATGTAAAAGTACTATAGATTATTACTATAAAGAATGTTGTTGCATGAAGATTAATTGAATCGTTCACAAGTTTGGTGCTACAGTGGAGCATTTTGCCGTTTTAACTGGGGTGAGATACAGCCGCTCCCTGCAGCTTATTGTCTTTGTCTTAGTCGCTTTACGAGCGCATTCGTTAGAGGGGTAAATTGATTTTTGCAGGGAATGTTTTTTCTGTAGGTAATTATGGAAATGGTGGCGTTTCCTGCACATCTGCTCAAACAGTCTGTTCTCTTTGGGTTCTGACAAATTACTTTACAGGAAATGCTGAAATAATTGCAGGGAAGTGCGCATGCATTCGGAAATGTGAATGTACTGTACATTGGTTTGTGCGCGCGCGCACACACACACGTCAATTTTCAAACACACCTCTGTCGTCACTTCTCAATTCTTCATTGTGAACTCAATAAATGCTGTTAGAAATGACAGCATACACCCACCACGATCCAAACACACTTACACCCACCCACAATCATACTTGCAACACACATACACACACACACACACACACACACACACACACACTCACACACACATACCCTCCTCAGGTGAAGGACGTTTATGATTGTAGGCACAGATGAAAAGATAATGAAGAACATACACATAATCACTGAGTTTAATGTGTAATAAAGTCTCTTTTTCAAATGCACACAAAAATGCACACACACGCACATCTGCACAAACACACGAGCATTCATGCAAACACGTAGAAATAATGAGTGAGACAGAATCACCACTAATAATCGAAAACCCAGCGGCTCGATTTTTTTGAGGATTTAATGAGTTTTAGACTGAAGAGCCCTTTTAATCACATACAAACACAAACACAGACACGCATACCCAAGGACACACAAGCACACCTCCTATGCAGCATTTCTTGGAGCAGAATCCCTGATGTTATTTACAATGCAGCACATTTCCAGGACTTATGTCACCTTTGCCTACACACAGCATATAAAAGTGGTGAAACGTGTTCTTCACAAGTTCTGAGGGCCCAAGGTGACACTTCAAACAGCTCGTTTAACCAACAGTCTGAAACCTAAAGGTGTTCAATTTAGAGAATAAAGAAAAAAGCAGCAAATCCTCACATCTGAGACACTGGAACCTGCAAAGTGCAAAGCTTTATCAAGGTTCCTTTAAAACCCATTAATTAAAGTTCACCTAAAATTAAACTACATGTTTTTGCCTCGGTATAAAGATCTACTCTGGATATTCTGTCCTATGCTCTCTTTTCATGAAATGTTTTACTTTCCCTATTACGTTTTGCAATACGGCGATTTCATTTTAATCTGTTGTTGCATAAAGCAGTAACATCACCTAACTAGTATTGGCTAACAGTAAAAAACGGATAACAGCCAGACACCACACAACAACTGAGACACGACACAACAACAGCCGCACACTTTGATCTGCAACTTTCTGGCCAATTTCTCATCTACAGACAAGCGTACAGTATGTGTTGTGATGGCTTTTTCTGAACAAGCAACCATACAAACATACACCAGGGCAGAAGTGTACTGCTAACATGAGTTCGCTAATTGGCTGTAGCACACTGAACACCTCAAAGACTGACTAGCAAATGACAACATTGGTCGGGTTAGACGGTATGGTCTTTACACTCCAATGTCACTGCACCACAACAAAACCTTGTCTGTCCTTGTCTTGCAAAATACAGTTTATAGCATTTTTTTGGTTCACATTGTGTCTCAGTGCCCTTAAACCTTTGTTGCCTGAATATCTTTTTTTTTTCTTCAACTAATACAAATATTAATGATGAAAAATGTCTGCAGACAAGGATATTTATGGATGATAACATATTTACGTAATATGTATGTGTGAGAGACATATATAGACAGCCTACAAATGTGTCTACAAACACCCACTGACCACTTAAAGTATAACACACAAACACAGCTCTATACCATATAAAATCACAGCTCAAATCATTTGACCCCACAGTGTGACTACCCGACCTAAGTAGGGCTGGGCATCAATACTCGATACCTTTCAGGTATCGACCGAAACAACCTGGTACCAAGTAGTATCGAAACTGCGCCTGTCAAACGATACCTGCAATCAGTTCTTTTGTACCCACTACCCAGATCAAGAAAAAAATGACTGTTTCTATGGTTTTGCACTGTATGGCGGTAAAGCGTGCGCACTTAGTCTGTGGCGGAGTTGGCTGGTCAGCATTCCGAGATGCCGGCAGCAAAACGTTCAAAAGTATGGTTGTACTACACGCCTGTGGCACCGGGTACAAATAGATGCATCATTATGCGGCAGGATTATTTGGGGGAAAACGGGGAATACTAGTAACATGATGAAGCACCTCATCACACACGGAACAAACTTATTCAATAGTCAAAGTCAAAATAAGTAATTTCATTGGTTACATTTTCTTGTTGTGACCTATCAACACATGGCTAATTGTAATATTCAAATGAGCCATGGGTTGATTCAGCACAACACTGCTTACCAATTGCTACCACCAGGCTGTCAATCAAGCTCTCAGCTACAGAGAACATAACGTGAGCTAACTTGGTTGTTGGACTAAAATTCTGAAAATGCTCATAATCATATGTATTGAATGGGGAGGAGTGGTGACATTTACGCAACCGATTGAAAAAAAATATCGAATGAAGTATCGGTATCGTGTTAAGGGTGCTGGTATCAGTACTGGTATCGAACATTTTTAAATGATACCCAGCCCTAGACCTAAGTGTTGATGATGATGATGATGATGTTTTCAGACAAACTGTCAAGTATGATATTTGCTCAGGGAAAACATACCAATGATGTGCGTTGATAAGACTTGGAATAGACCCAATCAGCGGGTAAGTGTCACACAATCAGGTCAATCTATGGAGATGACAGCAGAGGTAGCACGCAGATACAGGATGATGGGAGTCAAAAGCTGTAAAATCACAACATAAATACTGACTAATGGAGATCTCAAGGACTCATTAACTCACTCACTCACACTAAATGAATCATTTCCACTCAGACATTCAGTGACTCAGCTAGATGCCCTCTTTCCATATATTCATGCACACAGCAAAGTTTGTTGATTGAAATGGGTTTATGCAGCGTGTTATTCAGAATCATAATCATGGCTTAAACCTGAGTTAATAATCCTTGACATTTTCATACAAATAAATGTCAGCTGTGTCACTCTATCACAGACTGAGAGCACAACAGTGATTCAACCTATGGCCACTTCTTGGCCGCTTTTAAAACACTAAATGGGGTCAGGGCTGCCCATACATATATTACTATGTCATCTAATGATATTTGCATTATATATGATTTGTGGGGCAGCTGTGGCTCAGCTTTACAGTGAGTTTCAGCTCATTGTTAAGCTATCCTAATTAGTGAAATTAGCGAAGCATCTTCTCAGGAGTTGGTAGAGACAAGAAACAGAGCTAAAAGTGTGTGAAGATTGGACTTACATTCACCAGGTGGTGTTGTGTGCCCAACTTGTTTCTGCTGCCTCCAAGCGGGAAAGAAAATGCAGGCATAAAGAGGTGTGTTTTTGAAACTGACCTTGACTACAGGAATCAAGCTGGTTAACTAACTAGTGAGTGCCATTAACGAAATAACTATTTTAACCTCTTAATGTGAGACTCTTTGAATTTATTAGCAGGTTTAATTGGGTGATGTTATCCACGAAGAGTGAGTGGAAGGCTAGCCTACACCACAACTTTAATAAATAACACAGTGGGGTAAGAGTATTGGCTGAGCCCAAAGCACTATAATGGATGAATCCCTCCTGGTAAGCAGACACGGCTGAGTCTGCGGCTGCTGCTTAAATCCTAACCACACTATTCAGCCAGTGTATAGACAAGGTGTGCTTAACAAGCTTTTTATTGCGACAATGGAGGCTGCACCATGTGTATCCATGTTTCTCCAGCCTTGGTAGTCTGAATGAGCAGTGTCTGGAATGACATGTTTTTCAACACATATTCAATGAATGCAGCATTATTCATGCAGGGAGTGAGGTGAAATAAGTGGTTCATGTGACTGTTTCATGAAAAGCCACATAAAGCCCGTCACCTACATGCAATTAAACATTTCATGAACACAAAATATGTGGAAAACATTGTCAAAGTGACATTCGACTGACAGATGATCTTTGAAAAATGCTGTGAGGAAATACCACAACAATGAATACTTTAAAGAAATATTTAAGAAAAATAAAATTAAAGAGCATTTGACATTCTAGTGTCTGTAATTTAATGAGAAGGGTTCTGGTGGTAAATAAAAGTGTGGCTACACCATGACCTTCACTCCGTGGCCATCATAAAGAAAGCAATTACAGATAAACATAACATTCTCTGAATCACAGTCCTGCCTTTATCACCCTGGTGCTGCCATTTATTATTCTGCATACTTAATTCAAGATTTATTCCAGCCTGGTGTGTCGAGTTAACTCTACTCCCTATTCTGCAAATAAAATCAACAAACGCCTTATCCTAACCACCCACCTGTTTATCCCTTTTGAATCTCCAATGCACTCCTGAAAACCACTTCAACTTAAGAAGCAGCCTTTGTATGCTGGTGGTAATGCAAATCATTCCCAGGTACAATAGGATAGATGGCTTATGGCTAATTATGCCAGTTATTTAACACAATCAACCACTGTTTTAGTTAACGCCAAAGCTTAAAGACCTTAAGTAAAGACAGCTGGCTTTCAGTTTGTAAGTACACACACACCTCACAGAGACACACACACACACACGCAGGGTAATAACTTCATTAACTTTTTCGAATAAGCACTGCCTATTTATTTCTCTCTCTGTTGGGTGTGTGTGTGTGTGTGTGTGTCACATCATATCACAAGGCTCTTGAGAGTTGTGCCATATCCATGTTGTTCTTTCATTACTGTGGGCTTATGAAGATTTACATGGATATTGAGGTTGGTTGGGGCCTTAAACCATAGGGGCTTAGGCAATCAGGCATTTGACTGTGACTGTGTGTGTGTGTGTATGAGGGGAGGAAAGAGAGAGAGAGAGAGAGAGAGAGAGAGAGAGGGGGGTTTGAAGGGTAGATGATCGTTCACTTGATGAAAAAAGTATATGACATGAAAGCCTGTCAGCTCAAATAATCTATCTCCCTGTCTTGATCTCCCTCAGTCTCTCGAGTGACACGCTACATTTGCATTGCCAACTTAAATTACGTTTATTTCACCCATGTGACACGAAGACAATCAGCTGATCGTGTGTTTGGCTCTTTATGTCAACAGGGAAATCCCAACTGCATCGATGGCAATTAAAAAGCGATGAAAAGACAGCTTAAAATCTCAAATCACAGGTCGTACGCACACACAGAAGAAAATAAGAAGTATGATTTGTAAATCCAGCTCTCACACAGCTTCTCTTGTGAGGCTACATGATGGCTGGATTCTGTCATCCCCGATCAAGCCACATTGGATTCCAGATCAGTAACACGTATGTAATTGCATGTCTGTGTTCTACACTGTCGATCAGTTTAAAGTTTATTCCAATAAACTCATAGTGTATCAAACTAGTGGCACTTTCTTAAAGGGATAGTATTTCCTTTTTTTCCAAGAGAAAGATAGATAGATAGAAAATCAATATCAGTCTGAGGTCTGTAAGTTGCATGCAGAGCTGGATTCAGGACTGGGTCTGTCAAAGGCTATCAAGGCTCTGAGAGAACTCCTCAGTGTATGTTTGCAGAAGCATAATTCCAGCTTTAGGCATTAAGGATTTTGTGTTGCATATTACTTTGTACAGAGCTAAGCTAGCTGTTTCCCCCTGCTTCCAGTTTTTATGCTAAGCTAGGCCAACCCGTCTCGATTCCAGCTCAGCAAAGACGTTTATGGTGATCTTCTCATATCAATTCTAAGAATGAAAGTTTGGACTATTCCTTTTAAATCAATGAAACTGCCCTGGGAATTATTGAATTATTTTGCCCACACTTTCAGATTTGTTGAAATTGTTTACTTGTTTAAACACATAGATATTTTTTTGGTTGTTGTTTTTTTGTTTTGTTTAGTTTTTTGTCAGTCCTAGTATCCTGGTGTGCCTTCGAACATCCTGTTTTTGGTTTACTGTGGTTTTCTCTTCAGCAGCTGGTACCCAGGAGCACTGCTGTACACAGCGTGTCTTCAGCTTATTATAAAATGTTAAGATTTGTTTAACCACAGCTCAAATGTCAGAATTTTAGTGGTACACATTACTGAATCTCCTCAGAAGACTGATTCTAAAAATCTATCAATGCAACCAAATGACAGGTCTAGTGTATAAGATTTAAGAGGATCTATTAGAATACATGGAATATGGTATTCATATTCAGCAGGGCTATTCAATTAATTTGGAATTGGGGCCAGCTCATGAAACTGAGGCAAAGTAAGGGGCCGGAGAATATGAGTAATTATAGTAACAAATAAATTAAATAATTAATTGCACATAACTGTACCAACACAACTTCAACAGCTCGTTATCCTCAATTGACAATGAGGAGATACATTTCAGTGTTACAAGTAAAGAGGGAAATAATTCTCAGAAACATCAAACTGTCCCCCTTCTCCACTGGCTAAAAACAGAAATGCAGCTAAATGGTAACTGAATACAACTCACACTTTTTTCCTTCTAAAAAAATAAAATAGACTAGACCCATAAATCCACACATGGACTACTACTGTACTCACTTATGTCCATTTTGAACATAAATTAGACACCTTAACAATCAGTCTAGGTCAGCCATATCACAGATATTTAAGATTGCACTCATTTGAGTGACAGGCAACATCAAATGTATCTCCACTAACTAAAATAAAACCAAAGTGCATAGTGTGGTACAGAATAGAATTAAAACAACATAACAGTGCATGGTATTTTATCAAGGTAATGTATTTCAAATTGCATCACTCAGTTTAGGTGAGCCATATCAGTTGTTTAGAATTTCATTAATTTAACTAACAAACAACTTCAATTCCAAGTGCACCAACAAAAATAAAACCAAAGTGCATAGTATGGTGCAGAATAGAATTATAACAACATAACAGTGCATGGCACTTTATCAAGGCAATACAACAATAATACCACATCAAGAAAAACATCAAGTGCATAATATGGGGTGAATAACATGTTAGAAAATAGTTTGCCAACATTTGCCATCTAATGAGAGAAATGGCATTTTTTTGGCTTAGCAAGAGCAGTGAAGACAGGTGTATATGTTGTGAGGGCAATGCGCAAGCAGTGTTGCAGATGCTGGTCAGTGAGGGATATGCGATTGTGAGTTTTAATGGCATTCATGTGTGAGAATGATGACTCACAAGTGTATGTTGAACCAAACATTGTCAGAAGAAAAAGTGCAAGACCCCTTGAATGTGGAAATTTCTCTCGGCTGACTTCATGGGTCCAGAATTTTTCAAAACCTGCCTGCTGCAATGACTGTCGCAAGACATCTGACAACTGAATGTCAATGAGTTCCAGTTGTAAAGACCCCTCATCCAATGACGATACCAGCTCCTTCCCTCTCAATGCAAAGTCTGCCCCAACATTCACACAGAAAGGGTCCTTCACAAATCTCATCACTTCACTGGAGATGCTGAAATCCTCAAACGTAGTGGCAAAGTTGTTTTACAATGAGTCAATAAACCCTGACATCACCGCAGTAATTTGCAGGCCAGATTTCCTCAATGTGGGGAAGTGGAGCATCTTGCCAGGACAAAGATCAGCAGAGAAGAGTGAGAGCTTTCTTTGAAAAGCATGAAGTTTCTCCACAAGTTCTGCGACTGTTTTATCTCTGCCCTGCAACTCCATGCTGAGTTGGTTCAAATGATGGAAAACATCGCTCAAAAAGCAAGCAGCAGCATTAAACTCATCATTTTCCATCAGAGACAGAAACTTGCCAGCTTTTTTCAATTTTGAAGACCGGACAAACACCAGAATCTCCTCCCTTTGTTCACAAAAACGTTTCAAAGCGTTTCCTTTGCTAAGCCACCTAATGTCATTGTGAATGAGCAAATCTTTATATTCAGCAGACATGTCGGTCAACAGCTTGCCAAAAAGGCGGTGCTGTAAACTGGAGGTACAACGGATGAAGTTTATAATTGCCATGACAGAGTCCATGGTCTCTTTTAACTCACCACTGAGCTTGGCACACAGGAGGCTTTGGTGGATGAGGCAATGTAGAGATCGAGCCTCTGATCCCTGCCCGCCATCGAGGGCACACCATCTGTCACCAACATTTTGACACGCGCCAAATCCAAGTTGTTCTCTCTATGGGAATTACTCAAGCAGATCCTCACGAAAACATTCCCCATCAAAAAATCGCACATAGAGGCACAGCTGGGCAACATCACTGTTATCAATCAACTCATCCACGGCCAAAGACATCACCTCGGCCTTCCTCAGCTTGTCCAAAAGCGTCTCGAAAACATCTGTGGAAGGGACTCGACTCCCCTCTTATTTGACGTGTCAGAAATTGGAATTTGCTTGATCGAAACGATAATGTTTTTTCAGGTTTTCTCATCTGTTACCACCTCCTCAGTGGATGCCAGCATACACTCCTTGACTGTCTCCGAGTCTGTAAACGGCTTTTTCTTTTTGCCCAATATCTATGCCACTCGTAACGATGCCGCAGTTGCAATCTCTTGATCCGTACAGGCCCCAAACAAAATGCAACGTCTTTGCTCATAACAAGATATAAGCCCTGTTATCTTCTGCCTCCGAGCAGCAGAGCCCGGTGGGAAAGTAGCATCAAAGTTAGCATGTGTTGTCTTGAAATGCCTTCTCAAATTATACTCCTTGCACACGGCGAGGCACTCGTTGCAGATTAAGCACACAGGATTCGCATCAACGGCAATAAACGCGTATTTCTCTGTCCATTCATTGTTGAACTGCCTGTTCTTTGAGTCAACTTTTCTTTTTTTTAAGGTAGAGAGAGACATTTTTTCCTGTTAGCCAAACTTCGTGCTTGGCTTGAAAGAAAGTCAGAGCGCGGCACTAGAGCGCGAATGGGCGATTTTGATTGGTCATGTGTGGTCCCCCAAAATATATGTCCGGCCGAAACAGGTAGATATTCTACCTGTTTTGCCACCATGGCTTAAAGGGATGCCTACCACATCCTACTGCACGGAAGAATGTACAATTAACCATAGTCATGCACTGTATGAGACTACCCATATGTAATAACTACACTTCACTCCAAGGGCCGCTACAAAATCCCTCAGGGGCCGGACCTGGCCCTTGGGCCGCCAATTGAATAGCCCAGATATACAATATACGTTTCTATTAGTATATAATCACCTGTATCTTTGCTTTTGTAACCATGGAATAGGATGTTTTTATCAACAGAAGCCGTGGGTCACCTACCATGTTTCAACAGTAGCAAATTAAACACTGTAGGAAGGCCCTTTGTGTATTTTCGCAAGTTTTGTTCATAGCTTGTTGTCATGCAAGCAGTGTTCAGTTAATTGCAACGTTCTGCAGTTTAACCGCTAGATGCCACTCAAGCCTTCAGACGAGTCCTTTAATAATGACATTCTTTTTACAATGCACTGTAGGTCCACATTTCAAGATGTGGACATTGTTTCCACAATGAATTCTTTAAATTTTGGTCTTGACACCGACACAACAGCTGCTTAACTTTTGTACTTTGATGTTAGAAACTGGATCAGCCATTTCAAATTTGTTAAGCCTGATCACCCATTGTCCTTTGCCATACATTAGATCATACATATAACTGCAGCTGTGTATACTGACACTTGCACAACAACTGTGCAACAATTACCATTTGGAGATAAATGAATGATGGGGATGCTATTATGGAGCTGTGCCATATGTTGCTGTGACGTTAATGCATAATGGAATTTCCTTTATTATCTTATGGAATTTCCACCCCTGCATCACTGGTGATTTACAATGGCATGGCCTGGTACTTTACTATCAGCAAGTGCGTTTTGAAGCTGCTGTCATTCCATTACATATTGCCTGCGTGAAAACTTTAGCTCACTGTACAACAACTAAGAAAGGTGCATTATATTAAACCAATGAATTTAGTAATCATCTTTTTGTTGCAAAACCTTTTCATTCAAACCGTTATCAAATTCAGGATGCTTTTAGGCATGACTGAATATGCTGTATGGTAATTCCTGGTTGATTCATGTCATGAGTCATTTGTTTGTCTTTGATTTTTAGGAAGCATTTCTGACGCAGTGTTGCAAACAACAGGAAGTCACTCATTTCAGTTTATGACTGGTACGACTTGTTCATTAGTGTGTGTGGCTTACGGCTCCTGAGGGATTGTCTATGCAGAGGTATAAAAACTTTGATGAGTGCTACGTGGGTGCATATTCTGTGAGGAACAACGCATCAGACTATGTGTTGTGTGTGGAAAGCCATTAATTCGGATGGATGCAGCCACTGTGACGGCTTGTCATTAGGGGCTTATTTCATGACATTTTCAGGTGTGTTTCACTTAGTGAAAGAAAGCACGGGGAACAAAACAACAGATTGGCTTTTGTATTTGTATGAATTTATTAACAAATCAGTGTCCTTTAAAACATAGTTAAAGCCCGTTTTCTCCACTCAAACCACAGTTTTAAAACAACTCCATCTCTTTCCAAAAATCACAAACTTATGTTGGATATATTTTGAGAAAGAGCTGAATGATACAAACTGAATTGTAATTAAACTGCTTGGAAGCCTATAGAAGTATTACTGAAGTAGTCATGGTGCTCAGAACCCTTCTCCAGTTTATGTTTTTTTTAATATGTAAATCTTTAAGTAATGTGTATGCAACATGATTTCTCATTGATGGGCTTGTTATATTCCCCTGATTCTGACAGTGACACTAATAGAATTCACACCTCTTCTGTAGGTCTTTCATTTCCATGCTAATGTGCTGGTTGCTATGTCTCACCGTATTCCTTTGGGTGATATTGATATTATAAAACTGCCTGGACGACTCACACCACAAAGGAAAGAACTGCACATACAGGTCTGTCATTCAAAATAAGTCTTGAAGTCACATGAAGCCATTCATTCACTTGGCTTTTGGAATTCTTCTCCATGCTTTCGTAGAACTTTTAATAGATTTTTATGCCAACTTTTCTCAGTGTTTGGGCCATTTTGGAGCATAAGTTGGTCCCAGGATCTCCTAACAACATGTAGAGATAGAAGACAGCAGGGCTGATCAGCTAGAGGACTCCACTGTGTAAAGTGGAGGCCTTATTTGGGCGCCATGCATAATATCAATCTGTATATGCTAAAAACTAGATGGATGGTTGGATCCACGGGGAATGTTATGGTGTTATAAAGGAACAATGACAGGGTGTGCGGGAACTTTATCTGCACCTATGCCCCAGAGACAGACAGACAAAGAAAAAAAACAGGGAACAGGGGGGGGGGCCCAGAAAGAGCAGCTTGGAGACGTGAATATGACATTTTATAATTCACCAATATAATTTTCATCAATATAATTTTCTCTTCTGCAAACCTGCCCAGTATCTTAGTCTGTTTGCGTGTGTTAGAGACTCTGGAGTCCATGTCCATTTTAAGCGCTATTTTTTTATTTTTTCTGATATGGTACCACTTGGACAGATACATCACTTTTAAGTGAAAACAAGCTAATGTTTAGATAAAGTTTGTATTTTTTATTTTTTTGCAAAAATACCAGTATTTTTTTAACTGAATTGTAAGTATATAACATTCCCACCACCACCTAAACCTTAATGTTCTCAGTATTCCCCATTTCCCCTGGAGTGCTTTTTTTACTGCTTCAATTAAGTTTTATCTTTCTTATTCTTTATAGCTACATCATAACATCAAATAGAAATAACATACTGTATTTGCTATCTTTGTAAAAAAAGGTCTTGAATAGAATTTGGATAGAAAGTGACTGCAACCTGTGCCTCGAGGTTGATGGTAATAATCTATAGTTCACCAGCAGAATGTAACCTGTGATGATGCCCGCCATTACTGTGTTTACTTTTAGCTTTGTTGCACTTTGTATAATGTTTCTGTTAATGGAATAATAGAAGCTTCACATGGTGATGAGTCATTTCTGCCAGTTCAGATGTTTACTGATAATCACTGACCAACATTTTGTAGATGTAACCTAACTTAACAACTTTGGTTTACTAATAACCCTTCTGACCATTTCATTTTATTTTTTTCAATTTGATTTGGTCCTCTTTTACTATTTATCTTTATGTATTTCTAAACTGGACTAACATCACAGTTACATCTTTTCTTATATTACACTATTTACAATATGTTATAATATTATATTTCTGTCTTGAATACATTCCTTCAACTATGTGTTATTGTATGTAGCAGTTTGCTGTTTCTATTTCCCTAACAGTACTGTGGTATGTGTGAACAACAGGCAACATCTTAGAAGCACCTCACCTCTCAGTTCTCACAATAGGCAGGTCTCCATCCAAATGTATTGCACTTCTTCAGAAAATCTGCAATTATTTTAAAAATATGTGTCTTTCCATCCATTGCTGTTATAACAACATACGGAGCAGGGGTGCATTGGGATAAAAAGTTGGTGGCACCAATTGTCTAGTTGAGGATGGTAGAGGATGCAATGACATGATGATCTAATGATCTTCAAAGCAATGTATTCACAGGACAGTTCAAGTGTAACAACAACATCATATATACCATGTGTCTGTTACATAATAGAACTGAATCTGCTGCATATTGTATGCATCTTTGATCAATATTTGACACAGGACACAGTACAATGCTCATCATTCATCACATGCATTTAAAATACTCTCAATAATTCACCATCACATGACATATTTAACACATGATATTGATACTTATGTATCTTTTAAGTGCTTTTATCTCCCCATGTGCGGCTTAAATCATGCATTAGTAGAAGTGCAATTGGACTGTGTTTGTATTCCTTGAGAGTTTCACATCTTGAGGGTGTAAAGTGGTCTATTATGTAGCACAGCACAAGGTCTAATGGTGGTTTTCTTGTTTGAGACATAACGCCATATGGATCGCACAGGCTGGAGAGTAATTTTCAATATTTAGTTATTAAGGTAGAATGACTGTGTGCAAAGAGAAGAAAACATATTATGTTTGCATTGTGACATATTCACAATATTAATTACTTAGATTACGCCACATAGTGCAATGAAACTACATAATGGTATGTTTTATGAGACTCTTTTAAGTGACAGGAATGAGGAGACAGGGTTTAATGTTGCATATGTGGCACAATGTTGCATTCACTAGCATCAGTTTTATATCGTTTGCACTATTTATTGTACTTTTGTGAACACAAATTTTGACCATCCCCCTGTTATTTTAGTCCAATATAAGGAGGATGGAATTCCAGAGAGTTGTATCTTTATGTGAAAAAGGAATTTTTGCAAAGGAAGTCTTACAGTGTGTAATTCTACAATTTCCTTTTGATGCACTTCGAATGTTAGTGGTGGTTTAGTGAAGTCTAGTTATAAAAGTGAAAATGGGTGGAGCTAGATGGTGGAGATATTTCAATGACATAAAGTGTGAAGTTGGAGTAATTCATGAGATTGTCAACACTGAAAAGATTATGCCTCTTAGCGTGGTTGTAGAGGCATGTTAGCGGTTCAATGGTGGAAGCTAATGCATGAGATGAAGAGGTTAATGGCAAAAAAAATATATATATTAATGTGTATAATGTTTGAAAATGATACATTTGCTTAAGGTGTGATTAATGTTGGTTAAATATGGTAAATGCGCAGATTTGTCCAAACTCGGATTACTAGGCTGTATGCCTGCTCTGCTTTCATGCTTCTAGTCCTCTCGGAGATTATACAGGTAAATTAATAATCCAGCAATATCTTTTGACTCACTTCACTGACCATCTCACAGTTAGAAAAAGACTGAGACCATATCCTATCAAACCATAGGCAAAACAGATCAATGCAGACAAAACAAACAAGTCCTTGGTCTACCACGTCAAAGTAGGATCACATCCAACATGGCATGTTAATGCTTCCCTGCAGTTATTTCCATTCTGTCTGGTCCCACCCCGGCTCTGCATGACTGAAAACGTTATTCTGAATAATAACTCTCTTCAGCAAAGATCCCCTCAGGTTCACTGTCAATTGTTTCCAACAATCAATCATCAGGAAGAACCCCTCAGGTGTCATATCTGCCTATTGGTCTAAGACACATGCACATAACTGCAACATCCCCTTGTTTGAGTCTGACTGGTGAATTATGTCACGTCACCCTCCCCTCACTCAATCCCCATATTTTATGCCTGCTTTGTAATTGTATAGTATCAAATATAGGCTAAAATGGGGCCCTATTCCCCAAATATCATCAGCATTACTAACATTTGCACCCCCCAACATCCTCGTCCTCCATCCATCCTCCTGTAAGCCAATATATTTACTGACACAGGATGACAGCCAATAACAATAATAATAGCCAGTCTTTCTCCTAGAAATGATCAGCCAACGCTATTTCAGTCTCTGCACTAGAATGCCAGACAAACAGTACAAACTAAATATAGATTATGTTGGGAAAAAAAGAAAAAGACAAAGCAGTTACTGTATATGCCAAGCATGCCATAGTGCCAGAAATCACTTTAATATTAAAAGTTTAAACATAACTTGTTTAACATAATTTCATTACTGTGTAATCGGCTGTAGAAAAAAACACCTTTCCAAAAATAGACCAAAATATAACACAGAGGTGGCTCAACACACCACCATTAATTACCACACTAAACCTTATCTGCACGCTTAAGAACGTATTAGTCAATTACTTTAGGACAAAATTAAAAAGGAGAAGGAGTTCCCTAGGAAAACATTTAGTGATTGCACTGGAAAAGAAATATGGTTATTATCCAAGGTGGTGATACAGTTATATTTTTCATAGATACAGACAGTATGCAGAAGATTACAGACTTGATTTTTGATAGATCTGATTTTTATATGCTATGGTATGTTATACTATGCTGTGATATGAAATGATATGATATGATATGGTATGATAAGTGATGATATGATATGTGTGATATATTATGATATTGCAGACAGGACAGGGCTGCTTAGCCGAGATAGAAGAAAAAAACATCACAGTAGTCAAGACCTACTGACCTATTGATAGTAATACTTGATCTCTGGTTGTTTTTATAGCATTGGTTTGATTTTGTTGAAAGAAGCACATTTTCACAAGCTTCTTTATGTATAATAAGAGTCAAAGTTCAGATTTTACATTGGTGTCCAGTGGGGTGATACAGGGTTTCATCTCAGGGACAAACTTGTTAGGAGAGATAAGAAGAACCATTTTTCTTTGGGTTTAGCTGTAAGAAGTTGAGTGACATATATTCCTGAATTCGTAGTTTTCAGTCAATGGAGGGCAAAACAACGTTTCAATATGGATGTTATACACTGGAAAATATGTAGAACCACAAAAGAGGAATGTGAATTATCCATTCATTTCAAGCCATGCATATTTATATCACTTCTCAAAAGAAGAAAAACAAAGATACACAAGTTTTATTCTGTACAAGCGCAACTCAGTCCTTTCTTCTCGCTGGTTAGTGCATCCGATCACACAACAAGTATCTGGCATTTACAAACTGTGTTTGTGTGACAGTTTACTATCGTTAAGTTAGCTGGCGGGCAGCAGAATAAAGCCTTGTTTTGCCCTCCAAGATGGGTCTTTTAATGAGGGTGTAACGTCATGTAGAAACTATGAATAGCAGCTAGGCAGTCATGGAGGTTATTATTATGTTATTATTGTTATGATATTACCCAGCTCAAGTAGATTAACTGAAAAATGCAGCTGCACGTCAGCAACATAGTAGTGGGAGGATGGGACTCCACAGAGTATAGGGTCAGGATTTTTTCCAACTATGCTCCATTATTTTAACTTTCCTTTCCAGCTGACGAATGTCATGATTGATCCAGGCGCAAGAGTTGAAGAAAACAACCTGGTAGTGTAGGGAGCTGTGGTATCTAGTGCAGAAGCACACTGATCATTAACATTGGAGGGATCAGGTGGGGAGAACATGAATCAGAAAAACATGAAAAGGTAGCTGCAGAGTAGGTATTACGGAAGCCAGTGTACTGTAAAGAAAAGAACAGCACATAAGCGGAATATTTGCCTTTAAATTAGTTTGTTGCAGAAATGATATTGACTCCTTGAGTACAGGTATTGAAAAAGCTATCCAAATGTGCAGAGACAAAAAACTGCAGTTGTATTACTGATGATAGTTGTCATAGAAGTTAATGTAGATGCACTGGGCTGCTGGAATAGCTGAGTTGAGACTGTGAGTTCTTTTCTTGGGTGATTTTTCACTAAGAGCACGCTATGCCCCAGGGCCAAAATTGCATAGCTGAAATGACTCTGGAGTGCAAATTGTTTTGAAGAGAAAATGCATTTTATTTCTGTTTAAATGCATCTATTCCTGTGTTATATACATATATATATATATATATATATATATCGTATATATATATATATATATATATATATACGTATACATATATATATATATATATATACGTATACATATATATATATATATATATATATATATATATATATATATATATGTATGTATATATACAGACATAAAACTGTAAAAATATAAATATATATTTTACAGTTTTATATCTGCAGTTTCAAGTGCATAAACCCAAATTAATTAGTCTGATGGATGAAGATAATGAGGGAGTAGATTAGAACAGAAATACATAGTAAATTGTTCTAAGTATTTTGTCAGTTTTGTCTTTGTTGAGATACAAAATTCGATCAGCTCCCAGCAAGCATGTGGACATGCACACATAAAAGGCAGAGCGACAAAGGAAGAAGTCAGCTTCAAAGATCCAATTAATGTGTATCATGTCTCTTACTGAGCAATTAATAGGTTCATTAGAGCTGCACTCCCCCTGCTGTGAATCTATGTATGGCTCAGAGGTGAAGCAGGATAAATACCCTGTGATCGATTCAAAGATACTTTTATTAAGCTAAAAGTGTTTCTTCTAATGAGTGCAGTGAAAATGCCTCCAAACACAGAGGAGAATAAGATTAGGAGTTTTGCTTCGTGCAAGTTTCAACTCTTTTTGTAAAGCAAATAATTGGATAACAGCTGGGGGTTGAACACAAAAATGTGGTGCTGTATGACAGTAGAACAGGAAAAAAAAGTAAATATATTTGTGCCATTTTGTACCCTGTTGTTTATGTTTTCTGTTATTTTATTTCTCCTATGATTTAGAACAATCATGGTACCTGAATTATAGCTATAATAAGTGGAAATGTTCATTTCTTTTTTTTCAGAGGCTAAATTCAAGTCACATTTTTTTTACTTCAATTTTTCAAACTCTTATATGCAAATTATTAAATATTCATGCAACAACATCTAGTGTGTTGGGCAGGCTTTAGGTACTTTCTGTGGAAAACAGTTGGCAACACTACACCTGTAAAGTGCATAATTCACACACACACACACACACACACACATGCCCTTTTTACAGTAAGAGATTCTTCACATACCGATGTCAACGCAAACTCTCGCTGTTGAAAAGAGACACTCACTCAATTTTCCTTCCTACTCATTTTGAGTCGTCATAACATGAAAAGCGTCCCAGTAAGTCATGACAGTGTGACAGTGAGCTAGCATGAACAATACCAGGACTCGCAGATTAAGGGAATTCAGCCATCATTCATTTTATTGAGATTGTGAATTTTGTAATGGGAGGTGTCAAAATGTCTTCCGGAAATAAGACCTATTGAAAAGTTTTAGTCACCTTAGCTAGAGACAAACAGCAAAAAAGTCTGATAACGTGAACAGAAATGATAATATGAATTTAACACATATCAAGGGGAAGACTTAGATAGTTGACCGCCTATATGAATCATGCACTTATTCTTAGTGAGTACCAGAAAAGAGAGAGGCGACAAGAAGAGAAGGAGATGTGGACAGACTGCAGTTCATGAACCAGTAAACAGATGAAGACAAAAATGAACACAGCGACAAAGGCAGCATCACATCTGTTATAAGCAGTGCAGCTGGACGGCAGATTGAAGGCATAATAATACAGTCCAGCAGTTCTGACACCAGAGTGGCTCGATCACATCTTTCCCCTACAGGACACATACACACACCTATAAAGTATCTGTGTCCCCCTCCTCCATTTGAAAGGACATGACAGTGGTGTTCTCTGGATGAGCGGGCAGCGTGTGGATGTGACAGTTTGTACTTCTCTCCAACCAGCCACAATAAAACACATGTCACACACAGGACAGTGGACTGCTGGCTGTAGACACCCACTGCCCCATGTTAGTTATTGAGAAGCCCAGTATAGAGGCTTTGTAGTTATACTGCAGTGTCTTAGCAACCACAGCTGGCATTATCATGAAGGTTCATTAGAGAATAATGGCTGTGAGCAAATACACAGGGCAAGGAAAAAGGAAAGTCTGTTGATGTGTGGATGTGTGTGGATCTATTCAAATTTTCTTAGTTAAAGTGAATAATTTGATATGGTATATTTGTTTATAAAATTAGGTTACTGTTACACAGGTAAGCTAATTAGCATGTTCTGTCCTTCTTGCTTTCATGTTCTAGAACCGGTAGCTGCTGAAGAGCCAGCTCAGTTACAGCACAGACACGACTGGGAAAAATAATTGCTGAGAGAATCATGGTTAGTTTAGTTTGTATCATTTCAAGCTTTGCATTTGGCCTTTTCATGAGCACATTTTTTATTTCAACTTATTTAGTACAATACTAATAAAAAATACTGGTATTTGGATCATAAACTGTATTTAAAAAGGCCACTGCTGTTGTGTCTAGATTTGAATCTGTCACATAATGTTTGTGTCAAAAAAAGAAAGTTATACACGCATAAAGTTTAAAGAAAGTAAATTTCTTGTGAACTGTAAGGTAAAATAAATTATATATATTAGTAAGGTAGGTCAGTAATGACTGCAGTGTGTGGCTGATATATTATAAAATGTTAGAAAATCAAGCCAGTTCAGTAGACTCAGGACAAAGCTACCCAGGTGAAGGCACAAAGTCCTTCCCTACTCTGGTTGGTTTGGCTTCCAGCTCAGGAGCCTACACCTATGCATTCTCATCAACCAGGACTCAGTGGCCAGAAAAGGATCAAGGAGGCCAACTACACCCTGTCCCAGAGACAGAAAATACAAAATTCCTCCCATATTACCACCACTATTACATCACCAAAGTTCCACATTTAGGCAGTGTGATGACACCTGAGTCAGCTCAAATTCACTGAATGTCCCTTGCACGTCCTACAAGGTGTTCTGAAGATAAGATCTCCACAGTCTGATGAAGATAAGGGTTATATGACTAGCCATATGAGTTTCTGATATGGCTGGTACAGGAGTTTCAAAATGGGAGAAGCCACTTGGTTTTCCACAGGTTTCCTTAGCTGAAAGCCAAACAAAACATACAAGCAGCAGACAAAGAACAGGGAAAATCACAAGGAGCCATAATAGGTTGAGCTGGAGTTGGAACTAAAAACTCAATTAAGAAAACAAGATTAAATGATCCTTAAAAAACACAAGATGTGTCAAGTTAAATAACTATTTATTTCTAGTTCATTTGCGACAATAAATGAGTATACTACAAAGTGGTGTTTGGTGAGGTCTGCAATCAGTATTTTCAGTGTATTTGACCCTGTAAGCCAGTGTTTCCCAAACTTTTTTTTAGAGAGACCCACTTTTTAAAAATGGCGAACCGATTAAGATAAAGGTAACGATCCATACATTCCGCATTATAGAAGAGTTTATCTGTGTTTAGCCTTTTAGTCCAGAAACGTGATCAGATAAACAAAGCAGTTTAATTGAAAACAAAGAGTAGTCGTGGGCTGGAAAAACAACCAATTTGCAGGAGCTGCTTTAGATTTAAACATGTGCTTTAGATTTACACATGTCAGCTTTAGCACAAAAGTTAATTTGCTTTAAATCCTTGCAAGTCCAGCAAGAAGTAAAGTTTCCAGTATTTTGGTATGGTACCACAGGCTGATCCACGTGCGTTTGGTGAATCATTGAGCATAGGCTAATTTCAGTGCTTTTCTTGATGGCTGAGGTCACAAACAGACACCCTTCTCAAAGCACGTTTGATAGGGCTTTTTTTTTTCTTCAGGATTTGGCATATTAACAGATAGCTAAAACTGTCAAATGGAAGTGGTGGGATTTGAACTCACGCCTCCTGAGAGACTGGAGCCTAAATCCAGCGCCTTAGACCACTTGGCCACACTAGCTGAAAACGGGCAAAGCTGGTGTTTGCAGTCAGTCACTTGTTCCAATGAGGACCAAGATTTCGAGATGTTCCAATTCCTTTGTTCCAGCGTTTAGCCATTTAGTCCAGGAACGTGAAAACAAAGAGTAGTTGTAGGCTGGAAAAGCACCAATAATTGCAGCAGCTGCTTTACATTTAAACATGATGTCCGCTTTAGCACAAAAGATCTTCTGCTTTACACCCTCATGGCAACGGTCACTTAGTAAGTTAGCAGAGGATGGTTTCTTCAAATGCTCATACCTATTATCAGAACAAGGCTTGTGTTTAAGTGCAGCTATTATCAAACAGTCAACAATCAATTTGTTAACCACATCAGGTCTATGCCATGTCAAATCTCATTTTACTTACACCTTGCTAATGCGCTATGTGAGCCTATAATTTGTTTTTAGTATTTAATTCCAGTCCGGTGTACAAGAGAGTGCATATCGGCTGCAGCGTTCCGTCTATTTATGTGTTTTGTGTTTATTTTTGGGAAAACAGAAAATCCCACTATGCACTTGTATATGGTTTTGAAAGGGATGGGTTGCAAAATACTTGCCTTACTTAGGACAGGATATTCAGATGAGATGCTTATCCAGGATGAAGAAATTAAATTGTTCTCACTCTAAATGTCATTTCTCTAAGTTGGAAAAAAGCGATCAAAATCTGTGTCTCTGAATACGTTGAGTCAGATGTTTCACATCTGTGTCAGTGACATAATTTTTTCCTATGTGCTGTAACACAGTGGGAGACATGTAGTGGCCTGGGTTTGGCTGTCAGAGCCGTGCAAGCCACAGCACCAGGGACGTTTGGAAAGGGTGAATGTGTTTCCAGTTTCGGAAAATATTATTGTACTGTCCTTGCAATTTCAAATTCAGCTTGTTAAGAGATGCAAACATATCTGCCAGATACGACAATGTGAGAAGCCATTCATCAGTGAACAAATCAGCAAGAGAGGACTTTTTCTTGCAGCATGAAGCATGAACATAATTAATCAGTTCATAAAGCTTGGTAAGAACTCTGCCTTTAGAGAGACAGCACACTACAGAATGCAAACGGTATTTGTGTGTTCTGCCCCCATGTCACCGCACATCTGATCAAAAAGCCGGTTGTTGAGTGCACTGCCTTTAATGAAGTTCACAATGCGGATAACTTCTTTCAGTACTCTGTCAAGATCTGGGGGTATTCCTTTCCAACGCCTCCATGAATGAGACATTGATTCCACACAATGTCCTTGCCAGCTGCCTCCTCGATTATTTTCACAACTCTTCTATTTCTTTACAATTGGCCCAGTCCAGCATGTAGTTATCAGCAAATATCTGTTCACTTGTTGTACCAGTGGGAATAGTCAAGCAACATATCAAGTCCCAAAACCAACAGATTTGCTCCATCTGAGAGATCCATGCTCTCATCGAGCTTTTCAAAAAAATACGATATAATAAATACTGCAAATGTATTTGCGACCTATATACAATCTCCTGGACCCAGTCTCAGGGAACGAATGCTGTAGAAAACTGCTGAATTAATCAGCTAAGCTAGGCTAAGCAAGTATTGTGAAATTCATAATGCACATTAAAAATGGTGTCTGTGATTTCTGGTTGACTAGACCATTAAACCTGTTGCCTTTTAGAGAACTTTACTGTTTTGAATGGAAGTTGCTCTCCAAATCAGCATGTCCTGGCTACTGTACCTTGCTTGCATCCTTTGTCTGGATCCAGTATGTGCCACTGGAGTTACCTGATGCACACTAAATGACAAGACACTATCAGCCAATGTGGTGTGTTGTACTAAAAAGGTTGGAACTTCATTGTGGCAGTGGTCAAGGACGACAAAGCAGCAATATGAAGGCAAATGGCTAAGCAGGGACAACAAGTACTTAACGTATTGGTTCAAGACAAAACACTAGGGATTCACAGTTTGAAATTCTGGAACAGCACCAATGTTTAAAATAATTTGGCTGAGAAACAAATAAATCTACAAAGATGAGCATGTCTGCCTTGTTGCAGCTCAGTCTCATTTCTCTTCTCATCCAAGATGTGAGATGCAGAGCTGAACAGCCACTCACCGGCATCCGTGCTGCTGCATGGAGCACATCGGTATTTGCTGGCAATTTGTGCCAGTGCTGGAAAATGAAGGTGATTATTTTGTTATTAGTCAAGTTGGAAATAACCAACACAAAACCAACAGGGCAAAAAAAGACAACAGAAAAACATGGGTCACTGATATAGGGGAATGCCATCTTTTTTGCTGTGAGGCAGATATAACTCAACAAGGTGGATGACATTGTTGCACCCCTACAAAAGACAGAAGGAATGATGCACTTGGACATAATGCAGTTGAACAGATTTCCTTTCTGTGAGCTCATCAGGTGGGATGAGTCAGCAAGGCTTGTGCTACTATCAAGTCCGTTTGACCTTTTGCAAGCTACCCACAGCAGCTTTACTTAACATGTGTTTTCATGTCAAAGTGCAGCAGATTGCTATATTTAAAAATCTATAAAATTTCCATCTCTCTTGAATATGCAGATCTGCTTGAAACAAGGTTGTCTGACTTTAAGTTTGGAAATTAGAAAAAATGTACTTAAACCAATGTAAACCTTTATTTCCATTTCATCTCTTCTTACATAATTACTTTCTGTCCTCCCTCCATTATACTTCCTCTCACTCTAATTTTCTCTTTTCTTCAATACAACTTCCCCTTATTTCTACTCTTTACTCCTTTCCTCCTCCTTCCCTCCCATCATGACTTTGTCACATCGCTCAGACACCTCTTCCAACCGTCCTCCTGTCTTGTCCATAGTGTTTATACATCAGCCATAATATTTACTGTACTTAAACACTGACTAATGCTATTCCAGAACCTGTCCTGGCATTGTTGCCCTTCTAGTCACAGATAGTTATCCTTTTCAATCCCAGCCCATCCTATCAGGGAGAATTTTCACTGCTCATTTTCTACAAAGCAAATAACTCCCATGTTATTTTCTGACGGTATCTCTGATAATTGGCAGTGAGCTTTTGAATAAGTCACAGAGTCAAAGTGAACAGTGGGAGGAAAATTCAAACAGATCCAGCAGGGAGGAAGATGACAGACAAGGGAAAGGATTACAGAACGCGCTAACACTGATGCAAAGATGAGGATAATATCGCCTGTGTCAGAACGTAGATTTGTCAAATCCTTCACAAGTCAAATCTCTATGAAAGGGAGCTTAATACCTCCACTGGATTCATTGTAATACATCACTGTGAGTTCAATGTTCTACTCAACTAAAGTAAATAATATGGATAATCAGTTACGGGCTGCATGTATGTACAGAGGCCAGTGTGAGGCCAGACACTAAAGCACATACAATAATAGGTCAGATCAAGGACAAGGGGTGAGCTAGATTACACTATGGATATTTGAACATGTCTAAAATTAAAACATTTTATCTAATACAGTATTTTTTTATGTATGCACTTTTCACATGCTCCCTTACTTTCCAAGTAGTTCCTGTCTATTATCATAAGCATCTTCAACATCTGAGGTGGAGACACCAGCTGTGCAACATTGTGCAAACTTTACTATCAATGCACAAGTAGTCTGGTGAAAACAGTTCAATGTTACAACGCTGTGCATCATCCTGTCTGCACCTCTGTGTTTAAAGTTCATTGGTTTCTTTACATTTTGGAAAAAATAGTGATGCTGTTTCTGTCTGTTCAGAGAGCATTATCAGTTTATGTCCGTAAAATCAACACTTTCTCACTCCCAACTTGTAAAATACTGCACCTTGGTCAGTGATCCTCTGCTTCAAAATATGATGCTGTAGGTACTCGTCTCGTGTAACTTTTGGATGCACAGGGCTCTGAGTCATGTTTGCAATGATACATATACAACATACAGTTACACTTTCAAAATAACAAGGTTAACCTTATATAGTCACAGTTTTGTTTAGGCACAAACACTACTTGATTAGTAAGAGTAATAAACTGTTTACATTTGGTTTTATACAGGATAAGAACAACAGTCTCTTGGGTTAAAGTCACGTATTTGTTTAAGCTATTCATCCAAAATAATACTAGTGGCATCAGTGTTTGATGAGTTGGGAGTCAGAACTTGTTGGTATAATATACTCTGTTGCATGTTTGCCCCCTGCAGGTTGGGAGTACTCTGAGTGTGTCCTGGGTGAATCTAGGCTGGAGTGCTCAGTACAACTTGTAACCATGAACTGACACAACAATTTCACATCAGTACTTTTTGGTTGAACTGCTCATAATTGGTAGATGCAATCAGCAGCAAACGGTCCCAAGTAAATTTAAAGTAAAGGTTAGCAACCAAAAAGGTTTACGACCACTGTGTTAGATAATTCACAAACACTCAACTGTTATCATAGAGACAGTTTCAACGGTAGGAAAGAGCTCCAATTAAAACGTTTGACAGTGACTTATACAGAGTAAGAGGGACACTGTCTTTGAATCCAGTTTATTACCACAGATGAAATTCAGTTAATCATCATTGTATATGGGTGGAGGCAGAAATCTCAGTGACAGATATCTGGACAAACAAATCTAAACTGTCTTTTTTTCTTTTTAAAACCCTCTATTGACTCATCTGTATAGTAACTGTGGCTCGGCGTCTTCAGTTATTCAATGGCATATCTTCCTAAATGTCTCCAGGAAGTGGAAGTGACACTGCTGTGTGAAAGACTAACTGCTCACTAGTCTACTCAAGTGTCACATGTCTCCAACGGTGAGTGTGATAACAGTCATCATTTGGCATGATCATATGGACACAAGGCCAGTACACATAACTGCTGAACACCAGATCACACTTAAACAACTGCACATCTGTAACTGCTCTCAGTGCTCTTCAAAATGACTGCAGACAGTGAGTGATCATGTCTCATTGTACATAGTGACACAATGCTGTGAAATAAGCTCAAACGTGACAGTACCGATTCATTTAGTGCAGGTGTGAGCAGCTGTGAACCAACCTGGTAAAACAGGAGGTGCATCTATACTACAGGGATCGATTGAAGAGGGGAAGCTACAGTACTCTCTATGCCCAGGTGAAGCCAATTTAGAGCTTGTAAATTTTATAATTAGCTGTGAGAAAAGATTTAGCAAAAACATAAAAGTTAGAAGTTTTAAATTTAGAGTAGAAATGTAATCACAAAATGCAAAAACAAAAAAGTAAAATGTCTGAACAACTATTGGTTAGAGTGTATTGAAGTTAGATAATTAGTGGACCGAGCTTCCAGGTCTGTACATCTGCATTCTTTTTAATGGCCAGCAGGGGGCAGCTCCATGGGCAGCAAAAAATGTCTTATGATAAAATAACCATTCTTCTCACTTGACTTATCAGCTCAGCACAGTTTCCTATTTCATGGTCTCAATCTCTAGTATGCTTTAGTGTACTGTTTATCTGTATGATGTGTGTGACCAGGTGAGCAGCCATTGTTTCTTACACAGCCAATGAACATAACTCACCCCTCAGAAGGAAGTGTAATTATTTAGTGATATTCAGACTTTCTGGACACCAACAGTCACTAGTTTTAATGTCTCCATTACTTTGGCTTATAATTGTAAGATTTAGAAATGTTAGCATGCTAACAACACTTGCATGTGAACATTTTCATTGTGGGTATGTTGCCATGTTGATGTTAGCATCCCACTTAAAGTACCATTGCACAGCCTCACATTTTGATGCACTGGATTTTGACTAAACTGGACCTCCTAAATTGTTATTAGCATCCTCAATGATAATTGTAACAACGCTGACACAAACACAACCCTTTGCTACTGTTTGAAATGGCCATTTAGTACAACACACTGCTTGAAGTTATGATCCTATGTTCACTAGTTCTCCTATTATTATGTTTTTAGTGCTGTGCAAAACAGCAGTTGTTCAGCTTGATTTGTTTACTTCATGTCAGTTCACAATATTTTCTGTGTGAGACCTACCTGCACATAAAGCCCAGTCTTAAGGCAGGTTGTAAGAGAAGAAGACAAATTTACATACTTGGGTTTGACAAAATAAAATAAAACTTTGACTTTATTGTTACAGACATATTGTTGCAGTGAGTGCAGTGATATTCAACCAGACTTTTCTAGGTTCAACTGAGATTATCTACAGTCATACACAGCTCCCAAGACAACTGACCAATCACTGCAGAGCCCTTGGCACCCGCAACACCCAATCAGAAGTGAGACAAGTGAACTCAGCGTGGCACCTTGTCAGACAGTCTCCCCCACAGTCTGGAACCACTTGAGATAGCGTAGGTTGGGGGAATGTGTATGTGTGTTTCTTGAATACCTTCAGGGGCCGAGGGGCACCGGGATGAACAAAAGCAATGGGGGTGTGTATTTTGTGTAGTGTGTGTGCAGTGTGTGTTTGCTTTTGCATGGATGACTAAGGGCAATCAAGAGTAAATGCGTGAGTGTGATTTTCTTGCTCCGATGGGAATTTCTCAGCTTGCCATCTGATGGTCAGTGTGCCTCTTTCTCTGGATACCTGTGAATTGGCAGCGAATTGCTTTGAAATAAACCAAATATCTTTCAACACCAATCCATCTTCAGTGCTGTGCTGGTTTGTTGAATCTCAGAGGCTTTGTTGTCACATGGGCCAAGAGACACAGGTCAAGTGGAATCTTTGAGTATTATGTATTTTGTCCTTCAGATCCCTGTATGTCTGATGCTACTGTCAACCATAAGAAAAGCTTTGTTTCTATCATAAGAGAAGAGACAGCCAAAGGATGACAAACTGAACAGACTGTCTAACTTGCTCGCACTAAGATACGTGTTATCCTAAACTGTCATGTTGAAGTGGGGGTGGACAGCTGATCTCAGACAAGGTGTAAGATTATTCCAGTTGGAGAAATCAGTGACTGGTACAAATGAAACAAATGAGACATTAGCGTGTGTTTGCTTCTTCCTCTGCCTCAGTTTCCTTTTGCAGCCTCATTGGTGCTCATCGCCCACCTCAGATTATTCTCCAAGACAAAAGAACTAAAAGCACATCTGGCTTTTGCGTACAATAAAATCAACCATCAACCATCAAGGTGGCATTAGGTATGGCTCACCACGAGGTCAAGACATGTCTGGCACTCACTGGAACTAGACAACCTTTCATGATGAACACAAGTGTGGATTCTGCTGAACAGCAAAGGGCCACAGGTCGGATTCAAACCGGTGGCCGCTGCAGCAAAGGGGTGAGGTGAGCTACCAGGGTGCCCCAGATGCATGGGCCTTCCAAAATAGGTATTTTTTGTGTTCTTTAAGTTATATATTTGAATATATATAAGAACAAAGTGACATCCTTAAAATGGGTCCAGCAGGCCAAGAAATACAAGTATTGATATGGAAGGAAGTCAGTCTGTAAACTGTGACAGTTTAGGTAATAACTGTTTGGAACTGGTGTGCTGTCTTGTCCAGGTCTCCCTCAGAGAACATATTTCAATTGCAAGGGACTTCCTTGTTAAATAAAGGTAACAAAAAAAGCTAGAGTACCAGTGTTATCATACTATTAGAACTGATGCCCAGAGGAATCAGAAAAATAAAAATACAGAATGCAGAAAAAATATCTACGTTATAATTAACAGAAGTTTTCCTTTATAATATGAGACTTCTCAAATTCAGAAAAACACTGAAAACATGAAAGCAAGTAAAAGTAGTCATTGTCAGTGTACACCCACAAGTTTCAAAGAGAAGGACACATAGTCCCCACAAGTATCAGTTGGCAGAGAAACACTGTTGAATAATGACAGAAAATAAAAGAGATCGACAGAGAGATAGAAAACACGCTTACAAAAGCCCACGGAAGAAATTACCCTGTACTATTTTGGTTGAAAAAGCCAAGGACGGACAAAACCACCACTTTAGTGTTCTCTTTTGAAAAATACACAAGTGGCTTAAATCTCTGCTAGTTTGTAAAAATGCATAAGGTTTTATTTTCAATGGTCCACAGGGTTTTAGAGTAAGTGGTTTAAGGACAAAGAAAAATAAAAAAGAATTGATGATCTCTGATACAGTAACATAATAATCAATCTCTACATTGACATTAACTTGCTACCTTGTACTGGCAGCAGTGGGCACAGCATTAGTGGTTGTGAAATACCTAACCTGAAATAACAGAGTGCTACAATGTTGCACACTGGTCACATTACATAGTAGATAGTGGAAGGAAGCTCCAGGGTCCAAAAACAGCACACTCTACAATGTTTGCTTTCAAAACTTTCACTATGCTAGTGCAAACTCTCACTTTCCACTCTGCGCTTAAGGTTTTAGGTTTCTTTGCCAGAGGCATTTGCATATTAGACAGCAATTGCAATTTTTCGAATTTGTTACATATAAAATATGTAGCTTGCCCAAGGTATGTTTGAATCTCAGATTTCAGAGAAGAAGTGCAGACATCGCCCCCTGAGTTGAGGAATTTGAAAACATCTCTGTAGTGTCAAACTTTGTACAGATACAAGTCAATAAAGTCAAGGTCTGACATAAACATAAAAAAACCCTCATTTTTGAGTGGAGGGGATCTTTAACAAAGCAGGATGCCAAGAAATAGATTCATACTTCCATTACTAGTAGGTACCACTATTGTAATGCACTCCAAACTGGCCTACCAACCATTGGGAAACGTCAGAACTCTGCTGCCAGACTGTCAACATAGATCTTTGCCTACCCTGCACTGTCATCTAATTTCTTTTAGAATTGATTTTAAGGTCCTTTTATTCACATACAAAGCTCTTAATGATATAGTGCCCTCTTATTTATTTTTTTTACCCCTTATCGACCAACAAGAACACAACCTCTGATGCTGGTATTTTGACTGTTCCTTGTAGCCCACAAAATGAGTTGGGGAAAGTTGGGGATTGTGGAACACCCTACACATAAAATCTTGTGACTGGAGAAATTAACCTAATATACATGTTTTGATGGTGGAGGAAACTCACGCAAACACAGCGAGAACATGCAAACTCCACACAGATATTACACTGCAGTAATAGGGACTGCATTAGAATGAAATAATATGTTCTAGTTTATATGACTGAATAAAGTTAAACTAACTTTCACATTTTGAAGTTGTTTTTCAGTGTGTACTTTGATGACCATATTTAATCATACATATATGACATGTAATGCAAGTGTTTAACATTATGCAACAACTGTATAAACTTCAAAAACTGTTCTTTTCTCATTTAATTTTAAAATATGTTATGAAATGGCCTTTATCTCATTAGAATGTAATTATGCCAGATGCTACTCACACTGTAATTAACCATAAGTGCTATAATACAAACAACTATGCTGGTGATATAAATCGGACTATTGTGGGCTTTGTGTTGTTCAGTGTTGCACTGATTGGTTTTGAAAGGTCTTGATTACTGTGATGAGATTGACTGCCAGTCTCACTCTTCTGTAGTACTGCCTACTCTGTATTTTCTCTTAAATACTAGTTATGTCAGTAATTAATATATTTTTCAACTTCAGTACACTCCTACCCACCCACCTCCTGAATCTCTCCTTTTGTTCTGTCTTTAATACACTGGGCACATTCCTTTATTTGTGATGCGGTACCTGACCACATGTTTGAATTAAAGGGTTTTTTGTTTTATTCATTCTGGCAGTGGACAGTTCAAGAAATATGCACTGAGGTGCCAGATAGACCATTATTTCTGGCTAGGCATACTGGTTGTTGGATCTTCCAAACAGCTGTCTGGCACACTGCTGGCACTTCTTCAGTGACCACAACAGAATCAGAAATGGTCAATTGAGCAAAAAGGTTTTGTGGTCAGAAGAACCATGTTGTGCAAAATATGTTCATAATCATAGTAATTTGAGGCAAATTAAAAACAAATACAGAAAATATAGACTGTGAATTACACAAACTACTGCACAACCTTGGACTGTGCAGCACTCGCAAGGCAGCATCATGTTCAAAGTCATATTCAGAGAGGATAGTGACAGGAGAACAATGGATCTAAAATGATGGAAGTTCTACTAGAAATACTATAGTCATGAGGAACAGTGAGCGTCTCTTCAAAAGGTTCCAGCAGTGTTGGGATTTTCTTTGGTACCTGAGCTGTCAAGATGTTGCCAGGATCTATGTTAACACTTTAAGAACTAACTTGGCTAAGGCTGTGCAAAAGATGGACTGGAAATTCAATGAAAACGAGACCTTAGTTTGTGTATGAAATGTGAGTCTTCAGGCACATCATTATAGGCAAAGCAACCCCAGTGAGGTGAAGGATGCTTGCCCGGAAGCTCTAATACTCTAAGACTAAAATTTGCAAGGCTGTCCTTTAAAATGTCATAATGCAGCTGCTGCTTTGTTTTCCTCCACTTGTGTCCTGCCCTGCAGCATATTCTTTTAAGTTGTGCAATCTCCTTTTTTTTCCACTGGGGCTCTTGGTTTATTTGTGACTTTTATTACTTTTTGCGGAGCAACAGAGTCAATGGTTGTCCTTAGCTCTGAGCTAAGTTCTTACTCGGCGCATCTGAGGAGGGTAAAAACAAGGTTCTGCTGGACAATTCTCAGCATTTATGATAAAGGTATGACAGTGTCTAAATCTGCATGACAAAAAGAGTTCAGATAAAGAAAAAAAGTTAAGTATGAAAGGAAAAATGCAAGAAAGGAAAAAAAAGTCAGATATTAAAGTTCAGATAAAAGCTAAAAGCTGTAAATGAGAAAAAAAGGTCTGCCGAAAGGTTTCTACACGTCTATCACTGCCACCACCGAAAGCTATTCTTGTGATTTGATTTCAAAAATAGCGCTCTGATTCTCTCAGAGAAAGGACCCCAAAGACAACACGACTGAAAACAACGTTTTATGAAGTCACGTTTCATGGCTTTGAATTGTGCAAACTGCAAATAACCGACATTTGAGCACTCACCAAATGGGAAAAAAAAGAAAAGATAATGTCAGGTGTAAGGAGTTTTCCTAATATTTTCCCTGGTTTCTCATAGATTTTCATAAACTACAACATTACATGACATTAACTGCATATTTGCTGCGTAATTTGTTGCATGAAATGATCTTATCAGACAGGAAACAATAAAGTTGCATATTTTTTCCATTTTCCATTTTATGTTCATTTAACTTGAACTTGAAGTTCTATACCTTTTGGCCTATACGTTCTATTCTAAACATTCAAATCAATCTTGATTCAAATTCCAGAGGATTTCTCTGGTGAGGAGGTATAGACATCTCACTTTATGTGTTTGGAAGTGGCCATTCACTAAGACTGATTTCAGCAATTTCAGATTTTAGCCCCAAGCATTAATTTTGCAGACATTTTCTACTGTCACTGGGAGATTTTTCACCTCTAGCTAGCAAGCTCATTAGCTAATTATTTATTTAATGAGCTAGTGGGAAACAAGTCCTCAGTGCACATACTGTATGATGGCTACATACTGTACATGATTTTATAGTAATTTGGTAATAAATGAGATAAAGCTTTCAGGCCTGACCCTAAAAGTCAGCATGCTTACCGATTAATAATCCGTGTTAAAGACACATGAATAAAGAAGAGATGTTTTTGCTTGTTTCTTTTTGCCCTAAGGGGATGTTTGATGACAGCGTTTGCAGGTCCACAATAAATAATGAGGCTGGTTCCAAATCAGTTCCATACTATTTCACTATTAGAAAAAACCTGAATTTAGTTTTTGTTATTATTTGTAATTATTAATTGTATATCATTGTTCAAAGGGCTAAATTATTGTACAAATATGATAACGCGGCATGACAGACTTGTCGTGAATCGTTACAGTTGGTGAGCTGTGATTTGAAGATCAATATTTGGGGAAAGAGTTTGACAAATGGTCACTTGCAACTGGTTCAAACACAGCTATGTTATTGAAATTTCGGTTAGTATGAAAATGTTGTATGAAATTTCAGAAAAGCTTTCTTGGTGACAAACGGGGGAACTGTGTCACTTTTGATCTTGTCATGCATACATCCCAGCTTATGCAACTGGGATTCAGACTCATTTAGAGTTATTTCAATGAAAATTGTGTTGATTTTCGAAGAGAAAGTTTCAATCCCAACTGCAAACAGAAGTGCACTTTCAACACAAAGTGCTGACGGGGGTACATTTGGTTTATGTGTGTGTAGTGTTGTAGCCTCTACGACCTATCTGCAGAGCAGTAATTTTATCTCAATGCATATGTTCTTATCTCTGCAACCTAATAACACACACGCGCACAAACACACACGCACACACACACCTGACTGCCACTGAATAACAGTCTCCTGTGATTACATTTTGTTGCTCTCCTAGGACTTGCACACACACACCAAACACACCTGACTGCTACCAAGTAATCGCCTGCTGTGATTACATTGCATGTTCCCTTGAGACCTACACGCACATGCAGCAACACACACACACACACACACACACACACACACACACACACACACACACACAAATTCGTGCAGTGCCATTTTACCCAGAGGAATAATCTCTGTGGCTGCTATTTAGAGTGAGTGAGTTTTTTCTAACTGGATTACTGCAGCCACTCCTGCTGCTGTCACAGGGGAGATAGAGCCGCTACAGGGCTGAAAAGCTTTCCAGTGATGGGAGAACGTCCAGAAGAGGCGGGGCAGCAGTGGTCAAATCCAACCTTGATCTCAAGTCTCAAATATGAAAGATCTTATTTTAGATATGTTGGAATTAGGCCTTCTAGGGCATGTCCACAACAGTCTACTTTTTGCCAAACGAGAAGTAGGGAAAAAGCTGCCTCAATCACATTTTGTGCTGATCATGAAAACAGTTAGCCAAGCACTTTCTGTCCATGCGAGGACGACTGTAGCTGCAATACCTGCTACAATCAGCAAACACTATATGTTTAACTCCTTAACTCTAACCTAAATTCTCAGAAACTCCCAAAAACTTAGTGACTCTATCACCTGAGTAAACCCAGCTGTGATTTTCTTTTCGGTTGTTCTTGTATTGTTGCAAATCAACTGTCAAATCCCCCCCCCGTATTTTGTCATTTAGAAAAGCATCCATCGTGTGTTCTTGGAAAATAAGTTTTAAAGCCAAATTAGATGGTATTGCTGGTTTGTCAGTCCTCCACTTTGGTCCAAACTGAAATATCACAAACCATGAGGTTGACTTTCAGGCTTTCAGTAAAATATCTTGGATAACAAGATTTCTATAACACAAGTAATAATAAAAAAACAAAACATAATAATACATACATCTTTGCTGTATTCCTCTTCTACAGTGGCTGCCTGGTTATTGCAATGCATTGGTGCCCACTACCGTGTCAGAGATTAATGGCAACTTTCTGAACAGACAAAAGTATGACTTGAGCAAGTATGTACACAATACAGTGCACACACATCTGCAGAGGAGCTGGCACAGTGGTCGCTGCACAGGCCATGTTGGGAGTTTAAGTACATCATAACAGAGCCAAGACTCTTATCTTGTAAAAAAAAGTTCCTGTCATTGAGATTTGTGTTAAAGCTAAATTGGCTTTGTGGTTTTGCAGCATTTATTATTTACTTATGGAATTATTTGAAATTCATCCACATGGATTGGATCAACGCATGATTCAGAACGGAGCTTTACAGTATTTATTGTTGTAATGGTTTGCAGGATACATGCAATATTATTTTAAGTGCAGTTTTAACAATTCAAGGTATTGTCATGGTTCCATGATTTCTATTACTTTTTGACACGCTCCTTTCAATTATGTCTAAATTTCCACTTACACATACATAAAAAACAATCTAATCTATGTCTAATGATCTATTGAGGAGATTGACATGGACTTTCCTGAGCACCTTTATGCTGGCTAAGGGACACCCTCCTCTCATTTTGGAAATTGATTGCAAGTTTCCTTTAGTGACAGCCCCAGGGACACATGGAAAGTTTATAGGCTACTGGGGGTGAGATATATCACAATATGATGCAGCTGATTGCAGCTTGTAATGGAAGGAGAAAACAGTATTTACATAAGTTTGTGGGTGTAATCAAAACTGCAGCCTCAACTAGCAGCAGTGCTTTAGAATTATAGTAAATTATACCACACCGTGTGTCTTCAACCAAGCTCATTCAATTGCATGTAGTATAGAAAACATCACTGCATATGTGCAATTAAGGCAATAAAGGACATATATCAATAAGCAGCAGTATTTTTTACAAATGTGCTTAAAAACTCTTCAGTTTGGACCTTGAAACTTCATGGCACCATCTTAAAAAGTGAATGCAGCTAGAAAAGTGAAAGCTGTAAAATAAGCAATAAAAATGGACCTTGAGTCTCATTTCTTATTAAATAATGTTCTGTTGAAAAGTAGCTGCACACAGTGCTGCAGTTTTGTGTTGGGACAGTTTGTGTTGACCAAGGATGGTACAGCATGCAGTCTTCTGACATACTTATCATTTCAGTGCTGGAGAAAAAATAGAAAAAATATGAACAGACATAAACTGTATTATCTGATGAACCATGCAACATGCATGTTGTTATTCTGTCTGTCAGTAGCTTAAGAATTCACGCTAAATACTTTATGTTACAAATACTAGCCACACAGCCAGAAATGATATGAACACTGCCCCTTACATCTCTCAGTTCATGGCTTTTCCTAATATATAGTTTTTTAGTCCTTTACGGGAAGGGGGGTGAGGTTAAAATAAAAAAAAGAAACAATATGATCCTTTTGACCCCTCATAGAAACCGCTGTATAATTCTACACTCAACACTGGCATGCCTGGCCCATTGCACAGATTGTTGTTTTATAAGTAGGCTGCCATATAACAAGTTAGAGCTAGATAGATCTGATAGATATTAGGCTCGATGGATTTGGAAACATGAACTGGAGCAGAAGAAAAATGGATGCCCAAGACATGAGAGAGAGAGAGAATATGATGAAGGAATAACGTGTGTGTGTGTGTGTGTGTGTGTGTGTGTGTGTGTGTGAGTGCACACTAGAGTTAGATAAAAGATGAATATTTATTGCTGGGTTGAAGGGATGGGGTATTGAACCAGGGGTGAGCGGGTCGGAGTGGAAGACTGGATGTGTGGAGAGGAGAGCTGGTGGCTGGTTGTGTAGGAGGAAAACCATATCTGAGAGAGTCCAGATTGTGGTAAGCTGAGCCGAGCAGGTCAGGAGTGGAATCCGAGGAGTGGTTGATCCGGCTCCAGGACTGAGGAGAAGGGTCGATGGATGGCCGGAGAGAGTGGCCCAAGCAGCGCTTCTTTATTCCCAATATTAACTAAGACTGCATGTTATTATCAAACTTCCCTTTAAATCTAAGCCTACCTAATGTTCTTCTTCTACAAATAATTAAATTTCAAATGTGTTAATTATTTTGTTGATTGTTGTAGCCTACACAGATTACAGCTACGAGGTATTGATTAAATACTCCTCAGCAGTTGTAGGGGGTCTGGGAATGTTAAAGTCTGTCTTGACCTTCTCTGCCCTTGTTTTCACTTTTCTTTTTTCATCTCCCTGTCAGCTTACCTGCTTCAAAACATACTCGAAAAAATATAACACATCAAGAAACGTGGCTTGGAAAGTCTACTTGAGCTTAAAATCTATGAGCTACACTATCACAGTGCTGGGGTTTTTATTTTGTTTCTATACAAATGATATAGGATCTTGTTTTTAATCGGTTAGTTGTATTCTGAATCCATGTACTTGTACCTATATTACATGCAGTCTGCAGCTTACATGCCATATAGGCTGTTTTTCAATACTTTTGTCAGAAATGGGCTCTTATGAAGTAAAGATTGCTGTTCTAATAGTTAAACAGTTGTTTTTGGTGACACAGTTTCAGTATAAACAGTGCTCAAGCAGCATGCTAAAGATTCAACAAGAAGAGCAATCAAACCCCCAGGGATATACAGAAGAGGAGCAAGAGACATTAATCACTGAGATATGAAAAATACATCATTTGAAGAGACAAGGCTACAGAAGCATATGGTAGATATTGACAGATAAGGAACCAAACAGGAGCGAAGGGGGGAGTAAACAACAAGCAGCAGCAGTGTAGCAGGCAGGGATGAATGAGGTGCTGACAGTTTAAATAAACCGCCTTGTTTAAGTGATGTGAGTCATCATTTCATGCTGTGTTTTGGTTCATTGTGCTTGCTCTACCCTGCTGTAAATGCTACCCACCATCTCCAACATTAGCATTTGGAGGCTGACTCATGTTCATGGTTGACATCTTGTAAGGAAGATACAACCACATCCATGTTTGATGGCGTCTGCTTGTGCTGATTGGGTTTGTGATAAGACGCAATGCTCTGAGAACTGCAGACTACTGAGGCATGCTTTGACCGAATGCTAACATGATCACAAAGAACATGCTAACAAGATAGTACTGTTTACCATTAATTCATTATCATAAAATCTTAGTTCAGTGCGCTGGCTACATTTGTAACATTTGTTAATGATCACTAAAGCTTCACAAGTAAAGGTAAAAACCAAAGTATTGAACAAATGGAAAAGTTGACCCTATGATGGGGCTGGATGATGGGAAAGACATAATTTATTGATATAGTTTTATAATATATTACAATTCACCTTCTGGCAAAAATCAATATGTGTACCCAATTTTAAGGTACTTTAAGGACCGAATTAAAAGTATATGTTGAGATATTTCACTGGATATCTGAAAACTGACTTGTTGGCATTAGATGAAAAGTCAGTGGATCATTAAATTCATTAGGATTCATCCTCTGGAGACTTGATGCTGGGTATAATTTTCATGGTTATCCATCCAACAGGTGTTAATATATTTTAGTTTGGACCAGAGGACCAAAGGATGCTATACAATGAGTAGCACAGGTTTTGCAGTTTATACCACAGTAAATTTTTCATTTCAGGAATGAGAGCAGGTTGCACACACACCTTTAGGTAACCAGTCAGATTTTGGCCAAAGCATTCACAGTAAAATGCTATGTAGCTTAAACAGACAGAACATCAGGATGGCCCAGAAGCCACAGTCCTAATGCATATGCTCTTTACTAAGGTGCCAACAAGTGGCTTGTCAGAATATTTATACAAAGGCATCATTTTCACAGGATAGAATGGTTCTGGATGAGAAGGCCAAAAATGTTTTACATTGGAAGACTCTGGTGACAAAAGATGTTGGAAATGCAGCTGGGCTGTGAAAAAAACACTTTTCCACAACCTGAATGTATGACCATGTGAGGTCTGCATGTTATGATGGCTCTCAGGGTTGAAGTTATAAAAGTTTGGACACTCACTCTTAGCGGGTGTCACAGCCACAGTGGCAGAAGCAGCAGCAGAATCAGCGTGGCCGCAGTTCTTTGCTTTGACAGCGCCTTCTCCATACAGTATGGCCAAATTCTATTTGCCAGACGAGAGCTGTGACTGCAGGTTTTTCATTTACCAAGGTACCCAAAATAACTCCTTCTGCCTTGGAACAGTCTACAATGCACTCAAAGCAAGATGTCAAGAGAACAAGAGAGAGCTAAGGGCACCACAAACGACAGTTTCTATGACAAATGAACAAATGCTGGATCTCTGCAGAAATCAGAGTGTTGACAACAGGCAGAACAAGCAGTCAACAGCAGCACAGCAGAAACAGCAGGGGTGATTGTTGAACTGTCAGCATAAATGAAGCACCTTGTTTGAAGTGTCAAATGTGATCAGTATTTTTATAGATCAGCTGATACGGAATTTTGTTTGCGAAAATATGGAACTGTAGAAATTCTTGTATCTGAGATTTAAGATTAAGACACCAGGACTCACCTTTATATGTGTGTATAAATATACTCGCACAGGTCCCTACACCTGTATAATATGTAAGACGGCAACAAAAAAAGGCATCGGGCTAGTCAATCAAAAAAAAAAAAGAGTTGACATTCAAGATTTCAGACACTGAGGAATTCATTTTGTTGGCTGCATCAACATAGGCCTAGAAATAATGCAAACAATGGTTCCCTAGTCTGAGGTCTCAGACAGCGAAAACAGACTGTGTATTCATTCATCCTAGCTGGATTTATAACAGCGTCTGTCTGGAAGGGGTATTAGGACTGTGTGTGTGATGCACATTGAGAGAAAGAAAAGAAGAAAGCGATAGAGAGGAACAAGAAAGACAAATGCGAGAAAAGAGTTGGCAATACACACCAGGAGAGGAAGTAACAGAAAATGATAGACAGCATGGACAGGAAAATGAATGGGATTGTGACAAAAACGAACAAGAACCTGGATGTAGTTTGGAGATTATGATGGCCCCCATTCCGGACCTCATTTATTTTTGTTTAGGGTGTCAAATCCCTTTCCTAAGCACCTTTCATTGGTACCCTCTTTATCTATTCATGTCTGGCTGCCCCATTGCTCTTTCTCTCTACTTCCTCTTCTTCTCCTTACTGTCTTGCATTGCCAAGCATGTCTTTATCAGATTATTTTTCTTCATCACAGTGCTGCGTCCTTCACTGTCTCTCTTGTCATCCTGTTTCCTGGCCCCTTCACTGATACATCACTGTCTGCCTCGAGTGCAACCTCTGAAAAATGCCAACTTCATTTTCATGAAGACATGCTGAATTTTAGCCGTGAAATTCCAGCCAAATTACATGTAATTTTCATTAACACTGACCAGCAGTGCACCAGTGGTAACATTTGTTGAGGACAGAGGACATAAACAGGCAATGCTAAATATTTTTTTTAGAACATACACTTATTTTGGTATGTTAAGCCATTGTTAGAATTACAACACATTAACAGGCAGCACCACGAACAAGAAGTCAACAAATTATTCCAGATTTGAATCAAAACGCAACCAGACTTTATTTGAAAGAGAAATAGGAGAATAAATAGGTGAATGGCAAAATGATTATTCAAACTGTGTTGTAAACATCATTCACAGAGAAACAACTATTTCAAGTTTGGCCTACTGTACTATGCTTTGGAAATTTCAGGCGCACTCACTCCAAATGAAGTGGTTTAAACAATCTTGCTAAACTGGTGCATTATGACGAGTCTGACTGTGACTCAGGAGGAAGAGTGGGTCGTCCACTAATCAGAAGGTTGGTGGTTGGTCCCTGGCTCCTTGCTGCTGCATGTTCCGTCAGTGTGTGAATGTGGTTCGTTTTTGTTTTTAATGAGCAGTTGGCACCTTGCATGGCAACCTCTGCCATCAGTGTGTGAATGGGTGAATGTGACATTTAGGATAAAGCTTTTTGAGTGGTCCGAAGATTAGAAAGAGACTATATAAATGAGGTCCACACATGTGCACATACGCTAACATAACTCATCCACAGATGGGCTTCACAGCTAAAGATAATGTGCCGGCAGGATGGGATAAATAACATAACTGCAGAAAATAATGTGTTTGGCTTTGTACTGTGACAATTTTAATTTTTTATTCATGATTTCGTGGGGGTAAAGTGTTTACTTTGTCTTTCCTACTGTGGGTTCCCTTCCTTTTCCATTCCACTCCTGCTCCCCTTGTCTATCCCAGCCTCTACTGGCATCTTGACGTGTGAGTGTAGTAAACCTTATTTTTTTCCTTTCTTTTTTTCCCTTTTGCTTTCTCAGCCTTTCTTTCCATCTCCTCTCTGTCTCTATCGGTGTATGTGGTGACATATGGTCAGTGGTGGAGTGTAGGAAACCTCTTAGCTTTCTGCCACTTCACATTACCACAGTTAGTGACAGATAGAAAAGGCTACAAACAGACACAAACACACACACACACACACACACACACACACACAGCAATACTGTATGCAATACACAAACAGCAAATGCAGACAAACCCACGATTCAATGGGACACGCATCCAAACACACACGTTTGCAGCTCACTGCCAGTTTTAAGTAGCTGCTACATCTAGTGGTGTGTGTCGGGACCACCATATATTTCCCTGCGCTTTTTTCACTGGTATCAATCTACAATCTGTATGTTTGTGTGAGAGAGACAAGGCATTATTCTGGGCTCACACAGGGGTCAGATTAGGAAGGGATGTCTATCACACACACACTAAGCTTGGAACACAGTGATTTTTCTTCCCGTTGCTACTGCTGCCCCAACTACCATCAAACATTCAGCAGCCATAAACGCTGTGAAATATCTTGGTGGCTCTCCATCTTTTGAGTCTGTAACAAGGCCTATGGAGTCAGTTCAGTCACATTCATGTCAAATACAAGCAGTTTTTCACTTTTTGCACATTTTACAAAAGAGAGAAGGTTGACCTCGAAATACAGAGGCTTGAAAACACAACATCTTTTCTTTTTCTAAAAGCTTTTGACATGATAATGTAATTACCATTAATGTTGAAATATTTGTGCAATTATAATTAACTAAAACCATTTATGATGTTTGACAGCCTCTGCCCTTTCAAAATGGTGCTTTTTAGAGCAAAATGCTGATGAATAATTTTAAAAATGTTCAAGTTGGTAAAATGATCTCTCCACTAATAAATTATTTTATATTAATGATACATCAAATGACTATTATGTGGAAAGTTTGCTCACAACTTTTTAATAATTTTTTTCTCTGAGACAAAATGGAAAACAAGAGAAAATAATTAGCTAAATATTTAATGTTCCCCCATTATTATTTAAGGCTTCAAAGAAGTGATCAAGTGTGAAAAACTATGAATCAATATTTTGGCTTTTGATCATATCAATCATATCAATAACGTCACAGTGAAACAGCATTTTGCAGATTACTTATAGTTGCATTTTACATTTCTCTTTCTATCAGTGGAATAACATACATAAGTCTATCCCGAGACCCTCAGTTCAGAAAGCAAACAGATGAGAGGAATGGATCCAAGAAGGATCCCGGCTAGGGTCTCTCAGTGTGGACTTTGCATGTTCTTTCCATATCTGTGTTTGTGTTTCCTCCTGATGTACTTGTACAACATGTATGCCAGGTCCTTTTCCTGTCGGTGCCCTTGACCAATGTACTGGCTTGGATCTGGAGTTTGTTCCCGGGCTGTAGTGTACAGTGGCTGCCGACTGCTGTTTTTAGGATTGGGTAAATGCAGAGGACACATTTCACTAGACATGATTTTATAATCAATAATGATTTGATTCGACATCGAACATCTTCCAGGTACCATGAAGACCTGGAAAGAGGACAGACAGACACAAGAGAGAAAGAGACAAGATACAGAAAGCGAGAGAGCTGGAGCTACAGAGACAGATTGTACATTATTGTGCTCAGCACCAAGGACACTAGTGAAAACATGTCTTTATGCTTCTGTCACGACTCATCAACCTAAAATAGTCTCCTTGTCAAGACACACACAGAAGCAGATAACTGTTAGCCTCGTGGATTTTCCAGCAGTAAGAGGAGAGCTTAAATGTTCTTTAGTGTGGATTTGGGGTCCGCTACAGAATTAACACAGTTTAAAAAAATACTAAATAAAAAAAGTCAGATATTGATTACCATACAGTTATAATAATATCACAATAAAATCACTATACTGCTCCAGTCTACCCCTCTACTCCCTGTCAAGTACACAGAATCATTTTACCAGTTCCCATTTTTCTCATTTGATATTTTATATATATATATATATATATATATATATATAATTTATATTTTGTTCTTAATATATGTTGTTTGTATAATATATGTTGTATGTATATCTGGAGTTTGTAACAAAAATAATTTCCCCCTGGGATTATTAAAGTATTTCTGATTCTGATTCTGATTTTGATTATGGATGCCCCACAAAACCGGTTCTAAATTTGTAAGAATCCAATCCAAGCATTTTCAAAGTTTGTTCTTTTACAGACTCTTAAAGAATCCATTGAGTGAGAGGGTCAGACAATATGGCACTTATAGTCACGAGTACTGCCTCTCCTCTGCTCTCTGTGTCAGTGTTTGACCGAGGGTGGCGCTCAGGCGACATGTAGCTAAGCTGATGAGTGAGTGAGTGATGACCTATGCCCGTTAATGTGTAATAAGTGCAATTAAACCTTGTCCAGTAAAAAGCCAATAAGAGTCATTTATCAAATACCTGTTGAATGAGCATAAAAAGAAAAGCAATGTTTTGAACTGATTTGATTGCACATTCTCCCCTCCACCACCGCCCAGCAGTACCTGCCAGGCACAGCTGGCAGTAAGAGGGAGGACAGAATACAGGATGAATGAGTGATAGTGACTGACTTCTGTCTTCTGTATTTGTTGAAACATCACTCAGTGTAAATTTATTTTATTTAGAATTCAGTTTCTCATTTATTACTCATATTATTGAGTTTATATAGTAACTTATTTCTGCTACAAAAAAAATAGTTTACTATATAAAAATAAACAGATAACTCTAACCCTGGAATTAATTTATTTTTCTTAAGAGCTGACAAGGCTAAAGTACTGGACTGATAAATATGATTGAATGAATGATGATATCACTGTAAATCAAAGGAAAGAAAATAGTAGAAAATACTCTCATGTGACTGAATGGAAAACTCTAAATTCTGTAGATTTACCAAGAAGCACTGTGTGTGTGTGTGTGTGTGTGTGTGTGTGTGTGCGTGCACATGTATGGGTTTGGGATGTTGAATTTCACTTACATATTTTAATTTCAGAGCTAAATGTATGTTGCAATGGTAATGTGGTATAGCTGGGCAGCTAAAGCAGATCATTACATCACTGATTTCAGCTTTTCTTTGTGCTCAGCGCACAGCTTTACTTCAGTTTTCTGAACAGCAAGCCTTAGTGATTTTCTGCAGCAGGTAGATCTGCTGTGATCAAGTCAGCGCTTTGACTGCCAGAAATGAGAACCACAGAACCACATATCGCTACAAACATATAATATAATAATATATAATATAACATATGACCTTAGAGTGTATGATGCATTGCTGTAGATTAAACCACCCAGCTGTAAATAAAGTAGTTTGAATTAGCTTAAAAAGCCTTAAAAATCTACAGCAGTAAACTGCAACACACACAGTAATATTAATCCAAAACATCATATATAATAGTAAAACACTGAAAGGAACCATTTTACTGCAGTGCGACTACTTTTACTTCAGTAAGGTTTTAAATGCAGGACTTATTCTCACTACTTTTGCTTAATTAAAGGATCTGAATATGTCTTCCACCACTGCTGGGCTGGAGCTGCAATCTAGAAGAGTAAAAATATTCTGATTTGAAAACCTGAAGCGAACTGAACAAACAATTTAAAAGGTTTACTAACTACATGCATCCATAAATAATGTTTTATTTCACTGGTAATGTCTTTAACTTTATCGGCACAAACAAGAAGCAGCTAAGGGTCAGAATATAATTGGATACAGCATCATCAGAGTGTGTGTGTGTTGCTGCCCTGCAGATGTCAGCTATCACACAGATCTAGCAAAAATAGATTCAGCCTCTGTCAAACATATGTGTGCACACAGATAAAGAGTCACGCAGCCATAATTATGCCGTTAACCCTGACCTTAACCTCATCCCTGACCTTTTTCCAAAGTAGCAGACAATTATTACCATGGAGGATTTCCTTAATCTTTCAGCCATTACTTGCAGACTCTCACAAAAATGCACACACATATATACGCAAAACAGCCTGTAACCCTGTTTATCAGTAAGGATTTCAGGAAGCACGGACGCAAGCGACTATTTTTACACTGCAGCATCGACGTGACTTGCAAATATTTACTACTATAATGTAGTAAAGTATTGTTTTTCACTGTCTGTTTACTTGGTTGTCACTAAATGTGACTGGACAGAGAGGGTCAAACTTTACCCCTTTAGCTACATGAGTCATCATCATAGAGAAAGGGCTAAAACCACGGGACTATTTTTGACAGTGGTGAATTAAAACGAGAGGGAGCTGCTGTTTACACTTGGCCAGACAGTTGACACTGACATTTATGTGTGAATAAATTATTGCATGTATTTTTGTTGTATATTTTCTATAATATTTTAAGCCCAAGATTAAGGTCCCATTCCTAGCTGCATATTCTTTTTGGTAAATCATTATCTGGTAGTCATTATTCAAAATTTCAAACCTTGCCCACTCTTCTTTGTACTGTAATTATAGTAGCCAGCACTGTCAGTCTGTTCCTGCTGTGCAGTCAGTGAAACATCTGGGAAAAGAGTTTTCCTAGCTCTTAATATTTTCAGTGTCACAGACTTGTGTTTAAAGTGACATAATGGGTTGCTGAATTATTAACAAGCACTATTACACTAAACTATATAATTAAGTGTGTAAGGGAGATGACCACAGACATGTTTGTGTGTAAAATAACTACATTCATCTTGTTTTTTTGTTGGTTCTCTGATGTAACCTGATTTTACAGGATTTTACACTGAATATATCGCAGTGTGGACAAAAAGATAAATAAATAAAAACGAGATGGGGAAATACAATCTAGACAAACACTTTGATAATATATTAGTTTTTTTGCACCCCAACTCAGTGTTTATACTACTTCAATCACTACTGGCTTGGTCAGTGCAGCACTTTGCCAGATGGCATGGCATTTACAATATTTACAATAAAAAAAAATGATCCAAACGTTCTGTAAGTGTAAAATACATCCAAATTGAAATAAGAAAATATAAAGTACGAACACATTTTGATAATATTTGTAAAATTCAGACACATGCTCACATTAGGAGAACCTCTCATTACGGGCAGTGTAATATATCACTACGGGACTGAAAATATGCCAGGGTTGTTATGAAAATAGCAGGGGGTCAGAGGAATTTGATTAGTGCATGATAATGTGGGTTTGTAACCGGGTTATTGAAGTGCATGCAAGCAAATTCTTCATTTTCCTCTCAATAACCTGGTTTCCTGAGTGCATGCAAATCAGGCATGCACTCTTTCTAAATCGAAATCCCTTTCTACAAATTCCTGTAACACCTGTACCTGTTCCTGTTGTCATGCTGTTGTTGTTGTAGAACTTGTGGCACAGCATTAGTTATGTTTTTCATAATCATTAAAAATATGTAATTATTTGGAATGAATGCAATAATTAATGTGGTATTTCTATATTATTCAATACATGTGAACATTCTGTCAGTACTGACTTGACTGATATGTTTTCATTAGTTGAACTCTGGATAAGAAGCCACTATAAATGTTAAAAAGCATGATATTTTGAAAATACGGCATGCGTTAAAAAGCATTGTTGCACTAAACTATGCAATTAAATCAGCATTACATTACAGGCTATATAATTCAGAATATAACCTTTACTATACCATACCAAACCATAAAGTTAAACTGAACTTACTCTAAAACAGCAAGCCAAATATTGGAAGTAGAAATATATTCATGCAAACTACCAGAGTGAAACTCAGTTTGACAGGAATTTTTATTGGTGGAGGAAGTCATACATCACTTTCAGAGATGAACTTTTCAGAAGAGTTTTGACATTTGAATAGGGGTATGAGGTCACTTAGGGAGGACTTAAACATTATTTAAAACGCTCTCTCGTAATCGCTTTCTTTTATGTGTAGGCGTGTTCCCGGACACCGACTACAGGAAGTGTACTGAAATCCAAATGCAATGCCACTCTTGCCGTTATCACAGTGGGTACTTGGATGCGGATTAATTTTTTTCACATTGTTGAAAGAGAAAACCAAAAAGTGGCACTGGTTGACAGTTGATGTTTTTGGGGTGCACATGTTGCCAGGGCCTGTGTCAGAATTTCAGATTATTCCTCAAGATAAACTTTTCCCAGCCTATGACATCCATTCAGAGGCATGACAAGAATGCCCTGTGGACTGTATTTCTGCCAGGTTCCTGTTATGCTTGGCGACTCTGTGTGTGTGCTTTACATAACAAGTCCAGGGTCTGAAATGTATAATGGTTTGTGTAGATTAAAGGCTAAGATGCACAGACGTTTCCTCATTTAATCACATACTGATGGAGCACAGGCACACCTCCTTGTTATGAATCACAGCATGAGACAGTCAACATACAATTATGCAAATATAAACACAGTTTATGTTTACTCCTACAATTAGGCCTAAATGGATGATGAAACACCCTTGATCATGACTTCAGTATCACATTCAGCTCATTTATTTTATAAGAAACAAAATAGTGTCTGGTATTAAACACATATTTTACCTGATGATAGTACTAGATGCATAGTTAGGGGATCGTCAAAGTTATTATCATTCATCCTGAGGGAACTATGATCTGTACCAATGTCATAATAGTGTGGATACTCATAATGCCATGTAATGCAAACTGAGGTAAACCCTTGGTTGCTGCCACTTGGAATTTTAATAAAGTTGTCTTGTCCAAATAAACAGAATGCTGAAGTGAACTAAGTTTAGCTTTGTTTGTCCAAGCAAATGTGAAGTTTGTCTTGTTTTATTTTATGTGAGACAGGCAGCATTGTGAAGTTCACCCACTTTCCAGAAAAGCAGCAGTTTTATCACATTAGCTCCCTAGATTAGCATAGCTTGGCTGCTTTACTTTGTCCACCTCTTCTGTTTGCATAGTGCATGTCAACTCTCTAGATTAGCAACAGTTTTGTCGCATTAGATTTTAAGATTGGCACGTCCCAGTTACTGTCCCTTCGGTACTTTGGTTTGCATTTTGCATTCAGTGTGTATTGTTACTGTACTATGAGTTACAAATGACTCAAATGACCCGACACAACCTTATGCAATGGACTTGTGTGTGTGTCACACTAAAAGAATGGAGTTTCACTACCAGGCACTCTGAAGTGCAGTGATTGAGAAAGAAAAAGTTGCTAAAACGAAAGAGTGGCCTGTGGCTAAGCAGCAAAAATAGGTACTTGGAATCTTGTTTGAGGCCCTAAGATGGAAGAAATTATACACTTGAACACAATGCAGCTGAACTGAACTACTGAGTGTGCTGTATGTCTGATCAGTGCAGTGGTGTTCATGGAGGTTGAAGCACTCTCATGTTCTTTCAATCTTATGTATGTTACCAACATCAAACAGCCCCATACTCAGATTTTTAATAAGGAATTTAAAAAGAATAGGTCTGATTACAAAGATAAGGAATACCCATACTATCTGATAACACTGCCTGAGCCCAGCAGCTTTAAGATGAATTATGCTGTCCTAATGATTTTGTATAGAACTGATTTCATGCATGAGGCAGATTTGGAGAACTAATCACCCCTGATCACCTGAGATTGTAAGAAACACAATACAACAGTTTGCACTTTGACTTTAAATTGAGTTTAATTAACAGGTTAGTTGGGTTACTTGGGTGCTGGTCTAGGTGCTCAGCAGTCCAGCGAATCTGTTGGCAGTTGATGGACATTTTAGGCCACAAGGACAAGTCAAAACAGATCCTGTGATGGAAGAGCAGAAGAAAATATTGGAAGGTGTTGCAGGTGTTGCACCAACATACTGTTGTACTAACTAGAGACATTTACTGTACCCATCCTAAACTATTAAAATTGGTGCATTGCAGTAAAACACAGTTGGATAGCTGCTGCTGTTGGCTTGCACTTGGGTTAGAGCTCATGGGGGTCATCGAGCTTTTGGTCCTCTCTGGGAAAGGGAAATCAATTTCTAATCGCAGGACTGCATGTCCTTATAATGCTGCAGGCCCTCTCTGGGTGTCAGTCTCCCCCCTGTGGCACTGAGGCAAATCTGTTTCCCCTTCAGTGAGCCAGTGGTTTGTTCTACCCCAGAGGGGGCCCAGTACTGCTGCGTATTACAGCACCCCTGCTATGTGCTCTAGGGTTTAACAAAGAGGGTGAGTGGTTGTTTGTTTCCAACAAGTATCCATCATTACCTAAGTGTACAAAGCATGTCCGTTGGGGTCCACAATGATGCATAACTTGCAGATGAACAAAGAAGTTCAACAGTGCAGGCTAACAGTGTAGCCAGCTATCAAACCCAACTTAAGTGTCTCTCACACAGTTCCTAAAGAATGAATCAAAGCTTGACCAAGGCCACTGTCCAACATTTGTTTAATTGTATCGTACCTCCTAAAGACAGAGGCATTGTAAGTGTAACTACTACTACTACTCTCTGGAAAAGACAAACATAAAGCACTCTGCTCAATTTATAGCATCATCTGAGGTTATGAAGAACACAATACATTTATTTTAATTTTATTTTTTGTATTTCAAAAAGGCATCCTGTTTGATTGCTAAATTGTCGGTTTGGAATTGACAATCATATTCAATAAAGCTGTTGATTTTTGGCCACTTGGGGGCAGAAGCGGTAAACACAACTTTACCGTTTTCACTGGATGTCTATAACCTAGCAATCTAGCAAGATAAACACTTGAAGTTCAACTGTTGTTTTTAACCTCCAGTAGTTTGCTAATACAATGCCACAGTTCTGGAGTCACAAATGTAATGACTTCAGACTCGTCTTGGCAAAATAAAAAGAAAGACTTGCAACTGACAAATATGACCTGTGACTTCATGTGGCCTTTTGGCCTGCAATGTTAAACAACTGAATTTTGTAAATGTATTATTCAAAATGTGATAAAACAACAGCAATGGTGGTGGTTGGTGGTTAATCACACCTTAATCATTCAAGAAATGCTCTAATTTGAATGATTGAACTTTCTTCGATTGATTGTGCTAAGGCTGTTGTTAAATTCTCCTTAAATAAAATCTTTAGACTCTGATCTGTGTGTTTGATTCAATGCCATTGTCGAGCTAAAGCTGTACACCTAGCCAAAATACTAATACTATTAATAAACAACATTTTATTAAATTCAAAAACACCTCTGGGTTTGATTCTGATGTTAAACGGCAAAACTGAAGTTCTTGGCCACAAACACCTCTGAAACAAGAAGATATTGTACTTTCGATGGGTTAGATCCTATTACTCCTGTATTAGCTTCTCTGCACTGGCTCCCTGTAAAATTGAGAATATAATTTAAAATCCTCCTCCTCCCCTGCAAAACTTTTCATGGTCAGGCACCTTCATATCTTAAAGAGCTCATAGTTACCTATTACCCCAATAGAACAGTGCGCTCTGAGAATGCAGGACTACTTGTGGTTCCTATGGTTTCCAAAAGTAGAACGTGAGCCAGAGCCTTCTGCTACCAAGCTCCTCTCCTGTGTTGCTATTGTAGTTGCTGTGCACCCTTGTCTCTCTATGTCCTTCTCTCTTTACTCTTTTTTTGATGATAACTGGACTAATTTTCATTGAGTAAAACGTATACTACAGGAAAAAAGTAGTAGTGCTAAATTAGTAGAATTTTAATCATTAATCACATATGATCCCACATTGATCTCAGGTCAAGCCATCTCATACTACAACATCGATGTAAAGAAAAAGATATATATATTTCAAGCTACTTCTGTGAGATAAAAAGGTGCTAATATAAATAAGTCTAATATTATTTTTTATAATATTTAGATGCAGTTCATGAGTGACAGAGAGAAGCAGGGGGAGAGTTGGTTGCCATCCACTCTAATCTACAGGTCAACTCAGCTAGAAGTTCAAGCATCTAATCTATTGCATATCTCTTGTACTTGACACACACACACACACACACACACACACACACACACACACACACACACACAACTGTGCGTACTATACACATATTCATCTCTCTCGTCCTCCATTCCTCTCTCTCTCTCCTTGCTGTACTAGTGTGGTGAATATAAATGAAGCAGGAGCAGAGCAATGTCATACATATAAATGTGTTTGTAATAAATTATGGACCAGATGTAGAGAGAAAGACGCAGAGAAGGCCTGTGTGTCCCCCTGTGTGGCCAAATTCACCTCAGACAAACTATATATACATATATGGTTCAACTTTGTGTGAACTTGAGGTTAAAGAAAGGCTAAAGAATAGGAAGCAACCTATAAAAAAATAAATAAACAAAACTGCTGAACTTGGGTGTAAAGACGCACTTAGTGTGACCATGAAACGGACCACAAGAGGCAATAATGTATGTTTGTTTTTTGTTTTACTTCTTTGGTTCAGACCAAATGAACCACACTACAGTTGTAACTAACAGACCTGAATTTGAGTATCTGCAACTCAAATAACAGATATAACTCTCCATTTTCAGATTACATTAAATTCTCCTCACATAAAAATTTCCTGCCCTTTCATTCATATTAATACTGCGAGGCTAATGGCTGCTATGATGGTCCAGTGGTGATATTTAGAATAACAAATGAGAGTTTTCAGATTCTAAAACCAGAATGGTTTGTTTGGGAGGAGTAGCTGAAAACTATCACTTAGTAAGTTATTAGGAGGCGGAGTAGGGTGTATATATATATATATATATATATATATATAGCCACTAACGATCCAAACAACTGTTATATAAAGATAGTTAGAGAATGCTAATGCAGAAAAATGCGTAATTTTTCAGAAAATGTTAAGCATTAAGTTTAGCTGTTTATCTGAGGATCTTTTTCATTTATGCAATGATTAGCAATAAGCTTTGTTGTGATTTTGCATTTTAATATTCAAATATTTCTTTAAGTGGAATTTGATGATTATAATAATAACAGTACAGTGTAATAGCATATGGTCCAACCAATCGGATGTCCTCCGACCACATATTGTAAATCATATGTTTCTGTGACGGTTTTTCCTTATGGGCAGTGTCCCTGCTGTACAATGAACTCAAGTCAGTTTAATTAAACAGAACTGAACAGAAGTTATCTAGGACACTATTCAAATACAGCAGGTCTAAGCCGTACTCCCTATAACGTTACACACGCACAAACACAAATTTATCTCTGAAACAAAGATTTAAATAGACAAAAGGTCAGGCTTAAGTTACCATTATTTGGCCCTGCTGCTCAAAAAGCTACTTCTGTAATTAAAAAAACCCATTATATTGAAATGTAGACAGAAGCAGGTGTACAGTATGAATGGCGTTTCCAGTTAGCCTCCAGTTATTCTTCTTTAATGTGACAGCCTCGCCACACAGTCTCACCTATCGCTACCATTTAATCCAGAGCAATTCAACATGATAGCTTCAGCACAGTGCCAGTGGATCAGCTCCTTTTGTTATTTTTAGGTCAGTGTTTTTTGGCCCTGCATCACCTGCTACAAGCTGAACATGATCCATCAACAAGAAACCCATAAGCTTTGATTAATTCATTAAATTGTCATAAGGTTGTTTGCAAAACCACAACCGGGCAGCACGTTCACACCCGGGCCGCACGCTTGCATGAGCACACACACACACACAAATGGACACAGATGTAGGCACAAACACTAACTGGCGTGCATGTTCACAGAGGCAGGTTGCACACACACACACAACCATGCTCACACACACACACACACACACACACACACACACACACACACACACACACACAAAAAAAACAACAAACATTTGATCTGTCCAGCTGCTGTTTAATTGATAGTTATCCTTTACAGTGGAAGAAGATCTAAAAAGGAACTGAGCTGATCACCTGTGCTTCCTCTAGTATCATGTGATACCATTGGGATGGTGTGTGTGTGTGTGTGTGTGTGTGTGTGTGTGTGTGTGCACGTTAGCGTGTGTGTGTGTGTGTATGTGTGAGGTGTTGAATCACATTGAACAATACAGAGGGTAATTCATTTATTTTCTTATCTTGTACTTTTGTAACCACATGTCTCCCTACTGTGTGTGTGTGTGTGTGTGTGTGTGTGTGTGAACGTACTCCTTCCTCCTCCCGCTGTCCCTGTGCACAGACCTCAATCTCATTAAGACACCTCTGAACTTTCCAGAATGTCACGGCCCTGTTACCTGAAGCCACCGTAGGCACACAGGTTTACTCTACTTTCTGCAGCTGCCTGGTAATTAATTTCCTTTAGGAACATGTTTCACACCTGGACACTCATATTTACATATTTCCATGTTCCTGGGTTTATTCTCGTTGTCTAGGCTCATCAGTATTTTGGATGCTTTGAAACTTCTATTTCTTCATCATTTTCTTGCAACTTCAATAGTAAGATTTTGTTTGAAAAAGTTACATCTAGTGAATGAAATGTGTTTCTCCATTAGTGGACCTCATTTATAACATGCTGACCCTGCACTTGGTTATATTTTCTTGTCATAAACTGGAGCAGAAGAAATGACACAAACAACAACTGAAATCAGAGTGTCTTTGCTCAATCATGACCTGAGATATACTGATATTTAAAACGTGTAAAAAAAACCTCTGGGTTTGATTTTCAGCATTACATATTGTAAACCTATAAGCACATGAGTGCATTCAAATTTAAGCTTGTCCAGAAACTTTTAGAAGCAGCCAAACACACACGGAGGCCCCAAGGTTTTGGCCCTTCGTTCGAGCCAGCTGCATGTCATCCCCTCTGTGTCCCCTGTCTTTCCTTTCACTCTGTACTGTCCTTTCAAAATTCAGCAAAAAATCCTTAATAAATAAATAAGGTCCTGGAACATTCCTTGCTGATGTTCTGAAGTCCTGATATCTGTACTGGTAGCCACATCATTAGTGTGCCAAACATACTGACTAAATTCATGCCACATGCTATCATCTGATATAAAGTTGATATTATTTCTGTATTCGTGCAAGAGCAAACTTGATGAAAGTCTGCAATAACAAAAAAAAACAACCAAAATAACAAAACACTACAGTAACTTTGTTGGCTGCTATTTTCTGTTTTCATTAGTTTTTTATATTTAACATTTATATCTATATTTTATGTCCCAGAACTTACCACAAACCAAAATATATATCTAAGTATAAGTGTATGAGCTGTCCTGACCAATTGTAAATTCAACTCTCATATGTAAATTCATATCAAGTTTGTGCCTCATTAATTAGGATAATAACACAACAATTGAAGACTGTAAACGTGTCGACTGTAAAGGACTATAAATGTAGAGTCATTATTTGAATACATTTTGCATTGTTGAAGGGTATCAGGTTTTCTCTACTTCTATCATCAAGCAGGATCCATAATACAAGAGACTTTTGGAACTTTGTGTCCTATTTAGAAGTTGTGACCAACAGTGTGACTATGGTGTGTCTTTGTTGTAAAGATAATTTGTTGTGCTGCTTTTGCTGATAAAATACATACTTTTTTTAGGTATGTTGTATACTGCAGGCGTTCTAAAAGGTTGAACTCTTTGGCATAATAAATCACAGTGCTTAGAAGGAGGAGTGCTTTCTCTTCAGTGCTGCTGTGGTCTTTTCATTAGAAGTATGGCAGGGTGAAGGACAATGTTTTCAACTGAAATATCTCCCTGCTTTCTGATTTACCATCAGCCTTAAACCGCTGCAATGTTTCTCAAAATCTGATATTTTTTCCTTCAGTTTGCTTTTGAAGTTTGTTTGAGCACCTCCCTGACTCAGTTGTAATTTGCCGAGGCAATTTGAGATTAAAAGGAAGCTGGCGCAGCTCCTCCTTTAAAGCAACACAAGCACACCATGGAGATGGAGCCTCTATTCTGATGACAAATCTGTTGCGAGTTTACCAGCTTCAGAATGTAATTTGCTCTACAGCAACTTAACTTCAATGATATTTAGAGACACGGTAAAGGTACAGTATAGCAAAGATGTGCACATACAGACACACACACACACCCCTGTTTTTTTTGTCCGTGTAAAAGTACACTCCCTTTCAAAGCAACTCAAACAAAACCTGAACACACCCCCGACAATCGATCATCACTCTGTAACCCTGCACTGACCATGTCAGCTGACTCCTTCTTTACATGCACACACACACACACATAAACATACACTAGTTGGTTAGTTCACTTGATAGTGGATTCATGTCAACACAACCCTTGTTGAAACACAAGCTGGGCTTACATTGTGCCTACACTGTCTTAATTATTGATCTGTATATTTAAGATTACATGTGACGTGTACATGTAAGCTCTACATGTTTGATAGAGAGAGAGAAAGAGAGAGAAAGGATGACATGCAGCAAAGGGCAACAGGGTGGAATCGAACCAGGGCCACTGCAGTAAATACTCAGGTTTAGTACATTACTACATTTTAATGTGTTAAACTGCTGCCTTTAAAAATTTTATGTTTTAACCGTAACGCAAGAAGTACAAACCTTTAAAACTTTAATTATTTAATAATAAATATATAATAAATACATAACACAAAATAAATGATTGCATAACTTTGACAAACCTAGATATATTATCACTGATGTTTAGGTAAATTATTTTTATGAGTCATATAACAGTCAATCGAAGTTGAATATGTCTGCTCCATCAGTCCAAGTCAACACTTATGTAACATAGCATCATTCCAAACAAATCAGTGGAACAAATTTGGCACAGCTGTAAATTTACCTATGGCAGGCCATTGTCAGACACTGTCTTTGTTAACAGGACAGTGGAGAAGAAGACCACCGATACTTGTTGTTGTTCCATGGGTATGTTCTAGCCTGTTATAATTGTTGCTTATGTTCCTCGGGTGTCCTGATAGTTATCCTAGTAGAGCTGGCACCCCATGTACTAATGCTTGAGTCCTTGCTGCAGAAACCGTGGATTTGACTCCCTGACTCCCTTTGCCGTGCTTCATCCCCCCCTTTTTCTGTCAGTCTTCAGCTGTTACTATGAATTAAAGGCAGTGGCCTGCTTGGTAGCAGGATGAAATCAATCTGTCTTTCCTCTCTCAAACCAATGCACTGGCTCACGCTAAACTCAACACATGTGGTTGTGCTGATTAACAAATGCCACTGCTCTAAAAGGTCTTTGGGTTTTCTGCAGAAAACCCACTGGAAGAGCAACATTGACCAGGGCAGCACTTTTTGCCCATGTATATAACCTAAATGTGCTTGTTTGTGTGTGACATTGTTAAACAGTCCTTTCTGCAGGCCATTATAAGCTATTTTAAAGCCAAGGCCACTGTGAGTGAGTCAGAGCGGTTGAGTGACCCTGTAGGTGTTGATGGCTTGACAATGCGGATGACAACCCAACATGCTGTGGTTTTCTATGTTACATATCCTCCATTACTTTTTCAGCCCCAGCTGGCTCAGGGGAGATGTGATTACAGGGCCCTGCAATAAGCCCGCAATCTGTAGTGGAAAGTACAAGGGCTGAGGGTAAATAATTGATGAAGATTCACTGTTTGAGGGATTGAGTGGCCAACTGACTGATTGTTTCAATGACTGTCGTGCTGCAGAGAGAAAAGAAAAAGCAACAAATAAAAAAAAAGAGGATTTAGATCAAGGCTCTTTAACTATCTTCTTTGTCTTTGCTGACTTTATTCACTTGTTTTTCATGTGTTCTCTTTTGCTTTATTTTTCCTAATGCCCTCACGTCGCCTGTCGTCTCCTTTCTCATCTGCTTTTGTCTTTCCCCTCTTTTCTATGCCTCCCCAGTTCCTCTCCACTATGTTGTTTCCTGCCTCTCTTCCCCCTGCTCAGCTCAGGTGATATAAGGTGTGGCGACAGCTATTGAAACCTTAGGGATTAAGTAAAGCTATTTTAGTACCTTGGGCTAACACCACAGTATCTCACACACATAACACAGAACACGCGACAGACAAACAACCAGGTGATATAAAGTAGAGAGACAGAGTTATTTAAACTTGGGGCGAGGAATTCTGTCTGTTTTCGAGACACAGGTCTTCCAGGCACTAATAACAAGGATGCACACACTTACACAAGCTCATATACTTCACCCACACACGTGATGAGAGAGCACAGTGTGACACAGCCACTGTCAAGTTGTTCTCAACCCCCAGACAAGGCTTGCTGAAACACATCCTTTCTGCAGACCCACACTGTCGACTTATTATTTTATGAGTCAAATTCATTTCTTCTTGTGTGTGTGTGTTTGTGTGTGTGCATATTTTTATGTACAGTATAAAAAGTAGCCATCGGAATTTAAGATAAATAGATGCATACCACTATGTATTGACTCTTGTGATGTATGTACTAATTTAACCCCTTCTGTGCCCCTGACACACCTTTTCTAGGATGTCTAGATCGGATTACGCATTTGACTGAATGTCTCTATGCCAATCACAATGTTTTACATCATCTAAAGTGGACCGCAGATAAGCCACACTCTCTTTTTCAGCAAGTATGGCGGACTCTTTTTAATCAGTCAGTCATTAATTAATCATATCATATTAAGTACATTATTTAGACGGTGGATCAAAATGCGGTTATGAATTTGACTTTTTCATGATACAGTCAGCTTATAGTGCATTATGTATTATGTTCACAAAATATTCCAACTGTTTTCTGTCAATCATTTCATTCATTAATGTAGTTACCATTTATGAACAATTATTAAACTGATGTCTTGAATTGGTTTTTGCTCCAAAAAGGTCTTTTAAGGAGCAGTGTGTAGGATGCAGTGGCAGATGGTTGCAGATTGCAATGAATGCAGCTCAGCCTTCCAAGCATGTAGGAGAAACTACGGTGGCCACAAAACTCACAAAAAACATCCTATCTAGAGCCAGTGTTTGGGCTATACTGTAGAAACATGGCGGTTCAATATAGTGGACTCCGTGGAAGAGGACCCCTTCCCTCTGTAAATATAAAATGCTCAATATAAGATAACGAAAACACAACTTATTTTCAGGTGATTATATAATACTGTATACAACTAATACATACCTATGATATTACACCAATCAGGCAATAACACCCAGTCGTCTAGCCATCACAATTTGGCCCTTGTCAAAGTTGCTCAGATCCTCACACTGCCCATTTTTCCTGCTTCTAACACATCAACTTGAGGACAAAATGTTCACTTGCTGCCTGATATATCCCACCCACTGATAGGTGCCATGATAACCATGTAATCAGTGTTATTCACTTCACCTGTCAGTGGTCGTAATGTTATGGCTGATCGGTGAATATTCAATTTCTGCCAGTAGATCCTCCTAAATGTTACAAACTGGACCTTTAAGTACCTTTAATGCATGTTTCACAGTTGCCCAGAACAAACAAACACAACTCTGGCTCTAAATAGGGCTGTTCATGTTGTTTGCAGTCAACGTAGTTTCTCATACACACTTTGTACAAAAGGGTGAGGTGAGGATGTCAGCACCTACACTGTTGAATGCCACTAAATCCTACACACTGGTGCTTTAACTCTAATTTCTTATGTCATAATTGGGCTTTGACGGAAGTCATGTTTAAGAAAACAGTTTTTTAATTGAACTTAGTGTGCCCTTTCACTGAGGGTCTCGGCTCAAACTGTATCATTAAGTTCTGTTATTAAAAAGTTGTGACTTGTAAATTGTGCTTTTCATACTGATGATTTCATAGTTTTCATACAACAAGGACATGTTCAAAAGCAGACTTTCATACCAAGAGACCGATGATAACAATGATTATAAAAAGCTCAGCCACTGGTACAGAACATGCATTGTTGAGGGTGATGACGGTGTTGCTATTGCAAGACAGTACTTTGGAAGCTAGGTCCTACAATTGACTTCATCAGCTACATTTCAGGTAAAGAGGACATTAGTGTATGTTGCCATGGATACTATAAGAAAGGGGTGCCTTGTTGAAAAAGAAGCAAGAGAGTGAACGATGGTGAGATTAAAGGCATAGGAGAAAGGAGAGTCAGAGGACATAGGACACTTTTGTAAAGTGATCCATGGCAACAGCTTCATTTCAATACATTTATTATGGTAAAATACCACAGAGAGGAGGAAGGGCAGAGAGGGAGAGGTAGGTCAGATGAGTTGACATAAACTCTACTTTGAGATTCTATAGTTGGATCAATAATGGTATCAGGAGGGCTGCTCCTGATATCAATAGTTTTAAATTGAACTGGGATTTGCTCAATTGTAATAGTCCTATCAGATACAATATAATGTCCTTAAGTCAGTATCTGAATGCATCTGACTGCACATGCAACTGTCTTCATGTACATAAGGTTATAAAGCATAAAACTGGTTTCACATGGGACACAAATCCCAGTCTCCAAGGTGAAAGTCCAATGGTTTTCTGTTTTTTTTGTTCAACAGTAACATTTGAGTTATTTTCATGTTTCTAAAAGGTCTGGACTGCTGTAACAAATTTTAACTATAACCTATACAGTTCAGAACAATTCAGTTTACTTTCATATACTAAATTTGGATAAAATCAGCATCTATGCACATAATGCACAACATGCTTTGAGTCCATCATGCACAATCCATGCGTATGCAGTGAGCTGTTTTCAATTAATGGATTGTTTTTTTCAGATAACTGAACCTGTGATTTGATCTTTTAATCTCGAAGCAAAATAAATTTAACTGTAGGTGATATAAAAAGCACTTTTGTGTTGATCACAATGTAGCATCACTTTCATTTTTAGTAGCCTAGCAACAACTGAAACAAAGAAATTACTTGTTGAACGCTCCCCTCTTAGCCTCCCTAATGTGCTGTGAACACACACATAATGTATTTAAAACTAAAAAAAAGAACTATATAAGAGCTCTGGTCGGCAGGCACACTAACAACATATAACCACAGTATTGTAGCAATCCTTCTCATTTTAAGCATTGGTATTTACTGAATAATTTGCTAAAAATGTTTAATGTTAGTTCCCTGTATCAAACTGCTTTCTCATATTTTTCTTTTTGTGTCAACCTTCCTTCTCCTCTATCTCCAGGACCTAGATGCTATTTTTGTCATTTGTTTCCATTAGGATCAGGAGAAGGCAAAGCACTGTTTTCCTCTGATGGCTACTTTGCTGATAGGTGGCCCATTGCAACAACACAATAATGAGGGCTTGGTACAGAGAATACAAATGAAAGCAGTGGCTGTCCCCGCTGAATATCAATGGTTAAGACCTATGTTTTCAGTGTTTGTACACTCTGAAAACATGAAGAAACTGGGATTATTTACTCAGTACTCACTTGCTGGCTTTTTTGTTGCTTGAATGTTGTGATAATGCATTAATTGGAGGAACTTTATAGTTGAAATCATGGCCAAGGTATTTTTTCCCATAATCTGGGTTTCCGGCTTTTGTTGAAAATAAAAGTGGCTATACTACTAACCTGGTGCACAGTTTAATGCACCACTGAGACAATTGTTTATATCCTTGAAGCAAACGTGACAATTACCAACCAAAATGTTGTGTAGCCAAATATATCCCACTGCAACATATTACATATCTACATTTACTATAATGAACCTCTTTTTCTGAAAACTGCTTAATTTCCCATGAGATGCACTGTAACCAGATAACGTGGTTCTTCTTCTACATTTACATCACATCTGCAACCCCTGGAGGAAAAATGCCAAGCAGAGAAGACAGAAACTTGTTTTCTGCTCATACAGCAGGTTTCTGTCCAAACTGCATTTTAGATTGTCAATTAAACACATCTAAAGAGCACTGCATAAGCAGACATGTTTCCTGTTTAAAGAAATATACACTTTGCAATGCCAACAGCTATGCCAGTAATACGTTACGTGTGCTGATACTGATATGGCGTAATGACATCTTTATATACCAGAATATCTGCTGTTAAAAATTCCTTTTGTAGATGTGAATACGACACATATTTGCATCATGTGTATCCCCTTGCAGAGGCCATGTGGGTTGTGGTTATTTTTGGTTATTAGCTATTACAAATCTGTTAGAATTATTATCCCCATTTAGTTACTTTTTCAGCACTCAGGTGTTATTTTTCATACTGAACACTTTTCTACGGTTGTTTTATCTTTGACTTAATAACTTACAGCTGTAAATTACACCTTAATACCGCACGTTAAAACATTTCATTTTGTCTCCCTTAAAGGTCTAGTGTGTAACATACAGAAATTGATTTAATATGCATTTTAGTGAATAATCACCTGAATATAGCAATTGTTATGTTTCATTACCTTAGAATGAGCCTTTTATATCTAGATGCAGCAAGTCTGCCATGTTGACGTGCCATGTATCTACAGTATCCCACAAGGAAAAAACCAAGCACTGGCTCTAGATAGGGGGTTTGCATTTTTTGCAAGTTTCACAGCCTCTGTAGTTTCTCCTTCACGCTTGGAAGGGGAGGGTGAAGCAATGAAGTTGTGATCTGCAACTACACCACTAGATGCCACTAAATATTTTACACTGGAGCTTTAAGTTTTTTTGTTCTTTCCCCAGAGCACCTTCAAGGAAATAGTTCAGTAAACTTGATGTGAAGCTCTACTGCTGTATAGTTTTCTCCTATAACTCCCATGCATACATTTTACTCACAACTGGGAATTTATAGGGAATTTCTCTTCAGCTATGTATTGTTCCCTTGGGCTTTTTTTTATTTCTATTAGTTGCTGCAGTGACTTTATTTGCCCAATGGGATTGTTAAAGTTTCATGTTATGTTACCAACACTTGTGTTTTAGCTGTATTCCCTAATGGAAAAGGTTTAGTGAAAGCCACAGTGGGTCTGGGATTTTTACTGTATCGCCAGTATGTTTCTAGCTGAAAAATGTTAACTGATGGTAGGTATTAGATTTTAACTTCAGCAGCATGGCAGGCCAAATCCCTGCCAGACATCCTGGTGACTCACCCTCCTATGGTCTACTGTGAGTGTTTGCTGCAATTCTCCCAGGGTATAGCCCAACAGCAGCATGACGCATAGTGTGCTGTCACACACACACACACACATGCAGCGCCTGCCTGCAGGTATTTGTGTGCATGGGGGAGATCTATTTATCTCTCTGTGTCTCTTTTTCGTCCTCTACGTGTGACATGACCAACAACTAGTTCACCCCGACGAACTCCCTCATGTGCAAGCTTTTACTGCCAGTAGTTTAGTTGCCATAAGAATGAAGAATAAGAGCCTGAAGTACTTTTTAGCACATATATTTGATCAGTTTGACCAAATTTGGTGAAATATATAGTGAAGGAAGTCTGGCATTTCCACACACTAAATGCAACTGCATGTTTAATATTTCCTTACGTCTATATAAGCGCAAATGCAAATGTTAAAGGGGTGCAACGCTCCTTTTGAAGCTACATAATTCAAAATTTTAAATCAATAAAGGATAAGAAGACTACTGTATGTGTAATGTGAAAGAGCTAGCTCTCAGTGAAGAAATCACAGAGAATAATCACCTGACTCTGCAGCTCTTCAGCGTCATTGTTTTGATTGCACAGCCTGCAACTTTAAAGCATCAACCTCGTTTCCAGCTGCAGCAAATAGGTGGTACAGCTAAATAGCTCTGTAAGCTTTGTGACCAGCAGCAAACTGCAGACAGAGTTATTGGCTAGCATTTAGTTGCTAAGCATTTATCAGCAAAAAAGCCATGTATTTTTCTCAAGAGTTGGTATACACCAAAATAGAACTAAGAGGAGAGTGAATATTGAACTTCTGGCCAGAAGTCTGTCTGTCTCCAAATGTAGGCTAATGTCGCTATATGTATCAAGTGGATGTTTAAATTGGCGACTGTTACCCAACACATTCACCATGACAATGTTGACATGATAAGAAAATAAGAAATAATAATTTCAACACTACATACATACACCAATCAGCCATATCATTATGACCACCTGGGCACCCTGTTGGTCATGGTTATTCAGCCCCATATGCAACAAACTGCGATGCACTGTGTGTTCTGACACCTTTCATTCAGAACCAGCATTGACTTTTTCAGCAATTTGAGCTACAGTAACTTATCTGTTGGATCGGACCAAAAAAATGAATAAATCAAATACTGGTGCACAGTGCCAGGACACTCATCGCTGCAGTGACTTACAGTATTTGCCCTTCTTAAATTAAGGCACAAATAAGTAGCTTTAATAATTAGTTGTCAGGAATTTGCATAATGTTACCCTTATTTTAGGCATCTAATTTTATTTAACATGTAAATTTATGTAAATTAAGTTTGAGCCAAATATCTGAGGAACACCAGGGGTTCACAGTGGAATTACCATCGCTGGCACATACTGGCACAACATGCCAAAATTAACTAGAGAGAATAATTTCGTCCTCTTGGCTGTAAATGGACATGTCTTTAGTCAACCCAATAGGATAGTGAGCGTTAAATAAAGGCTGCCATATTCAGCAACCGTGGTTATCACGAACATTTCTTTAGATGCATGCATTATTTTGAGAGAACTTTAAGTTTGATGAGTAACAATTTCACAATGTTCTTTTCAAAGCATCTATTATACAACTGCACATAATCGTCCATGTCAACAATTGCAAAAAAAATGCTCTTCATCCTCTTAGCAGTGGTTTCCATTGCTGTGTGTTTTGCTGTTGCATGGTGTGAAGCCAGGAGAGTGAGCAGAGGGGCCTGCAGGCTCAGCAAACTGGTAAAAAAGATTTGTTCTCTTCTGGACTCCCTGGGGGCAGAGAGGAGTAGGGAGGGTGAGTCCAAGCTGAGCACCTTTCTAAGCCCTCCTCACAGGGGACTGGTATCATATGGGGACTTCACGTAATTATTGAATCACCAATCAATCTCTGCCTTTGCGCAACACAAACAATGGATTAAGACTTACTTAAAAAAAACATTTTCATATTTATTCATCATTTTTTCATGTAACAAAGCAGAACCTTTCTGTGGATAATCAGTTCATCTATACACTGTCTTACTGCCTTCAGTAGGAATACTGAAGTATATCCTCAGTATCTGCCTCAGCACACAGGGTGCTTGATGTGTTCCTTCATGTTGTCAACTGTTCCATAAATACTTCGTTCTATAACAGCTGCAGCTTCAGCAGGCAATGGGTACTTGGTGTAAGCATTTGTATCCCTGCCCTACCCAACATTCCCTTTAATGATCAATTTTAATATTTGCACTCTGTATTGCAGCTTTGATACAAGGATTAAAAACATACACTGCTGTTGTTCATTGCTCATAAGCTTTGTGCACTGTGCTAATTCACCTGTATGTAGTGGGCTGCATAAAGCCCAATTCACACTGCCTGCTTCTGCAGCACGTGTGCATGGCAGAACATCTTGTTTTTTTATTTTGGCACCCATGTTAACAGATTAGAGCAGCCACATTGGCCATGTGAGTCGCATGTCTCATGCGTGTCTCAGATGCCGCTGAAAGGTCTCTTCTATTTCCTTCTTCTTTCCATTTACTTCTATCTTTTGCAAGTTAGGTGCGATTCCTAGGAAAAACAGATAGTGGAAAGGGTCTGTTCAATGTCATGTCGACATTATACCAGCAACCTATACACCTTTTACAACAGTGTCTATATCTGTACAATATGCTACTGATCTCAACACCTCCTGTATGTGTTTGAGATTAAAAGCTATCGTGCGTTTGGACAGAATCCATTCATATGTTAACAGGGCTTTTATTGTACTGTTTTTATCAAAGGCATAAGTATAGAAAGATAGGGCTGGCAGCAGCAGCTCCACAGCAGGAACACTCTAGGTGGTGTGATCACCTCAGGTGTGTAAGCTGCAGCAGTTCAGCGAGGCAGCTGCCACAAATTACTCAGGTAGGCAAACTGAACAAGACTGTTTTTGATTTCTCAGTTCAGATTAGGCAGCTAATTTTTTCCTGTATCATGAAGCTGGCTCATTTTTACCAGTATAGATCACTCTGGCTCAACACTGGAACAGTTCAACTTTAGCGCTGACCAACCAGGTCACTTCTTTCCTACAGGATCCTAATTGGGAAAAAAAGAGGTTGAAATAAAGTGACATGTAATAAAGAGGACTGGGTATTTTTATAGATAATTGTTTTGCTGTTCCAGCCTTTCCGTGTCCTCTCTTATATATATATATATATATATATATATATATAAGAGAGAGAGAGAGAGAGAGAGCTTACAAACAGAGGGAGCGTTTATGACACTAAATAATAATCATCATGACAATTAGAGCTGCATTTTAACTGAACAAAGTTTATTAAATTCCCAGCAGAAACAGTCCTACTTTGATTATTTCATGGGCATTGCTCTTAATATTCTGTTCATCATCAGACAAAAAAGCAAAAAAAAAATACTCACTGTAGACCAAAGACACATATAATAACTCCCACACTTAATTATAGCTTTAGCCTAACTTGCCTTACTTCTAATAGTTGGAAATTATTTCTACAGCTTCTTATTCTATTATAGTTATGTGATTATGTATATTATAACCCAAACAGAGCCAGGTGAATTCACTTCATGATACAGGTCTGGGCAGGGGCCAGCAATAGTGAATAGCCACAACTACAATATCTCTTTTTAAACTCTGGCTGTGACATTAATTTGAACAATTATTGTTAAAATGTTTTTTTTGTTTTGTTTTTTTTAATATAAGTGCTGGAATTATCTTTAATGCTTGCTATTTTCCTTTATCTTACTTACCATAATTCTGATGTTGCAATGACCCAATCTCCCCACAGGTATCATTACACTTTCATCGCACCGATCTCTTCTCTCTTTCAGCTGCTGTCTTTCGCTCTTTTAAACACCACAGAGGGAATTGACCTTTAGCTCCCGTATCATTACAACACACAAAGTCTAATTGTGATCACACTCTCACGTGTGCTCACACATAAACATTATCATGCATTATCATCACCCGTAATTGCAATCCATACATCAGCAGGTTCCTTTGTGTTATAAGACTGACGCAAAGTGCCACTCTCCTTTCTCATGAACACACAGAAAGCTCATTACTGGATGTGTGGCGGGTAGAGGCTGGAAAGTTTTATCCTCATAGACCAATATCTGTGTTTCTGTGTGTGTGTGTGTGTGTGTGTGTGTGTATGTGTGTGTGTGTGTGTGATCATTTGCATGAGTTTGCATTGTGGGTAAGTGTATTGTGGCTACATGCGTTTAGAGCTTGGTTTACTTGTTATTGCACCACCTTTTTTTTACAGATTCAAAGGGTCATTTTGAAATAAGGTGTTTTTTTAATGTCTTAAGATATCCCTGTGTGGGTGTGTATCTACAGTATGTTTGTGGTGGTTTATTGTTGGTTGTGTGGATGTGTGGATGTGTAGATATTAATAAATGTGACTTTATTATGCTCCTGACAGGCTGTAATTACATGTTTTGGTCCCTTTTGTTGTCGGTGACGGTGGATGTTCTCGTTTCCACTGCCGAGGATGATGGGAAAATAAAAAGGTCTGTAAACACTTCCTCCTGTTATCTCTGCCTGCCGCCTAGCCTCCTCCCCTCAACCATTCCTCCACCCTCCTCCATTCGACTAACTCCCGTCCTCTCTGTAGTGAGCCATGTGGCGGCTGTGTCATTTATGGCCTCAGTGATATAGAGATGTATTTAACACTTTCTCTCTCCATGTCTTTGTTCTTTGCCTCTGACTTTAGCAGCAGTCAGCATTTGTTGCAGATGTGTGATCAAATTGAACCAAGGCCTTCATAAAATGAACTAAACTCCACACTAAGTTGGAGATGAACTCAGGTCACTGATAAATTACAAAGTAATAAAACAAAATGAATGCCCATCAACACCTCTTTAAAAAAACAGCATCACTGACTCCATCCCTTTATCCAAAGTAACAGTAAGGAGGGAACATATAATATAATATTTTTATTAATGGTCCTATTTTGTTTCCCTCTACATGCTTCCACTAGGAAACAATACCAGTAATTTTAATGGGGTCAACAATCTCATTAAATCCCACTACTTCCACCAAAGAAACATTACCATCTTGAGTTTCTCTGACTTATAAAAGCTTATGCATGCCTTTGTCTTCTCCCGCCTGGACTACTGAAATGCACTGATTACTTGCTTCAGTAAATTCTCAGTGGTGCAGATTTACCTTTTTTCCAGAACGATTAAGCTCTTTTAGCAACACCAATAGTAGGTCACATATCACTCCATTTCTCCTTTCATTAGTTGCCAGTTCAATTCAGGTGTTTCTAAGGCCCTACATAGCCTAGACCCCAGCTATATCACAGAGCTCTTAACTCCCTACAATCGCAGTCATTATCTGAAATCCTCGAGCCTACCCTTGTCTGTCCGTAGGTCAAAGATGGTGACCGGGCTTTTGTCATCAGGGCCCCTAGGCTCTAAATTCCCTGCCTTAGGAGATCAGGCACATCACATCATTACCTGCTTTTAAATCTTTAAAAAAATGTTTTATAGGAAAGCCTTTTGTGATGTCTGACTTTTTATTATTGGTGTTGTTACAGTGTTGTTTTATTTTTTTTAATATCACATTTTAACTGTGTTTTGAATGGTTACTTATATTTTATGTTTATTGTTTGTTTGTTTTTATCTCATTTATTTTGTCAAGCACTTTGTAGCCTTGTTTAGATGAGTGCTATACAATAAAGTTATTATTATTATATTATTTGTATTTTTTTGCAGACACATTACTAAACATTTCCCCAAAGCTTCAGATATGATAACAACTGATAACCATAAAGAGGATACCAACTACTGAACTCACATGTCAACTGATGACAACCGAGCAAACACTATCTGCTGATGAAGACTACTTGAAAAAGCCAGAAAGAGGACCTTATGTTGGGATACTCTTGTCAAAGTTAATACTAATTTTTTAATACGTGGCATAACAATATCATGGAAACGGATGTTTATTCATAACACATCATTGTTTACTAATCAGAGTTGCAGGGGAACTTGAAGGAGCAGTATGAAATTCCTGGCCACATGCTCCAAAAAAAACTCACACAGCATTTCACCTTCTCCTATCTTCAATGCAATGACACTGTTCAGATTTTGTACAGTTAGATATTTGAATACACATGTCTTCACAAATGTATAGAGAACTATCAAAACTCTCAAAATAGTAATGCCAAGTGGCTACAATATGACCAGAGATCATTTTCAGCCCTCACCAGGTAGGCCACTTAATTTTTGTTAAGCAGCACTCCACTTCTTTGTCCTTTGTCATAGTGTTTGGTTGAGAATGATTTTTTCTTTATTTATTATTTTTTTCAACATTAATGAACTACAACTCTGGCCATACCTTACACATTACTCAGAACAAAGGCAAGACAATAAGCCTATCGTCACATAATTCATTCATGTAAGTGTTGCAATAATACATAACTTACAGTAGCCTTCATTTCAGCAATAAAGGCATCATTACACATGCTCCCTATTGGTGAATCTGTCTTAGTGTCAATGTCAAAGTCACACCAGTCCAGTCCAGTAATTGCTAGCTGGCCCTGAACCTGCCATTAATGCATGAATGCTTCAGATTTGCATGGCCAACTTGATCCTTGATGTGTGTTGCCTGGGAAACATCAATTTCTTTATGGTGCTCTTCACCTCAACAAGGCCAAATGGGGGTTCTCAGTGGTCTCATACAGCCTCCCATTAGGGCTGACCAAAAGATGTGGCACTTCAGGGTGAATGACAAATTTAGCAGGCCGGACACTGACACATGCCAGTTCAGCATAACTGGACTTCAGATTCCATCAACAGATCATAGTACATTGCTGCTGTTTGCTCTGTTGACCTGCTGATATTCTGAGCTGGAGTTGGCTGCACACTCTCACAATGCACTTCCATCTCGTTCAACACACACCTAATGGAAAAGACTGGCTGTCGGCGTAGATGCCCTCCTGCAGGACACTGCAGACTGGTTCCATCTTCAATCTCTTCTGTCATCTGTGGGGAAACCTTCAGGGACTCAAGATGTATCAGCTGTTGTCAACCTGGTTCTAAGTCAGAGTTGATGATTGCCAAACTGTGCATTAGGGGAAGAGCTATGTGGTATAGGAGAATTCCATTGAGGTTTTCTGGTGGACAGTGATAGGACACCGGTGACCCACATGGGGCAGGTTCAAGGTGTTACCTCCATGTCTAACACAAGAGCCATTAAAGGCTGGGGTTGCACCTTACTCAGTTAGACTTCAGATGTCTCCAAATATCAGGAACAGGATGTGGCCCTGAGAAAAAGACAAAAAAGAAAGATTAAATAAACCAGGGTCAGACAAAGCTTCAGTTCTTCCTGGAATGAAGGCTAAGTTAGACAGGCACTATTAAAACACGTAATGGTCTTAATATTTCCAGTAATTTACTGTTGGGCCCTCTTGTTCCCCTGTAACTGTTTAATAAACACTGAATTGTTATTAATATTGGTGTTTTAAATAATTTACTGTAGATAGTTATTAAATGACTTATCCTCAAACAAACTTTGGTTAAATGAGAACATGTGGTTCTTCACCTAGTTGGTAGTGTTGACCGGGATGTTAAATATACTTTAGTGTACTGAACACTGAAACATGTGTGAAGTTCGTAAACCCCTAAAAGCAAATAGTCACACTGTGTATGCCTACAGTGGGGACCTCAGCCCACTATTCCTCACCATGTTTGGTTTTTGCTCCACAAAACCACTGACAAACTCAGAATGGATGGCTTAAATTATCACTGTTTCACAACCTGGAACTTAAAAATAAAAGAGCATAGCAAATTTCCCCTTTTCTGTTTGGTCTATTTCAAGTAAACTTGCTTGGTTCTTTGATTAAGCATAATATGAGGAATCACCTCTCTCTCTTTCTCTGTGCCCATTTGTGTCATTTCCTCATCTATTTAACTGTCTTTCTCCCCCTCACAGTCCTCCTTCCATATTTAAACATAATGGCAGCAGTCTGATGACCATCTTTGCCTCATTGAACTACTGATATGAACCATCAGCAAGTCATTACCAAGAGAGAGGGGTGTGAAAATATATTTTTTAACACAGAAAGAAAAAAAATATATATGTATATACATAAAGTTACAGACAAGCCAAGAGAAACAAAGACACTGAGGAGAGAAAGAGAAGGAAAAAGAAAGTGTTGAACACACAGGCCAGGCACAGGATCAGGACATGGACAGTCATATGTGGAGCATCATGGGAGAGGGAGATGTCTAACAGGTTTTTGACAAACACTGATTAACACACAGACCTAATGGATACAGAATGAAGGTGGGGGATATGAAACATTTATTTACATGCTTTAGCAATATTGTCCATGCAACATTCATGGGTCTGTGCAGATAAGCTGTTTGCTGATGGTCTATAGAGTCCTACTAATCATACTTAAGAGAAGCACCATGCTGGTTTTAATGGGCCTTCAGAGAGAATGAGGGAGAGGGGTATACATGTCGGGAGGGCATTTTGTGGAAGGGGGGGTGGAGAGAGTGTAAGAGAGAAACATTTTCTACACAAGCCATAAAACTCCAAATCATATGCTGTAAATATGCACATATATAACAGAACATGCAGGCTATATTTATTATGCATTTTATTGCAAATGTCAGGTGCATAGAGATAACACTATAATATCCCACTACTCTGCAATGGTAAACAGACACACACACACAAACACACAACTTCATGATTGCACATGTACATTACTTATATCATATACATTGCTTTTTAAGAACAAAATGGACATCCCACTCCTGCTGTCTATTCTGCTCCCCTCAGCTCGACACTGACTTTGTTTAAAGCTGCCTTATTCAATATTTGAACATTTAAATTGGATAAAATCACTGTAATTTGAAAGGGGTTGTATAATCAACCCAACTGTAACTACAGTGTTGTGGTTCAATCTCCACTCGCATCCAATGTTTCTAGCCTTAGCAAGAACCAGTGACCTAGACCGTATGGCTGACAAAAGCATCCAGCTGTTAAACATATTCAAACATTTAGCTGCTGAAGTGCCCGAATTTCTTCTCAGGAGAGCTCAGCAGAGAAGAAGAGTGAATATTGGGCCTATATTCATCAGATGCAACTTCAAATAAATGTTAAAGTCTGCTGCTGTAGGTTTAAATAGGCAAATGTTTGCTGAGTTACCAACTTTATATGTCAGTGTTGTGGTTACAGTCTGTTTCACTAGCCGAAAAAAATCAATGAATGCTAAAGTTTGCTTGAAATATTTATTTTCTGAGGCTCCTCTTTCCCATAAGCACCAAGCTATAACTGATCACTGATCCCTTTAAAGACAGATAATCTTGTAGCTCATCCAATGTGACAGAGCACAGTGTGAAACTGAAAGTGAAACTGCTCACTTCATAACACTCCATGCTCCAGACTGCTTCTGTGGATCCCTAATGGCGTGTGTTACAATAATTAGACAGTTGTAAGAGATTAGAGTTGTGCGATAGCTTGTAAATTAGTAAAACACTTACATATGGTTGTTTGTAACCTATTTAACTATTTCAGTAACAGAAAGCTTCAGAGGAGATATTCAGCAAAAACAATAATTCAGTGCACACGTTTTTCCTTTTAAACTGTATGTATTTATTTTCAGAGTAATATTTCTTTGAATGGCCAAACCTTTATCTAAATTCCCTCTTCTTTTTTTTAACAGATGGGCTGTGTCATGGTGAGTCAAAATGCTGCTAACCCTAAAAGAATTTCAAAAGTGAGTCGGTGCCACGTTTTTGACTCTCACAATCGATCCCTTAATGCTATTTGAAGACTGAAAGGCCTTACTTTATGTGGGGAATAGAAGTAATTTGTTTCCAGAAAAATGAGAATTGAAACATATTTAGACTAAATAGCCACTGCGTTGTCTCGTCTTTCATCTACTTCTCTCTCTTTTCTCCTATTCTCCTCTCCATTTCATGTCAATTTCACATATTTTGAGACGCACAATAACCTGCTGTAAAGGTTCTCATCTGCTGTGGTTTCCAATAGCCATTAACTGCCCTGTGCTCATCACTGTACAACAAAGTGACCAGACATTTGCCTATTGTGCTTGCCCTCATGCAATTATAAAAGCAATTGTAACAGAAAATGTATTCTATCAAGAGTTCCAGCTTGCAGAATAATGTGTATTGATGACATAAATGCTGTTATGTATTAGTCCACAAATCAATGTTAAACGTGCGTTTTGAGATGCTCTATGTGTCTCAGAGATTTCTGCTTTCATCAGAATACGGAGGTGAATAGACCTGATTGTGTTGCTCAAACCATTGAAAACTGTTTGGAGAAATGTTGAAAAAAAATAGTGAAAATACTACAAATAATGTATTTGTACTAAATTGATGTGGCGTTAACAAAGCCAGGAAAAAAAGAAAAACTTTTGCTAAGTCAATAGCCATAAGTGACAAGGCAACGTCCCTTAAAAATGGCCACTAGCGCTGTCACATTTATTTTAATTTTGAACCATTAAAATGTGGTAAAAATGAAATACTCTTTAATCTGTAGTGTTAGTAGAGTTAAAAGATCTCCGTCGTGCATTTTATGACTTTTTGCCCAGTAAGCTAGGCTATTAAAGGACCAGTGTGTATTTAGGGGTATCTAGCGGTTAAGTTACAGATCGCAACCCCTTGCCTCACCTTCCTGTTCCAAGTGTGTAGGAGAAACTACAGTGGCCGCAGAACTCTCAAAAAATGCAAAAGGCCATATTTAGAACAAGTGTTTGGTTTTTCCATTCTGGGCTACAGTAGAAACATGGCGACCTCATTCATTCTAAGGTAATGCAAATACAACAATTGAATTGTAAATTCCATTTCTGCCAATAGGTCCTCCTCAATGTTACACACTGGACCTTTAACTGTTGTCGTACACTTTGAAGAAAACTAGCAATCTGTGCTGAACTGATAATCAGGACACTAAACCATCTGAGAAGTAATGTGTGGAGACATTTTAGACTCAAGACCAGAGGGAAAAACTATGGATATAGGTAAGGCTGTACTGGCTTTGGAAATTGCAACTGCCTTCCAGTGACAACAACAACAAATATGAAGCCAAGCCATAAGCGTGTCAATAAAATGGAAACCCACTCGTTAGTGTTATCCTCACTAAAAGCTAACCACATGTTCCTTGGCTCTTGGTGTAATTCACATAAACACATTCTATTAAAATCTGTTGAGTAGGTTTTGAAATATGCATAAATGTATTATACAAATAACCGGGACTGACTGCATAATCCAGTGTAGCCAGCGACGATTGTCACATGTCATATGTCATATCTCTCTCCCTGTTTCCTATCTGCCTCTTCACCTGTCACTATCAAGTAAGGCAAAAAATGTAAACCAACATGCCAACTTTGGCCTCTATTAGCATATGACAATGCTCTGTTTACAGATTCTTCCTTTGTCCCTGGGGCCAAAAAGAAAAAACAATTAATACTGCCTTAATGGAAGAAAGTCATCTTTAATGTTTTTTAGTTAAACCCATGCTTTTTCTGCTATGACATATTGACATAATTGCTGTGAAAGGGATCTATAAGAAAGCTCCAAGTGAGTGTGTAGAAAGCCAATCTGCCATTTAGAGTCAATGGCGTATCTTCGAAAAGTGACATAGACTGGGACCTCTGCTTGGGTGAGTTTGTAGTTTGGGGAGTTTTTCATGCTCGGAAATACATATTGTACTAAAGCACGTTGGAAAACTTTCAATTATGGGTGACAGGTGCAAAAGGCTAATCATTTTTTTCTTTCCTGTTCCCGCTGAGTTTAGCGTGAAAGCCGATAAGCTATGCTGGCAGTGGTTTTTTTTAGCTCATATGAAATCTGCTTCAGGGTGTTGTTTTCATTTTAAGGTTATATGCTTTGGTGCTGAAATAAACCAGACTTATAGAAAGGGCAAATTGGGGGCAGGCTAGGTGTTTGTTTTTCCAAATGCCACACTCCTTTGGTCGTATTATTTCATATCCGTTCACTTTCTCTATGTGAGTATATTACAATTCCAGCGGTGAAACACAATAGTGACACACAAACACACCCCAACATCTTCTCACATTCTCTCACACAAAACCTTGTTGGTATGTTGGCCTTTTTGCGCTATAAAGATATTGCTTATTACATCCAGGGCCCATTGGGGCAGAGGAAAGGTTGAATTAAGGATTTGATAAGATAGGTTGTGACATGCTAGCATTTAGCAGAGTACCACCAGTCCCTGCGTTAGCCTCGGCTGGCTCTGCCCAGCCACTGGGAAAGGTCAATGCTAATACCGGCTGGTTAGCTCATATGCCTCACTCTATCTCTGTTTCACTTGCTCTTTCTCTCCTTCTCCATGCGAGGTTCCTAGTTGCCCGTTTCCAAAGTTATCACACACTCACACACGCAATAGGTGTGTTTAAGAAGAGAGTGTTTTTCCCTGATTCCCATTATAGGAAAAACAGAGGTCAGAAAAGCCCCATTGGAGCACATTTTGACTCCATATCTTGCTCAAGGACACTTCAGCAAAGCAGGTGTGTGCTGACACAGAGGTTTGAACCCCACTCGTCTATTAGAAGAGCCTCTCCAAACCGCTGCAGCCCCGTTGTGATCAAGCAGATTCATTATTTCTGCAGATTCCCTGTTTTTCTCTTCTACTAAGGTTACTGCTGGTGATTAGGCTTTAGTACTGCATTGCTGACAACTCATCGCAGCCTAGCCGCCTTGTTAGTGCATACAGAAAGGTCACAACTAATACACTGCAGTTAGCGCATACATTTCAGGCTGTATATGTGATGTATACTGTATATACTGGATAGTGTTGCTTTTCAGCTGCCTGATGAAAACTCTCCAGATATACAGTATAAATCACCAGGGTATTGTAAATAAAACCGTATAAATAATAATTAAAGGTGTTGTACTCAAACCTTAAGTTGGACATTACACACTCCAAGTCACCTTACGTTTGATGTCGAGTTGCATTGTGGGTAATGTAGGCACCAGGTTTTGACAAGGAAGAAGCATGTGATTCAAAAGAAGACTCTCAGGTTCGGCTTCATTGAAAAACAAACAAACAAACAAAAAATCTTCATCATTGGTCTGAGAATGGTACTGTGTTACAGTCCAGTGCTAAATCAATGATGTACTCCTTTGAGGTTTGGAGCAAGCTGCTGCCTCAGTGAAGAAGTCCAAATACTTTGAGGTCCTATTCACAATTCAGTGTAAGATAATCATTTTTGAAAAACAACACATTTTTGAATTAATAAAATCATAATAAAAAAACCCAGACAGTGAAACATAATCTTCCTCTCCATGCCTTTCAGTTCTTACCTTAGGAAACTTAGTGCTGCATTTGATACTGTTGCCCATAGTATCGTTCTGAAGAGACTCAACACTGGGTTGGCCTCTCTTGCACAGTTCTTTGTTGGCTCATCTCCTGCTTAGTTGACAGCTATTGTGGCCATGGTAACCACTGCTCGGACAAAATAAATAAATACAGCCATCGGTGTCCATCAGCGGTCTATTTCTGGCCCAATTTTCTTCCCTATGTAACAGGATGTAAAAAGAATCATAACTTCTTATCAAGCCAAAAACTAAATCTTAAAGACAGAGCAACTGAAGCCAAACGTCAAACTTAAATCAAATGCATTAAACAAATTAAAGTATTTTAAATCTGGCATCTAAATGACACTAAAAAGAAGAATGGTTTCATGGAAAAGTCTGTCAGACATCAGAAAAACTTTTTTTATGTAGACCTGAATGACCTGACAAACTGCCACCACCACACAAAGAGAGAGAACATTCGTACTGAGAAGCTGCTGAGTGGGAGATGAATGAATCTGAAGAAAGTGGTGTCCATTTGAACTGATTGAGCTCCAGCAATCACTGGGAAACAGATGGGACTTGTTCAGCACTTAAAGCAGCACCATTTACAGTTTCTCAGTTGTTTCCACACATTTTCTGAAAGCATGCCTCATACTCTCGGAACTCTACACACAAATCCAAAATAACACAATGGGCAAAACCCCTCAATTCTCCTGCTAAATGAAACTTTACATTCAAAATAATTTAATTTCTTCTCAAAATGGTATTTTGTTTTCAAATGACACACACAAACCATCATATGAATAGACATTTATAAGAACTAGTTGAACACTGATGTGCTCAATGTAAAACACTATGATGAATGGAAAACACTTCTTCTCCATTCATCATGATGGCTTAGGCCTTTTTGTTCAGTGTCACACTTACTACAGACAGTACATACATAAGTGTGTTGTAAAGTATTTGAGAATATTGTTTTTATACTCAGAACACACAAATACACGATCAAATATATTTTATTTTTCCCACAAAAACAATTTACATTGTACATCCCAACCAACACAAACGTGCACATACAAAACAAAATAATTTACTGTATACAGTTACAGTAAAAAAATAAATTAAAAAAAAACTATGCTGCATCCTCTCTTCTGTTTCGGTCTGGCCACAGCACCTCATCCACATCGCAAGCAATGTTTTCCCTGGCCAAGCAGCGGGGGAAATATCGCCTAGCATGGCGAATCCAGCCATGAAAAGCATCAACTGCTATATCCCCACATGTGTCTTCCATAGCTTGGAGAAGGGGTATATGCGTTTGTGGATTTCGGTCATACGCTTTCCATCTCCAGGCAGAGAAAAATTCCTCAATAGGATTGAGAAATGGAGAATATGGAGGGAGATAAACAACTAAAAAGCATGGGTGGGCAGTGAACCAGTTACGAACCAGAGCAGCCCAAATGACAACGTACCTGAGCTGCTCTGGGCCGTCTATCTGATCTGGTGGAATGAGTGTGTTGTGTAGGGTGTCCAGGAATGTGATCAGATGGGCAGTGTTGTAGGGGCCAAGGGTAGCATGGTGGGTAATCGCTGCACACATTGTGATGTTCCCTCCGCGCTGGCCAGGGACTTCAACAATGGCACGCTGGCCGATGATATTCCTTCCCCTCCTTCGTCTTTTTGTGAGGTTGAATCCAACCTCATCAATGAAGATGAACTGGTGCTCCACTGCATCCACCTCTAGCTCAAGGACACTCTGAAACACACAACAATATCAGAAATAGACATGGAGTGGTCACTATTGTGAAGCACAATCATTATGATTACAATACTGAAATATGTATAATTTATACAGTGTTGAGAGTATGCATCAATTGTGGGATTGTATAGGACTCACTTGCACATAGTTATATTGCAATTCTTTGACTCTTTCTGAATTGCATTCAAATGGCACCCTGTAGACCTGCTTTGTCCTCAGATTATTTCTGTGCAAGACACAGTCCAGTGTTGATAAGCTTACCCTATCAATATTTTGAAATATCTCATTGTTTTCTATATTTTTCTTTGTATTTGACATAATGTTGTGGCGTTATTTTCAAGGACCATGTTCATGATTTCAGTTTCCTGTTCAGGAGACAGAAGACCTTCCCGACCACCTTGTGTTGGTAGTCTTTCAGTTCTGCCAAACAAAAAGTAAAATACTGTAAATACTGTGTAGGAATACAAAGTAGGAATACATTTCCCAAATACTTGAAACATACATTATTTTTACAGTCCTACAGAACAGTCCACAGGCAATACTGTACTACTGTACTCATTGAGCACTGTATTGATATGCAGCACTGCAATTTTCTAGTGAGAGTAGATTTCTTACCTATTCTCATTTCGGAAAGTCCAAATGATGGATGCTACAGTGTGCCTGCTCAAATTTGGCTGTACTCTGTAACCAAAGTGGCTCGGATCTCATCAGAGATTACGGTCCTTGGCCGTCCTCGTCCTCATCCTCTTACTCTCACTCCTCTGGCTCTGGCTCTGTTTCCAACGTTGGCATCCATTGCTCCAAAACAGAAGAGCTCACCTGTTGCCCTTTTATGCTAAAGCTCTGATTGCTAATTGTAAAACTGTGTGACAGGTGTTTGCCCATGTGATGAGTCAGTGGGCATAGTAGGGCAATTAACTTTAGAATTTTGAATGACAGTGTGTTCCTTGGGAAAACAAGATATTTTCTTCATGAAAATTGTGTCAAATGCAGAGAATTGTGTGTAGTGTTTTGAAAAAAGTGTGTTTTAGAACTGCAAATTGAGTGTAAAGCAGGAATTGTGTTTGTAGTTTAGCAGAATTGGTTCATTGTGGTCATTGTACCAGTAATTGTGTGTAAACAATTGAGAAAAACTGTAAACTCTTCCGACACCACTGCACGATTCACGCAACTATTATGTAGTAGTGGACTGAAAATGTATATATTTCTTGATCCTTTGGTTGATCATTTTAGCTCTTTCACTTTCTCTTTTCCTCCTATCTTCCCCTTCCGTAATTTAGCTGCAAAGAGATTCTTATTTATGCAAATAAATAATCTCTGGAATTGATTTGTGTTAATTTTGTCTGTCCTCTCTGTCTCCGGCCTTCACCTGCAACCTCTTTGTCTCTGTTTCGGCTTCCCTCTCTCATTTGTCTAGCTTTCGTTATCTCTGTTAGCAGGTCAGTGCAACGTGAGTTGACTCTGCAAGAGGAGTGTCCACAGCTGAAAAAGATTCTTAAAGAAGTACAACAGATCCTGGATTTTATACAGAATTCAAATACACCATTCAGGTTTGTTTGACTCTTACCACACTTGTTTCCAGCAGCAACCTTAAGCTATTTTCAGTAAAAAAAAAAGCTCCTGCCAAGACAGACAAAGTTAGCAACTGACTGGTGAACATAGTGGGACATTTAGGAGCTGAAGGGACAGATATTTCCATCAAGTCTTGTTGGACACCAAAACTAATAAGAGAGTGACTACTGGACTTCATGAGGTGGGCAGAAACGTGACTCCAAATGAATGCTGATGCTGCTCCATGTCTGCTGAATGTGTACATTAACAACTGTTTTGTCTATTAACAAGTTTTACCATATCAGCTTAAGAGGCAACGATGTGTACCAAAATGCTGGTTTCCTTTTCTTGAACAGTCTTTTTGTGAAGTTTAATAGGCAGCATGACAAAGTTTCAGTTTTATTGACATCTGATTTTGCATATATTATAAATTTCCTTGCTAGAACAACATAGTAAAAGTATGTTTATTTTATTAACTACTACAAAAAAACAAAAAACACCTGTGTGTTTGATAAACAACACTGTGGGAAATTTGCAATTCAAAGCTAAGAGGAAAGTATAGTAAGTTCAAAACCCACCAGGAAAAAGTGTTTAAGCCTTTCTATTAACTCTAACTTTCTGAAAGAAATGTTACATTTGATGAATTAACTATGGGGTTTGGTAATGTTCAACTACAGTTGTTTGAGTGAAGTAAGCTTATGGCAAAATCTGGAAATCACTGCAGGATAATTTCCCAGGGGAATTGTGACCATTTTCTGAAGCAGTCCAGGAAAATAAACATCTGTCATGCAATTACAACAGCAGGGTGAACCTTTTCTAAATCAAAGCTAATCAAAATCTACCCATGCAGCAGCACGCCACAGGAAAGACTAAATGAACTGACCATTCCAGCTATTACAATTTTTTCCAATTGCTAAAACACAATTTTGCAAACTAGGCTGGCTTTATCAAAATACTTAACACAATTCACAAAACCACACAAACTGCAAAATACCTCATATATCCTGCAAAATGAAGCACTGCAACCAAAACTACATATAGCATTATCAAAATCTTTTGCACCAAATGACACACACTTCATTCATATTACCAGATTGTTGTCTAACCAACAACACACTGCTCGGCATAATGAAAAGCACTCTCATCTTTAATATGCTTTGCCATAATACTAAAATAGTTCAAATTGTAGAAAATCCTTCAGATTGTTCACATGCACAGAAATATTTGCAGATACACACACATGCTGTTGAAACATTTATTTTTGGATTTTTCACCAAAGGAGTCAGTGCAACATATGCACAGCAGATATATTTACATTGGAGTGAACAAAAATATGTTCACAAAAAACAGTAAACTGAAAAAGAAAATAACCTGTAGTCTTTTTATAGTGCTTATTTCCTGATTGAAGTGGTAACAATGAATCATTGAGGTGTTTGGCCAATTAGCTCATGTAGTGTCATTTTGAATGGCAGTGTTTTGAAATGGCAAACATGTGACTTTATGTCAGATTGTTGTGTCTTATGCAGAAAACCGTGTTCAGTGCATTCAAAAAGTGCCATTTTGAATTGCAAAATGTGTGTAAAGCAGAAAATGTTTTAGAGTTTTGGAGACTTGAGAAGAGGTTTTGCTCTCTGTGTGTCAGTTTAAATAAGTGTGCTAGGCATGTCATTATAGTGTGTTAGCAATTGGAAAAAACTGTAAGAGGAATGGAGCTAGGACACTGTTGAGTATTTTGCCCAATGCCAAGCTCAGTGGATGCAGTTTTAGAATGTGATGTCCATTTAACTGATGGGTTGTTGGAAAGTGAGCGGGTGCTTTTTGAAGGAGATTTGTGGGTTTTGATTTGTTGCTGTGCCAAACAGTTTGAGCGAATTTCTGTGCTGTGTCACTGCCAAATGTGTTTTTTGGGGAAGTTTGGGAAAGCTTCTTTGGAAGACAGCAGCATTACAATGAGACAATGTGTGCTGTGGTTAAAAAAAATCATGCACCTGTGTTTAACTTGATTTATTGTTGTGCTGCTGCAACTGACAAAGAAGTATCCACAATTACCCCAATGACAAGGCTGGATTGCCAACCCGCCCACCATGGGCAACAACCCCAAGGCACCTGGACCCAGAGGGTCTTCAATCTCCAAGTTCAGTGTGTGAGAGTTACTTTGTCTTTAATTAGATTTTTTGCAAATGTGGATGCTAATACCAGGTCAAGTCACACACACAAATGTAGGTGAACTATTTCATACTTCACGATTTTGCCTGTTCATGCACCAAACTGGTAAATACAGTATGCAGTGCCCCACTGAAGCACAACTTAAGCTGAAATAACAAGGACCGTAAAGCAGCTATAATCTATATTTCATGATAACACTGTGTGAAATAATGATGTAAAAACAATGTGAATTGGGTCGCTTACCGTGATGAACCTACAGGTTCAGCTGAATCTGCAGCTCGTTCTTCAGCTGTCCGACCCACAACTTTACTGTTTTGGTTCCCTCTCACCTCTCTCATAGCGTTGTTTTCGTTTTTAGGTTAAAAGCTCTAAAAATAATCCTGTACACTACCTGCTCAGCAGCAAACAGCAACCTTTTCAGAACCATGGACAGCTCTGTTGTGCTCTTGGTCAAAGTGATATAAGAATGATCACAGAATAATACTCAAAGGATCTGTAGTTATAAGAAAATAGGGGTCTTGACAGGTAGGGATTTGGATCAATATTTCTCCAGTGCTCTTACTTTTGTGAGGTCTGAGTGGACCTTTGAGCGGTGTATTTCATTACCCTTGTTAAAGGTACAGGTAAAGAGTGGTAAAGTAGACCAATCGACACCCCAGTTTGTTAGTCATAAGGTAGAAGAATTCAGGTTCCCTCTGCAGTCAGATATTTAAAGAGCTCAAGCTGAATTTGAATTTTGTCTGTTATGTATGTTGTTATGAAGAGGTTAACTGAGAGACAATTTTCCATACACCATAGGCTACCACGAACACCACAGCTCTTCAATAAGATCAACTTCAAAGTCTCTTCTCTCGCAGTATAAAGATGTGTTCATTATCTGGGGTTGTGTCTATAAAAGATACTGGAAGGATATAAGAAAAGGAGTCTGTGCCATCTTCCATATGGAAATTAAAATACAACCAGGACTGTTTTTGATTGGACTTAACTCTGAGGGCTCAGACTTCACACGTAGACAGCACACTTTGATAACGAAGCTTCTTCCGTTAGTGAGGAGATGCATTTTGCTCTAGTAGATTAAAAGAAAAGTCCCCAATGGTACTGGAGTGTTACAGAGAAGTAAAAGTAAAAGGTTCTTCCAGTGGAAACTTTCACTGCTACTTTTAAGGAGAATGATTTATTTTATGATACCTGGGATCCACTCTTCTCATCTTCGGAGAAAAATCTAAAGGGGTAAACAAATGTTCGACTGGGGTCCCGCAACACACACCTAATGTAATGATAACTGGATGTGCCTTTATGTTTTGGGATGCAGCTAACTTCTTTGTTTATTGATCATCTGGAGATATTTTCTGTCCGATTGATTCATTTAATCACTTGGTCCAATAGATGTCAGAGATTAAGGAGGGGTATCTGTTATAGCTTCCTGGAAATTAATATGGTTTCATAGGGGGTATGGTTTTATCTGATCCATAGTCTGGAGCCCATAGATATTCAGTTTACGATAGGAGCCTAAGAAGACTTACCTCTATTTATATCTGTGGGCTTGAACCAGAGAGGATCTGTGCTAATAAAAAGGACTTGGACGATTAATAAAATAATCCAACTAGTTACAGCACAGAGCAGTTTGAAGCTGTGTGATAAGGGTGCACTCAACATCCTGGCCATGCTTTCTTAAAGTAAGACCCTTGGAAACAGCGCTTCTTTGATTGTTTTCTGATCAAACTGGAGGTAGACAAGTTTGACCTAAAAAAAACTAGTCAATAACAATGAAAAATACATGGTTTGGAGGGAAAGTAAATGAGAAGTACATTGTGACACTTGGCTCTGGAAACACAAAATTATGTGCAACAAAAACAAACAAAAGCTTCAAGGTCCAATGTAGCTGGTAGTTCAACAGAAAAATGAGCTTTGGAGAGACACATGGGACAAATGTGGAAGACAGGGAGATCCTAGGGCAGTTGGCAAGTCTATGGGTTCATAAGCCAGTTCTGTTGTCAACTCCCTCCACCTCCATCTGCTCCTGGGAGCATCCAGTTAATTAACAAGCGAAGAAATGAAACACTGATCAAAGCACAATGACAGTCCAAAAGAACCATCAAATTAGTTGGCACATGCTCCAAGAAACAATCTGAAAATCAAGTCCCGGTCAGCGTTCGCCTAGCCAGCCCTTTACCGTACACCTCATGGAGCCAAAGCTTGCCAAACATCTTTGCAACCAGTTTTCTTTCCAAAGACAGACTGAGCTGGCTGAAGTTACACTGTTTAGAGCTGACTGCTGATGATCTGCAGCTGTCACCTCCACACCTGCCAGATCAGTGAGGACTCCCTCCCTGATCTGGCTTCAACCTGCTCGCTCGCACTGTGCCTCATACTAAACCTCACTGGCAACATTAGGTGAGATCTAGGTATTTTTTGCTAGTTGCTGCCCCCGGAGTCTAATTGACTTATACACAACTGTTGTAAATAGGGACAGCTGACGTGCATTTGTTATGGTTGTATTACTAATGATCAAAAACTAGCAAGACAACAACACAGCCAAGAACAGAAGGTCAGCTCGCCATCTGTCTGCAGCCTTTTGTTTTAAGCTCTTGCCAATGACTAAAATATGAAAATAACTCTTGTCTGGCTGCCTCTGTTCCTCTTCTTAACTTCCTCCGTCAACATCTTGTTTTCGGTCGCTGGTCTGTGCAGCCTGGCTAACTGAGCTAACAAGCTAATAGCAGCTGCACTTCGCTCCACCTTACTCAGTTACTTTACTGTCCATCCATGTGCAGTAGCTTACAACTCAACAATCTGAAAATGATTTAATAACCATTATTAACGTATGAGATCTTTTATGCATCTGATTGTCAAGCGAATGTCTACAGACTAATGCATTGTCTGATGATATAACTATTGCTAAAGAAATACATTTGCTCATCGGTGGATAGGTGTTGCATGGTAATGCTAAGTTGACATGGCCAAGTTTTTAATGTAGGAACGTGTGAAATGTGTTCCAAACCATTCACTGTCAGTAAAATACCCCTACCAATTGTGAAAGTTCCGACACATTTTGAAACCTAACTATTGCTATTTCAAAGGCGTGAGATTCCAACACAACCACCTCGTACTGCACTGATGCATCATCGTGCTACCTAGGTTACAAGACAGAGTAATTTCCAGCCACTAGCTTTCTCATTTTCTCCTATTTGCTCCTGAGCGTAAGGTCAGCGTGCATCATGCAGTGAACCTTTGGAACAGAGGAGTTGATTTGTTGCCGACACTCTGGGTTATTACCACCAGGCCAAGTTGTGTGATGAAGGGGAGGAGGGAGTGTTGGGAGAGAGTAGGAGGGAGAGCCAGACTGAGAGAGGGAGAGCAAGCGTAATAAAAAGGAGGAAACAGAGTGTATGAAATTGGACTCAAAGCTTTACAAGCCCCCATGAGAGAGAAAAGAGAAGAGACAGAAGGATAGAGGGAAAGGAGGTCTTATAGTCAGATTAGGTATACTGAAAGGAACCCTTGTTAAAGAAGAATAAAACCCTTTGCCTTAGCCGGTTACACATCTTTCCAACTTATGTAACAAGTTGGGGAAATGGTTTTGTACACCACAAGGTCCTCACAGGATAAAATATTCACATCACTGCACATTCATAGGCAGAAGTTGTTTTAGTCTTGTGTAGTCTTACTACTTACTAGCTGTTTCTATGAAGAATGTGAACTTAAAGTGAACTTGTACTACAGAAAGCCTTTATCTCTGAATTAATTTTGCTGTGATGGCTGTAGATTATTATTAAATGTTTTATGACCAGCCAACAGAAACCTCACTTAACCCGGTTAATGCTAATTAACCAAATAGTAGAGGACATTTTGAGTTGACATTGAGAGCTGTGCCAGTTAGCTGTAGAAAAAACGTCCTTTCACATGTGACATGGCGGTGTGATCGTATATGTTTGGATGTGATTTCGTTTTTGAGGGCCGACTGAACAGGGTGATGTATATATAAACAGTAACTAATTATAGACTTTTATAGAACGAAAGCATCAGCTGTGCCCCAAATTTATATATGTTTATATAGAAGTGACAAGGCCCTCTAGCGGTCCCAGTAATTATGATGGGAAAGAAGGAGGAACTAAAGTGATGTTGAAACATCAGATTTTCCCCTCGTTTTTGCTATCCTTTCACCTGAGATACGAGCGGAGGAGGCAAGGAAGAGAAAGGGGGGGGGAGTCGAGGTTGGTTATTATTTTTATTTATGTCTTTTCATTTTATTGTTGTATTATATATTATTTTGCGCCTCATGTGAGCTGTTATGTCTTTTATTTATGATGTCTTATTTATTCTCCTGTACAGCACTTTGGTCAACTTTGGTTGTTTTAAAGTGCTTAACAAATAAAGTTGGATTGGATTGGACAACTGCCTCATCTGTCCACTGTGATGCCTTTTTCATACATCGAGGGTGCCGAAAAAAAATATTTTTGAAAACTCTTTCAAATTGAATTCCATTGTAAACATTGCTCCTCTATATAAAAAAAGTGTACTTAAAAACTACAATGTACTTAAAAATGTAACTTTAAGAGATATGTTCCTGCACATGCTTTAAAGAGCAATTTTTCTATAAATGGAACTCACCCAAGTTCTGTTGTAAACATTGTTCTGATTTCATAAACATTCTTCAAATTTGCTCTTGTGCTGGTACTGAAGAGGGCACAGCTGAAGGTTTTGCAGTGCTCATCAGCAAAGTGTAGCCTTGTGTGCAAAACAGACAAACGTTACCCAGTGCTTAACAGTGCAGCTGCTCTAATTTTAGCTCCATTTTAATTCTGTAAACCCACAGTAACAGCAGATATGCAGAATAACCTCAGATTCACTTCCTAAATCTTAGCATCCCTAGGAGGCCATGTAAAATAAACAGATGTATTTTTATGTCATTTAAGTCATCCGCCCACATATTCAGGATGCAAAATCAAAGCTTACATTGAATTAAACACATCATATAATAAGATTTCACTCAGGTTGAAAGAGTATAAGAACATGGATCTGAAGAATCTTGAATCTACAGAGACACTCTGGTTCATGTTCATGCATACAGTACTTTTAACGTTTTTTACAAAAAAAAAGTTTCTCTAACAGTATGTAAAAGAGTCTAAACAAATACAAAACACAGAATAATGAAAAAGCTGTCAAGGTGAGTCTGATTCATCAGCCATAAATAAAGCAGGATGTCATCATGCTCCCACTGATTATTCTAAGACAATTTAGATTAGAAGACAAATTGTTGTTGTTGTTGTTGTTTTTGCACAACTGTATAAATTGCCCACAGCTTCACACTGACTCCAATATACAGTATAATCAATCATATAAATAAGTAGTAAATAACTGATCCATCCTACAGGTCTTTATATCATTATTAAATCTGCCATGACTTGTGAGAGACAGTCTTCCTACATTATAGAGGAATACCACAGTCAATGCAATAACAACAATAAGTCTTTTTAAAAGCAAAATGAAGCCCTGGAAGACATCAAATTACCAAACTGACACGCAAATTGCACAGTAACAGTCCCTACAAACTTAATGACAGGTCATAGAGCTGTGTGACGTGAGTAAACGCTATCTTTTCAAAGAACTAGAAACACAGTTATCTACAGATTTTTCAGCCAGCTTAAAATTCAACCATGTTTGCGGTAGCAATTTACTTTAAACGCAAACATAGTTTCACTGATCTACTGTTGTTTACAGTGACTGATCCGAAAGCCAAAACAACATCTTGCTTTAGTTATTTTGTGTTATTACCTAAGACGCTTCAGCGAGACTTGAAGCATCGACGCCAGCTAAACTAGATTCTAATCGTTCATTGTGTTACCAACCTGCATAAAACAACAGGATTCATCCTGATTAAAAGGGTCTCCATCAATTATGCATGGCCCCTTGAGGAAAAAAGGGATTTAAACATTTAACAATAGATAAAGAACAATCAACTTAAATCTTCAGTCAGCAGAAATTGTGCAAACCTATGCAAAACCTCCTACCTCTCTTGGCTGCCTCGGCTCACTCCAATAAGCCCCTCCCACCAAACCCAAGTTTGAATGGCAGCAGAAGCTCTCCTCGGCCTGATCCGCACAAAGACGCCGGTCTGCACTGCGACTCATCTTCTCAGAGACGCCCCCTCCAGTGCTTTGCAGCCCCAGGAAAGAGTGCCCCAGGCTTCAGAGGGAGCTGGGGCGCCGTCCAACAGCGGGATGAAAGGCTAGTACACCAGACACACACACACAACACTGCCGCCCTCAAAAGTTACTCTTTTTTAACATGCCTCTTTGCTACTCGTCGATACGAGTACCGTGGCATCAGACACAATGAGCCAAAAGCTCTCATGCTAGCTTGGTACTGCGTATCCTGACCAAAATTCCACTTTTACAGTATTGTGTGTTCAGATTTTTATGAAATCATTAATATTTGATTACAATGACAGTAATTATGGAGCTTGATGATTTAAATCCTGCTGGGATTAATTAGCCACTCGAAACATAACTTCCACATTAACACTTTGGAGGTTAGACTGGGGTTGCAAGTTCATTTTATTTTTATTTTTTTCCACAGCCTGTGTCATTCAGTGTCACCACATTCAGACTAGTTTTTAGGGACGGATAACTTCCACATTTACATCTTTACTTTCATCTGTTGGAGGGGCCTATGGTGTTGGTTTTGTACGGATCATGTTCAAATGGATTGGACTATTTCAATTCCATAATAAAAATGACATATTATGGAATTGTGATGAAAATGATAAAGACTGTGGAAATGGGACCAAAATTGCATTTGTGCTTTTTAAACTATCAAAATCCTTCATTTCAGCTGGGTAAGTATACATCTTACGTACTTAACGTATGAGAAAACTATTTCCTGTGTGGTACTCCAGGATGAACCATCTGCCACATAAACATCAAGGTAGGTGAAATGCATGGGAGCTTTATTAGCAGCATTAGAGAGGTTCCAAATGACCTTTTAAGTTAATTGAACACTAACACTTTATTATTGCTACTAAATTGGAGATAATTAAAAGGCCAGGTTCAATTATCCTCCCAATGATTTATATGTGTTACACCTTGTTACAGTGATGCAGTACAGTGATATGACCCATACCAACATATAGACATGCAGGAAGGATAATGAAGATCCATTATTTTTATTAATAATTCGTCATTTAAATGAATAAGGAGTAATTGTCATTCCACTTTTAGTGAATGAGCTGATTTCTTAGGCATGCTACTGGGGCACAGCCTGATACAGGTTGCTCATATCCCCCCGTACTGGTATGAGGGCCACGCGCCAAGAAGGGTAATGAAGATACGGTGCCATCTGTCCTATATGTTGCTCGCCTGGAGCTTTACAGTACAGGAGCTGGATCAGGGCCCAGTGTGGGAGAGCACTGTAATATTCCAGGGCAGCAACAGAAAGATGCACAATATAAAACACGCAAAGTCAAACAGTAATTACATTAGCTGTTAGGAGGAAGATTTGCTACTCAATAAATGTGCAATAACAATGAAAAGCCAATATAGACACAAGTGTAGTTTTCACAACTAGAAATGGAATATTTCAGGCTAAAAGGTAATAAACATATGTGACTTTCTTGCACACTCTATATACCCCCAGCCGGGAGCGTTATAATACTTGGCACAGGGCCCTGGCGTTGGAGATACTGGAGCACACCCACAGCAAGACCTGCGATGTGGAACGTCGGAGAGATTAATCCAATAATGGAAAATATGAGAATTAATCAAGACACTGTAACCCAGTTTCTCCATAGGGCCTAATTACAGAAAGCTAGTCTGCCACATGGCACCAGTCCAGATGAGTATTTCCTAAGGACTTGTCTTCTCTGTCAGTTGACTGAACTGCTTAACCTATAGGGTGCATGCATACCCACAGTTTATAGTTTGTGATGTATAAGAGCATTTGTGCTTAGAGTCAAAAGTCAGAAATGAAATATTTTCATTGAGGTGCATTTATGAGCCCTATGAGACACAAAGCAGGATGTTCAGTATGTACAGTACGCGATGGATATAACTGGCAGAGGGATGGATGCGTAGAGGCATTGATGGGTGTGATTCATAGAGACACGATGTGAAGACAGTAGATCAGAAGCTAGATCTTTTCTTATTTCATGCGTTGACTTACACTGTCATATTTGTCTTTCAAAGACCTTTGCAATAAAAAGATGGATATATCATAGACAGGAAACATGCATTCATATTTAATGACATGTTAGGACACGTGTCTAACGCCAATGTTAGTGATGTTTCTCTCTCCACTTCCTGCTTCAGGCGTCAAATAAATTCATGTCTTTATTATGCTTGCTTTAAATGTGTGTGTTAACTATACAAATGGATAGATCTATAATTTGTTGGTTTTCTTCTTTTAGGCATTTCGTTTGCATGACATTTTGTTCCCCATCTTGGGTTTTCATTTTACTGCAGATTTAAGGCCAGTTAGGGTTCTGCTCTCTCACAAGCAGACGGTTAGTATGTAAACCAACAACAATGTCAAATCTTGGACTCGCCAACTGTAATTTTCTTATTAGGCCTAAGTCAGATTTTAAAACTGCATTTTTATGGTCTGTGACCAGAAAATATTAGATGTTTTATGGAATAACACGATATAACATGTTAGTTAGCTTTAGACATACTGATTGGACAATTTTCCTATCTTTCAGTTCATCAAACAGTTTATTCAATCACCAATTCAATGTTTTATAAAGGTGTTGAAGACTTCCAAGACAGTTCTGTGTAACAAATCACCTGGCACATTGAGGTTAGCTTTAGCTATAGCTCTATTTTCAGTCTTTCTGGAAGCCATGCTAAGCTTTGGCTCCATGACTCATATGGAATGGACAATGGTATGGATCTTTTTTTTTTTTCTAACTTTAAGCAAGAAATGTAAAAAGTGCATTTTTCCAAGATGTTGAGCTATCCCTTTAATCTTAACACACAGGCCTACATTTGAGAGAAAAGGTCATTCCAAAGCAGTTGCAGAATGAGGGACTTATCTAGCCTATGTGCTTATTTCCTTTCTCAGACTCTAACCAGAGGCCTCTCCCAGAGAGTTCAGAAAGCTCTTTTGATGAAGCTGACAAAACTCTGTCAGTAATGAGGACTTTGCATCGGTCTGACCGTTTGCTTTTTGGATCAAAAGTCGTGTTTGTTCCTGTTGGATCTGACTTGCATGGTAGGAGACGGGATGCTTTGATTTATGGTTCATGCTTCGAGAAATTTAGTCTTGTCAATAAAGGGTTTTCATCTTTTACAGGAGGCGGTGGTGTTGTAGAGCAAAATATATCTCTATAAATGTGTGGCTATGTGCCCCCAGTTTACTCACAGGAATGAACAGTGTTATCCTTGCATCCATTTCTCCATATGATTATTCCAGACCTTACTCTTGTATCTTGTTAAACAATACAAATTATACAGTATGTGTAGAGATCTACATATATATATATATATATATATATACTACATAGAATGATCATCTGTGTTCATATACTGCAAGAAGGGTATACAGATACATTGGAAATACAAAGCATGACTCTTCAAAAAAGGGGGAAAAGGATCAAACAATGCAAAGGGGAAAAAATGAGAAGTCGAGGGGAGGTAAATGTCAAGTGAGGAGCTGCTTAGTGCCAGCTTCCCTGGCTGTGATGGATGGACTGCGGTGGGAGGGCAACACTTCTTTTAAACTGGCGATATCTACCATCTACAGAGCAGACAAAGAGAAAAAGAGGGAGGGAGGAAAGCTGTACTCCCATTGTAACTAGAGAGAGACAGAGGAAGTCAGTGTTCCATCCAGCGTGGGGAGGTTGTGAAGGAACTTTTAACACAGAATTATAAAGTTCTGAATGACATTTTACTTCCAACCATCAAAGTTGAGCTGAAGTAAAACGCTTTGACATTAAATTCACATATAAATTCTTAAAACTAAATTCATGTCACTGACTAATAGCATACTGTCTTTCTGAAGGGAAAGAACAACTCAGAAGAGTTTTATAAATTTCTTATCTACAGCTGAAGAGACAAATTTATACTCTCCCTACCACTCATTAATACCGCCTGTTGTGTTCTAATGCGTCTTTTCAATTTGTTAAAAGGCACCCTGTGGAGCAGTTTGTAAGTCCCCAGTGGTCAGTTGGCCACCTTTTGATCAGTGGTAAAATATGGGGATAACTTGCTAAAAATGCAACAATCGGCTAGCAGGGGAGAAGGAGAATGCAACATTTAAATGCTATAGGGATATATAGAGACAATACAGGAGGACAGAAATAATGTTTTCCACTGTACAGTTAAGGGTTTGAACACCTGGTTTAGACGGATTAAAATGATACACAGTTGCTCAGAGACAAAAGACTTGTCCCCTTCTCTCCCTCTTTATTTCTTTCTCGTAAATCTCTCTCTTATTCTAAGTGTCAGTGCCTAACAGACTGCCGTGTTGGCAGTATGTCACACCAATTAGGACACTAGTATGCCGACCACAGCATCTATCAGATACTTTTCTACCTTTCTCTCTTTCCTTACTTTCATCCTTCTGCCTTTTGTCTCTTCTGCCCTCCTCCCCACCTCTCTCTCTAAGCTCTTCATCAGTAAAACACATGAATAATGGACTAAACTGGAAGAGGAATACTTCCTTTTCCTGATGAAGTGACACTCGAGTTGTTGCATGAAAACAAACTGGATTAATGGTGATTTATTGTGGCTGTTTAGTTCTGAAAGCATTTTAGGGACTCTCACTTGGCGTCTGTGTGTGTGTGTGTGTGTGTGTGTGTGTGTGTGTGTGTCTGTGTGTCAGGTTGCTCCATTACCACCCATCACTGCTTTTATCTCATTTTTATTGTCTCTGTGAAACTGCTGATAAAACCCCCTTGGTGTGCGTGTGCGTGTGTGTGTATGTGTGTGTGTACTGTGAAATGTGTAACCATATGCAGCAGCCTGGATATGTGTCTGTGAATTCATATGTCGCACCACAGCCTCCCCCACCCACACATCTCTTCATATAGAGAAGACATTACACTATTTGTGAAACAGAAATGAGTAAAGTGGTGGAAAAGAGGGAAAGAGCAACAAAAAACCAACAGAATGAAAATAGATTGACATCCAGACCTGCTCTAGAAAGCAGATAGAGGCATTCATGTGGGAATTCCATTCAGCTTTTTTGTTCAATCCGATGATTGGAGAATTGTGAGTTTGGGCTGGGAGAAAAAAGAGAAGAGAAACATTACAATGAATTGGCAGAGAAAGCAAAAAAAAAAAAAACAGATGGTGTGACCCAGAAGGAAAGGGTGTCATGAGTCAGAATAAGCCAGGTAACAAAAATCACAAATAATGAACTGCTCTTCTGTTTCATCCAGTAGGAACACTGCCGGTTTTATTACCTGCACTGTTTTAAGGTTTAAGCCAAGACTTCAGTCTGTTTCTCTGGGTAATTCAGCAAAAGTAACTTAGTATTACAGGATGACTGCCTGCTAGACAGTGATGTGTTATTTGGCTGAACTTCAGCTTTAACCACAATGAATAATAGGAAAGCCCATAAATTAATTAAATAACAAAAACACCAGAAACTTCTTTTGTTTTTGGTTTTTCTGTTCCCCTATTTCGGGTCTGCTAACTCTAACTACTTTTAGATTAAATGTTTCCTATGCAAATTGAGTGCATTGGATTTGGAAATGAATGGAAACAGTTTCTTCTCATTGCTCTAAAAACAGAGCCTCATCCCATGATGTGTCTTGTAAAGCCATCTTTACACAAGAAATACCAAGGTGTATTTCTCTTATTGTCAACACATCTTAATAAAAGACCAAGTAATCCTTGTACATGCATTACGTCCTACTACCTACATTTCCAGTCCAGCTGAATTTACATTAAATTATAGCAAAATCTGCAATATGTTTGTTCTGTGATGAACATTGCAGCCTCTATGGCTTTAGATTTTTACTCTTACCAGATGAGAATCAGTCAGTAGACTCATTACAGTGTTTGGAGTGGTTGAAACAAGCCAGCTGGGTCCTCTAACTCTAAACACTGGAGGCAGAGTAACAACAGAAAATAATGTCCAGTGCTCAGAGTGTACATCAACAACCACCACAGTGTATCCCTCTCTCCCTTTTGTTGTCTTTTTTTCTGACTCACAGTCTCTCATCCACTCACCCTATACGCCCTCACCCAATCATTAGTTCAACTGATTTGAATTTAAAGATGCTTTACTGGCATGGCATGAAGGAAAGACAAATCAGCAAACAAATGTAACCAAACTAGCCAAAATAATTTAAAACAGATATTTTTATGATTTAGCATAACATAAATCTGACACTAGTGGGTAATACAGGGAGAGAAAGGATGGATTTACACTAGAAGTCCTCATATACTGCACCATATTGCATCCTGTCAGTGAAAAAAGGACAGTGATATGGTACAACACAGTACAATGTAAGAAACGATTTTATTTAATAATATTTAATATATCAGTATAGTCTTGAGACTGTAAGATATCCATTGAGCTTTCAGTTAATCCACTGAGACATTGCTGAGACAAATATAATGTAATAAATAACAAATACAATAAATAATTGGTCATCAAAATGGTAATGAATAATAATAATAATAATAATAATAATAATAATAAAAGTAAAAAAAAAAAAAAGTATGGTTCACTAGCTATCATTGTTTCTGGAGCTTTCCGCCATACAGCATGGGCTTCTTCAATGAATGGAACCCGCACAGGTCTCTTTACACAACCTGTTGGAGACAGGTGGCCGCATATGGGCGGGGCGTGGGGAGATTGTAACACCTGTCACATTAGTGAAGTTCTGTACCTACCCAACTGAGCCAGTTTCATTTGCTGAAGAAGGCTGTGTGAAACATTTCATCATAGATATGTGTTCAGAAGAATGGACATTAATTTTGAGATGGTAAGATTAGTAACATTTTAAACACCTTCTGTATGATAAATACAAAAAGTCAACATTGCAATTAAATGTTAAATGGTACCATTTACCATACACCTTCTCAGTAAGGGTAGGTGAGTAGTACTATTTAAAGAGTAAAAATATATATATAAAAAATATATATATATACATATATATTTATATGTGGATGCAGTTTAACAATTAAATATTATTAACACAATATAGCCAAGTTTAAGTTTAGAGCTGTGACCAATGAAACATTCACTGCACAGTCTCACCACCAACAGGAAAAGTAGTCCTTTGCATTTTGAAAGATTCCATTTTTATTAATTGGATTAAAGATTCCTATACATATTTTAAATGATATATATATATATATATATATATATATATATATATATATATATATATAATGCAATAAAATAAATAGGTTTACATTTTTAGTTTAGATTTGGAACACCAGGTTATCATTTTCTCCCATGTGAGATAATACTGCTTAACTTCTACTATTACTACTACTATGTAACTGTAGTGCACATAGTGCTTGTGATGCATCAGAGAGACATACACACCTTAGATGTCTTTCCCCCTATAGCACAATGGAGCTCTCTCCAAATTTCTGGATAAGATGTAAGAGAGGGTTTCTCTCCTCTTATCATCCTCCTGCCCTTTGAAATGTGTCTTTCTTTCTCTCACTCCCTTCAACCCTGCCTCACTCTCTCTCCTTTGCAGGGGAAGAAAATGGAGTTGCTGGCCTGACGCCACACCTGACACTCCAGCCTTAATCTGATTAATGTTTTTAATTTATATAAGTGAGTAGCGAGGGAGAAAAAAGGGCTCTGTTGCCTTTACTAATGTTGGGCCCTACACACACACACACACACACACACACAAACACATACACTTATTTGCAGGCTTTATGTGACGGGTGTCATATAGGCCAAAACGTGAAAGGGCAGAAAGTGTGTGTGTTTGTGTGTGTGTGTGTGTGTGTGGAGAGAAAATGGAGGGATAAGGGGGACTTTTGAAAAGACAGAAAAAGAGAAAGACAGAAGTAAACAAGGAGGCAAAGATGAAAAAGACAAGAGTGAGAAATACTGACAGAGGGTGAAGTGAGGAGAAAGTAAAATAGGAGAAAGTGAAAAAAAAGAAGAGCAGAAAAAACTGAAAGGGGGCTTTAGGGCAGGAGGGCTGGGCAGAGAGAGAGATAAAGGGGTTTTAGAAGAAAAGTAAGGCAATAGTGGGACGTAGAGAAAGACAGAGACAAAACCACAGAGAGAAATGGAGAGAGAATGAAGAAATGAAAAACCAGGAGAGAAACGAAGGGAAAGGCAAAGAGATGGTAATTATGAGAGATGAGGGATGATGAAAAGGCCAGCTTGGGACAATCTAATTGGAAAACCCTGCCTTTTTATTTCAAACTATTCATCATAATGAATTAAAAAATCCCATCTACATGAAATTTCCCCAAAAAGATGAATAAGTCATATCCACAGGCTCCAAAATGGACGTCTGGAACAAATTTATTTAGCTTGGCTGGGAATCAGATTTTTTTTCATTATGTACCACCATTAACATTTTTATATAGGTGTAATGTATAAAACACACTGGCTCTCTGTGTGTAGGTGTGTGTGTTAAGTGAAAAGGAGGAATTAAAATAATGACCTCAGACACATGCCTTTCCATTACTGTTCCATCCAATCAATAAACCCATTGATTGCACTGGAAGAGCATCTCACACACACACACACACACACACACACACACACACACACACACACATACACAGCGTATTGCATCAACAAAATGACCTGAGAAAAAAACAGCAGGATGGTAAAGGGACAGAGTTATAGAGCAAGTGATATAGAGAAACATGGTCTGAAGAAGATAGGAAAAGGGAGCATAGGGAGCACACTAGTTCTTACCCTACTTTCCCTCAACCTTGTCTCCTACAAATCATGTTCATAGCCTACTAGAATTAGCAAAGGAGTTTTGTAAGAAATGTAATGCTGCCCGTTGTGTTTTTGTCAAAAAAACTCAAAAACATTTCAATTAAATGTGTCTGCCAATTTTTGGTGACCAGTAAAAAATATTAATACTGATAGTATGCAAAATATCCATTGTCATAATACTTAGTTTGCTTCCCCTGCAATATTTGCCTATATGACCTAAATCATGATTTTAATGATTATGTTTAAGATGTCACACATGCTTAAAACGAAAGGCTTGTCAGATTATTGAACCTTGTCCAAACGGACCTCCCTCAATTCCACATTCTAACGTTAGAATTGGAGGGGCTTTGTCCAACATTTTGTATAACTTTCCAAAACGGACAATTCACCAAGCACGAGTTGGGAGAGACCAAAGTATACATGGATTTAGGATGTTTTACTTTCATAAATGGGATATAATATTCACAGGCATGTTGTATTGGAGTATAATCTGAAAATAAGAATTGTTGTGTTTTTGTTACCTTAGAATGAGCCGTTTATATCTACTAGAGAACGAAAGACTGGGTTTTTGCTGTCGATGGTTCACTGTCAGAAGGCTTGTTCATTTGGCCAGACATATTTGGTGGTCAACATGTTGCATGCTTGAGAAGTTACAGTGAGACTTTGCTGTTTCACTTCAAACTCTAGTTTTTCAGTGGAGTTCAGCAAAAAAGACAGGCATGCAGGCCAATATGGGCAAAGGCCAAATGAGTAGAGTAACACAGTTGAATAGATGGTTTTGGGGTAGCAGGGAGAAGCAGGCCATAAGCACTACATGACAGATCAGATTATAACTGCTTTGAAAAATCTTTTTTTTCATTCTTCTTTCACTGCATGTCTCTTTTCTACATATAATATGACAAATAATCTCATAATGGCTCTGACGTTGACAAGATGTGTCCTAAAGAAGCCTTTCCTTTCTATAATAGGTCTAATTTAGCTTCAAGTCTCTTCAGAAATGGTGAAAAGTTAAACAAGGATGCATAATAATGATAATGTAGCTACTTGAAGTCGTTAGCTGCTGGGACTATTTGATGGAAAACAAGGTGATGTAAATTAATTCTTCTTCAGGTCTGTGGTAGGTCTGTAATTCATTTTTTAATAAACAGTTTTGCTTTTACTTTGTTTACTGCTTTTTCCCCTAATGTTGATATTGAACTGGGCTCAGTGGGGTGAATCAATGTAATTTTATTCTGCAAATATATGAGCCTTTATATAACCTTTTGTATTCGAGAGATAACGTCATAGGCCTTTCACTTGGGCTTATGTAATATTACTGTTAAAAGTGAAGTTTGGAACTAGAGTTACTGTATGTAGAGTTTCCCAACAACAGCAGTCATATGCAAATACAAGCTAGAGAGAAATTAAAGTGTAGGTGAGAAAGGCAAAAGTTGTAGTTTATTTGCATTATTCCCTTGTTCTCTCTCCCAGTATTTTGCTGTTGCTTGTCTTCCATCTCCCTGATTTTATTCTGCAGATGTTTCCCTCCTCTAGCCTTCTCTCCTCTCTTCTTTCACCAAACCCCCTTCAACTTCGATTCCACCCAATCCTCTATATACCCTCAAACAGCACTTTCTGTTGTTTGGAGGTTGAATTGAGCAGCAGAGAGCCGGCAAAGCACAGCTGAAATAACAATGAGAGGTACTTGTGAGCATACGAAACCAGTTCAAATCCACTTCTCTGTCTGCCAGGGTGAGTGTGAACATATGTTACGAATATGCCATACATGGCAACAAATGTCCATCTTTGTCAATTTGTCTCATATTTACCCACACTAGTGTCAGATGTTTTTAATCAATTTTGGAGTATGTAAGAAATCAGGGTCAGTCTCTTTAAGCATGACTGATAACTAATTTCCCCAGAATTCTTGAAAGAAATTGATTTGCATTGGCTAAAGTGTGAGTTTTGTGTCTCCAAAAACAGTTCTGGAGGCTCCAGACTGGAATAAAAGGCTTGGTGAGACGGAAATATTTTGCTGTGAAAGCTTCAAGGGGTTTAAAGCCATTGTTTCTTTTGTTTGTGTCTCGCTGACTCTCGGAATAATCAAAAACTTTGTTATTGTTGTTGCTGGCTTTGGAGCAATGGCTGGGATACATGTGCCTCCCCCTGTTCCTAGCTTCACACTAATGGTGAGGTCTGCAACCTTGTTTCTTCTCTTTCTCTTCCCCCGCTTCACCCTGCTTTATATCAAAGTGATAAAGTTTATGCTGCTTGCTCTTACAGGGATTTGTGAGGGAATATCCGTCCTTCACTGTTGGGCTATGAGATATAGTTTGTGCATTCTCAAAGGGCTCTGCAATGATGGCTCTCCTTCCCCACCTTTTTTCTCTTCCCTTCTGTCTCATCTTCGCTCTTTCTCTCTTCCAACTCTCTCCTGCTCTTGACTTCCAGCTGATGCTGTTATGTATGCTGTGGGGAGTCTGCTGCACATTGCTGTGCCTCTGCCTCTTCTCAGCAAATATTTTGGCCTTTGAGCTGAGAGCAAGAGACCGAGGGCCGAGCAGATGAGGAGAAGTGAAAAAGAAAAGAGAGAGATCAGGCTGGTGAGTGGTGGTTTAGGGACGGAGTGAATGGAATAAAAAAAGACAGAAGGGAGAAATGTTATTTTTTTAAGGTTTTAGAGTTACTGACATGAGAAAAAGAATGAGTAGAAAAAGGGGGAAAAGAGCAATCAGCCTTCTTCCTATCCTTCTTTGTCAGGCTTCCTGTGAATCACCATGTTCGGCTGCAGCAGCAGTGATTGATGTCGAGGATGTGGAGCGTACAGTGCAGCTCAGTGTACTCACACTATGGTTTGCAGTAGCAGAGGTCTGGGACTTTATGGTGGGAGGCAAGATGATTTTGTGAGATGAAAACGCTTTTGATTTTCAATACAATTTAAGGTAAACATGTTGTTATTTGCACATCTGATCAGAAAAGTAAAGGTCAGTTGTTTTTGCTAGGAAAAATGTGTTGATACCCTTGGTGGTTTTACTTATGTAGGATTTGGTCTAAATTAAAAACAGAATTAAATTTTGAGAGGTTTTGGGAGGTTTTAATTTTTCTCTCACTTTTCCCCTTACTTCCCCCTTTTCTGTTACATAAAAAGATTCATGTAAATGGAAAATTACCTTCTCCAGTCATTCCAACCTGTCATCGGTCTGTCTAATGTGCTGTCCATAGGTATCAAAGAGCAACAGATCATGAAAAATACACTGAAAAAGTTAATTTTTGCAGCCCACTGCCGTCAGTTACAAGGAGCTTCAAAGGACTTTTCCTCAGAGATGCTGCAATTCCAAAATCATTTGCAGTATGACTTAAAAAAAACTGCGTACTTAGTAGACTTTTGGGCAGAATCATGAAAAATAAGCTTTTTTGATGAGGACTTTCTATGAGCTTGCACCGTTTATTTTGATTGTTTGGGTCAGAGGATTTCAAAATGTGAGGCAGAAGAGTTGCACAGGGAGCACAGAGGGAGAGACATCGGCAACAGATACTGCCTGAGGTGAAAGGGTCAGGTGCATGCTGTGTTCTAAGCAGAACAGGAAGTTGTCAACACGGTCAGCAATTGGAGCAGCAGTGGTTGTGACACACAGCCCAACCAAGCGATTAAGATACTTTAACACCCTTAGCAATGATTTCTGCAATTTGCTTTAAAAATCACACTCCTTCTTACAGTCATAACTTAGTGAAATTGGAATACACATACATTATAAACAGTTTTCAGTCCCTCCAGAAAAACGCGATTATGCGACGGCATAATTCAATGCATAATCAGCCAAAGTCCGCTTATTCATGCGGGGGCCGCATTTTTTCAAATACGCCGCACTCTGCCGCATAAATTGTCGATTTCCACGTAAAATATGCGGGGCTTGCATGATTTCATAATCCCCGCATTTCCGTTGCAAAAAAGTCACATATATTTTAGCAGAAAGTTGAACAATGTTGCGTTTACTTCACACATAAGCAGCCATTTTCCACTGTTGCCATGGGAACGTTATGAAGTGACGTAATTACGTGACGTGAACATCGACGAAAAGCTGCAAACCCCGCGATGGATGGACGTTGAGGGAGAGGGGATGGAGGATGAGGATGGCGAATGATTGGCCAGTGTTAGAGGCTACGCAGTTATAGTTTTCATTTTCACAGTGGACTGTTCTAGTTTCATTCAGGAGTTGATGCAACTTTACAGTTGTAAGATTGCAGTTTTTGTTACCAGTGGGTTAAATCATACTAGTATCAAAAACCTTACAATTGTAAGTATGTTAGTAGTATGTAAATTTATGTTACAGTAAGAAACAGAAGATATCTGTTTTTATAGCTACCTCTGTAAAACAGGAAGCACACATTTTATTTATTTATTTATTTTTATTTATTTATTTATTCATTTTTACAGAAGTTGTAGCATATTCCTTTTGTAAAGCTACAGAACTTGTTTGACTCATCAATGTTTTGTAAGTTTGAGCCATGTGTTTGAAGGTCCAAGGTCTGAAATAAAACAAGATGAGAACTTAAATATTCACAGCACTTTCTGTGATGTAGTATGCTTGCTTATCGTAGGAAGTAATACGAAACGACTCTTTACATTAGGGTAGTAGCCTAGTGAGAACAGGGTGTTGGGGGAATCACTTTTTTTTCTCTTTTTCCTCAAACCGCAGTTTTTGCAAGTTCCCGCAATTTCATCACATAAAATTGCATAAATATCCTGCATATTCCATCGCATTTTTTAAGAAAACATGCCGCATAATCAAGGATTTTTGCCCGCAACTATCACAAAAAAACTCAAAACAAAAAGTTGTAGAGTCAGTGCAACTGACACTCTCCGAGGATGTCATTGTGCATGTGTTGTGAATAAACATCCACATCAACAAATCTGCTTACAAATCACAGAGAAACATCATGTTTGAGGTTTTTTTTCAAAATAGTTGTCTCTCCATCTATGGGTACATTGCAAAGACAAACTGCTAATAGCTAATCTGACATACTTAATACTTAGTACTTAATAGTGCAAATTTGTGAACCAATATACAAAAAACTGTACTCAAGTTGTAGCCTACAGTGCAACTCAGTAAACTGATAGCAATGTAGGGGCACAACTGTCTCGACTTTGACAACCCCTGGTGTTGATGATCACTTAATAGACATTTCATGATTTAATCTTTTATTTTTACAACAATAGACAGGTTGACAATGGAGCTGTGGAGTCATTCAGTTGCTGAGACTCTGAAACAGCCACTGCTTCTGAAGAGAGAGTCGATCATACATTGATAAATCACAACAAACAACAATGCAAACTTCTTATCTTCATAAATTGCCCTGTCAACACCCTCAGATTTTAACGCACTTTCATTTTGGCATATTCTTTACATATCATAAATATTTATTCACAAGTACAACTTATGCATTATGCCAGGGAGATATACAGTAATTCTAAATATGAATATCCACTTGGAAATATAATGTTTAACTTTCAAAGATGATGAGCAATGTTTCAAAGTTGGAGCCCACATTTGTCAAAACTTCAGTCATTATTATATCTCCATACATAAGGGATCAAACCTGGTACTGTCTAATTATGGGACTGTCTCCCTAACCACAAGGCTAATCTGATGCCTGATGCATTAAACATGGCCAGCAGGTCTAGAAATTAATATAGCAGAGCCACTGAAGGAAAGTTTGAGTACTCATTTTTGGAAATGTTTTTGACTCTCTTCATGTCTGTAAATGTCTGTGAGTGTGGATGTGTTTGAGTGTGTGTGAGCATGTCTCGGCCACTAAAGGTTATATTTACCATTTGTCTGGGTTTCAGGAGAGGCAGAGGGCAACTGGGGAAAACGGTGTGGACCTCTAGAATTCTGATGATGATTGTGGACGATCAGACACACATGCACACAACAAAAAGGGGGTTTATTGGGGATTTAATCAAATGTCAGGGCTGCTGCTGTCACGGTGTGAATACAGAGTGAAAGAGGCTTGGAAAGAATGGGAATGACTGGGAATGAATGGGAAATTAAGGTAGATCAATAGGAATCAGTGGAGATGCATGGAGGCATGTCCCCATTTTAATGTCACTAACAGTTGACTGCCTAGAAAAGAACAGGAGAGGGAAAATCAATCATCATCAGTTTCATATAATTCATTTGTTAAAGGGGTATTACGTCATATTATGAATATATACATGTATACTTAGTGTCTCTGAGTTCAAGCTGTGAAGCAGTTATTTTCAGTAGTGAGGTGCACAGTACTGGCAATTTAGACAACTGTTTGCTAACACATTAGCCAAAACAGCTTCATAAGGCAATATGTCTAAGGGATGTATTTAGCTTGTTCCGTCATTTCATCGCCCCCAAGTAGCCAAAAATATCATAAATGCAGCTTTAAAATGGAAACACGTTTCTTTTTACTCGATGTAAGAGTGGCACAATTTGGGAATTAAACTGGATTTTGTTATTGATTTGTGCTGTGAATGCATAATAACTGAATGTGAACACATACTGAGCCTCTTCCATTAGTCAAAGGGATTTTTTTGTTAATTGAGGGATGCATGAACTTCTATCTGTTCAAAGGTATAAGGGTCACTAACATATTGATGTAAAGAACCAAACATATAATACTAGGTCAAAAGAACATAATATAATTGTCAGTTGTGCACCATGACTCAGGTAGGTCAGTCTGAATCCCACAGTAATCCTGCTCACTAGACTGTAGTAGCCAGCTGACTTCAATGACACAGCTATAATTGGTACATTTAGTATGATTAATCACTACCTAATCAGCTTTGCATATATAATGGCTTCGGGTCAACCGCTTGTGAGTGCGAGTGCAGTCCAAAATATCTAGAGAAACATGTTGTGTGTTAATGATCATCAGTGTACTCTGGTTTTTCAGTTAACCGAAGCCATCTCTTGAGTCCTCCCATGATAAATGTGTCAGCAAAAATGTCATTTGGAGTAGGACCCACCTTCACAAAACTGAGATTGACCACAAGCATAAAATCAATGAAGTGTTTTCAGAATGTTCGCTGCATCAATTGTCCACACCAAACAAGTAATTAGACTCAGGCTCAGCTCAGAAGAAAGACTCATAGGCCAGTGTTGTCTGCCATTGAAATCCAAAGAGTTCCAAATCTTGGTATTTCCTTGGATACATATACATACAAGTTTTAAGTTTTAATAACCACTCCGAAAGTGTTCATATCACTATCTTCAGTAGCATGAGTCAGGGGGTTGAGGCAAAACTTCTCACAGTTATGTACATCAGGTTGGACTATTGTCTTCTTCTGTTCTCTTCCCAAAAGGCTCCCAGCTCATTTAGAATACTGCTGCTAGCCTCCTAACAATGAAGAAAACTAAAACATCACACTAACTTTTCTCTTCCTGCATCTACTTCTTGTGAGTCATAGAATTGAGTGTGTTGTGTCCCATGCAGTAGCTTCCATCCGTTGTTATACCACCCCAGTATCACGTCAATACATATGCCGTTCCAGTGTGGCAGTGTCATGTTTTCCACACAAGCTCGTTCAGCGGTCAATTTAGCAATAATAAATATGCAACGTTCGGTTACGCTTTCAACATAAAGTGCAGTTTGGTTAAGTTTAGGCAACATTACTCGGTTAGGTTTACAAAAAGATTATTTTGGTTTTAAACACCAGTCTCCTGGATGAAAGTCCTGGATGTAAACCATCCAACTACCCCAACTACCTCCCTGCACAGAAGTTTTTTTACACTCATGTCCTTTAATGTCGAGGTGAGACACTCACATGGTATCCTCTGGTGGATTGGTGGGTTTATTGTATTGAATAAAATCCCTAAATTATTGTTTTTTTTTGCTTTAACTTGCTATTTTCTGCATTTGGACCTGATTTTAAAATACAAACAGGTGCTGCATATTTGCTTCCTAATGATGATGTCACTCTCTTGATAGCCTTTCTTATTAAGATACCATTATCAATTAATTTATTCCAGTATCTTCATATTGATCCCATCCTGTCAAACTGTGATACAATAGTCTTTGTATTGTACCACATTCACACTCACACATACACGTATATATAGTGTTAAGCTCTGAAACACATCCTAATGCAGATCATATCTTGACAGAATTCAATTTCCCATCTGAAATTAAAACCCTTTGCAGGCCTTAATTGCTCTGAAATTGATAGCAGGAAGTGAAGTGGGAGCTGGTGTGGTGTGTACTTTTCCCTCACTGATGCGGTTGTCTTATTTAGCTGTAATATGAACTTTGTGGTTGTTAAAAAAAAAAGGAGCCGTACAAGACAGAGAGAGAGGAGTGGAGCTAAAGCCTTATTAGCTTTTTCCGCGAGATTACAGGCAGAAAAGCAAAGCGTTTGGCTAAGGCTGCAGTCAAATTAAAAATCTGCCATGGAGGAGGAAAGGAGGAGACGAGGGAGAGAAAATGGAGCAGGGCAGAGCAAATCAGGCTAGAAGGGATTAGCCAAAATGACAATGTCAGGGGGCCGAAGAGCAGACAGGTGTAAAGGCAGACGTCCTGCTTCTGCTCATGACTCGTCTGGACCTGAGACAGCAGCTTTAAAGTGACCGCCACATCATGAACACCAGTCTAATACAATCCAGTCAGAAGCCTTGCAATAGAGTGCATAATGTTCAGTATAAATCTGCTCTATAGTAATCTTATTGGTAATGTTCGAGGTAATTGTCTGTGGTGTTTCCTGTATTGGATTGCAATAGATTATAAAGGGTTAATGACAATGTGTCCATCCTCCCCGAGGATACTTCCACTCCAGCCATTTAATCAAGTGTAGTAATTAGTCTCCCATTCATTCTTAAAATCTTGATTTCCTTAATTAAGACGAGGGCAGAATAAATCTGCCAGTGAGGTGAGACATTTTTATTTGTTTCCAATACAAATCAACCTGTTTAAACAATTTGCTTGAATAAGGTGTTATTCTATTTCCTCAGTCTGATGTGATCAGCAATGTTATGCCTTGTTACGAGACAACTATTCCTGGAATGACATCAGAAACAAACCAAATTGTCCCAATGTTTATCTTTTTCTACACAAGGTGAATTTAATTATAAAGTGCATTTCATTAAAAAAAGGGGGGTTTTGAATCAAGAAAACAAAAGTATGTAAGAAATATAGGAAATTAATGTTATAAAATGCATCAAAAAGATTAAGACCACAGATAATGCAATTGCAGAGAGTGCAGGATGTACTTGCAGGGTGGATAATGGTTTAGATGCTTTGGATTCAGTTGAACCAGAGATTCCCTTAAGAGATTGTCTCGCACCGATAACCCAGTGAAACTTCTCAGTTTTCACGGATGAACTGTGAGTGAGTGCAGCTGTCAGTCACTCTTAAAATGACAAGTGAACAAGACAGAGTATCCGTTAGAGAATCCGCCAGCATCGTCACATATGCTGTATGCTGTACGCCATGCAGACTGAGACAGGGTATAATCCATGCAGCCTTATGCAGTCATGGGAGGGTGTGGGAATTCAAAATATGATTATTAACGTGGCCATTTGTATATGAAAATAACAAACCAACATTTTACCAAAAACATACCGAACCAAAATCTGTGACCCAAAAACTGTGAAATGAACCGAACCATGAATTCTGAGAACCATTCCACCCCCGTCTGATCCCATACCTAAATGTTGATTTGATGTTCATATCTGACGGATTGAAATCACGAGTAGCTCGATACATTTGGCAAGTCTATTTTTCAAAAGCTTCCTGTGAAAGATAACAAGACCCTTGCCGCAACTATTCTTTGGTATCATAATTGTTGTAGCAAAATAAACTTTCACCTTAAAGCCCCTACACACTCATAGTCCACCCACACAGGGCGTTTCACTTGTTGCTGGACAAGACCTCATCTCACAACTGCGTGGGCATGTACAAACTGTGCTCAATTGACATGTCTATCACTCTCCTGATATTTTTCTTGCACCTGCTAGAGTCAGCTAATAGCTAATATTAATAACTATTATAATAACTTAATTAACCTTTTTTTTTTTACAATTTGATGGACAAATATCTCACTGCTGAGTTCAACTTCTCAAAACCCTTCACACAGTCAGCACTACAGCAGTCAATGTAGACTAAACTGTGAATAACTATTAATTTTTTGACCACATCTTTTGAATTTAGTTTTTTCGCTCAAACTCAATCGCCACCAGAACTCTGTGTATTTAGACCAAAGTCCATTTTGGACATGTTGTTTCATTCCCGGATGACCTGTAGGAAAGACTTGTGCCTGGTGAGGAAAGGGGGCACCTCTGCTTCCTCTTCATGCTTGCCTCAGTATAAGATCCCATCTTAACTGATGCCATATCTTTTGGCCAGGGGAGGATTCGCCAGAGCAAATGTAGTAGTGGTAATGAAGAAATATTAAATAAAATGTGTGTACTCAAATGAGCCGCAAACTACCAAAAACAAAGTGCTGTATGAAAACAAGACAACACACTACATCATTACTGTAGCATCATCGTTTCATTTAATTTTCTACACAGCTCCACCCAACATCCACCATGCCAGAGGCCTAATTAGCTTATTGAACATTTTAAAACGTGTGTGCGTGTGTTTGTGTGTGCCATGAGTTGAAGACATCTGTGATTGTAACTTCTTTACCTCTATCATCTTTTAAATAGGGGCCTAAATTAGTTTTCAAAGCTGTTTTAATGGGATATTTTACTGCACATCATTCTGCTGTGAACATTTTGTAGTTGTTTACCTCAATGTTAAACTATCATTCTTCGTCTATTGCTGAGGTACCCATAAACAAGAGGTACATTCAGCCCCATCTGCTCTGTAGCAGTGTTGCTCAGCAGCTAACAATAAGAAACTTTTTTGCTGGCCAGATTCCTGGTGAAACCCTGCATGTGCAGTTTCAGAGCTCTTTACTGCAAAACAAGCATGCATATTCAGCAAAACATACCTGGATACATCCCGTAACCTTTGCTTTTCTGCTGTTATAATAAAGCTACAGAAATCATATTTCACAAAGTGCCTTAAGCTGTGGTTTTGTGTAACCAGGCAGGAGTATTCCCATTACTTGTAATGGATTACCCAGTTATGCACATCTCTGTGTGTGCCCTGTGGGATTTCCCCACTAAAGTCTCTGTTTAACAAGACAACAGTGTTTAATAAGGGAGAGGGGTTGAATGTCACCTTAATGTGCATCACCCTCAGGCTTTGCTTTCGGGAGTTTCAAAGTGCAAGGGAAAGAAGCATCAAATTGTCAGCGAGAAACCTGGTATCTTGGTGGTTTTTCCGCATGCAGGTTAAATATCTCATTCCCTCCTATCTACTGTAATTTAATACACAGTACTTCTTGAATCTGTTATCAATATTTTCTTGCTCCCAGGGTCATGAAGCATTATCTGCTCCTGGGAAACAGTAATAAGGTAGATATTATATTAAAGCTGGGTGTTTTTTAGCTGTGGAGAGTATACAGTCATCATATAAAATAGCGCCTCTGGCTTTTCAATATGTAATGCTCAACTTTTCTCAGCAGTTAAGCAGAAATGAATGCTGCTGATTCAGAGATTTGATATTTGTTTGTGAGTGTGTGAGAGCTATTTGCCTTCTGCACAGTGAGATATGGTGTGGGTGTGTGTTAATATGCTGGTGTGTATCGGCCAATTGAGTTTTAGCTGCTTTACAATGCTGATCCCCACCTGAGTAATGATTTTCTTAATGTATGTTAAAGCCACAGGTTTCCAACAACTTATCCACAGTCGGCACAAACACACACAATGCATTAACAAGTCAGCAGCTAAATGACTATAAATCAGCTATTTTCTATGCAGAGCATTATGGAAGCTGTTTATCATCTCAAGATAGCTCACAAACAAAAAAAAAACAGTGCAAAAAAAACCCTTAAAGCAGTGTTGGTGTTACTGTTAATAAGCCACCAGCTTCTCTCATTGAAACTCAGTGATTTATAGGTTAATTACTGTGTTGGTATTAAGGTGAATATTAAAATGACAGGGCCTGCCTAAGTCTGAGTTCTTCAGACTTGGAAATGTCAGTGAGGGTGTGAGCCAATAACACACTTCACACCAATAGTGGGAACAAGTTAAATCAACAGAAAATGGCCAAAATGTTTGCTGTCAAGCCAAAGAACAGCTTCAGTTGATTAAATCAGTCAACAAACTTGGTGCATCAGGCCTGCTTATTATGTTAAAGATACTGTTGCACTTAATGGCGAGAAATCACATCATCTACTGATGACTGTCTGGCCTCCGTCATTGTCACCAACCTCTTAATCAGCAGCTAAACTCCTTTAAGGTTACTGGCATTGTGCAAAGCGAGGCAATCAGATAAGCATGAAAACAAAAAGGTAAAAACAAAACATTTTGTGCACGTCTCACAAATTTAGTAATCCATAAACCTTATATGTAAGATTGATATTTTCAAATTATGGATTGATGCTGAAACAGATCTGGCAATGGCTTGAAGGAATCAAAGACTTCTGCATGTGATACAACCAGTGATGGGAATAATGGCGTTATAAATAACGGCGTTACTTTTTTCAGTAACAAGTAATCTAATTGATTACTCTTCCCATCTAAATAACGCTGTTACCGTTACTGCCAAAAAATGCAGCGCGTTACTATAATTGAAGCTGTTCTTTTCATCAGACCAACTAGATCTCCAAGCCGAGAGACTTTTTTTTTCTGTTCTTCCTTGGTTAGTGGGCAGTGCACAAGACAAGCGCATAAATGCTGATGATTGGCTGAGGTTGAGTAAAATTTCATGGTAAGCCAATCAGAGGTAGAGTTGTGCGGGTGTTCGAAAGCACGCATAGTCGGACACACAACGAACAACACAAGCGGGTCAGTCAACGAGAGACAGGTATGGCGAGTTGTGTTGCATCTTATTACATTTGCACTAAAAAGAGTGTATATATTGTTTGAATACATTTTTGGTGCATTGGTTAAAGTGCATAATTTAATTTAGATGTATTTGTTGGCTGGCTGCAGCCTCTTGAAGTGAGATTGTCAATGGCCAGAGAAAGAGATTTATTTTTTATGGAGATGTATTTTTTATTTCGTATGTATTACCTGTTTCTATTTGGATGCCTTAGTTTTGCTATACATTGTACTTTTCAATTAGATTGAAAGCACCTCATATTGTTACACTGTTCTACTTTTTCAAGGAAGAAAATACTTAAAGTACAGTATATCTACCAATTGTCTGAAGTTTTTTTTGTTTTATTTGCACTACAAAGAGTGTATATATTTGTTATTCATTTTTGGTATAGTGCTTAACAAGCATCATTTAATTTTGCCCAGTTGTGGCCTGTTGAGGGGCAATAAATATCAAAAGTTCCTAAACATCTATTGTGTTATTTGTATCGATCCACTATATAAACTTAATTTCTACATACATGGCATTTGATTGGAGGCTAGTCTTACTTTGTCCCACAGCAACATTAAAATAGTTTAGATTTGTGTACATTGTTTCTGTTAATAATGGATTGTATTAAGTGTCCATTTCATTATAATATTCAGATTTATCATAAATAATTGAACATGCAAATGTATTTTAAGTTCTGTTAAAGAGGGGTGGAGGTGGGGTCACATTTGAGCAATATTTACTTTCTGAAGTAACAAGTTACTTTTATAATTTGTAACTGGGTAACTAATTTAGTTACTTTTTGGAAGAAGTAACAAGTAACTGTAACTAATTACTTTTAAAAATTAACTTGCCCAAGACTGGATACAACCCTAAAACTGTTTAGACCCTCAACCTGCAGCCCTCTTCTGTGATCCCTTCTCAGTGCCCACATTTTTACTTTAAGTTTACTAACTTATCCAGGGCCAGTGTATTTTCTTGTCTTGTAGCCAATAGTTGTTTCCATCCCAATGTATCACACGTTTTAACCAAATTTCAAGTCAAAATAGTGTTTCCAATCCTCTACTGTTCTGCAATTATTAGGAGAAGGTCCATTGAGATAAGCAATAGGTGGTGCCAATTAAAAATTAAGAAACAATGCAGAGAACAAGGTGGAAATATAAATGTTCAATGTTCTTCTATTAATGTGAGTACAATCAGATCTGTGTGGCAATCATGGATGTATTATAGACACATGGGGGCAATGAAGAGACTGTCTGAATGGTAACAGCTCATAAGTCATGTAAGTTAAATGTTTTTTGTAACACTGTGCATCTGATGGGACAAGAACACTTTTATTTCAGTCAATCCAGCTGACTTTGACAATAACAGTTAGGATAGAGTTCCTCTAAAGATCTAACAATCTTTCCCTAACCTTAACCAAACCGTTGTTGCTGTCTGGACTTGTTTTGTTGTTTGTTGTTATAGATATAACAGCTTCAATGAGCAGATATTACCAATGTTTAAGCTCACCCAAACTGATAACCTCTGAAGAGACATATTGTTGTTTTTCAGTGTTCCAATTACTGTATCATTTTGAGAATGACTATACAAAAAAGTTCTTAGTAAAGGCCCTGTTTTTATTTTAGTTCAGATATAACAGTAAAGCACAAAAACAACTAACAAAAAATCATTTTTCCTCACTGATGAAGTGGATCGAAATACAAATTTAGATGGAGACATGGATTTATTAACATGCAGACAGCTGAATATAAATTCATTCAGTGTACGAGCTGGAGATGAAATTCATTTACTATTTCACAAAGAGAAACTTGTCGTGCACACATGAATGATGTGATACAAACAGTACGCTTTATCAATTTACAAGTGATACATGCAGATTAAATGGAAAGACAAACACCCGACTGCACTGGAAAACATCAGAAAGTCAATATCTACAGTACAACTTCAGTTTATGTGTACTTTAACAGTACAGATATTTTTTTTTCTCAACCCAATGTCAGTATATAATGAGCCTGAGAGGTCTGACAGTGAGGCACAGATGCTTCAGTGACAGATACCATGGACCTGTCAGTGTTATAAACCAGTTCAGAATGAAAGGCTTGCTACTGAGGACATGAGCTTTCAGCTTCCAGCTTTCTACATTACTGAGGCCATTTTTGCATCTGACACTAAGGTTTCCAAAGCAGGGAATGAAATGAAAAAGTTAAAAGCTATCTGCTCTTTATAGTTGAGAACTCCCAGAATGTATTTCTATCACTTCTATGAATAAGTGGGTTTATCTGCGATTGAAATCAGTTCAACTCAGGACAATCCCAAACCTTTATTTATGGTTAACCCTTGGAGAGCAAGCTCACACAAAGTATAAAGTATGAAATTAAATGCAAATAAACTAAATCTAGGATAGTTTGTTACATGTTATTTTTATTATTTTTTTATGTATTGCTTTTGGTCCCTGTTTCATAGGTTTTGTTCTTAACTTACTTGCGTTAAATTTCTGTTCCTTTCCTTTGCCTGCCCAAAAACTTTTGGGCTCCAAGCCTGCCAGCATAATAATACACAGTGTAACTAACTGATTTAATTCAAAGTGCACTCATAATTAATTAACCAGATGATAATACTTCTACCAGGAGAGAAAGTTTTAAGAGTTTTCCCAACTCTGACATTTTGTTTTTACCTGACTGCTACCAGACATTTTCTTTGCTTTGTGAATTGTTTCAGGAAACCTTGATTTGCATAGCCCAGAGTCAATTTTTAATTCAAGAAGCTCCAAATTAACTATGTATGCTAATCACAATTACAGGTACATAATTGAGGACTCCCTTTGAAGTTTCAGGGCCCACACTGTCACACTATTAAGGAAGCATTGACTTCAAGAAACATCTTAAAGTAAGCAGAACATTTATTCACTTTCAAAAGAATTCAGAAACGTCAGATGACTTCTGACGTGTCACTCAAATCAACCTGGTTACAGTTCAAGTTCAAATTTGAAAAAAGAAAATTTGTTTTCAAAGGTTTTCCTCAAACATTTCTGGGACCCGTTTCACAAAAGTGCTTTGGAAGCACTGCCTTCACACAGACTGTAAATTGGTGCCAGCATCCTTTTTCACAAATGATTGTCACTTTCAAATTGCAGATACATTTGAGGTCTATTAGCCCTCTACATGCTCATGCACAGGTTGCAAATATGATGTTTCATTTTAACAGTTAAAAATGTCAAGACTAAAAATCTGAGCTTGCATGTTACAATATTGCAAGCATTTACTTAGGATACCTTTTCTAACATAGCAGCACACCTCCATCATACAATTAGCCAAATAGTTAATTATCTACTCAAAAAACCCTTTTTTATTAAATACCAACTCTACGTTTCAAAATCTAAAATAAAAAAAAACATTCTCAATATGAAGTCAAGTAGAGTCGATTATATAATAATTAGCAGCATGAAATAGCTGCCAGTGATCAATTAAAATAGGGGGAAATGTCTTCATGTTTCCTCCCACCTGCTCTGCTTCTGGCTGCGGTTGTTGGTGGAGGTCAGTCAGTTGTACAAGCCACTTTAGAACAAATGTGTTCGTATCAGTGGTTCTTGCATGTTGGTCATGATACTCTGAGGTGTGACTGAAGAGACACTTGTTAGAACTGAAACATTCCAAAGCAATTATATTATCTCAGTATTATGAACACTGTCTCTCTAAAATATTTCATATGTAAGCATGTTTATTTGAGCCTAGCTAGCTAACCTTGATTCAAATGTTTCCGAGTGGCCTTGAGTTTCTCCATTCAGAGAACAATGGTTACAGATTCCTGAAAGCACTTCATTCAAATATACCAAAGTGACATATTTTACAATACTTGTATAATATATATATATATATACATATATATTTATTTAACCTTTATTTAACCAGGAAAAGTCCCATTGAGTTACAGTAACTCTTCTCCCAGGGAGTCCTGGCCAAGACTGGCGGCAAAAAGTTATATATAAAAATATACGAGTATGTTATTCAATAAGCCAACAGGTTATTTGTGCATTGTGCTCGAACAAACTGTTTTCAAACTGTTTCAGAGGTTCAGCATTCTTGGAAAAAGCAGTTGACATAATCTCACCTCAAGATCCTTTTAATCAGTTTTCCGGAGCTATATTGGAATTAAAGTGATTATTTTGTCAACATGGGGAAAATGTTAGAAATACAAACTTTATAATATTTTATAACTGGTATTTTACCAATATCGGTTGTATTTATTTTGCTATTTTATGGCCCATAGTTAACCATAAAACTGAGTAAAATATATTGTATCAGTGTACAAATTGGTCTGGACCATTTAAAGTTCATTGAAATTGAAAAAATAAAAAATAAAAAGCTAAATCTGGCACAAGTTCCAAATGTGTCCATATAAACACTTAATTTACGAGGCCCATTGTGATTTCCCCAGTTCATACAGAAAATGCTTCACATTTTGTGGCTGGAAAGTATATCTAGAGTCTGAAAATAAAAACCACTGTAGGAGGTCTTGCTGGGTTGGGAGTGCAGTGATGTTGTTGCTCTGCAGGTAACCAGCCTGATTCCTGTGTTTTACCCTTTTGTTTTTTGCTGTTTCCTTGATGTCTGTGTGGTAACACATTGTAGGAAGGAATCACTTTGTGGTGGTCAGGGCAAGAGGGCAGGGGTTCAAACCTCCTTTGAACTCTGACTCTTACATTTGTAGTTCAGCTCTGTGATGTCCACATGCTCTGTGGTCACGCTCAGGGACATGCACAGCGATCACGCTGCTACATCTGTGAAGGGTGCCTTTGATGACTCAGTGTGTGATTGAAGACCACCAAAGGTCCATGTTTAAGACCTGTGGGGCTCGGCGTGATCATTTCCCTTTTAAGCAAATTCCTGTTTCTTTCTCTCTCTTCCCATCTGCCTCTCATTCTGGCGCTCTTTTAATCTCTCGTCTCTTTCAGACATTGTCTCGAAACGTCAACAGCTGGATGTTTGAGCTCTGCTTGTTCTGACACACATGTTCCTCTGTCTGCTAAATCCATGCTAACTGTGCCTTCTTCCTTAGAGATGCAAAGGCCATAACATTGGATATATTCCATAACACCAGGGGCCCTATGAGTGTCTCTCATATTGCACATGAAAGGTCTGTTCCGTCTGTGTTAAGCCTCTTAAAATACTAGAACTCATCTCAGAAAAAAACTGTGGTTGAATTCTTTGCATTAGAAATTGACGAAGTACAAACTGTAAAGTACAATTCTTCTCAATCAATGCAAGGCTGCTGGGAGAAACATTCTGCCCATTTTTCGTTTCAAACGGCTTCAAAAGTTTCCCAGTGTATCATTCTAATGAGTCACTGAACAGCGGTATAATATGGCTGTCTTACAAATCCTTCCTCCCTGCACACTGTGATCCCCCATACAAGGGTTTGAGCTATTAGTGCTTTCAATCATATTCCGCCCAAGGCTTGAGCTTTAAGACCAGCTGGAGAATATATTTAAGAAACACCTGTATTTGGTATCCAACCTTAGGACAGGGTGAAAGTCGTAAAGCCTGTGAGAGGGTATACAAATTAAGATCACTGGCACCACAAGTGATTTAATTATTCCAGCATGTTTGCATGGTGATATATTTGTGATAATGTTGGATCTGTCTTCTGTCAATAGGTTTTTACATTGATTGTATTTGGTTTCAGTACATACTTTTGAAGCCCCTGTGGAGAATTTTGCCCATCTTACAAATTTTTATTTATGGTATATATATTTGTGGAAAAATGAGACAATCACAGCTACAATTGATGCAGTTTAGCCTTTCGCTCATTCACTTCAGTGCCTTTGGTTTGATTCACTTGTAGGCAGGACAAAGGGGATGTATCATTGTACATTACTGTGAGCCAAAGTATCAAAATATGTGCAAGGCCTTTGAGGATACCAAAACAAACTCCAATCGTTTTTTTTTTTCTTGTGTCGGAGGACATTTATCAAATGCTAAAAAAATAAAATAAAAAAAGAATATCAGTCATTGAATCAGTTGTCAGTTCACCACTTTGGTCCAACAATTGGATGCATTGCTATTACATTTATTCTTTCCAGACTGAAGTGATCCTCTGACTTTTGTTTTTGTACTACCATTGAGGGAATCTTTTGGCCTCTTGAACTACTGGATTGTCATTAAAATCCTGTCCAGAGAAGGTGGCAGTTTCTGTTAGCAGATATTAGCATGCTAACCAGCTAAATTAAAATGGCGAGTGTGGTAACCATTACCTGCAAATCATCATCATGTTAACATTGTTGTTATGATCATGTTCGCACACCGAGGTAGCTCAAAGAACAGCTGTGCTTAACTCCAGCTGAGGGGACAGTGCTGTCAATTAGTTTGGATCTTTTCATTTGAAGATTATTATGTCACATGAGTTGATAACATGGTTGTTGACTTGCTTTTAAGCACGTCTATTTCTGTGACCCAGAGCCTGTATCAGTACATTATTCATCTTTATTCGGGTGAAAAAAAATAAAGCTAAATTACTGCTTGCTCCAGTTTTCTAATTAGCATTTTGTGAGCCTACGCAATTCATAACAGAACTTAAAACAAATAAATGAAACAAAAATAATTAAATTTGAGATTTAATCATCCTTACAAATCAAGATGAGTTCGGCTACGACCTTGAGCAAACAAAACAACAAAAACACACAGAGGGAAAACAATTGTTCATGTAACTTTTATTACCTGCCCGTAAACAAGGTGGAAGTCAGAGAAAATTATGTAACTGAGGTGTATGAACCCGTGTTTATGCAGATGAGCTATCATTTTCAGGGTGTCAGTTTTCTTCAAAGGGAAGGGAAAACTTCAAAGAGAATGTGCAGATAGTGGGTAGAATGGGTCATTTCAGTAACAAGAGACAAGCAGAGAATATCAGTCTTATGGCAAAGTCTTCCAGCACCAAATCCTCAGCTTAATGATGAGAATGAATAGAAGGATGCAAATGGCACACACTTTTCTCTCTATCTCTATGTTCTGCGTAGGGCTGCTTTGATGAATGTTTACAGCAAATAATTCCATTGCTACTGTCAGTGGATATATTTAAATAGTGTAGATGAGTCTGACTTAATAGCACATATATATATATATTTTTTTTGTAAAACAGGAAAATCTGCAAAATAACTTCTATTAGACATTTTGCAAGACAATGATACAGTAATTCCCAAGTTGAGACTCTCTTTTGATGTCTTGTGAAAACATCCAAAATGACAGCTTCTCATAAGCTTAGAAACACAGCCCCGTTTTCAGCTTTGTGACAGTTTTTTCAGATGACTCACTGGGCTTGTTATTGGTTTATTTATCTATAGAAGTGGTAGAATGTGTTTTGACTGGTTTTCACTGGACAGCGCCGTCATTTCAAATAGAACGCTTTTAAAAAATACACAAGAAACACTATATGCAGAGCCAAAAGAATGCAAAGTTACTGCTTTGAGCTTTGAGTAAGCTATGAGTAAGCTAAACATAACCATAAAACTGCATGCTTTAGTTACAATAAAACAGTCAGTGAATGTTTTTAGATGCATTTAGTATGAACATAAATGGGCATTTTGCAACTATGCAAAAATGGTCATTATGTTGCTACAAATGTAATCTTTCAACATGTTCTGTTCCGAATAGGTAGTATATTGGTTTATAGAATATTGGTCTAGCCTTGGGCTGGCACAGTGGTCCAGCGGTTAACACTGTTACATCACTGCATGAGCCTTTTGTGTTTGAACCTGCTATCCGGGTGGGGCCTTTCTGTGTGGAGTTTGCATGTTCTGCCTGTGTCTGCGTGGGTTTCTACCACACACACAGGCAGGTTAACTGGTGACTCTAAATTGCCTGTTGGTGTGAATGTGAGCGTGGATGGTTGATCCATGGTGGTGATGAACTGGTATGAGCTGTTCATTTCCACCTTCAGAAGTGGTGCTTACCATGTTGTGTCAACCAGCATTTTCTGCACAATTTCATGCCATATTCTGATTGATTGGTTTGTACATGAGTCAGAGCAACAGTCACCTTGTGAGAAGTTGCTCCTTTATTTCTGACACTGTCATAATTTGGACTTTATTTGGTTTAAGCTTTAATCCTGCTTTAATTCTGCTGTCAACATGTACAGCGACCTTTACAGTACAAGTTGGCTGAGCTGTATTGTATGAATACAGAGGAGATGGATTTAAACTCTAATATATCCCTGCTTCTATGTCCCATAAGTTGATTATAACCAATGTAAAGAGACACTGAGAGAGAAAGAGAGAGCGGGCGAAAGAGAAATGCTTTCGTGTACTACAACAAAATTTTCATCAGTGTACAATATATCGATCTGCTCCTGTTTATGTGCAACAGAAACAATCTCCAGTCCAGCGGCAGTGTTGGCTGTCCTCCGCTCTGTTCTGGGCAGAGTGGGCATAATGACGAGGGAAGAGCAGGGCGAGATGCCAGGCAAGAAATCAATACCTCAGGAAATAAGATGCAAACCCAGCAGCTGCTGCAGAGAAACTGATTTAATGTGTATGTGTTTGTGTGTGTATGCGAGAGAGTGTGTGTGAGTCTGCATGTGAAGTGCAACTCAAAAGTCCTGTCGAGAGGGCTGAACTGAAACAAATTACATTTTCAAACAAGGTCAGTGTTCAAATATATGTGTGTGTCAGGAAAGGAAGAAGAGGAAGACGCTGTAGTTCTCACAATAAGCTGATATGTATAATTTAACTGTCCATGCATTGCTTTTCTTGTTGTACACAAAAATGCCAGCATGCAGGTCTGTCTTGGATACTGAATAGGCAACAACAATGGTACATTGTATTGTGAACTAGTCAGTGCATTGTGTGAAGAAAATAAGGATGATGGTGATGAGGAGGATGTAAGTAACTAATCATGTGGCACAACAAAGGGAGGTGAAATGTCTTGGATGTTATGTTAAAACCGACGTCTTGTATAATGTACAAGAGGGAGCAGCCAGGAAAGTCTATTGCCCATCGCTTTCTACATAAATGATACACTAAACTTACCTAATTAAAACTGTGATTTGGAAAAAAAGGATACATTTACTCTAATCAGTGGAGTAATTGTGGGACAACATAACATAAAAAAAAAAAAAACACCTTGGACATACATGTTTTGCATATCGTTATTAACTTTTTGCATGTTAACCATAACTCTGATGGCAATATGTTTATTTATACTGCTTATATGTATTGCATATAACTCTTGTTCTTAATTTAAATTAGGAATAAAATAATTAGTTTAATGTCTATCACACTATTTTCTTCCACTATTGAGTCAACTGCTAAGAGTGGGCCTGCTGTGTACTTTGAGCTCATGTTGGGGAAAAAAGAGAGATAAATAATAATCCACAGAGATTAGGGTTAAATAAAAAATAGGAGGAAAAAAAGAATTGACGTTGATTGGAAACAGCGGTCTCCTGTGTTAAATGTTTCTGCCTTTGTGTGACTGTCGCTTAACTTACTCTTTTTCTCCCATAAAAACAAAAGAAAGAAAAAAAAATCCTATGGTCACTAGAGGGTTTAGTCACTTGAAAAAAACATTTGCTAAAATTACTGATGGTGATGTTTAAGGGGCCATGTTAAACATTGAGCCACTTGGCCTGTACATGGCCCAGTCAGTAATCAATGTGTTGGGACAACAAATCCATTACCACTAGTCAAAAATCTAGCAATATTTATGAGATACTTTATAAGACATTCTATACTGTATCTATACTGTACATATATCAAGGCACAGTTAAGTGACACACAATGTTTTATCTTTAATTTTCTTGCAAAGTGATCCTTTGCTCATGCAGATTGTGTAGCCCTAGGGGGCTCCCATACTCACTTTGGCATTTGTTAAATGAATTAGATTTTTTGGCGGAAGCCTGTTCCTCATTAGAAACTAGTTTAAAATCTTTAATTCCAATGAGCAAGAAAGTCTCAATCTTACTGATAAAAGCTTCAAGCTTATAAAATAAATTATATGAAATATGTTTAACTTATGTTTACACTGACTTTAACTATGATGACTGAAACATGTTAGTAGCCATGAATGAGGCCACATAAAGCTGATATTCCAGTGGGAAATGAGATTTATGTGTCAAAATGTGTCACTGAAGGGCTCCCGGTCGAAATTATTTCATTACCCTTTAATGAATTCAATAAGGTTGTGTTGATTGACAGCTCTGACACTTCTCCCATTGCAGCTGCTGCTGTACTCACTAAATGCTGCAGGATGAATCCAGCTGACGTTCAGTCAGTCTACCTCTGTACCTTTTTTATTTCCCAGATAATCAGCTACACCTCTAGTGCTTCTTTGTTCACAAATCATCCATCTGCCATTCAGTTCAAAACTAATGATGCAATCATTTCAATTATTGGGAATGAGGCACCACTTATGTTCTATCATTCTATCAGCTGCAGTATTTCTATTCATTTATACTTTTTATTTCCACCTGTGCTGCATCACTCCATGCTCTGCATGCTATGTGTGTCATGTGTACATATGATCTTACAAATGTTAGAAAGAACTAATAAAAAAAAACTGAGTCTTCATGGACTGACTCAGTTCGTCTGACAGGGTGCCCCACAGTGGAGGGAGCTGATGGTAAAATGTCCTTTACAGTGATTGTAAATGAATGAACCTCTGGCTTTTAGGCTACCATTGCTTTGTTCACGCTCTATGTGGAGTATGTATGGAGCCCTTGCTGAGGTTGCAATTTGGTTAGGTTTATGCAAAACAGATCAATGTTAACTTTTGTCTTCACACCAGACTTGAACAACAGTCTACTGGCTTTAAGTCATGTGTTTGTTTGATCCATCCATCAGAACATTAACGTTTTTTACACTGCACCTTCATACATGCTCGTCCTCTCACTTCTAGGCAAGGTAAAACGTGACCCTGACACAGTATCCTCTAATGCATAGATGGGTCTATTACACGCTTTGGCGTGAGACCGGCATGTTTCATCATAGGCCTACCTTTAAAATAAACGTTTTTTATTGATTGATAGATGGCTTGCTGTCTGGAATTCAAAAATCTAAATTATTTTGATTTTGTTTTATCATAAGTCTCAGCTGTTTGATCTACAGCTGTAATGGTTTCAGAGACACTAGATGAGGAATTAATGATGGGGTCAGATTCAGAATCTGACATCTCAGACAAAGACGACTCAGATTATTACTAGCATGTGCTACACTTACCGAGGAGCATGTCAGACCACACATCACATGAGGAATTGGCTGGAAGGATGCCCCCATCTATCAACCCAAATCATTGAAGCAATAGAGAGGTGTGCGGTGCCACAGGAGAGAAGCAAACAGGGTCGAATGAGAAGAATGTCAGCCAAATGCAACAGAAGAGTGAAATAAACAGGTAGTCTGCCTGAAAAAACAGTTGTTCTTACTCTTTTCTTCTGAAAGGGTGTTAAAAATGATAAATATTGCAGGCTCAATAACTCTCAAAAATTATAAAGTCTTGCATATATATGTAGCAAAAACGTATATATGTAGCAAAAACCCAATAATGAAAGGGTATAAGTTCCATCAGTGTGATCACCCCATATGGTGTCAAGGATTATATTTCATAAGCACTCATGGTATACTATGTGCAGTATGTGCAGCCATACAGTATCATTTTCAGTAGCATGAATCTGACCACATAGGGCCACATTTAACAAAAAGATTCAATACCTATAAGAAGTCCTTGGGCTGTATATAGCCAAGGCCAGACCTATTGTAGCTGTGGGTTAAATGTGATCTGAAAAAAAAGACTCAGTGAACAGCAGCAGAAGAATGTGACAGTGATGTTCTGTGGCTGCACCTTGATTCATGCTGGTATGAACACAGAAGTCTCTGGCCTGCCTTGCATCTGTCCGCCCACCCGCCCGGCCTTCCCTCCCTGGTGCTGGGTGCTGTCCAGGGTTGTACGTGACTCTCTGCCAGCTGGCGGCTGCCTGTCGCTCAGGGCAGAATCTCTACTTGCAGATGGACTCCACCTACAACTGGCCATGGACACACACACAATTAATCATAAATACCACACTTTGCCTGCTGCACTGTGCAATGATAAATCACACTCCAGCAATTGAGAAGCAGTTGTTTTTGTTACTGTTGTGTTTGTTTTAGCATTCTGCAAGGTATTTTTGACTGAAAATATTAGTCAAATATTTTTACATCTGTGGTGAAATAGAGATCATTTGATGTAAGTGGTTGCTGCAGGACTCCAGTGAAACATGCAAATGACTGCAGTCTCTGTGCCTTTCCTTTGCAGTGTGAATTTACATTTACACTATGGTGCAAACAGTGCGTGTTGTGTGTGTGGTTAAATTGACTGTATATGGGGCAGACTGTACTCTGTGTTCTGCTTTAAAACATAAAGTAATCTGTCTTCCTTTCTGCCTTCCTACTTTTTGTCCTAAACCTTTTTTGAGCTTTTCTATAAATTGAACTTCAAGCTTCACATAGAGCAAATCATTTCCATCTCAAGGGCTGATAATTGCACAGATATTCAAGAAACACAAAGATATGAAATAAAAGTATAATTGAATAAATAACCAGGTAAAATAAAGACCATCCATTATATTCTTTATATTGTCCATTTTGTATTTAACCAGTGAGTATTAAAGTATTAAAACCAACAATATGAACTTTAACAACAAAATGTTGTACATGTACAGGGTTTTTTTAATTTCTTGAAAAGTAATGGTTTTGGACATATAAGGTCTTTCGCCCTACAACAACAATACACTGTATGAAAGGTTTATATAACTCCTATTTTCTATTGCTATTATATCTTTTACTTTTCTACGTCTACTACTCATTCTGTGCCGTGTTCTATAGTATGCTGCTGTAACAAGTACGAGCTTGTAATATGAAACATTTGAGTTTTGTTTACAGTAGCTTAACACTGATCATACAATAACTTATGGGTGCCATTATAGGTGTCTGTTTTCAGTAACCAGGCCTCATTTCATCTGCCTCAGCTCCATGTGTTTGCCAATTTTTGGATTAGCTTTAGGAATTATCCTCTTCAGACCCTGAATATCTGCACCAAATATCACTGCAGTCCATCTAACAGCTATGAACCAATGGGGTGGGCAAGCCAGCATTGCCATCCATACAGCCATAGTTTATCAGAACACATAATGTGATGCAGAATGACTTGACAACATCCAAACAGCATATTTTCTAACAGGTTATGTTTGAGGCGTTTAATCAATAATAAATTAAGTAAAGCTGTAAAATACATAGGCTGAGTATTGATTCCAAGCAACCAAATAAAAGAGGAAGCAATAGGACATTAGTGTCCTTATAATCTTCTTGTGGCTATGTCACAGTGACTAGCCAAGCAAAGAAATAGACTTAAAGCTCCAGAGTTCAATTAAAGGAATGTTTTTTTTTTTGTGTGTCTCGGCTATTTCCGTGAATTTATTGCGAGTGTATTGTCTAATACACCTTTCCTCAGATCACATCTTCCATTAGGGACTGTCACATTTTTTTCTCAACAATGAAAGAGCAGCGTCTTTAATGTCTCCAAAAGGTCTAAAGACTGAAATATTGCCGGTGCAGAAATAAAACCGTCTAACTTTCCTCCTCCCACACACTCTTTATTTCTCAGAGATTTTGGATGTTAAGCCTGTGGCAGATTATCTTTTTTTCAGCTATTTAGGATGTTTTTTTTTCTGCCCTCATTAGGTTTCCACTGTGATTTATTTCAATGTTGGATCTAACAGTGGGTGGAAGCTCGGGAATACCTCTGAAACAGGTGCTTGTTCATTCCTAATATCAGAGAAAAGAACTTGTAGTTGGAGATAAACTTCGCCTCCAGGACAAGTTTATTAATGTGCGTGCGTGTGTGTTTTTGTGTGTTTGACTTGCTGTCATTGATATTCTCTAAATTATCCTTCAAAAAATGTGTAATATCTGGTGTGCAATTTTGTGCATATGGAGTGACAACTCTGTCTGTGTGTGTGTGAGCGCGGACTGGCATACACAAATGAGAGTTGCACAGTGATATTTCACCCTTATACTGGGTTACACTTTGGCACCTGACAGTGCCAAACATACACACACACACACACACACACACACACACACACACACACAACACACACACACACACACACACATATATGAATGCACATAGTATACCAAATGCAAGTGAAAAATTACCCCCCAGTCCAGCTGTCAAACATTCCTAGGTGTTAAATCGATGGAGGAGAGGCAGAATGGAGGGTGGTTTCTGTAGATAATACGATTTGGGAGCGGCTATTTTTAGAAACAACAGGAAGGTGGAAGGAGAGAGAGAGAGAGGAGAGAGAGGCTCAGATGACTGCAGTGCGTTGGCAGACAGGACTACGCAAACATGCACACATGCTGATGGGAAAACACTTATTCTCTCCTCTCCAACTTATTGTTACTTTCATCCTCTATCTTTCTTTCTCTCTCGACCCATCAACATTTTCTATCCTGTTGGACTTTCTCCTGAATACAGATCATACAGCAGGATCAGACAGAGAGAGTACGGACTGCACTGTTAACAGGTGGACAAGTTGGTGACTCAACCTGGCCTGACCTGATACATGTCTTTAAAAAAGAAAAGAAAAATACACAAGAATGACAGTAAATGCAAAACTATAGTGGGAGAGGTATTCACAGGAATATTAGTGGAATAGTTGCATGGCTCACTGATGCAGGTGGGGCGCGAAAGGCTGGCCCGTGTGGTCCGATCCAACAGACGAGCTACTGTAGCGCAAACTGCTGAAAAAACAGTTAATACTAGTTCTGATAGAAAGAGTGTGTCAGAACACATAGTGCACACAGTTTGTTGCTTATGGCGCTACATAACATTATGACCACCAGGGTGTGCAGGTGATCATAATGTTATGGCTGAATATACTTTGAAATTGGTAATCAACATTTTGCTTCTTCTGCTCTCTATTCATGAATATCCTCACAATAAAATGTTTGATTATATGTGTGCTGATATTGCAGTGTTTTAAGAAGCAATCACTTAGTCATTTACAAGTGGTAATATCACAATGTACTGTAAAAATGATCCTGTTAAAAGTTGTAGCAATAGATTATATTAGACAAACAACTGGAGTCACAGCGCTGCTGTTGGCTGAAAACTAATTTTGAACATGAGTATATTGTTCATGCTGGAAAGGCTGTCTGAAACCAGTCCAAACCTCTCTGCCACAACAGATCAATACACAGAAAGTACTATAGGACACTATATAAATATGATATAAAACCATCTGGAAAGCTTCTGTTGTTCCCAATAAGTAACGAAAAAAAAAAAAAAAAGTGAAAGAGATGGGATGTAATATGACAGAAAAACAATCTTGCAACTGTAAAAAAAAAAATATTTTACTTAAGTAGAGGAGAGGATCTGGAAAAATGAGGAAAAAATGCCTGGAAACCCTAATTTGTTGTCAAATGCTTTAAAATGTAACATTAATTTAGATTGGTTTTAAAATTAGCATAAATAAATTAACACATCCAATTTAAATGATGCCACATTTTAGACTGATGATATGCAGAAGTTTAATGAGAAAAATACATGGATTTGAAAAAAAATAACATTTTTAATGAGTGAAAATATCTTAATTTGGGGGCTTTTCCAAGCAAATATTCATACCTGTAACTGTTTGTGATTAAAGCAGCATATATTTCTGCCACCCGTTAAAGTCTCCATGCCATGCTCTTGCCACCCCATGAATATTTAGATCTGCCCCTGTTTTAGTCAAAGCACAGAAATATCTGATAATAAATAAATAAAAAAATGTATTGAATTCACCATGCATTTTAGTGGAGTAAAAACTACAGTATTTCCTTTCAGAAATATGGTAAAGCAGAAGTATGAAGTAGCAGAGAATGGAAATAGTTCAGTACCTCAAACTTTCACTTACATACAGTACTGAAGTAAATATATAATTTATACCAAAGTTTAACTGGCATGTGAAAAATAGATTCCATTCACATATGTCCTATAGTACATTTTGTTCTTAATCTGTGCAAATGAGTCTGCGACTTGTACCAGAGGTAATTTGGAGAGTATCTTCCCTGCATCTTGGGTGCCTTTCCATCTGTATTTGATGTGTCTGTGCACTGTCTGAACACAGTTCCAACACCCAGGATACTTGTTAATGCCAGATGCCAGCATGTAGACAGAGGGTCTATTCCTCTCAGTAGATCTGGGACAGAGAGACACAGAGAGATACTTCCTCTAAGGGCTGTAAGCCATGTAGTAAAACACTGGCACAGGCAGATGTCTCCAATTTTGTACCCAATTTAACAGCCCCTGTGATGCAAATGAGGTCAGCACAACCCAGACGCTCTCTGGGACTTCGACCTAAGGTAAAGGAAAAGAAAAATGAAAACAGACAACATTATAATTTGCAGGTTTTGATCTTATTTTCATTTAATGTGACAGCAGATAATTTTTTCAAGGTTGTTTCATGACCTATATAATAACAAACCAATATGGAATTGGCTCTGAATCATTGGCTGAGGTTGTAAATAAGGGATATGATTAATTAGGCCTAAAAATTAAGCTTATCTTATTTATAGAACGCTAAGCCAATAAGTTTCCTAAAGGCTTGCTCAGCTGTAATGAGGAATGGGCAGCATATTTACTGAAAAATCTATGTTTGGACATGTTGTCCCACTTATACTTAAAAGAGCTCTGGCTATCTTTTCAGAAAAGAAATGTTAAGGTTTTTTCTTTTTTTTCTTCATCTTTCTTTAAAATTAGACCATTAAAGGAGAAGTGGTAATGAGAAAAAATGGAGCCATACATTCCCTCGAGGCTTTCTGTTGCAGCTGAATACTGATTTTGTAGAAATTCAGAGACAGTTAATGTCACTGAGGGTATTATTTGGTTTACATTGTCCTGTTTTCATCTCATTTCTAGCTGACAGCTTTCAGAATACACAGTAATTATAATTTAAATGCTCAACATTTCAGGCCAGTAAAATGCTTTCGTTACTGATGAGAATCAGCAGTTTTCAAATGTGCCCATAAAGTATTTAGCCAATAAGTGTCCATCTTATGTCTGTGTACATTGTATGTATTATTTGTCTCTTTTGTTCTGCCAGGTTGTCTGTTATTGGACAGGTACGCTCTCAATATACGGCACAGAGGCCAACATGCTGGCTAGTAGATGATACTGACTGATTGTGATTTAGATCTGATTCCCAGTATTCCAAGCCAGAATCATCAATATCTGAAACCCCCAGAGCGTTGTTTGTAGAGGTAGGTTGGGTAAGAGCCTACAGTCACTCTAGCAGCTCTGCAAGTCTCAGCATGCTAACATGCTCAGAATGAGAATGCTAACATACTGATGTTTAGCTGGTATAAAGTTTACAATGTTGACCAGCCTAATTTAGCGTGTTGGCATGCTAAAATTAGTGAGGTAGCTATTAAATAAACACAGTCATTAGTTTTGCTGCAGTTTGGTCATGAAGTTTGACCCAATGGGGGCGCTCCATCCAAAGGTCAGGCTATCACCAATGTCATAGAAAAGATGGTTTTTGTATTTTACATTTTTCTAACAGTTCTGACGTAGCATTTTATTTAACTCACGTGACTGATGAGATGTTTCTCTTCATCACTTCCATAGCTCTATAATCCACAGTCACTGCACACAGATCCGATGTAACCTTCCTTACATGAAACAAATGTCCCATTTCCATTGTGCTTTCTGCATTGTTTTTCACCATTTGAGGTTTGACTGGTGCTCCTTTAATTATGTTTTGTTGCACCACCTTCTTCTTGCTGTTGCTTCTCTCAATGAACCAACTTTTAATTATTGCATACTTTTAGTAAATGGTAACAAGCATTCATTTACATTTTCTTTGGCAGATTTACACAAAATTTGATTCAATTAGCAACACATTTAGATGGAAATACAGCTAATGGGCACAATGTAGAAGAGAGGTGTTGATTCATTTTTGCAATAAATCCTGTTGATATAGCAAAACTAATAACAAGACTTAGTATTGGTATTATTTATATTAAATTATCCATGTGTCAACGTCTACAAGCATGGCATGCATAGACTTACAGTTTATAACCCAGATGTCAATAAAAGGCAACTGGAACATATATTTATGATGTTTGCAACTGACAAGCAGAACTTAAACTAGGGTACATGTGCATACACACATTCACAAAGAACTTTTGAGACGTAACGCAGACACTGAGTCAGAGTTGAGAGCAGACAGCAGCCTTTTAAACCAGCAGATCAAAGATCCATCCAGCTCCATAATAAATACATTTAACTCTTCTATATAAGAGGAAGACAGACAAACAGAGATGTGTGTGTATTGGAGATGGCAGTGCAGAGGAACACATATGAGGCTAAATTAATGAGGTTTCAATACAAATGTTAATCTTACCTGATGGCTGATGAGGAACCAAAAAGTACCTCTCAGTGGGATGTATACAGTCTTATATATTTAACCTCAGCACACATTTAACTTTGGCTCTAAGGGGGTGAAGTGTGTTATTAAGGTAAAAAAAAAACCTTGCTGGGATGTTTAAAACAGCATGCACACTAAAAAAAAAAGAGTCTTCGGTCCAATGTAACACGGTCGGAATAAAATCATACATGAGGCACTAAGCATTAAATAGAGTTGTCGTTGAATTTAAGGTTTTGCAGAATGGTTGGAAATGATTTGGTAAGCTCCAATTGTAGCAGTAATAATCTCTCATAGGAGAGGGCCATACTAAGTACAAAACAGAAAGAATGGCAGAGCAAGCCAAGAAAGTTGTGTAAGCACAAAAAGCAAGCAAGGACACACACACACACACACACACACACACACACACACACACACACACACACAGGCAAAGTCCTTTCCTATAGAAAAGGGTCATTCAATATTGATGAAACTTCTGCACTTCAATCACAGCCAGAGCCGGAATGCCTTCCAACATGTTGTCATCAGTTGCATCTCAGACATATGTAAGTGTAGTTGGAATTTAAAGGTACAATGTGGAGTTTTTGACCACTAGTAGTGGTAGTGCAATGTTTTCATGAGTGGGTCACCAGTTTGTTTGTATCATTCATGTGGACCAGCATGCAGGTGGCACAATACACAGTCCTGTTGCCAACTGCATGCTATACTGCTGATCCACAGCTGGTGGTGGCAGGGCGCCAAGAAGTGTAACCGTACACTAACAAAGGCAGAGAAAGAGACAGCAGGCCAGCAAACACGGATTTTAAAATGCAATATATTTCTTTTCTTTGTAAGGGATAGGGACAGCCGACAGTAAAAAGGGGGGAGAGAGAAAGACTGAGAGGGATGACGTGCAGCAAAGGGCCCCAGGTTGCAATCAAACCTGGGTCGCTGCAATTAGGACCACTGACAGTATGCCATTAGATTAGGTTTACAGTCAAGTATAGTGCAAGTGTCTTAAGCCTTCCTTATTTCTAATGGCCAGTAAGGGAAAGCATTGGCTCCAAGAAAGAAGTCCAATAGTATGGAGTCTAATGAGGAAATAATCCTACTTGATTTATTACTTCAGTTCCTAATGAGTTCATGGTCTCAATTCACACTTGGTAAGGACTACAGCCTAAATACATCGGGGGCACACTCTGCCAGCTACTAGGGTGCTCCAACAATGCCAGATTTTGTATTTTGTATTCAGCAATTTTTAAACTTTCTGAATGTAGTATGAGGAAGGAAATGCATTCAACATAGTTCAAGGATACACTGATTGTAAACTTCACCTTCAACCGAAGAGGGCTCAAATGTATCATCCCTTCCTCCTTCTCTTTCTCTCTCCCAAGTATTGGCTCCAGTAGTGCATTAGCTTGTGAAACTCCAGTGTCCCCTGCAGAGCCGTTTTGTCAGGCTGCTGTCCCTGCAGGATGACGTTGTGACTAGTGGCCACTCGTACAGGATGTGTATGATGCCAATGTCCTCCTTTCTATTCTCCCCTGCATTCCTCTGCACACCTGTCAGATCACTGTCTGCTTTATGCACCTATTAATTGAGTCATAATACAAATGAACGGCACCCACCAAATCCCTGATGCACTAATCACAGTGCAGCACATAGAAAGGTGTGCTCCCGGTTCAACCCGAACTCAATGATAAATCGGAGATAATACTTTCTCCACACACCTGACATCACCCTTTACCCCACGAAAACTACTTACCTTTAATTATATTTCTTGGACAGTATCATGTCTTTTGGAGTTAAGCGCCTCATAGTACAAAACAGAAATGCTGAAAATAAAGTTTTGGGTGTAAACACCATTATAGATGGCAAGATTTGGAGGCAGGGAATGGGGCAATTAGCAGGGAGTTGTGTCCATTCATTATTCTGTTATTCCTTTATAACTCTGTGTGCTGTGTGAATAGATTTTTTGACAGTCTCAATTCTCCCTGAAGGCTAAATTGCCCATTTCCATTTCCTCTAAAAGTTTCTTGTGTCATAGCTACACGCAATTACGGGGGAAATTCTCCAGGCAAAAAGTCAAGAAAGTTTATTTCTATTAATCTCAGCTACAGTCATAGAAGCTTTCACGTGCTCACATTTGACACAATTAATAAATAAACATATAACAAACTGTGATACGGGGCAAGAAATCTATTCAGTTTTATTTAATCAGAAGAAAAAGAAAAACACATGCATGAAAGTTTAGTCTGCATTTACATTAGCATATTATAATAGATCACATGAAATGGGATTCCAGCAATCTTATTACAACAATGAGGAAAAATGTATTACATCATTGATTACAAATTAATGTGGGGAATCAGTCATTTGGAAAGAGCTGTGTTATTCAGTCTGATGTTTTATTCTGTGGAGAGCTTAGATCAGAGTCAAGAAATGTCTTTATTGCTCTAACTTTGTGTGTATTGTGTCTTTCTGTGAGTGTGAGTGTGTGTGAGTGTGTGTGGCATCTTGAAAATGCAGAGTTCATCCCTCCAGCTGTTATTTGGTGCTAAAATTAGTCGCATTGGTTCCAACAACAGCAAACATTGAGAATTAAAGGGAAAAGGGGATCAGAGACGAGAGAGAAGCAGGGAGACAGACAAACGATAAAAGGGATAGAAAGAAAGAAAGATGGTGAAAGAGGAAAAGAAAAAGAATAGAAATGTGGATAGTGGCAGACAGACAGAGGGAAGAAATGAGGAGGACAGAGAGAGGGAGAGGAGGGAGTGTGTGATGCATAATGCAAAAGTCTGCTTTCCAGTCTTAATGTTGCCCGGAGTGATTCACAACAAACAAGACCACCAGCTCAGCGTGGGACACACACACACACACACACACACACACACACACACACACACACACACACACACACACACACACACACAGAGAGAGACTCACATAGAAACTCTTGTATTTAAAATGATAATAAGTCCAATTCAAAACTGCTAATGGAATATAGAGAAAAACAACGTACATTGGAAAGGAACTCACCACAGACCCATGCAGAGAGAGTCGAGGGGAGCCGGTAATAGTGTACAGGAAGTCTTAGACAAAGCAAGAACAGTTTGCAAATGTTTTATTTATTAATTGTATTTCAACTACCAGGCTACTCAGACTTTTATGGCCTGTTTCATCAGGGAAGGTACCTGCAGAAGTTTATTAATTAATATTAACCCCATAGCCTTTTCAATCCTAATCATGCCGTTGTTGAAATAGTCACTCCACAGTGTAGTGGTAGTAGTTAAATGTGCAGAATCAGTGCTGAAGACAAATGTTTTGTTTAATCTCTATGAGTGAAAAATGTTTTGATCACATTCCAACCATGAGCAAATGAAACAGCTACTTCAGGGAATTATTGTGTTGTAGCCATAGTATGCTATTTTTTATCTCGAGCTCTGGACTCGCTACATTTCAAGTAGCATCCACAACAGAATATGACATGATCATGATAAACTGATCGTGAGTCAGGAGATTTTTATTTCTTACATTTTGGGCTTGAGTTTATCCAATTTACTCCAAGTGACAGTTACATAAAAAAAATATATATATTCTATGTTCTGTGGCACAGCCTACATTGAGTATGTAAAAAGTCACATACATAGGGGCACCCGGATATCTCACCTGGTAGAGTTGGCTGAGTCCTTTCTGCTGCGGCCCAGGGTACGAATCCGACCTGCGGCCCTTTGCTGTGTGTTATCCCCGCTCTCCTTGCACTCTTCAGCTGTCCCTATCAATTAAAGGCACTAAAAGCCCAAACAAATATTTAAACACAAAGAAAATAAATTCATGGAGGCCAGAGAGGGTGAAAGTTGAGTCATTGTAAAACAGAAACAAGGAGGACAGATGAGAGAGAGGAATAAAAAGAGAGGAGCTCAGAGGGGTCGAGTGTCGGCAAGAGTATATATCAGCAGGAAGTCACAGGTACATACTCAAGGGCTAAACACATACTCCCTCTCTTTCTCACACACACACACACACAAACTACCCCTTAGGCTCTCCCAAAGACAGACGCGAGCAAGCACAAAATATATTCAGATTTTCACAAACACACACACACACACACACACACCGAGAGAGAGAGAGAGAGAGAGAGAGAGAGAGAGAGAGAACCGAACAAACACACACATAACAAATCTCACAGAGAAAATAAGAGTTTTGGTCTCCTACTGCTTCACTGATAGACTATTACAATACAACAATGTATCACTCTCAAACTCAACTGACTGTAAAATAACCAAATCGTGCCTCCATCCAAATATTGCCTCCTCTCAGCCTATTTTTTTACTCACCACCCTCAGATAATACCGACCGGGCATGACACCTGATTGTTAGATTTGCCTGAAAGTTTTGTCTGCAGGGGAAAGAGTAAATTTACCCAGTTTGAATCCAGGCACAGCGCTATTACTGAGCCTGGGTCTGGGGGCAAGACAAAATTTACTCAATTACTTATTTATCGCTCTCTGTTTCCTTTCCATTTCCTCTCTCAAAACTATTGCATACTCCAGGCCAGAGGTGTCTATCTAGAAGGAGATCTGCCACTGAAATCTGCAAATCCCCCAGTTCCCAATGCATCCTGATAGAATGTTCAATGAGACAATGCTGCCAGACAACAAATACAGTTCTAGCCAGTGAGCTGTCAGGTTCCTGGGGAATAATGTTTTGCAAATGTAAAATATTAAATCATTTAGATGGGTTTTTTGTTTTGTTTTTTTGTATAGTTTTTTATTAGTAAAACATTGATTGAATCATTTTAGTGTTGCACAGACAAGAAAAGATCATCTTAAATCAAAAGAACAGCAGTGCAGTGTTAAAGATTTCGCTCGTAGAGATAACAAACATTTATTGTTTTGGTTCACTCTTACCATTTTCATACCCAGCAGCAGCAGCAGCAGCAGTTTTTCATCTGATGTATGCTACCTGCCTAGCAACAAACGCCAAACAGACACAGCAAAAAAGTCCCCAAAAAGTTAATGCTGGTTCTGATAGAAAGACGTCAGATCACACAGTCTGCACAGCATCACAGTCTGTTGTGTATGGGGCTGCATAACAGTATGACCACTAGGGTACCCAGGTGGTCATACCGTTATGGCTGATCGTTGTACATCCAAAGAGTTCTCTATCAAAAAGTGTATAGGGGGATTTCCACCCTTCCATGGCAGTCTGGTGAATAAAATATAGATGTTCTGCACTATAGAAGACTTAACCTGCGCTGAACGGTTTTATTTTTCATTTGTCATTGATATCTCTTAATTTCTGTACAATATGAAAATCAACTAGACTTGTGAAACTTTTTAATGAACACTGTACATCTCATGAAGATTTGATCTGATTTTTATATCATATTGAAATTAATGGAAGCCAGTGGCTGGTTAGAATGGGTGGAAAGTACATTTATATCCAAAACACAGTAGCATGGTACGCAAGATCATGGTACGCAAGATGACTAGCTGAGATGTAAAGTAGGTGTGGACTGAAGTAAAATGGATAAATCACACACAACAATTGGTATGGTCCTTTAAGACCAAGTTTCCCATAAATCCTTTGCCATCCCATCCCTTCCACTCTTGACATCATTCACTTTACTTCCACTCCTTCAAATAATTGTTATTGGGAGAAACCCTGAAAGCTTCAGCTGTGTTTTGGAAGAGCTGCACTCTCCTCTTGTTTTTCACCATAAAGCACTTGAAATGATTTCCTGCCAAATCCAACCTGGTGGGATACTGTTAAATACAGTGCAGCAGCAGAGACTGTCAATCATCCTGGCAACTAATTTGTGCTAAAATTTTTACCAATATTTCGAAATTGAATGTGGTAATGATTTATTGATGTTACAATGCAATGAATAGCACTTTTAAAAATGAACCAGTGGGTCCAAAATACGCCCTGCCTGTCCTGCTCGCATGACAAAAGAGATAATATGTTTAAATTAGCCCTGGTCGCAGGCTGAGAGGACACATTCGCCTTCTAGGTCTCAGGCTGAAAAGTTTAAGAACCCCTCTTGTATTGCATTTTCTTTTCTTCCCATTTCTCTTTCATGACTGTTAGCAGTTGTAGCTCGGGCACAGCACCTGCGTACACCAACAATAACAGAATCATGCATGCCATATCGTTTATTTCCTTTTACTGCTGACCTTGGACTGTTTTACTGATATTCTTACATTTTATTCAGCAGAGTGGAAAAGAAACAAAAAAATAAAGCGAAAAATAAAAAGTACACAACCCCACCAATCTGATAAATATGCATTTTCCTCTCCTATGTTGCTGCAGAAAAGGAGCAGCGGGACAAACAAAGCATGATGAGTTGCCAGCTCTTTTAATTAGCACAAGCTCAACACACCGTTGTGCAGCAGTGATGCCAAACTACAGGATGTTAAAGAATGAACAGTCATGATAAAGTGTGAGGCTTGTTTAGGGAGCATAACACAACCTGCATAACCACAAAAATCATAACCCCCCCCCCACACCGGTATTACTCATACGCAGTTAATTAGTAGATCATAATATATGCAAATGTTGTGAAAACAACAAACAGAGCAGCGGTCTCAAAGAAAGAATAGGAATTATAATGAGATTTGTTTACCTGAAAAAACAAATTGAATCAACATATCCCACACAGCCATATCGCGCATTCCTATAAGCTTGTTTACTTAATCTGTAGATAATTACATGCAAAAATGGTTCTCAAAGCCACAATACCATATGATTTATTTAACATTGCTCAAGGTGTAATTGGATAATGCAGACTTTCAGATTTTAAACAGACTTACAACACAAAGCTACGCTAAGCTAAGCTATGTGTATCCATTCATTTTAGTTAAAGGAACTATTTTCTGTGTTTTTCTATTTCTTTTCAACAGCGGACGTTTTGACTGGTCATAACCAATTGCATTAACACTGGCCCAGTTGCCAGAGATAGATATAGTACAAACAATGCTCACTAACAGGTTTGTTATAAAACCTCAACTGTCTTCTTATGAGACATGTACTTAGTGAAGAAAGAAGCCAAACTGTATAAAAAAAATGCCAAACTTTTTTTCCTTTGATGCAAAGACCTCATGTTCATGTATCAGATTTCTGCTGTTTCCCCACTGAGAGTCACTGGAACCCAGATTTAGCTTCGGACTGCATAGGAAAATAAAATAATAATAAACATAGAAAGAAAAAAAAAACTGTTGCCAGACTTATTCAGGCTTTTGTACCTGTTTTTCCAAGTTCTGATGTGACGCATTCTTCCCTTAAACACATGTGCTGCGTTTTTCAGTTTGCGAGTGTCTCTCGCCTCATTGCATATGCATGTGAAGGAGGATCATGCAAATGATACTGTAGGAGGATAACAGAGGTTGATTATGCATTCTGCGGGATTTACTGAGGTTAAACTATTTGATACTGTCAGTTTTGTGGGGGAAATTTCCTGCCTCTAAAAGGGTAGCGTTAACAAAGATTGGATTTCAAGAGCCATAATGGGAAAAGAAGGGTACATGAAGGTTAAACTTCTATATAACTAATTGTGTTAATCTTAACTATGAACAAAAAATAAGCAATTATTCATTCATTCATTGTTCATTAAGCATTGTAATATAAACAAATAGTAGATGGGAAGTTTGTTTTGTGTTCTTTTCAGACATTTAAGTAGTTTAGATGCATTTAGCTTTGTATTGCCAACCATATCAACACTATCTCCCCCTCCACCCACACTTGTCCTTAGCTCTCTCTCTCTCTCTCTCTCTCTCTCTCTCTCTCTCTCTCTCTCTCTCTCTCTCTCTCTCTCCACCAGTTGCAGTGTTGTGTGAGTTAATAATGTTTTGAGTAGTAACAGTGTTTCTCAGGTGTAGTTGGCCAGAGTAAATGTCTTCTAATGAAGATCAGTCCGTTATCACTTCTTTTCTGAGCTTAGTGATCACATAGAAATCCCACCTCAGGTCTGCTCCTTTGAGATCCTCTTCACTGAGTGTGTCTGAAGGGCAGTGCCAGGATCAGTCCAGGAGCTGACTTTGTAATGAGCTGCTGTCTTAGTAAATCAGACACTGAATAGAAACAGATTCACACAAACTCAGTGTAAATTGCAGCAAGCATTTGTGCAACGTCACTTTCTTAGTAAAGCTGGCGCTGTATATCCAGCAAAAGCTCTACCAGCACAGCAACCAGAAACCTGAAATCTGTTTCTGTGAATGTAAAACACACATGCAGACTGACAGCTGCGCAGACCTCACTAAGGTACTCCTGCAGATGCTGGTTTTAGATTTCCACAGAGTCAAATTCTCCCTCTCACATCCCTAGAAAGACTTTAGTATTGTTGCCTGTGTCACATCTCCAGAGAGCCTAACTGTTTAGATCTTTCAGCTTTAATTCTATAAATGCTTTCACCTTCGCCAGTGGATTTTCCCAAACTGGTTAACCCAAGAATAGTAGCATTGTGTCAGTCAAGAGTATTTGGGTCTTTCAACTGAAATTAAAAACATTAAACACACCAAGGCCAAGGTGCACTGGAAGCTCACCTGCTAGAACTAGACCCCCATATACTAAAGGCTAAGTCCTTGCTGCTCTGGCCATGGGTTTGATGCCAACTTCCAGCCCTTTGCTATGTGTCACACACTCTCTCCCCCTTGTGAGAGCCCCGTCAATCTTGAGGTGTCCAGTCAATGAAAGGAAAAACGTAACTCAACGTAACTAGAGTTTGTCTTCAAATTGCTGCTTTGTTTAAATTAGGTTGGAAAATAGGAAGTGAGCATTTTGTTGACCTTCTCCCTCTGTGAACTTTGTGGATCACACTACCCTTTTCTTTACTCCTGATGGACAAGATTCCCAGATGCATTCTCACATAACATCCACTCACTTTTATTTTGGTGGAATTCTATAAATTTGCTTAAAACTTATGCAGCAAGTTAATGCAAACTGTTTCCCAACCCAGAAAGTCCCGATAGCTTCTTCTTTTATTGATTTTGTCCCCCCTTATAATCACGCTGAGATGTAGTTCATTTGAGTTCAGTCTTATCAATGTCAGCATGAATAATTAAATCTGTGTGGTCAAACCTTTAGCTGGAGTAAAAGCGCATCCTTCCTGTTGAAATGTCCTTGAGCAAGTCAATAAATCCACCAGCTGTGACCTCTGACGTCCCCTTAGAAAGAAAAAGAAAAACTGTACATGTGATGAGTCATATTTGATCCATAAACCCCCATCATGAATGCTGATAGCGTGGAGGTGATTCATATCAAACATTTGCATTGTTCGTGAATGGAAACAGTGGAGCGTTTCAAATATGACCAGCGAAGATAAAACTATTTTCTCAATTTGTCTTTGGCTGATAAGAGAGAGTGACGCGCAGGGCAGAGATCTGCTTTTCTAGATCTGCTTCTGTGTGTTTCCCTTTTTCCTCCACCAACCCTCTGCCGTCTCCCATCCGCCTACATTTACATGTGACTCCTGTTGTGCGTGTGGCCTCCTGATACATATGTCTGCACTGTCCTGCAACCTTGCACATGTGCGTGTGCGTACAGGAAGTTGCTGTATTTGTTTCTCTGTTTGCCGCAAGCCTTTTTTTGCCTGTGTGTTTAACAGAAACTGTTTTGGCAGCATCCTTCCTCCCTCGCTCCCTCCCCCTCTCATGCACGCATCCACTGTTTTTTCCTCCCTCTCTGCCTGTCTTTCCTGAGCTTTTTCGTTCTGTCGCCCCTTACCTTTCCTAACCTCTCTTTCTGTTTCCCCCCTGTGGGCAGTAATAGTGAAAGTACAGGATGGAAGACAATTAAAATAATCCTCCCCTCGCTGCCTATACTCAACACCACTCGTCTACCAGATTTTGCCTCCTTTTTCTTTTCCTGTGGCAAAAAAGAAGCAAAATATTTACAAAAACAAATTTTCCTACTGGCCTTGAGTGCGATTTCTCTACCATCATCAAGTTTCTCCTTCCTTTCTTTGCTTTATTCTGTAATTCCATCCCCCCCCCATCTCATCTCGTTCTTTCTCTGCCTCTCTGCCTCTCACCTCCTCTTTTTTCTTTTTCCCCCATCATCGTTTCCTCAGTGTTCTCTAATTATTCGACTCTGTCGCTACTTCAAAGTGGCCCGTTAGCTGATTGAAGCTCGTTAAGGAGAGAAAACGAGCTGGGGAATTTCATAATGGCTGCCGACGTTCGTTAGCAGAAGATCTTGAAGATGAAGAGAGTGTGTGTGTGTGTATGTGTGTGTGTGTGTGAGAGAGAGAGAGAGAGAGAGCGAGAGAGGTGGCTTGTTGATGAGATGGATCGGCGGGTGTGTTTTGGGATTTTATGTGAAGGGTGATGGATAGGTGTGTGTGGATGGATGTAGCAGGCTTTTTGTTTGAGTGCATGTGTGTGGTCCAGATATCTGTGTGTGTGTGTGTGTGTGTGTGTGTGTGTGTGTGTGTGTGTGTGTGTGCGGTATTACTTTTTTGTTTAGTGCGTGGGCTTGTGTCCATCCTCTTTGCAATGTCCTTGTTTAATGCATATCTGTCTGCCTGCTGCTTTGTGTGTGTGTGTGTGTGTGTGCCCTCTCGATTACCCTTGAAATATGAAGCAGCTTTGACTAAAAGGTCAAAAACTCCCTGTAGAGCAGAGATGTGGAAATTCCAACAAAAGTACTGAATGCTCGAGTTTTTCAAACGTAACAGGTCCCAATCCAATCACTGCGGAGCATGGGGGCGAGCGGCGGATAATTTCACACTACTTATCACCAGCTGGAGAATGCAGTTTTAGTTCGAGATGCAACCCGACAGTGATAAGAATATTTAAAGGGAGTTTTACTCTGGATTTGTTTTTTTATATATATGTATGTTTGAAGTGCCTGACAAACAATGATTAGGTTTCTAACATTTAAGGTTTGATTAAAGTTAAGGTACTTTAATCTACCAATTTAACAAAATTTAAATACCTTCTTCTTAAAAATGACCATAACATGGATACGTTCACATCAACTTTATGGTTATGTCCAAGCAACATAAAGCACACTGATCATGTGAAAATTGAAATTGTTTGTAACAAAACTCATGTTGTTTAAACTAGCCTACTCACTCTATTAAAGACATATTATTTCATAATATGGATTTTTAACTAATTGCTGATTTTCTTTTAATCTTATTGCTGCCCTATTGTGTATTGTATGTTTTATTGTTGACTGTAATGATGTTGTATTACTTTGTTGTTGTTTTTATTGTTGTTTTATTTGACGGTGAGGTGACCTTGACTGCCATTTTATTTTTTGGCAATATTTAACCACACCACACTGTTTCCATAAGAGTCACTTAAAGCATTTCACAATATGCTATTGTCAGACTCACTGTCTAAAAAAAGGATCAGCACTAATATAGCAGAACCAGATAGATCTTTTTTTTTTCATGCGTTGTTCCTTCTGTCAAAATCTGGCACCTACATTACTCACACTGCAGCTCGACTGCTGTTTTTTGTTTTTGGTGAAAAAACAAGTCTCAGACATCAGGAGAGGTCAAGACAATATAATTGGTGGCAATCTTATCATGCAAGTGAATATTACTAAATGCAAATGGAAGTAAACACTGATGATATCCATCTTAACGTGTCAATTACCTTTGGGAGGGAGAAAACAAATCATTTTCCATACAGCCAGTTTAGCACTGTTAAAGAACAGCTGGTGCCTAGCCAACAGCTTAGCTCATGTATGCACCTCAATGGAACAATGTGTTAGCACATGTCATGGTGTTAACAGGCATAAAGGATCTAACAGTGGCACCCTGGAGTGAGATAATTACACTTCTTTGTGATAGAAATCAACATGTTTCTTGCCATGACTGTATACAGGGACTTGCTTCCAAGTAACAGATTTTCACTTTTGTTCAAAATAATCTCAAAATAAATAACTTTGCATATGAAGCAAGTGAAACTATTTCATTCTGTTGAAATGTGTTTTTTAACTTTTACAAAAAAGTTATACCATTTAAAAACTCAAAAATGGCATTGAAAAATTGCTTCAGTGCTACCATCCATGTTCATCAATTTTCTGGACTATTTCAGTTTTGTGAAAGTGTCTTCTTCAGCTGACATTTGGCTGAGACATTCATCATTGCAGGACACAAGAGTGGGTTTCTGTCAGAGTGGACTGATGCTAATTAACACACAGCATGTTTCTCTGGATCTCTGGATGTACTGGACAGCGCAGTGCAACTTGTGGACACCAAGTCATTATACATGCACATGTGATTAGATAGTAGCCAATTTTCAACTCTGAATTCAGCAGATGAAGCTGTGGTAATAAAGTCAGTTGACATGTAGGTCAAACAGGAAGTTAAAACTCAGTGACAGACTGCACTAATTGACTTGTTGGAGTAAAACCTTTTTTAAGATTTAAATAAGATAAACTTGCTCTCCTGAATGAAGCCAAAACATTATTAGGATGTTGATGCTTTCTGGTGTTCATCAACAAGGTGACTTATTAATGGGCCGCCAAAAAGAAAATGTCAACATAGAACTTCTTTTTCTAATACAGGACGGGATGTCCAGACAGATGTGTTGAAAATCAGAAGTTGTGTTCTCTGAAATGTTTGAAATAAATAATTTTGAACTGTCAGGTAATGCTGCAAAATTCAACCTATTCCATCCGGTTCTCTTTAAGCATCTACAAACACCTGCATCACATGTTTTGACAGCATTGCAAATAACACATCCTTTAAACACCAGAAGTAACACCAGCTTCAAATGGCACTGAAGGAAGCTGCAGTAGATTTTTGTTGTGGGTGACTCAGCCTGACACAACCTGTCCCAGAACATGACAACAGAAACTATATTTGTCGTCTGCCCAGAGTCTGCATGTAGACTAATAAACAACAAAGGGGAAAAAAGTTAAACTTTTTACTTTTTTTTTCCCTTTGGCTGCCTGTTATAACAGGTAGATTCCATGAATCTCAATTAAAAACCAAACTGATGCAGGGCATGGATAGCCTTCAAATAACAGAAAGACAAAGCATCACTCCCTTATGTTGTGTGAATACACCTAAAATAGGAACACAAAGAGAACTAGGTCCCAGTGAGAAACATATCCAAAATCACTTAAAAGCAAACAGTTTTTCCTTAAGTCACATTTGATGCCTATTGTCCAACTTCTGCACTTGTTTATTAATGTCTCTGAATTATTGCTATTCGAGTTTCCTGGTCTTAGCTTTTAGCTTGAGAAGTTCACCCATGAGTCAGGGTGTGAGTCACCAATCTCTCTAAGTCGTGTCGGGTGATTCAGCTGATGTAAGCTGTGTACATTTCCTTAAATTATGTTTAAAACCCAACTGAAATGCTCAGGCTAACAGGGAATGTGTGGGCAGAGAGAGTCTGTGAGTAATGCTCCCCAGCTTCCCTTAATTCCGTCAAGGTGACTTTGAACAAGCCACTGAACCCCCAGCTGCTCTGCTGAAGTTGCTCACTGGTCAACTGTAAAAGGCTGTCTGGGAATGTATGCGACTGATAGAAAGGCATATCTTAGTGACAGGGCCACAGAGAGTTGAAGCTCTTTGAAATGTTGTTTTGGAAAGGCAAACCTGCTTCAGTGGACCCAAAATGTAGTTCAGAACTTGATATTAGCATTCTGCTGCCACTTTGTCGAATGTAGTCAACATTCATACATAAAGATGGATTACTTAGTAAATCCAACCTTACTGCAGTTAGAAGTCTCTGGAGTTCGTTTTAATTCAAGTTTGTTTGGAGGTACTGAACTGGAGTGACTGAGCATAAGAAACTAATCGAAAGCCACATTTAAAGTGTAACTTCACTGACTTGCCAATTAACCTAACTTGTATCTTTGTACTATGGGATGAAAACATGCAAACAGATCCAACCATCGCACAAAATTGAAATTGTGAAATGCATATTTTCTAATATACTCCCAAAAGGTAGCTTCAGGAAGCTTATTTCTTAAATATCAGTTACAAAACAAGCAACAAAGTAAAAAAAGCTTAACACTTACAGACTTACTAAGAGTTTAGAGCCAAGCTAGCAGCTCTGTAAGGCTGTACTTTACAAGATACAAGATAATTGTAGAATCCATCTTATGAACCCTTAAGTCAAGTGCAGTTGATTTTATATCTGTTTAAAATCACAAATTTGCCTCAAAGGGCTTTAGACTACGTACAGCATATGGTACCCTCTATCCTTTGACCTTTGATTGAATATGGACACCTTAGGATCCCTCTCCCAAGACAAACATTGAGTCAGTCTTGTCTTCTAGGTTTTACCAAGCACCTATGGGTAAACGATTGGAGTTCATCATTCACACAGAGGGACAAGAGACAGGAGGTGCTGGGAGAGGATTAAGCATTTAAGTGCAGACAACATAGGATGAGAGAACAGCTAAAAGCAAAGGCAAAACACTGGCTTAGTCACATTGAGGATGAAGACCAGGATCCGAGATTCCTAGGTTGACTCATTAAAAGCGGCCAACTGACCCAAAACCCTTGGTCGTAGAGACTTCTCCTTACACAGCAATGCTAACGGCCTTCTGGTTGTAGGTTTATATCTAGAAGACAAATGTGATTTTTTTTATATTTATCTTGCCTGAAATCCAAGACAGCTACCTTAGCTTAGCATAAAGATAGCAAACCAAAAAATAAAAACATCCCTAAATGTCAAACTATTCTTTTAAGAGTCAAGTTTATAGAAACAGTCAACATTTTTAACTCCCAATTGGTCAATGAGGCCCTGGTTTTTATAGTTTTAAAGTTGCACTGAAACCCCCAACATGAAGCCGTATACCCCTCTCTCAACATTTTGAACCTATTATTGATTACCATAAAATAATCTTGAAATCATATTTTCTTGACTTCTAACAGCACTTCATAAGAGGTTGTTCCCACAGCTCACACGTTTTCTACAGCAGGAAGTGCTGCTGTGAATTATAGCATTGACAGAAACAGAGATGTGAGGTTATAGAATATAGTGGTATCTCATGGTGAGGCTGCAGATTGTAACCAACCGATAACCCCTCCTTCCATGATTCGGAGAACATGGCGTACATTCAAACTGTCCTGATTTTACTGGAAGACTCCCAGTGCCCTCCCGTGGTTTCCTCCCAGGGGCCCCAATTCACTGGTATTTTCCCCAGTTTAGGCAAAATGTCTCTGTACAGTATGTATAACTGCTGAAATATATGTGCTACAGATGTGTCGTGTCACATAGGCCTGGATGGAGGTTTTTTTTAATACAGACTATACATGTTTTCTGCTTCAGTTGAATATAATGGAGGTGCTCTGCTGCAGGAATGCACTGCGTCCATGCCACATCTATATTGTCTATAAAACCTAAGACTCTAAAAGTCCACTGTTTCCACCTGGACAACAATACAGCTACACCAAATACAGTTTACTGGCATGCACATGAAGCCGAAGAGAGCTCTCACACCTCGTCATCCCAAGAAACAAACTCTGGGTCAGTGGCAAAAGTAACGAAAGCAAACGCATGAATGTTATATTCCCTTTTGGCCAGTAGATGCCTAAATCTCACACACTGATCCTTTTACATGACCCGCCTGTCCTTTTTTTCTCTGGAGTTTAGTGTGTGCCAGTCACTGGTCTGTGTATTGAGCCAACAGTTCACCCTCGGTGACAAATCAGCTGTGAACATGAAGTCATCTTCCTCTTTAAAAGCCTCCAAGTCACACAGCTGAACTGTAGAATATATTTAACTCAAATAAATAACAGTAATCTGCCCTTCCTTTGCTGTTGAACCCGTCTTCCTTAGCAGCAAGGGGAATGGTTCCTTTCTGTGTCCAACATAAGTGTTACTTGATCTGTCAGCAGTGGCTATGCTTTAAATATCTGCTTGTCACATTTTGCATATGAGCTTTCTGCAACAGCATGAAAACAGGCCTCTGAAATGTGTCATCGTTCGTCTCATCCCACTTATTCCGGCCCGCTAAATGCCAGGCGTGTTGACCCTTGAGTCCTTGAGTGGGCGAATGTTTTGACTTGATAAATGAAAGCACCCCAAACTCCCCACAGAGCTGTTTAACCTTTATTTTTTTTAAGATGTATAATTATGCAATGAACAGTTCAGAAACACAGCACAGGAAGTGATAATTGAGCTTACATTTTTTGCTTTCTTTTGCACTTGACCTCTTACACAATGTTTTACCGTCACCTTGCTATTTTCATGCTATTAACCTCCAACACTGACAAACAAGAGGAAAAAGGTGCAATAGAACAGTCATTGCTGCCTTATAAATTGCGTCTGTAATTAAGTTTTAGCTTCCTGTTTTCCCCCCTCTAGTGCCTTGTTACCGGTTCCCATGTTGATCATTCTCTTTATAGCTTTCTGCCTTTTCTTGCAATTTTTTTGTGAATATGTGCATCCTCTTTAATTCACACTATTTTTACTCCAACTAATTCCCCCCCTTTACGAACACAAGCCCCCATGTTCGCCTCCGCTTCACCTGTGCAAAAGAGAGGAAATTAGCAAAGCAAAATAACTGTTCCGTACTATTTTTACCTGTACTAATCTCTTCATTTCTCCTGTTTCCCTCTCTATTATCTTGTTGTTTTGCTACCTTTACAGATCCATCTCCTCTATCCTCTCCATACACCTGTGCACAGGGAAAATTAGTCAAAACAAAATATTATTAAAGCGCCAAATCTACCTCCAATTAGCCGGAGCTTGTGTCTCTCCTTTGATGTTCTATGTAAAGGTAAAAGAGGATGTTTTAATTAAAAGACTGGGAGAAAAAAAAAAGATGATTGGAGACAAATGGAGGCTCATTAAACATCTGAGAGAGGGGATAGGTGGACTTGTTTTAAGAGTCAGATGGAATCTCATTGAATGCTGATTGACCCTTCTTCTGCACACTATTATTAAATCTGCTTTTATTTTTATTTGTACCTTTTTTCTCTTTGATCGTGTTCTTTTTGTATATCTTTGTCACCATCATGGTATGTTTATATATAAAATACACTCACTGTGTCCCACTGTGAATATTGATATAGCAGAGGCTCTCCAAGTGTGGCCCAGAGACTGGGCCAAATTCACCTGCTGGGGGGCCTTAAATTAAATAAAACCACCTTTATTTTCATCTAGAGTTGCCTCTCATTGCATACACAGCCTCCTTTCATTGAATGTATTATTTTTGTCCATATATCGTAGACTTTGGACCAACTTTGGGCCTTCTCCCATTATACACACAAGCTCCTGTTTCCCAAACCAATTCTGACTTGCATTCCCACACTGTTAAAACCTGTGCTTTTAATAAGACCTAATATAGTCATTATATTGTCACTGATTACTCCAAGATGACTTTTGTCTCTCCCATATACTCTACAGACGTTTACATACTAAACTGAACCAAAACTACCCAAATGCCAAAGTTTGAATTGAAATACAATCCAAGTCCAGATTGGGTGTTTTTAAATACACTCAAATAAGCAAGATTAGAGGTCACAGGCTTGCAGATATCTTTATTTGAAGATGAAGAATGGAATCAAACAAGAAGATAATAAAAGAGAATATAGCCAATAATAGTATAGCAAAAGAAAAAGGGGACAGGCGGAAGGGGACAACTAAAGAAGAAAAGAGGTGTTGCAGCAGGGGAGTGTTAGTTCTTGTGATGTGTCATCTCCACTCTAACACCAAGCAGTCTGGCTGCAGGCCTACAGGCCAGGCTTTATCACACTGAGAATACAGGCCACCTCCACAAGAGCAGAGGTCAGGTTAGCAGTGCCAGCTCAAATCTCATTTTCTCACCTCAAGAGTTGCGGCGGCTCTGAAAGTACAGCGACGGTATATCTGTGCTCACAAGTCTAAAGTGAAATACTCCAATATTTTCATTTGGGTTGAGTGTTTCTTTGGTCGAAAATAGTCTCACTGCAAACAGAAAAAGCAAGGATTTTACTAAGAAACTGGGACATTGTTTCTTGAAAGAACAGTGGTGGAGGACAGATTCAGATCCTTAACTTGAGAAAAAGTTGCTTAATTTAAGAATACTCCATAACAAGTAAAAGTTTAGCCATTAAATTATTTAGGAGGTTCTACTGGCAGAAATGGAATATAATATTCATAGGTATGTTTTTATTAATCACCTGAAAAACAGTCATTATGTTTTTGTACCTTAGCATAAGCGGTTTAGGCCGTGGGTCTCCTTCTGTGAAGTCAACCATGTTGAACTGCCATGTTTCTACAGTGACTGGGAAACAAAACACTGGCTCTAGATAGGACTCTTTTTTTTTTTTTTGCACGTTTCGCAACCACCATAGTGTCTCCTTTGCTCTTGGTAGGCAAGGGTGAAGCGAAGAAGATATGATCGGCAATTAAACCTGAATCCTACACATTAGCTTCAAATTGAAGTACAGAAATATTATCAACAATGTAAGTACTTATTGTGCAGGCAGAGTGGCAGAGTAGTGTTTCTATTACTAGATTCATAATATGTTGTTATTTTTAGATGAAGATGAATCCGTGTTGTATAGGGTTGAGCCAGTATCCGGCACGGATAATGAACTTTTTACAAGTATGAGTATAATAAAAGTAAAAATGTGTCAGTATCAGTTTTCTAATAAACAATATAGCAACATTAATTAAAAATACATTTAAAAACAACATATCAATTTCAGGCTTAAATTAACAACATCCGGTTTGTCCAGTTCACGTCTGGTTGATAATTGTCTATGCATTAGAGGTCAGCCGTCATGGTTGCATTGGAACAGTTCATTAAAAAGTTCATAGCCTTAAATAGAGTATCCGACGTCTTTGTATTGTTAATCCATTAATACCATAAAATTGAAAGTTGGTAAGGATACCCCGCAACATTATTATCAGGATATTATGGATCAGGATAGAAATACACTCATGTTCCATCTGCTCCTCAAAGTTTAATACGATTTTGCATAAGTATGCTTTTTTTGTTCATATACATGAATATTATACATGGAGAGTGTGTATTTCCACGCATATCAATGAACTTTGGAGAGTGGATTGACCAGAGCATATTTAATTAGGTATGTAATGCACACATACTACCATGTATGTACAGTCAAAGTAGACAGACGCAAAATTAATTGTAAGCAAATAGTATGTATGTTTATCTGTGCACATACAAAGACATATTCACCCACAGTTACAGTAAATGTACTGTGACCTGAGAGTACTATCAAGGGAACATTAATTGTATTATTTGGTCTCTCTCTCTTTCTCACTCTGTGGGTGGGCACGCCTGTGTGTTTCTGTTTTTACCCACATCCACACCCTGGCTGTGTGTGAATGAATCACAGCGCTAATGGCACACTGTGAGTTAGCACCTGCATTAATGTGTCTGTGTGTGTTCGCTTTATATACTGTACATGTCCGGATTTGAATGTGAAATCTATGCTGTGTGTGTGTGTGTGTGTGTGTGTGTGTGTGTGTGTGTGTGTGTGTGTGTGTGTGTGATGTGTGTGTGTGTGAGGCAATCAGTATCACATAGCTAAAGGACTCGGCACATGAATAATGAGGTATACAACAAATCAGAGAGTGGAGTTGAAAAGACACACACACACACACACACACACATCTATACCTACAGCTGAGCAGAGAGGCAATACATCCTCTATCACCTCTTAATCTTCTGTCTCTCTCTCTCTCTCTCTCTCTCTCTCTCTCTCCAGTTGTTTCTTTGCTCTTTCTCCCACTACGTCAGCTCTCTCTAGCTGTTGCTCTCTCTACCTCACTTGCTCTAAATAGGTGCTGCATTAAAGCACTTGGATGCCACTTTATTTAATGGGGAACCTTCCTGGAGACTCAACTGCCAATTGACTGGGAAAAAAATGTGTGTGTGTGTGTGGGGGGGGTTACAGTTAGAGAGCTTTACCCCCTCAGCTCGTCCTGGTGCCAGCAGCCAGATTGTATTAATGGCGTAAATGAATCAAGCCTAGGAACCTTGGAGGGCACGTTAGTGCCAGCAATGTTTCCAGTGGGAGGGATATTCCCTGAACCCCAGGTGACCTTGGAATAAATAAAACAAGAGCTCTCCACTCTGTCATCATAAATGCAGCACTCTGGATCCACCTGCTTTACAAAGTTTCCAGCTACTGGCTGGATTTAATTGGCTGTCAAAATACAGTGTTGGACCTGCTTGTCACAATGCAGTGTTTAATGTCACCTGATGTGCAGCAGGAGGAAACCTAGTCAACTTAGATTTACATGACTCGCAGGTTCAACATCTACCTGCAGGACCACATTTTTGTGACATATGATTGCACAGTAAGAAGAGAATAATATTACATCTTTTGAAACTGGCTTGAACTGCTGTCAGAAAAAAAATTAAATTCTAGGTTCTGATTTCATGAAATGTTCGTAGAAAATCTTTGTAAAAATGGCAGCAAAAGGAGAGTTGTTTGGAAGGGGAGATATTACCATTTGACCTCATTGTCAGTCAACACAGAAGCAGTCAGTGGTAAAGGATTCTTGAAACAGCTCAATGACATCAAATAACATGTTAATCAATTTAAATTATTGTTCTTGTTATTTCTGTGAGCCCACTTACAATCTCTCTACTACTACTCATCTCATAATGCATTCTGCATATGGCACAGGAAGATGGCATCCACATTATTAAACCCCTTTTGGAATCCCAACAGTATATATACATATATATATATATATATATATATATGTGTATACTGTATATATATGTATATTTTATAATCACAAAAATAACTTTTTTTCCCCCTTAGAATGAACCATTCATATCTACAGATGTATGTTGGACCTCCATGTTTCTACAGTAGCCCAGAAGTGACAAAAGACACTGGCTCTTTAAAGGCCAACTGTCCAGTGTGTAACATGTACGGTGGCAGAAATGTTATATAATATTAGTAGCTATGTTTCAATAGTAGTGCAATGAAGCAATCTCGCTGTTTATTAAATTAAAGACTTTTAAATTTAGAGATTTTGGTTAAATTAAAAATGCCTCAAATCATGTAGTAATCAATTACTAAGTGGTTGTTTAAAATTAGAGACATGAAATTTAAGAGGAATTTCAATCTTTAAAAAACAATTTGTGAAGACCATTGTAAAACAAGTTAGAGGTTTAAATAATCAAAATGCATGATCAGAAAGTCACATTGGCATCAGTATGACAGTATGAGTATAGGATACTGTACGTTTTTTTTGCTTGATGTTAGATCTTGAAGTCAAATAAGTGTATTATAAAATGGGTCGACACAATGTGCTGTAGCTTCACCTTTTACAAACTGCACACATGTATTTTATGTAAATGCCTTGTGCAAACTGTTCACCAGCAAGCTTGTTGGAGCATCCACACTTTTCCATTTACTGGAAGTGAATTTACTAAATGTAGATCTGTTCAAAATTGATTTACTTGAACTGTATGTACCCAGATGACTCCCCATCTTGCCTGCGTTTATGCTGTTGATGAACATTTTTATTATATAGCTTACAATGGACAATGGAAGGTATGTGTGGAGGTGGTATGTGCCTACAGCTTCTCTGCTTTCCTGCAGCAGAGTTTAAGAAAGCCAAGAGAGACAAAGAGAGAGCTTTAATAAGCTTTTTGTGGAATTTAAGATATATATTATATTAAAGAGGGTGAATGGATTTGAGAATTTAAAAAAGTAATAATTTAGTTTAGTAAAGTAAATATGTTTGTATGCCTATGGTGAAAAGCTTTTTGTTCTGGGAACACATTTATTGAATAAATAATGACATAATGGTATTTTCCAGTTAAATGTTTATATGGAAGACTGGAGGATTGTTCCTTCAATTCAAAAGTGCGGTTCATAGTTATTCAACCATTAGCTGGTGTATGACAAAATATGGGTTTTTTTTGTCATCCATTGTCAGCTGCTGCTTGTGAACAAGCAAAATCAATCAATTCTCGATCTTTCTATAACCACTTTGATTTTTTCATGATGTTGTGGTGATTCATAACACCTGTTTAGCACACCAACGATTAACATTTTATTTTCTTGTGGAATTTCAAAAATATTGCCAACAATTAACTTTAACCCCTTATAGGGCACTCATTGAAATAATTTGAAATTTAAAATCAACTGGAGTTTTATTGGTGGAAATAAGAAGACATTTTTTTCTTTTTGGACTTTTTTTAAACGTTTCTGTTTTAGGCTGCAAATCAAAGTCAATGATGTCTAGGTGGGTTGGCACAACAACAATCTGTGGCACAGCAGGCCTCCTCTTCCCATAGAAGGACTGAGCAGACAGCTGCTGCAAAAGAAAAATGCCATAGAAGTGTAATAAAAACTGTCATAAAGGAAGTTACCATATATGGTTCCTCGCCCGATAAAGGGTTAAAGTTGAACTGAAAACACATCAAGACACATTTTAAGGGGTAGAAAAGAGAGATCTCTCCCGTTTCATATGGTGGTGGTGAGTGCAGCCAGTGGGGGAATATAGCATCCTGATGACTGAAACACAGGAGAAGAGCAGTTGGTGGAAAGGTCACACACACACACACACACACACACACACACACATACACTGACACATGTAGATGCTCACACATGCAACACAGGGATACGCTTACACACGTACATGGATGAGTGCACTGAGTATCACACGCACAAACACACACAAAGGTCAGTGTTTCCCTGGTGTGTATTGATGCTGGAACCAGTCTACTTTTGCCCCAGTTCGAGGTTTCTAACTGGGATAAACCAGACTTGTGTGTATACATTAGACAGTGTATTATTGACTTATCGAGCAAACTGAAAATGACAATCACAAAAAAAGAAAATGTTAAATGATAAATGAAGAGGATTTTTCTACTAATTACACTCCACAGAATATCCCACAGAGAAAAGCATTATCTCCTCATCATTTTTTAATACCACCATGACTCCTATTTAAAATTCAGAGTCAAAAGAGAGGAATCATCTCTAAAACCAGCATAAGCTTCTTCATCCTTGCTGCGTCTGTGTGATCTAACCTCAGGATTTGTGCTGCTTTGTTGTCCAGTTTCTATAAACAGAGTACAATAAAAGTCACCTGATGATAGGGTTCGATGTCAGGTTATTAATGGAGTTTTCAAACTGCAGTCGGTGAGCTTTTTGTTATGGCCGCCATCCAGAGTGCTGATCCCGCAGCTGTCAGCGATGCAAGAACTGTCCGTGGCACTTGGTGGCTTTTTGCCCGTGAGCTGATGACCAAAAGGAAGGTTCAGAAAGAATCTGCTTGTCATTGCCTGCACCTGCCCGAAATATACAGTAACTTTACTTTCTTTCCTGTTGGCAGTAGTCTTTTGTTGTTTTATATCTCCTGCTGAGCTTTATACGAAAAGACTTTTGCCTGTATCCAGCCTCTGAGTCATCTCTCTGCTTGGGTCCAAAAAGCACAACGTTACTTATTTTAGGCAAAAAAAGCAACCCATATTAGCACAATAGGCCACAGACTGGGAGATAGAGAAATCCAACCCCAACTGAGACACGGCTGTTCAGTCAGCTATCATTCAGTACATCCTGTTTTATAGAGCATTAACCTTGAATGCGTGGATATTTTAGTCAAACATTGCTAAGCACCTCAGGTTTTTACAGACATTTAGAGGGCCACTCTTGGGTATACTGAGGCAACACAACTCTTGGCACAAATATCCCGGTACTAATTCTTACTGACACAAAATGAGGGCAAACAGGAAAACACATTACCTACAATACTAAAATACCTACCTACTACCTGCATACCCTAGAAATAATTTTAGAAAATCATGTCTGCATTATACGATATGGCCAAACGTGTTCAGGCACCCAAACAAAGCAGGCATCCGCTCCTCACACCTATATAATATTTTTGAGAATTTCACTTTAAAATGTAAGTATTTATCTGCTGCTATAACAGCCTCCACTCTTCTGGCTTTCCAACAGAACCTGGAACCTTCATGTTTTTAAATTAGACTACTTTATTGCCAGAAACATTTCTCCATTAAAATTTTGGCAGTGTGGTACACCATTTAGACCTTAATTATGGGAAATTAATTTTACATAAAAAAAAAAAAAAAAAATTCTTTACAAACTTCCCATTTGGTGTCTGGTCAAGAGGACTTGCATTCAGCGATAACAGCAAATCAGGCACTGATGTTGGGTGATAAGGTCTGGCTCCAGTTCATACCAAAGGCATTGGATGGGGTTGCAGTCAGAGCTCTGTGCAGGCAAGTTCTTCCATACCAAACGGAGGAAACCATTTCTTTATGGATCTGGCTTTGTACATGTTGCCATGTCGAAACAGGAAAGGGACACACAGTTGACACACATTTTGAAGCCCATTGCTGTCTAAAACAGTGACTCTCAACCATTTTAGCCATGATTTGCAATGAGTTGTGATCAGTGTTATTTGCCGCACTTGGGTTTTTTTACCAGGAAAAAAAGAAAATATTCAATATCTATATATTTTATATTCCCATCACAACTAAAACAAAGCGGCCAAGACCAAACAGCAAAATAAATAAATCAATAAAGGCCAGTGACCAAAAGACACATAGATAGATAGATATATGGGGTGCCACCATACACATAATGTACACAATGTATTCTAACATAATGTAGTATACTGTAAATTGTCATTATCAACCTTACACTGCCTGTGTAACCGGAGAAATGAAAGAGATTCTCACCGTCTGCTTTGTTGCTCTGTATCTGAAAAGTGATTTACAAGTTTTATTATCTTCTAACCTTTGCTGTCAACTTAGTTATGAAGAAACACACCCATTTACCTCTGTTGGTGTTTTCTTTTAATCTAATCCTGACAATTGGCTTGTGCCAGATATGTCTCTTGATGAGTATAGCACTGAAACAGAGTGGAACAAAGTGTGAAGCCTGTGTGTGTTTAACTAAATACTTCAGGCCCATAAATACTTCAGGCCCATTAGGGGAAAAAATGCTCTGAAAGCAGAAAAAAAAACCTTAAATTGAAGTCAGTCCAAAATTACTGCAGAGATTTGCCATCTGAAAATTACCATAGAGATTTGCCGTCTGGTAATTGCTTGGTGTTGTCGCCGCTTGTGTGTGTGTTCAATGCACTCATTGTTCAGCGTATGTAAGTGTACGTTCTTCATTGGATATTATGTTTGTGTATGTACATGCATATCTCTATGTGTGCCAATTTCTCTGAGGTCATATCTCTGTGCCATCAGTCTCCAGACACCGCTAGGCTGTAATTGTGTGTGCGTACGTCTTTATGTGTCTGTTCATGTGTGTATTTTTCATGCAGAGCTTAATTGAATAGGAGGTAAAGGCCATGGTGTCCCCCTATGGTGCAGACTCTAAATGTAGCCTCACTGGTGAGGAACCAAGGGGAAATCGAGCTCAGAGACACACACAGAGAGAGAGAGAGAGAGAGAGAGAGAGAGAGAGAGAGAGGAGAGGGGAAAGAGGGCGAGATGACTATAAATCTGACATTCCTCCGAGAGTTTGAATAGAGAGACCGACAAAGGAAGAGAGCGTGGCTAAATGTGGGCTCCCCGATGAGACGGAACGAGTTTTAGAGAAAAGAAAACGGGAGCGATGAATAGAGAGAGAGAGAGAGAGAGAGAGAGAGAGAAAAAAGAGAGACTTTATCTAAATGTGTCTCTCCCCAGTGAGTGGGCTCAGAGACCAGGGGAGCTGTCCTTGGTTCTGAATAAGCCTCTGGCAGAGAACCAAGTCAAGCAGTTAGCATTGAGCACATCGTACAGGGCTGAAGGCTCACACACTACCGCTCTGTCATTGTCTCCCTTTTCATCCATCTCCCTCCCTTTCTTTTAACCCCCTGTCCCCTCGTCTGTGTTTGTCATCCAGAGGTGACACAAGCAGTTAGTGCAGCCTTCAGAACGCAGCTGAGGGCAACAAAATCCAACACCTCTATCTGGATTAAGTCCACGTTTGCTTGGTGTTGTAAAAGTCAATCGGAAGTGCATCATTAGCTTGGCCAAATACACTTGTGTTGCAAAACTAAAATCCTTGATGGGCATAGAGTTTCATTCTACACCATGGAAAAAAGGAAATTTTAAAAAAAAGTTCCAACACAATCTCCACATTCCAAAACTTTTTATAAAGTTGCTCCATCGTGCAGATGGTTTAGTTGTCATTATGCCTTGACATGTGGTCGAAAAGTGCAGAAACACCTTTGAGCAGAAAAAAAAAAATCAAAGAAATTACAGTCATATAAGAAAATCACATTTTGTCCTCTTTAATATATAACTATAAATATGGTGGTGCTGTTGAGAGTTAAGGCAAAGTCATCATCCATGCTTCTTTTAGGTTTCTTACATACAGTTTAAAGATTGTATACTGAACGAACAGTTCCAGCACACAATGTCCCATAAAACCACACATTGCCTTTTTTACATTGCAGTAACACTAACACTGCATCTTTGAGTTTACATATTCTAAATTAAAGTGAGTATGTGTAATAGTGTGGAGGAACAGTATCAGGTTAAAAAAGAACAATGCATTTCTTTGCATATTTTTCTTGCTTAATCCGTCACTCACCCCAAGCCTGTTTCTTCAAACTGAAGACATACATCTTTAAACCTGGTCACAAATATAGCTACAGTACACTGTTTTTTTGTTGGTTTGTAATTTACTTAAACAATGTAGTTTTTAGCAAATGTTACTCAAACAAGAGACAAAAGTGCATTCCTTGGGGACTATTTTCTGAATCCGATTAATCCACATTGCCATTCTAGTAAGTATTTCCAGCAGCAGGATGGTGTTTATGGGACTGAGTAAAAATATACACAAACTACAGTGTGTGGTAATGAAGGAACATGTCACACAGTGCAACAGTATGGCTCATTTATGCCTTTTTAATAGTTGTTGTGCAACAGTGGAGCTCTAATAAGATCTATCAGGCTTTGGATACACACACAATACTTGCTAATAGGATACATTCATTTTTGATTTTTGGTCTTTTCAGGCGATATCTATTAAGAATCATTAAAAATAGGTACAAAATATTGTATTGACATAGCTCCTGATCCCATTTATATCCAGTAACTGATAAAAAAACTAGGCTAATTTCCAGCATGCCCTCAGACTGTACCCAGAGACAAAAAAAGGACTCCATTAGTTATTCCCAATGTGGGTCAGTAAAATCCAAACTGTCTCTTTAGGTGTCTTGGTAAAGGCCAGCCGGAACAGTAATGTACATTTACTGTGCCTCCTCATGTGATAAAATGTTAAAATATTTCATACATTTTGGTTGCAGCTTGGAAGCTGTATCTATCTGTGATATCTCCCCTGCCTACATTTTCTAACTTTTATTCCAATCTCATCTCCTGTACTTCAGCAGTGAGGCGACATTGCTTCACTGCTACTGCCCTGACCTGCTGATTTGAGCATGGTAAAAGCCATTGAGGTGAAAGAGAAGGTCATGACCTAGTGAATTCCTGTTATTAAGTCACACAGAAAAGTATCTATTAAATACACACAACACTGACCATCTCTATACATTATATAATACTATTTATGAAAGTCAGGATGGCCTTGTTATTAGATAAACTGTCACAATACACATATATGGCAGTTTCAACCCTACAACATGCATGTGACTGTGTGTGTCTTTTAGCTAGGTATTGAACCCATGTTTGCGCAGTCTACATTTCTACAAGAGCACAGAACCTTTTCTTTCTAAACCTTTTATTTCTGGCGATCACATTTCAGCTTCAAAAATCATACAGTGGTGTTCATTTGTCAAGGTTATGTAGCTAAACAAAACATGTAAGAATCATAAACCTTTGTTCACCGCAGAGCTTATGCTCTGCAATAGTCCAAAATCAGATTTTCCATCTGCTTTGTCAGGGAATCAGGGAGATGCTTACGTTTGGCTTCGCCTACAAAAAACATGTCATCCCCTATGGAGATATCATGCATCCACACGTATTCAGGTCTCTCTGCCTCGGACAATAGTCAGGTGCCCACATATACAGCAGTCTTATCAGAGTATTTTGTTCTATGCAAAACAGGTTAGATGAGAGCGGTGATAGTGACCTAAAAGACTAAAGTTTTGGTTTACGGGAAACATTGTTTTGGTTAACTTTATTTCATACACAACAGGATCTTTGTGATTATATAAATGTGAGAAGCAAGAGCTGCCCTATTTACCAAAATATTTGGTGAAACAGGAACAATCACAGGTCGACTGTCATCAAATGGCCTGAGCTCTGATGCAGCATGTTTTGATTTGGCAAACCCTCCAACAAGAGTGGACCCTAATTAGGATTCAGACAAGTGTTCGGGCCCTTGGCCGCTAAATGGACCCAGGAGATGCAAGGAGATGACGGTGATTGGCTGGGTTTGTCTGTGTTGACAGAGCAAGAGAGGAGGATGGGGGGACGGGGACAAAATTATGAAAAGTGTGTGATGGGGGTGATCTAAGTTGTTTTTTTGGACTGCACAGCTTCCTATTTATGCATGGATTCACATTTCGGTTTTGCTTCTGTTGCTGTTGTCTTACTCGTGTTGACAAAAGCAGATGAAGCTCGAACATATGTCTGGACTTACTATTAAAAATGAAACTGCGCTGTAAAAAATAAACAGTTCAATCAACCCGGGTGAATAAAATGAAGATAAAATGCTCAGAAATAACCTTAGTGAAGGAAAAGGACAGCTGGAAAACAAAGACATTGCCTGGCTATAGTGTTTCTTCCAATAGTCACTGTCGCTTCAGCCAAAGCTATGGCCGCATTTCATTGCTAATATTTCAGCGCCATTCATATTAGCCAACCTCGCCAATATTTTAGCAATCATATTAACCTTGCCAGCCAACATCTCAGTATTTATATTAGCTTCCCCAGCCAATATTTTAGCATTATATCAGCCACATTGCATCTGTTCAGTGTCCCAACATTTGCATTCCTCTCGGCCCTACCCCCCGAACCTCCATTCTGCTCCCTACGCCGGCCAAGGAGGCATCGTTTTACGGCCAGGAACAGTAAATTACCAGAAGAAGCCTTTTCTTCATTTTAGTGTGCATCTTTTAGACAAGTGAGAAGGAGATAAAGGGAGGGTCTGTCTTTGACAATTCCAGCCCAAAACCACATTGGACTAACAACTCTGCAAAAAAATGAAAGTCCAGTCTGGATTTTTTTCATCCTTGGAAGCTCATCTTTGAGGAACTGAGACCTATTAATTAACCATGGTGTATTGCAAAACCCTCACAGCCTGTGGTTATCCACCATGATGAAACCTCCCCTACCTGATTACTGTCTAAAACCTCAACAGGAAAAGAGACAGGTTGAATTTCCTACTCCAGCAACAATACTTTCAGCCTCACTGAGGCATTGAGGGATGTGAAAGGGGCTGAGCTGAGCTCAAATAATTTTTTTGTTACCGCCACAAAGCCACTGCAATGTATTTCCAAAGATTTTTGCATGGGATCAAAACAGTTACTATAGAAAATGCACTACAGTACTGTAGATACTATGTCACACTTGATAGGATTTTAATTAGTTGTGCAAAGGTGTGAGGACAATATAGATTTATGTGTATAATCTATTAAATTCTGAGCAGTCCTGGAGAGAAAATTATGTAATTATGTCAAAGTACATCCAATGGTGTCCATGTGCCCGACATATTAAACTCAAAATAGACACAAAACCCAGATTGAACACCACAGCAGGATGTCTTAGAGTCCAGACACTCCTAGATCCAGTTCCACAGCCCTGTGTGTCCACATTGATTTGTCCAAACTTACAAATCACACTCCAACGTGACAGAGATGCTGTCCATCTTTCATCTCCAGTATATAAAGCTACAGCATGTGAGGCTCCTGTTTAAGGATGAACCTACCCTTTATGGATCATAGAAACAGCCAACATGTCGTTGTGGTGCTGGGGTGGATTTCTCCAGTAATGAGCAGTCTGCAGTGTCTGTAACCTGCTGGGGAGACCAGACATCATTTATACCCAGGGCAAACAAGCCACACAGGCTCTGCTGCCAAAAGCACCATCCATTTAATAGAGACAAGTCAGAGAGAGGGCAGCCTGCATACTGCCACACAGCCAGCACTGCACTGCAGAGCCCAGAAAACAGACTGGGGGGCGGGTTAAAGAAGCCCATTTATTTACAATGACTGTTTGTTTGTTTGTTTGTTATGAGTTTATTTGTAATTTTTTTACGGTTTTTAAAAAGTCTTATCCTTTCTTAAATATAAACCTTTTACACGTTTCCTAACCTTAAACCCATTCTCTGTGCCCTAAACCTGAATCAACCTTAAGATCAGAACATAGTCATATTTGTAGCAGGGTTGGACAAATGTTTCAAGTTAGCATCTGATGTTTCTGTTGAGGTACCCCTGTGAGGGATACTGAAAAACACCATGCAGAGATACCAAGAAACAGGAAGCAATCTTCTTCATTGCAGTGCAATGGCTGTTTCCTGATTAAATGCAACAATTTGTGTAACACCTAGTCCTGTGAGAAACCAGTTGAAAAGGATTCTGACTTTAATTATCAGCTGGTGGTTCAGTGTCTTCTTGAAAGTCTGCTGTAATTGGTCTGGGATGCTTGGGTACGTGTTTATTTACGCACTATCTATTTGTGGACTGATGCATTGAATAGTTAAAGCCTCTATAATTATATTTGTGGTATATTTATGTAGCATTCTTTAGTATGAGGTTTTTTGTTGCAATCTAATGTCATGCAGCTTCCATACAGAGTGCCGTGAAGAGTAAATGATAATATGCTTTAAAGCCGACTAAAGGGGTCTGTGAGGGTTACAGTGCATAGAGGGAAGAGTCGTACACTGTTTTGTTCAAGAATTGAGTAAATGTCACAAACCAATGATTTGGTTGATTGATTTGATTAAAACTTTCCTTCAAACTTTCCAAACAAAGAACCCAAAAGATATCTTTGTGTCCTCTTATCTCATCTTATCTTATTTTATCTTATCTTATCTTAATTTATCTTGTAAGTCCAACTCCCACTTACTCTAACACCACAATAGCATTGCACATATGGATGGCTTACTGTGCGTCTCCTCCCCCTACAGTGAGTCACTAAAACACCAAACAGGCACAGGCGAGGAAAGAGTCCTTATATAGACAAAAAAATAACACTTGTCTGGCTGAAGAAGTCTACCTTATGCCATGCCTTGTCATGAAAATAATCTGCACAGGCCTAAGTGTTATCTGAGCATGTCTGCCAAATGATCGCCAAACGTCTCTGCTTTGGACTGGTTGTAAAGGGCAACTCCCATGAGTGAAACTGAAGGACATCGCATGCTCAGCAAACGTTCTTGACTAAATAAAAGCTTTTTAAAAGAAGCCTGTTTTAAGAGTGTGATATCAGGGTGAAACTCATTTCCTCAGTGTTGCCTCTTAGTGTTTTGGCTCGGCGCTCGGCCAAGAAGTCCACCGGGACAACAAGGTGAACGGCTTGGCCTGCTGACTACCTTTAGTTCCTTATTTCTTTATTTCCCAGATTGTTTCTCTAATATCCGTGGGGGGGTCAGGGTTATGGCCCAGTGCAGTGGCTGCCAATCTCTTCACAGCAGCAGCTCACTTCCTGCAAGCAGAAAAAGTCTGCGGCTCCAGTTATTGATTGGAAATGTCACATAAAGCCTTCTACATAAGAAAGGGTCCATAAAAAATAAGTAAATGCTGCTCACAGGCCCCAAATTCATTATCTGAAGGAAACAAAGATGGCCAAATGTCAACATGTTGCTTGAGTTATGTCTTTCTCACCTTCATTTTCACAGCATTTAAGTCAAAGATGCACATTTGAAACAAAGTAGGGCCCATTTCAGATGCATGTTCTGTATGCATGAAGGCATACAATCCGCTTGTTATCTTCATTTACATTTGTCAAAGGAGTCTTTGGAGATTCGGGCTCTTCAAAGAGAGGTTAAACAAATGACACTTAGCTCTCAGCTCCTTTATGTATTGAGGGAATTGTTTTCTATTTTGTGTGCTCAGAAGAAAAGGGTAAATGAGAGAGAAAGCAGAGAGCAGTTGCAAAATTCATTGTAGCTTTTGATAACACTGCAGATAAAGCAGAGGTCGCAAATGGTGTAGATGGTGGAAAAATCTGAGAAAAATACTATAAAACAATTCAAATTCCAACAGCAGTAACATTGCAAGTAATTATAACACAGTATGACACATGAGTTTAATCCACACTGATTTTGATTTTACACATACTGCTTTGCCCCATTTACCATATTGTATCCAAGTACAGCATAAGGCAATATTATTCCTTGGCTCCATTTCCATAAAATGTTATGCATGACTCATTAACTTGCATGGATATATGTATGATACTTTGATTTCTGTCTACAGTAACACTGTTGAAAGACCAGCATCTCTTCAGTTTGACCTCACTGTCTGATCTGGACTAAAGGAACTGTAATTTTGCCGTGTGTCTCCTTATGCTCCCTTCAAGCTGTTGAATGGCATTCATGCTTTACCTTAAATTCAGAGTACAGTGGGAATCTATATTACCAAAGTGCTTACCAGATCAAAATTAAAATGTAATGTTGATTTATTATCCCCCCAAAATCTGATTATTTTAAAGGGGAACTTGGCAGTTCTAGCCATTTCTTCGCTGGTTTTCACTTTTGTTGTTGCATGTTTTCTCAACGAGCTCCCCCTACAGCTCTGGGACGTATATTTCAAAACACTGTCGTAGAAAAACTCACTTGTGGCACCCTCCTCCCCCTTTCTACCGCTGCTGATGTGCATTTGTTGCCGGGCAACTTTTTCGTGTGGAGCATTGTCGAGGTGGGTAATAAATTCATCATCGCTTGTTCTTATACCCGGGCGTGGCTAACCGGTATTGAGGGGGGCATGTGCGTTTATGTGGAACTGCCATGAAGCAGTTTGTGTTTCTCGCTTGTTCTCGCTTCTGATGATACTTCCAATTTTCAACTTAACGGGACGGTAGTCCCAAAGTTGCAAGGTTGGTTTTCCGCCTGGGGATGCTAGGGGGAGCGGGGAAAGCCACCATTTTCACCGGAACAGGCCATTCAACAATCCAAATGATTTCTAAGCGGGTTTATTAAGTTGAAATAGTTGCCAAGTTCCCCTTTAAATTCACCCTACTCTTTGGATTGTTATTAAAGTGTATCGCCCCTTGGTAACTTAATTTTTTTAACATTCTTGACAATAGTATTTGAGGTAACAGCATTGAGTCTTATCTCTTTGTTCAAGTTTGCACTCTGGTGACATGCTCAAGTGTTGTTGATTTTTTATTTTTTTACAGAGCAAGATAATTAGTAAAACCCAGTAGGCAGTATAGCCCTGAACCCTTAAACCCAAATTAATTTATTTTTTGATTCTTTGAAGCAGCACAACAAGCTGTAAATACACTATTGACTTATTATCATCTTTTAAAGTTATGGTTAGCACACTTTTACACATCCAGCAGATGCAGAGCATCATTAGCATTCATGTGGAGGCATGTGTCTCACTACATTGTGAATTTGGTGCTGGAGAAGTAGCATACAATGAGTTTATCAGATACTTTTCACTGAAAACAGCTGCCTGCTGTGGCAGGAAACATTGCTAAAGAGAGTGGTGGGAGTTAAAATAGCAAGCCTGCAGGCCATAAAAACCAAAACAATAAGCAAAAGAAATTAAAAACATGCTCTTGAGATGGAAATGTGAAATTGTGCTTGAAGGGATACTATGCAGGATTTTACTAACAAACTCTCTGACTCTGGCCCTGTAGCCATCTGCCTGTATTTTCCTATTTTTCTGTGTGTGGGATGTTTCTGGGTGTCGGCCTTTGGAAAGCAGAGTAAGGTCTGAGGTCAGGACTCTGTAAAAATGTAGGGAGCAGATTGCTGTCTCTGTCTCTGTCCTCTGCGGAGGCCCTGGCTCAGCACTAAAAGAAAGTGTGAAGGATAGGTCTATAGACTATGAATGTATAAAGAGTTGTGGCATGTGTGTCAGAAACCAGCCATACATACATTTGACCATATCGACTGAGCTACACACAGCTGACAGGGACTGAAGATAGTACAAAATGCAGCAATGTGCACCTTCCGCAGGATTGTGCAGAGGTGCTTTAGAATGTAACCGTTGTGAAACAATCAGAAAATTTAATTTCTTTGTTCTCTGTATAAAAGCACTCCATCAGTCCCATTCCCTGTCTACCTTGTTCTACGATTGCTGCTCTTAGTTGAGCTGGGGAGAAGGGGCCAACTTTGAATAGTGCATTAACAAACAGCAGTGGGAAATTAAGGATCCTAGAACTCAAAATGTCAGTGTCTCAAAAGGTTTTGTGGTCAAATACAATCAGAAAGGAAGATTATTATTATTGTTAATATTATGTATTTTCTTAATTCTAATGTAAACTAATTAATATTCCCACCCTTCTATTATCTGATGTCTGAGGTTGCATCTACACCTTAGGAAACAAATCAAGAACTCTGTGCTAAACACTGTACATTATAACAGTGAAAGGTAGACTTACTCCTGGCTATTAGAATGGAAAATTATGTTTTTCTACAAGCCATTAGCTAATCTGATTTATACCCACAAGCTTTAGCAAAGTGCCATCAATTGGACACATTTCTCTCACCATAGGAACATTACCTGCTCCAAACCGCAAAGTGGGTGGTTGATAGCCGGAGCAGAGCCAGGTAATATTGGCAAGCTAGCAGAATGTGTTGGTGATTAGCACCTCTCCAACACAGTTTTACTACTGATTCTCATTTTACGGTAGATGTGAAAATGAGCAACAGACTGTGTACGACATGACTCACATGCTGTGTGGGATACAGTGATGTGCATTTTTTAAAATGTGAAATGACGTGAAAAGTCAAAGGCGAAATTTAACATACAATGCTTGTAGGGCTTATAAAAATGAAGGTCAGTGTTTATGTTCCGTTTCAATGCTGGGTGGTGCTTACACCGTGAGCTTTTATCAATTTCTCAAAAACCCCTTTTGGGGGTTTATGCTGCATTCAAATGATTTGGGATGGAACAAAGCAACAGCTTTCAAGGGATCTGGAAACTCAAGATGGCTGTTATGTTTCTGATTTTCACTCAACACCGAAAATGTGTCTTACAATCTAAAAGTCTTTCGGCTGTTAGGTTGTTTTGATGGCAAATAGACTCTTCCTGGCATCAATAAACACTAAGAGGAAACACAGTATTAGCTGCAATTCTTAAAAATGCTAGAAAATTAGTTAATAAAAGCATTATTAATAATAGCCATAATTTGAACACCAGCTGTATGAGTTGGTTGAATGGTAAACAAAATACTGTCTGTGGTCAATATAGCACTCTATCTGTAAAATTAACATTTAATAACCTTGAACAACAGAAATGAATCAATGTTTGTTAGTAAGTTGGATATATCTACACTTAGATACATTCAAGTTCCTCATGCATAACCATGGCTTTGATGTTGATGTTAACAGTATTCACATGTTGAAAGCTGGTATTAACTCCACATGGCATGAGCAATCTAATTTGTGCTATTCCACAAAAGGGAATGATTTACAGTACCTAAACCAATTACTTACGCTCTTTAATCTTCCACTTTGTAGTGGATAGGACTGAAGATGTTTACAGATCAAATATGAAGGTCCCTCTTTGTCAGACCTCGCGGTGAGGTGCAGCTGGCTGACCTTAGGTCAGGATTACAGCTAGTTACTGCTGTATTCTGACCTCCACAACTCCACATCCTCTTCACTGACTTTTGTGACAGTTGGTTTAAAGTTGTTGCCAATGGTGAAACACAACACATCCTGACATTATACAGTACATGAACCATTAACATGAGAAAGAGATCATCAGCCAAACAGAAGGTACTTCTGCTCAAGATAAAGGTATAAAAGTAAACATCACATACATTATTTTTTCCTAAAACTCTGATTGTTGAGTAAAAGCAACTCAGTGCACTGACTTATTTATTTATTTTTCTTATTTAATGTGACTGAAACATAAGGAAACATGATGCAATCAAAAATAACACTCCCCTTGTCTAATTCAAGAAGTACTGTCCTCAAAATGCATTGCGTCCACATCTTTGGTTTCAGTTTATTCTTGAGCCACTTGCAGTTTGACTAAAACCACTCAAACCAATGAACATGTCACTACATTACGCAGCAGGGATAAGTGCTTAAAAATATCAACCTCAGTATCCCAAAATAATTTGATGTAATGTCATTAAGTGCACACACACCTGTTTTAATATATGTGTTGTGGATATTTGCCTTTTTTGACATCTCAAACCAGGAAAGGAGAAGAGTGGACCCATGGCCACTGCAACCAGCCCATGGGGATCCAGCTATACCAGGTGTTCTACCAGGGCGCCCACATTAAGTGCACATTTAGCAGTAGCAATAACTTAATTTTTCATTTGTCATTTGAGCTGCCTACCTTGCTGCAGCCAAATCAGACTTCTAGCCACAATATCCCTACCACAGTGGATTTTATTTGTTTCCGTCCTCGTAGCTACTGTCAAACCAAACTGACCACGCACTTTTACAACATTGCAAGCTTTTGATTTCTCAATGGTGTACAAGGGTTAGATTCTGCAGCAGAGTTCAACTCAAAACCTCTCTGCTCAGAACTCCAACTCCCATGAGTGCTCAGAGCCACTTTTTCTACTCAGCCTATTTTTTTGATAAGACCAGAACTCATTCATGTGTGCAGAGCTTGAAGACAGAGGTGTGGATTTGTCTTTGTGTGCTAATCAAATGTCAAATGAAAGTAGAAGCAAATTATACAAGGAACATTTGGTTGATTCTGTTGCAGTAGCCAAACAGAATTAGCAGTAACTATCAATCCACAGAGTAAACTAATGATAGCTATATGAACTAATTTCAACAGTTCCAATCCTCAGTCCTGGGCTGTTTTTTATATAAAACATGTCAGTTATTGGAATCCCTCACTCCCCCAACCATCTGAAAACTGCCAGAAAATTCATCTAATAAACTCAGAACTCAAATTCCCATGAGCACCCAGGTCAGCTTCTTACTCCTCGCCTATTTCTTAGGATTGCACTTGTGGTCAAGCATGTGCAGCCCTACAGTACAATCTGAGGACACTGGAAAGTAACTCATTGCAGTTTAATAAAGTATAACTATAAGATCTTAAGAAAGCATCTACAAATAGCTGTTCCATATGCTTAAGATTTTTTTGTAAAGTTCTAATCTATTAAAATGCAGATTTTTAAAGTCTAAATTTGGGAGATCCTGTTTTATAAAAGTTTCAAAAGATGGTGTTGTAAATAAAAAAATACCTTATAAATAATTAGTTGTGTGCATGTTATTCTAATATAGAGACAGAATAATTTACTTTGTATTCATGTGCTTATTTTCCATGCAGTGAGAGCCCATCAGATGTACACAGCCACCTCTAATCCAACATCTACAATGTCTTGTTGCTGCAGTAGAAAAACACAGGGTAGACCTTTTTCACAGCAGATAGTTTGTCATGCCACAGCAGCACAAGCACAGGTGTACTGGATACAGTTAACAATTGCAGCATTACATTTGCTGTGCCAGGTCCAAGGCCCTGCTTTAGTGGATGCTGGATCACTGGAATTGCTTACTGGGACACTTACTAGATTGGAGTTACCATTAATGTTATTAGTCCCACAGCTTGTCCTGTCACGAAAAGACAGAATGTATGTTCTGAATAGCTCTTACTGTTCTCATCAGGAATCATATGCTATACATTCTGTTCCATTCAGAGGGTCACTAACCTGGATAAGAGATATAAATATGTTTCTATGCCATATCACATCCTTAATTTGTTTATAACCAGAACAACACTTCATAAATAAAACAACAGGGACAGTATGCACATAAACTTGTTGACAGACGAGGTTATATGTTGTTTATGACAAAGTATGTGTCAATGAATGTCTTGCCTAGGGCGTTAAAATGTCCAGAAAGGGCCCTGCATAGGATTAGTCTTGTTGGTCATCCATGACCAATTACATGGTTTGGGGAGCATGTATAATTTTAGATGGATGATTGGGAAGTGCTCAGAAAATGACCTTAAGGTGGGGGAAAAAAATCAATAACTTAGCTTGATCCTGAGTGCTGAGTATGAACATGGCACAGGAGACGTCACAGAATGCAGCGCTTTTTAAAGGGATAGTTCACCATTTTAGGAAACACATTCATTCACTTTCTTAGCAGGAGTTAGATGAGAAGATTGATACCAAACCAATATGAGAGTAGTACCATCTTCTCATCTAACTCCCAGCAGGAAAACAAATCCAAGATGTTAAACCTTTAAAAGAAACAAATCATATCTGTCATGCTGACCAATAAAACATTTGCAGCGTATTGACAGCTTCTCTTCTCTTAAGTCTACTGTCCCTGTCGCTCAATCGGTGTCCAGCTCTGTGATATTTTCTTTCCTGAGATTATACAAGAGAGGAGAGGAGAGGAGAGGAGAGGAGAGGAGGAGGAGGACAGTGACAGGAATAATCCTCAGTAAAAGCTTTAATGACCTAGCTACATGTTGAATCACTGGCATTAAAGAGCAGCAAGATGAACTTTCGTTGTGGATTGTGAGATTTATCTGCATCTCTCAGAGGATGATGTAACACTTGTAAGTGTAACCACGCTTGTTCTAGTTTCTTTTGGTAATCACCTCCTCTTTTCCCATTGTAACGGCTGCCAAACATCACTGTTGCATCTTTTAAAAGCAAAAGAAGTCAGAGAAAGAGTCAAAACAAGTGGTGGAAACCACATATTCTGCTCCATAGTGTTTGATTCCTTTCAATAAGTTACTTGAACAGTTATTTTTGAGCTAGAGCAGAGGTCAGACTGAGGGCCAATGTCAATAAAATATTATTGTATTACTTCTATTATTACTTAACAAGAGGGTAAGGGTAATTAGCATGTGTATCACTTTAGTACACAAGTAATTAGTTGGTCTAAATGGACATTTACTTGGATGCTATTGATCATTTTTAGCTAAGAGGTTTCTTTTATGTGATCCTCTCCCTCCTGTGCTCTGCCTCTCGCTGTGTCACACTCTGAGTGTCTGTTTTCTTCTAACTCTCTCCACATTTCTCTTTTATTGGTACATCTTGTCTTATTTCTTAATTCAATATTCCCTTTTTCTCTCTTTTCTTCTCTGCTTTCTCTGCTTTCCCCTTTCCACATACTGTGACAAACCTTACTGGCAGACAAAAACCTAAATGTTTGTCCAGGTCGTGTAGCAGTTTACACTAATATGGATATAATGTGTGTGTAAAATTCTCACATTTTCAACCCAGTTACTGTTCTTTCAATAAAATATTTATTTATTTATTTATTTTTGTCTGGGGTAACAAAAGTGCTTTATTCTATAGAAAGTATTTTGCATTTCTGTTTGGCCACAGTTAATTGCAACATTAAACTTATGCTTGCTGGTGACACATGTGGTTAAAGCCACCGCTGTTACCATTTTGGTCTGCACTACAACTATTAGTCATGACCTGGATTAAAGGAAGTGATTCTGTTCATATGCACAGATCTCATTTTACTCTACTCGCCTTTAATTTGTACAAAAAAGAATATTATTCGCTGTCAATGCTGAATAAGGTTGTCAGTCACTAATCACATGAATAAGAAGGCTGTGTAATCTGTCATCCCAGTCACAATTGTGGTCTCCATATGCTTATGGGTACATTTTTTTGTTCTTATATTTCTTCTATCATCCACTCATGCATACACACATATACTGTACACATACAAAGCATTTACTTCATTCATGTATTTGCTTAAACGCAGTGGCAGACTCATGCTGTTTGAGGGGCTGGGGTGAAAAAAAATGAAAAGGGCAACAGCACGCATAAGATGAGTCAAGGTTAGGATTAGCTCCAAAGAGGTCACTTTACCATGTTTTGTCAAATGAAAGGGCACCCTAGAGGGCACTTCATTACATTTTCTCCACTGGAGTGGCACCATGTAGTGTACAGCAACTAGACATTCACAGTTACATGCCCCTACTGCCCTTACCCATACTCAAAAAGCAAGACCGATTGGATCACTGTGCAGGTCGCTGGGAGGAGCAGCAGCCATGGTCCAAGGCTTGAGGGTCGGACTGGAATGTGGCCTGGAGGGATGGAGGTGCAGCTGGCTGATAGTGTCTTCACACCATGTTAGTTTAGAGCAGTTATTTCAAACCCTGCAGCAATTTCACCTTTGCCCCAAAGTTTCAGCACAGCCAGCGGGCATCAGGCATCATGGGAATGTCTCCTTTAAACCAATGAAGGCTGCTCCCCTCCTACAATGCATTCACATTGCATCATGTGTGATGGAAGCACATATAACCTCAACAGTCAGCAAAGTTTACTTTGATGGATGACGCATTTGTTCATCCTCATACTGCATCAAATATATTGAGGGATATATTTGATATTATTTGTTTTTCCACCATAATGACTCAGACCAAGAGCTTGTTGAGAGGGTGGATTCTCATTAGGGACACAAGCCAACTGTGCACCTTTGTTTACAGTCAGAATGTGAAGCACTGTAAATTATACTAATGCATGCCTTCTTTCCTCCCGAGTCTCAGTTCTGCACAAATTGCTGAGTAATAAAGGCAGGAGCTGCTCCTCTTTTACATTTTACTGATAACCAATTGTTTCATTTATGAAATGTGACTCAATTGCTGATTTAAACTAAGGCAAAACACACAGCTGGCTACTTCTAATCCATTACTAACTGTGTATGTAAGTACTTCATACCATTAAATGTTTAAGCATGTAAAGACTTTGTAATGTGTAAAAAGCTCCTAGGCAACATCTATCATGCAAGTTACTGTAGTATCACAAACTGCAGCATCATTTCAAAAAAATACTTTTACGAAACCAACAAATATATAATAAACTTAAAAAACCAAACCAAATGCAAGTGTGAATAATGTATGTAATGTATGTATGTGTAATGTATAAATGGAGAAATGACACAGTAAGTAGTAGCTTATGTATTCAGTTTAGAATGATTTCAAAATTGTGATTGCGCCGCTAACCCAACTGATGTTACCCTTAAATATTTATATATATAATTTGAAGCGTATTGTGGTGTTTTGGGAAATGTAACTTAATGTCCCATGTCAACCATATGCAGTCGCCTTATTTCTTCTTCAGTCTAAACAGGGCATATAAGCAAGCTAACATCAGCTTTGTCTGTTGGTTATATTAGCTACAGTATGTAGCAGTTCCACTTTTTGTAATTATCTCTAACATTGACAGTATATAATCAGCACTGCTGTGCTAAAGAACAGCCTGAACAGCCAGTTGCTATCAAGGCTGTAGACTTCTGTCCTGTTTCCTTTCTACTTGTTATGTCATGTTTCCCTCTTACCCTTCCTCTACTTGTCTTTCACCTCCTTTCCTCTCACCTCATCTTGTTTCTCCTGTCTCCTGACTTTCTCCTCAGCTCACCCTGGCTTATTACAGTTTTTTTCAATTGCTAACATCTTTTTGTCCAATCTGTAGTCACATTTTCAAAACTCTAAACACAGTTAGCCCCACATCGGTCTGTTCATACCATACAATTAACACAATTCATGTTGTTTCCACAGAATATGCGGTCAATTAACCCATTTCTACAATGCTTCTCCTGATGTATAAAAGTTCCAAACTGTACAGCAAAGGTTGGAGGAAACCTCAGGACATTTGTAATTGCATGGGACAATGTTGCATTTCACCATGCACATGCAATCACAAACTGGTTTGAGGCCCATCCAAGAATGGTTTCCCTTTTCCTCCCCCCTTACTCGCCTTTCCTCAACCCCTTTGAGGAATATTTTTCTTCCTGGAGGTGGAAAGTGTACGATCATCGGCCACATGACCAAATGTCTCTACTTGATGCAATGGATGCCGGCTGCAGAGATATCTCAGCTGAAGACTGCCAGGGGTGGATAAGGCATGCCAAGCGTTTCTATCCAAGGTGCATAGCGAGAGATGACATTAGATGTGATGTGGATGAGAACATGTGGCCAAATGCTGAAGATCGTATGGATTAGAACAGGACTGTGCATTTTTGTTTCTTTCCCATCTGTGCCTCTTTTTTTGTTGTCAAATTGTGTATCTGACAGTATTTTGACACATTTGAACCAAAGGCCACATAGTTTGGATTATTTGTTGATCACTGGCTGCAATTTCATGTTGATAATACTGTAAAGCTTTAACTTCTGCAATTTTGTCGCTTACAATTTTTTTCTACTGTACATTCTATAAAGTAAAGATGACTCATTCACTTTTGCATAGTTTGTTGCCAAAAATGCAGACATTCGACCTTCAAGCCAAAAATTTAGGGTGCTTTACAGTAAAAGGAAACTGAATTGAAAAAAAACAATGGATTTCTCATTGTCTACTGTTTGCAGGTAGAGCTGAAACATGAAAAGTAATGGAGTTTTTGTAATGCTATCAACTGTTTGTATTTAGAAAGTTGTTGTGCTATGATTGATTGATGTGTTCCTTTTGGAAAGAAAATGTGCTAGTGCTTTGACAGAATGATTTGATTTTGAGTCAGGTTAGGTTTGCTGTGTTTTGATATTATTTGTGTATATAGAGAATATTTTTTTTTGCATTTTGAAATGTAGAGTTGGTGTTTAAAGAACAAAATGTGGTTTTGAGCAGAAAATGTACTATTTGGCTAATTGTGAGGTAGGTGTGTTGCTGTGTTAAGAGTTTCGATAAAGTTTAGGTAAACGCTTGTTAGCAATTGAAAAAAACTGTATACGAATGTGTTGAAAGCATGTAGGAGAACGTGCCTCAGTGGATGAATAAACTATGAAGCGTGTGTCCTAGAAGCCTTTTGTGTCCTCTTTCTCTGGCGTTGTTTGTCTGTATATCTGTCTCTTTGTTTCTCTCATGCTCATCCTCTTGTCTCTCACCACTTTGTTTTCTCTCTCTGTCTTTCTCTCACCGTTTTCTCTTTCCATTTTGTCCTGCTCGTCTGTCTCCTTATCTCTCTCCCCCATCGCCCCTTTACTATCTTTCCCTCCTGACTTCATATGAGTTCATTGCCTCCCCAAGAGACTCACCACCCACCCACAGTTCTCTCTGATTGAACTCTGAAGCCTCAGAACTTCAGCGTTAAGATTCAATTTGTTCTGACCTGAGTGAGGGGCGTGTACGCCATCATCATTATAATAGAAGAACGGGGCAACGCCATCACGGCAGAGAAGACTGATCAGATCCTGAACGTAATCATCCTAATGCCCCCCAGCGAAGAGCATCAAACAGGATATGGGGTTATGGTAATGGAGTGGAAGGCTGATTGAGATTTCAGTAAATTAATTAGGCCCCGGGAGAGGGCTGGGCTAAGGAGGTGCGTTGGATTGTGAGCACGGGGAGAGACAGGCGGGTGGGTTGAAAGTGGGGTCTGAGGATTGGGTCAGAGCATGAACAGAAAAGACAAAAACAGAGAAAGTTAAACAGGAGACAGACCAGCTGAGATGAGGAGGAATGTGCCGGGTAGAGATGAAGGAGAGAGACAGGACGGTCGGGCAGGGTGAGGAGTGGGTGTAGGTACAAAGTAGAGATGGAAAAGTAGGGGGCGGCTGCATGTACTAAACAGGCTAGATTGAGGGAAGTTTTTGCCTACAAAGCAAAGGCAGACAGAAAGAAAAGAAATACATAAGGAATTTGAATTTTAAATGACCTTAATTATAAAACACTGCTTGAAAAATAAGTCCCAGTATGCTTTCCTTATCCATGGTCTAAAGCACAGCACTTTCCAAACTAAGAGAAAGATGTAAGTATGAGTGTGTCAGGGGGGTGCAAGTGAATACAGAAATGACATAGAAAGAGACGCAGACAGACAAGGGAGTATTAAGTTCAAACCACAGTGTGTTTTGGGGGTAGACAGAGTAGCTTCTGGTCTCTGTGTAAATGTCAAGCTCTCACTTCCCCATAATGACCCCTGAATCACCAACTAGTCAGTCCACTGCATGAGGAACAGCCTGCTGACTCCATTATCCGTGGGCAGGTTAGCCTGGGGCGCTCGCACCAGAAAGACTCAAGACCCAAAGGTGGTGTAGTCAGAGGATTAAAATCCCATCAAAAAGTTGTCGTAGAGAATCCAGGATGTGGTTCATCACTAAGTCCTAAGCCTACCACCTCACAGTATGATACTGGATTATTTTACAAAATCCCATGTTAAATTATACGTTTTTTTTAAGATCAACTACTAACAAATAATGTGTTTCTACATTATCTGTACATGACAACTACAGTATGGTTGAGACAAAACAAATTACAACATTGGTAGTTGGAATGCCTAAACCAACCTCTTGACTCCTTTTGGATGTGCAAAATTTGAAGCAAGAGTGAAAGTAGTGTGGTGTTCCTATGGCACTGCAAAACCACTTATGTGACTTTGACATGGAAGATTGCGGTTTCCTTCCCATTTCCTAACAACAGTCAACGTTGGTTTACATTACATTACAGTCCATAATTTATATTGAATATACCTGCAGATGTCAATACAATGTGTCTGTATTTTATGTTTTCCCTATTTGTTAACTTATGCCAAATAAATCATGACAAAGCTTTTCCTTCACTTAAGGAGGCTAAGGAAATATAATACTTAGATTTTATTAAAAAGTCAACTTAGACTTAAGGAAAACACTGCTGATTTTCAATCAGCTTTGTATCATTACAGTGTGAGTATCCAAATGAACAAGTACATGCAAATGGGCTTTAGCTCCCCGCTCATTTGTTGGCTGTACAGATAGTACTTTGGATGCCCTCCATCACAGACAGTCGGATGGAAAGAGGGGCGGCTCACAAAACTCAAATCTATATTATGAGAAAGTTTGTGACCTGGTCGCTACTTTTTTCTGCTTAAAAACAGATGAGCCAAAATCAAGCATCGCCTGACTCGCAGCACTAAACCTATAAGATAAGGGGCCAAAGGATGTTATCTGTGATCGCTGGTGTAAATGTCCTTAGCCTTGTACACCCAAACCTCCATTCCAACCACCTGCGTTGACCTGTGTTAAATACAAATTTAAATTTTCCTGGATTGTAAAGTGAATTTAATCCAGTAATTACATGTCCTGCAGAACATCAAAGCAAATTAGCAGAACATCCATGCATTATGTAGGAAACAGGTTGTTATGGCAAATTAGTGACTTCTACAGTTTGTGGTTAACTGGACTGCTAACATTGTGGATGATACAGTCCATATTCTCCGAGTATCTGCTGTATAAAATCTAAAAATCTACATTGCCATCTTGGGATATGCTTCACAGAATCTTTAACATACAGACAGTGGAGCACATCCTTCCTGGGGCACCACAAAAATGTAGTGATTCTATCTGTTTTGACTCTTACTTCAAGGTGTGCCGAAAAGAACTAAAATCCAATCCGACATCCTTTATAACTTTTGTGATGTCATCTTTCAGTTGTACTTTAGATATTTGTGCAATCCCCCTAAACCATCCATGTCCTTAGATGTTCAGTGTTTGACTTATTTTTGTTCCGAACAGTAGGCGATTATAACAGCAGTTCAGCATCAGCCTTAGTGCAGGAAATGAATTCATAGCAAGCAAATTGGTGAGTTTAAAAAGGTCTCTCAAATTGTGACTTTTAAAATATATTACAGTTCTTGTCCACCAAGTTTTACCTGAATTTGCATGAAACACATTTTCTAGTGTTTTTCACAATGCAAGCAGTGACTCTGCTTTCACTGAATACTTAAGAGTCTTGACAGAATGCAGCCCCAGTAAATCTGACACAGTCTAAGTGTCCGGGGGAACACATCAACTCACAGCAGCCATTTGCACTGCAGTATTTGCCCTGTTTAGGGATCCGTTTGCTGCCAACAGGGCTTCCTGACCTGTCCCAGGGCATGCAGTTTTTCTTATATCTTTCAAACACCGTCTCTACTTTTGGGAAATGTTTCAAGGGTTTGACATGATAAATGTAGACTGCAGCTCCAGAAAATCAAACAGCAGTCAGTATAGTGGGAGAGATACTTACTCCTTTACTCTGAGCTGAAAATCACATTTTTCACTTTTAATAGACTCTCAAGAGTTTTCTTAAAGTGACACAGAACAAGAATACTGTCACATTAAACAAGTCTTCAAATAACACAGACTTTGGACCAATAAGTCAAATTATCTCACCTCAACTCATAACAAATTTTTTTCAACGCTTTAAAAATGTTTGTAGACATAATTGAATCCTTTGTTAATAGTCATTAACTTTGTATGTGCTCTTGGGATTCTTTGCAACCTACTGTGATCTGTTAGGAATCTGATTTATCTTTTCTTGCAAGTACTACTCCCACTTGAGGGAAATATAAGACTTGAGGGCAGTATAAATCAAGTGCACCTCCAGTAAATCAAATACAGTGCAGTGCAGGACTATATTTCTCTTGCTCCAGCACTTAACCCTTGCCTGATTAAGTGGCAGCAGCTCAATACTGGTGACTGAGGACCAGCTGGGTTTGTCAGCTTCCTAGTGTAAATAACACACAATAAATTCAGTTTTTATTTTTTATTTCTTTCTTTCCTTTTTTTCTCTTTTACAAAATCAACATTTCAGTTACACTAAAAACAAAGTTTAGAAGTAACTAGTTGAGCAAGTTGACCTGTGCCATACCTTGTGGTTTTTATCTTTGAAGTTGCTGTCTACACTCTGGAAGAGCCTAGTCAGAAAAGTCAAACACACATCAACTAAATCAAACATAGCACAACTCCCCAAAAAACTATTATATTTGGGGAACATTGGCTTCTGGCAAGGTGTATAACCTCAGGATGAACTCAGCACAGTTGACTGGACATCTGAACCTTGCAGTTTGATCTAGCTGCTGTTAAATTTCCCCCTTTCAAGTGCAAGGTGTGTGGCAGTGGTTTGTCCGTGCTCAGCCAACTTCAGGTGTAGTTCAGACTTCATTTTGTGAAAGCCTGTTCAACACTGTAGCCTACTGATTGGTTTAGTTTGGGGGCTGATAGATTTTTAATTTAGTCAGAGACACTTTATAGCAAATGGCTATACAGATAGATTTGGCTCACTGAGGGAGCTCAAAGAGAATCAGAGCAACAGAGATTATGCTGGGAGAACTAATTCTTCCATTATAAAAAAAATACATGCACGTACTTATCACTCTAGTGTCATTTATGGTCGTGCCCCCGTTAAGTCAGGCCCTCAAAGCAGTGGCCCTGAATGTAATCACGACCATACTGCACCAGACCCAGCTTTAGCTTCAGACACTATGTGCTCCTGTTCTGGGCAACCTGTCTATAATTGTCTTGGGCCTTTTACTTGCTAATAATATGCAATTATCAGCCTTGCATAGAAAATCTGAAGATTTAGTGTTAAACTTCCGTAAAAGTTGCTGAAACACTGGTTTTGATTAAACTTTTAAAGTCTCAGGTCAAAGCTGAGGTTCTGATGACATCATCAGGGTTATTTTCTCAAGCTTGACAAAGCTCCTCCAGGTCCCCAGTGGATATTTATACAACTATCACAGGCTCATTTGAACTTCTTGTAGGCAGTAATGTGATCATCCTGTGCAAAATCTGAGATGTTTTAAGTAAAATGCAGGTCATGTCTCTACCATGAATGGATAACATCTAGAGAGTGTAGGAGTACAGACTGCATTAGATTATAATTTTTCACTTCCAAACCCTGGCTTTTTTGATGCTACTTGTTTTTTAGTTACTCTTAATGTCATGTTCAGGTACAAAAACTTTTGTTACTGGTTTACCCTACTCCTAATAACCACAAAATCCATTATTTGCAGCCATTGATACCTCCTACATAACACAGACCCACCGAGCAGTATTCAGTGGATGACTCAGTGAGAAACTCCACATGGATGAAGTGGAATATAATGTCTTCCACTGTAGAGGAGCCAGATGGAACATAATTTAACAGTTTTTTTTTTTTTTTTCTTTAATGGCAGAGCATGTTCATAAAGTAATGAAAATAGGTCTCTTCATTGTATCACGCATTAAAGACTTGTTTCTGTGGATTTTCTAGCTTTGGGTAAGGGTTGTGTATGTTCATGAATAATAATTGACTAAGATCAGAGAAATGGCACGCATTCATTCTGTTTTAAGGTGGATTTTCTCCTTTAGATCACAAAGCCTTGGCATGCCTCTCACAGTAGACATATTCCATACAGACACATATTGCCATAGGCTAATTAATATATAGCTGTGAGTCAGAGGAGAATCTTAGCCAATGAAGGATGACTTATTGATTGCTTCCACTGATGATAAGCCAGTTTCAAATACAAAATTCTCTTTACAGTTCAATAACTAATATGACAAAAATCATTATATTACTCCTTTCAAATAGCAGCCAGAAATAGGCTACATGAAGGAAATCATTCATACAACCACTGGCTTCAGTGTGGTGCTGTGGTTAAAGGCATACTATGTAGTTTTCCGGTTTTGTCAAACAGCTACCCCTAGAGTCGCTGCGGAGTACTTGTATTTAACGTTAACTGTCGTAAATACCACTCACAAGAGCCGTCTCTATATATGGCTCTGCGTCTCTGCGCTCACGGCCTGATCTCCTCCCCCCTGTATACCGGTACTAGATATATAGATAGATAGATAGATAGATAGGTAGATAAGTAGATACTTAGATAGATAGATAGATAGATAGATAGATAGATAGATAGATAGATAGATAGATAGATAGATAGATAGATAGATAGATAACTTTATTAATCCCACAATGGGGAAATTCAATTGTCACAGCAACATTTGAGTGAAATAAATACAGGTATAAAAAACAGGAACATTTGCATACAGCAGGTCCAAGGTCTTATTGTCTCTGGTGGTGCATGTGACAAACTGGTGGAAGGTTGGGAGTGTGGACGAGAGAGAAACGTGGTTGAAGTCCCGTGTGATGATGATGAAGGCCTCCGGGGGTTTCGTTTGTAGTCCTGCAGTCACAGTGTGGATGACGTCACACGCTGCTTCTGCTTTCCCAGACGGAGGAATATTGACAGTGATGATGATGATGATGATGAAGACCCCTGTGATGAATATAAACAGTGATAGCGATAACACTTGAAAGTTCCCATGGCAGATAACATGGACGAAGTCCGACAGCGACGAGCTCAATGTCCGGGCTGCGGACACGCTCTTTCACACAGACGTGCCCGGGGTTACACCACCTGTTGTTTATGAGCACGGCAAGTCCCCCTCCTTTCTTCTTGCCGGTCGAGGTGGTGTCCCTGTTGGCTCGAACCGCCTGGAAGCCAGGCATGGTGACGTGGGAGTCCGGTATCTGCTCGTGTAGCCACGTTTGTTTCCAGTGATGACTGCAGGGATGTAGAGTTTAAACCTCCTCTTCTTCATCCTCCGTTTAACCCCCGCTCTGCAGCCTTGCTGTCTCCGCCTCAGCTCCTCCGGTGTGGAGGGTCTCTCTCCAGTCATGATGCTAGGGTGCCTCAGGGCGACCATCTGGTCGCAGGTATAAACAATGCGACTCCCTGTCGCCATAGAGACCCGTGCAAACAAAAAATAAAAAAGTGCTCAAAAAAACGCCCAAAAAGTATTTAGGCGATGTGAACAAAGTAGTAAGAAAGTAAGAAAAGAGTTAAAAATAGCAAAAAACACATGCTAAAAACACACTGAAAACACACATGTTCAGTAGGATGGAAGCTCGGACATTGAACAGGCAAAGATAGACTCCGAAGATGTCTACTGACCAGGTAACGTCTGAGTGAATGCCGTAAAGCAATTTGTGATACTCGCGAGATTTGGCGGGGCGCCACCTTTCAGACTTGCATTGCTGGTTCTGCCAGTGGAGTCCCTCTCCTGCTTTGCTATCAGGAAGATTCGCTACACTACGAGTTCGTTTACCATCGAAATGACTTCAAAGCTGTTATATTAAGGTAAAAATCTTGCATAGTGTGCCTTTAAGATGGTAAAATGTCTAGCAATTTCCCCAGTTTCCCCAAGCAAAATACTTGTTACTACTTTGATTCTTTAAGATGTCCTGCAAAGAGCAGAGCCCTTGTATCACCTTAGCTATAAACGGTCAATTCCTTGACACAGGTGTCTGACTGAAATTAAGTTTCTGCAGTTCTTGCAGGTTTCTCTAAAACTGGCTTTGCTACTTTGGAAACGCTTCATTTGGCTTGCAACCTACACAGCTAAGATACTGTATAAGGATACATTAAGGGAATGGAAAGGCTTTAAAGCTGGCCAGTATTACGAGGTACATCACTGACAGTGATGCCTGGATAAATTAAAGTTTTAAAGATGCTAAATGGGGCCTATCACAGCTGTATTAATTATCTACTCAAAATGTAGAGTGCATTACATATACAAATACACATACAATTAAAAAAATAGAAGAGTCATTTATAAAGTGCACAGAAAGACATATTGCTATTGCTATTTTACTGAACAAACTGAGAGTCTCTCATTTCATCTTCTGCTGTTGTTTTATCCTCACATCGACTTAAATCGATAACCATAGTTTGTAAATGATTTAGCACGTACAAAACAGCTGGTGGACTGAATACACTGGTGAGCTGGAGCTTGTCACAACTTTAAATACTGCACAAACAACTGACTTGGCTATGAGCCATAAACCAATCTGTCCACTTGATAATCAATTTTTCCTTCAAATTGCAGTTTGGCTCATCTCCTTTTTTACACACCTTCCACATTGTCTCTTAAAAGGCATTTCTGATTGCTCTTAAATGCTCCATTGTAGATAGTCTGGAAACAATTCAATTAGAGTCATCAGAGTGAAAATCTCATAGCAATAAACGTAATTGTCATCTTTTGTTCTAAAGCTTATCCAGCCTTGTCGAGATGTATTTAGGGAGTGTGACAATTGGTGTGTCCATTTTCCCCAGATGACATACCAGTGAAGAGAAGTAATTTCTACACATTGAGACGCAGTAGTAGTTCCTTTTGGCACCTTTACAGTGGGAGCCATTAATCGCCCATTGTCCACTGGCTAAGAGGCTCAGCGGAGCAGTATCACTAAATTAATTAGGATGTACAGTGCCTGCTTCGAATGTAAAGTGAGTCAATTAGTTCGCATATTCACTTCAGTGGAGCGCCTCAAGTCCAAATGCCCTTTAGAATCAAAAGAGTGGACACATTTGATTTCTGCTCTGCTGCTTTCACACAGCTTTTACTGCGCCTCTGTCCTTTCCAATCTCTCTCTCATTGTCTTTCTCTCACACTGATTCTTTCCCACAAAGCAGATTTGAAGTATGTGAGACCAAAAAAAATGCAATTTAAGCTCCACTTTCGAGGTTTTTATGACCATTCAACTGCATCTTACTGACTCCTGGTTGATGGTCCCATTCATAGACTGTATATGAAGATGGACAACACGCCACCACTTCCTCCCACTACAAAAATGAAGACAAAATGTCCTGGATCTTGCGCTGGTGATGTAATTTTGAGCCAGATGTCAATGCTGTTCGCAGTTGGAGCTGTGGTGTTGAGGTCCCGCCCATACACACAGCAAAGTCAATTGTGAACAGGGCTCGGCTGTTCAATCATGGCGTGAAACCCCTTTTTATAGCACCAAATAACAGAATCAGAATCACTTTTATTGGCCAGGTAACTGCACACATACAAACATTTTGACTGTGGTTTTACATTGCTCTCAATGTACATACACAGAATAAGCATAAATAAACAAAAATAAGTAATCGTTGACTTTCGCACAGGACACAAACAGTGGTCTCCTGTGTTTGAACCATCTATCCACCCTAAACCTCTGCCCTACACGGACTGTGTTACACTTTATACTACGTTGGTCCTTCGCTCTGGTCATCATCGCCCCTTCCTGGTAGTGCACCACCTTACACACATGCACTTTTAAAGCCCAGGCGAGGCAAAACGTGACACTCTTCATTGGTATTTTGCACACTATGGCATGATAATGGGCTGTAACTACAAGTGAGACAAAGGTTTTATCATTGTGGGAACATCTCATTGAAGTCTTACACCCATACACATCAACGCTCTCTCAGCCATACAGATCATTCAGTGATTGAACTGATCAGGGATCAAATAAAGATAACAGCTTGGTGTACCTTCAGTATGCTATGTGTTGATGAACTAACTTTTTAACTGTTGCTTTAATGAGTTATTTACCATATCACAGGGCTGCCATGAGCATATGAAGTTTGTTTAGTTGTCATGTTGCCACTTTTAAGTAAACATGAAAGACAAGTCTTCAAAATGGAAATTTTTAACATCTACAGTTCCAAGACAACTGAGAAAACTTCATCTACAAACAAAGACCACATGATATAGACGAAAGTCCCAGAACAAGCAGGGAAGTGAACCGTGGGTGGAGTTTTATCAACTGCTGTTAAGGGACATCATCTAGAATCAGATTGGTTTGGACTCTGTTCACCAACAAAATCTACAACCTGGAAAGATGACAGCTTATCAACACACTGCCATATTCGTCTCTGCTCTCTCCTGCCTTCTGTTCTCTCTTTCTTTGTCTTGACAAAGCCAACCCTCCCCTCTTATCTCCTGTCCTCCCTTGGTAATAGCACATTAGTTTGTAGGACATTAGTCAGTAAAAATGAAAGCATATGGCACATAATATTTACTTGTAATGAGCCTGAGTGCCACCATGCGCGGAAACCAAATTATGAGTGCCTCGTTTTGTGGCAGCCCAATAAATATTTTACCCTGTAAAAGTATGGATGACGTGTGGGGATGGGAGAGCCACCTGTTCTTGTCCGCTAAATGATTTACCAGATGTCTCGTCTTCATTCTTTTTTGTCTTCGGTCGTTCCCCCCATTCATTTCCCTATTTCCCCAAGGTCCACAAGAGTGGGTGTATAACAAAAATAGGAGATTAAAGAGCGGAAGCAGAAAAGAAGTGTCAAGCTAATTTAGGAACAGCAAGAGTGAGCATGAATGAGATGCACAAATCTTCTCGTGTACTCTTCACACCGCTGAACTATTCAAGCTCTGTTGCACTGCCAAATGTTCTTGCCCATTCACTGAAGTGCTTAAATCCACCAGTGATGCTAAACATCATACATCATTGATGCTAACACTGTTTTACTATGACCCTGTCTTGTTTTCTCACATATTCCCTCTTTTGGTGAGATTTATATAATGAACTGAACACATCTTTCATTCAAACTCTCCAATTGTTGCTTTTATTGTCAGATGGGATGGGAAGGTGAGTTGTACTGTAGCTCATAGCGCTTCACGTTAAGTGGTGCTCATAAGGTTTTAATTTATCATAAATACGTCACAGGATTAATAAAAGTCCCTGATAAATATTGATTATTGCCGCAGGATTTGCGTTTTACCCAAGTTTATCAAATTCCCATGATCACATTTAGCTACGAAGTCAAGGAGAAAGTAACATTTAGTACAAGGATGAAGCATGAGCAGTGTGGATCCCAATGGTCTTGCCCTGTTAGATTCTGACAGTTTTTATTCATCATCAAGACTTAAAACTCACAGGCTACATAGAGGTGACTTACAGTGGAAGTCAAGAGAAACTAGTTTGCTGTCACTTCCTCCGCCCCTCAGTAGTGTGATTCCAACCTTATCGTTTATAGTTCCACCTCGTTCCAATTACTTTAACTGGCTGTAGATCTGGACATAATTTTGCTCCACTTCAAGCCTTTGAGCATCTTTTCTTGAGGTACGCTGGTTAATTTTACTCTGCTAACTGCAGGCGGCTTCTATTTGGCCTCCAGCTAAACATAAACTCCTGTTTTTTACCTTGGTCTTGGTCTCGTCCTCCTGCTGTCTGGGAAGCTTCGCCTGATCTTCAGACAAGATTAAGTTAATTCTGATTCTGATTAAGAAGTATCAAGCAACCTCTAATACTTGTCATATACACACATACTCACACACACAAATCCACATGGAAGCATTCACTGAAAAAAACCTACAGCGAGGAGCTCTTGCATACACACACACACACACACACACACACACACACACACACACACAGCAGATCATGCTTCCAAACAAAGAGAGAGATGGCATTTTGACATTAAGTGGAAGAGAAATACACAAATCCCTCCCACTATACCTGGGATTTGGGCCAACACACACACACACACACACACATACACACACACACTCTGTCTCTCTAACTCTTGGGAGAACAGGAGCTTAGTACAGGAGGGCTCAGATGGTGTGTGTCTGTCCTCCCACCTCCTCATGTCTTGAATAGCTGTGTTTTCTTTTCTCCAGTTCCTTCCTTTCCTTGTCTCTTCCTTCTCATCATTGTCTCCACTTCTGTGTTTAAAGCTGTTCTTTACTTTCTTTATCCTGACTCTTCTCCTCATCTCCTCCTGCTCTTAGTCTGCCAACAGAATTCATCTCCCTCTACTGCAAGAAGAAAATGAAAAAGTAATAAATGTTACAGTAATAGCTGTTTGTACTGCCACTGACAGAGCAATAAAAGCTTATTTTTACCTGGGTTGAAATTGGGATGTGATTTTTAACAGAGTGGATGACCTTAACCCTAATCCTATAGTAAAAACTATCTCTGTAGTAATTTCTCCACTAAAATATTTTGTTGCAATGGTAGCTTGGTCTGGGGGTGTATTTTCAGCAGCACAGACGCTACTGAATATTATAGGAGTACTACAAGCAGCAGTGTGTCTCAATGATCCTCTCACTCCTCCGCGACTACACATTGCTACTTGTCACTTTTATCATGAAGGTGACAAAAGTGACAGAAGGGCGGGACTGAGAGAAAAAAGTGCAATTACAAATCAATCTGCTACTTCAGCACCACGGACAGCACCGTGGATTTATTAATGCACACCATTAGGCTACTGATATTTCATAGCCATGATCGGGGACATAGATTCCAACTTGCACTGACCTCATTCTGATAAAGGATCAATGAGTTAGGAAATCTAAAAATCAACCCCCCTGCCCCTGCACTCGCTCTGCTACTAGTGGATGGAGAGAGCATTAGAGGGAAGTATTTTAGTCATTAGGGTGGTGGTCTACGGGTGTTAGCCATAACAACTTGTATCCTCTAGCTTGTTTTTTTTTTTAAGTTTTAAGGCAGTACTAGCTTTTAACACAATGGATCCTTATTTTTATGAAATTGAGAGATCCACATAATTATAATTGTTTTGAATATTTTACAAGGACGTTGCATTTTGATGTTACTAAGTATCATAACTTTAATACATAACCAATTACTGCCTCCACATTCATATTTATCTTTTTGCATTTCCTTCGTATTAGCCCTTTTTTATGTCATCATCTCTGTCCCTTACTTTTCTGTCCTTTCTTCCTCCTTCCCGTACCATCGTCTTGTCCTCCTCTGCAGTTTTTTTCACCTGCTCCGAAAAAGTATTCTCAGCTTCTTTTGCCTCACTTTCTTTCTCCTCTTCTCTCCTCTCTCATCCCATTTCCTTGCTCCTTTCTATCTTGGTCTCCTTCTCTCCTCTTCTGAAAAGGTATCACCTCTTCTCAAGGATGTCCTGGATTCGCAGCTTCGCTATCACCATGGGGACTGTTACCGAGGAGATAATGAGCGAGAGCAATAGAGAGACAGGCAGATGAAGTGGTGGCGGCGGAGGGGGAAGTCCAGCTCTGCGTGGCCTTCTTTGGTTTGGTAGGATAACAATGTGGAAATATTATGAAGAGGCAATCAAACAAGGTTGATGCATTGATAGGCAGATTAGGAGGGGAAATGGATGAAAGGGAATGATGAAGGGAGAATAACATAACAAAATTTACTTTTTTTAAGGAGGTATTTTAGGGAGAAAGAGAGACGCAGGTAGGAAATGAAATTTGATCTATATTTCAAAGGCGTGATGGTACAAGAGGACTAGTAAGTGGCTCAAAAACATGGAGGTAGCAATGGAAGAGAGACTGAAGGAGGGAGGGTGGAGATGAAGGAGAGATGAATTAGAGGAAGATCGGAGAGTGGGGATGCTATGAGATGAGAAGGAGAGATGTAAAATGATGAAAAGGAAATTAGAGACAAGGAAATAGAGAGTAAAATAAGAGGAGAGGGAGGGTATGACTATTGGAGGAGAGATGGGAAAAGAAGAGGTAGGAGGCGTAACAGCAGGCTCCTCTGTGGCATACATATGACTGATAGTTCTAATTAATCGGATTTGCTTGAACAGTGTTGTTTAGTATGTATACTGCATGTCCGTTTTATGTCCCTTCCCAATCTTTAAACTACAGGCCCTGTCTTATTTTTGCTTTGATGTATTTTAGGAAGCCTTTTTTTAACACCTTGGCCAGGCATGAAGTCAGGTCCACTACTTTTATTCTACTTATCCCCCAAAAAACTACCCCAAAATTGTACCAGGGACAAAAATCTAAATGTAAGAGCATTAAAAGCAAAACATAACATCCAACCAGGAAGCATCAATATCACATGAAATCTAGAGCACTGCATTTTGTTCTAGTCATTATAATATATTCAAAAAGCATATTTGAAAATAAGTAATCGTAGATTAGCAGGAAGTGATTGTAGAAAAGGATGGCACGCTACAACAAGAACAGGTTAAATTGGAAAGATGTGGATCTGTGTGTGAGAGTGGATGAGAGAGGAAGGGTGGAAAAAGAATGAATGAGTGTAACGGTGAGCATATTATTTTTGAATCATTTAACAGCATATATTCTCAGCATGGCCCCCATTTGACTTGATGGACGGTAATGTCAGCACCGCAGATAAGGAGGGAGATGATAACGTGAATGAGACTGATTACGTGTTGAAGGGGGACACGAAAGGAGAATAACAGTGATGGCAGTGTAGCGGAAAATGAAAGCATGGTGATTAGATAGAGCGGGAACTAAGAGGGGGGGCATGACTGAAGAAAGAAAACGAAGGGGAAAAAGAAAGAGGAATAGAATAGAGATTGTCTAGCTGTGGGTATTTATTTCTACAACCCAAACTACTAAACAAGAAAATGCAAAATAGCTAAATTAAATTCATTCATATTTTCTCCTGGTTTCCATTCACTGCCCCTCAATAGCAACAGTCAACATGTCGGCAGCTACACTCAGTGCTGTGCATGAAAACATCCTGTGTAGAGAGAAGGTGCTAACATGCACCTTTTGCTACGTGGACTGTGTAGAGATTGTGTAAGACAATAATGTATATGTAGGTAGAGTCTACAATTAGCATAACCCGCTAACCAGCCTATATGGCCTACCTGCCGTTACTTCCAAGGCCAATTATTGGAGTCATTGGTAAAATCCTTAATTGTGAGAACTTACATTTAGGGCTGCTTTTTTCATCCCACGGCACAACTTAAAGTGCTTTGGGTCAATCACTCATTCCGTCACACAGGGACAGTGAGGACAGGGACAGGCTGAACAGCAAGTCAATGTAAAATATGAAAGTCCAACCAAATAGATAGAAGAGTTTATCTCTTAATATGTAATTCTCTCTCTCTATCCCTCTTCGTGTATAAGTCTTTATCTCACATGTCTAATCGTATGCTTAACTGTGTGTGTGTGTGTGTGTGTGTGTGAGAGAGAAAAACATTTATATCAGATGTGTAAAGGCTCTCCATGTCTGTGTGCCATTAGGAACCCCAGCAATCTGCCATCTGCCCCCATTCTGTCACCCCAACAGTTAAATACACACACACACACACACACACACACACACACACACACACACACACACAAACACACGGTAATCCATACATTTTGCCACCATGTCAGCATGTAATTATTATTTTTTTTTTACGTAAAGGGTCAGTCTATGACATTTCTTGTTTTGACTACTTTATTAAAAACCATTAACAACATACGGATGAACGCAAATGCAAATGAAAATAGAAAGCTGGCTTCCGGAGACATTGATATATCTCTGAGGAGATATGAATGAGGAGATATATCCCTAACTGTATTATAGATGTTGCTACATTCCACCTTGGGGCACACTGCTAGTACGTTATCACATAAAGAAAACACATATATTATTATTTTAAAGAATAGCTTGAGTTGACATGTTTTCCCAGCAGAATATAAATTGTTTAATACAGAACATACTCATATAATCACCTAGTTTTTGAAATTGCTAGGATGCTGTCTGCAATGATCCGTCTATTTACTATAGTGCAGGACTCATGATATTTCCCATAACCCCCTGGAATATTAATACAATTTGAATCAGACTGGATTAATATTAGAGTTTCAATTAAACCTTAATTAAGAAACGAGGCGCCTATTGTGAATTTAATGTGATACATGTTAGGTAATGAAAGGACTTATTGGTGATATATAAAAATAGCTCATAGGAAAATGTTTAATTAAAATCAAGACTCCATATACAATATTACAGTGATGATCAGTGATGGTAGGACAGTTCACACATAAGTCAAAAGGAGTTATATAAAAGACTGAATTACCCATCATTCTACAGACCAGGAAGGCGTGACACTAAGTTTGATTTTGTTAGACGTGTGTTCAGCCAAGCCGGCCACTTCTTTTGGCAGCAGTTATTAAGAGTCAGATGTTTGTTAACAAAGACTCAGAAATGGAAGTCCAGATGTTTAAGAATTTTGAATTACAGTAACATTGACAGACATGTACATATCCACCTAGGCTAATATTGGTGCATTGCAGTATGTATAGTTTGTGTGTCTTTAACCCTGATGACTAATACCTGGGGCCTTTATCATTTCTCATTTCTCATTTGTGCCTCCTCTTCTCCTCTCTCCTCCGTCCTCCTGCCTGTGACCCGGAAATCAATTTCATTGCGGCATCTTGAATGATATCTCAATTCCTAAATTGCATCTGAAGGAGAAAGCAGGCTTGCTGGAGGAGCTATGAGCGGGAACACACCGATATATATCCTCTTTTCGGGATCCGTGACACACAGCTGGAATATACAAACCTAGCACTCTACAGATGTATTGACTTATTTAAGTAGGAAATAACAATTGGTCTGCCTCTCATTCCCACGGTCTTCTCTCACTTACAACGGAGGCTGTAGTTGAGGCGACAAAATTGTCAAAAAGTTTATCTTTATGGATTGTATTGATGCCAAATTGACAAGAACATATGGCAAATGTTAAAATGTCACATTTTTTTAAGGGAGTTCAGCACAATATATTCCCTGAAAGTACAGAACACAATGGAAAATAAATATTTTTATATACAATGGTGCAATAAACTAAGATTTATAGTGAAACAACAGCTTAATTAGTCATGATTAAAAATAAAAAGGTATGACTACATTCTTTCTACATTCAAATTATACCACATGGTCAATTCAATTAAAAGTGAATATATGCTCACTGCTATGCTTATCTGACAGCGATAATAAGATATAGCAGCAGTCTATAAGACACCAATGGGCAGATGATTCAGGTGTGCAGTTGTTGACTCTGAAGACAGGACATTTCATTATGTTAAATGCCCACCGCCTCGACTCCTCTCTCCTCTGCGTCTCTCCGAGGAGAGGAATCAAGGATGTACAAACCGGGAAGTGAGAAAGACTTCTGGTAGTTTTTTTCTCTTTTTTTTTTTTTGGGGGGGGGGGTGACATAAAAAGTTTGTCTAAGAAAAATAAAGACAGCCAGATACAAAAACGGATCTATCCAAACCCATCTACCTATATATACACAAACACAGATGAACAGTAAACAGATTCTAAAATCATTTACTATTCAAATTTGATAATGAAGATGTTATAGAGGAAATGTGTACGCCGGTGATTAGCCAGAAAAATAGAAATAATCTTCCCTTTCATAAGGCTACATAGCCTGTCATGTGACATTTCACACCGAATGTAAGTGGTGCATGAAGAATTTGACAAGTTCATCCAGCAGCCTGTACACACTGCGGAGGCTGAAGCCATGTTTCCTCCACAATCGTGTCCTTTTGTTCATCTAAAAATCTGCCTGCCCAATTCACAGTGTAGTGCAGCTTCACACCCACACAACCACCTTCCACCTTAACAAACACCCACATCCACCTTAGCATGCACATGCAGGCAAAAACACACTGTTAAGGAAAACTACAGGATGTTTTCTTCCCAATGCAAAGTGAGACTGCTCGTTCCCAAAGAGCTGCTTATAAATCATTAAGATTATTAGTCAGATGGTTCTTCCGCACTTGTTTTGCAGTAATTACTTACATTTACTAAATTGGTTTCTGGTATTTTGTTTGTATTTTGTTTCCACACAAATAGTTTCAGTTATTAACATGATTGTGGTTTGTTTCTTCTTGAAAAGGTCAGCAGAAAAAAAGCATGGACACAATGAGGGTTTGTAGAAATATCATGAAGAGTGCAGTCTGGGGAAATGGATTTGCAGTTTCAGTAAAATCCTGTTCTCCTCTTACTGTCCAGCTGGTGTAATCCAAATGTAAGAAGCACTCAAAATGTTGATCAACCAGATCACCTTCAGATAACTGTGTGCAAAAAGCATGAAGCTATTTGATGAGCAGCAGTGAGTCATTTGCAAGATTTTACATACAGTCTGCTGTGGTGGATGTCGTTGGGGCCTATAAATAACATGGAAAATTACCATTTTTGAGGGGGTTAAAAAATCTCTAATTTGATTTTCACTCCATGTTCTCTGAAAAAAAAAAGATCCTTAAATTCATTTCATTAATCAAAGATAACATAGCACGTGTCGGATGTACATCAAATTTTGTTGATCGTAAGCCCTTTTCAGGCATTGAATGCGAGTATATCTAGTGCAAGTGACGGCATTCTCGTTCTGTCTCTGTCTCTCCACATTTTTAATCTGGTGCTGCTGGCAGCCTTTACATTAACCTGACAGCATTCAGTATAGACATGTGTCATGTTAAAAATAACACAGAAATGTTATAGGCCCGACCTCGTAAAATTGATCTTCATATAAAAGTGACCAGGGTATTAATTCAGACCTGAGACGTCCATGTTAATTTGCTGTCAGATTAACTTTAAGGTGTGCATGCCTGAAAGGGGGTATAAATTATCATGTCTGTATCAAGAAAACTAAACATTATTTTAAGTACTGTTAGTGCAATCAAAATATAGACATTATCACAGCATTTATAGTTTTTAAGGATCAAGCATCATGATGGGAAACACTAACCCATGAAATCATTCTTTCTTATTTGGTAGATTGATTTAAATGTATATAAATGCCGAGTATAACATTCACTTGAGCTGCTGTGCCCTATTAAAGCCAGATTTATTGTTCATGCAGGGGGTTAACAGGAGTCCTGCTGTAGATACATAACGGGTAGATGTTGATTTATAGTTCAGCGTCGGATTTCAACCTTTGATAGCACCACTGCAACACTAGACAAATGTATTGTACGTGATGAGGCAGTATCATCCTTTAATCATATCCCCCATAGTAACAGTGTTTAAACATAGCTGCTGAGCCTATGCGCCATAACCATAGCCCCTTAAAGCAGAAGTATAAATGAGGCTTAACCTCTCATTCCTCCCACTCTCTGTGCAGTGTGTGGGCAGGTTCTCTATCCCTATATATGATGTGTGGAAATCTGATTGGACACATTAACTTACAGATATCCAACAAAACTGAAATCAAAAGGGTCTAGGTTTTGACACAGGGACTTCAAGACAGGGAACCAAAACAAGATAAGTTGATACATTTTTTTAATGCCTTATATTTCCAAATCATTTTCAATTAAATTAGCAAAAACCAGTTGACCCAAATTAAGCCTGAAGCTTTTCGGGCCCCTGGATGTGCCCTAGGACAGTTGCCCACTCTGCCAAGGCTGTAATTCAGCCTTGCTCATAAATTCTTGTGATGCACTAAAATAGAACATTGCTTCAGACCTAACTTTCCCTGCATTGACATGTAGTTCTAGGACTCCACTGATCTGTGTCATCATATCGCAGAATTATAATGTGTTCAGTAATAAAATGGAACAGCAGGGAAGGTTAGAGTTAAGACCTTAAACTGAACAGGGAAATTAAGGTGGTTCCCCAATGGCCTGGTTTTATTTCAGAATTTCATTACCTCGACAAGGCACGCCCAGAGGTCAAATACGTTTCATCAGCTGAAATTTGCCACAATGGCTGTCAACTCGTATCCAGCTGTGATGTACTATCTATGCACTGCAATATGTTACATCAGACGTCTGTCTGGAGCCATACTAGGTACCTTTGTTAAAAAGGTTCAATAACTATGCTATTTTCTTTTATCTGCTGCTTCGTCATTGAGGGAGTATTTAGCTCTGAAATGCTAACATCCAAGGTCCCAATGATTCTACCGTCAGTTTTCAAACAGTTCAGTTCAGATGTGCTCATTAGGACTGCAGTGTTTTTGTTTTATTCTTTATATTGTGTCACTTTTTAAGTGAGTGAGCTGAATTCACCCTGGGGAAACCACAGCAAAGTGAGTTAGAGACACAACCAGCATTAATCGAAATTTGCTCCCTGAGGCGTTTATTTGAAAAAGTTCCTTTTGTGCAGGTGGACATATCAAATTCAATAATGCTCAGCAAAATGGCAAGCTATAATCATCTGACTGTGATTGTGTCTTCTCTCCCCCTCTCTCGACAATGTTTTGCCGAAGGAAAGGAGCTTTAATTTTTTTTAAAGGCATAAAATATCAGAACAACTAACACTGGGATTGCGCCTCAGCTATTCTGACATTGAGTGGAGTCATTTAATTTCCATATCAAAGGAACTCCAGAAAATCAGAAAACCTGCACAAGCCGAGAAACGTTGCTCTATCGCTCTCAAAGAAGGATGTGAAGAAAGAGAAAGGAGGAAGGGAGAGAGTGTCAAAGAATGATTAGAGTAGCTGGCGAGGCAAAGGGAGAGCCAGATACACAAGAAGAAAAATGAAGTGTTTTGTATCTGGGATCCAAAAGGTGTCTCTTCCTGACAAAGGGTGTTTTTCTCTCATAAAACGTCTTATTGCAGAGGGCCCAGGAGTAAATTAACCAGAGGAATCAGTGCTAAGATGCCCGGGTGTATGGAAGGAGGGAGAGAGTGAGGGGAAGGTGTCTTTGGGGGGAATTCTGGCTCTTTTTGGTGTTCCCATGTGGAGAATGACAGGGGAATATTGTCACTTCCCTGTGGTCCTGACTGCATAGTGAAGAAAAGTGGGCTAATCCCAGCTGTGAGAGGTGTCAAGTGGCACACATTAGCCAGAGCTTTGTGATGTTAGAAGTATTCAAATACAAATACTCCACTGGATATTATAACTGCATCAGATTAAAGCATTGTGACATTTTTTTTCTCCTGACCACACCTGTATGGAATGCTAGAAAAAGAACAAAGAAAACAAACAAAAACAAAACAAGAAAAGCTGTCTGTCCATCAGAAACTCCGTAAATCACAGAGTTGAGGCAGAGCAAAACCCGGAAAGAAAACCACCTCCATTCTGTATTAATTTCCTTATTTCATCATTTAATACTCATCTGGTGAAATACTGGCTCCTAGTCAGTTAATTCTTCCGTTTCTTTGACATCTGGCACCATCATCAAGTAAAACCTCTCCACCAATGCTGTGTTTTATCATCACATCTTCAAAACTAATGACATTCTGATCAGCCTCAGCTGGACTTTGTGTTTAGTGCTCATTAAACTAAACTGAAGATGTTTTTTGATGAACATGGTTCATTTCTTGCTAAACATCAGCATATTAGTATTGTGAGCTTGTTAGCAGACAACGCTCGAGTCATTTTATGAGCAGTCATGTAGATCATTTGGAAGCACACTTTCAAACACCTTATTGCGATGTTTAGGTTGTACATGTGCGTATCGTTTCTCTTCCCATGTAAAGAAACGTCAAGAACATGAGTCAACATTTTTTAGCTTGTATAAATGTTGAAATGGAACCAAGAGGGTTCAGAAAGCCTTGGGAAATATCAAAATACATACAACTCATTGCCAGTCTCCCTTTGGTTCCTAAAAAGCAGGCATTTTAAAGAGGTCTGTCTGGTTCACATTCCAGTAGACAGTCGGGTGGGTAGAACTGTCAAATCCCTGTGACTTCACTGCATGATGGAAAGTGGGTTAATCCTAGCACTGTGAGGAGTCAACTGGCACTTGGACACTTTTGCAGAAGTTGACAACTTGGTGTTTTTCATACTTTCAGAAGAGGAGGGATTTTTGACCTATGGGGATGTCCAGTAACTATAAATGCAACTGTTTTATTCAGGTGTTTGGTTGCTGTTACTCATGTTACACGGGTGAGTGTCAAGAGTGTCAAGCAGCACTTTGACTGCAGAAGCAGGCTTGTATGAAGTGGCTGTTCCACGTCCCTGATGTCAGTTTTCTTCATGTAAAAAAAAAAAAGCTAATATCAGGACTACAGAAACAGTTATATCCATTCACAATACCTTTAGAAATGTCAAAATACACTGGCATTAATGTAAAACTGTTCACACTCCACTGGAGAGACTCTGTGGGGTATTCCTGCTGTCAAGTTCCGATGAGTTTACCGCAGTGTGATGGCAAGTGGGCTAATTCCACAAGAGTAGAGACTCTTGGTGACAATGTGATTTCAGAGGTGTAAAACATAACCGTATCTGTCAGCGCTATGGGAAGCAGTCGTGATTTCAGCTCTATCACTTCTGACGTTGACACTTTCTGCGATTTTAGTCAATTTCCTCCCCAAGTGCAGGCCACGGTACATTCGACTGAATGTAAAGTCATAAAATTCAACACTATAAATCACCACAGGCTATGTTCTCCCAGTGACACTCATTCAAAAGGTCATGTGAAATGTCAATAGAGCAACTGTAGCCTCAGGCAATGATCACATAGGAGGCCTTTTTGAATATTTTTTGTCAGGTTTTTTGTAATATCTGGGTAGCAACGTTTGTCCCCCCAAAATTATGCATCCCTTTAAATTATTTTGACCTCATTATTCTATTCAAATTATGTCAACCTCATTTTTGTATTCGTGGCCACTATTCCCATTGGTAAACCGAGCTTACACTGACCATGTTAATTGTTGAGATATGGGAACATAATGACACTGCAAAAAAGAAGTCCTTTGTGGGAATCAACATAAACAGTCAGACAATAATACTAATTTGGAAGAGATTATGAAGGTGAACAGAGCAAAACATTAATCAAAAAGTACATTATAAAGATCCATCACAATTTACGGACCAATTTCAACTTTGACCTAAGGTATTGACGTAAAACAGTTTGGGTTCATCGCTTTCTGTTTTACCTCTGATAAAGTTGGTTAGTTAATCTAATTTATATACTGTTTAAGGCATGCACCGCTCTGATTCTTTTGATCAGCATGTAAGGGCCTCCACATTGTGTTTTTTTTCTTTTAGTGCCAGCATCTTTTTTCAATTGTTGAAAACCTAAAGAAAAAGTGTCCCTCATTTTTCTGTGGCTGCTCCAAGGTTTAAAGTTGAAAATTTATTTTCAGAAAGGCGTTGGTGTCGTCACTGGCACTTATTTTCAGGCAATTAATCATATATTAAACAGAGACTTGTCACTACTAACCAACTTGTTTTGCACGACAGCTGGCCACAGTGGAGAGAATGAACCTGGTTGACGACAAATCGGGTATAACAGAGAAAAGTAAAAAAAAAAACAATATTTACACCTGCTTTGTCCACAGTTATTGCTTTACATAACCACAACATGCTGGTTTGTGTTGAAATGTAATTGTTAGAAATTGTTAAGATGTCATTGAAACAAAACCCACATGCAAAAGTACTGCATCCCAGCTTTCCCCAGCGGCCTGTGAAAGCAGTTTACTGTGAAAGTACAAATGTTGGCATGTTTATCCATCTTTGATAAAGGAGAGTTGCTCAGATAACAAGAGTGACATTGCATCTTATTAGCAACAAATGATTGCCAACTGAAGGCAAGAGAAGCTAGAGTACCTGGCAGAAGGATATATTTTCCATTAGGTGCCACAGAGAAGCACATACATTGAGACATTTTGTACAAATAGTTACGGCTAATGAATTCTGTCCACTTTCGTGACATCCTCACTTTTCATCTGGCACCATCATCAACTCAAAATTTGTCTTTGCACAATACTGTGTGGTGTATGAACACATCTTTGCGAAACTAGCTGTGCTTTGTGTTCAGTGCCAATTAAAGTAGACTAAGGTGTCAAATTCAGCCGTACCAGGTGGGGTTCACTTGGGTCAGCACAGAAGTGCTGGTAGGGGCCAGGTTCGGGTTTGAGTTTTAGGCCTGTGCAGAACTCCAGTAGGGATGTGAGGTTAGCTGAGATTAAGTGGATGGGACATGTATGATACAAATATTGTAATAAAAAAATCTGCCCACCACAGTGCCTGAAATACTCCTGTAGTGTTGCTCGGTTGCCGGCAGTAGAGGAATGGTGGTGCCTGTTTACAGCAGAATAAATGTGTGAGTCACTACTGGGAAGGAGCCTGCATGCTCAGCAGATCTTCTCAGAATAAAATAAAAGTAAGTAATGCATTTACCTTAATGAAAAAAAAAAGAAACTAAATTCCCTATAATGAAAACTGGGCTTATCCCATCAGCGGCGACTTGCAGTTTGACTTCACAGATGTAAGACACTATCATACTGTTTCAGTATTAAAGTGCAGAGAAATATGGCTTTAATGGAAAACAAATGAAGCAGTATTGGGTATATGCTTTGGACAGGACCAGTTAATACTATCTCTGGATTGTCTGGGGAGCGTCACAGCAGCTGGCTGATGGGAACTGGGCTAATCTCATTAACAGGACAGTCTACCGTTCGTTTCATTAAACTTTGGAGGCAGAATCAGAGAAAAATATACTTTGTGTTGATTAACCTCTATGAAAGACTTCAAATCGACTGCTATCAAATCAAAGCAATTCAGGTTTTATAAAGTCCTTGCTCCTTTTAAAGTGCACATGTGGGCAAGAGTCACTCAAAACAATTATATTCACCATTGTTTTATCCACAACATCTTTTCAAATTTAGCTGCTGAGTCTTGTGCCGCTGTCGCGCTCGTAGCCCGAGGCTTCCAACTAAAGAGAGAGCAAATGTATCAGCAAAGCCCAACCGTGGCATTTCCCAGTACGCTAATGAGAAACAGGTTATTTCTACACAATATGGTGTGTTCATAACGAGACAGTGTGGCAGACTTTCTGGTGGAAAAATGATTACATTGCACAACTAGAGAGTTTCTTATTATGCATAGCCTCTGGTAAAACAACTCATATTTTCTGTTTAACCTATGCGGTGGAGAGGGTTTCACAGAATGTGTCAGAATCTCTATGGAAATGCCTTCCCTTGGTTGCAAACATGGTTGACCTTTTGAGTTCTTTCTCTTTGTGGGAAGCATGAAATCAAATCATGTCCGATTTGACAGGGGGAATGGGTTTGTGTTGTTCCCGGTCGTCAATTTCATCGCTTCAAACTTTTCTGCCATCTGTGATTGTGCATCCCGCGGTCTGTGCTTGTTCTTAAAATGGCGACTGTGCAGACAAGAGCTGGATTTTCTTTCCAACTTCTCTGAAAGTCGTTGGATTTAAAAGTTCAGCCTCAGACATGCAGACACTCACTCACAGCCCACACACTCTCTCATCCAGGTGGACAGCATCGGTCACTTTGGGCATGTAAAGATATTGAATCTGTGAAGCACATTACAGATGAATACGAGGACCATTCAATGTTCAAACAACAGAAAACACATTTATTAGTCACATGATGAGGCAATGTGTATTTACATCTTCATGCAGAGTGGTTAAATATAGGTAAAATAAAGTACAAATACAATATGATAAAGATAACTGTCCATGTTGGGAAGACTTTGAGTTTCAGAACACATTATCTTTTAATTATGCCAGAATATGGCATATATATGTGTGTGTATATATGGATCTTGTTTTTAGCTGAAATACACCTAAATGCATTTATGTTAATGCTGTGCCAGTGTTTACAAGACTTTAAAAGAAAAATCATGAATAGTTTGGTGCTTTTATAATTATATATTAAAATTGTTGTGACTTACTGGCTTTTTTAATGCTGCATATAAACATTATGTGGGCTGGATTTGTGTGTCCTATTGCTTGAAACTGTGACTAGATAGTGAATTGTCAAATTTGTAGTGTATACTTTACTCAAAATACATAACACAAGGGAAGATCTGCAGCCTGGCAGATCCTCTATGCATTTTTTCAGTAGCCGATAATTTGTCTCTGACAAGGGTTCTTGCACTATACTGTATGATACTGTATGTGTAATGAAGCAAAGCCTGCAATCCAAAGCTATTTCAGGCATGCAACACGTTCTTCACTACTTGCACTTTATATACTCTATTCACTGCAACATATATCGACCCCACCCCTGGAGTTGGACAGTTAATATGAGTTGTCAATGCTCTACTGCACTTGTGCTGGCATCCCTGCTGCTGTTTGCTCACCTGAAACGTCTGCTGTAACTGCTGCAATCACTTGCTGCTACTAGTGCTACTGTTCAGTGCCGTAAGTTTTGCTTCCACCCCAGCATCCGCTTGTATGTTCTGAGTCCCATGTGGAGTGAAGCTGTTCAGTCTCTCCCCAGTCTGTGCCGCACCAAGCTCACTGAATGCTAGTCTGGAGTGAAGGGGTGAGAGTCTAGCCACCAAATACCTACTTTGCATTCATGTCATAGTCCATCCCATGTGAATTAGCTGGTAATGTGGAAGTAGAGTGGTTCCCAACTTGTGGGTCATGGTCCTAAGCTCATCCCCTTATCATTCTGAGTGTGTGGCTGAGAGAAAAAAGAGAGAGAGAAAAAAGCTTTTTCTACTTACACTAAAAAAAACACAAGCTAATGTATGTTTACTTGTTTTTAATGCTGTTTTAATGTTATTTCTATGCTGAAATTACACATCCATTCATTTTATAGCTCCAGTTGCATTTTACTGGTGTAACTCTCTATGGCCACTTATTGTAATAATGTCTAAGGGAAAATTTGGATGCTGAGGCTTGGCCAGTAGGGAGCCATTCCCATAGCAGCACTAATGGGCATTCATGTTTGCCCAAAAAAGAGGAAAGCTTAATAATATCCCATTTGTTTAACAAAATGCAATGGGTTTCAGAATGTAGCGCCAAAATAAATATTAGGGCATTCTTTCTTTCATGGTTAACATCAGTGATCTGCTATCCACCTTTCACAACCAAAATTCTCCCTATAACAGTGTTCCCCTTCTCTGTATGCATCTATTCTCTCTTCATCTGCCTGCCTCAACCCCTCTCCCTTTTTGCCTGGACATATCAAATTGCCTTGACTCGACTCTCGGTTACACCTATGTGCACATATAAAAAAGAGACCTGCAAACTCTGTCTCTCGCTCTCATCTCTACCTCTGCTTCCATCCGTCACCTCGTCCTCCCCTGTGATTACCTTAAAATAGTATTGGGGTGTAGCGTGTTGTCAGATCCAGGATGAAGTGGATTTACTTACCTCCATTCTCAGTCTCCTCCTCTTCTCTCTTTATCACTCATTCTTCAAGTCTTTGTATCTTCACTCTGTAATTCCCCTTTCTTTCATTATTTTTTCTCACAGTCACTAGTCTCTCCTCAATTTGTCTCACCCTTTTTCTTCAACTTATTTTTCTTTAAGTCCTCCTCCATCTCTCTCTTTTTCTTCACATTCTCCATCTATACCACCCTATTTTCTCTTTTCCTGTGGATCTAGTTTAAACCAAGCAGTACAAAAGGAAGAGAGCTTGTCTTTAAACAGACTATAACAATCTTCACAGTGTTTTCTCTTTGTTACAGATGAGCATTACTCTTCCACTGATTTTATTCTACTTCATTCCCTTCTCTCCCAATTGGTCTTTGTCTTGAAGATGAAAAGACGGCAAAGAGTAATGGTGGCAAGAAGGATCAAACCATGCCGTAGTTAAAGAGACGTATTGGCTTTTTTTGTTGAATACTCAGTGATCAAATTATCATTTTACAGGGAACAGAAAAGCATGTTTTAGACTGTGTTCAGTATTTAATGGACCAATTTCCACTGTAACTGTAGCAGAAGAAATTTGTTCCACTGTTTGGAATTGGATCATTGTTAAAGACATGAAGTTAGTAAACCCTAACAAGAATAGTTACTAAAAGCTAAAAAACAATGCTGTCAGAAATGCACAAATGTTATCCTTATAGACCTTGTTGTCCTTATATAATAGACTCCTATGTGCAGGCCCTAGCACCTAATTCCACTTCTTAAGATTGCCATGAAATCAAACCCTGTTTTTGACACTATTTAAGATCTGCATTTTTTAACCAGTTAATGTATTTACATTCAGTAAGTATAAAGTAATTTACACTGTGAGTGGCAGAGTATGCCATTCCCACACTGAATTCAAATCACCAACCTTTGCACGAGGGATTCACAGGAAATTATGCAGAAATCCAGTCCATATCACTGATGTCAGACTTACTGTTTTCTGTTCAGTCTCTTCACACTGTGTCAGAGCTGGATTAATTCGCTGCTAATGCAAACTAAACATTCCCTACAGCTGCTGCTTCACCTTAAAAGCATTCAACTGGATTTTATTGCGAATAAACCGAAGAAAAACCAGAGTGTGCACTGTTCAGCACTGTGAAAAACAAGGTGGCCGTTATTTCTTTCTAAGCTTTGGTTTCTGTTCTGTTCTTTCCCAGTCATGACTGCCCAGTTCGAGGAGTGTCTTGCTGTATCACCCTGTTGACTTATGTCCTGTTGATTCAGGTAATTAACCTCTACTTTCATGTATTTGTAGTGTGTCCACTTGCATGCATGTGCTGGTAAGGCACTAGCTGGGTATGGTAATTTGAGGTACTTTGTGTTTATTTCAGGGTTTTTTTTTTGGTGCCAGTTAATCTTCAAACACACAGATATGACTCTTTGCTGGTGATTGGCTCCCGGTCTTTCATTTGTCCCACAAACACAATCTTGGCATTACTTTATCTGCTACTCAAGAGCAAACAGAAGAAAAACTAATGTCAAGATGTATGCTGTTTTATACATAAATAAATAATAATAAAAAAAAAAATAAAAAAAAACCCTCCATGTTCCAGTCAAACTGCTACTTAAAAGGTCAATATTGAACATTCAAGCTCAAAATATATGCTGGTTTTAAATATAAATGTATAGTTTTTGAAGTCCATCTTTGAGAATACCATGTCATGGCCATCTGTCCATTTCTAAAGGACGATACTACATCATTTCTGTACCCAAAGGTACTCAGAACAATACCCTGTAAGGTATGAAAAGGGTCCTTAAGGTGATAACTGTGGCCCTTTGTTTAATTTTAAAGGTACAAAATCATGAGGGTTACATAACTGTACTTTTAGCTTAATTAATCACAAAACCATGATTTAGAGAGTTGGGTTTATTGAAATAAAACAGGCTACTGGTAAAATTTTAATTTTAGTTAATTTAAAAATGTAAGGGTATATTTTTGCTACATGAAGGTAATGCATGTTGCTCCAGCTGTACCTCATTAGGTACCAATAACTTTTCAATGGTTACATTTTTGTAAATTTTTGTCACAGGGGTACATAAATGTTATTTTGGAGTTACAGAAATGTACCATGTCCAAAGGTACAGTGCTTGTACCCTGCTAGGTTACAGCTGGAGTGACAGAGCATTTGTACCTTTTTAGGTCCATTCATGTAACTTCATTTCTTAGTTTTTGCTATATTTATTTTTCTCACTGCTGTCTGTCAGCCTAGATGTCAGTCTACAGAAAGCAATGCACCATACTCTGCTGATAATAATGGATGTGCCCTGCCTTAACCATCTCCCATACCCCTGCTGTAATCTGTTACTCTCAACCATGCTGCCAAATTGTTTTATCCTTTTAGTATCTTTTTGGTGCTTCGAATAACACTTTCAGTTTATTTTCATCACTTACTAGGACTGGTTGGCCTATTCGGCCATTTATCTTTTTATTAGATGAACTTTTCATCTCTCCACTATGTTTCGCCATGTTCAAAACTGATTGGTCTGCAAGGAGCACTATACCTGTCTGCAGGTCAAAACAAAGGGCCATATTTGTAGCTTATTGCCCCACGAGGGGAGGACCGTCACTGCCATCTTTTTTTTCAGTCTTTCTTTGTCTTTATCTAAGCACATTTTTTGTCTCTTTATTCTCTGTCCTCTCTCCAGGAATCCCTCTATTTTCTCTTTCAACCTCTCACTGTGTCTCCTCACATTTACTCCCTGTAAATATATGCCAGCCTCACTTTAAAATTGCTTTCTGCAGGCTATCTGAATATGCTGTGGACCTCATATGAAGCTACTACGCTGCCTCTGTGAGTTACTGATATGCAATTCTCATGCAGATAGGAAGCATAGGGGTAATGAGAGAAAGAGAGAGCGGTATAGGCTAAGAAGAGGGGGAAAAAGAGAATTTGCCCTCTAAACACAATGAATCGCTACTTTAAATTTCTGCATACTGTATAGGCTTTTCTATCTAGGTTTTTATGTGCCTTGCTTAGAGGCTCATGAATAATGTGATGGAGTCAATGTTCGGTTTACATTATAGAATGCAAAGAAAAGCTGAAGAATAGGAGTGATGGTTTTAAAGTCACAGATACACGACTTTCCAAACATAAGGTACAAGTTTGATGATGTTGAAGCCACAAAGATGTATTCAAATGTGTCCTAAAGTGTTAAAATGATGCAGAGCTGAAGATCAAAATACAATATTTAATGTGGACAGTGTAGATTTGAAAATAATGATGTCCATCTTTGAATCTCTAAGGCCAGGTTCAGAGCAACAGTTTCCCTGTGTGAAAAAACACAGGCTTCCCATTCAATTGAATTGAATATGTAGGGTGGCACAGTGTAGGCAAAAAAACCCACAGGGTTCAGCAAGGCACTGCAGTGGCCATTCTCATACTGTATGTGTAAGTGCACCTTCCTGGTAGATTATTTTGTAACATCAAAACAGCATTTCTATTTACCTTGTGATCACTGCAACAATAGATAACCCTGCAATCTTGTCTAAGAATATTAGAAACCAGAGTCTTTCCGTCAGATAAACCTTAAAACTTAAAGATCTATTACTAAAACTGGACTTCCTGGATCACATTTCATTGTCTGCAAACAATAGCTTTAACACATTGTTTTGGTCTGAAATCTCATGTCTTCTGTGACATTCTGTAAATGAAGACTATCATCACAAGCCTCTTATTTCAAGAAATAATATAGATTTTGCAAACATAACTTTTTTATTGGACTCATGTGGACATTAAAAGCAGTTTAGAAAACTTCCCTGTGCTTGTGTTAACACAGATTCCTATGGACAAACAATAACCTAATAATTTAGAGGCAACTTGTTGACCAAGGAACCAAGTACAGGAAAGACTGAGGAGTAATATTAGCAAGACATCGCCTTGGCCTCTCGACAACCTTGTTAAGGAAAAGTACAAACTCCCTCCCATGTTGGGAGTAATACCTGACACTAGTTTTAAACCTGCATACACCATGAAGCAGATAGAGAATAGGTGAGCCCACGGAGAGATCAGATCAATTAATCAATATTTGTTGATGCCTAGACCTACCAGGTTCCTTTCAATCACATTTGCAAACTCACCTTCCAGATTTTGTGTGAAGCTATTCTTCTGCCAATATGCCCTACCACCTGCCAACAATCTTGCCTCTATGTGTATTAGTTGCAGAGTGGCTAGAATAGTTTATATGTAATTCACCCAGGTTTGATTCCCAACCGCTGCACTGAAAACCCTTCTTCTTGCAAACATGCAATTGTTCTTGCATTGGATCTCTGCATTGACACTCTTTTATTCAGACTAACTTTACGCACAGTAAGCCAAATATTACAGTTTAATATATAAGTACTTTCCAATCCCACAATGACCCTGCTTCCTTCTATGAACAGGGCAGGTTTCCTGGAACATGTATCTTTATAACATGAATAGTGTCAAGTAGAAAATTGTAAAAAAAAGCACATCACGTTGACCACTCACGCAACACTGGGACCCTCTTGCTTTTGGGCTCACCTAGGACTTGAACCCAGAACCTTTGGCATGCTAAGCAATAATGATATCCCTAGATCAACATAACAAGCATATGATATATAATTTGATGTCCCCTCTATGAAATCATGTTAGTATGCGTGTTGTGAGCATGGCTTTTCCATAGGGAGTATTAGAAGTGGGTTGTTTTTGGCTTTTCTCAAAGTCACTGCGAAGATCTGCCCCTTGTTCAGGGTCTCTTAACATGATAAGTGAAATGTTGCTCGGGGTCCATTAAAAATAAATTTCTCACAAAAAAAAAATACCCATAAAAGGTTAAATCCTCTATGGACTTTTCCATGCCCACACTGTTGGATTAATTAAGAAAAAGTGGCATCTGTGATACAGCCTTTACTCATTACTTGGTACATGCTCTGTCAAAGAACACTGCTTCATGTTTATCAGCTAGAAGCGAATGTTTTCACCACTCAGTAAGCCACACACTATTACATAGTACCGCCACCCTCTGATGTATGTACAGTATATGTAACTGGTTAAAAGGGCACGCCCCCTCATCCTCATCTGCCGCGTAGTCCTAACCTGTGATCCTTGTTTCCTCTGAGATTGCCATTGGTTGGGGGAAGTCACAGAGAGCTGAGATAACCCTTTTTGATTCATAGCATGATTTAAATCTTGACTATACAGTGCATATGAGTGTAGAGGAACAATGAACATTCAAAGTTGTCCTTTCCCCTCTAGATTTCCACTGATCTCTTTCTTGCCTTTAGCGCTCCTTGCCTCGTCTTGTTTAGCACGGCCCTGATTCTGCTCTGCTTTAGGCCATCTTTAGGTCCAGTTTAGCCTTTAATTTTTTTATTAAGTTTGTTTTGCCTTCATTTGTCATTTTTTGGGTTTTGGTCTTGGTTAGTTTCCGTTTGTTTGTACGCTTGAGCTAGCTTTCCTGCTCAGGGTGCTAAACTAGGTGCTCTACTCCACTCAGATAATGTATGCTCTGTAGTTCTTTGTATTTGCTATATTATGGGGAGTGGTTGCAGCGGTGTTCATACGGGGCACACTGTACAGTGTATCTTTTCTTGTAAATTCTTGTGCATTTCCTTCCCCTAACTGCACTGCAATAGCCCAGACTGGATTTAGCTGCAACCTTTCCCTTAATTATTGGTTAAAAGATTTATATTGTGAAACTTGATTAGAGTCTCTATTCTTGCTAAACTTGGTGTAATCACTGATTAGAAGATCATTATTTTTCTTAACCTTGGTGGTATATATGAAATTAGTGTTTCAAAATCTTTGTTAAAAAATGTTAACTGCTTAGGACTCCAAAATCATCTATCTTTAAATAATCTAAGTACAGTTCTCAGGCAGCAGTTTGAAGTCTGAGTTGGTAAGATGGTAGGTAGAGTACAGTGATGTTTTTCTCCTCTATAGGTCATCATGCACAGTCATTCAAAGTGGTCAGCAATTATCCTGATCTTCCAGAATGTCAGTTCTTAGTTGCAAAGCGCAGCAATATTCATGTCCTTCACTATTATCTTTCTCGATTCGTGGATGAATGTGCATCATTTGCTACACATCTGCTGCTTTGACTGATGGAGTAGAGTTCTTGCACCTTTTTAGTTCCAGTTGAAGAACTGGTGAAGAGACCCTGTGTTGAACTTGACAGGACTGACAGAAACATTACATACTTCACCATGAAACCTGACGCTAATGACTTAACCATACACTTACCATCTTGAACTCCATCATCGTAACACCAGACATGACTTGGCTTAAATGAGTGCCAAGAATGGCCAGGTTTTCTGTCTCAAAATACTCTGTAGCAAGTACCATTGTGTTTTCTGATGGGAAAATTGTGGACCTGATGTCCTGGCAGGCTGACAGGCTTGTGCAACCTGCACAAATACAACACTTCACACAGAAAACCCCTAACAATTGTGAAATGAAAATAGAAAATGTTGATAAATGACCCACAGACCAGTAACAACTTTATGTCAACATGTCACCGGCCATAAAAAAACGCATATCTTAATACATTTACTTTGCTACAAACACATTTTCTCATTTACATTTTACATGTATTGAAAGCTGAATTATTATACTTATGTAAGAGCCTTTTCCATTTTGTTGTCTTTCATATTGTGCAGAAAATGGGTCCAGACATGGTCGTGTCTGTAAAAGTACAATAATTAATTATTTTTAATTTCATTTGTTGTAGGTTGCACAGCTACTGTCTGGCTCAAGAAGCCTTTACAGGATGAAAATTCATGAGGTAATTGAACCTGAGACAGTCTCTCAACAGTATTCACAGTCATTTTTTTTCGACCAAGCAAAACATAGTAGAGGCGATTCTGAGTCAAACAAGCTTATATTGATTAAATGCTGAAAGAACAGAATCATCTCTTCCCCGAATGGTCCTGAGTTGAACAAAAGAGTATCATTGAGGACCAGGGAGTCTTTCTTCTTTCTCTCTCTCTGTGCCCCACTGTATTGATGGACACAATAGTCGAATCGCTAAGTGAAAAAGAAATGGACTGAAGGGAAAAGAGCATTGTTGAGAGAGATAAGGAAAGCCCATCTTTGTCTCCAATTGGATCACAACCCTTGAGGAAATCTTTTTAATTTCTTATCTCATTTTGTTACTTTTCTCCACTGATAATATCTCCTGTCTTCGGTACTGTAGTACTGTTCTTTTTCCTTTACTCTAATTTAATTCAATTCAAATCCCTTTTTTTTTACGTGAAAAAGAAAGCTGGTTATTTGCCAAAGCAAATTTAGTGATTTACTGATAAAACATCATGTTTAAACAACTTTTGTACTATATCAATGGCTGGAGTAGGAGGCAATGGAAGACAAAAGTGTGTTATGCAACAAGAGAAATACAATTGCCAGAGAGAGTAAAACTATAGTGATATAGAGATGGGAATAAGTTGGATATTTTGATCAGAGACAAACCTAGATTTCACGGTCCTGCTTTCTTGATTCTGTTACCTTTAAACTCCAGTTTACACATACAGACTCTGAAGGCTTAGTGTAAGTATGCTTCAAACAAAGTGCTTGTTTGGCCATCTAACTCCCTCAACTTCCTCATTTTAGGAATCAAAAGGTGTCTGACAGTTTTTGAATTTTGAGCCTTTGCCTATACTGTTTAGTGATTGGTCAGGTGCATTGATGTGAGGAAGTAGGCAGAGTTTGAACCTTTCTCCAGAGCTTACTTTTTTCATTCTTTATACAACTGCCACCCATCGCAATTCGCGCCTGGCGGCTCACACCAGAGACAAATTTCTCTTCGCTGGTCAACAAGCAATTACGCTCCTCTGCTTACATGTACAGTGGATTTTTATCGTAACCAGAGTGTGTTGAAAGGATCATCTTGTGCGTCCGAGGCTTTTGTCCTGCTGCCTGTGTGTGTAGAAACACAATCACAAACCAGACTATACAGTTTGGAATCACTTTGGATAAAGCATTAATCTCACCTTCTGGTGGCTTGTCCAATTTTCTTTGCAGGTGTCAACGGAAATTATCCAATTGCTTCCCTTTGTGGTCGAAAAGGGAGAAAGCATCCTGTGTAATTGCAATTATCTCCAATACTTTGTGTGTCAGGCCATAAGCTCGCCCCAGCACTAACACTATGTCAATATAGGGGCAACTTCCAAAAAAACTGCCCAGTTGAAGCTAACTGATTATTTCCAGTCTGACTGTGTAAGGTCTCGGAATTTGTCATTGAAAATTGAAAAGTCGTCATTGCCATTCTTTGCTCTTCTTTCATTGAAGAAATACTCTATAGTTTTGAACTGATGCTAGCAGCAGGATATATGCTAACCTCTTTAGCAGCCATTGTGGGTTTTAAGTGAACAATCACTTCTCACACGCATCAGCACACACACACCTTGTGTTTAACCACGCATGTAGCTACTAGTAGCAATGTAGCGTCCAGTAGTTCCTCATAGGACACTGATTGGTCTCACCCACCGTGCATAGCTTAAAGCCTGGCAAAATAGATTCTTACGTGATCTCTGATCTCTCACTGACTCAGATCTGGAGCATGTCCCCGGGTGCCAAACGGTGGCTGCCCTCTGCTCCTATGGGTTGAATGAAGAGAATGAATTTGCCTGCGGGGATCAGTAAAGGATAACTTAAAATTAGCTAAAGGTTGCCATCAGCTTTGCTCACCATTCTATTTGCTCTGCAGAAGGTAAACCCTGTTGATTTTGGACATCCCATGAATGCAACCCAGTGGCAGTTCTACCCTTACAAACAAACAAAGCATACTGGCAATGCTTTGTTAATATAAAACGTCAATATGTTGTTTGTTCTGTCCAACACTTTTGTGTTTTTGGCTGTAATGAACGTTTCAGCCTGTAAGGGCCGCTAGCAGTCCTTTGGACTTTTCGTCTCGTTGTTATATTTGTGAGAGCCATTCAATCATGTTGCCAATCAATTGCATCACCACCCTCTCCCCCTCTTTTGCCTTTCTCTTCTTCTGTTTCACTCTCCCTTTCACACACACATAAACGCACTTTGTACTTTGCCTCAGTCCATATTGATGACCAGGGCGTAATAACAGAAGTGACATGGTTGACTTGTTCCAAGCAATTATCCTCTGGCTCATTATTGGCAGGTAGGAATTGGATGTACAGTATGTGTGTGTTGGGGGTGTGTGGGTGGTAAATGTACGTACTAATGTATGGGTATGCAAACATGTCTACATATGCTTATGAGTGTGTGTGTGTGTGTGTGTGTGTGTGTGTGTGTGTGTGTGTGTGTAGGTGTGTGGATATACCTGAAAAAGCTAATGGTAATTAGAAGCATTAATGGTGTTAGCCAATTAGCCAGCGTGCCCTGAAGAGCACTGAGCATTGAAGGAAAGGGCAGGGGAGCTATTTGTCTTCCCAAGGCCAAGCTAGCTAGGAAGGTGTATTATCCAGAGAGCATGCACACACACAGTACAGCACATGAGTAGGTACATAATCAGACACGAGCTGATACACATAGTAATGATACCAGCAAGTACATCACTATACTCACAGAAAAAGGCATATCAACATACAGTAACGCTAACGGCCATTCTTTAGGAGCACTTTACCCTACCCCTTCCTAATTGAGTTGCCATGGTGATGGAGATGAAGCAAACACAAATATCGCTTCATTACAATATTGGAAAATGTTTAAAAAATAAAGAAACAGAAAAGAAAGAGGAGGAAATATACTGCAGTTAGGATGCAAAATGAGAAAGAGAAAAAGAAAGAGAAGATGACTAAGAAGAATAGAAATCAGAGATACAAAATAAGTGAACAATCAAAATGTGATGATTTCAAAGCCTTATTTTACACACCCATCTCCCACAGTTCAAATGACAGCATTTTCAAATGTCAGGCACAGTGTTTTTTCCCAACTTGTATCTGTAAAAGCTGCCTGCACACACCTGCAAATGTGTGTGGATCAGTGTGTATTCCATCTGTGTTTATGTGCGTGTGTGTGTGTGTGTAAATGCCAGTTCAACAGTGGGTTGTTCCTGGGAGAGTTAACCTTTGCTTGTATAGAAGACCGAAACTCAGTCCGACAGCCCGAGGTAGAACTCCCTGGAAACATACTCACAAACACATGCATGCTCACACATAAACACACACACAGAAGCTTATGCTGTACACAAAGAGGCACATGCAACCATACACACACGGACTTAATCCACTTGAGCAGGTAAAGGGGGGAAAAAAAGGAAAAGCTTTTTGACTGCTCAGACTGACAAAAAACAGCAGCTTGACATTAGAGCCATGCACACAGACACACACAGAGACACACACTCTCATTGCCTGTACAAAAGCCTCAATCACACACAACACAGTACAGATGCGCTGCATTATTTCATGACAGATGCATTATGTCACATGCAGTTGATTTACTCTAATTAAAAAAAAGTTTATCGACTAGCAATCATATATCAACTTACTGCAAACTTAGCAGCCACTGGTTTAAATAACGGCAGCTCTGTTTGATAATTACCTTAAGATCTCTCACTGTGGTCATTTAGACCCTATGCAGTTGAAACCAAGATTATAATTATTTTATTTATTTACAGAATTCACTTGCCACTGGATGTTACACCAACATATCAGATCAAAACAAAGGGACAGAAACAAAATAACATTCACGTTAAGTGTGAGTTTGTTAATATTTCCATAGTCTTTCCAACAATCACAGATGCTAGTTTGGTTAAAATAAACCCTAATTCACGAGTTAGGTGAGAAAATATGCTTGAAAAAGGCTGGTGTGACTGCAACGCGAGCTAAGGTTAATCCTGGGTTCATATGCTCTCGTCAATGTACGTTCACTACAAGTGTTTGTTGTTGCGACTATTTAACCAGAAACAGCCGGAATATTGCACCAGCTCTGAGTTGGTCGAAATACCAACATAGATTAGAAACAGCGTCGCTCAGTTGCACATGGAGCAGACCAGATACGTTTAACAAACTAGAGAGTCTGCAATAGCAATGCGCCCAAATTTTCTGCTCAGATCACCAAGACTCTACTACATATTTAAGTAGAAAATAATTATTTGCTGCTATGTTAATGTTTTAAATGTCTTCAATGTAATATTTTACAAATATCCATTTGGCCTTGAAAGTTCTTTCTTGACCTTCAAAATAGTATGACAAAATAATGTTAACTCAAGGTCTACTTTCTATCTTTTTCAGTCACATGGTCTTGATCTGCAAATGGATTTGGATCAGTTGTCATCAACTCATCAAACTGCTCATCTCTATGTTCAATCCCATCTTCATCTCATTAATATTTAGTCGAATACCCATTTGTTGCCAATATTTTCAGTTATCAAAAAAACGTTATCAGTAAATTCATAAAGTTATCAATAAATTCAATCTGGAAGATATTTAGACAGCATGTCTGTCAAGTCCCCTTTTAGACGTAGTATGAATACTATCAGGATCTGTAATTTGCCTTGTGATGACTTGTCTTTGCATTTACACCTAGTAATATTAAATGCTCACAATCTCAACTTGTGATTGTCTTTCAACATGCAAATTATGTAGCTGGACCTACTGACTTGGCCAACGAACATTGAGCATGCTCGGTCAACAGAGGTAATGATTTCTTTGCAGACTCCTGGAGATCTGATCAGAATGAGAGTGTATTCTGACTGCGCCTGTGGTTTGTAGTGTATTTTACTGCTGGTGCCCTATTGGCAAAGTCTCTTTTAAGAAGATGTTTTAATTATATTAATCATTTTTACCCAGCTAAACAAAGGGACAGAAGGAAAATAAACGTATCTAATAACTTTACCATCAATGTAAAGCAGACAAATTGATAGCTGTGAAAAATGACCTCTCAGAGAAGTATCAAGTCTCTGCAAGTTGATTTTCATTGTGACTTTTATGAACTGAAATAAGTGAAACAGGAAATACAGTTAAATATAGATGAAATTGTTACAAAACATTTATACATTCATAACTGCCAGTAAGCAATTATTTATTATTTTAGTTTATTGATTATTGATGGCAACACATTCACATACATATAAATAACATATTTAGCACAGGCTGTTATTTTATGTAGTAACAGGTTGGAAGAATAATTATGAAATTGCATTATTTGTTTTGCAGGAAGATAAAAACAAAGATGAGAAAAATAACAAATCATGCAGCAATTATAAAGTCATATGCATTCCACACACACACACACACACACACACACACACACACACCACCAACAACAACATCAAACACACATGCATTAAAACAAAAATATACAATACCAGTGTGGCTCTCCCTCATGCATGACTGCACACACACACACACACACACACACACACACACACACACACACACACACACACACACACACACACACTCTCTCTCTTCAGACATGCAAACACAAGCACTAATACATGCACCTAAGCACCCACTTGGATGTTGTACACACTTGTGCAGGGCTATGCATAGAATCACACATTTTAAAATGCACACAGAGTTAATACACACACACACACACACACACACACACACACACACACACACACACACACACACTCACACACACGGTTGAGGTTCCTGCCAGAGTGTGACTGATTGAATTTCAACCTTCTCCATGTCTGCAGGCCAAAGAGAGCTGCGACCGCTGAGCAACGCACATTTTACTGCTCTCTCTGCCTGCATCTGTATGTGTGAGTGTATCACTATATGTATAAATGTGTGTGTGTTGTGCATGGACAGGATTTATTTATTTTTTGGCATATACAGGACACTATCCCAGTTTAACCAAAGTTGCCGTTTTACCTGTCCACATGCAAAGGTCACATACATATTGTCTTTCCTAAAACATGTACTGAGCTTTTTTCAGACATGTTGCATATCCCTATGCAGTTTCTTTGCTCTTTGTTTCATGTAAATTGTGCGACTATTGATTTGTCATTTGTAATGCTTTTCAGATTGTTGTTTTTTTTTGTATGTAAATGAACCTTCTGATTAAAGCAAGAAGGTTGTTAGTACATGAGATAATGAGTAATGATGATCTCAAAAGGCCAAAACAAGCTGGAAAAGCCTTCAAAGCTGCATTTAAATAATCAGACACAATACTGACAATTAATCAAATCAAATCAGGCAGTGAAATTCATTTCCATGGGTTAGCAGCAAGCAACCACCACAATGGCCAGATTGTGAAGTCAATACAGAAGTGTTTTAAATTTCAGCACATTGAGCAGCTGGAATGTGGTGTCTCCAAAATGCAGGATTCTCCTCCTTATTTCCCAAAGTTAGTGGGCGAAAGCACTACAAAGCTAATTTTACTTAAAATACAATATTGATGCCGATTGTCATTCTACCATTAAGAAGATTTTGAGACTTAAGGTATAAGTATTTTGTGCCCCCATAAGTCCCTTGTTGGACTGAACAACAGTGCTCTTGGCCTGTCAGCATCAGCTGTTGTGGTTACCTCTTCCCTGCTCTTCCACAGCTCCACAAGGCTACCAGTGGTACCTGGCAGTTACAAAATGGCAGTGAGCAGTAAGCCCAAACACTCCTACACAAACCATTGTGTCTTGATTTACTCTTGATTAATAAATCCCATGGGGTTGTTGTTGTTGTTTGGTTTCTTTCTGTGGTTCTTTGCCCCATAGGGTTGCCCAAAGGTGGGGTGTAAAGCCATGTTTATTATGATGGCAGTTAGCAACTCTGACCAACCATGGTCAATGTGAGCCTGATGTGCACAGACATTTTGTGCAGTGGCTCAGATACAAAACAATGGCCACTCCTGACCGCTATACACCTTCTTACTTATATTTACAACATACTATATTTGCCATGCATTTCTATCTTTCTGTATCGTCATCATCATGGATCAAGTGTACATTTGGCCTATTATTGACGTATGATTTATGCCGTAGGGTAATCGAACTCACTAAAGATAACAGCATGCGTGCTATTCTTGCAATCACCATTAAATTGATGGTGCAATACTCATTGTAACTCAAAGATCAGCAAAAAAAGCGCTCTTAGTCCCACTCAGTCAGCGCACCATACTCGCCATTATAAGTCTATTCAGCATCCCATGAGTCAAGCATCCCCCCATAAGAAAAAAGTGAGTTTCCCTGAACAGCCATGCTATAGTTCGCACACTGGCTACAAACAACTCATAACTGGTGTTTCACTTGCACTCTCTCCATTCAAAACTAATATTTTATGTCAATAAGCAAATAACCTATTCAAACATAATTCTAGAACAAAAAATATCATCTTGTATTTAAGCCAATACAAACAAACAAATTTTTTTTTTCTGCCATGAAAAGTTCTCTTTTACAATTCAAGCCAACCACAGACATTAACTCCCCTTGCCCAGAGATCACAATTGCTTTATTAAAAAATGAAAGTCCTGGAAAAAAGCAATTGCGTCACGTAACTAATACATACTTCAATGGCTCAAATCTAACAGTTACAAGATACTGCAAAACACAAATATAACTTATGTGTGTTAGCTCTACTTAACTGATTCATGAGAACCAATTACAGTAAGTACTTGATCATACAGTGTAGGCTCAGTTTCAAGCAAACATGCTGTCAGTATTGACAGTACTTAATGGCAGCTATAAGTAATAATTAATAATTAGGTAACAACTAGTAAAATAATACTAAGCACTTTAGCCAAATAGGGCAAGAACACAACTGCTAGAGTCATTTTAGCCACCAGACTTTGCCTGCCTCTGTAACCAATACATTGGTCTATAACCCTTCTGTCCATGCTCATTCACAGGCAGATGGGTTATCAGCCCTTTTGCCTTCACTGCATCAGTCAGCTGGGGACCTGATGGGGCACAGGGACAGTCATTCACAAGACAGCCACTGAATGAATGAATACCCTATCTTCCTCATCATGACCTCTAGCTTGTTTTCAGATTCAATCCATTACAGATTATGTTTGGTTTCATTTACCAAGCCCCATTCCCGCTGAAAGCAATACTGACCACTGACCACCTCAGCTGTAGATTGGTTTGCAGGACACTGGGGGGACAGAAAAGACACAAGAAGAATGATGACTCAATCTCTATAATAACTGAGGTCCGGTTTAATTTGCTTTCAATTCAATCAGCTTCTTCACTTCTAAGTCGATCGGTTTTCTTCAAAAATTCAAAACACCTTTACGCTTGAGCAGGTTGTCACATCTAAGTCAATTTAGATGTAACTCTGAATGAATGCTGTGTCAAAAGCAAATGGATTTCAGGGTCAAACCAAATAATTTGAATGAATAGAGTGGGCATTTCTGTTGTTGATTTGACAGAAATCTTGTCAGTCCTGCTTGGGTTTTTTTTCGTAGGTCATTTTGGTGAAGTTGATTGGGGTTGAGAGGACTAGTCCATCATCAGCTTAGCCTCCAAACAGCTAATTTGTTGGATGCCTGAGGGACAAAAAGGGCAGTAATTCACCACAGACCCAGTGCACACATTGGCTTATTTTGGAAATACACTTCTGAAGCCAATTAGGTTACAGACTGACAAGTATCTGCCTAAAACGATAACCTTCTCTGACCTCTTTAGAGGTTAATGGAGCCAAGCAGTCATTATTGGTGGATTCTGCTGCTCATGCTAACCATAAAATTGTATGTATTATGCTGTTTTCACAGAATGTTGAAATATTGGGGGATAATCTACACTTATTGTGAATTGGGACACTTTTCACATTATTAGCCAGTAGCACAATAGAGAAGCAGCATACAATAGCTGTTTTTGTTGTGTTGCATATTTGTGGTGCTACGTTTAAAAATGTGGAACAAGTTACAAAGCCTTTACAAATTCACATTAATTGGATAGCTGCTTTTTGACTAGCTAAATCAACTGTGTTAGAGTTAGTACTGGATTTTATATAGATGTAACTGTTACCAATTGTGACCTTCCAGCCTTTGTGGTTCTCCAGCACTAGGGAGATACAACTTCTGTAAGTAATTGACAATACCAGAATACCAATTATAAGGGCGCAGTGGCATTAAAATTGCCCAAAAATGTGGCATGCAGATGTATCTAGAGCCAGGATTTGGTTTGTCCATTCTGTTACATCTCAAGAAACACTCCACGGACAGTCCAAAATGTGGAGGTACTCAGCAATAATAAAAAATAATAATAATAATACATTAAATTTATAGAGCACTTTTCAAGAAACTCAAAGACACTTCACATAAGTTAAAAAGGAAAAGAAAAAGTTAATAAAAACAACACACTAAGAAATTATAGCTATATCTACAACACTCAAAAATGAGTTCCAGAGGGAGGGAGCAGCAATGGAAAGGCTCTTGCCCCAGGTGCTATAATACCGTATGACAAAACATTAATATTAAGACAGCTTAAGCTGATTGGAATGCAACTATTTGTGCATGTATTTGGTCAGAAAAACAAACTATTGGACAAATTGAAATTTGGAATTAATTACAGAGTGAGATAAAAAGACAGAATATCACCAAAGTTGGTATGTATGCATGCATGGTGAAAATTTTGTCAAATGTAAAGAGAGCTCTCAGAAAATTGTGTCATCGAACTGTGGCAGTCAAATCACATGTGCCTTACTCCTCCCATCCACTATGGACTAGATTGATCCGTGCATTGCCTGAAGGACAGAGTAGAGAGCAAATTAAGACAAACACTAGATAAATTACCCGTCTCCATCACAATGACATGAAGGGTCAAACCAGTGACCCCAAAAGTGAGAAATAGGTAGTCCCATTTCTCTACTGGATGGATTTAGCAAGAATCTGTCTTAGCTTTGGGTCTCAAGTCATACTACTGAAACTAAGTACGGTACAGCAGACTGGCAGATCAGAACCCTGGCCTTCAAACATCCAAACTATTGATTTGTATGAAGCCTGGGGTGCAGAGAAGACAGTAATTGAAGACTTGCTGGACAAAGGTCTTATTTCCATCAACTGAACCTGATGGGTTAAACCACGGAGGTAGAAGAAACAGAGTGGAGCAGAAATTTCCATTAAGCTATACAATATAGATGTGCCCAGACACATTTAAAAACTTATTTGTGCAAATATAATAGCACTTTTCAGTAGTGTATACAATAGTAAAAAAAAAAAGGATTCCTGTTTGCCATGGACACAATTACATTTATAACCACTCAAGAACCATTTGACCATGAAAATGTATCTAAAATGTCAGGATTAATCGTATTCCCTCACCTGTAGCATATTATGTTCTGTTAAGCACACGTAACTCTAGTCAAAATAGATGAAGTTTCCCATTAGTCTGCTGAAAATGGAAAATTTTAGAGGGGCAGGCCTCCAAGCATGATTTGCAACATCATAAAGAGTGTGGAGGTCAACCCTTCTTCAGTGTGCAGCTTATTCAAGTGTGATGTGGAAACTTGAACACACTAGTGCACATACACTGAAAATGTACTTTACAGTGAAGTAGGAGATATATTGTGTCTGTAGTGCATATCCATTCAGTTTATTGACACATGTATGCACAATATCATGGCCACTAAACCCACAGCAAAGCAATGTACACTGTGTTAACATCATAATCCATTTTCCAACAGTTTAATTCATGGTCAGGTCAGTTTCATTGAATGCTACTGAAATATAGTCAAAGGGTCATGTAACCTTGCCTACAATGGTATCCATAAAGAATGAGAAAGAGAAGAAAGGATAAAGGGATGCAAAAAGAGGAGGAGTTACTGTATATAGAATGGAAAGGCTAAAGACTTTAAGGCAATTTATTCATGTATTCAAATGGCTAAAGGCTGCTATGTCTTACAGTAATAAAGTAATCAAAATGTAACTCACATTTTTTATTATTCAATTACATGTGGAAATTAAATATTATTCATTCTGATTCTAAAAAAAATAAAAAATCGAGTTAAATGATTGTTGTTGCAGTTCAATGTGCCTTCTTCAGCAGTGGTGGACCTTTGTTTGTTATATTAAACAATTTTAATGGACTCCTGCAATTTAGATTCTGGGTATTTTGTGACCATGGTTATTTAATTTAATTTAGTGTCCCAGCAGTACACTTCACATACACTAAATGTTTACCATCAAGATGGAATTATATTGACTGAAGCATATTGTGTAGCTTTGCATCATGTTAGAGGCACAACAGCACTTAATACTAATGGCACACATGTAAAACTGTTACCAATCAACGCACACTAATAATTTGATCAAAGAACTTTGTTCTGTTTGCCAAAAAGTCAGAGTATTCCTTTAATCAAGTAGACATTAAGCACGATGACTCACATCCAAGGTCTCAGATGGAGAGGCAGTTGGCAGAATTTCAGCAATCTCTCACAACTGAGTTACTGTTTATTCAGGTAAAGAAATACAATGGAAGTCCAAAATCCAATTCCATTTTTTGGTATTTTTGTTTTCAATAACATTTTAATTTTATTTTTTATTTTTTATAGAATCAGAATGAATAATATTTAATTTTCACATGTAATTAAATAATAAAAAATGTGAGTTACATTTTGATTACTTTATTACTGTAAGACATAGCAGCCTTTAGCCATTTGAATACATGAATAAATTGCCTTTAGTCTTTAGCCTTTCCATTCTATATACAGTAACTCCTCCTTTTGCATCCCTTTATCCTTTCTTCTCTTTCTCATTCTTTATGGATACCATTGTAGGCAAGGTTACATGACCCTTTGACGTCACCCTGACTTAACAATTAAACTGCTCTCAGATTAGTGCTTCATGTGTGTCCTTTCTGTATGCTTATGCTCCTACAAGCACCTCTTCGGTGACACCTGATATAGAAAGCCCCTCCATTCCCACGTGCATTTCCACCTTTTCTACTTTAACCCCAATTCAACTCGAGCCTGCTAGCGAGCACCCTCTGCATTGAGAAAAAGACACAGGTCGACCAATAAGATGGCTGACTCTCGCTGCATTATAAAAGGACAGAACCACACCGCTAATTGGTTTTCATTTTGATCTCAGCAGCCTTTGAATAAGTCTCCCTCCCCCCGGGTAATGGAATGGCCCTGACCACTTTAATTACCCACTACTGTGGAGAGAGAGCACGAGTCAAAGAAAGAGAGATAGAGGGCGAGAGATGGAATAAAAGAAGAGATGATGGCATGATGGGAGAAAAATCCAGTTGCTAGAGGCTGAGTGAATGACAGAAAGGAAGAGTGAAAATAGGGATTTAGGCAGCAGGTGTAGGAATTTGACCAGTAAGTGTGACCATGACCAAAACCTCGTTGGCAGTGTGTGGCGTGTCCTGTACATTGATGATAAGGTCAGTATGTTTAGAGGATTCAAGGCTGGCAGAAAAAGAGAGCGATTAAATACTGAAGATGCATGTTCATGTGTACTTTTAGTAGGGCTGGGTTATCTTGTGCATCCTGTTTCCAGCTTGGCAAAATACAGAGAATCTAACAAATTATTATTTTAAGTTTTGGCTTAGAGGTTAATTGACCTTTTGGAACTGTATTATGAAACATAATCTAAAGTCATAGGTCTACATACATTAATCCTTTAACTTTGTAGATGTCTCCCAGCAATACTGGGGGGGTAAATGATCCTATTTTCATGACTGAGGCAAAAGTCTTGCAGGGTTTCTGCATGTTTCGCAAAACTAAGAGTCTAAAATCACACTTGCAGCTCTTTGGGCCTACACAGTGGTGCGATGAGCTTGTTGGTAATGACAATGCTAGTGTGCTGAGGTTTAGCAGGTCATGTTCACCATTGGTACCATTTAGGGTGCTAGCATGCTAATATTAGTTAATAAGTGCAGAATGAAGTAATGTTGAAGCTGATGGGATTGGCCATGAACCAAAGTGTTGATCAAAATAAAAATTTGGTGCTGGAAAAAAAAAGGATAACCAAAGTGGTTAAAAGTATTTCTGAAGTGGAACAATAATGTGTCACGGCGAACCGTTGAATAGTTGACCAGACATTTTACTTTGATCATCACCAATCCATACAGGAAATGCTGAGATATTCAACATAACATGTTAAAAGTTTGACCTGCTGGTGGCACTAGAGAAAAAGTCATGGGAAGACCAAAGTCATTCAAATGTAGTGTCTGAATACTATGGATCTTTGTACCAATTTTGGTAATCCATCCATTAGTTATGAAGGTATTTCACTTAAAACCAAAACAGGCACCCCCATGGTAGTGCTATTATTCATGCTCTAGGGACCATGAGTTTTCAACTTTATCAACATTAGTCTGTAAGTAACTTGACTTTTTGGCCCTATGCATTAGCATTGTACAGATTGTGAGTTGTTCAACTTCTCTGATTAAATGGAGCATTGTGTTAGTTCAGGCAGTGCACTGAAGTCAGACTTGCATTAGCTGTTTAGTATCAGCTCTTTTATTCATACTCCAGCATCACTGGCTCATTCACCAGCTGTGTGGCTATCAGCAAACAGTTAACGTCCAGCCATAATCACGCCAGATCAAATGTTTATGTATGTGTTTATTAAGGGGCATGAACTCTCGCAGCAGAATTATTATTGCTACTTAGATGCTTTGAGAGCTTCCTCAAAGAGCAGAGCCTTTTTCTGCCAATTTCAAATAAAGCTGTATTAGATTTTTAGTTCATGGTTATTTATAAAGGGTTCAGGAGGATTTCGATTTGATAAAATGTTATTGAACCCCAACCCTGCTTATTACGGTAAATGCCCTTGTGTGGGTATGTTTGTGTGTGTCTTCTCCACCTGTGTGCGTGTATATTAGCCTTGGATGCTGATATTAGCGGCTTTGAGGCAAGGTCAATGGGCCATGGTGACTGCTTGAATGTCTACTATCTTGGGCTGGGACCAAATATATCATTTGAGATTGAGAGAGTGAGATTGAGTGAGTGAGCCAGGGAGTGTGTAGAGAGAAAATATTACATTTTAATCTTGAGGGTCAATAGGGCACTGCTCTGAGGTCTTATATTATCCTGGGACCTACAGAAAATGCAGAAAAAAACAAAAAAGAAATTTAATTTTTGAGTTGTCTTGTGAGGATCAATCAGTAATGTACAAGCCTGTGGGTGACTCATTCAGGTCCCAAGCCACGCGTAGGATTTCCACCAACTGTATCAATGTCAAATGAAATGTTAAAATAATGCGTGATGCTACATACTGCATATCCCTGTGAGCCACTTTCAACAACGGATTTCATTTTCTCTCCTCTTTTGGCTTTTGAAGTGTCATTTACCAGTTGAATGGCCACTGAGATTATGCTGGTAAGTGACACTTCAAAGATGGACTAACCCCAGCCTGCCTCCCAGATTGTCCCAAATCAAAGAACAATGGTTGTATCACAATAATGTAAAAACCTTTAAAAACTCAGCAGAAATACAACTTTTCTGAATTTCTGCACTTAATTCAGATTGCTTATCGAGAGATTTGAAAGGTTTTCTTGTGCCTGGGGCATCTTGAGTATGCTCTACCTTTTAGTTCAAGTACAAACGAATCACCAGATTTGGAGTTACAGTCAACTAATTTGCATTTTGGCAGCATCATGTGTCAATCAGCCTCATGAAAGCACAGAGAAGTCAGTCTAATCAGTTCTGCAACATGCCGCTGCCATCTCTAATCTACCCCATGGTGGTGTAAAGAAGAAAATAAATCCAAATGTTGTTTGCTAATCTATTGCGACTGCACTGCAACCAGGAGCTTGAAGTTGCTCTAATCTATCACAGTCACACCCACTCATCTCTTTAAAAGACACAGAGTGGGTGAATCAAGGTAAAAGCTACAATCTCCTTGATTTAATTCCTCTTTTGTCATGACAGGGTGTTTGTATAAAAATTGTCTTTAGAAACTTGCAGGACTAGGAAAGTGTTTCCATGACACTCTATGGTTACCTATCTATCATACATTTTCAACAAGCCTATTTATTTTTCATTAACTTCTTTTTCACTGCACGCTGCTAACTTATTTATCGCCATCACTTCTTCCATTATGATCATTTTGTGTTTACCAAAATTGTTTCTGATATCTGGGAACATGGCAGCTTCAGAAAAGTCTGATGGGGCAATTAAAACATGTGGTCCATTTTTCCTTTCCCTTTCAGATGACAAGAAGTTGACGTTGCTACCTCCGTTGTTTCCAAAGCAAAAAAAAAAAAAAGCGGCAATGTGAGGAATGGCCGCTGCCACTCGAGAATGCACATGGATATTTGCTGCTGCCTTCTAAGTTGAATTGATTAACCTTGTTCATGGCTTGTGACCATGGCAACCACAGAAACCACACCAAGGGACATTATACAGGAGCTCATTTCACAGGTATCTGAGTTCCCTGAATCATCCACCGAGAACAGATCAATTCACAAAAAGAGTTCTGGAGAAATGTGTTTTGATCACTTGGTTTGGGCCAATAATGTCTGTGTTATTAGTCTGCAAAACTACTGTATTGCTAACCATTTCTTCTATTTCAAGATACATCATTGTTTGGCTGTGTAATGAATGGGTGGATAGCAACAGCGCGTAGTATAGAAGGCATAAGTAGGATTGGAGGTAGCCCAGAACCATGGCTGTGAGCCTGCGCTCTGCTGCCGCCCATTTAAATTACAAAGTGTTGACGCCGCTGGGCGGCAGACGCAACCGTCGGTGCTCGCTGTCTGAGAACACTTCTAGACTCTTATTTTTCTGGACTTCTTACCCTTGCCCTGATCTCGACATCAGCCTCGACAGGAGTAGTGAACCAGCAAAGACTGGTATTTCCCTTATCTTAATCTATTTCCCTTTCTAAGTTTGTTCAGTCTTTGATCACTCCTTTGCCTCTCCCGCCATGATTTTTCACACCAGACTTCATAAATGAATGAGGATTCATTTAATTATTTTACTTAATCTTGGTTAATGTGTAGATGTTGCCAGATAACATTCAGTTGTTGGCTGGATGATGAAACAACAGCCAAAATAAAAGTGGAGACGTGTTCAGTGATCCAAAACTCATTTTGTGACATTAAACTTTATATCTTTTTAAATGTCACTCTAACAACAGTTTCAACTGTTTAAAAAAACAAAAAACAAAAAAAAACATTTTTTTATATAATATAACATTTTGTTTCAATATGCGTGGGTCAGAATTAAACTTGGTCACCTTGTGCACATTGCCATTTGTGTAAAGCCTACTGTATTTCATCGGAGCTAGATGAAACTTCTGTTGATGGAGTCACTTGCTATCTTCTTCTCAAACGTCATCCTCTTCACTCACTTCCTCTTCTTTCACATCCTTCTTGCCTTTTCCACTCTTCTCACTTACTTTCATTTATTTCCTCTCCATTCCACTCTGCTTTTCTGCTCCTCTGCTACCATTTCCTCTCAATTCATCTTCCTCTCCCCGTCTCTTCTGTGTCCTATTTGTGGAGGTCTGCTGGCTTAAACTACTTCAGAGGCGTCTATACTGTTCTCTGTATGTGTGTGTGTGTGTGTGTGTGTGTGTGTGTGTGTGTGTGTGTGTGTGTGTGTGTGTGTGTTCTCAGAGGGGTGTCTTTAGTTTGAAGTGAAATATTTCTACGAGCCTTGTGACCTTAGAATCTCAATTGCACTCACAGCAGGTTCACACGCGCACACACACACACACACACACACACACACACACACACACACACACACACACACACACACACACACACACACACACACACACACACACACACATTCTCTGCTCTGTCAAACATAGTCAGTGTCCCGTTTTCATGCCTGTGCATTACTCCTCCCTGTACTTTGTGTGCTGGTTTTGTTTATGCCAGCAGCACTTTTCACTGAGGAGTAGACCTTTGTGTGTGTTGATGCATGTTTTTTTTTTTTTTTGTATTCATGTGTATCTCACTGTGTTTGTGTGTCTTAATGAATCCTCTGTGCATGTGAGAGTCAGTGTACCTACTTCTCTTGCTTTGTGTGTGTTTTTGTTTTGCGTTTGCATGTCTATTCAGTACACAGTAGTGTCATTAGATCAGGTTTTACACACATGTAGAAACACACTCTGTTTTTGCCAAAAAATAATTGTTGGTGTGTATGAAATTAGTCCTTTCTTAAACCTTCCTCAGAATTTTTTACACTCACTTCAAATTGGTTATATTTCATATTTTCATATCAATGGATGACATGAGGTACTTGCATGTGAAAGGGGTGGCTTGCCGTAATGAATCCACGGAGAATTATCTCCCCACTCTGCACTTTCTCTCAGCTCTACTCGACTCTTTAGCGTCTTTTCATCGAATTGTTCTGGTTGTAAGGCACACAACATTACTATTTCAAATCACTCTCACTGTTCTTATCTAGCTTGTTTCCACCTCAGAAGGCAGCTGTTTTTAGCTCTAAAAACCCACTGTACACTAACTGCTCAGCACCAAACAGCAGACAGTAGTGGTCTGTGGTCTTCCGTGTGTTCTGTACCTGATAGGTATGTAAAGCCAACAGGATACATGCATAATGCAGATGGAATAGAAAGAAATGGGTGAGGGGGGTGAATCCCCACAACTTTATTTTTGCTCCGGGGCCCCCTGTACTAGTGAATGCTGCTGTTGACAAACTGTTTCAGGTTGTCTTTTCTTTCAAAATTGGACTATTCAATTTGCTGTTGTGGAACACCTAGAACAATAGATTAACACATGCTTCTAGTAATTCTGCTCCATGAACGAAGTTGAAGTATATAACAGTTTTAAAGCTAAAAACAATTCAACACTTTCCCTTCAGTTCACCCAACCGTATCAATGACAACATCTTTCTTCACATAAGTGAGCACTATCTTAATTTCCACTCTAGTCTGCAAGAATTCTACTTGCTGAGCTGCTCAAACAAAGAAATTCAGGCATTGGAAGAGCCAAGAGCAAATAACATCGCAAACACGAAAAAAACAACAACCTTTTGACCAACCACGATTGACAACTGTGACAGAAAACAAAGAAATGAAAGAGGCAATACTAACACTACGAGTGTGTAGAATGAGAGACATTTTTGTTTTTCACATTTTTTCATGAAAGCATCCAGATGATCTTCATACTTATAATGTGCATAGACAGTGGAGACATTTGTATTATTTCTTTAAAAAGAAATATCCAGTACATCCTTATCAGTAATGCAAATGTCCTTCAAGTTTTTGTGTAAACAAGTGTGCAGAGGATTTGATGTGTTCATCTCCTGCTGATGGCATATATTATTTGCAGCTAAAGGGGTTTTGATCAACCTAATGAGGGTGACTGAAAAAGCAGAGGAAACACCTGAGACTATTATGATAGGAGGGGAGGAATGGCTAGAGACAGACTGTGACATGGAAGTCTGGGTGGTGGTGACTCACTTAGTCACTTAGGATAGAAATCAAATCCAGTTGGAACAAGTTTGTACCCCCTATCTGGGGTTTTTCTGGGAAATCACAAATATAGGCATACTTTCCACGGACAGCTGCAGACTTGTAATGGTTGCGCGGATCCACATGCAGAGCCATTCGTACACAACTGATGGTCTGCATCAGTCTGGCGTTCCACACATGCACATTTTCCAATCCACACGCCACTCCACTCATTCCAGTTGGTGGCAGTAATGTGTGTTAATGCTGTTTGCCAACCAACATAAAAATAAAGAAAAAGAAGAAGAAGAAGCATGCACTTTAGGAAATACAACAACAAAAGGAGATCGGTTTTCTTTATTTGGCTGATCAATAAATTTACATCACACAGACACGTGCATATGGGAAGTACAAATGAGGCTTGAAAGTAGAGTACTACATGGCACGTTGTGAAAATACAAAAATAATCAATTTATCGCTATGCATGGATGATAGCTACCTTATCGAACGCTGAACTTTTCATTGTTACAAAATGCGACTCAATACGATCACAGTGACCGAATGACCTTATTTCATAGGTGTCATCCATTCACAATGATGGCAATCAGTTTACTGATTACATTATATGTAACATTTGCCCTTGTTGTGAGAAAAAATGCACCAAAATACACACTCCTGCCCTTTTATTCAAAAAACTGAGATAGACATTGGCTTTATTCAGACAGCAGTATTCAGTCACTGTGAATGGCAGGTAAATAGACATTGATTGTCGATAATTGTCACAGCGCTCTATGGATTTGTGCAGGCCTCTAGAAAGGGCAGATTCTATCTTGGTCTCGGCCATGGCTGAAGCTAAATGGAGAGATGCCGATATCTCACTCAGCTAGATTCAGAATGGGACAGTTAGATGAATGTCTCGTCTCGGGCGCTTTGTGTGCATTTGTGTGTGCTGGTGAATGTGTCCATCTCACTCAGCCACACACATAAAACAGGTGAGACAAACAAATGTGGCATCAGTCACTGTGTGTCTTTGTTTCTCTTTTTCCTTACTCACTTTTCTTTCTCAATTTCTCTGCTACTCACATCTTCAGCCATGTGTCTTCTGTTCTCTCAATGTTTTAATCTTTCTCTTCTTCTGTTCCCTCTCCATTTGTTCTCTTATTAATGCATCAAACAGCATTTCCAACAAACACATTGTTCTGCCAATTGCCATCGTTGGAGCTATGCAGCACCACAGAAAAAAAAAACCAAGCAGAGATAGGACTAAGTGGGGAAAACATGCCTGCCTTTTAATGAACTACATGTAAAGTTTTTTGTATATTTTTCTTGACTTACCATTATGCAATGTCAAATTTGAGTCTGTAGTAGATATACAGTATGTTGTATCAGAATGTATGGCGATAAAAATGACTTAATTTAGATAGCCGATAACAGGGGTGCAAGACAGACTTCAACACAAAGAACATTGACAGCGCTAGCGCCCCCTAGGGGCTACAGTGTTTCTTACACATCACAAAGCAAAATGTTTTGGACAGAATGAACAAAATACTGATTTTGCCATTCTTAGAGCATTCAAGGGTCTGACCTATCAATCACATACATTTTCTCACTAAAAGCAAATATCCCCTTCAGACATGTTTGCTGCAGATTTCAAGTTGCACACTGAACCATGATTGGCTCCAAATAAAATAAAACCTACTCGTAGGTGAGCACAGATAAACATTCCCCTTTCAGCAGGTGAATATGAAAACAGCCATCTAGTGCCAAACTCTGCACAATGGTAGCCAAATATATGAGTGAACTAACATTGTATTTCTTATATTTTGGCCTGATGTTACCGTTGAAGTGCAAATTAAACATAAGGTGGCCAGATGTGTGTGACAACGTGTGTGAGAAGTGACTGTTTGCTCAAAAGCAACAATAGTGGCTGCTAACAGGTTTAACTTAGATGCAGCTCATGAGTTACATCTGGTAACTGGAGAGTATTTCTTCAGTGAAAGAAGAGCAAAGATGGAAAATTTGTTTTTGCTCTTCTTCCGACTGGCATCGGTAAGGGTTTTGCTACCTTGTATGGTTTATGTGGTTTTTGTTTTGTGCATGGAAATGATCAAATGGTCCACCTGTCCTCATCCTCAGCATGAACAAAATACTGCAGTTCAAATGCAATTTTCAGCCATCAGCAACACACCTGCAAAATGTTCCCTAAGTGGAGTCAAAGCAGCCGTTTAAACCCAATATGGCTATTCTCACTAAGCTATCCACATACTAAGTTTCAAGTGGCAGAAAAGTGACTAAGTCTAGCTGGGCAATTTAATTACTGGCGCAAATGAAGGGAAAGGGGCAACAATGCAGAAAGAAGAATGACACTGTATGTAGATAATCTGTAGGTAATTGATTGCCATTGTTCTGTAGTGGGTGTAATTCATTCTGTCACCCTCTGCTATGGCAGTATATGGGACTGCAGTGTCATAATAACAACGATGCACCAACTGAACTGAGCTGAACTTAATTATTTCGGCCTCAACTGAGAGACAAACACAAAGCAGGATGGCAACTGTAAACTATGAATATGTCACTGAAGCAAATAACATATCTGACTGGCCAATATGCTGATAAATGCCACAGCCCAAGGGACAATGTGTGACTAAGACACTTACACACAAACACTCAGTTTTCCATTTGCCCATTTATTTCAAGATGGCATGAGTACAAACTCATATTTGTTGGGAATTATTAAATAAAATGTTTTTTTTTTTGTTTTTTTGCTTTCTTTTTCTATGGCCCTCTTTCACCTGCATTGAAACTAAAGAGAATGACAAAATCAGCGAATGAACCAGACTCAGGTATCGTGGGAGAGACAGAGACCTTGAGATTGATTTTGTTGTTTGCTCGTCGTGTGAAAGCGGAAGGGGTAGAAGGCCAAGAGAAAGATAGTGTGATGTGGATAGACAAGGAAATGGAAGACAGAGCACAGTAGATAGAGATATAAAGTGACAGAGGGGCTGTGATGATAACTGCAATGAGTTAGAAAGTTACAGTATAGAGAAAGAAGAATGACAAAAGTGGAGAGGGACAGCAAAGAGACCCAAGAAAAATGAGAAGAAGATAGGGAAGGTAAAGAATGAGAGAGAAGAAATGGGAGTGTAAAGGATGACTTTGTTTATTCACACAGGGGCAATATCAGCTAAACAGAAGGAAGCTGAAGCATAATCAATATGTTTATATTCACAATGGATCACGTGACCACTTGTATGTGAAAGGAGCCACTTATAGTGACAAATTTGCAGAGACTCATCACCAAACTCATTTCTTCTCAGCTCAAAGGGGCATTTTAGTGCCTTTCAGCTAATTGTTTCACTTTCCCAGCCCACAGTTTTATTTGTTTGATTCAGTCTCACAGCTTTAATCAACCTTGTTTCCAGCCAGTGTGGTTACACATGAAAGTTAATAGAAATGCAAGGCACGCAAGATGCGGGTCTGCTTATGTGAAGCACTTTGGGCTACATCTTTGTATGAAAGGTGATATATAAATAAAGTTCAGTTGAGTTGATGTTCTTGGAAGTTTCTAAATGTGATAAAAAAAAAGATAATGAGATTTCACTTCACTGATTCGGTGGCCTTTTTAAACATTTTGTTCATCTTCACTGTATGCTGATGATGCTGTTAGCATATGGCTGTATATTGGAGAATGCTAGCTGCTATTATTGCTGTTGGTTGTTCATACCTGCTGTCATTGGTAGGGATGCAATTCCCATCTGCTACAAAACTAAAGTCAGTGCAGTGTTTGTCACTAGCTGTACTGTTTGTTGGACAGTGCTTCTACAGATAGTAAAGAGACTCAAAGCAATACATGGCTAACATACATAGTCCATCTCACTTTAAAAAGGCTTGTGTTTGCACTGAGCTTTCCACCTTTAGGATTGGCAGATCTGTGGACCCATGCCTTTCCCATGGGGTCATTGCACACTACGACTCTAGGGCCCTTTACCAGGGCTGAGTATTTCCCCTAATGGATTCTCTGCTATATGAGGGGAGCTTAACAATTTGCAGTTATTGCATACATCATGCATCATGAGTGGTTCACTGAGCCTTGACATCCAGTTCTCCAGTGTATACTGACATATGCATGGCGATGCTGACATATTGCTGGCTGTCTGCTCATACAGGTTTCAGGCTTGCAGTATGCTTACTGTTTTACATAAGGAAATGATAAATGCAGCTATTCTCTGCTTCACAACAATCCCTCAGGCATTATGCTTTTGATGTCAAAACTGGCCAAAGCTGAGTCCTATGACATCCCTGTAGATGTTGTTGCTGCTTAATAAGAGCTGCCTGGGTCTCATTTAGAACACGCTATCTATCTGTGATCCAAAGATGTGCTCTGAGCTGGGCAGTAATTTCAGAAGCGTGCAATGTCTCAAAACAATTATTTTTTTTCATTTTACACATGGGAGTATCTTGCTTTTATATACGTTTTTAGGGGATGTTTATGAACACTTGGGGCTTGAACCTACCTCTCTACAGGAAATATAATTATCACCCTGGCCGATGTGCTGGTGCGGATTTACAGATGAGAAAGGCTTCACAGAATGTGTAGTAGAATTGAACCTAGACAGCATGGTTCACCATAAAAGCATACATAGTGGGTTTTATATGTTTTGTAGGGGGCTAGGGCGATTATCTGAGATAGCATCGAGATAAGAGAGGTTATTTGTCATGTTGTTATCTATTCTATGTGCAGTCACATCAGGGAGCATCCCCATACTCCACGCTGGAGCCTGTCCTAATGAATGTCGTTGGTGAGAGGCAACCAGACAACCATTCACACTCACATTCACATCTGTTAGGGATTCCAATTTGCTTGATAGATATGTCATTGGACTGTAGGGGGAAAGTCAAACAAACGAGGGAAGATCATGAAAACTCCACACAAAATGGCTTCAACCAGCAGGGTCGGTTAAAATCTTATCTCTTAGATCTTATTGTTATAAAGAAACATTATTAACTTCCGAGCTCTTGTGCTGCCTTTTTTGTTGTGTGAAATGTGCAATGTGCTAGCAGGAGCACCAGTTGTCACATGTGTTTTGAGGACTAAACATAGTTTGGACACCGGACACACACCTAGTGACATGTCTTGTAATGTGTGACCCCCTGTACTGAAAGAATGTGTGTGTTTCAGTTTGTACATTCACTTTATTGTACATTTGTTTCCATACAAATACAACCTTCCTCTGGTGCCATACACAGTTATTCCACCTTAGGGGGCCTGTTAACACACAAGGGGGAGATTTCCACAGACGTCCCTTGTGTTTTTCTGGGCATTCATATTAACACACACACCAGCACACACACACAGTTAGATGTAGTTCATCTTTAAAACATGATTTTTTCTACTCACCTGAAGTAGGCCTTAAGTAGTCACATGGCATTGCACTGTACAACTGTTTGCACAATTAATAACATTTTGTAAGCACAAGAGCAGGTGCATAAGCGCATACACACACAACACACGCAAATACACACACACATACAGTACACACACACTCTACCTCTCCAGCTCACCCAGGAAATGTTGTATTTAACTTATGCATAAAACATGATGTTATGGCCACCAGAGACATACTCTCAGAGGACACTTTTACTACTTTGTACTGTTTAGACCAAAATAGGGAGAGAAAGAGATGAAGAGAGAGACCCATAGAATAACTCACACGTTGGATGATTTACAACATCTTTTGATTTCAAGACATCAATTGTCCAGTCAACCACCCACAAGTTGACAAAAGACTGTCATCTAAAGAAATGACGTTATTGATGTTAAGATAAGAGCACTTGTGTTGTGACTTGCAGCCACAATGGGAATCCATCAAAGCAGACATTTTTGGCATAGAAAACACAAAAACTCCATTTGAATGAAATCTTGTGCGAAACTTTAAGGTTACTGACATGTTTCAATAAGTTGGATGAAACTAACATTAACTATGTGATTCTAACTATATGACTATGTGTCTCTAAACTCACCAAAATGGTAATGAGCAGCAAATGGATGACCTATTAAATAAATAGGTCTGCTTTTACTAAAAGCTAAGAAATAAAATTGCCTTATTTTCACTGATAATTATATATTTAATTGCACATAATGTTCTGACTGACCTCAATTTCAATTCAGTTCAGTTTTATATGTATAATGCCAAATCCTAACATAAGGGGCATGAGAGAGGGGATGACACACAGCAAAAGTCCCCAGGTTGAATTCAAAACCCTGGGCCACTGCAGCAAGGACTCAGCCTCGGTACATGGGTCGCCAGCTCTACACACTGAGCTAATCGGGCACCCCCTAACATAAGTTTAAGGACACTTTTCCTATAGAGCAGGTCTAGACCTTACTCCTTATAAGATGATTTACAAAGACCCAATAAGTCCTGATGACCTGAGATAAATATATATTTATGTCAATAAAAAGATATAGAGAGATAGAGAGATAGAAGAGATTTGCCAATCAGTCTTCATGTAGGACAGGGGTCCTCATTTGTTTTTGTTCTGAAGTGTTGTGATAATAACATTGTGCATTTAGATGAGGATCCAGGATTTAATAATAATTACAAAGCAGTAGCCGTAGCTCAAGGCACATCAAGGAGCACACAAATGATGGTTTCTGGAAACAGTGTCAAACTGTTTCTACTGAAACTGAAAATGGAATTAATTTGCTAATGAGCATTCATTCCCACTATGCAAAGAAATGATGAAGAAAATTAATTATGTGGATTGCCAGACTTCACAGTGAATTAATCCAGCCTAATGTCATCTGAGGTAAAAGGTCTCATAAATGCTGATTTGATCCCACTGCAGAGTATAAAAAGTTCACAAGCTGTATTTTACCTGTTAATTGTACTTTACACAGACTTAAGAGTTAAGTGTACAAGTTCATGTTTTAAGCTACTCTATTCTCAAGAAGGAATATGTTGCGTCAAATAAAAACCTGGTTACCAATATTTAATTGTAGTATTCTGATATAAAATGTGGGGACGAAATATGAGAAACACACTTAGCATGCATATGTACGTATAAAATGTTCAGCATGGTTTGTGCAGTGACCTGCCCGCACGGTTGCCATTTCTCTCCGAAAATGTAGTGGGCACAAAGTTACAGCAATACACAGGAAGGCCACTGTAGAAGAAGAAATATGTTGGCTGTATGCCACCAATGTATACCATGTGTGATATATTTTCTCATATAATTGCACTGGGTTTGATGCCAGCTGCAATGGTATAATTGAATCAGGAGTTTTGCGGATGTTTGTGGAGCCCAGTGAGAGTAGCGTGCAGTGGGCCTGACACAATATTAATGAATCAACAGCACCACAAACTGCAGCCTTAAAAATGATCAACAAGGGGTGCCATGGTAGCTCACATTGTGGAGTGGGCACCCCATGCACAAAGGCTGAGTGCTAAACGCAGCGGCCCTGGTTTGATTCCAACCTCTGGCCCTTTGAAGCATGTCATGCCCGCATCTATGCCCCCCTTTCATGTCACTCTTCAGCTCCTACTATCCAAAAAATAAATACATATTGAAGAATGCATTGCAGGACTTCTGCATTAGGGCTGGGGTATACTATAAAATAACTAGTATTTACAACATGGCATCTGACCACGACTGAAGGCTTAAGTGTTCTGAATGCCCAAACTCAAGGCGGGATGAAAGCCAGCTGTCAAAGATGAGGCTTGATGTGATAATTGTTACATACGGGGATAACGGGTGCACACTTATAGCATTAAACTCATTTGCATATGACAAATGGCATAAATAGTTGAAGAAAAAGAGGATGAAAGATGGCTTAAAACAGCATTAGTCTTAGCTAGGTGTACCTAACAAACTGCAAACTCAGTGCACATATTTTATCATTTGTGTGAAGTTTAGCGACTGAATTACGTTGTTAATGGTTAAATGCTAAAGTTAAAGTTAAACCCCCTCTCTTGTTCCCACAGCTGAATGTGTGAGCTTCCGTGTGCAGAATGATGTATGTGCAGATGTTTAAGGGGCCGCAGCCTACAAGCATAATTTAGCTAATATAAACTAGTTTGGAAGTCAAACCTGGTCCAATTTGCAACTCATAAAACTGTGATGTAGAGATTTAAATCTGCCAGTGCACATGAACTGAGAATGGATACGGTGAAGTAGGAGACATCAGTGTGTCCAGCAGGAAAACTTTTTTTCACAAAATTTGCATATTCATAGATTTTAGAATTTTTAATGACAAGAAGTAGAAGCATTTATTTTTGTGGAAAAAAAAATAAGATGCGCTTTACTGTTCCAAGCTGACTATTTGTATATATGTCTTAATACATATCTGCAGGGGATCTTTAAACCCTTTTAAAGCTAGTATTTTCTGTACGGATCTGGAGGGAGAGAGGATATACTGCATACTGTGGCTAGAGGGACACTGAAATCTATCAGATGGCTGGGCTGAGTATAACAGTTTTGTAAAAATTCACAGCCTCCCCCAAATGAGACTGTAGTGAGTGCTTCAGTAAAGGTCTAAATCTGTCATTACAACAATACTGCCAGCTATACTTTCTCAGCAGCTCTTCACAATGTGTCAGAGTCTTGTTTTTCCTCGCGGTCCCTGCAGTTTAGGAGTTATTATTACATGATAAACTGGAACAAAATCCAAAACGGGCCTTAAAATATGTCCTACAGAGGTTATGAAATGCATATAGTGGTTTTCAGACATGATCATACGAGGCTCAATCAGCTGAAAAGACAGTTCACTCTGAGCAGATTTATTTTGGTCTTTATCACCATTATGGTAGCAAGCTTCATCAAACCATAATTGACTTCTGAAATAACCTTGTTCCTTATTACTTATGCACTTGGGAGTCTTTCATTCATTTGTTACATTACTTTTCTGTGTCTGCTGCTTATGCCCTTGACACCAGACTTTCTTTGGGTACATTGCTGAAATAATAGTGTGTCTTTCTGCTTAAGTGCTTGGCACACTTCTTAGCACATTGTCTCACTAATTTAATATTTCTGTACCTGAAACAAGCCCATTTTGGAATAGAGAGGGGGTTTAGCTTTTCAATTTCTTATTATATTTTGGCAAAGGGACTTTATGCTCGCAAATTAATATCACAGTCATCATTCATTTTTTTTCATTTTCAAGGTAGCAGCTGCATTCATGTAACAGAAGATACAGCTATGAGAACCATATATATATATGTATACTTGTTGAAGATAACCTTCACTATAATGAAACAAACATTATAAAAAAAAATAGAAGTCTTTCCACAGCTGAGGTTTAACAATCAAGCTAGAGCAGACAAACCTCGGGAGCAATTTGGGGATTTGGGTGTGACTTATTAAAATTGCAGCTTGTATCTTAAAAGCATCAGACAAGTAATGGAATTGGTAATTTGGGCTCACAAAGAGGTGTGAGCTCTTAGTGTGGGAAAGCAGAAAGTAATCAGTATAGGCTGGAATTAGCTGCGAGGAATAAAAATGTCAGTGTTTAGAAGCTGAACACTGAGCCAACAGCTACACACTACTGTGAAAAAAAGAAGAAATGAGGTGATAAATAAAGTAAACAAATAATGAGATCACTTGTGTATCGCAGTGTCAAATTCAGTTTAGTAATTTCTGCCTATTAGTGCAGATTAATTAGGTGGAGGTGTGAACGGTGCTTCACAGCATCAGTACTGTACACGAACTCCTGCCATTGCTTTTGTGAAAAACAACTATTTAGAGCACAATGTCGAAACCCGAACACACAGCTAACTCACTGCTAGTGCAACCAGTGCAACACACGCCACATCATGTAGCAATCGTCATTTGTCACACGTACAACACACTGGATGCACAATGCGGATAACAAAAGTGCAATGTGATCAATTTGCTGCTTCTCTGGAGCGTTGAAGCACTAACACTGGGAAATAGGAAAGGCGTGTATCACCTCCGGTTGAAGCTTTAGACTTACATAATGCAAAAGGCACTTGTGTTTTGATGCACGCCATATACTTATGGCTAAAAACTTTCTTGTATGCATCATAATAGTAACCATGTTCCTGCCTCACCATCAGAAATGCATAAAGTCTTTTTATACTCTTCAGACCCCTCAGCACTGACGAAATTCTACACTGTGGAGACCTACTTAAACCCTGTGGAGTTTCTGAACACTAGGAGCAATGATTTTGCAATTGGGTCCCCATTGTGTTGGTTCTCACACGTGCACACCGCCATACACGATCCTGTCAGTGGTTTCACATTATTCCACTGGTCTACAGGTGGCGGTAATTTGCCAAAAAAATGTGTCAGTAAAGGCAAGGAAGAAGAAGACTTCAATGTTGTAAACATGGATGTAAACAATTAAGGTATTGTATTTTCTTGGTTGTCTTCAAACATTATTCAAAGTAATACTCAATCGACGCAAAGAGCACAGTCAAAGGATGTATTGGAAGTCATATACACATATTTCAGTACAGTTTAAACTTCCTTTTCAAAGTAAAAGCACTGTAGTAATCTTTTATTTAACATGACTTCACTTGTGAAAGAATTTCTGGAAGTGAGCGGGATGAAGGGCAGTATCCTTCCACTGTGCTCGTTTTCTCTCTCTCTCTCTTCATTTCACCTCATTTACTGTATGGCACTGTTAATGACAGTAAATGATGGAGACATATGTGAACAGAGTGTTACTGTACAGCAGCTTTAAAATCACTAACCCACACTTTCCAAGTCCTTGTAGAAATATTACACCAATATACCTTCCTTGAAACCAAGTAACATAATTCTTTCACACTAGAGACTTGTGTCTTTTATGGTTTCATGCAGTTTGGCCTTCACATTTCTCAGGCTTCCAGTAAAAATACTGATATTTTTTTTAGATTCTTGACAGCTCGCAGCTTTTTTTATCCCTTAGAATCTCGCATGTTGTCGTCATCCTTTTCTCTTTGACTCACCAGTGCGTGGTGGATTGGCAGGAAGAATGTGGGAGAAAGGTGGGCGGAGGTAGACGACGTGCAGCAAAGGTAAACCTCCAGACATGATCCCAGAGCGTCGGGGACACACCGCCAGCTCTGTGGGCTCCGTACGCCCTGACAGAAACACCTTCCTGACTGATTCTGCTTCAGGGCATTTTAATTATGCTCTCAGCCATCGTAATACTCTCTCTGAGTGTGTGTGTGTGTGTGTGTGTGTGTGTGTGTGTGTGTTAGGGGATTGGTGGTGCGTGGGGGGGTTCAGAAACACAGTTGGATTTAAAATAGTCCCTGTTGTCTCCTATTGTCTCTCATGCTTTGATGTTTCTGGTAGTGAGTAGTTAGTAATTAGCACGCCCACACAATTTGGCTCATCTTCTCCTCTTCCTCGTTCTCTCCTTCGTTTTCTTTTTTCAAGATTAGCAGGCATCACCCGCCTTCCTTTCCTTCTTGCTCTCCGTCTATTTTTTTTTCATCCGTCTTTAACTACAGGTAGCATTTTCCTGACTCCATTTTCTGCCTGTTTTTTTTTCTCTGCCAATACAATAATTAACCCTACTTTCAATCATTCTATCTGTATTCTTTCTGTCCATCCCTCCACTTCCCAACCTATTGCCCCCTCTCCCTCATTTCTTCATCCTTCTTCTTTTTAAGTAGCATTTTCCTTTTCTCATAATAGCACAGCAGTGTGTTCTGCTTGCCGAGAGAGCCATGTAATTTATCAACACATGGGAAATTACCACCTATTGTTGTTGGGGAATGAACAGGGGCGGCGGTGTAAAATAGGTTTAAGCACGTAAATGAATCATCAAGCCAAGCCTTCTAACTCTTTCTTTCTCTGGATTTCTATTTCTCTCTCTCTCCTCCAGTCTCTGCTGCTGTTATTGTCTCTCTCTACCCTTCTTTATATTTCTGTCCCTCTCAATCCTTAACTCTATTTTAGTCTTGGTTTTCTTGCATTTCATGTAAGGAGCTGCATGTCTGACCTTTGCAGTCTTTTTTGGTGTTGGTTGTTATGCTGGCAATCGGGGATTTGAAGCTTACAGTAAATTATCTCTAAATAGTAGCCTGAACTGCACATAATCTTTATTTTAAACCATACATTCAACTACATTTCTGTAAACAAAACTTTTTTTCGTAAAACTCAATTGTGCAAGTAAGTTATTATGACCACATATTTTTAAGTTTATTGTTAGGTGGAGACCTCTAGTGGCCAAAGTAATTCTGAGGGAGGAGGTTGTAGTAGATGGATGGGTCGAACCAGCCTCACCAAATGACGTATGAATAACACGACTTCAGACTTTTAAACCGTGTGCTGTCTGCAAAGACAGTACTCCTTCCCATTAACCCTTGTGAGTTGATGTGGTATAAATAGTATCTGAGTCTGTGTGGAGGAGGAGGTTGGGGTGGATGGATGGGTCAAGCAAACACAGAACTTTCACCCTTTGTGTAACACGTGAAACCAAAGGTCAATGTTGATTTATTCTATCTTATGTACGTTATGTCGCATACCTGACGTGACACTTATTTTAACCCAAACCATTACCATTATCTAAACTCAACCAAGTAGTTTTGGTCCCTAAACCTTACCAAAGTGCAAAGGTCTGGTTCATTAGTACTCTCCAACCACGATATGAGTCGTTTCAGGAATGGTTATTTATGTCATGTTGGGAGTCAATGGAAATGTATTTAATAAGTCAGTAAGTTATAAGGAGGTTTTGTTTTCCAGCTTAGAGGACACAATGCTCACCTTTCCTGGTAGGCTGTTAATGTCAGGAAAACGTTTCTAATACAGTGAATTGATGCTCCCAAAGATATATATTGAGTACAGCTATAAAGTTTTAACATGGAATTTTCATCAGCTATACTGTGACCAAGAAGGTCTATATCTACACTCAGTGGCCACAATATAATGCAAAACAACAGCTCGACTGAAAAATTGACCTTTGCCTAGTTTATAACATTACTTTTACTTGACATTGTCCGAATTTGTAAATGTAATCATAACTTTAATTGTTAGATGTGGTGTTGTACTGGACTTTATTGAAAGGTGCTTCTGAGATGAATATTAGAAACACATGTGAATTGAATGCAGTCCACTACAACACCACCAACACCACCACTACCTATGACCTCAGTGCTAAAACACAGAATTGAAATCACAGCTCTGTGACAGTCTCAACAAAAGAAACTGAACATTGCCACAAACCATCAATCACGTCAGTTTGTATTGTACGCCAGTATTTACAAGCTAAACTTTGGAGATGTCAGTTACACGAAACAATAGTGATGAAGAACATGTGTAATAAATTTATTTATTAATCTGGCGCCAGGGAAAAGCTGACACAACATCCAATATGAGGTCAGTAGGAGTAGATTTCCCAACTTACCTATATGCTATAGTGACAGCTGAACATTTTCCAGCCAGAACCAAGTTTTAACAGCCTTTTTTTTTAACACTGGAACATTTTTCTAACTGTCTTCTTCTTGCTGATGGTGAAAAGGTACCCTCAGTGGGTTTCCCAGCAAATTCTACCACATATACAATCCAATACTTCCAAAACTAGAATGGAATATATGCTCCTGATACAATATTGGGATATATCTACTTTGAGCCTTTTAACCTGAAAGGAGGAAGTGTTCTATTTCAGTGACAGGACCTTGAAGAATGAATAAAAACTCAACAGAATCCCAGCTGACTTCAATTTGTTTTTACACAGCCGTTTTCAAAAAACCAGTCTTTATTTTTTGTGCCAGCTATTATTTGAGACATGGTCATTATTTAAATAGGATATCTTATTTGAGAAATTACTGCCTTCTGCTGTTTGCCTTCACTGTGAATTTCTCTGGATCACATCATCACCCTGAGGCCTAAAGTATAGTGCAGCATTTTCTCTGTCTCTGTCACTTTCTGTGCTTATTTTTTCTTCTGCAATTGTGTCACTGCCTCTGAGGACTGCTTAAAATTAAATGTAAGAATCAAATTTGCCTCAGAGAAATAAAATACTCATATGCCTTATGCTGCGAGAGCAGTAGACAACCTTGATCACCGATAACTATAACTCAGGATGTCACACAGTCGATGTTGATGTCACAGGTCAGAAGGTTGGCGGTTGAATTCCCGACTGTCCTGGAGCAAGGCACGGAACCCCAAATTGCTCCAGAAGCTGTGCATTGGTGGATGGATATGTATGAATGTAAGCTTCTGTTTGTGATAGGTCATCCATCACTGTATGAATGGGTGAATGTGGCATGTAGTGTAAAAGTGCTTTGAGTGGTCAGAAGACTAGAAAGACGATGTAAAGTACAGATTTAAAAAACAGCACTTACAATGAGGGAACATAGAAATTAGTAATTTCACAAGCAGTATCAATATTTAATCATCTCTTTCATAGTGTACATATTAGATAATTGTCTCTTTCTCTTTCACCTTATCCACCTTTTGTCTTTTGCTGCCTGTCTTTCTGTTTCTTTCTATTCCTCTCTAGTCCCAGTATCTATTTTAGAACAGTTGATGTCAGAGGTGACACAAAAACAGTTAATTCCTATGGTTTCTCCACACTCTCCTACCACCCATACTCTCTCTCTCTCACTCACTCTCTCTCCCTCTCCCTCTCGCTCTTGATAGCTCCTAGGAATGATCTTTATCTGAGGAGACAGAATTGAAACTTCACAGTTAGTCTTTCTTTAATCTCCTCCACCCTCTGCCATCTCTGAGATTACTGAAGTGGTGTGTGTGTGTGTGTGTGTATGTGTGCGTGCGTGTTTGAGCGTGTGTGAGCAAATGCATGCGTCTGCTTGCATCATCCACCTCACATTTGTCCATGTGCATGTGTACATTTTGTTTTACACCTGCGTCTAAATGTCTTAGTGCATACTGTACTAAATCAATCTGATATTGTATTTGGTATTCTGTCAGAAAACAAAACAGATATTAAAATATGTCTATGAACCTATTCACAGTCATTTGAGCACATGTCTTTAAACAGAAGTCTTATCTTTCAAAACAGTTAATGTAGCGCGCAAAACTAAACAGCATTTGTCAAAATGACACATTTCTTCTTCACAGTGGTCCAAAGTTACTAAAATATGCCAAAAAATAAGCAAAATATGGCATGAAATTTGACAAACTAGTCCAAAAGCATATTAATTGTCAGTTGTCTAACACCATCAAACAGTCACTGCGCAGTGTTCCAAAATATAGTAAAACCTTAATTATGTCTTATTATGGTTATAATTATTACAGTTTTTCTCATTTAGTCAACGCACTCAAAACAATTCAAAACAAAAACAATATTTTCTGTCAAACAATACAACGTTTGGTTAATATATTCCTTCAATCAATCATTACATGACACAGTACAAAATACAGCTATAAATATGAATCGGTTAAACCTTCCTTTGTGCTATACGCCTCTGTGATTTGTTGATACCAGAAAAGGCAAGCAAGCATATGTTTCTGTAGAAATAAATAAACCCTGCTTCACTCTGCACATGCACTGTTTACACGTTTTTGAGATTCCCTGTTGTAACAGTGTAAAAGAAAGAAGTTTTCTGTTTTTATTCTGTTCAGGTTTTTCTGTGCCCTTGCCTACTCAGTAAGCACTTAGACCAGACAAATCCAGAGATTCATTATGGTACAGCTTTTGCATTGCACTTTCTTCACCAAAGAAGCAAAAAATAGCTTCACCAAACTCTAAAATACAAAAGAAATAAAAATAATAAAACATGACCCATGCTTGTAAAAAGCAACACAGAGCTGGCCTCTATTGCAGATGGATAAGGTCCGATTGCTGATTATACAATAAGATAAGATGAGATAAGATAAGATAAGATAAGATAAGATAAGATAAGATATGTACTTTATTAATCCCCTATTGGGGAAATTGTTTTTTCACTCTTTTTTTATTTTTATACACACTTCATGCACTTGTGGACATGCAACAGGGAGAGAGATGGTGGAGTGATGGGCTGCCACATTAGCAGCACCCCATGAGCAGTTTCTTGGCGTTAGGTTGCCTTGCTCAAGGGCACCTCGGCAGTGCACAAGAGGTGAAACTGGCAGCTACCAGGTCTTCACTCTATATTATGGTCTGTGGGACTTGAACCGGCGACCCTCCGGTTCCCGGCCGCCCTAATAAGTAATTAATTAATTATTAATAAGATAATATATGTTTTACAACACATAGTCCGACACTACAACTGCTCTGAGTGCAGTTGTGAAATGTGAGTTGAAACAATAATCATTCTCTTATTTTCAGCAAGTGGTAGTCAATAAACATGATCTGGTAGAAAACCTTTCCAGACCTCAGATCAGAATACCTGAGATAGAAAACTAAAGTGAGAAATGCTTTGTACAGTCAAGGCTAAAGTCTCTATCCACACAAACATGATGGCATTATCTGCATAACAGACCTTGGCTGAAATATGTAAACAAATGCTTTGCTGTTTGGGTTAATTGTCAATTAAGTACATATTCACTGTGGTTCAGATTGTGATAGAGCTAAGGCTGAAGTAGCAGCCTTGTGAGTGAATCAGTGATGGTTTGAAACCCCAGAATATCAGAGCAGCAGTGTCGGGCAGTAATGCATTACTCGATATTGTGTTACTGTAATAGTATTACTTTAATTTACTTTACTAGTGTAAGTTAATAATTTCCAAAACAGTACTTATATCAACGTCCTGCACCGTCATGAAGCCACTTAGAGCAGTATTGGACAGGTCACGAAACTTTATTACCAACCCTTTAAGTCCTGATGTCAAGGACACCCTCTCAAAGATGACCCCTGACCCTCCAGATGTTGTTATAAAGGTATGACTATTCCTAAACCTTTTATTACATTTATTTGGGCAGATTTTATTTGTTGCATTTCATCATTCATGGACAGAGAGAACTCTTGTTTTTACGGCAGGCAGTGCAGTTAAGATTAAGACATATACATGAGTCAATAAATTGCCTAAAACTAAATTATTAATAAATGAATAATGAAATATGAGTAATGAATCGTTTATGGATTTTTATGTCTTTATTGGACAGGACAGCTCAAGAGAAACAGGAAAGGAGAGAGAAAGAGAGGGGGCGACATGCAGCAAAGGGCCCCACGCTGGAATCAGACCCAGTCCACTGCGCTAAGGAATAAGAAAACTTATATAGTTACGTTTTAAATGAGCAACAAGTAAAAAGTAACTTATGGCACTTCTTGAGTCTCTTGCCTAACAGCAGAGCTGGGACTGGTATTTAACCTTCACCTGCACCAATGGAGCAGAAAAGTATTGACATACTTGTTTAAACTGCGATATGTGTGTGTGTGTGTGTGTGTGTGTGTGTGTGTGTGTGTGTGTGTGCACATGTGCGTGTGACAATAATTGATCTCTCACTTCAACTTGTGTGCAATATTCGGCCATTAATCAGAACCTGCTGATGAAATATCTGGTGATCAATCCTTAAGATGTACAATGCATTTTTCAATCAGCCATAGTGCGAATGGGCCCCCGGTATAATACACACCATGATTTATGACACTGCTGAAAAGGTATGTGATTTAAATTAGTGCTTAGTTCTTAATTACAATAGCACTATATCTTCTTCAGTTGGCCGGTCAACATCGGCCCCTTAAGCCCCCCCCCAGTGCATACACACACATAATGTGACTCAAAATAGCAAAATGTCAACTCATGCCTGGCCATATGGAGCACAATGACAGTTAAAATACCAGACTTGAATTTCAGAATATTAATATTTAGATTTTTTTCTATCACTTCTTAAACACAGCAGTGACTCATCTGATCATTGAATTTCAATAACCCTGATTCAGGTAACCTGGTGTTGCATGACCACCTACACAATAACACAGTGATTCATGTTACAGTCAATGTATTAGCATTGTATTAGTATTAGCACCCATGAGGGATGTGCTGTTAAAACATTTAAGTGGCTTTAGTTAAGACTCAGAACTCAAGATGCCTGACTTGGACTTTGTAGTTGAAGACTTAAGATGGTGACATTGCAGTATCTCTGCTAGCAAGCTGCATGCATGCGTGTTAAGACGATGCTTGCTCTTTGATCAGAACTGCACTGACAAACTGTTTCCCTCCGGCAGGTTCGGTAGTTATTTCACCTTGTGACACACACAGGTACACACATATAGTAAATACATACACCACACACCCGCTCCAACACAAGCCTGCAGGTACAAATGTATCTCCATTATGTGAGTGTATGAGAGAGAGAGAGAGAGAGAGAGAGAGAGAGAGAGAGAGAGAGAGAGGGGGAGGGCAAGAGAGCCTACCTCAGAATAAGTTCATTTTGTGTTCGCACGTGTATCACTGAATGACTCTGTGTCCTTGTATGTGAATGAGGGGGCGATAAATTCATTTATTTCAGCCGTCACTGATGACAGGATGGTGGGAGGGAAATTAAAAACTACTGCATCAGGTAAACACTGAGAGCGCTTCTGTGTGTGCAAGCCAGTTATGTCTGTGTGTGTGTGAATGTGCTATATGTTTCTGTGCGTTTCTGTTCAGCCACTTTGTGTATGCATTTGTGCGTGTGCGTGCCCCAGAAATAACTCCTCCCATGCCTGCCAAACAGATTAAAAATGAGCAGAAGTAATTAGTATTTTGGGTACCAAAACAATACAAATACAAACATAAATCTCTACCGCTTATGAGAATATTGCATTGGGTTTAATAATTCAGGGAGAGCTTAAAAAAATTAACATAAAAAGTAATTATGCAAAGGTAATAAGTATATTTCTCTGGGCTTTCCTTCATTTGTTCCACTTTAGTTGCATTTAGAGACGTGATATCTGTTGATTTGACATTGACTTTTTTGTGCCTTGGGCTCTGAAGTAGTTATGCAACCACAGGTGATATTTTTGGATGCTATATTTTAAGATATGGATATTGCATTTTGTTCTGCTGTTGCATTAGTTTAAATAAAAAAAATAAAAAACACTCAGCCGCAGGAGAGAGGAATTATGTAACTTTTTCAAGTGATCTGTAAGTTACTCTGCAAATCTAATATAAGCTACAAAAGTGAGAGTCCAATCCAAACCTGTGGAGAAACACTTTGAGTTGAATCTGTTATTTTTTTGTCCGCTTGCGGTTTCAGAGCCGACAGAACACCGGCAGATTCCTGATTAGAAATACTCTCAAATATTGTTACAACCCGGAAAAATTTCAAATCATGCTTTTGTAAAATTATGTTGATAAAAAAATTGTCTGTGCAGCATTGCATCTCTCTCCAAACACACTTTACAGGGGGAAGGGAGGAAAAATCAGGACATGTCTGCCTCCGTGGATCGGTTTTGACCAGATTATTGGATATAGTGTACTGAGTCATCCAATAACACATCACAACTTATATATTTTCCTCATTCTGGCTGCACTCTGAGGCTTCGGCACCCCGCCCTGCACTTGTTGGTGTAAAACTTAGTTTGACACTCGTTCACAAATCTCTAACCCTCTACATGTGATCAAGAGGCCTCTCAGCTAATGCATCTGAACATGGCCACTTGACTGCCTCTGCATTTCAGTTCAAATCACTGTGCAATTGTCCAGCTGCCTTTCTCATCTCAACATTTTATCACTTTTTATATCACCATAACACCTACAGCTCATTGTATGTTTTTAAAGGTTAATGATTGTTTTGTGTGTGATGATAGTTTCATTGTTTGTTTTAAGAAATAAATATGAGTCTTATGCCTTTGTTTTTTAGTTACATGCTAAAAACTATACAGTGCTGGAGCAAAATATTAAGTGTGTACAACCAATTTATTCAGAGTAGATGGCACTGGATGGATGTGGCTTTTTGACTTCTTCTGCATTTTAATTGGAGGAAGAACTGATGCAGAACATACAGGAACTCACCTGTCATCTCATTCCAGTGTGCAAATATTGCCTTTACACGTACAGTATACTGTATGCACCATAATGTCCAATGATATTCAGGTGTTCAAGCCTTTGGAGATATGGCCTTTATACCTACAATTTTATTCATAGTCTTAATATAAATGGAAAAGTGTGTGTATTATTTATATTACATGCCGCATGATGCATCTGTATTATTTCTTTCAGAATCTTATCATTCTCACTTCTCCAAGGTGAGCAGTGACAGACTGCTTTTTTATTCCAACCAAATTGTTGAATTTTTCTATCCTTGTTTACCCGCTAATATTGCCCTACTGATCTCATTCATAATGCCATTTAACATTTTTAATCCCACCGCTTTTATTGTTTCGATTCCGTTGTTTTCCTTGTCAATAAAATCTTAGACAGCTGTTTGAGCAGCTGTGAGTGATTGCAGAGTTTAAATGGCCCTGGGTTTTGCCTCTCAGGCTACATAAATGTGCAGGCTACTGTCTGACTGTCTGACAGGTTGAAGTTGTATCTGCAGCCTGAGAGGAAGACTGTAGATGCAATTTATTTATTTATTCAGTTTATTTTTTATTCTTTTGAGAGTGTAATAATACAATTATAACTGTAATTCTGATGGACAAAGGGCAGTGGTAAAAGGCAGTGCTTTTGTTGGAGTAGAAGAACATTCAATATATTATCTATCAGTGTGAGGTCTCTATCAACAAAAACAAAACGTGATTTGAAGTAATGTTAGTGTGTTAATAATACAGACATACAACACAGTAGTTATATGTTTTATTAGAAGACCATTAATTTGGAAAGCATGATATGGCATATTTCATAATAGTGTGTTATAAATATGTAGAATTTCACCATTCACATACGTATTTTCTTTCCCTTTTATGAAGAACTTTTGACCTTTCGTGTCCACCACGCCTCTGAAGCCAAACCTACGCTGTTGGTCGTGTACAGAGTGAGATGTCTGCTACTCAGAGAACCGGGCTTTTACAAGTAACCTAAAGACTGAAGGTATTAAACTGCTACTAAACTTTTAATTCAACAAGCTAAATGGAAATTCCATGAATGTAAAACCCGAGTTAGAATAGAAAAAAGCAATGAAACACTCACAAGAACATTTATTACCAAATGCTGTGGATGTTGTAAACTCAGACATCCACTAACCCAGCATGTGCACAGTAAAACAAGTAATCAATAAGCGTTGAGCGACAGATACAAGGACTCAGAACTCTCAGGCTCTCAGAGTTGGAACTGTGTGAAAACCCGAACCAACTGTGGCGAGTAGATGTTTCTAAGCTGCCAGTAGATTTATTTCAGTTAAAAGCTAATAAGTTGGAAGGATTTCCTTAGTGGCTCGTGATGAGGTGAGGGTGCATCTCCCAGTCAATGACACTGGGAATGAGAAGCTGGCCTCATCATGACTGAAGGCACTACTTTCCCAGTGTGACACAGACCTCTTGCTGTCGTTCTTCTCTTCTCCGTTGTGCCTTCTCCTAATTAAACGGCATTCACTTGACAAGGAAATTGTTGGTTTTTGTGGTTGAAACAAATACTTTTTGTGTTACTCAAAATGTGTTTATACTTGGAATTTAACTCCAACTGTGACTGATATGTTTTCTCTTCTTCGTTTGGTTTTCTGGAACTTTCTGCAATGCTGGCCCTTTTATTTGAAATGAAACCACTTTGAGTTTTTGCTCTTTCTGTTACATTTTGACTGAAAACAGTAATCTCTGGGCATGGTCCTCTCAAGGTGCTGAACACAGGGCACAATTTCATCTCACTTGATTTGCAAGTAATTTAACTGCTTCAGTGCAGTTCGACATTATTCACTCAAACAGCCAATTTGTCTCCAGCGTGTGCTTCTGTTTTCTTCCAGTTTCTCTCCTTTTCTTTCTTGTTCCTGGTCATTTATGATTATAATGCCGCTCAGCATTAAGATAAACACACTGTTTACTATGTTATGTTTGCATCCATTTGCAAATTTAAACTGACTTCAGAGTATCAGAGTATTGTGTATGTTTTCAGACACTGAAACTGGAAACTCATCAGATGGAAATCTAATTTGCAAAGAGGAGCAAAAATTGACACAGGGTGAAAAAAGTACCAAAAAAACCCAAAGATTTAAGACTACCCAAACATCAAGATCCAATCTATATTCTTGCATTTCCATCTCCCTCAACCATTTCAAGCATGAAGAAGCTCATAAAATTCATTCATAACACATAGATGGTTGGGAACACAGTCTCACTGGATGGAAATCTTAGTGACCTAAAAGGTGGGGATGTGTATGTTAGAGGCAAAAAGTACCAAAAAGCAAACAATTAGTCAGATATCAAGACAGGTATCTCCCTTTATACTCAATACAAACCATATAAAACCCAACATGGCTTATGTTTTATAAATAAGATGTAATACTAGCAATAATAATAATAATTATTAGTAGTAGTATTGCTGCAATATAGCTTTCGTGGGTCCACAGAGTAGTGTAGTGTTGAACCACTACGTCTACCTCACGCTGGCTCAGCCACTATAGTTTCTCCTACGCTTGGAAGGTGAAGGGTATTCAGCGAGATGCCACTACACTGGTACGTTAACTGTGTGGAAGAGACTTTTTCTTGGTCAGGGAAATTATTTTCTTGTTTTGTGAACTTTTTCATTCACTATGGAGGTTGCCTTCCAACTTGTGAGTTCATGTTTTATTCTTCCCAGAACACATTTTAACAGCTGCTCAGAGACTAAAATGTCCAAGCTCAAGAAGATAATAAGAAGGACTGTTATATAGTATGTCCACCTCTGTCGACCTGTTTCCTGGGACCATGAGGTCATTTGGTAGGTAAACATTATACTATACTGTATGCTGAGCACTGTGTGCTAAGTCTTTGGGTATGGGTGAGAGTACAAACATTTGTCCACATGTAATTTCAGACATTTGTATGCATTTGCTGTTTGCATGTTGTCAATCCACTTTGCCACACAGGTGATCATTAGCATGAGCTCAGCCCACATTGTGCTCATGAATATTAATAAAAGTGGCATTTGATATGCTGCAGTAGTTTACTGTAGACAGAACTGTTAGTCATGAGTCAGAGGGCAGTGAACACATTTACACCTAAATGATGGGTTTTATAAACACAAAGCAAATTTGTGGGTGTGTGTCTAAAGTGCCTTTGATTCAAAAGAGAGTGTGTGAATTGTTTCTGTGCCAGTAAATGTGCATGTGTTTGCCACAGAACACTGAGGCTTTCACTTATTCATACATTTGAATGACATGTAGCTGCAATGTTGGTGCTGATGAAGAAAATACAGGAAGAAATCACACATCTTGATTTATCTGTGGCACTTGTTAACTTCTGACACCCCATAAATCATCTTTTGTTTGAATTACCTTACTTCCCCATCCTTTATTCAGTTCTATTCATTTGAAATGAGAAGGAAATATGAGGGAATGTGATAATGAGTCATGTGAAACAGAAGGGTTGTGATTTGATGCACAAACATACGCATTACTTTGTCATAAACAGTTACAGTACAGATTGTGTTTGTATGTTTCCTTGCATTTGTGACTCTGTGTGTTCCCCTGCTGAATTCAGTTAAGGTAAATGTGTGAAAATTCTCCATCTGCTGGCACAGAAACAAAATCCTGCAGCCACATGAGTCCAATTTTTACATAACTACCCTCGACCTTCACTGTCACCTTAGCACACACACACACACACACACACACAGTCATACTCAGTTTCTGCAGCCCTATGTGCAAACAGTCTGACTGCATCCATGATAGTATTTATGTGGGCTCCCATGCTCCATGTAAAAGCAGAACATTGTTAATCAAATCATAATGTGTGACTATGAAAACCAAATATAGAACTTATTTTTCTGTTTAAAACCAGCCTAAGTAGGGGCATTTTCCAACTAAGGCCAGAAATAGGACTAAAACCCATTTGTAATCTGAAGAGGAAACATTCATCAGGTGAATAGTCAATCTATTTTATTTTAGAGAACACAGGAAAAGCTCTTTCCTATTCATAGCTTCTATCAATTTATGTGGTGCTTTTGGATTTACTACAGACCAGTACCATCTTATCACGTTCCAGATGAAAGCGGGACTGAACTGAAGGAGGGAGCAGCAGACATTCACCCCTCCATTTTCCTCCCAAGCATCTCCGTCTCTCCTGCAGCGAGCTGTGAGTGCAGCGTGCCGCATGTGCAGAGCTTCGTCCCCCAGCCACAGTTCCTGCGGGAGGCTGGATGTTCTCTGTACCGCAGGCTCCGTCATGGCGTCCCTGAGTTCTGCTTCTCTCTTGGTCGACACGCTGCACACCTGCCGTGCATTCCCTCATTAGCTGTCAGGAGACAGATAGAAAACACCAACACAGAGCTGGCTGACCCCAAGTGTCTATCCAGGTCACAATAAAACCCAGCTAAAGCCCATAGTTTCCACCCAAGACAGTGCCACCACAGGAGGACCAGCAATCACACACACCATCCCCCTGTGTAGTGCAGTTTATTTTTCTTTAAAGCCAAGAGGCCACATCACTGTTAGTCTTTGGCTTTGTGATCTTTCAATAAGCCTTCAACCAGGGTGAGCTGACAGTTTAATACCGTTTGTCACATGGGACTGCTGTGATTGATGAAACTCACAGGAAACTACGATGATTTGTGGAAAAGTTCCTGTGATTTGACAAAATTTCAAGGTCCCACAGGAGTGGTTCAATTTGCTTTAATTGCTGTGATGGCAACATCACAACTGGAGGGACTGAATATAGTTATAATGACATGATTTGCTTCAGAAATGTTTTCGTTTTATGCCTAAATGGGGAAATTTAAAATTTTTCCAAAGCAATGTCACATCTTAACAATTGTTTTCTGTCCAACCAACAGTCTAAAAGCCAGTGTTCAACAAGCAATGATATCGATTTCTAATCTGAGAAGGTGGAACTAATTAATTACTCCTGCAAAACATCAACATGTTAACATCACCATTTAGAGTATGTAAGCATGATGCTGCTTAAAGCCCCTTGTGCCCCAGTGCATCCCCACAGAGCTGCTAGCATGGCTGTAGACTCTTAACCAATTTGTCTTATTTATGGATCAACAATGTTGTTTTGCTTAATTTTATGTCAGTTGATGTTAGACGACTTTTACATTTAACTGCGATCAAGTTAATGTAACTTCATTCTTTTGACTAAGAGAATGAAGAAGACAAACTCTTTCTGTGGGAGGTAAAATTGGCATCTGAAGACAGTGTGTGTGTGTGTGTGTGTGTGAGAGTTCTTGCATGCATGTGTGTGGGATGGTTGGCACGATATTGTGCACGCAGCAGCGCCTGGCAGTGCGTTACAAGGGCAAACAGCCTCAGCGTAGTGAAGATCTTTTTGTAAAATATGCTAAATTTTGTGCATATTCCAAAATCTTTGTTCACTCTTTTGGGTAGGGAGAGGCACAAAGAGACTCATTAGAAAACATTTACTTTCCTTTCCTGGAAGTAGAATTAAAACCAGCCAAAAAGTCCACAGGCCAGCAGAAGGAAGATGGCACCCACATTATCAAACTTTCCTCCAGAATTCTGTTGGAGTCTGAGAAGCCTCATGAAGGAAAACTGAAACTTTTATTACATTTCTTGGTATTAGCAGTAATCACATTGTGTGTATTTCTGCTCATGTCAAGTGTCACAGGAAGTTCAAGGGCACAAGTTTCATTCATTCATGCACAGCACATGTAATTATAATAAGAAATGTGTTAAGAAAAAGCCCTGGAATGATCTTGTCTTTCTGTCAGTGTTGACAGCTCAATTAAAATGGATCCATCACTTTCCTTTAGGGCCCTTTGGGGACAACGTAGAACCCATATGATTAACAGTTTCAACACGATCTGAGGCTAATTTTGCATTAAAGAAATAGTTTTACGTTTTGGGATATATGCTTATCGGCTTTTAGTTAAATGATAAGATTGATACCACTCTCATATCTACAGCTAGTTCCGGGAGTTGATTAGGTTAGCTTTGCAGCTGCAAGACTGGAAGCAGAGAGAAACAGCTATCAGGCACTGTCCAAAATGTAAAAAAAACATCTGCCAATATTGTGACTCTGTTATATTAAGTTTGAGTATGGATTCCTAAATAATTTAGAGTAGGTTGCTAGTCACTGAGAACCGTGCTGAGACCCAAGTAGGGCCACGTCCTAATTATATTTCAGTCTAATCAGGTCCTGCTGTACTGCTATCTCTATTAGAGACCACATGGAAAGTAACTACTATGATGGATTCTTCCTGGGTTTTCTGAAATGAGGAGTTCTGTTCTGTGCTGTTGTTCTGAAAAGTAAAACTCAAATGTGTCGTGTAATGACCACATTACAGTGTTGGATTATATTTTTGCAAAGTCACATCACACAGTTAAAAGAACAGGACTGAAAGACTCATTGAGACTGAGTAATCCAAATTCAACACACTTTACACACACCACACAACAAGACAAACACCATGTGCAACATCATGCCAACTATTTATAGCTGACAAAAGTATTTTAGTACAATACACAGCTCAGCTTTAATCTAAAATTGGCATCGTTTTTCTTATAAAAGGCAGTTAAAGGAAACAAACAGCAAAAGCACTCTTCCACCCAAAATATATTCTAAGTTTTAAAGCTCAGTAATACCAGCTATGCTTAACAAATAACAACAAATGTTAAACACACAAAATGTATGTTTTTTTATAACGAAATGTCCAGATCTGTGGTTATGAAAGACACACCAGATTTAATTGATGTAAGACGGTAAACATGCCAGATGACGACTCCTACACTTTCCTCATTGGCATGAACGAGTGTTGACAATTTCATTACGCCATTTAATTTTGAAGAGATTTGAGTCAGATTTTGGTTATGTGATAGACTGGTGTAATGTCCAGAGTGTACCTTGCCCTCTCGCCCAGTGCATGCTGGGATAGGCTCCAGCCCACCGCCAACCTCAGCAGCATAATGAGTACAGAGACTCACTGGATGGATGGAGCTCATTTCTATTGTTACCTCTGTATCCTTATTTTATAGAATTTTAAGTGTTTTGCAATCCAGTAAAAACTTAGCTTGCTTACCTTTATGCTATGAAAATGATAGCCTGATGCATGCATTGTGGGAACTGAAGGGACTGTGAAAGAGCACAAGGGTAAAAGGAAGCTTTCCAACTGACAAATCAGGAAGGAAATACTCTTGTAGGCAGAGGAGGAGAAGGAGAGACTGACTAAATGTGGCTGCACCTTGCTGATTTTGCTCTAAATTGCTTATTTCATTTTGGCCTGTTTCACTGACCGGGCCACTAAGGCCAACCAACAGGTCAAGCCATCAGGAGTTCTCCCAGGACTTCAAATGGCCATTTGGACCCAGCCTGTAAATAATCCACAGCTTTGTCTGATATCACTCCCTCGTATCCTCTCATTCACTTTCAATATAAACACTAGTTACTTTACTCTTTAGTGAGCAGTAAGTCTGAGTTTTCAGACACTTCTGAATTATCATGTTCCGTCATCACTGACAGGTAGATTTATTCTTATAACTGTAATCTTTTGCAAATCATTGTATCATAGTAATTTAGCCCCATTGTGCGACTGTTTAAGGGCAGTTAGTGCATACATTCCACACTTCAATTTAGACTTTCAAATAAAATGGTGGAGGGTGAATATGGTGCAGTATGTAGAAAACAGGACAACCTGGTATCACATCAAAGTACGTAATACACACACGTCAGTCCACCATGCCAGTTTTGCCCTGCCTATTCAAGGTAGTGTCACATGTTTAACTCGTGCTCATTCCCCAGTCAAATTAGTAATAGTAAATATGCATCGTCAAGTTACACTTAAAGCTTGCTGATGTCACAGTTTGGTTGCGTTTAGGCACCAAAGGCTACTTGGTTTAGGAAAGGATCACTTAATCTACCTGACAAGTCAACATGGGTGAAAGTCTTGTGTTTCATTGACCATTGATCCATCCACTGCAATCTCCTCCCTACGCAGACTTTGTCGCTTTTTATACCGCACCTTCATAAACGCATGCACTTTTCATGCCACAAGGCAAAACGTGACACTCTAGCATAAGACTGGGCTGAATGGGAAGTGATTACACACCATGTGTGACAATGCTGCAAATTACTGCATATACCTTTTTTAAACATCCATACATCACTCTCATATTAAATGTGATCCACCAAACAATTATCACCATCACGGAAATGTTTGCTCATGAGTCTTGAAATTAGCACCACACTTCCACCAAGTATTTTGTCATGAAGACATTTTTATCTTCCTAAATAATATCCACATGCTTCATTTCTTAAAACTTATTTAACTCTTCGTATATATTTTCCAATATGAACTATTCTTTTAAATGGCATCATCAATGGTATGATCTCAAAATTTCTAAAGGATTAGAAAAGGCTTTAGAGACTGCAAGATGGAGAGAAAGCAAAAGGTGATTGTGGTAAAGATGACGTGAGAATGAGAGAGCACAGTGGACCAGAAAGAGTAAGAGGTGAGAGTAAGAGAGGGCCCTCGCTATAAGGCGTTCACCTCTGCTCCAAGAAACCTAATTTTCCTCCTCTGATGTCCGCCTCCATCCATCACTCTCCACCTACTCCTCTCTTCATCTCTTCCTCTGCTCCTGGTGTCTGTTCTTGCTCTGATTAATGAGCAGAGCCCTGGCTGAACCTATTAACAATGTGTAATACCGCTCAGTCTGCAAATAGCCTGCACTGTCCAGACCTACTTTACACTTCTCAAGGTAGCGGTGGCCTATTAGGCTGCTCTCTGACTGTGCCATGTTGTCTCTTGCTGGGTAGCTGTTCCTGTAACTCCCTCTCTCCTTTTCTTTCCCTGTGTCTATTTCTGCCCTTCTGCCTCCCATCATGTCTTTCGGTGCCTCCTCCTCCCCAGTTGTCTTCCTCATCTCTCTCTGTGTCAGTTATATCTCTCTCTCTTCTCTAGCTATCCTTGGCCCTATTAGGGTGGTCAAGTTGGGAGATTAATCGACCTGAAAACCACATCAATCAAAAAAAACTTCAACGTACACGTGGCCCTCTCAACCTAGTTTTTAGAGTGAAGACTTGTTCTTCACTGGGTGGTTAGACTTGTATGTGCATGTACAGCTAACACACTCATTTTATTTAACTTACTCTTTACAACCCAATATTAGCTCTGAGCAGTAAATATGATCCGTACCCTGCGCTGGCTACTTGTTGCTCTAACCCAATTTAAGTCAATGATGCTTGGCCCACATGCTGCAAATGGCTCAGGCCCATCCTACATTCAGGAGATGGTCAAACCATACACTCCAGCCCATCCGCTACACTACACGCTGCCACTGCCAAATGGCTTGCTACTCCCTCACTACGAAGAGGGCCAACAGAGAACTCAATAAAATCCAGACAATGTGCTGTCCTTGTTCCACAATGGTAGAACGAGCTCCCCGTTGACACCAGGACAGCAACTTTCTCTATATCTTATTGTTTCTAAATGTAGAACTTGAACATTGGATTAGCATTTTGCTGAACAGGAGCCCCTGTGGCCACACTTTGCAATTACGTTTATTGCCCCTTCATTTCCCTAGATACAACTGAAAACATCATTAGATAAGCAGACTAAGAACAAGGCTGCTGAGGTACAGTGTGTTAACTTATCATATCTTTCTTATCTGTTTTAGCTGTTAAATGCTCCACCATGTTCACCAGCTAGTAGCTCACTGTGTCTGTCCGCTGTATGACGCTGAGGAGGTAGTGTACAGTAGGACCAAGATTTCAAGATGTTCCAGTTCCCTTGTTCCAACGTTTAGCCTTTTAGTCCAGAAACGTGATCAGATGACCAAAGCAGTTGAATTGAAAATAAAGAGTAGTCGTAGGTTGGCATAGCAAAAAAAATTGCAGCGGCTGCTTTGGATTGAAGCATGATGTCTGCTTTCACACAACAGTTCTTTTCCTTTGGACCCTTGCGGCAATGGTCGCTAAGTCAATTAGCAGAGGATGGTTTCGATCCATCGACCTCTGGGTTATGGGCCCAGCACGCTTCCGCCGCGCCACTCTGCTACGTTTTGATGAGATTTGGGCTTGCAAATCTTTGGTTTACTAATCAAGTCTTTATGGGTAAAGATACTGGGAACGTACGATAACTTAACTGGATTTGCAGGAAGGAGGACAAGATTTGCAACTGCTTTTATAAGATAGAGGTAATGATCCATACTTTCAGCATTTTAGAAGAGTATTTCTCTGAGTCATTAATTGCTCTTTCATAAGTCCAGAAAAAAAAGCTCCATAAAGCTGAAGGAAGCTGCAGATTCAGGTGTTAATTTTCTGTAGGTACATAACTACAAGTGATCATATGATTATGTTATTATACAGTCCTTCCAGAAAAATGCGGAGTGTTTTTGTGATTCTTGATTATTCAGCATGTTTTCTTAAAAAATGCGATGGAATATGCGGGATATTTATGCAATTTTAATGCGATGAAATTGCGGGAACTGGCAAAAATTGCGGGAACTTGCAAAAACTGCGGTTTAATGAAAAAGAGAAAAAATGTGATTCCCCCAACACCCTGTTCTCACTAGGCTAGTACCTGAATGTAAAGAGTCATTTCTTATTACTTCCTATGATAAGCAAGCATACGACATCACAGAAAGTGCTGGGAATATTTAAGTTCTCATCTTGTTTTATTTCAGACCTTAATAAACACATGGCTCAAACTTACAAAACATTGATGAGTCAAACAAGTTCTGTAGCTTTACAAAATGAATAAATAAAATATAAAAAAATAAAATGTGTGCTTCCTGTTTTACAGAGGTAGCTATACAAAACAGACATCTTCTGTTAAACTAAGTGCTTCCAATGCACAAAGTGCAATCTCTTACTGTAACATAAATTTACATACTACTAATATACTTACAACTGTAAGGTTTTCATCGCGGGGTTTGCATCTTTTCGATGATGTTCACGTCGCATAATTACGTCACTTCATAACGTTCCCATGGCAACAGGGGAAAATTGCTGCTCTTGAGTGAAGTAAACGCAACATTTTTCAACTTTCTGCTAAGATATATGTGACTTTTTTGCAATGGAAATGCATGGATTATGAAATCATGCAAGCCCCGCATATTTTGCGCGGAAATCGGCAATTTATGCAGCGAAAGTGCGGCGTATTTGAAAAAATGCGGCCCCCGCATAAATATGCAGACTTTGGCTGATTATGCATTGAATTATGCCGTCGCATAATCGCGTTTTTCTGGAGGGACTGATTATAAAAAATACTGTATATAGCCGCTTTAAAATAGTAAGCCCATTGATGAATAAAGCATCATTAGCCACAGTTTCACAACACCAACACTAAGTAGATCACCATCTACTCCTGTTATTGATTAATTGAGAGAAGGTGAGCTCATGGAGTGTCTACTAAAAGTTATTTAAAGCAGTCATGAGCTACAGTTTACACTACAAGGACATTTGCGACACTATCAATGCTTAGAGCCATCTGTCCTCATAGTAGAGTGTGTAGGAAGATGTGACGGAAATAGCCAGTAGAACTAGCTAACAAGAGAAGGGTAATGGCATCAGTGAACTGACTGTTAAACAGGAATATCTTTATAATGTTTGCTAACAATAGCCACCATAAGCTACAGGTCATACCATACAAGTTACCGCTGTAGCAGTAAAACCCCTAAGAACTAATTAAAGACATGTTTAATTGCATATGAATCCAAATGCATCTGTAAAAGGAATATTGTGTTATTTCATATTTCAAACCTTACACAGCCTCACTTTCAGACTTAATCATATTTTCTAATAAATTTACTTATTTACTTTCAGTGCAAATTGAATTACTCTAAAATAAAATCATTTCTTCGCATGCCCGTAATGACTATTATTGTATTCGCTTTAGGAGAGATGGGAAATAACCTCACTGAATTGGTAAGACGTTATTCACAGAATGAAAAACTAAATAGACACACACAGGAATGAAAAACATACAGAATGGAAAACAGAAAATAAACATTTGTGTTTGTCCATACTGTATGTGTGATATCATTCACACAAAGCCATTCCTAACTCTTCCCGGAGGCCAAACGCTCTTGCGTTGCACACTGCTCTGTTGCTGACATGATGCCATGAAGGAACATTATGTTGAAACTCAAGCAAGCCTTTTTAAATCAGGGCCAGGACAAATATGATTAAATCAAGTTCTGTGCTTTACCAAAGCCGTCTCCTCGCACCCAAAAAGTCTAAATGTCAGGCACCACACAGTTTAATGTTCACAATCAGCCAACATATTTGCCCTCTGGACATGTGCAGAAGAGTAGAGAATAATACAAAGACAAACAATGGAGGAAAATACAGAAGCTTGTGAGAATTGGCAGATGAAGAACAATTAGCTTTTTGAGGAGAAAGAGGGGGTAAGAAGTGGAAGGGACGTCAATACAAAGAGAAAACGTGAGAGAAAAGACAGTGGAAAACAATGCCTATGAAAGAGGAAATCCAGTGAAAAGAAGAGACAGATTCAGACAGACAGATAAAAAAAGACTGAAAAATTAACAGTGGGATGCCACTGTTACGCTGGTAATCTCACTATGGAGATGGTTTGATTTGTGAAAATGGAGCTTTAGAAAATGTGACAATTTGACAGTAGCCTGGGGTAAGCAGTATGGGATAGCCACACTTTTTCTTTTACTCTCTGGATCAAAAAGAGAGGACCTGCTAGCCTGTTATATAAGCAAGCAGCACCAAGGGAAAGGCTGGCACAGAGAGACAGAGGATGTCCGTATCTGGAATAAAGGCAAACATGAAGAGCTGAAATTGAAGAAAATTTGCTACAAAAACTGTCAAGTACTATTCTTCTATTTCTTCTCATTGCTTTCTGTCTGACTTGAAAGCTAATATACTGAGTGCACAAAATCATGGAGGTTTGGAAGGAACTGGGTCTGCCCCTCTTACACCAAGTCTGTGTACGTCTACACTATATAATCATCTAATTGGACTGCACTCTGGTGTATTTCTAACCTCTTACTTTTTCAATCTAACTGCTGACCCAAAAACACACTTTCCACGCGACAAGATAACATTTTAGAATATGCCACACAGAAAATTGTCAGGTCAATAGTTAAGTTAAAAAAAATCACAGGGCTTCTTTTTCTCTTCTCTTTCTCTCTTTCCAGGGATAGTTTATCTGTTGTTCCATGAGGTTAAGTTTAGGAATCACATTTAAAAAGTGTTCCTTGTTATTTCATATTTTGCCTCATTATCAACATCAGCAAAGTGAATAAAAGACTGTTATACAAAAACCTTTTCTTCTTAACTGTTTCACATCCACCATAAATGGCGTGTTCAGCGCAAGGGAAGAAAGAACAATTACAGTTTGATTCAAATACATTTGAATGAAATTGTAAAATTTGCAGAATAAATTACTAACATGTTCTATAGATTCAAGGACGTTTTATAAAATTGTTAAAAAGATACATAGGCACATAGGCCTAACGTGTGTCTGAATGCTGCATAGGTTTGGACATGTCACATTTTGAAAGCATGTACATTAATACTCTGTGAGCTCAGACGCTGAACAGACAATGTTGGATGATCTTGTGGTAAATGTTGCCTGTATGTTGGTTACAGCCCCCTCACCTACCGAGTGAATCCAATGATAGGACTGTATTGGTAGTTACATGTATGTCACATAATGTGCACACTGCTGTTCAGCTGCTGCGCAAACACTTAAAGGACAGAGACACATGTTTTAAACTCCTGATTATACACTTATATAGTGCTGATTTGTTATATTAAAATTTGGCTACAGCCATGTGTGCCTGGAAAACATATGTTTCCACTAGCAGTGTGCTTAAAAGTTAAAACCCCAACCCTACATTTAAATTACACACAACAATATGTGGCATGCATAGCTAATGACTATGTCATGAGCCTGTAAGTAAGGAAATTAAAGGTTTCAAAGTCTATATTATTATCTAGGCATTATTATTTCATAGCGAGTTAGATGACATCATCCATTCACACAAAATGATCCAATTAATGGTGAAATTTCAACACAACCCAGGGTGATTGGATTATTCTAGTCTGAGCCAAGCTGCTCCATCTGGAGAAGTGCTAAACCAGTCCTATTAATGGATTACCAGCCTGTGTTTGAACTTAGTCATCGAGGACTTTTCACTGTTTCTCATATCATTCAGACTGTGTCTTCAACCTTGTGAATGTAGTAAACACATGACAGAAAGCACATGAAAGTCATTATGCATTAAAGCTTCAGATCAATGTTCTATTTGAACTTGGCATAAACACTAATGTCACAGGGATAGCAATGCAAAGGATTCAATTAACATGCAAATTCATGATATGCATATCTTAATTTGAATTAAGTATTGACAATTATGCCCTTCTAACTGGAGGACATTTTTGACCCTTTAAGCCCATGTAGTTACAATTAATTAATAAAGATTTGACATAGCTGAGACCGCATGTGTCTCACTTATTAATGTCAAATGGTTTTTGCCTTTCAAGTTTTAATTGAAAACGTGGAATTGCCCGACTTTCTAATTGTGGCTCTTGCGCTCCCATTCCAAACATGTATGTGTGTGTGTGTGCTGAAGACAGCTGCCAGTGTGTGCTAAGGGCTTCTGAATAACATCATCTCAGCAGCATGTTAATGTCAGTAATAAGTCAGACTGTTAATGTTTCCTCCTAAATAAAAAAGGAAAAAAGCTGGTGTAATTGTAAATTCAGAGTAAGGTACAGTCTATATTAGGAAGACATTTCTCCTCAGACTCTTTTATTCAATTACATATTTTGGTCTATCTGCAGTGAATGGCTGATTATAGTTTACAGGGAGAGACATCATGCCAGGCGGTTCAAAAGAGACACTAACACGTGCTTTATACATTGGAAGCACCTCAAGTAAAGCACTGAAAGAGACGGTAACATTTAAATCCTTCAACTAATGAGTCCATAAAGTCAGACTCCATGTCGCTTTCAATGCAGAGAGTCTCTCATTAAGCTTTCTCAACTCAAAAGTTTCCATGCTGCCTTAAAGTTGTGATTCCAAGGAACCCAATAGTTTGTTCAGTTGTTCATTTAATAGGAAATTCAAAGAGATAAATCATCTTCATAAGTTTTAATCTTTGAGCAACAATTCAATCAGCAACTGATATTGATGAGTATAATAAGAATGTCTGTTAAATAATGAAGTACTTTAAGGTTTCATTATCATCTTTCTAAATTCTCCTTATGGTGATAAGTGTTGTAATTTTCATCAGAGTGAAGACACATGACTCATCTAAACAAGTTGTCGCAGGAACAAAACGTTTCTAGACAGCTAACCCAACCACAATGCAATCTGAGAAGTGTAAGCTCAGTATTCGTGTCGGACAGTTATGGCCTCCATGTTGTCCATTAACTCCTGATCATGGACACCTTGAAGGGCATTATCCCGCTTATACCATGGTCACTTACTAAAGGAAAAAATATATATTTTCATGCATTTCGCAATCAAAATCAAAGGTTTTTTTTTTTTTTATACGTCTCCCTGGTAACACCTGCGATTCTTCCTAATACCTGGAAGGATCATTACCATTCCATAGGGATCTAATGCAATGGAAATGCTGTTCTCTATTCCAGTAAATAGGACGAACCTTGGATACGACATGGCAACAGGAGATGTGTCTAGCTCACAGAGCACTTTGGCTCAGCTACGAGCCAGAGAGCTAACGCTATGCTAGCAAGATTCAAGGTTAATAACACTGCCCACGGTTGACAAGCGGTAAATATAATTACAGTACAAAGACAGTACGATTAACAACAAGACTAGCTAGCTATCCCGCCATGTCACTGTCCCCAAATCAATGTCAAGACTTTTACGAACAACAGCGCCTGTGTACTGTAGGCCGCAGCCTGAAGTAACACGCTGAATAGCGAATGGGATGTGGGTCACTCATACAAATTATTAGTAGGTTCAGAGGCGTACTGTAGCGCCATCCTGTGGTGTTTAGAGGATAGGGCACTGAAGGACATCTATCAGTGTTGTAAGATATTCAGATTTTGTTTTACATTTATTTCAGCACATTACGTTGGAACTTTGAACGGACAGTTACACTTTACTTATTACACTTAGAATCAAGTATTCACCAAGAATTATTATTTTGTGCTAACTTGTTAATTAACCTTAGGTATTCATTGATCATTACTGGTAATAAGTCCTTAACAACATTTCAGAAACAGTTGTATAAGTGGTAACTAGCTATTTTAGAACTCAATTAATCGACTTTTAGGCACTTGGAGGCAAAACGACCTGACAGCCCCAAAATATATATATATATAACACGTTAGCAAACAATTGCTTACTTAAACATCAAGCACGCACAGCAATACACGCTTTCATTTAGGCTCCCGGGTATTCACTCTCCTTTCGCCTCTTTTCCTCGTCTTCAACTCTCGTCAACTACTAAAAGTGTATTTAGCTGCTAGACGCCTGACCTTCCTCACTAGCTAGCTAAGAACTCTGTCAGTCATTTGGTGGGTGGATATAGCATTCAGTGGATTTGCTAGCTGCTCTGTCACTGTTACAACTGGAAACATGGTTGATGAGAGTGACTAATCCAAACAGTACATGTTGTAAAATAGTTAGCTCACCGAGGCTAAAAAGCCTTGTAGCAGTAGAACTGGGGCTCCATCTTTCACATGAGTGATTTGATTCAATATAAAGATAAAGCAGATGAGCTTTGTAACATGTAAGAGCATAGGTAGAAGAAAACAACCTTGTGGACCACATGCAGCCAGGCTATTTATGCTAACATGAAGTTCTGTTCTGCCTTCAACTGTGGTTCTTTGACTGCATCACTTCAAATCTCTTCAAATCTCATGACGTGTGACATTTTCTCTCTGTCTTCGTAAGACTTCACTGTTTTGCAACGACAATATTGGCACTTGTATAGAGTATAAGTGCCAACATTGTCTTCCTGGGATTGCTCTTTTTTAAAGGTTTGAATAGCTAGTGCGTCAGTACCACCTTCAAGTTTACATGAAGGTGACTCGGTGCAGTCCAATAGTAGAGCTGGAGTAACGTCCTTCATACAAATGAAATAAACATTTTAGAGGTAAAAGCTTGGCTATGTTCTCATTTGTTGACAGTCTCTTAATGATCTTGTTAATGATCTGCTGATGTTAAACCGCTTTACATAGCGCCTTTAACACCTTTGAAAAACAGTTTAGAAACCTGTCCGACAACTTTAACAGTGTGTCAACACATTAAGCACGGTCCGCTAGCTCACTTTGCAGTTTGCCTTAATTGGTTGGCACTTTGTGGGATCTTCCTCTTTCTTCCCTTCGTTTCTGTTTGAAGCTTACTCATTCCTCAGAGGAACTGACTAGATTGAGTGTCTTTTCTTTGTGGGAAATTAAAGCCTTGAAAAATCTATCTGTTCCGTTAATCAACTTTTATTTGTGTCAATCTTGAAATCCAGGCAATTCTGCCCACTGCAAGGCCACTGCAACAGGAGGAAAAACTGTGGGAAACCTGCCTGCCATGGCCCACTTGATGTTGGAATAGGCCATTTGGTCGGGGGTCACACTGCCTCAAAATTGACAGTAGGCTACCTATATTGTAGGCAGGTGCAGGAAGTGGCACAGACTATTATCACCTCCCCCCACACCTTCAAGTGGATCTGTCCATCCACGTAATGTCAGAGGACAATCAGAAAGAACTGAGAAAAACCCAAAGGTGGAGCAGAAAGAAAAACAAATCTTGAGGCTGATGCTGCAAAGTGTTTTTATTATTCAAAAATAACATTACCGATACCAGTGCCAAACAAAATCCTGCTATAGCTGCATTGATAACATTAACAGTCTGCCGGTGCCAAATGAAGAGGAGGAGGAAAGAGTCTGGACAGAGGAGCAGCAGGCTGATTCCAGTGCAGAGCAGGAACAAGAAGAGGAGGCCGCTGCAGAGTGACATAACAACCTCCTGGCACGTGATCCCTCTACTGCAAACTTTATATCTATTGCTTTGCTTAGATGTTAAATGGGAAATGGGGCTGATCCAGGGAAAAATTGCCAGGGTCCAATTCTGTTCCCAGTCTGACCCTCTTAAAGCCTATCTGCCTTTCTACGTTGTCTTCCTCCCTCCATTTTACTTCCATCTCCTCAACAGTCACTGTATTTCTTTTCTCACTTCTTCAATTCAAAGCCGAATTATGACTGCTCTGCTAACTTCATATCTTAACCCTACACAAGAGAGAGAGAGAGAGAGAGAGAGAGAAGAGACAGAGAGAAAGTGACAGGGCAGCAGAGAGACAGAAACAGATGAGCGCAGAGAAACAAAGAAATGAGAAAGTTGAAGATTTGCATTAGAAGAGATGAAAAGTGATTTACTGGTTCAGAGGATGTTGTGGCTTCTCTGTTGGCTAGGAAATGGCCTGGTGCTGCTAATACTGTGTGTGTGTGTGTGTGTGTGTGTGTGTGTGTGTGTGTTACTTTGAGAATGTCTTTGTGTGTACCTACCCATATGCATATGCCTCTTGGTTTCCCTCTCTGTGTGTTTGTGATACTGAGATCATGCTAATCAGTGCTGTTTGGGACTTGCAATGAGAGATATTCATCTGGACGTGGCTCTAATTATCTCCGTGGTGATTTTCAGTGGTTTGGTTTTGCTGTTTGGTGCGTGTGTGTGTGTGTGTGAGAGAGAGAGAGTGGCAGCTCTGTTGCTCTTAATCTTCTTTCATCGTTTCTTCATTTTTTTGATTAATGAGATTCCAATCAACTGTGTCTGGACAACAGAGCCCAGCAAAACAAAGAATTCTCAGAGGTTTGAGGGGATGTAACAGGACAGCTTGAGAAATGGGAGTAAGAAAAAGAAAGAGAGTCTTTGAGAGTAAAAGAGATGGAGAAAAGTAGATTTGCCTTTTGAAGATTTTTAATGAAACATCCTGCGTAAAAAAGACGAGGGAGAATTCACCCACCCACATACATGCTAACACTCACACTTGCTCATAGTCACCTCCTGGGCTGTAGCGGGGGGTAAACACACGTAAACACTCTGTATGAACCTTTTTAAATATAACATAATCTTTATTCACCATTTGGTTTACTGGCATGTCATTGTGCTTTTTTTTTTTTTTAAGTTTGAGTCAAATTCAAACGTGTTGTTGTTTACTGAGCGTTATATGACAGCACACAGTCTCACAGCGTGGCCTCGGTGCGTGCAGGCTGATGACATTAAAGTGGTGCGCTGTGCCCACATACCACCGGCATGATACTGTAAATACAGTAATGTATTTTTCTATTTGTCTGCGTCTGACTGCTAGTGTGTTTTATTTATTTATGTGTTTTAAATTATGGAGAGCTTTAAAAGTTTTGTAAATAGTTGACATTTGAATTCTAATTAATTAAAAAAATTACACTTGAATCTGGATTGTTTATTACTTTTCCATAATAATCTGTACCCCATACCAGTACATTATTATAACATTTAATTTGGTTTTAGTGGTTCTTGTCTACTCTACTTTTTTTTAATTGTCACCGGAGACAGTTTGTATGATAAAAAATCTGACCAGCATAATAAAGTCCTATCATGGCTGACCATTTATGTATTTCTTTCTCACTAATTTACTACCTAAAATGCTTTATTTATCTAGAAGTGAGAACATATAGTAATGCAGTTGGTGATTTGTACTAGGAAGGACCATGATGTTAAAGATCATGGATGTCAAAAATATGAAAATGCTTGTTCGATTTATTTATAGCAACCATTAAAAAGGTTGCTGTTTGTGATCACTTACAGGAAAAGGTAAGGACATGCGGATAACAGCTGCTCTGTGGTCTCCATACATGGAAACCAGCAATATGTTAAACCTGGATTATAGTTAAACATATTGTTCTTCATTAGCTCACTCCCTAAAACCACGTCCAGAATATACTGTACCACATGTTATATGCTTCTCACAGGGTACAACCAACAAATTCAAAACTGTACAAACACTTGAGAAGGCTATAGACAGAGGGGCATGGAGAGAAAAGAGAAAGTGGCTAAAGAGAAGATAAATTAAGATTAAAAAGCATCACACTGGTCTGATGATTATTTTACTTTTATCTCTGTATTTCAAAGTAATCATTTGGAGTAAAGAAGCTATGATGCCTCTCCTCTCAGCAGCAAAACCCACAGGGGTCGTCCATTAATCGACGTTCAATCTCCAGCTCCTCCTGTTCACACGTCGAACTGTCCTCAGGCAAGACACTAAACCCCAAGCTCCTGATGGGTCAGCCAACACCTTGCATGGCAGCTCCGTCAGCACCGGTCTGTGAGTGTGGGCAGGTTTACCATCCATTCACCATATCTTTAAAGACACCATATCGACTGAAACAATCAGAATTCTTCAACAATAATTAATTTTGGTAATTAAAGTTTCCTGTTATCTCAAACCAGCAAAATGAAACAGCCCGCTTCACACCACGGTATCCTCTGGGTTTATCTACTGTTGTTATAATTGTCAAGATCATTTGGGTTTACTTCTCTTTTTGGCCCTGTAGTGATTCACTTGCTGGTTCATTTTCAAAATAATATAATAAACCAATACTGCTCTTATTAAATTGGGTGGACCATCTTGTACTCACAGCCAATCAAGGCAGAGATAGTATAAAATGCTCCAAAGTGTTTCATAGCTGTTTAATAAAAAATCTGAGCATTTATGTTATTCAATTATTAAGAAGCTATTCAGCACACTTTCTTTACAGCCAGAGTATACATTATGTATGTTAAGTCTGAAGCTAAGCTAATGGCTTAACTTGAGGATAGTGGTGCATTGAGCTAAATGCTGGTGTCAGCATGCTAATGTACCCACAACGACAATGTTACCATGCTGATGTTTAGCATGTATAATATTTATTAGGGATGCACCACCATATGTCACTGTGAAGCCAGTCTGGCATCAGAACAATTTTCTTTCTATGAATGTTTTTTATATGTCAGGTACAAATATTAGATAGATTAAAATCCTATATTTGACACAATTTGATTAATTTAAAGGATTGGTGTCTGCTTTGTTGGTAAAATGAAACTAAAATTCCATTTCTTTGTTTTAAATTAGTGTAACAGTGTACATTTAAAAACCTAAGTATTCAAATGCCTACAAAGACATTGCATATCGCTATATAGTGAATGCATATATTTAATTGCCACTAAGCTCTATGTCTGTAGCAGCTACTAACAGGCCATAACATACACTGAATGCCTTGCCAATCAACAAGAAAAGGATGCAGGTCTTCCCTGAGCACCAGTGAAGGCAACTAACTGCTGCTGCTTCACTCACTGTGTGGCTGGGGGGCAATTAACTCGTATCCTCTCTTCCTCTCTTCAATTGTGCATTGAGCTCTCGTGGCCTGGTTCATTTAGGTTTAACAAATGGACACATAGAGAAACTAAGCCAGCATACTTAAGGGATCAGGGTTATCACTGGTTGTCCATCACAGTCTCAACACAAATCTGCACTTTGCATTCATCTGCCATATACCATTCTCAGGCATCCACACCTACTTTCCCCTGGCGTCTGACCTCTGGCAGGCTAGATAGAACCCACCTGCCTGAAGTTTGGCAACCAATAAAAAATGACAAATTGCAACCTGTCACCGTGACAATACCTTATTTTTTTAGGTATCAATTCTGACTTGACATTGTCACAATTGTTTTTCTGAAACATTTCTGGTAAATGGTGTGTGAGAGCTTAGTTTCAAGGTTAACTGGCTCCTACTAAAGAACAGCAGGCACAGGCTGAGTCATTTGGTTCAACGGGGTCACAGTGGCTTGGTAAGTAAAGTGGGTCCAATAATTGCAGGGGTTGGATGGGCAAGAAGCTGAACCCCAAATTGCTCTGTTGGTTAGGCCAGCACCTTCAAAGTAGCTCGCTCGTGCTATACAAATAGTCTATTTACTGTTTAAATGGGGCAGAACCATTACAACATCAGAGAATAATTAATTTTTTTCCTAATTTTTAATATCTTTTTAAAAAATAATAATTTAAAAAATATTCCCCCAATGCCTCAACAATCAACAAAATTAATGTTCCAAACCTACAAAACATTAAACCTTCCTCAATATCCCCTGAACTACTCACTTCCTGGAACCTCACACAAACACCTCAATTACTAATCACTCCCCAAACATTAAACACCTCAATTAATATGAACACACTACATCCCTTATCTACTGTTCCGCATTATCTCAGGTGGCCAGATTAATGTTTTGTGCTGAACTTATGCATAGTACCTTACCTAATCCCTCCTATTAAATTCCAGTCTCCTTGTAAAGGAAAGCTATTACATTGTTAATGATGAGTCATATGAGTAAAACCTTTAAAGTGCAAGAATGAGTAATTCTGCTTGGACAATGGGGTGCAGTAAAAAACAGACAGGGTGTTCCTGTTAATGCTCATGCAGTCATAATCAGATGCTGTAAAAAATAAAGTGCGGCCTCTGCTGTAAAAAGTAATGGTATACCATTTCAGGCCTTATTAAGAGAGGAACATTCACATTTTCAGCTAGGGAACAGCTGGTTTGCAATTAAAATATATATAAAAAAAATGATGAAACATAATGCTGAAAATTAAAATGAATACATGTGGATAAGGTGAAAACCCTGTTAATACATAGCAATTATTTTATCTTTTTTAATTACTGTAACATTACTTCTAGTCATTCATATGCATACTAGGACATTGCATATCGGGTCTAACCCACAAATAAAGTCCAAGACAAACAGCTATGTTCCATTTAGTTTCTGTTTAAGCTCTTGGCAGTGATTCAGATTGGTCTGGTGTTCTGCTTTGTGGACTGAGAATGGTGATGTAACCTTCCTTACTAGCTAGCCCACTAACTGGCTACACTGAACAATAATGAGAAAAATGCTAACAGAGCTGTTCAGGTTGAACCAATTCTTAAATCAACATAATTTCACAAAAAAAGTGAACTGCTCCTAGCAATCAATACAACCTCCCTGTGGACTGAAAATGACATCCCTTGTTAGTGATTGGTTGGGGCAAAAACCAACAACAAAAAAGATGAACATGAACACAATGTCAGGCTGAATGAATGGGGTGATATTACATGGCAATTCAGTCTGATTATCAGGCATTTTCACCCAATCTTGGCAGTAATAGTGAGAGATGGTGAGTTTCACTGGCTGGCAGTGTGTTTGAGGTGGGACAATAGTGCTTTTATTCATTTACAGCGCCACTAAATCTGAGCCATTCACCGGCTTCTGTTGTTGTGAGCGACCACATGGTGATGACTCAATTCACAAAATAAGACGTGGACTGTAGGTTGAGAATTGAAACACATGCATTCCAGCAACAGTGACTCTGTTGTTTTGTATTTCGACTTCCTGTCTGCACCCAAAGTGTATTTTAGCATTCAAACAATTTGACCAGTTTCACAATGTCGTGTTAGGGACTGGGGGAGCTGGGAGCAAATGACTTTGTTGAGTCTGCCAAACATCCAGCTGCAGTTTACATAACAGCGCTAATTAGATCAGTTCTCCACCCACACAGCAGCGGGATCAGCTAGTCGTGTTACTGATTTATTATAGGCATGATGAACCATCGGTGGGAGATGTTCACACCACATATGTTTGCATGGTCTCCATCTTCACAACTAGAAACAAGAAAGCGGGTTTGGTGACGTATGACTCAGCGGTTTGTTGCACATAAATAATGTGTCTTCCCAACTTTGAGAAATGAATAGTAGGATGTGTGAACCGATTAAGACCATGACTTGACTGAACTTGTACTTTCTTTAGCCAGCAATAGCAGCTGTAAGCCTACGGTCAATATGCCGTTTTCTGAGCAGACAATGACTTCTATACAATATGACAGTGAGCCAGCATACACAATACAAAGCAGGACCCTGAAACTAAACAGCTACACATGACAACATACAGTATGTTCTGCCCCCCCTTGGTTTTGCTACATCTTTTAACAGGCATGAATTACCTGTGCAAATATCTCACTAGTAAATTTGGACTTGGTGTGGGACACAATAGAGCTCCTCAATATGGCATGGTGTTAATAACATTCTTTATTAATGATAACCTATGATGTTATGGAACCATTAGTTCTTATTTAATTAACTGTGTTGGATACATTTTGTTGTTATGTTGCAACCATTAAAATGAGCAAATAGCTCATGCAGGTCTAGTTTGTTCTGGTTGATAGAGTATGTGTTTTCTTATGGACATCTGGAGTGGTACTCTTCCCTCATCTTGTGCCTCTGAAGTTTTGCTTGTGTGCGTCAATGTTGCCTTTTTTCCCCCCCTTTTGTTGTCATATCTTTCAGGTCAAACCGTTTCATCTTTACCTCTGCAGAGATCTTGTTAAGGGTGGCACAGTGTTCACAGCACTTGTCATCTGCCCCCCCCGTGATGTCTTTTTCGTCTCTCGTAAAAGTGCCAAATAAAACATTTCCTTTCAACTGAACCTCACTCAGCGTTTACCTCAGCTGTGATCTATTGTTTTTTCTTTATGTATTTATATATATGTATATTAGATAGGTGTAGAAAATATACAATATTTACACAGGGCATACATAATATTATTTATTGTATTATTATTATTGTTATTATTATGTTATATTATTATTTTAATATTATATATTTTTTTTATATTGCATACATTTTTGTTTCAAAATGCCTATTTGCAGGCTGTTTTTATTTGCCACTTTTTAAGACTTTTATTTAGCCAGTTAGCTCCTGTCAGCTACATCAAGTAGCATCTAGCTGGCTAGCTAGCTGACAGTTAGTAAGCATGAAACTCCGCTGTCATGAAAAGTGTCACTGGGGAAAAAAAAACATAAAAATCCCATTATGATAATAAAAATAGTTTGAAAAAGTGCAAGAAATAAACAAAAAGGCAATGAAAAACGAGAATGATGACGTAACACTTCATAATAATAAGTTTCATTATTTCAGTGTATGTGTTTTGCATATTTATTTGTTTCATATGAAGACCTGGAGACACGAAACATCATGAAGAACATTTTATATAACCATGTCAGTGATGTCAGACGCCACTGACTTGAATCTGAAAGTATAATCAGCCATGGAATGAATGACAGGAAAGAGAGAGAGAATAAAAAAAGATCAAGACAATTGAGAATGCAGAGAAGATGAGTGATTAAAAAAAGAGGAGAGAACGGAGGATTACTCACAGAGCAGAAAGGAGAGGTGGAGAAAAAGTGACAGTCAGACACTTTCTATCCTTTTCTATCTCTATAACTGTATGTCACTTTATCTCTCTCTCCCTCCTCTTTCCACCTCTGCTACTTCAGTCTCTTCCTGCGTCTCTCTTTCATTCTGCCCTTTCTTTGCCGTGTCTGTCAACCTACAGTATCTTTCCCATCTCTCTTCTTCTTCTCCACCTCTCATCTCTATTCTTCAACCCCTCTTTCTGCTGTGTCACCCTCGTTCCTCTTATCTTTTCCTGTCTTTCAACTTCTGTGCTCTCATTTTTATCACTCTGTTCTATCTCTTTCTCTACCATTCTCATTCCCTCTATTCCCTCCCTTCCTCTCCCTCTCTATTGCCCCCCCACTCTCTTTCTCCAGCTCTCTCTCGCGCTGTCATTGCTCCGCCACTGAAGCCTGGCAATGGCAATGACTAATGGGAGATTATTGCTGATATAAAGACAAAGCAGAACACAGCTGAGCTTCCTCACTGTTACCTCTTCACACACTAAAACACACACACACACACACACACACACACACACACACACAGACACAGGAACACAATTAAAGCACTACACACCCACACAGTTACAGAGAAATAAACTGAATTAAACCTGGATGCCTGATTTTCCTAATCAAAAAATCAACACTGTGGAACAAAACAAATATTGTTTGTTCATTATTGTTTATTACTTTGCTTTTTCTTTCAGGCATTCAAGTTAATATATACCAAAAACAAGTCAAAATGAAATTAAACTAAAATTGTGGTTCCCATTGTGTGAGAAACTTTTTTCCCCCCACATCTCAAACCACCTTTCCTAATTCATACCAACAGCATATTTGTCCTTGTGAAGCTGCTGTTGTTTTTAGTTTGTTTCTTATACAGTGTGATGCAGAATTTGAAAGGAAGCTAGGTGACACATCACAGAAATGCCACTGAACTATACCATTCAGGCTAACTGCTGGATGTCATAGATGTGATGATTAGTTAACTAATTGATTAATTGGTTAGTTGATGGACTGAAACTTTATCTGCAGCACTTTTGATAATCTGCGTAATCGTCAATTCAAGCCATTTTTTAAACAAAAATGTCTCAAATGCAAATATTTACTGGTTTCCTTTGTCTGTGATAGGAGAGTTGAATGTCTTTGGCCACACGGTCTCCTAGAAAGCACTAAATTGTCTTCCCAATTATGTTGCGACAAACATAATTGCTGGCTGGATCATGTTCAGATGCAAGCTTTTTTGGTTTGAATGAAGAGTGTGTATAAGCTTCCGCTGTGGTCAGGGTTAGGCAAGATCATGGTTTTAATGACAGGTTAATAATCATGTTGTGTTTCCTGATTCTAGTCGATTTGGACTATTTCTATGTTAAACTGGACCCCAATCTTTCCCCAGTCTTAACCAAGTGCTCTCAGTGCCTGAACAGGACCAAAAAAAGTACAATAATGTTGAAATCACTTGAAGCAAATATTTCATTGCAGTTGCAACTTGTCATATATCTGATATCTGGTCTCAAACTGTATTTTCTGTTGCAAATTAACTGCATATAAATGTCAATTATTGACAGCAGGGTTGGTTTTAGTCTGCAGTTTGAATATGTCATCTTGGGCTTTAGGAAACTGATGGGCATTCTTAAGGCTACTTTATTGGAATGTTTTCAGGAGATTGATCCATAATTAAAATCATCATTAGTTGTGGATTAAATTGGCTGTGGCCTTTGAGACTAATATTACAGTGGTAAAGTAACTCCATACCAAATTCCAAGGAAAACTCCTCAAACTCATCGTCTAATTCATCTTGATGGATAAATGTCCACACTCAACACTAAAAATATAGGAAAGCTTCAGATTCTTAATTAGAAAGGACTTGATGCTCTCCTTTCATGCAAATAGATTTAATGATTTAGGCTGAAAATGTTTGCCCACTGAAACCTCAATGTACCAACCCACATGCACAGCAACAACAAGCAACAATCACCTTCACCCACCAGACCTGCATTCACCAACATTCAAAGAAATGTGAACATGAACCTACACTATGTGAATGTATTCTCCATAATGGTGTGCTGTGGCTACATGATCTACTGCAGACCTAGTTTACAGTCCTTGTAAAGAAAAAGTCCCACCTCCATCTCAGATTCAGTTTACACAATGGATGCCATTTTGTCTCCATATGATCTCCTCTTTCTTCCCAGTTGAACTGCTATTTGTTTGATAGGCTTATTCCTAGTGCAGATATTCTAAATCAAACACCTATACGGCTCTAGAAATCTTTAGAACATGCATTGCGGTTTTACTTCAGCTATCATTAATATTTGAATGTCACATATTCATCATTCAGTATATCTTGGCCCTGACAAGTGACTTGACAGACGACTCAGCCCACAGCAACCTGTGCGCCCACGGCCTCTGTTATCAATACTGATGGAACAGTGCACCAGCAGGCGTAGGAGATTCAATATATGGTCCAATTTGAGTGAATGGTCCTTATATGTAATCAGCGTGTTCTAACATTGTGTGTGTGTTTCTTGCAGATGTCCTTTCTGGCTGTCAGGTGTCGTGCCTGGATGTTGGTGATGACATTTACATTGCTTTCTAACAACTTCATTACTTCAAACCCCTTGATAGATTTATAGTATATAGTATATAGTATATATGACTTGAATAGTACTCCATGTGTGTTTAGGTTACACATGAGGAATCACAGGCACACACTCAGAAATCTCATGTATTGCATATATATACTTTGCAATGTTATGCTGCACTGTACTGGGAAAAGAAATAATTAAATGTAAAAATTTAATTCAGAGAAATACAGTAATTGCCTTTTGGTACATAAATGTATGACTTATTATTTAAATGTAATTAATTATTTTGCATACATTTCATATGTCAAAAAAAAACAAAATAATATATTAATCTTGATATATACCCACATGGCTTATATCATTGTGTTCCCAATGTTGGGGAAGATTGTTTCAGTCTGTAGCTTGTAAAGCCACAAGCTTCTTTTCAATGGAAGTCATTAAGTTTCAACAATACACTTGTCTTGAAAAAAGCCGCTACACTCCAGGCTACTTAGAAAAAGCTGCTTAATACGCTGGAGCAATTTCACATCGAGTGTTACAAGAAGCACCAACTGTAAGTAGGCATAATATATTAAATCGACAATAATTATAATAAACAGTATTATTATTATTATACCTAGAAGCCTTGCTGCAAGTGGCGTCGCCACTCCCCAACTCTGTTCTTCATCTCAGCTCATTTTCTTACAGTACAGCATGGCCTCAATATAAAGCGAATATTTGGGGGTTGAAATTGTGTGAGTAGTTTTCTGTTTAAGTACTAGACAATTACATCTTCACAACATGAGATATTCTTTTTGAATCATGAGAGTATGAGAGGTTAGTTAGCAAGTTTATTTAGGAAGGTTTATAGTGTGTCTATTAGAGTAAGTTATACCTGAAAGTGTCTACTTAGCCCAGTTCAATTCAAAGGAGTTGTGTAACATGTTTCACCACAGGAAATAAATTAATCACAAGAGAAAATAAGTCCAAATTGTGTCCTGACGTCTTTATGGCAGAAAGAAAGATTGCTGGCACAGACGATGCTAAAAAATACAGTCTGAATAAACTGTCAGAGAAAATCATTTCGACCACTTCCAGCCCTACGGGAAAGAGTGCAAGTATATCAGTAAGTCGCACATGTGGTATTTATATTCTGCTTTAAGAGGAGCAGTGTGTAGGATTTTGTGGCATTTAACAAAGTTGCAGATTGTAACTAACTGAACACTGCTCGCGTCTGTATTTGACGACCTGAGAATACAAACAGGCTGTGAGGTTTAGGAGAAATTACGGTGGCCGCAAAACATGAAAAATGAAATCTACAGCCAGTGTTGGATTTGTTCATTCTGGACTACTGTAGAAACATGGCAGACACCATGGAAGGTGACCCGCAAGGTCTGTAGATAAAGCCGGTTCATTCTAAGGCAATGAAAACACAACAGTTCCTATTTACGTGATTATAGAGAGATGAAAACAAATCTACACATATTGTATTCCGTTTATTCCAGTAGATCCTCCTCAGTGGAAGCAAACAAAAGGCTTTAACTCTCTTTTCCTCAGATTAATAGTGTCTTTCCCAACAGGACTACTGTAAAAGTGTGTTTTGTTTATCAGCTTTATTAAAAGAGAAAAAAAGGAATTACGCGTGCACTGACCTACTCTCAATAGGGCCACCAATGTGTGGCCAGGGGCCCCACGACTGCCCTAATACAATCGCATCACATGCACATTATCATATATCATATAATCACATACAAATGATACATATGCAAGTCACATATCATGAGTACCGAATGCATTATGCAATTGCCACCCAGAGATATGCAATGGCCCCATCTGGCCATCCCTATCAAAAATGTCTGGGGGGGCTACTGTGTACAGTAGCCTACATTTAGTATGCAAACTAAAACATATTGTAATATGGGGTCATTCTATCAGCATCAATGTCACTCTCTTACCATTTGTGGCTGGAGATAAAGGAAGGAAGACAAGACGGAGAAGCAGAAGAGGAAGTAGACACAGGGATTGGGAGTCCCAGGGTGACTGGGTCTAATTGAAATGAATTCTGACTAAAGCAATGACTTTAATGACATTTTGAATCCAGGACTGGAGTAATGACATAGAAAGGCCTCGAGGGACAGCGGCACTTTAAAAAGCCAGAGTGAGAGTGAGGGAGGATAAAGAGACATAAGGAGAGGAGAAGAAGAATATATATATATATATATATATATATATATATATAGAGAGAGAGAGAGAGAGAGAGAGAGAGGTTGGAGAGGTTACGTTTGGAGAGAGGGTATTTATTAAGAGAGCCAGGGGAGACAGAGAAAGCCAGAGAGACATATAGAGAAAGAGACAGACAGAGACAGAAGAGTTTAAAACTGGAGAGAAGGAGTAGGATACTTTAAAAAGACACCCAGGGAGAGAAGAGTTTTTCCTTTTCATCAGGCTGTCAAGCAGTTTCTCTTTTTAGCTCATTTCCCAGTCTGCAAGACACTGTCGATAGGTCAACCTTATGAAGTCACTATGTGAAACCAACTGAGGCCTCACCACCACAGAATATGGTAAAACTCGATTCTATGATTAAAAATTAATCACCTTATGACATATTTATGAGCCTAAAATCTAATATTGCTTTTCTTTGAAGGACTTATATCACCACATTGTTGCTGGTGGAGTTGCATTTTAAAGAATAAAGTACTTTATATTCACAAATCATATCTTTCAACTGACTTAAGAGAAGCAAAATGGAAAGAAGATTCCACGAAGAAAAGTGCACAATACCTGTCACAAACTCAAGGTGGTCTAGGGGAGAGGGGAGTTCAAACAACATACAAAACATCTACTGTGTGGGTTATAATCCAGACATAAATGTCGCACATTAGAAAGAAAATAGGCACCAGGCGGCAGAAAATGGCCAAGAGGCGCTGTTTCAGCTTCAGCCTTTTTAATCCTCTAATAGTCCCTTTTCCATACACATGTGTTGGCTGGGTCAGCATCAGCCCAGCGCAGCTGGGATTTGGATCTCAGTTACAACAGGGCTACCTCCTTAAAGGTGTGTCTTTAACTGCTGACCCGTCTGACTCGATGTCTTGAGTCGATGGCCTTTACTTTGCCATTTAAGGTGTCAGTTTGCCTCAAACAACGGGCTTGTTGGATGGTCAAAAAGCATCAGGCACCTCTTACCTTAGGGGAGCTGCGTTCAATATTTTTGTAGCTTTTTCGAAAACTACCATTGATCGCATGGAGGCTACAAAGACCCACTGAAACAGTAATCAGTGGGATGTAGCCAAGGGGCGGTCATGTCTTTTTCCCATTCTTCGAGTGTGGCCATTTGGAACAGAAATAAACACTTTTGTCTTCAGACAGACAGACAACATGTCGTATGAACTAGTTTGTTCTGTGCACGCAGAACCCCTTTGCGCACAGGGTAGATATGAACACATTAGCATGAAGTAACAACATCACTTTAATTACTAGATAAATATTCAGATGGTGCATTTTTCTGCTTTCAGTAAAAAAAAGCAAATGGCAAGGCTTGACAAGTGATGTAAAGGTAATTAAGATAATCAGGATACAAATGCATTTTAATTAAAAATGACTTTCTTGACACATTTTAAAAGAAGGAAACCGATTAGAATATGTCTTTACTTTGAGTCTTTGGATTATTTACTCAGCTACTGCTTGGATTCAGCTGAAAAGAAAAATCAACTACTGAAATGTATTAAAAGAAAAAAAAAACATTTCCCTTTAAATGAAGGCTTTAAATGAATATCTGTATTTACTCTCTCTGATGAAGTGGATATAAACTGCACATCATTTACTTAAGTGATTTAAAACAATTCACCAGCACATAAGGGACATACAGTAGTTTCACTGGTTCACTTACATGATGAATAATGAGAGCGTCAATGAAACATTAATGAGATTAGACAGTGGCTCCTAAAAAAAGAGTGAAAGGTTGATACAAAAATTCGAATGGTCTCTTCAAAACTGTGGAAATTACCCACAAATGAAAGCTGACAGAGTGCACTTTATCCTCATAATGATCATGTCATTTCATATTAAAGGTTATATGAGTATGCAGACAAAACACGAAAAGTAGTGTTGATATTCAAATTGAATCCAGATTTTAACACATTTGCACAGTGACTGTGCAGAATACAATGCATATGAATATACATGACTCATAATGCAGATGCAAAGCTCATCCTCACTGAATTCCCTTACAAAGATTATACCTTCATAAGCTCACACACTGTAATTTCTCTGTGTATGATGAACGGTGATTTAAAATGCAAATAAGGAAATGCAAATCAAGTCCTTGGCCCTGTCCAGTTGTCCACACATGTTGGCAGTAGCTGTTTTTAATAGCACAAGCGTTTTAGGGTGGATGTTCCTTTAATTCCTGGTCAATTTAAAACAGGACCTTAAGCTCAGGGTAGCGGTTTGTATTTGGGGTTCTGACATAAATTAAAGTATTTTTAATGAATCTGTGTCCTGCAGGGCAAGAGTCTAAACTCATCATTAGTGTGTCGGCCCAGAAAACACTTAAAACCAAGGCTCTGAATTTCCATCATCGGAGGAAACACTCGAGTTACCTATTTGATTCTGAGCATTGCTTGATGGATCATTTTACATGGATCAGTGCTTCGTGTCATTGCCTTTATGCAGCTAAAATAGGATTTGGATGTAGATATTCAAGGTCCACATTTCTGTTTATATTCAGTCAGAAACATTCTGTAGAAAAAGAAAAAAAAAAGGAAAATAACCTTTGCAAAATAATCCAACCACAAAATACCCTATTTTACTCTGTTTTCACTTAATTAAATTCTGCCTTTATGTCGATGTACTGTATCTATCCATTCGTACTGCAAATAAAACAGAAAAGATGATTTTTTTTATCAGAGAGTTGTAGAGTTAGTTGAAATAATTGGAGAGAAGCCATGCATTTACAAGAAAAGAACAATGTTTGTTGTGTTGTTTTGAGAATAGTATTTATTATAATTACAGTCATAATCTAATAATAATGACAACATTTTAATACTCTAAAGTAAACAGGAGAGAGCTTTTGCACGTCAAATAAGGGGCTATAAAGCAGCATCATAGAATATTTTAGAATACTGAAATCAATCAAACCAGTTACATTAAAAATCCATTATGTGTTTTGAAGCAGCATCTGGAGCTCAGTGGCAACAACTTAATCGCTTCGGACAAGTGTTGAAGTACTTTATGACTCGCTGGAATTGATATGAAAGATGGGGAAGTCCTTGAAACCTTCACTCTGGTAAAAACCGAAACATATTGTTAGAAAACATTTCCAATAAATGAGAGGTGACGTTTTAACAGGCACACGTTGGAATTCATGTCACAAAGTGAGGGAAGCATATTAAATGTAGAGTTAAGATAATATAACTAAAGTGTACCCCTCCCTGAGCAAGTGTCATTCCTCGTTAACAGTTAACAAAGAGGAAGGGTTAGACAGAGTCAGATCTGTTTATATGATGACACTGACATACACACTTGGTATTGGTATAGTACGCCCCCCACAGTCACTGTTACTCGGATTATGTGAAGTGTGATTTTACTGTTTGTGGCATTCACTGCAGGTGGGAATCACACCACCTGGCTCCACCTGGTTCTTTGGCAGTGTTTAAATGTTGTGATGCAGCCATCCTCACCTTAATAGATTTGATAAATGATTGAAAAATATTGAGTTAATAATGAGATAATGTGCAATTGCATTACTACCTCTTTTTTGATAAAAAACAATGTAATGTGGGTCTCTCTTTTTTCAACATTAGGGGTACTGGATGCCACACTAGACTTTTTCTACAACTACAAGTACTACAACTTTATTGTATTGTACAACTTTTATCTTCAGCTGATCAGAATCAAAATGTCTGGCTTTCTCTCATCACATTGCTTTTTTCCTACTAACTTTCTTTTGTTCAAGATCTACTTTTGAACAGCACTAGATTTGAATCTTCTCCTGTCTATCATTTTTTTGTGGCTAACAGCATATACTTTCTTATCAAACTAACAGTTTGATACTTAATGTATGAAATTGTAAAATGGTAATGATGGTGATGATTGCAACAGTGATGAGGGATGTAATTGTACTCCAAATCATCCTCGCTGCGTTTCAAAGAGATATAAGACCCACCAAAAAAAAAAGAAAAATCAATTACGAGATGATGACAAATGCCAGTGAGATGCTGTTGCATTTATCAGTCAGAGCTGCCACTTGTGAATGTTCTTGTTTGATGAGCTATGTTTTGCTAGACAATCAATCCCTCCCTTTTCTCTTCAGCTGTCTCCGGCATGAAAAAGAACGACGCCCATGTATGTGTGCGCGTGTGTGCATGTATTTCTGTGAGCATTTACTACAGTTTTCTGTTCACGTGCATACTTGTGCACGTTCTTGACGGGACTCTTGTGCGTCCCCCTGCTCGTGACTGTGTTCTAACTCATGCACTGTTAAAATGATGAGTGTGCCCCTGTTTTCCAGAATAGAGAAATCCAGTTAAAGTGACAGGTCACACAAAGACGACGTCGTGCTTTGGTATTAATAGCTAGTCTGTCTTTTATGGGGCGAAGAGAGAAGACAAGGAAGGCCCCCTATTCAAATAGTAATTGCTCACAGTTAATCATTGGTGCCTGCGTGTCATGAGACTGGGCACATTTTGCTTTGGGGGGAAATTAGAGTGTGATTGTACAACAGCGGTCGCCACAAAAGTCAGGCGTCAAATTAAAGATAAAAGAAAGTAGAATGGGGATTTTAATGCACTGGATTCATTAGATTTCATAGTTTGACACAGAAATCAATACACCTGGGAGGGGCATTTCAAGAGCTTTGGTTAAAGGGGAATACTGCTTAATTTCAGAATTCCCACATCATTGGCGGCTGCCATTTGTTCCCCCTTGCTCTTTAATTGATATCAGAACATTATCCCCCCCAACTGAAAACGTTTCGTAGCTGCAGATGTTGAGTTTCCTTCAGGGGAAAATTGGAAAGCAATTGTAAAGTGGAGGTCGCACAGAAGTCAGGTGTCAAAGAGAAGATGGAGAAGAGAAGCGTAAGCGCTCCGTGGGGAATGTAATGTATTCAATTACACAGTTTAACATGGAAAATGAGAGAACAGCAGAGGAATGAGATTGTGAGAGTTGGGGATAATTCTGACAATTTCCCAGCCTGGTTCCATTTTCCCATCTTTGTTCATCTTATCTAACGAGCCAATGAAGAATGCAAAAAATAATTCATGCCTAAAAGCTCCCACAGCACGTCTTTTGTAATATAGTGAAAGTGTAAAAGTGCATACCTTGAATATCTTTAATATGAGCAGAAAGATGACTCTGTGCTTTTAACTGAAGTTAAGGTTTTACTTGTTTGTTTTTTGGATGCAGATGCAACATATGTATGCAATAAATAGCACAATGGACATTAAGGATACTTAAAATGGAAAGAAAATAGCAAAACACAATCAGAGATCAACCTTTTATGATTTAAAATCATGGATAAACAGACAAGACTTAGAGTCTACAGCCACGCTAGCGGCACTTTGAGGTTAGACTTCTGGCTAAATGGTAACATCAGCATGATAGCATGCTCACAGTGGGAATGCTAATGCTAGTAAATCCATATTACAGTTTACATATTTCACTTCCAACCATAATTTATTCATTTATGGTGGCACACAAGGGACAGTCAGAGGCTCATCAGCATCCTGGCAGCATGAATATCTGTACAAAATTCAGTGGCAATCCATAGTGGTGTTTCAGACTTTCAAAATAAAAGCGGTAACTCTTCACTTTTTTTGTATGCCATCAGAATGTAGCTCCGTTGTCCATTCAGGGAGACCTTATCATTATGCCTCAATCATTTACAAGTCTCTCACTCTCCTTTCTAATCAGCTACGGGCGTTCACTCTTTCAGTTAATCCAATCAGATTTAGCCTCAACCTCCTGCAGCCAATCATGTTGCTGCTGGAGAATCTGTTCTCCTCTCTGCTGCTTTCAGTTGTTATTTTAGCGCAAAACCGTTGGAATCCTCCTCCAACCCCAATAACCTCCAGTTCATCACAGCCCCTGCCCAGGTTGAGCTCATCAGAAATCCACTCCGCATCATATCCCGATCTTCAGAATTCTCTTCATCACCACCACCAGTGTCTAGACTCCATCAGGGGGTTTCCTATAAATATGATGACGTCATGACGGGGTCTCATTGCCAAATCATTTTTAACATTTCTCATCTTCATTGTGGCCATATCAATTGAATATTATTTGTTCATTCAAAAATGAAATTGCACACAGTGCCGTTAAGTGCTGTTTCCATAATGTTGGGTGATTTGTGAGAGTCAGCTTAAAAAACAACTGATCCTGACTTTAATCTCTAATATATTCAAAAGACACTGGGTCCAACACTTCCCACAATGCAACTTGATAGATTTTTTAATTAGATCCTCATATAACGCAGCCTTTTTGTTAATTTTTTGTCTCCAAGCTAAAGCTGAGAAAGGCTGATGAGATCATCAGGGGAACTCTTCGTGTTTAAGATTGGTTAAGTGCCCATTTAAGGAATTTCTTTTGATAAAGATAACAACTAGAGGATACTTGAATTTCTTTTTTAAGGAAATATTAACTGCATTTTTAAAGACAATGATACACTTAATAGAATCAGCGACTGGGCTCTGTGTGTGTTGGTCAGAGTGTGTAGAACTATATCCAGCAGTCCATGTTCATGGTTCATGAATCTCAGATTAGACATTGATTATGTATATTTACTACATTTCCATGCCACTTGAATAATGCTCAACCTTCAAGCCCTTTAGAAAGTGTCCTTGTTTCAAACAAATGACTGCTACTGCTGATGGAAACACTTAGCAGCACTCGGGCTCACTGCAGCTCAGGAGGACGTAAATGGCCGCCTTCTGAATGGAAGCTAGAAAGCTCTTCATAGAAGTACAGCTGAGAGCAGTAAGACTCAGTACATACTGTCTGCACTGCCTTTGTAGCACCTGCCACACTTCATCTGTCTCTCACTCTTTCATATGTGCACGCACATACTGTAGTAGCACATTCTCTCTCTCTCTCTCTCTCTCTCTCTCTCTCACACACACACAGTCCCTCTGTCACTTCCATACCATACGTACATGTATACAGACAGTCCCAGGAAGGCAGGACAGTTTTTAGTGTGTTTCAGCACGTTGCATCATATATCATCCTGTCAGTTTGTGCACAGGGCTTGATCCAGAACTCTGCATATTCATGACCATCAAGTCATAAAATACAGTGTGTGTGTGTGTGTGTGTGTGTGTGAGAAATGATGTGTTCAAGAGACTAAGACACACAAAAACATTGTGATCATGAAAGTGAAATGGGATTAGAAGGGTCAGTCAGTCATGAGACGGCAGGGAAAAAAGAGAAATAAAGAAATGTTCCTCTAATTTGACTAGAAAAAGCTTTTTTTCATGTGCTTAGAATGGTCCTTAATAAATGAAAATAAAACTAAACAACAAACTAAACAATGTCATCTTCAATAAATGTGTGATTTAAAATTAAAATGTAAGTTATTCAATACTTCCCATGGAATACTTTACGTAGGAATAGATCAATATGGATCTATAACAATTAACATATTGAAGCAATCCATTTTGCATTTTATTTACTGGATGCAGGCAAAAACAGGTTTGGGTTAAATGTCTTTACAAGTGAATAAACAAGTAATTTCCAGTAAATGATCAGTTTATTTACTATAGCAGGCTTTCCGCCTCCTTAGCTTCATTTATTGCATCGAGCTCCTAATGAGGTTGATGATAAATCTCAGGTTAATGAGCCATAATGATTGTAAATTAGCATAAATTGATACATTAGCGTCCTCCTCCAGCAACCTCTTAAACTCTTAGATGTGGTGACACCAGATGAGATATAAACTATAGCACTGTGCATGGAGTCACGGAAGTGTCATTTCAGTTGTGTTCAGCTGAAACAAACTCTTCAGTAGAAGACAATGCCAGTCTACCGAGATACATGACTTTCTGGTAAATGTTAAACAGAATGCTTTAGTCATGTCATCCCGTCTGTCCTCGGAACATGAACATGAATGAATAGGCCGTGAGGGAAATAGGCCTAAGTTAAGAACTGAATCAGTGAGAGTGCAGCTGAGGGTGTTGGGAATGTAATGATTTTTGCAGGTAATGGTGGTAGAGGAAAAATCATGGGATCACCAAAGTGATGAGAATTGAACCTCTAGACCTTGAATACTTTTGCTTTGAACATTTTTCAGTCAAAACCAAAGACTGCAACCTGCATGTGGGGCTAGAGGAAAAGACAGGGGATCACCAAAGTCAGTATGATTCTGTGAGGAAGTGTGCCAACTGAATGCCAATATTGTTGAAATATTTCCATCTGGACCAAAGCAGTAGATGGATTGGCCGACCCACCAAGATTGCCATCCAACACTGCTGACACGCACACAAAAAAAAATTGCCAAAAGAAGGTATACATTTTCACACATCCTTTCACCCCTGCTTAGAGCTACATTAAGTTTGGGCTTAACAAGTACACTAAAACAAGACTGGGGCCTGGCTGCCTGACACGTGGCCAATTTGTGCACACTGAAGACTCAGTGTGGTGCCCCCTTACCATCAGCCACAGCCACACTTCCCAGATGATGGCAATTTGTTTTTTTGGGAGGGGGGGTTTGGTTCAAATTTAATATCAACAAAATGTTAATAAATGCTAACAAAATAAATAAAATAAAAAAATAAAAATACATATTTCCAATGGGAAAATATCACGCCAAACTCCCTTTAAGAAATATTACATATTAACAATTCCTTATGTGTCCGTAAAAACAAATAACTGGAAACACAAGGTGGAGGTGGGTATCTATAATGAGAAGATTGCCTACAGGTGTTCGCCACACGGTTTTATATCTATTTTCTTGTGTAAGTAGATTCTGAGGTTTGCAGTGTTTTAGGATGGAATCTATGCTAAATGCTAAAGTTTTAGAAATTAGGGTCCAGGTAACAGCTATCAGAGGCTAGAAATCAAGACTTAAGCAAGAGAGAAACTTTAATGAACTGTCAGGGAATGAATGGACCGGTTAAGTATACAGGCTGATGAGGTTACTGCAGGACAGGAGGGAGTGGTTAGATGTGGGAGTGAAGAGGAGAAGAAGTCCAAAGGTATCATGTAGGGTATCATGTTTCATCACGATTTGTCTGAGTTGTTTGTAAAATATGTTTTTTTGTCTTTTACTGCAAACCAAATCTACATACAGGTATAAATGATGTAGCCTGAACCTGAATCTGAATCTGATAATGACAATGAAGAGGTTCGGAGAAGTGGGAATGTGGCTGCATGGTGGGAGGGATAGAAGCAGAATGTGACAAATATCAAATTTAGCAAAGAAGTTTAGGGAGTCACTCACACACATACTGTATACTATAAGCTAGCCATAAAGATGCAGTTTCCTGACAAGCCTGCAAACTGTATTAATCACAGTGAGCTACAGTTATGAGATCTGCTACAGTTCCCCTGTCGCCCATATTATAAAGAGTTATACAGAGTTTGACTATACATACAGATAGGACAACAGAAGCTTACAAAGAAAATGAAATGAAATGAAAATGAAATCAAAAACAATATCTATGTGAGATTCATACATTTTTGTTTTAGCGACTTTTTAAAAGAAAATATATTTTTGGTCTGATATTGGTGGGGAGCATATTCCTGACAGAAGAAGGACTAAAAAGGTGTGGAATTTGATCATGAGTTGACTAGTACTCACTTGCATTACACCCTTGACAAATACCGCGACATACTAGTTGTGGTCTATTATTTCAAATGACTAGCATGAAGAACTAGACTGTTGTTCATGAAGGTTTCATTTGAAAGAACAAATCACTTCCTCAAACAATCTGTTCTCAAGTCAGTTCAGTTGAGGTACACTGACTCACTGAACGCACTACACACAGTCAACATGTTGTGTCGTGAGTAATACACTGACGCCCAAGCCCACTGCTCTCCTTCCCTCTCGTTTCCCGATGTCTCGAAGTAGAAATTAGTACCAAATGCACGCGTTTTATTTGAAAGGTATCACAGAAATATAGGGGCTGTACATAATCGGGTAGAAATTCGCAGCTCACTCGCTTATCCTTCACGAATGACCATTTTGATGATGATGTGAAACACAAGAGAAGATGAAGATGAAGAACATTTCCTTTGAGCTGCGATGTCCTCTCCCATCATGGAAACAACATGATCAGTCGAATTAGACCAACACAGTAAATGGTCTCATGTACCATCCAGTCATTTGGCTTTAGTGACCTGCTCAGCTGATATCCCATCGACTATATTCTACTGTAATTCCAGCAGTCTACACACATAATGTCGCTCCCTCTCTGTCTCTCTCCTTTACACACACACCCACACATACACATTTCACTTATGCACTCAATCAGCTTTGCATAAAATTAGCTTTGAACTCTATAGGGTATTTTCAGAGTGACTGCGACCCAGATGGATCCACGGTTTGCTGGCCTCTCCACTGAGAGCTTCATTATATATCAGCACTGATCTCGTGCCCATCCCTGGTGTGATGATCACTTTCCTGTTAAGGAGTAAAGAGTTTTGGGTGATTAGCCAACTGTAAGCTGTCTGACCTCATGGCACTCGCTTCATACTTCAGTGGACTAATTGGCCTGTAAATCCTTAAGGATTCCAATAGTGACAGTCAGTGTCCACCCTTCCCAGCAGGGAGCTGCCGGCTGCTGCCTGGTGGAAGACAGCGCCACGAAAACAAATGCCAACAGGCATGACTTGCAACTGCTTGATTTCAGGTGTGTTTCTGTGTGTGTGTGTGTGTGTGTGTGTGTGTGTGTGTGTGTGTGTGTGGCAGTGTTTGGGTGTATCAGTCAACCCAAAAAAAAAACATACTCATTACCACCAAAAGTTGCCGGCCACTTCAAAGCAGTTTAGTTTTCTTGTGAATTTTTGGGTGATTAAGATAAAGATCAAATGAACAAAACAGAAAAAGAATCTAAAACTGAGAAGACCACATACAATTAGAAATAAAGGGTTGATGTAAACATGGTAAAAAATATCCTAATGCTGTGCCATGGCCCTTGTCTTCCTACCCCTTAATGTCTTTGCTCATCACTCTTGTCCAGGCCATTAATCAGTTGCCAGGGCAACAGGCTTACCGGCCAGCAAGGATTCTCCATCAGTGAATTTGCAAAGCATGTTACGGCCGTACTTGACTAGTCTCTGTACGGCTCTTAACCCTGTGCCCATAATACTGACTACATACGTTCTCCAGAGTTTATGATGTTATTACAGTGCAGTCAGAGTGGACTGAGGGATTGACCAGGGATAATTAGAAGTGTATTTACGATGGCCGTTACATACCATTAATTCCCGGTAGCTACATATATAGTGTCCAGATTTAGAGTGGCGGATGATTAGAATTGGGAGATGGTGGTTGTAAATTAGGGGGAGGGGACGTTAAGATCCAGCCATAAAAATGTAGAGCTGCTCCTCATGATTGATACTTGCCTTTAAACATTTGTTAAAATTTGGTGCAGTCCACGGTAAGAATCGTTTGACCCCATTCCGGGTCATCCTTTTTGACTACTGGGGGGCAACAGATTTTTCAAATTACTTACTCACTTTTAATTTATAGGTCAGAGTAATTCTGCTCAACTTCTTCTGAATGGTCTGCACAGTAAAACAATACTGATATCAAACAGCGTATCCATGTAAGTGGAAACCAAGATAAGATCTACTTATAACTATGAGCCTGCTGGTTAAGGTTCAACAGCCTCAATATATTGACACTGGCCCTCAAAAACCCCTTTTATTAATTTTAACTTTTGTCTTACTTGTGTTTGTACTTTTACAGTGAGTGAACCTCACTGACTGTCAGCCATTTTGCCATTCCCAGCATTGCAACAGTGGAGTCGCCATGGGAACTGGCTGCATGAATACCATCAGTATAATTACCCCCCCCCACCCGACTTTAAAGAGAGAAAGACAGAGAGAGATGAATGAGCAACAGGAAGGGGAAAGGCTGAGGATAGAGCAGGGAAAAAGACAGGGGCCTGGGGGTTCCTCTGCACCTTACACCCATTATTGCACTCGGAAAGATAGAGAAGAAAAATAATAAGAAAGCTGTAAGCACAGAAAATAGAGAGAAAATAAGCCAAGGACAAATGGAGCGGTGGATAGATCCAAGGTGATTTGATTGGAGATGAGTGGGAATGCCATCCTCCCTCTTTTCACCCAAATGACCAAAATGCCCCCCCTTAGTACAGGATAGGACTTTGACGAGAAAGTATATGGAAATTAATTAATGTTGGTTATTATTTAACATTTGCATTTATCACTGTTGTTGTCCTACAGTCATTCTTACATTTTACACACAACATGTTCTGGAATGGACAAAAAAATGCTGTTTTGATGGTATTGGTTGCTGACCCCTGCCCTAGTAGCAGAGAGAATGCAGGGGTAGAGGGGTTGTTTAGTCTGCCTGACTCATTGCAAAGTTACAATCTATGGTCCCAACAATGGCTGAGTAGCCTAATAGAAAGTGAATCCCAAACTGCCCTTGATGCTGTGCCATCAGTGTATAAATGTGTGCGAATGGGATTCCTTTCTGATGAGCAGTTGGCACAGCATGGTAGCCTCTGCCATCAGTGTATGAATGTGAATGAGTGAATTTGACATGTAGTGTAAAGTGCTTTGAGTGGTTGGAGGACTACACAGGCGTTATATAGTAAGTGCAGTCCATTTACCATTTAACTGTGCTGTGAATTGAATAAACCTGTCTGTGGTGCTGGAGTAGCAGACAGATTAATTGCGCCTTTTTTATATCTCAGTCCCGCCCTTCTCTCAGTCTTGTCTTGGATTTAGTATCTTATCTGAACTATACATACTTATTATATACTATATTGTAACCTATGCACTCTTTAGCAGGGATCTCCAACGTGGTGCCCGAGTTAATTGTTGGCGTCAAAGTCCACCATTCCTACTTTCACTTTCAAAATAGTGTACCTGTGTTCCAATACATTGGTACACAGGTACACAGGAAAAACAGAGATACATTAAAACCAGTCAGTCACTCCACAAATACTGATCTTCCATTCATAGCGTTTGAAGCAACTACTTTCAGTATCGGAGGTGTACGACTGGCGGCAGGTGGGTGTCATCCGCATTTACCCACCTCACACTACATGGGCAGCTTATAAAGACACACATTCCCTATTAAAGTTAAGCATATGAGAAGCAGCAGCCTTTTAAAGTACACAACACATACACATTAACTGCATGAATCATTTTGAGAGTAAACAAGCCGAAAGTGGCAGTGAGCAAGAACGCCAATGTTTTCTCTTAATTATCACTTTTTCTCTTGAACAAATCCTAATGAAAATGTTGGCTTATCGTTGATATAAGTTATCAATAATAATACTAATATGTTACTAGTCCATTAACAAGCTTGTATTACAGTTTTTGAGTTGAAACTATGCTTCCCTATTCTGCCCTTATACCAAAACCCTCTCACTGGGCCATCCCGCCTGTTAAAAATGAACAAATCACCAACAGGATATCAGACAAGGAAAGTCAAGAAATGAAATGAATGTGCAAGGAAATGGGAGAGAGGGGGTACGAAAGGAGGAACAGAAGCAGACAGATGGTTGGAATCAGAAGAAAAAAAGTTTCAGAATGTGACTGTGAGCACACATGACAAAATGAATGAGTGTGTGCATGTGAGAGACAGGAAGATAGAGAGAGTAAGAGAGTAAAAAAAGTGCAAACACATCATAGAATGACAAATGAGAGCTGGGGTATGACAAAGAGGGAGAGGAAGACTTGGGGAAAGATAAAGGAGGGTTGATGTGTGCACATTAAAAAGAGAGAAAGCTGCAGAAAAAAGACAAATCTATGACAGTCGAAAAAAAGAAAAAAGAAAAGATAACTTATGTCTTTGCGAAAACAGCTGCTACTAATTTCTACGTATTTTTTTATCAACACGATTTGTATTCCAGGATGGTCCCAGTGCTGTTTCAAAGCCTTCAAATTTCAGATTCATACGAGGCTAAAAGTATGTTGGAGTTTAGGGAACTAAAATGGTGTCAAAATCTGAAAACATGACACAACTGAGTTGCTTTAAAAATTCAAGACAACAACCATCGCTTCAGGCGTCGAATCCCATTCAAACATGGGATAAATGACAAACTTAAGAAATGAGAGTCAGAGGGATGAAAAAAAAAAAAAAAGAAAAATACAGGCCCCCTACCATGTTACTGTGTAAGTAATTCCATCCACACACACAGAGAGAAAAATGAATCTGTATACACTCTCATACAGACCAGAGTCAACCCAGCTAGATTCTCACCTGACATGAATTGGATGTGAGTGCTGGAATTATAAAAGTTACTTGTGGGACAACACTCGAATCAAAAGAAGCAGCTCACTGTAGCGTTGATGTTACCACGTGGTTTGGACATGCAATTACTCTATTGCTGACATATCTGGCACAGAGCTTGAGGGAAGTGTCACACTGCAGCGTGAGCTCGTGTGTGTGTGTGTACCGGTCGTGAGTTACCATGAATCCAAATAGAACGAAGAGCCATTTGAGATGCTTAACATGGACAATGATCCACAGCAAACGATTTAAGAGGCCTTTTCATTAGTATTAGAGAGATATTCTCTTTCAAATGATACAAGCCACGAGAGACTGGATGTTTTCTTCATTTATAGTTGCCACTTGTCAGCAATTTATATTTAATATGTTATGAATGTAAGTTCTCCCAAAAAAAAAAGTGGTAAACTTGGAAAAGTAATACAATTTCTGTTTTACTTTACACAAATAAATGTTTCCGGAATTCCTATTCTGTGATGTGTGTGGAAACTTAAGAAAACTGAAATTACAGTAGATCTGGGCTTTTACCAGCACCTGGCATGCTGACACATCGGATTATTTTTTATATTAATTTCTATTAGTAAACTAACTCTAAACTGTGGGCTGCCCCCCCCCCCCCCTCTGTGTTTGTGCCATGATCTTGTTTCTTGCTGCAGGTGACTGCACTCTGTCCTATCTGCACAAAGACACCCATCACTGTCACCCCAGCTCCTTCTCTGCTTCTCTTATATTTCCATTTCTAGCCCTGTTTCCTTCTCTCACAGCTCTCCTCTATCAAGCAACTTTTAGACCAATTCCTTCAGGCTGGTAGGAACAATGTCATTTACATACTCTAGTTTGTTGTTTTCCAGTGTAAAATTACACTTTCGAACTGGTGCAAAAATGACAGACGTTAAAAGAGGTCAGAGATATGATAAGCTCAGTTTGTCAGTAGAGCAAACAGCATGAGTAATGTGTACACTAGTACTTAACTCCTGGCCTCTGGCTCAGTATCCTATGGCTGTTGAACTTGAAACTTGTTTTACAACAGTTTCAACGCATTAATAACCGAATATTCTGTGACAGACTTGCGCCAAGGTATCCCAAGATGGGTATTTAAACTGTTAACAAACATTGCTCTAGTGTTCCAATTCAAGCCCGTTCTCAATGCTGCTCATCTGGGGCCCTGAAATAGTAAAATCCTTAGTGTTCTCCATGGTCTCTGTCCAGCTGTGGGCCCCCGAATTGTTCAGACTCCCTATACTGATGGGTCCACAGTAAGGGCGACAAATACTTGTTTTATAGTCCTGGCTAACAAATATGAATAACCAAATAACTAAATAATTTTACTGTTAAAGGTGTGTGAGGAGGATTTTGTGAAGTTATCAGCATGTCAATAGAATCATGTCATACTTTCACAAAAACAGTCTGTTTTTGTTCACTAATTCATTCTAATCACTTGTTTGCTGTTCTCTTTAGATCAGTGTTCCTGTCAATGGACACTTGCACGAGATATTTTACATAAAAAGCCCACAGAAAAGGGAGGGATTGTGCTTTTTTAGCCACTGAAAGGATTTTAATTTGAAACTAAGTCAGAAGTGGTGAGTTGTACTGACAGTAGCTGAACATTTAGTGAAAAAAAAGTAGAAATAGCAGCAATAGGTGCAATGAACTGGCAAATAAGAACAGCATAGTGGTGAATATGATGTGACTCTGTTGTTGTCCTGAGTGAATTGGTGCTGTAAATGTACAATATATTGAATTTATCCAGACAAAAGGCAACCATCAAAAGCAAATGAAAATGGGAGTGGGTTGGAGAGCAGGGAAAGGTCTTCCTTAAAGATGATCAAACATGAACATGTCTCCTATATGTACTGTATACATTTTGGGGGGCATTTTTAACTCTTTATTATAAACAATAGAGAGATGACAGGAAACGAGGGAATGAGGCAGGGAGATGAGCGTATGGCCGATCTCAGGGGCCGATCACACGGGGACGCTTTGTTCTCCTATGGTACGGCGTGCCTCGTGTGCCCCCCTCTTTTGTGCAGCGTGTCACAGTTTTTACACGCAAATAAGAATTGAAATATTCTCAACATTTTAGCAAACGCCAAGGAGTCACAACACTCCTCAAGTGCCAAGTGGGACGTTGGCACTCGACAGCCAAGTGTGACATTTAATTGAATTCATTTCAAGCTGATATCATTTACATCTTCTTATATTTTGATCATGCGATTTTAATTTGATTGCTTGCTGCCTAATGGACATCTAAATAACTGCCAACCAATTAGACCATTTCTGCATCCAGACAAGCTCTGCCTTAAGAAACACTTGCTTTATAAATGTGAAACCTCTGGCTGCACATATTGGTGTGTAAAATCTTTTCTGTGGTCGTCCCTCACTGTGTTTTGCCCTGTCCTCTATCTCTCTCTCTCCCTTCCACTCTCTCTCTCCATATTCTTCTCTCTCTAAGCTTCACTTTGTATATTTTATAAAGATTAATGGGTAGCTCACTGGAGGACACACGGACACAGAGGTAGATATATGTCTCAACAAAGATCAAGAGGGGAGGAATAAAACATATGAAAGGAAGACATGACAGATAAGGAAGGGGTGAAGAGGAATAAGGGAGGGCAGGATAGAGAGTGGATGGAGGAGAAAAGAAGAAGAGAGAGACGGAGAGCCTCCGAAGTGGCTCTTAAACTGCTTCAAATTGGTCATTAGTGTAATCAGGGGGAAAAGCATTGCAGAAGCCCACTCCATTAGAGGGAATGGTGACTCTGTCCCTCTCTCCTCTTCTCCCTTTTTCTGTCACTTCCTGTCCCATTATTTCTTCTCTGCTTCTTCAACGACCTGTCCATCTTTTTTTTGCTGCTCAAGCATAAAAGAAGACCTACACGTCTCTCCTCACTGTGGCTATAGTTAGGGTTTTTTTTTTTTTGCCACATATACCTTGCAGAGTCATAAATCTCTGTAGGAAGGACGGTTGTGAGTATTAATTGCTGTAATATTGTAAAATGTATTCAAATCAAAAGTTCATACATGCATACAATATATACCAGAATTTTACTGGAGAATAACAAATCCCAAACAATCTCACACAAAAAAAGATTTCAGGTTGATTTTAGAAAGTTGTAAAAGACATCTGTCCCAAATAGATGGTGCAAGAAGTGTAGGTAGTGAGACTTGCTAAGTCCAGAAACCTTTCACTAGTCAGTCATGGTAGTCTTCCAACTGGCTTGTTGACCTGGCTTCCTTGCTCAGTTAGCAAGCCAGTTAGCTTGGTTCTAACAAGACAATAAGTTCACACTTATTGACACTTATTATTTTCATATTAGTGTAGTATTCGTACCCCTTGACACAATCTTGTAAAACTGTAACAGAGCGGAGGGTTAGCTAATACTAGACCATAGCTTCCTGTCTTTTATATCTTTGTATCTCCATTCCCTGGGATTAGTCAAAGGATCAAAGTTCACAAACGTTGAACTCCACTCCTTAGATTCCTGCTGATCTTCTGCTGCAGCTCACAATCTAATGGCCGAGTGCTGTTTATGTTTATGGGGCGTTAGCAGGTTGCCCAAAATCACATTTGATTGGACAGATGTATTTTTATTTTTACAGGAAGAGAAAAGACATGGATTTGCAATAAAAATACATACATACAATGTAACAATATAATGTGAACTTCCTTTGATGGGGATACAGAGCTTTGAACTGCATTCACTCGGTCACAGACAGATCAAAGAGGCCATTCACATTCAGTCCTAAAAACATTCCTTTTCTCCCCCATATATAACTTCGAACTCATCACATAACCAAAATTTGACACTTAAGTCATGTGATGGCACTTTAGCCTCTTCTATTCACTCAGCGGACACTGCGGGAGGCCCAGAAACTTGTACATATTCATTTTTGTGTGTAAATTCTGATATTACAAGGAACATTTCAGTGGCTCTCTGAGGCTAATGGATCTGCCATGAAAAGTAAAGTGTTAAAATGTGTTTATTAGTGGAGATCCAGTAGATTCTAATTAACTCAAATAGAATCTAATTTTTTGTAGCAGACAATTATGTCTTTCTTGTCCTGCCTTTTTATGCCTGTCTTACCAATTGCCAAGATCTCCTCTCTGTTCTATTGAGGCCTGGCCAGTCCTCTCTCCCCTTCCCCTCCTCATCTTTCCTTTCTTCTGTTTTTCCTCCTTTCCCCAATTATCCCATAATTTCCTCTTCTCTTTATTTCTTCCCCCTTTAAGACCTAGCCATCTTTTCAGTTCAGCTCAAGTTGTCAAAAAGGGGACCCTGCACATCTCATCCCAACTCTTTCCAAATCTACTCTTCTCCTTTCAGTCCGTCTTCTAAAGCCTGACCATCCTTCTCCTCTTCATTCTCTTTCTCCTTTCTACCCCTGCTCTTCCCTGTAGAGTCAGGCCAAACGGAGCAAATCCTTTCAAAGAGGGTTTTGATGATGAAACAAATAAGGCAGCCACCAGAGAAATGCCTTGCAGCTTCAGCGAGGCGTGCTGGGCAAGATTAGCAGCCAAACAGGCTTCTCACTGTAAGGCTGTAAAGTCAATCTAATATGGCAACTTTCCAAAGTAGAGGAATATAATCTGGGACTTCTTGTTCTGAAGACTGAAAAGAAAACAGAGGATGGGCATTGGATCGAAGCCTAGCGTCTTCAAAAGTCAACAGTTCATAAAGTGAGCAACTAAGCAAGCTGATTTTTCCGTCTTGAAGAGGTAATTTAGGGTCAGTCACTGAAGTTATAATACTTCAATGTTGTACACAGTGCTAAGAGTAATTTGGTTTTTACTTCTGTCTTCTAACCATTGGTTCTAACCCTGCCTTCAATATCGTTTTTGTTTTAACCCTAAGATCAATCTCTATTTACTGTAGCTTTCCTTTAAACCTGAATAATGAGCTGGAATCTTCTTGTCCAAAATAATATTTAACCAAAAGAAAGTAAAAACTCTAGATGTGTTAACATTTCGCTCTGGATCCATAGCTTAAATACACAACTTTAGTATTGCATTTGCAAAACCCTTTAGGTTGTTAGACCATAAATCCACAGTAAGAGTGATGCACTGTTGCAGTTACCATTGGCGATAATGCCAGTTATGCCCATGATACTATACAATCGGTATTGAATGAGTTTAGCAGGCCCTTGGGTCATGACATTAGCTCAGCCGATAAAGGCCCTTGTAAACATGATGAATTTTTCAGCTACAGTGAGCTGCGGCTGTGGCCGACATCAGCAGCGTTCAACAGGAAACAATAATTTGATTCTGGAAACTTGAGACGGGGACAAGCTGTACACATGAGATGAAATTGATATTTCCAATGGAGCAACTCTCAAGTAAACAGTGAGTCGGCCTACTTCATTTCAGGTAAAAGGTTAAGAATCCCCTGTAGCATCTGTATAGATTCGTGTGAGCTCAAAAAGAAATGTAAATCTAAGAGTTATAAAAGAAACAATGAATATATGATCATTTTGACATCCCTATTCAATCACCCACAGAATATTTGAGTTAGCAGGTTTTGAAAGTTAAAGTATTTTGGCTTAAAAGATGCTGTCATTTCAAATAATGTAAATTGTGAAGAAAAAAGCCTAGATATATCTATTGTTTTGCACACAACGGATTCCTGACTTAACGGTACTTTAAATGTAATTCAGTGTCTAATTTCATAGCATTAAAAATAATTGTTCACATCATGGAGTTACAGTGTGTTACAGGTGATTGCATTTTTCGGGTCTCTGGTCAGAGCTGCATGACAACTCAATGTGCACGTGCCTTTTGGTGAACAGTGGCTACATTGACCTTTACAAGCAATTACATAATAATGACACACTGAGATTTCCTTTGTCCTGTCTTTTGCCTTTATCATACGACCTGACTGAGAACAAGCTGAATAGAACCACGAGCAGGAAACAATTAAAATGTGCCCCGGTACATCGTGGTGAGTGACTGACTTGCTTACTTTTGTGATAAAACCATTGACATTTGTATCTGTAAAATAGTACACAAAAAAGTATAGACATAGGTCAGCCTAACTGAGTCTGTGAAGCCAAGTTTCTCAGCAAAATGTATCTAAAAGATTGCTAACATTAGCCAACATTAGTCACCATAAACTAGTTATGGGAATTTAAATTAATTTGTGGAATATTCTGTAATTTTCTCTTTCAAAAGTGATTACAAAAAAATGTGTTGCTGTAGTGGAGGCATAACACGTGTTTAATGTTGTAAAATTGTTGCAGCTTGGTTATGTTATGCAACAAAACGTATGTAGATTTAGTAAAACATCATGATTTGGGTTAAAAAAGGTACATTGTAAATCAGGTTGCCATTAGTGCAGCAACAAGTTACGTAATGCAAAAAGTCCCATGACACAAGTCACATATGTAACTTTATGAAAGATATAAATTGTGACTTTTGGTTTCATGTGGGGCACGGACCCCAGTCTCTTGAGTAGAAGTCCTGTGTTTGTTTGACCCATTCATCCACCCCAACCACCTCCTTACATGGACGTTCTCAATCTTTACACTCTTACGCGGATGGGTTACATTGGAGTTAGATGAAAGCCTGCTACATCTTGAACAGACGGTAAAGGGAAAGGACTGTGTTTGTTGGGGACTGTTAGCGGTAGATTATTTTACATTTGGTGTTCTAGTGAGTGTTTGGCCTTGATTATACCTGCCATTAACATGCATGTTGGGTGATCTGATCACAGGTGGACAACTCTACATGTGAGAATACACTGAAGACACACTGAGATCCCATCACTGAGACAACGTTCAGAATCTGTTCGGAATCAGTTTTGAAGCCTTGAGTTTAGTGTTATGGTTGTCACCATGACAGTTAAACGGAGCCAGGAAGTTGAGCTGCTCTCATTGGCTGCGCAGTTTCAACTCCTCCGTAGCTGAAAACAATGGCTAGTGCAGCTAAACAGTACACTAAAATAAGTTTGTGAAACGATTTTAGGTGAGATATAGGCAACGCAGTAACAAGATATTTCTTCGTATTTGATCAGCACTGCCTGGTTTGCCAGTTTGATCTGAGTTTCGTGCAGTGCAATGGACACACTCACTGGGAATGACTTGTCAGTCACAAGGTAGCCACGCCCAAAAGCATACACAGCTTTATCATCTATTTTACTCTAAATTGGACCATAATTTACTAAATGAACTTCATAATGTATTGAAGAAGATTTGAAACTAGCGATTGAGACCATTCGTTTACTGAACTAATGAATCAAGTGTGAAGTTGGGTCATTTATCGTATGTATCGTTTTTTTTATTGCAGCCAATGGAGCTGCCCCCGCCAACCTGAACATAGAATGCAGGTTTACGACACTTAAACATTGGCTTCACTTCACAATGCCTCTAATGCAGACATGATGGTAATATTACATTTGTTTGCTTAATTTATTAGTTTGAGGAACGCTCCACACAGGTCTGATGTTTCCATCTGCCTCAATCTGGACGTTCAAGTCACATGATTAATGTAGGTTAATTTAAATCTGTTTCCACTGCATTTCATCACAATGCTTTTATCAATACATCGTCTTATCTAATCATTTCACTTCAGGCAAAAACTTTGGTCATTTTTCAGATTTTTGCTGTTTCCACTCAGGTTTTTTATGTGCAAAATAAAAATGTGCATAGAAGCAGGTGGATGGAAACTCACTTACTGTATATGAGCTCCATTAATACATCCATGATGGATACATCACTTTAAAATCCCCACTCAGAACTTTCACAGCTTCATGTCTGGCAGGTCTATTGACGTGTGTTTGTGTCTCTCTTGCTCTGGTGCCAAAATGTGTCACGTCTGTGACGCAGCTCATCAGTTCCCAGAGTCTCAGAGGTCCTGGGAGAGTAAATCTTCTTCTTTTTGTTTTTGTTTTTCCTTATAAAATCCAATAAAAAAAGCATCAACTCCTCAGAATAAACCGCAACAAAGTATTGTTGCTCTGTCACATCTCTAAACTAAAAACAGAAAATAAATCCACCAAACTAAAAAAATAGAAAATGAGCTCCAGTTTGTCACAGAGGTGTTTTCTGATGTTGATGTGTGTTCTGGCGTGCTTGTGTGTCAGGTTTCCAAACACAGCCCACATCTGCTACACGAACTCCAGCCTCCAGAGCCTGATCATGCTGGCTGACTTCATCAGGGACGTCATCTGCCAGGAGGCGGTGTGGACTTCAGTTCCTCAGGCTGACACAGACACTATCCTGGAGACCAAGCTAAAATAGCAGCAGATAACACACATTCCCCCTTTTTTTCTTCACCCTTGGCAGATTTATGAACATCATGTGAAGTCACTGATCCATTGCCACAAACTCCAGGCCCTCGGTTGGTTCAAGAGGGCCCTCTCTGTAGAGGCTCCTGAGTTTCAGAATCGCCGCCAGAAAGTGAGTCATCTGGTTTGATTGTTCTTGTTGTTTCACCACCTCCTGTTTCTGTGTGCTCAGGACGCTCACAGGTTTCCGACTTCACTAGGTTGTCCCCGCTGCTGCAAGAACTCGCTGCCAGCATTAGGAGAAGATACATATGCCCCATCGAGGACCACCTGGTGTTCAAGCTCAGAACACCAGGACCTGCAAGAGGGCAGGTTGTTGTCCTCCTACATCATATTCATTATGAATACATTTTAACAAATAAAGGGCAGCATGAATTCCATTCAGAGTGCACTGACTCACAACAAACACATGTATGCCAGATGTGGGTCTCTTTCAAATGCTGTTAAGATATTGTGGAGGAAATTAAAATAATAATATCCAAAATTAAATAAATAAATGTGTGAAGTAAATTGTACATATAACATTTCCATAAGTAACCTATGGTTTACATTTTATCAAATCAATTGAAAGCCAGCAGCCAAGATACATCTGTGGTAGATAACTATAAACCCTGTGGTACATTACCTGATCAGGGCATGCTGACTAGGGGTATTTTTATCTTCATTGCGATATGAACATGCACAATGAACATATTGCAAAAGACTGCCTGGAACATGATGAATAAGAACATTCATTTTATGTGCGGATGGGTACAGAAATCAGGTATTAAACAGGCCCTGGAGCTTAAGACCAGAGTATTTATTACAGTCTCTGTGTCTGCTTTCTGTCAGGGCTGCACATACTAACGGAGCAAAAACAGCCTATCACAGAGTCCACACAGAACGAAGTTAACTGGAAAAATGACTTGAGTTGACGACAACTTGTAAACCTGTAGAAGTGATGTCTGCTCAGTCTGCTTTCACCGCTGGCTGAGACAAACCAGCCCATCCCGTCTCTACCAGCGGTACCTGCAGAAAGAGTGTCACATCAGACAGGACAGATTTTCCTCATATCCTAAAGCTGACTGTGGTATATGACCATAGAGTCATCGATACATTACAGCACTGGATTCTTATGTGGTACTGAAACAGTGTCACATCACAGGAATACCACAGGATTGTACCACAGCTGCTGCTATAACAGCTTCTAATAGAAACATGAGCTTGTTTGCATATCAGATGTGTTTAAAAAACAGTGATGGAAAAATACACGGACACATGGGTCGGCTGGTTAACAAGCTGACATTTTCAGACATAAACATAAAAAGTCATACGTAGCATCACCATCTTTTAAGACACTGAGGCTGCCAGTACATCTTTCTCATGGTGGACATTTAGACTTTTTAGTCATAGGTGTAATTGTAGCTGAAAGGCTGCAGGATCCTGGGTTTACGCTGGTGCACTGACACAGCTACATGAAACAGACCCATTGGGAATGCTTTGGTTCCACCTGTGCTTTTTTCTGCTTCATTCAAACTGTTTGTTGTGAGAAAGGTGCCTATCTTTTGGAGCTGGTGCATCTTTAAAACACAAATGTTTAGTCTGTTTCAAATGTTGCACTCCTCTCTCACTCCTGTCGTTAGTGTAATGTGTTGGACATAATATAGTTGCAGCTTATAAAGAGTTTGTTAGTATGTACCCTTTCTCTGCATCTCAGACAGCAGAATCTAATCTTCACAGCTTTCAACATGGCAGCATTGATCCGTTTGTTTTTAAGGGTAACTACATGTACCCTGAAATTCTGGTAGAACCCCCTTTCCCAGCATATTTTAAAAATGCAACAGAGGAGTGGGGGATCAGCTACTGTAGGAGGCCTTGAGGCGACATAGTGTGTAGCGCAGAGGGTCAGGGACACTGACTGACTGTGCCCGGTGTAGCATGGATAGCAACGTGGAACTGGTAGTCAGAGCTAACCAGCCATGAGAGGCTACTGTCAGACTGTCTGTGTCTCTACTGGAAAGACAGGGAGTCTGGTGGATCTTTGTCAGCCACTAGAAGCACATCTATGGCCCTTTGAGAGAGTTACAGCATATTCACATTACAGTGTAAAAACACGGGTCTCACATTGTACTACACCTTAGCTACAGACCTAATGATTCTAACAGTAAATCGCAAAGTTACAGGGACACAAATGTTTTTCTAACAAATCTGAGAGCTGCATCTGCCAGCTGATATTTTGCCAATCAAATATTGGGATCTGGTCTCAGTATGAGGCTTTTTATTGTAAAATTCTGCAAACAAGCTATTGTTTTTCTTTAATCTGTAAAGAAGTGGTCAACAGTGCTGTGCCCACAATGCAGCTTCAGTCAAAATTCTAATTATTTGAGTCCCATGGGCATCTGCTTCACCATAGAAATTATCGTATTTAATGTTACTGTTCATCAGTCTTAAGTATCTTGTTAAGCTCTGAATACAGCACAGTTATCACATGTTTGCTGCCACCGAAGAGGAATAAATCTTACTAATCTATGTTGATTTTCCATGCTAAAGCTACCATGTGTGAGAGACTGCTATTTGATCTCAATAGACCTATAAATACAAACATTCAACATTCAACAAACAGGATCAAAGCTTTCACTTTAAGAAAAAAAATAATGAAATTGTCATGCTCCACAAGATTTTATTGTTAATTTCATTGCAGATTTGAAAAGAAATGTCCTCCTTAATTGGCTGCAATTCACTATCAGTGAAAATAACAAGATGGCTGTGCAAAACAAGAACCACACAAAAAGTTAATTTTGACATCTTAAATTCAACTTTGGGCCCCCTGGAAACACACTGAACTTTCAGTATCATTATTAAATTGGAGAGAGTGTGAGCAGTTACTCAAAGCCATCAGTGAACTGTTGCTCTCCTGAGCCTGAATTAATGTCTTCAGAACATCAGTAACATTGTGTTAATGTGTCTCCATTAGACACCGCTGCCAGCCCCCAGTATGTCCGCCTGCTCTACTGTCTTGAGACTGGAAAGATGGAGCAGAAAGGGCAGAGAAAGTGACAAAAGGGAGAAAGACAAAACCAAAGATGGTGAAACTAAGGGAGAGGGAGTGAGACAGAGTACTAGAGAGGTGGGAGGATGTCTAGACAGATAGATAGACAGATAGAGAAAGACACAGGACACCCAGAGGCAGACAGCAGGGAACTAACAGAAAATGGACAAGAAAGGACGAAGCGAGAGGTAGAAATAGAAAGCGGGAAACTGTGAAAACAACTAAGGGACATATAAAGACAAGGACATGAGTGACAGAGAGAGACCGAAAAAGAGACAGATCAAGCAACAGAGAGAATTAAAGGGCGACACAGGAATCAAAATGAGGCAGAAACGAGTGAGGGAGTCATTTATTTAACAGGGTTGCCATGGGGAACAGCATCTATGATGAATGTGTGGGTCGATTATGCAACCAATTGACTATAATTCACCCAGCTGACAGAACATCATGACCAGTGATCCACAGGGAAGCCAGACATTACTGAAAAGGAAATATAGGCCATGAAATCTTGAAAACATCCATGTGTTGGCAAAATAAAGGTGGCCATTGACCAACATACGGTGACCGGGCTTATCAAGAAAAACAACAGCAGCATAGACACCAAACCACGTAATTTTAGTACAGTGGTAAAAGAGCTAAACATTTATTTGCAAATGACTGTAAGACTGTGAAGATGTCTGTCATGGCAGTCACTATGGGATTAGGTTCTGTAAAACATTTGCATAATGTCTTCTGTGGCTCTGGAGGAGCTTTGTCAGGTCTGAGAGAATAACCCTGATGATGTCACCAGGGTTACTGTATATCAGTTAAATATTGGAGATGAGGAATATATAACAGAAAGCCTGCATTGCAAGATGGGCACGTTGATTTTGAAAGATGGTGTATTGAGGCCTGCTGTTTGATGCCAGAACCTCTGAAAATCACCAAAATCAATCAATAGTGGGCTTTAAACATCAAATTCTCTAGTACCTGTATGGTGTGGCTTCTAGAAGAAGTAAAACCAAATTTCAGTGCAATCATTTATTTTTATTTTTTTCAAATACTATAGACAAATGTTGTGGTTAAAGGACCAATGTGTAGAATTTTAGACCTATTGGCAGAATGTTTTAATTTATGTAAAATTACCTGAAATAAAGAGTTGTTGTGTTTTCATTACCTCAGACTGAGCCCTTTATATCTACAGAGGTTGTGGGTCCCCCACTACAGAGTCAAACCAAACACTGGCTCTAAATAGGGCCTCTCACATTTTTTTGCAGCCACCATAGTTTCTCCTACATGCTTGGAAGGGGAGGGTATGGGGCTGGGGAATTCAGTCTGTTGCAATCTGTAACTTCAGTGCTAGATGCCACAAAATCCTACATGCTTGACTTTAGTTAGAGCTTAATTTGAAGTAATTAAATTTATAAATGATGACTTTTATATTTCAAAAGTCAACTCTCAGTTTGAGAAACAGCAAGGAAGATGTAAGGTTAGTACAATGACTTTGGAAGAATAGGCTACTCATGAAGGTACTATTATAAATTTAGTCTGCATACAGTATGAACTAATTATAATCACTTATGCTTATTATTACACTGCATGTTTATTCAAGTGTGATTATACACCATTGTCCTGTTCATAGTGCCTGCAGCAAGACACATATTTGCTGTAATGTTACTTCTGTTAGTTAATTAAGAAACAGACAGGGGTTGCTGTGTGGAATGAACCTGAGATCAGACGAGAGGTGGACACTTGGTGCTGCTTGTTATATTTAGGATTTAGTTTTATCTGTTTTTTTCATGACCTCAGCAATGTACTTCAGGTTTTTCAGATACTTACTGATCCCTGAAGCGGCCTCTTTTGTCGTCTCTCATCCACAGCAACGTCAGAGCACATTTCATCACAGAGAACTGAACCTGGGATTTAACCAGCAGGGTGTGTTGCTACAGTCTGTATTCAAATTTTAGTTGCAGTATCTCTCTATCGTTCTGACCAAAATTATGGCACTATGATTAAACCAATAGACTTATAAAAAACATTATAGTATTATTTAATATGTATAGCAGCAGCCAAATATTTTAATATATTCACAATTCTTATATTTTTACTTATCCATGCAGTGTGGTACAGTTCAGGTACTCTGGTTGGAATCAAGCAGTTTTAAACCGAAGTAAAGTAACTTTATAATGAGGATTTCACAAGTTTTGTTTTTTTTTTTATAGGCTATGTGCATGGCTGTAATGACTTAATTCATAAAAAAGGCACTTGTCACACTCACTTGTATTTTAAAAATGTGTCTTAATTTCACTGCAAAAGCTTCCCAACTGATCTAATTTCTTTCAGTAAAAAATGTTGGGCCTCTTCATAACGCTGCCTATGGGTAATCTTATTTTATGGTATTAAATTTGCAAATACGTCAGAATTAAACATTTACTGCCAGTCAAATTAGAGAAACTGCTTTCAGACAAAAGGGGGCGGGTGCTCGATGCATATGTATAGCTTTTGGGTCATCTGTTAGCTTGCTTCACTCTAGTCCTGTTGTAGATTTATTTTGCTGAAGCCCTTTTTAAACTGAAGACCACTAGCCAGTAGAAGTTACAAGGTATGTGTTAACAGTTTGTTGGTTTATTTATGTATTGATTTATGTGATCAGCCACACATTTTATCAAACACACAATACATACAGATTCAGCTTAATAATGTTCCAGGACTGTGCTGTGCTCTATCTGGTCTCCTCTGCTGGCAAACTGCACAGGGTCAAGGTGTTTTTTTGAAACTTCTGAATTCAATCCCAGATGCTCAAACATATGTATTATGAGAGCAGTTTGCAATTGACTTCTTCCTTTTATGTCTAATGGTGAAATGGTTAAAGAGTTCAAGCAGAGAAGAGATTTTGCAGTGTCTGAGGCTTACAGGCAAGACTCCATCAAGGCCTACAGCTTTTCTGACATGTTGTTACCGAAAGCCCTTCATTTTCAATGACAAAGATGACTTTAGAGCCTCTACCCAGTTTGTTGCCAGGAGGGTTTGTGGGAAAAGAAGATGTTAAGATTGCTGGAAAGTGAAGAGGAAGGCCGCCTCCTTGAATATGGTTTCTCTGCATTTCTCAGCCATCCAATTTACATTTGCAAAGGTGAAAATTCTACATTCAACACAGTTAGGTTAGAGAGTCTAATCTGCGATGTGGAGGTAAAAAAGTATAAAGGATTCTGTGTCCTCCAGGATAATAAGATAGTGGATTCTTTGTACATTATTATGAATGCCCCAAGCCTTGATTTGTCCCTGATATCACTCCAAGTAAAATAGGTGCCATGTATAAAACATAACTCATCCATTGACCAAGGACCAAACTAAGTTCTCCATACAGATTTTACTTATTTAACAACCAGCAGCAGATATCCATGGGTGGTCCTCTCAACAATAGAGCTGTCTCTGGTTTTAATATTGATATAAGCACTTCCTCGGAACCTCTACGCTTGTGGGAGCGTATGAGTGTGGAGCAGGTCATTGTTGAGAAAGTGCAATAACAATCCAAAGTGATGTAAGGTCAGTGTCAATGATAGAAAGGTCTGATGCTATGGCAACCAGGACTTTGGAGGGCTGGAATTCATGTTATAGACTATTACAGAAAAAATGAGTCACCTACATGGAAACATATAAGCAATTCACAGCAGCTCTATCAATGCAAGCAATGTGCTATGTGATTAAGGATGATAATAAGAAGTGTTTCCTTTTAAGATATTCATCGATGTGATAGGTGTTTATGCTGCATTAATGTTATTTAAATTATTGTGCAGAGGTATTAGAATGTTTTTTGCAACAACAATCAGGTCACGTCTTTTTTCGCTATGTTTGTTTGATGCCTAAGAATGAAAAATGTCACATGATAAACATGTTTTGATGTTGCTGCACATACAAAGGAATAAATACCCCACACAATAGGTCAGTTTCTTTTATCAGCACCACATGAAGCTTATGTAAAAATGTAATTATATTGTGGTGAGTTGAGACTCCAGGCAAACAATGCATTGTAAGATGATGAATGCACATTTCTTTCAGCAATGAATATCTTTTCGTTTTGACAGCATTTCTGCACCTGTCTGAGCTGCTATTGGTGGCAGTGAAAGGCTAACCGGACCCAGGCTATTAGATGATCATGTATGAGGAAGAAGTAAAAACAGCTTTCATCAGTATTTGATAGACTTATAAGAAAGCAAGGGAACTTTAATTTTTTTTTTATTCTATAGTGTGCTGCTAGGGTGACATATTTGTGTGAGCTTACCTGGAAGTTCCTTTGACAAAAAGCCAAAGGGAATTTTCCATGGAATCAGAACTGGTGAGTATTGCTTTATTGGAAGACGAGGAAAAAATGCTTTTCTCAACGGAATTTTGTGTTTGCTCTTCTCCTGAATTATTAGTTACTTAGTTAGATTGGTTAAATTACTTTATTAGTCCCACAAAGAGGAAATTCCCTTGTCACAGCAGTATTCTCCGCTTGTGTTTTAGTTCTATCTAACATGTTACCAAGTTCTACCCTAAAAAAACCTAAACTGATAAACTGAAGTTGATGATAAACAATGCACAAATAATGATGACCTTAGAAGACTTTAAATTATTAAATTTTCTTCACCGTCACCTAAAATGTATAATACAGTTCAGACCTCAACTCCTATCAAACATTTGGAATGATTAATGGTCAAATCTCACACACGTGCAGCTCTTCATCAATAGTTGGCATTCATCAGGCTGAAACAAATGTAAGGGTTTACAGTCGAAGATATGACTTGAAAAGTAAGTGGATCAGAATACAAAATTGTTATTCTATGAGACTGAATGAGCAGAGGGTAGGATTTAGAAGTTTGGTGGAGTCCTGAACAGGTGCCACCGCACAAGGTTAACATCCCTCACTGACTGCAGGCTCCTGTAAGAGAGAATAGATCAAACAGTGGAGGCAGAGAGTCATAACAGTACTTCACAGGTCATGAAATATGTTCTGTATGTCAAGCAGAAAGTCAGCTGTTAGATGCCATTCCAAGAATAAACACGCATGGCATTTTGTTTCTACGGTAGGAACGCAGCTGACATGTTTAATAAAGCAACGTGACCCTGTGATAAGTCATTTAATCACCAAATTAAATTTATGAAAAATAGAAATAAACATGTTTAAAGCAATGGGAAAAAAGCAGAAGATTTTTCAGTGGACAATTCACCGGACCCACACTACTGAAATCCAACTATACACAAGTACTCCATTTCCTTTGCTCCATTTTGTCTTTGTTCACCAATTCATTCATCATTTACTATGTATTTCATTTTCGCGCTGCTCTCTATTTGCAGGGGTCAGAAACTTAATTAAAAGGTAATGTAATGCGTAAACAAAGGTTTTTCTAACAGTGAGAAACAACCTTGATGTTACAGCATAGCAGGTAGACCAGTTTGAACCAGTGTAAGGAGATGCAGAGCAGGAAAATGTCCTGAAGGCAGAACACCGTGGAGAAGAGATTTTTACTGCCCCGATCCATATTGTACACTGATAATAACTGATGACTGGATTCTCTGCCTTTTCTCCTCTCCCATCAGGTAGCTTCCAACCAAATCAAGCTTTTATGCTTTTCATGGTGTCTATGCTGTAGCTGGTTGGGCTGCTAGAATCAGTCAACAATATTCAGAAAGAGAGCAATAACAATGGAGAGAGTGAAGTTGAGAAGAATGGATTTGACATTTTTGGAGTAGCCAACTGTGTAATGGCAAGATAAAGGCTCATTGTTATGTCCATGTGATTTTATTGTTTGCTAATCTGTACTCTCAGGTCAGTCAGATTTGTAATCCATGCCCATGGTTTACAGAGACAGGGAACTTGTTTCCATTCAGCCAAACACGTCCAACAGCCTGCTACACAACAAACCAAAACAACCAACATTAAACCTAACCACACACTGGATGCAGCATATGAAACCCAGTCTCCAGTGTCAAATCCTTTATACATCCACCATCCCTGAACATCTTCTTACAAGGTACAAAAACAGTAGAACATAGCACTTCCATTACTGAATGTTAGTAGCATATAAGCAATTTTTTAAAATGGAGATGTTAATGCATACATGCACTTTAGATCATTTTGTCTTTATGTTTCATTATGTTTTTTTTCAGCATGTGTGAAACAATATTTCATTCAGCTGCAACTTTTCAATGATAAATAAACTTAAACTTGAAAGTAAGAAGAACTTTTTTACCTAATGCACCTCTAGAGTGGAGTGCTCACTCAGTACTGACAGTTACATTGTTTGGGTTTATATAAGGCACCAGTATTTTAGATAGGCATATGGATTATTTAATGGTTGAAACTGTCTTCTTTTGTGCAGTGAGTCATGATTTAGGCTAAAAAATAAGTGTATTTTGAATACAATAACCTTGTCTCCTGCAGCTTGAGTTTAGCTGGATTTTGAATTAATGAAGAATAATCTTCTATTATGGAGGTAAGCAACCTTTCACCAGCTGTATAACCCTCAAGGAGGCTATGTTCTCATCAAAATGTCAGTTTTAATGATGCTGTTTTCTTTATCAGAGTTACAAGTATGCAACAACTCTTTTAAATCTTAAATAGCTGTTGGAAAGCAACAACCAAAATACTCCACCCTACTGAAATCCCCTCCATCAGTCCCTGCTTCCCTGCATCTCTGTTTACCTCAACCCCTGTGGAAAGAAGGAGTCAAACGGCAAAAAATAAAACAGCATCGCTGAAATATAGTTCAAATACACCAACACACACTGCTACAGAACTTTATCCATGCTGTCTAGAAACCTCGTAGCATCAGTTTTTATTTCCTTTGGACTGAAAATGAAAGGTAGCGTTGCCCCTCACATGTATAGAAAATGATTCAAGCCAACCCTGTGGTAATGATTTATAAAATACCACCATTGCAGAGATGTCAGTGGGGGAAAATGGTCGTTTTTCTCCATTTCTGAAAAGTTTCTGTAGATAAAAGAGGATTTTGCAGGGCACTGGCATTATACACCGAGTCCTTTTTGCTTCCCTGTAGTCAGTTCCTGTGTCGGTGGCCGTCTGTCTCTCTCTATCTACCCACCTATCTATTTCCAGCTGCATATCTTGTGGTAGCAGCGCTTTGCTGGAAACTGGCATGAATGCTCAGTCAAAGCACCTTTGGCAAACAAAACAGCAGACAACAACAAAACTTCCTTCCAATCCTGTTTTCTCCTTCCTCAACTCCCCAGAAAGACAGAGCGGCAGAAAAGACAAGTGAATACAAATAAGAATACAGAAAAACACTGCCCTAGACAGCAACCCAGTCTCACCAATTCAACCCATGAAACCTGAACCTCCTCTGTTCCTTCTCTGATCCTTGAAAGGAAAAAGTTTCTTTCTCTTCTTTCCCAGTCTCTTTTTCTATTGTCTTTTCCTCCTCCACAGTGAGGTCAGAGGTCATGGTCAGCATAAAAACTGCAGCTCTAGAGCTGGGGGGGATTCAGTGTCATTCAAGGGCACTACATTAGGATGGATTCTGCTCTTACAGCTATTCCGCACTGCTAAAACTAAACTATTATGGCCAAAGCATCATAACCATCATCATAATCATAAATCTGTCATATAAAGCACAATTAATATAATAATATAATACAATCATTATGTTAAACATGTTTCTCTCATTATTTTTATATAACCTTGCACACACAGGTGAGCCTGCAGGGTGCTAGCATATGCAGAACTTTAATTAACTGACCCCTATGAAAATGTATGTGGATGAATGTGTAATATCAAAAGACCTCTCATCTGTCATTAGCTGCCTTCCCATCCAAATGTAGTGCAAATTCTAACCAAATTTCACATAAATGGCCCAATTAATTGCCACCCACTACCGTTGTGCAATTATTAGGCGAGATATTAGGTGGTGCCAATTCTCCAGTCGGAAAACCAGAAGAAGATGTAATAAGAAGAGCAGCAGTTGACCCTCAAAGAATGAAAAACAATGCTGAAAACAGGATTGCAAATATGACATTTCCGTTTGTTTCATGTATTAATGTCTGACATTAAGCATGTTAAATCTTTTTTTGAAAAACATAAAAAGCACTTCAAGCGAAACTGAGAACGTTTTTTCAATGGGGTCGTTTCCCATCAACTATTTCTAATGTGATGCTTCAAAATGTGCATAAGAATACATTAAAATAACATCTTGCCATACCCAATAGAAAAAACATGGCATAGTGTATGCAGTTGAAAGCATTTAGATTGAAAAATGCAATTCATCCCTAAATACATTTGTGTGCCAATTAATCAACAGTAAAAAAAAAAAAAAAAAACAGTTTTCTTTCATTTTAGACATCACTGTAGGACATCTACAAAGTGATCAGATGAAATTACTTCATTTGATGTTAAACTAGCGTTTGGTGCTTTATTTGGTGGTAAACTAAAAACGTCAAAACCGACTATTCTTTCTCAATTTTTACTCCTTATAGTCCCTTACCTCCACCAATTCCAGTTTCCTTATCAATAAATCCAAAATAAAAGTTTGAGGGCTTCCTCATTTCTTATAACCGTGATAATCTTTTTTATTCTACTGCACTCACTCACCCCCACCTTAAAGAAGAGAACATTATTATTGATTTGCCAAAACATAAAAAAAAAAAAAAAAAAAAGGCCTGGCGGTCATTCAGGAAAAAAAAGGAAAAGGAATCTAAATCTCACATACAGCAGAGGTTAGCAACTGCAGATACAGATACAGTAAAACAAAACGACCCATTTTTGTAGAGGGGGAAATCTAAGAGCAACAGATACAGACAAAAATCCCACACCTGTAGTTTTTTCAGTATTGCAGTATTCTTTTCGGTGAGGGCCTTCCTAAAATACATTCTTAACCCTGGACATGCACTTTCTGGGGCACCAGGTCCATTGGTCAGCTTAGCCATTCAACCTCTTGAACTCAAGGCTATGTTTGCTCATCTTTCTCTCCCTCTATTTCTAGGTGTATGAAAGTAGTCTCACCATTTTTCAGCCAGACATGCCATATATTGTTTAATAACAGGGTACATTACAATACTCAGGAATGTCATTTATTATTATGTGGTACTATACAAGTTGCAGTGACCTACAAATGAGCAGTGATCAATGAAACCAAAGAGCTATTACTAGGCTATGTAGAAATAAGTGGTTGTGATGTTACTGTGGTGTCCACAGAGATATGGAGTAGAAATCTTTGGCAATCACGAGTGCCTATTCATCAGGATGGAGAAGTTCCTGACAGCATGGAGTTTTATTAGATGAACCTCTGGGTTATGGGCCCAGAAAGCATCTGCTGCATCACTCTGCTCTGCACTCCCCTTCTGGGACTTGCACCCACAATCCGTACTAACTAAGAAACCAACAACGTATCCATAAAGGTAATGGAAGAACAACTGAAATGGAGCTGCATAAAGGAGGACCAGATTGGCAGAAAAAAGATGAAAGTTAATTTATTAAAAGCCTTAACATAACAGACTACCTTAACTACTTTAGTGCCTGGCAAAACTACACACAACACATGGACAATCACATCACTGCTATTTTATACTAAACCACTAAAAGTAAGTTAAACATTTTGTGTGTTGGTATAGATTAAGACATTTTGAAAAGTTGGAACACTTTGTATATTATTTCTGCATTTCTTACATCTCACTGTTGCATGAACATAGTTATGCAGATGATGCACAGTTATTCATGTCGCTGTCAAACCTAGTAAACCTGAATTTAGTCATCCTCTATTTCTGTCAGGAAATGTCTTTGCTCGGACAACTCAGACAAAACTCTTACCAGAGCAAGAACATGAAGAAAAACACATATTCAAATGGAAATGGAACAAATTGTAGGAAATATAGGGAATTTATTTCTTGAAAAGTCACTCACAACAACAATTAAAATATAAAATACAATAAAATGTTATTATGATTGAACAAAATAATTGTACTATATTCAATGTTAATATATCAAGAGCAATAACATGAGTTCCTTGAAATATGTCCAGGGAAATTAAATTAATATGGTCATAATGAAAAAAAAAGAGGACGCTAAAAAAAAAAAATTATTTTCTCTCTCTCATGGACACTTTCACAGTCAGAACATAGTACAATAGTATTTTTTACTAATCTCTCACACAGACATGAGGCATTTAACAGCTCAATGAAACCAGTTAATCACTTTCTCAGAACGGTCAGGGCGATGTGAGGACATACTGTATTTCTCAAGTTACAGAACAAAGGGAAAACATACTGTGAAAAACTAAAGGGAAAAATGGCATGAAAGATGAGAGGCTGGAGGGAATATTTTTTGCCTGACAGATCCGATTGTTAGCATCCTCTGAAGAATTTAAATGACCGACAAAATGCTCTCCAAACACAAACAACAAATAAACAAAAAAAATGTGTTAAGAATAAAATGGTATGAGACAACATGTCCGTGCCTCTTACAGATGTAATTTTCTCCTTTGGACACATATTGAAATAAACATGCTGCATAGCATTTGAAAGGGGAACAAAAAGCATGTTGCATGGATATTATTGAAGTAAGCAAAGCCAAGAATTATACCAACAGAGGAATCAGAGCCTGATGCAATACTATATGTGCATGTGCTTGTGTGTGTTTCTGGTCCAACAAAGCAAATGGTAAAAGAAGTGTTCTATCCAAATGTAATATTAAAAAAAGCAGTTTGATGGAATTAGTTTTTATGAAAAAATGACCTATACATACATACATACACACGGACATCATATAAACGTATACAGTATATCCGGGTTGACCGATAAGTCGCATTTTCATCGCAATATGAGCATGCACGATGACAGACTGTTTGGAATGCGATGAATTAGAAAAATGCTTTCATGCAGGGATGGGTACAGAAATCTGGTATTAAACGTGCCCCCTGGCTAAAGACCGGGGCATTTATTATGGTGCTGCAGTCTCTCTGCCTGCTCTCTGTCAGGGCTGAGCTCCTCCATACACACACACAAACGTAACAAAATCAGCAGACAGCTGATCACACAGACGTCTGCGTGGAGACAGTGAACAACCACACTCGTTATTGGAAATATAAGTGCAATAAAACCATACTGTTCAACAAACATAAACAACAAACCTTTAGAGACTTGATCTGCTCTGTCTGCATTCTCTCGTCCGCCTCCGCTATGTCTTACACAAGCACAGTGCACCAGCTTGGCTTATAGCAAATTGCCATTATGCTAACATTGCCATGCATAGCATGGATAAAAACTTGAGGCAGCTTTAACCAGAAAGTTCATACTTGCCTAAACCTAATCAGGTCTCCTGAAAACACTCATGAGCCAACTTTGAAAAGTCGTAATGGTAATTTTTACAATAACAACCGAAGAACATTGTGCAGTGGGTTTTTACAATCCATTACTTCTCGAAACCATCAAAAAACACTTCCAAGTACAACCTCTAAATAAAAGGTCCCTGCTAAACCCTAATATGTGAGTGTCCATCTTTTATGTGAGTAACTTTTATGTATTAACACATTAGAGTGTACAATAGAGTTTTGAGGTCACTGGATGATGTAGAAGGAAAAGGACACACTGAGCTAGATTACATTAATGTTATCTGAATAATGCCTTTTTATTTCCTGTACCTGATTCAATAATGAATGGAGTTTTGACACACAACATTACCCGGCATCATTTAATCATGGGGCTACAGCTAATGTGGGGCACACACGCACATAGCTGAGTGACATTGTACCGGATAACTTAGATTACTTAGAAGTACATGCTGACATTACCTTAAACCCAAATTGCTATATAGTAGCAAATTATAATTATTGCTAAATAGTATGACATTTCTCTTACTTCTACCCAAAGCCCTGAATATCAACTTTGTAGATAATATGAATAATTGCCAATTCCTCATGAAATTAGACATTCATGGTCCCCATGATTCATGGTTTTGGTATTTCCATGGCCTTCCTTACATACCACCCTTACATAAACATTTCCACATACACACAACATATTGCATCATGTAATAGGAATAAATGCCATGACAGAGCAGCAAAGTTTTAAGAATCAAAAACTTTGCTATATGTTGTTTGTTTCAACCATAACGTATTCATATGGTGAGGTCTAATAAATGTTACAGCTTCTAGGAGCCACTGTCACAGCTGTAGGACTTTCGTTTTGTTGCAACAGATAAAGAGACTAGATACACACTCAATCACACATATGTGCACAGAAACAGAGTGGAAGTCATCCACAGTGACTTCTTACTACTTGTAGGCCTTCAGGCAGGGCAGTCTTCAACCACTGCAAGCACAACCAAACATGTTAACTGACCACCCACGGGTGTTCTGAGTGTTTGTGTGTGTGTGCATTTCCTGTGAATGTGTAAATTGCAGTGCTTGTGCGTGTGCGTGAGTGGGTGGGTGGGTGGATGGCCGGAGTTGACATAACATGACTCTGCAGTGTAGATTTAATGAGGGAAAGGGCAAAAAGCTGCTGGCGTTTTGTGATGCGTCACCAAACTGAAAGTCTCCCCAATGGAGCTTCGTAAAGTGAAGTTGTTGTTTACCCTATAACCACGGTGACTGCATTGACATTATCTATTCCTATTTAATCCTAAATATATACTTCCATCTCTGTATTTTTGTGATGCGCTGAAAGGCAGATTTACATATATTAATATTACATAATATTAATCCTATTTCCCCTCAATAAGCACCACTGCATCCTACAGAAGGTCTCAAGAGAGCTCGGTTTATGCTATATGTACACTGTTTTCAGTACAACAATATGTCCCCTGAATCTCTCTGTTGAGCCACGGAAAATATCATAGGATTGCTCTCTTCTGAATTTGAGTTGGTAATTCTTCTAATAATACACTTACAGGATGCACCTTATATTGTGTTTTTTGATTTAAGTTAGAGACATTTAGTAACCTTGCGAGGCTGCTGGACTCACGAGATCCCATGAGATCCTGATGCTAGATCCTGCTGGCATCAGTTATATCCGAACTGGAAAATAATGCTTCATTGAAAGAAGAGCAAAGAACGGCAATGAAAGCTTTTCACAATGGTATTTCTTTTTTGCTCTCCTGACTGATTTTGGTATGAATTTGACTACATCCTATGGCTCATTGATTTGATTGGTTGAAGTTTGGCCGTCATAGATTGCTCATCTTGTGATCTGCCAAGTATTTTTAAAAGGTGCCTGCCCTTTTTCAAAATGTTTGAAGGTTTGAGGTTAGACATTTAGTACAGTTAGTAAAAAATACATTTAGATAGTCTGTGATGTCAAACCCCTCAAAATGTGTGTACAATGTGTTTAATACGTTAGGATAAGTGAGGGTTGTTTCCTTTTATAATAATGGAAAGTAAGTAAACCACAATGAGGGTTATTATTAACTTCCCATGTCCTGTACTGTCTGATATGAAGTGGCTCTGACACCAGCGGTATTTTTTTTTTGTTTTTTTGTCATATAAAGAACTCACTCTTCAAAGTTAAAAAGTCAATGGAAATCAAATCTGTCTGTAGAGTTTGTCAGTGTGACTGAGCAGTCGTTGACTGAATCAATACCTTGAGTTTATTTAACTTGTTTTGTTAAGTTCAATGAACTTAACTTAGTTGGTTTTAGGTTTTTTAAAACCCATGAGATTACCTTGAAGTAATTATTCAACCGAAGTTCAGTTAACTTACTTAAAGACAGCAGGGGAACTTGTGTTTTTATATTGAACTGCTATTTGATCACAGTTAGGGTCTAGTTAAGGGTCTCAGCTAACAGGTCACGATGTGTTGTTTGTTTTCCTTTTTTTCGGTTTTATTTGTACATCCAAAAACGTATGGTGCCAGACGAAGGAAACACCCATCGTTTACTTAACTATAGGGCTTTTGGATTGTTATCCCTCAGGGGAACTCAGGAGGTAACGACAACATATGTGTCAGTAGATATAGTTTGCACTTAGCAAAGAGACAGACAGACATGAAAGACATAAACAGAAATATGTATATCTAAGCCTAAAAGAAAAGACCTTATCCTAAATATGACTCCCCGTGTTATTGTATTTTAAAATGATATAAAGTGGCTAATGTATAATATATAATATAATGTGCTGCATTTTAATTACAGATACTTTAGTTTCATTATTTTATCATAGAAAATAATGAAATAATAATAACAAAAAACAATCATAAATTTGTACGATTACAATTTTTAAGTTTTAAACACTGATGTTTCTATAATAGTCAACTTACTTTGTTAATTGCTATCCTTAGAGCTCGCGTGGCAAAAAAAAAATTAAAATGGAGGTAAAACCAGGAGGGCATGACCAGACCTGACATATGTGTGATACAGTTAGAGAAAGTAATATTTACCGTAGTAAGGACATTTATTGTTTTGAGTGACAAAGACAGTTGCCCGTTAACTAATTTAAAGAATGGCAACATGAAAAAAAAAAAATGCTAAAAGGTTTTGGATTTTCTAATTAGAGGTGAAAATTTTTTTTTTCTTTAACATGTTTTTGTTTTCAAGTTAGAATTCTATAAAATTATTCTCAATGAAATACTAATTTGCTACACCAGTTATTATGGGAAAACAAACATAACACATTACCAGAAACAGTGTTAGGAATATAGATTTCCAATCATAGAGGTGTGAATTATTATGTGCTGAAACAAATCCCAGCATAGAGATGCTGTCGACTGTGGGTCTACCAATACTTTGCAAATGGGCAAAACAATGATACTGCCTGGGGACTTAACTAATGCTGGAGTAAATATACACGTGTGAATGACTCATAGCTATATCAATGTGTTGCGTGCTCATTGTAGAAAATATTGTGTTCTACTTGTTCATATGACTTTTGAAAGCAGTTTTAGAAAGTGTTTCAAAATCACAATGCTATCTCTCCATTACACTGTCAGCGAAATGGTGTGTAGTACAGATAGATAGCAGGGGGGGTTTTTAACGGAAAAAGGTGTAGTGTAACATTTCCTTGGGGTTTAGTCAATTCACTGGAGGGAAGAACAGATCATATGTGTTCTATACAGAAACAATCTGCCTCTGCAATTGTAAATGACAGCTAACATTTGTAACTCTTTTATAGGAAATTGTATGGAAAGCTGCGTGCTTTGGACTGTAACAAGATCTTTTGAGAAATTGCAAGCTTATGAATTGTTGCATTGTGCTATGGTCAGGTCATATACACTCCATTAGATCACATGTTTATATGTTCAGTGCCATGGCCTCCAGTGGCAATGTTTCTTTTTTCGAAAATAAGTCCTGGATTTTTTTTTTTTTTTTTTTTTTAAGGGCGAAAAGTATAGAAAATAACATAGTGAAAACACAAGCAAAAATAAGTAATATGTAAAACTCAATTAACCAATTTTCTTTTCAAAACAAAAATGTTGCAGATTTGTGTTCTTTTCTTTCCAATGAAACACAAGGCAAATTAGAACAATCATCTGGTCCCATGATGGTTGAAATGCAACAAAATAAGTGCATGCACAGCAGAGGAGATTATGCTGAAGAAAAACATTCTCAATATGTAGAGTTGGCCTAGGTGAGGGACAGCATTTTCCACTCTCGGTTCAAAGCATTCTGTAAACACTCCACTACCAGATTCTCAAGGTATTCTTTTTACTGTTATCCACTTTGTCTCAGCTCAAGCAACAAAGATAACTTACGTCATTGCAGGAAGCTAAATGTCAAAACAGAATTTTGTGACTGAATTTTTTATTTATTTTAGGAAATACAGTAAATGTGTTTGCTGATTTGCCAACAGGTGGCTGAGAGAAGATTGGTCGCAGATGTCTGTGCACTTACTGTACATAGCTGGTAAAGTGTTTACTTTTTTAGTAAGTACATTTTTCATTTTTCTTTTCCAAGTAACAACACCATCAACCTCCTTACAAGTCTTATATGTATATGATACTTACAGCAACATTTACCATGTGGTGAAAGCTGCCCTGCATTTTTATCTGTGAAATGAAGACATTGGAGTTATACTTGTAAGTGTTAGATTTCAGTGAGTAGTCAAATGAACTACAGAATGGAAGGCACACAGGCATAGTCAGTCAATTTCCCTGATATATTTGAATCCTATTATGTTGGAGCCTTGGAGCTGTTAAACAACCATTGCCCAAAACAGGATTGTGACTTTTTCCCTTCTAAAGCTGTGGCTGTAGCAGCTCAACAATGACAGCCATGGAATTATTCTCTCTCACAAATGCCATGTGCCTTCACCCCTCAGAGGAGATTTAGCAGCCTTTCAGAAATGCTTCGACCATGACTACTGAACATCTGTTTGTACTAGATGACGAGATTGGAGTGGAAGAATGGGCGCTCCATTTTTTGATGGATGCAGTTCATTAGGTTTCTTTGGGGTTTGCGTAGCCTTAAATTTGCTCAAGGTAAACGTGTGCCAGAAGCAATACTTGTGAAATCAGAGCAACCTTGAAATTGCATCAAGCTTTCATTTTACACCAAAGTCTCTCTCAATTGTTGCTATATTGCAACATTAATATAAAATGCATATGTTGTCCTTTGCAGAGCTTAGTTTAGCTGGGTTTATGGAGTAATTCCTGAAATCCATGTTTTATTTTATTTTTTATGCAGTGCCTACAGAAAAATAATGGGACATTTACCATAGTGTCTGTATTTATTCCACAAGCAAAATAATGGGTATTTTACCATAGTGTCTGTATATATCCCAAGTGCCAAGAGAGATTATTTTAAGTGAGATTGTGTTTTGAACACAGTCCCTGAGGTTCCTGAAGTAGCTACGCAGAAAAGACCGTGTACCCTTTCGTCCAGGAAAGGTCAAGTAGTATCAGTCTTAATATCTGATATCTTCCATCAGGCCAACTTAGGCTGCCTTGAGCTATAATGACCTGAGAGACGCTTCCACCCCTTTCAAGTATAAAGTAATGGAATCTCTTACTTTGACCACTACATCAAAAGAATGTGATGCATTGCGGAGAACCGAATTATCTGAGAGGCAACCAAGCCATTTTAGATCCAAATAATTCAGCTCGCACTGGAGTACCCTAAAAGGATAATTCTTCATTTCATGTACGATACTCAGATGGCTCTTTGGCCTGAGAGCTAGTTAAGTACTCAGGGAAAATGGGACTGTGTTCGCTGCTGCACAATAAACTTTCGAGAGGCACATATACCCTTGTGATATTCAACTTTTTTTACACTGCATGCATGCTCTGCTGCTAACTTCATTTGAGTGTTTGATGTAAATAATGCTGTAATTTGTATAATTCTCCAAAAAGTTACTACACCTATTTGCTTTCTTGCCGAGAGTTAGATTAGACATTACAACTCTTAAACTTATATGATAAATATTAAGCTACAACTAGCTTGGCTTAGTTTAAAATAAATACTGGAAGCATGAGGAAACAGTTAGCCTGGCTCTCTCCAAAGCTAACAAAATCCACCTAGCAGCACCTCTAAGGCTCATTAATTATCATGATACGTTGTTTATTTAATCTTTACAAGAACCAGAGTGTATGAACGGACTTTTTCTTGGCTGGGTGCAGTGACTTCCTGGAGTTTCCCCTTGTTGCCTGGTGACCTCATGGTTATTGATGAGGCTTCAAAAAAATCACTGATCAAATTATCTTGGACAGCATTCAGAGCGTCACCACATGCAGTCAATGGCATAAACAAACACATTACAGATTTTAGCTTGATGTCATTAGGAGTGGAAAAATTGACATTATAAATTGAAGGTTGTAATATTTGCATTTCAACAATTTGGTGTAAACCAGTGTATTGTTTACATGCATTGCCCATCCTTGTTAAACTTTTTTGATAAAATTAAACTGCCAGCTCAGAACTATAGGGAGCTAATGGCGTTCCCCTTTTAGTGACAAAACAAGCAACTTAACAGCAGGCTGAAAAGCAGGGTTTCACTGCCTTCCCTGCTTGAAATTTCAAACCCGTTTTACCTCTGACCACTCGCAGCACCACGCCTATCAGTAATGTCACAAAGTCCTGGAGTACATCACTGCAGCAAGGTGAGAAGTTAAACCACTGTCAGCAGAAACAAGATTTTCATGGGGTGTGAAGTTACTCTTTAAAGTAATTTGCATCTAAGATAAATTCCCATGATCAATAATGCATTCATTCCATTCATGTAACTGTTGTTGTTTTACAGTGCATTGGGTCTTGATAAAATGTATTTTTTTTATAGCACATAAAGGACACAACAGTACATTTAAAGCATGGAATAGCAACACAAGATATTGTTTTAAAGGAAACCTCCAGATGTGTTTGACACTGGTTTCAAGAAGGCAGTGTATTTATACAGTATATTTCCCTGAGCCGAACAATGCTGTATCTCAGCAAAATCCATCCACTTTGGAAAGCGTGCATTTCCTATTTATAATTCACTTGTTTATTTTCTGTTGAACCTGAAACAATACTCTGGCATGCATAGCTCTACACCTTTTCAGTCCAGGGGGAAATCAAAGAGAGGGAATGTCATTCTAACAGTGCAATTATGGTTCTATGCTTGCAATAAATCGAGAGAATACAACAGATGAGGTGGTGAGAGATTCTAAAACAACACGAGGGATAGTAAGAAATGGATATGGGAATGAGAGTGTGAAGGTACACATGGGGTGAGGGGAATAGGTGAGATGACCTGCAGTGGAAGGGCATGGATGAAGGTAGGGAAGATAGCGGGAGAAGTGAAAGCATGGAGGAATGAGAGAGAAGCAGAGCTTAGTGAGACACTTTGCAGGTAATATCAGGATAGCAACTGCAATACGCTCAGGAGATGCAGGTTCATTTTCCATTATCTGTTCTCTCGCTGCCACAAAGGGAACCGCTCCCATGGATTTTCAATTCTCAACAATCCTTATATATAGTATATACACAATATATTGTGCTTTCTGTCGACACTGCTGCAAAGCTATCCCATCTCAAAGTGGAATTCAGAAATTGGCAATTGGGTGCTTTTTGTAACTGAAGTATCAACAATGCTTCCCATAACAAAAACAGGTTCTCTGTTTCAGCCCAGTCACAGAAATATGTCTTGTTTTAGAAATTGAAACCTGTTTAATAATTTAAAGCAGAGCTGAGATCAGTTCCTATTCATGAATCATTTCAGACAGTGGTTTTACAATAAATGAGTAGTCAAATGGTACATTAAAAAATATTTATTCCTGATCTAATTAGAAGTTTTGTTAACATATTATTATGAAACTTATATGCAAACTTCCTGGAAGCTTAAAGACACCCCGTGGCATTTTCTTTTAAATAGAAGTGCACTTTCCTTCCTCATAAAACATTTGAAGAAGTTTACTAACTAGTCCTTATCTTCTCGAGGTGGTGTCCAGCAAACGATGTGGGCTTCATTGATAACTGGAAGCCTTTTGGGGAAAACCTGGTCTGATTAGGAGAGACGGCATCCATCCCACTTTGGATGGAGCGGCTCTCTATCTAGAAATATGGCGAAGTTTATCTCTAAAACCTGACAGTCCAGAGTTGGGACCAGGAAGCAGAGCTGCTGTCTTACACACTTCTCTGCGCTTTCTTTAGAACAGTCACCCACCCAAAACCTCATAGAGACTGTGTCTGTCCCCGACCACCTAAACTATTTAAAGAAATAAAAACAAGAGGAGTTCAACATAAAAATCTAATAAAAATTAAAACCAACTCCTCAGTAGCACAAAATAAGAGAATGAAATGTGGGCTGTTAAATATCAGGTCTCTGTCCTCTAAAGCTGTTTTGGTGAATGAATTAATATCAGATTATGATATTGATTTACTTTGTCTTACTGAGACCTGGTTGTCCCACGAGGAGTATGTTAGCCTAAATGAATCCACCCCCCAGTCATATTAATACTCACATTCCCGAGGCACAGGCCGAGGAGGTGGAGTAGCAGCTATATATGATTCGAGCGTTTTAATGGACCCTAAACCTAAACTAAATTATAATTAATTTGAAAGCCTTGTTCTTAGTCTTTCTCACCCAAACTGGAAAACACTGCAGCCAGTTCTATTTGTTATAGTGTACCGCGCTCCTGGACCGTACTCTGATTTTATATCTGAATTTTCAGAGTTTCTATCAAGCTTAGTCCTTAAATCAGATAAAGTAATTATTGTAGGTGATTTTAATATTCATGTGGATGTTGACAATGACAGCCTTAGTAATGCATTTATATCATTAATAGACTCAATTGGCTTCTGTCAGAGTGTAAATAAACCAACTCATTGTTTTAATCACACTCTTGACCTTGTTTTATCCTATGGCATTGATATTGAACATTTAATAGTCTTCCCACATAATCCTTTCCTATCTGACCATTATTTAGTAACTTTTGAATTCATACTATTAGATTATAAGCCATTAGGCAAAACTTCCTACAGCAGATGTCTATCTGAGAGTGCTGTAGCTAAATTTAAGGAGGAGATTCCTTCAGTGTTTAATTCAATGCCATGTCTGAATTTAACAGAGTCCTATAACAACTTTAGTCCCTCTGAAATTGATAATCTTGTCGATAGTGCTACAGGCTCACTACGATCAACATTAGACTCTATCGCTCCTATAAAAGGAAATTATTAAAACATAGGAGACTAGCACCTTGGTATAACCACCAAACCCGCCAGTTAAAGCAAATAGCTAGGAAATCTGAAAGGAAATGGCGCTCTTCCAAATTATCAGAATATCGCTCAAATTGGCAAGATGATCTTAAGATTTATAGAAAGGCCCTCCGTAATGCCAGAGGAGCCTATTACTCAGCACTAATAGAAGAAAATAAGAACAACCCTAGGTTCCTCTTCAGCACTGTAGCCAGGCTGACAGAGAGTCACAGCTCTATCGAGCCACATATCCCCATAAACTTAAGTAGCAATGACTTCATGAGCTTCTTCTATAATAAAATTATTACTATTAGAGAAAAATTAATCACCAACTGCCATCAACAGTTATCAGTGGCTCTCCAAGTTCAGGGACTTCTGTCAATGTAAACTTAGATGTATATTTAGACTGTTTTTCTGCTATCGATCTTCATCAGTTAACTTCAATCATTTCTTCATCGAAGCCATCAACCTGTCTGTTAGACCCGATCCCAACTAGGCTGCTTAAAGAAGTTGTTCCCTTAATTGGCACTTCTTTACTGGATATGATTAATCTTTCTTTATTATCAGGATATGTACCACAGTCCTTTAAAGTAGCTGTAATTAAACCCCTTCTTAAAAAGTCCACTCTTGACCCAGGGGTTTTAGCCAACTATAGACCGATTTCTAACCTCCCGTTCCTCTCTAAGATTCTGGAGAAAGTAGTCGCCAAAGAGTTGTGTGACTTTCTACATAACAATAGTTTATTTGAGGATTTTCGTTCAGGATTTAGAGCTCATCATAGCACAGAGACAGCTCTGGTTAAAGTTAATAATGACCTTCTGACTGCTTCTGACAATGGACTTGTCTCTGTACTTGTATTATTAGATCTTAGTGCTGCATTTGACACCATTGACCATGATATTCTTTTACAGAGACTTGAGCATTAAATTGGCATTAAAGGAACTGCCCTAACCTGGTTTAAGTCATACTTATCAGATCGTACTCAGTTTGTACATGTTAACGATGAATCCTCCATAAATACTAAAGTTAGTCATGGAGTTCCACAAGGTTCTGTACTTGGACCAATACTATTTACTTTATATATGCTCCCTTTAGGCAACATTATTAGGAATCACTCCATTAACTTTCACTGTTATGCAGATGATACGCAGTTATATCTATCAATCAAACCCAATGAAATTAATCAATTATCTAAATTACAAACATGTCTTAAGGACATAAAATCCTGGATGACCTGCAATTTTCTGATGTTAAACTCAGAAAAAAACGAAATTCTTGTTCTTGGCCCCAAAAACCTTAGAGACTCATTGTCTAAAGATATAGTCACTCTAGATGGCATTAACTTGGCCTCTAGCACCACTGTCAGGAATCTTGGAGTTATCTTTGATCAGGATTTGTCATTTAACTCCCACATAAAGCAGACCTCTAGGACTGCCTTCTTTCATTTACGTAATATTAGAAAAATTAGACACATACTATCACAGACAGATGCAGAAAAACTAATCCATGCATTTGTTACTTCAAGGCTGGATTACTGCAACTCTTTATTATCAGGTTGCCCCAATAAGTCCATTAAAACGCTCCAATTAATTCAGAACGCTGCAGCACGAGTACTGACAGGAACTAGAAAAAGAGATCACATCTCTCCTGTACTAGCTACTCTGCATTGGCTCCCTATAAAATGTAGAATTGAATTTAAAATCCTCCTCCTCACCTATAAAGCTCTTCATGGTCAGGCCCCTTCATATCTTAAAGAGCTCATAGTACCCTATTACCCCACTAGAACACTACGTTCTCTGAATGCTGGGCTACTTGTGGTTCCTATAGTCTCTAAAAGTAGAACAGGAGCCAGAGCCTTCAGTTACCAAGCTCCTCTCCTGTGGAACCAGCTTCCAGTTGTGGTTCGGGAGGCAGACACCCTCACCACATTCAAGAGTAGGCTTAAGACATTCCTCTTTGATAAAGCTTATAGTTAGGGCTGGATCAGGTGAGTCCTGAACCATCCCTTAGTTATGCTGCTATAGGCCTAGACTATCGGGGGATTTCCCATGGTGCACTGAGCTACTCTCTTCCTCTCTCTTTCTGCACTCATTCATGTCCCTTTAATGCATGTTACTAACTCCACTTCTTCCCCGGAGTTCTTGTGCTTTCCGTCTCGCAGGTTCTCATGGATCCTGGTGGAGCCTCCTGCCATGGTCCTGCTTGACTGCCATTGCCAATACTGTTGTTGCTGTGCACCTGTCTGTCTGTCTGTCGCTCTCTCTCTCTCTTTCTCTCTCTCACCCCAACTGGTCGAGACAGACGACCACCCACCTGGAGCCGGAGGATCTGTCCTAGGTTTCTGCCTTTTAACAGGCAGTTTTTCCTTGCCCTTGTTGCCAAGTGCTTGCTCATGGTGGTACTGTTGGGTCTCTGTAATTAATGTTAAAGAGTTTGGTCTAGACCTGCTCTATTTGAAAAGTGTCCTGAGATAACTTCTGTTATGAATTGGCGCTATACAAATAAAATTGAATTGAATTGAATTGCCTTCTGCTGGAACACAAGGGACCACAACTTTTCTGATCCCTTGACTTTTCCTCTTTTGTCACGTGTTCATGGCCAAATACTTGCAAAACTAATTACATCAGTCTCAGCTGCACATTTTGTTTCCTAATCATCAAATGTTACCCTTTGTCCCGGTTCTCCCCTACCAGTACATATGTTCACCAGCAGTACAGATATAAACTCTAAATGCTTCCCCCGACTGGTGGAAGGTGAGTTTGTCTCGCTGCTCGAGCACAGGTTGGTTGATTTTCAAACGTGGAGGAGGTAAGGACAGGGTGAAACACAGTGTTTTATTTAGATAAAGTAGTATGAAGTATTTGTGTGCGCAGTTTAAAATGACACCTATAATTACTGTCAAGAAAATGATACCACATTCAAGAAAACTGGTACCCTGAATTCCATGCCACTGTTACAGAAGTGCTCATTAAGAATCAGACGACATTCTTAGTACACAGTGTTCAAGTCTACAATACCTTCGCCAGGCATATTTTGATTAAATAGGATACAAAATTTCAGAAGGGATACTTCTAGCAGGCTTTCACTCGAACTGTATATGGCTGCCAGAATCTCTTAAAGCTTTAACTCCATTTGAGCGGGAAGAATTGCATTCATTTCCATTTTTTCGCATCAAAACAATGACATTTCTTGCCAAATTCATTTCTTTGGCAAACAATGTCAAATTCACTGCAGGAGCTGCCAGTCTTCTCAGTGTTGATCTTGCGTGTTATAGTAATTACGCTTTTATACAAGTCTTAAAATAAGGGTGGTAGGCTCTTGAATTATTGATGCAAAAATGCTTCTCATGACAGATTTGATATCTGATCCTCACTTCCTTAAGTGCTTCCTTTTTGTGTAAAGGCACCTGTGGGTCAGCAGGTAGTACACACTTTTTTTTTCTCCTCATATTGATTTGAGATTGAATTCTCAGTGTTTGCAAGCTAATTAACCATAACTGCAACAATTACAGTAAGCCCCGAGCAGCAGGGCTATTGAGCTGCTGGTACGGTAACAGGCCTGTGTAAATGTAATCCAATATTTGTTGTGTGAATATTAAACCACATGCAGGTCACAATGGGCCTGGGTGCTGCTGCAAATAATCCAAATCCAGGTTTATGCATGTGTATATTGAATAGACTCTCATACATCCACTGACATATAGGTTAAAACACACATTATCACACACACAAAAACATAAATTGGATCTGCTGCACTCTCTCTTTCTCTGCCTCTGCCTAGCTCTCTCTCACACACACACACACACACACACACAAAATCAACACACACAGCTTAGCTGAGCTAGGATATAAGGCAGCTTGTTGCTAAGGTAATAACATAACCAGGCCATGTGGCGCTGCTTTCTAGAGCAAGGAGAAATATTACTGACACATACAGTGTGTGTGCGCGTGTGTGTGTGTGTGTGTGTGTGTGTGTGTGTGTGTGTGTTGCGTGGGGAACAGGAGAGGGCACATCCTCATGAGTGACTGTTATCGTGTTGTGTTGTCCATTCGACTCTTAAGGACGGGTGTGTTTGCCTGTGTGTGCCTGTATGATATTGAACACTCTCCATGCAAATCCCTGAGAAAAGGCCAAGCATTTCCTGAGTGGCTTGCTAGCAGTAAAATGCTGGATTTCATTTACTGAGCTGTCAACATGTCACTCATAGCAGCAGGATTTCTTGGACTTAACTCAGTGGCGGGTCACTTAATCAGTCACTCACTCACTTAGCAGGAAGCATGCATTTTGTTTTCAACAACGCTGCTTTTCAGATGCCACCATGGATTTTCCAAAAGCCGCTAAAAACTAAGCCATTGTTTTGCCAATTGATTTTTTTTTTCTCCCACACTTTAAAATTTTAAGTGGGTTTGTAATGAGTCTGAGGATTACAGAACTTACTCAGCACATTGAAAGCTATGTAAACTTCCCATTCAAGTGAGAAAATGGGAAAAATCTGAGTTACAAGCCTTCCATGCATCATCATTAATGTATTCATACACAGTGGCTCTGAGCCAACTGTTACAACTACCACACAGTCAACTGCAAAAGGCAGCACAGCTTTGTTAATAATCTCAGAGCACTTGGCAATGCAGTTTGAAACAGCATGGCTTTGCGATAATCTTTAAGAGGCACTTGAGTCCAACTTGTCAACAGAACAAAACAGTGCAGTGCAGCGTGGGACTTAATATTAAAACATGGTACAGTGTCATGCTAAATGCTACTCTCTTTACCCCCTCTAGTGAAGGGCAGTGCTGAAGTCTACACTAGAACCCAAAAACAAGTAATAGGGATCGGGTTCAGTCGCGTCCTGCAACTTTTAATTGCTAAGCACTTACAAAGTGTCTGTGACTATTTTCACTAACATCAGATTGCCCTCATCCTGAAACAATAATATGCCATGCATCAATGCCTTCTCAATCTATGGCTGCCCCAGAATGGACTCATTGAGCATATAATCAGCTGCCATCTGTATGGGTAACACATTGTGTTGTGATGTGCTTAAAGGTAAAGTTTAACTTCATGGTTAAAATAAACCAACTTTGATTGCTGGTAGCAAACTGGACAACATAGAAAACATATCTATACAAAGGTGTGTTCAGACATAAAGTGAAGGTAGTGCTCTTGGTCCTCTAGGTACAGGTTCTCAGCTGGTTCTAGTGACAAAGGCTAGAAAACTATAGTCTTCAGCTGTGTGTTGTTTGTTTCCCAGATATTTCTTTTAACATTTACAGCTCCTTTAGGATGTGCAAAATGAGCAGTTAAATTAATTAGTAAAAAAATCTAAGCTTATTTTTTGGGGAAAAACACTTAAAAGTGTGTGCTCTTCATTGCTATAAGCTATGCAACTTTGAAGGCGTCATGTACATACAAAATAAATGTGATTTGCAGCTGCAGACTGCCAAACAGGTGCAATCAGAGCCTGCTGTGCCTCACCAAGTAATATGCAGTGTTAACAATTTATATAAATGGGTTTATACCTATAGTTGATTTTCTGTGGTCTAACATCTGAATATATAAGGGGATATGCTATGTGTCAATGATCATTTTCAGTCGTTTCAGTTTCATGTAGCCTGACCTTGCAGCCGCGCATCCGGTTGGTATTTGGTACAACCTGTGTGCCAGAAGGGTAGTGCTAGTTGTTTAAGTGTTTACTCATGACTCCAGCGCATGCAGGCACATGCACAGTTAAGTTGTGGCTCATTTGGAAGGTTGAGTAACCACCTATATCATAACAAGTTTACATATGTCAATCAACTGTAACTGAGCACACAATCTAATGTTAGACTGACTTCATGAACTGTTTCAACATGTTGAGAATAAAATGCAGCAGTCATCAAAACATCTCACTAAGCAATATTATGCAATGCAATAGATGTAGTAAGCTGTATTGTGGTACTGAGCAATATAGGCAAATTAAGTAGTTTGTGTTTTTAATCCTTTCATTTACTTACTTGTGCCAGCAAAATGAAGTCACATTCACATCTATTCTGAGGAAAATGTGCCATGCTGGCAGAACTCAAGCTCATCGAGTAGGCCAGGCTATGCAAGCGTATGTTACAGGCCTCAAGCATGAGCTACCCGTAAGCAGGTATTGTGTCCTGTTTTGTACAGGAAACGTTACTTGTGATCGCTCAGCAGGCTGTTCTCTGTTTTTTATTTAACAGAATCTTTCGTTTTCACTTCATTTAAACCAACTTTGTGTTTTGTTCACAACAATCTTCTTTGTAACACATTTCAGAATTTACATGACATCAAGCTTTAAGGTTCATATACTAACCCACTGGACTGACATTTTACAAAACAAAATTCCAATAAACGAAACAAATCAAACCCCATTTACCATTGTTCACCAACAGTGACTCTATTTAGGTCCAAAACCACATTACAGACATTAACACTTTAAGCCCAAGCGTCACATTTTACTAAATTCCTAAACACAAAGTATACATAACAATCACAACAATCATTACAAAAATACCTTTGCCCTTTTTAACTTTACCAAAATATTTTATCTATATATATTCAGTAATATCCTGGTAACATGACTTGGATGAACGACTTAACAACTTTACATAACAGTACTTCACAAAGCTTTGGCAAACAAATACAAGGAGCAGGGACCATAAATAAGATAAGTATAGAGAGTAAGGACGCCATGTTTTTTACATTTCTTCATCGGAGCTTGCAAGACTTCATTGCAGGAAGGAAGCAAACTACTGTTTTCCAGATCAAGCATTGTCAAAACAACATAATGAAGGTTTTAAAAGTTATAAATCGTTGTGACAAGATATGACACACTACTAACCTGTTTTGTGCAGGAAAAGCAGAGACAACAGATGTTACTTGTGACTGCTCAGCAGGCGTTTCTCTGTTCGAGGAGCGGAAACCTCACACAGCCCTACTAGCGCTCACCAAGGTGGACACTCCCTCTTGTGGCAAAACTGGGAAATTGCACTTTCAAAATTACTACTCCAATATCTTGTAACAATTAATTAACATTTAACCTTTTTCACTGTCTAATACACAAAACATTTTAACAATTGTGACTATACATTTGTAGGCGTCACACGTAAGCAAGCAAGCTCTAATTTCCTGCAGGCATCGTGAATGCAGCACAAGCAGCCTGACTTTGAGGTTTCTTTGCAAATGCCTCACAAACATTAGCTAGCTATAGACTGGAGGAAAAAACATTTTAATGAACTGTCCCGCTCATTATTAATTATTTATTGGCGCTCCTGCATGAAATAAACTTAAGTGATGATTGGATCTTCCAGCGTTTAGAACATGTACCTACATTTCAACAGGATAATTCAAACTGTTTGTTTCCTCATTTGCAGAAAAAAGCACCAAAGCATCTTTACAGTACTCTTCAGCAGCGCTACAAATATGCTGTGTGGCCATCACTGCCTGCAAACACAACGATGTATAGGTTTAGACAGCTGATCGCACAAGATATAGTGCATGTGTTGTTAGCAACCTAGTACTTAAGAGTGGAGCCAACAGTGACCCTCCACTCTTCCCTCCTCTGTCTTACTACTTGACTCATGAGAAGAATATTTCCTTGAGCAGGTGGCTTCCTGGTTGCTGCTTCTCATTGCCATCACAGCCCGCTGTATCGCACAACAGCTTTTTCATGTGAAGATCTGAGGGCATTTCATACAGTGCATTATTTGTCACATCAGTTTGCTAACAAAGATATTTGCTTGACCAAGTGTGCAAAGCTCCGTATGGTATTTTGAGGAGACGTCACATAATTTTTTGTCAAGCCAGCCCAGCTCTTTTTTGTGTTATGCAAAGGTTTTAATAGTAATTTAACACCAACCAACCAACACCAATTTATTTTCCTGTGTCATTCCCAACAAAACACATTGCACATAGGCTTGGAGGACAAATCCCTTTTCAGCAAACTATTTCAGCAAACTCCTTATATACCTAGGCCTATGTGAACCCCAAAAAGCACAGTAAAACTCCAAATTTCTAAGCAAGTTGGCCTTTATTTGTTGGATAAAAATAAATCAAAATGATGACAAAACAGAAAATAAAAGCCCACCTCCCATGCAATGAAAGAAATGTATGCTCAATGAAAGCATATTGTAGGGGAGGCCTCAACATGGATTTTATTCAGCGGCACCTCTTTATTTCTGTCCCTCTTAATCTCCATCCCGAGAGGCCTGTTCCAAAACCAGATAAGACAGGGAGGGAGGCAACAACCTCGGCTTACATTGTATCAAGACAGAGGGGGGCAACTAATCGCCGTTTTGACACAAAAACCACACATATATAAAAAAATTGGGGCTAAAACTCCCTGGTAATAAAACAACTTGTACCTGAGTCATGCATGTCAACACTCGTCTTTCCTTGCTCCGCCACAAAGGCAGGCATAAGCAATTGTGTAAAATCAATACAATTAGTCTGTGTCTAACTGCTAAAGAGTACAAAAGACATGCTGTACTCTCGAGCAGTAAGGCTGTCTTGAACATGGGTTTAGACTGAATTGATTTAAATTAGAACTGCAGTGTCAGTGAAGTAAGACAGCTCAACACCTGACAAATGTAACATAACAAGGTCTCATACTTTGGTGGGCTTGTTTTGTACAAACAGAGACATTTAGAATAGTGTTGTGGAAAAACTATATGTCTGTTGATTCTATATGATATGAGAGGAAGTGGCTGTCATATAGTCTACCTAGGAATTACAAGACAGTGAATAAAGGGAGCTGACAATAAGTCAAATAAAGAGATAGCAGCAAGAGGAGGAATGAGCTGCTCCACTGAAGATGTTTAGACTACAATGATCTGTCAAGAGCACTTGCTTACTTACACTTCAAACTAATTTCCTCATACTTTTCCGTCTTCTTTCTTCCCTTCGTCTGTCTCTTCTGTCAGAGCGAATCTCTTGTTTATTGTTTTCTTCTTCATGCACCTCTGGCACTTCATATTCCAGCTCACACCACAAATTCACAACATAGACAAGTTAAGCAGCCAGTGACTGTGGAGGCAGCATTCATTTTAATCACAGCCTGAGAAAAAACTTTCAAAAAGGATAACTTTGTTTCAGGCACTTTTAAAGTATCAGTCTTAGATTACTGTTTGGATGAGTTTGTTGCCTTCAACCTGTATTTTTTTTAATGACCAACAGGGGGCAGCTCCATTGGTGGCAAAAAGACCTGTGCTTGTCCATTGAAAATGACCTTACTTCTCACTTGATTTATTAGCTCAGTAAACAGTTTCCTAATGAGTTTATGTTCTCAATTCCTAGTTTGAAGTCTACTTTCCTAAAGCATGATGTGCATTTTGTAAATGATGGTCTCATTTAGAGCAAAATAGATGATAAAGCAGGGTTGGTTTATGGCCTGGCCTGTACTTGACAAGTTATTCTTTGTGAGTTTGTCAAGCCCAACACACAAAACTAGGCTGTGCAGATCAAAATGAATGAAGGTTTTGTTATTGCATTGCCTATTTCTCACCTAAAATCTTTTCAGAAACATATTTTAGTCTACTGTTTATCTGCAATACAGGAAAGTGTCTGACCAACAGAGCTGCCACTTTTTTCTGCTCCAGACAAGTTGAAATCAAGTGCGGAAGTAGAAGAATTTAATGCCAACCTCAAGGCTTCAGAATGGTACACCACAAACCGATGGGTGACGTCACAGTACACACTTGCCTTGTAGTGAAAATATCTCTAGTACCACCTATTTTGTTAATACTAAATTGAGCTAACAGAGGTCTAAGTCTGGCTTGAATGGCTGTGTGTTCATCCCAGACTACTGATACAGAACATAACATGACACTGTACCGAGTTCTCCTAACTGGATTTTACTTTCAGCCCAAGATTCCCCATTTATACTGCAACCAACTGCCAGTGTCAGCCATATACAGGGCAGAAGCGGCTCACATTCTGGGGCCAGAATATGTTGTAGTTGCATATGTCATCACTCAACCACAATTAGCTCAACTCAGCTGGCTAACATGATAGCATACTTTTATCGGACAGGAGGGGTGGAGGACAGCAGTCGGCTGGCAGACTTACACTGGAACAGATTTCTATTAATGTTGTCGCAATTCTTACCATACACCAATGGAGGTCAATAAAGGTCACAGATTAATTAATACTCCTTTAAGTCCTGCCTATCACTGCAGTGTCCTTGGTGCTACAGTCAGTATGCAGCAGCTCTAATCAGACAGACAGCAGCTCAGTGATGCTGTTGCTAGAGGTCAGAACACTGTTAATCTCTGTCTTACTCGGTTTCCTTCCCTCTCTCCCTTCCCCTCCCTGCTCTTCATCCCCTTCATGTCTTTATTTCCCTCCTCCCCTTTCATTCACGCTACTCTTATTCCTTCCCGCCTTCATTTCTTATCCCTTTTCCTCTCAATATTCCCCAATTCTTCCTCTGCCTCAATTACACCTCTGCTTATTCTCCTCTCTTGGTAATAGCTGGATCTGTGGAAGATGAGAAGTGTACAAGTTAAGATCACTAGTTTATGACTACTACTGAAGATTGTTTTAACATTACAAACTATGAACAGCAAGAGTCGACATGTTTCCTTAAGATTTATTTCATTTATTTATTTATTTTTTACAATAAATCTCATAACGTTTGAATGAAATATAAATCCATAATGATGTCTGGAGATGGCAACAGAGACAGCCTGACACACCTTCGTTATGTTTCCTTCTACTCTTTGTGGTCACATATACCATGTTTTAATCCAGCCAAATTCATAATATGATTGTTTTCATTTACATATGTTTCTGTTTCTGGTGTCAGACAACAGAGTGATTAAGAAATGGATATAAATAGATTCGGCCTATATATTGACCACCAGCCATTGCAAGCTGCTGGTCATTGATTGAAATTTATCTTTTATGACACCGTCTGACAAAGTCAACATAAATACAGATTAATGACAGCAGCTGTGTGATATTAGGGTTGAGTGAGTACTCGGCTGAAACAACTCTTGTGGTCAAAAAGCTGTTGCCCTGATTAGTTGTTCCGAATAGTTTTCTTAATCTTCTGATCGACTATATCAATTTCAGGATTAAATTAACAATTTCTGGTTAATCCCCCCCATTTACGGATTAAATACCACCCATGTCCGGTTTAAGATCCACCCATTCCGAGTACAAATGCAAATAAAGATAAGATAAACAGATACAGATACAGACAATGGTGTACCCGCTCATCTCTGTGATATAGCAACAAATAAAATGAGTGCCGCAACCAAACCACTGTGGAAAACAGTGGACAGTATTTGTAATCAGGCAAGGGACAAATCACTGTCAGATCACATCATCATATATTCCATTTTCTTCCTCTTTTTTGCATTTACCTCAAATTACTTTTATCCAAATAAAATTATAAACAAAAACTGCAAATAAAAATGCCCTATCTCTTTACTCATCCACCTCCCACCTCCAGTTTCCTCTATCACCTTCCTCAACCATCCATCACACTGAACATCCTGCACTCCTCCCTGCTGATCCACTAACTCTTTTAAAGTGGCTGTCATATTGTTCCACACGTGTCACTCTGAGGCCTCTCACCTCCTTCCCTCACCCTCCCTTCCGCCACTCTCCCTCCGTGCTCTCTGCCTTCCTCCTGCGAACGTCAATGGAACATCACTGTCACGCTGCGCTGTGATGCATCTACCCGTTCGGAAGAACACACTCTCTCCGCTTTTGGTGTTCCTCCATACTGAGCTTACTCCTCCTCTTCCCTCAGTCTTGTTAGTCAGATATTGGAGGGTTTGGAGTCTCCTCTCAGGGGGGACGAAGGACCAATTAAATATTTATGGATCAACATCCATTCAAATGTTTGGCAATGGAGAAAGCCTGTGACCGGAAAACTGACATGACTTGTTTGTGCACAACATGCAGCAGGGGAGGTGCAGAGCTTGTCCTCAGCATGTGTCAGTGTGTGTGTGTGTGTGTGTGTGTGTGTGTGTGTGTGTGTGTGTGTGTGTGTGTGTGTGTGTGTGTGTGTTTGCAGCGGCTGTGTTGGCAGATGATGTTATTGTGGTGGTCATATTTTTAGGCTTTGGGCTTTTCTTCTAGAATCATATTCACATTATCTTATTGACCAAACAAGGGGCATTGTGGTTGCAGCCAGTGTACAAACAAAAATTTAAATGGGGGTAAAATCAGTCCAAAGCAGAATGGTCTTATATGCAGCAGTGTTATATGGATTTATAATGTAAGTGTAATTCAAGGGAAGGTGAGACAAAAGTGATCTTAAACCTTTCATTGACACCTCTGAAACAAGGTTCAGAAACTGTCCATTAACTGAGTCTGACCCATGCAGATAACCCAGCCTGAGCAGCCTCAAGAACTTGCTGCAGATTATTTGCATGCATTTGCATTCTGAGGCTGCACGACCCTGTCACATGCTGACCACTTTGCACAGAGGAAGAAGTGGCCGGCTTAATCCCAGAGTACAGTGCTTGCCAAATGGATAAAAGTGAAAACCAACTCCACCAGTGCTACACATTCTTGAGGCTACGTGGACTACCTGATAACCTGAACAGCCATTATACAGCAAGATAGTTCTTGTCTTGCAAATTAAGATTCTCCTACCACATTGCAATAAAATAAACGATCATTTTTGAATATCTATATTTCTTTGAAAGTTGTAGGAGTGGTTTAATGGAGGACACAGAGTCAGCCAGCCTGATATACCTAGGTGAGGCTCAACAGCAAGACACAATCCCATTTGTCTTCACTGGTGTAAATGTGACATAAGATTACCCTTTTCAAGGTTACATCTGGAGAAATACTTCTTTTTAGTTTGGCAGAATTGGATTGCTGTCCATGTGTATAGTTTTTTTAAAGCAGCCACCACAAAAAAAAGTGTTGCCATCCAGTGCTGTAGTACTTAAGTCTGGTATCAGACTTGAGACATTTTTTTCTATTGTATATTGTATATTTAGACTCAGACTTGGAATCAAAGTGTCTTTGGACTAGTTCTGGTCTTCGACTGGATAAGAGGATTCAGACTTTGGCCTGAAATGATGTAGAACCTTTGGCCATTTTCCCTTGATAGGTTACAGTAGGCTATAGTGATATAACTCCTTTCATGATTTGGTGCTGTATGAATGAATTCAAGAACTGAATTGAAAAGTAACTTGATTGTATTTCTTTATATATTTAATGTCTTACTATGTATAGGCACTTGAAACTGTCCTTCCAACAAAAAATGACAGTATCAGTTGTTCCTGCAAATGCTTCTTGTCCCTCAGAAGCAAAAGAGGAAAAGGTTTGATGTTTTGATACAGCCACTGTGTCCACAGAGGGAGTAGGTTGGAGGAGGTCGGGGATGAGTTGATAAAACTTTGGAACAGGAGATCGCTTTCAATTTCCCATTTCCGATCTGCAATTGATTTGTTTTAACCAAGACCACAACCATTTCCAAACCGTAGTCAAGTAGGTGTTATAACCAAAACCATGATCTTTCCCTTAACCTAACCAAGGTATTTGTGTCCCTAAACCTAACCAGACACACAGAATCATGTTTCAGCAGTGATGTGTAACAGTTTTGGAGAACACAAATTATTATGTTACTATGTTTAGCAGTGCTTTTTTACTCTTTAATCAGCTGATAAATGCAGAAAATAACATCAAATCATATCCGCCTTTTTCCCCAACAAGGCGATGTGTCCTCAGTTCTAAGGTACGATAAGCAATTGTTTGCAGAGCATTGATATTTGTTCTGATATTTGATTTCTATTCTCATTTATTTTGATCTGTTGAATAAAGCTTTGTTGGAAGAAACTGTCCCTTTTTGGGACTTTTTAATGGCTTTATTAGCTAGGTTGACAATAGAAAGATGACAGGAGATGAAACAAAAGACAAAGATGAAACAAAGGTCTCCAGCTGGACTATAACTCATTGTAGGAGGTCATGGTTGTCGCCTTAACCCTTGGTCACTGGGCTGTCTTGGAAGCCTATGCTAGTATAGGCTACTCCACAGGATCCTAACAATGAGACACAGAGCTGCACACACTATCAGAAACCTAAATCCAAGCAGTCAAAAGAATCTAGTGGGACAGGAGAATAGTCTTTAACCCAATGCTTAATGCCTCTTCTCAGCTCAGTGTGCTCTCATAAACTGGTTGGAGGCATACTGTGTTGTGATCAGAGGGTCTCTGTGGGGACCCCATAACAGATGCAGGCCCCCATGATGGACTGCAGTAAAGCTAAAGCATTTTGCTATAGGGTTTGCAACAGGTGGCCTAGTGATGCTCATTTAGTTACTGTGGTTTAAACTACCACTATGATGGCAGAGACAGATCTTGTTTCACCTTTCAATTGTAGATGTGGTGAAAGGTTACATTATCGAGGCAGGCAGAGTCAGCTTTTATGGCGCAAAATGTCAATCCACTGTTGTGGATTGAAGTTCCAAAGCCACTCACATCCAGACTAAATCCACATCCATGTAGAGGCAGGTGTGACTGATTGGCACACATCAGGAAGCGTTACACTTACACAGATGGCTGACATTTATTTTTAACTGTCCAATACTCCTTAGGGACGACATTAGCCAGAACCATCAAAGGTAGGGGAATGGTAGTTAAATGCAATTACTCTGCTGTTGTTTTCTTCCACACTAACTAATGCTCCCTCCCGTTCTTACTCAAAAGGATCCCAGCATCCTGATGTCGGCTTCATGAATACTCCACATCAATGCTTTTCAAACGTGTCGCATCAAGGCCTGAGAGTCTGCTGGTTTCCATTCCAGCCAAGCACTACAGCAGCTGGTTCCACTGATTAACATAACCCGAACAAAAGCAGAGGAGATAAAATGTGAAATGAGCTGCTACAGTGTTTGAGTGGAGTCAAAATCCGCAGATTCTTCGGCCTTGATGGCTCATGACTGAGACTGCTGTTTAAAATGTAACCATCTCACAGTAACTTCTTTACAGGAAGGATATATTCAGGGCTGTAAAGATGCCACACAGTGACTCTCTTTCTGTTTGTTGGGGAAATATTGAATATTTAAATGTATATTGGCACAAAATATTGCAGTAATAATGCATTTAATCCATTATATTCATGGTACTGGATGTTAACAATATCAACTTTGTACCTTTCATACCTGTCATAACTAATACATATCTAGCTGGGGTATTGAAGATGAGAGTAGATTATATGGTGCATTGGGATAAGGGAACTGTTCAACAAAAGGACCAAATAAAAGGTAGCTGTAATAAGCAGTTTCTACAGTCTTTCAGTTATTATGTTGTTGATTATAAATGACAAAACTTTATAATGTTGTACATACATGATTGTGGGGCTAATTTTGGGTGCAAATTAGTTGGCAACAGGAAGTTGGTATTGAATGGTTGGGCATATTCTTACTCTCTTTTATTCATTTTTTTTTTTGATTGGATATGTCGTAAGTGTGGGGGTTCAATATTGACCTTGTGTCCATAAAAATATGGTATAACATTCTGAACTAAAGGTTCACTTACAACCTTTTTGAGGAGCTTTTCACCATCCACTGACTCCAGGTCAGTGAGTATGACTTCTTTGGCCAGATGTTCACAGACAGCTGCTGATGCTGTTGGTTTCTGATGCTGAAAGAACCAGAGAAAGGAGGGAAAAAGCCATCCACAATTGTTGCTAAATCATCCAAGAACAGAGCATGGTATTCCCCCTCCAAATTTATTTTGACTTTAAAATAATTTCAAAGTAATAATTCAATCAATCATTGTCATAATTAAATTCAACAAGCATTGTAAAATTCTGTCTTAGAGAACACATCTTTATATTTCCCAATGTGAGGTATAAAAAGAGTATTGTTTTGGTATGGGTATGATACACTTGATATTGTAGTGGCATCATAACTGAAAAAAAACTCCCAGCTCTACATTATAATGTCAAAGGGATGTTATTGGTTTGGGCTCTTTTAAATTGATACAAGAATGTTTTCTTGTACTGTTATTATAATGCACTTACCTCCATGTTTGCTTAAATTGTTTTCCAACCTTGTTACAGTAATGTTCAATAACATCACTTGTAGTCAGTGAGGTGGCAGCAGAAGAGAGGTATTTGACTTACAAGGAGACAAGAAAAGAATTGGAAATGCTAATATTGGCATTGAGATTCAGACTGTGCACACTATTCTGCTGATCCTGGGTATTTACATTGCTAGAAACAGACATTTAGCATTTCCTTTAGAATTGAGAGGGGGTGTTCAGACAGGTACAAAGGCAACTTTTCAACTTCTTTCAACATTTATCATTTTACTGAAATTGACATCACTGACCCTTCAAAAATACACACATACATTGTGAATGTAGAAGTAGCCATTTACATGTGGAAGATAACATGACTTCTGCAGGATGCTAACCTTACATTTGAATACAAATTTCAGATTCCACACCATTACAGTGAAACATGTTAAGAAAGCCTAAGTACAATAGAAAGTCAGACACAGTACAGATGAAAGAGTTAATTTATTGGAAGCTGCTTTTCAACACGTGCCGCAGTGTTGTGATCTCCTTCCTGTGCTGCTCGTGCAGAATAATCGAGGATACAGCACAAACAAAACGGCATGTTTTATTGATGACAAGTATTATTGAAAAGTTGCTCAAGCAAACAGACCTTTTTTGATGTTGCTAAGCAAAATGGATTGTTGGTGTGTGACTGGGTGCCAGAGTGTGTGTATTTATGTGCGCATGTGTGTACTGTGCCTTTGAGATGTCGGCAAAAACCGCTAAATAGGGCAACCCACATGACCCAAAAATACTCACTTCCTCTCTCCAGTTCTGTCTGTTTCCCTTCATCTCTCCCTCCCTGTCTCTCTCTATCTCAAATGGGAACATTGTATGTGGCCTATCTACAGCCCAACAACCTCCTCTGGGCATTATGGCACACAGGCACACACACACGCACACAAACACCAACACACAGGCACACGCGTCACCCGATACTCTAGGCATACAGCAGACCGGCAGCAACTTTCAAACTGGCTTAGCGCGGCTTACTACAGCTTAGAAAGGCAGATTGGTTACAGAGAGTGTCCCTGAACCAGAAAGGCACTCATCCAGTCCCCAATATGGTCAACATTTCTATCAACAGCTGATAAGCAGCTATGCAAATGACATTAAACACACATACACACCGTCCTTCCCACTCTATGCTTACACACTAAAAGTTTAAAGATGATGCATTTTCATCCCTTGACCAAATCAGAAGAAAATCCAGGCAGACTCTCAGCATGAGACTCGGACTCATCAAAACACACCCCTTCTCTTTTCTATTTGGGATCAACCAGCGCTCGGCCCGTGACCTATTTAGCCTGGCCGCACTGTGGCCACACTGTGGCCTGGCTGGTTTACAGACGCTATCTCCAGTGTTTGTCCCGAGCTGGCTGAGCTGATGATGGTGCAGTCACATTTTCTACAAAGCCAGATTTGGCTAAAGCTATTAACAGGCTCCCATATGAAGCTGGGATTTTGTAACCTTTTTAACCCACAATTCCAAAAACAATTATGCTAGGAGTTTTGGCAGGTGTAGACACAGAAGAAACACATTATTCATCCATTTTTGATGGTTAATTTTGTTAAAGTTGTAATGTACAAGGTGTTCAGAATTAAATCAGTAGATGAACAGATTATATTCTGTGTTTTTAATGTGAGTTTGACTGTAACTGTTTGGCCTTAATCCTAATTTTTGCCAAAAATCGGCTCTTTGGCTTCAGGGCATTAACCATTTGCAGTTGGCATGTTGTTTCAGTGAGGCTAGCAGCCACATGGGAGGAATGCCACAGTAAAAACAATGTAGGAAAACAGTAAGAAAAGACAATAAGTGGACACAGTGGACACAGTTCAAAAATATTTTGCACATCAGTATTGATTTTTGTCATTGCAGACTGACCGTCTGTTCCTTCAAAGCATACAGAGGCTTTACAGATGTGGGTTACCTCAGCCATGGGCTACACAGAGTTTCAGTTTTGACAGCGCATCAAAATGAGTGACAAGCAGCACTGAGAACAGCTGAGCCTCAAAATACACTCCATTGACAAAAGGTGAAAAGTAACATTTTGTTGCCTTAAACAAAGCAGGACAAATCTATTCCCTTGGGCAAATCAGTGTCATTATGAAGATGTCAGAATGTACGGGGTGGACCAGCTAATGCAAAAATGTGCAAAGACGTGGAGCTGAGGTGGGCCGGATGAAGCCTGGTTGCCATATCATCAATGATGCACAATTTTAAACCTTAATATGATTTAAACAGGTAAGTTACATAACAATTCACCCACTGTACAGTTGTCATGAACAGGGAAATTAGCTAGAGACTAATTTGCCCTAAAACATTGGGGCTTATGGAAATTTACTTTGGAACAGTCAACATGATTTTGGCAGAAGTAGAATTGTAATTAAAAGTAAAATCTCAGATGTAAATCCACTAGTTTATTCTAATTTGCACAGCTTTTGCCAAAATTGGGTCCAGGAGATCCTGTAAAATGTACTGGTTGTAATATATTCATCATATTCTCAAGATTTTCTGGGACAATTAGTCCACTGCAAATCACCAAAACCACATTGACTGAGTTATCTCTTTTTCCCAGTAAATAATTGACTTCTTCTGCACATTTATGTTTCCTGACAGCACCAAAGATAATTCCACATCGACACAGGTTACCTTTATCCGTTGGAGGGGTGCGAGTACCGATCAATCCATCATATGTGCTTTCGGAGACAGTGGAATTGCATCCAATTCAAAGATGCCACTGTAGCAATGGCAGTGTTGTTGGAGAGCACAATATATAAATAATCCAGAAGATGAGTCCTTTGATTAAAACAGCAGCTGAGTTATGTGTTGTGCTCTCTAGAAATGGCACCATTATTGAGCACATTTCCACTACAGTGGAAGCACAGCAGATGTTTGGGTTAATAAGGGTCGGTAGTCAACAGCAGCCCCCCTCAACAGATAAAGGTATCCTATTTTAATGCCCAAGGTAGGGAGCCCCTAAAGGGACATGGAAAAAAAAAAAAAGAAACGTTTCTCATGCTCACAAGATTACTTACTTATTGGCTAAAAATGTGTGTCAAAATAAGTAATTTCATTGGTTACATTTTCGTGTTGTGACCTATCAACACATGATCATTTATATATTCAAATGAGCCATGTGTTGATGCGCCACAACACTCCGCTGCGCAGTTGCTACCACCAGGCAGTCAATCAAGCTCTCAGTGACAGAGAAAGTGACAGACTTCAACAATAAAAGTCCATACTTTTATTGTTGAAGTTCTCCAAATTGGTGCAGTAAAAATGCTTGATATTAAGTATACTTGTAGTCTTATATGTGTAGAAGTCAAATATACCATCCATAGCCAGGAATTATTGAGCAATGTGTTTTTACAGTACCTCAAATATAAGAAAAGATGCCACTTGGAGGTACAAATATGGAACTTTTGTTTTGGCATTTCTCCACATTGGTGCAGTAAAAATGCTTGATATTAAGTTTAGTTTAATTTAAGTTTTTTATTCATCATGGTCGCATGAAACACTTCAATGTAACATATTTTATTTTAAATGTAGGTTCGAATTATAGCTTACTGTTCTTAATATCTTTATTTTGAAAACTGGAAGTGAATACACTGTTTCTCTGCAATTACCATAATGCTGAGAATATAACACTTATATATATAACACTCGAAATTGCGCGGCTGATTTGACCACGGAGATTGGAGTAACGGTTGGCTTGACCGCAGTTAATGAGCCTAGAGGCATACGCACAGGAAGCACAACTGCCTGTGCTTGTCCTAAGATTTCTCGTGAGCACAAGAAAGTATATTGTGAGCATGAGAAACGTTTCATTGTTTTGTTTTTTTTCCCATGTCCCTTTAGGGACTCTGTATTAAGGTATTCAGTCTCAGAATATAAAAATGTTTGAATTTGGTTATGACACGGGTCGGAATAAAAACAAAACAAAAGGAAAACAACTTTTGCCTGACCGCCACAGTCTGGATAAAGTGCAGTTTAACCCATTAGATGACATTGTGTACTACATTATGATTATAAATCAACATTCAAACATATCCACTTGAACAAAATTGCCACTCATTAAGTATGAGATTCTGTGTTTGTTAACTAAAGTGAATAGAGTTTTATGCCTTTGTAGATTGATTGTGGATTTTAATTCCCCTTTTTGTTTTCCAAAGTTACAGTTCACTGTTGAATCAGCTGATAACAGCACGACCCCATCAGAGTGGTTTTGGTGATTTGCAGGTGAAAAGAGACAATCGAGCATGGCATTTGAGGACCCTATTTTCAACATAGAACTGGCTCTATGGGATCTCCTGGACCATTTTCTTGCAGGAAAACACTTAAAAAATGAAATCTTAAAGATCCATTAAAGTAAAATACACAAGATTTGCAAGTGAGGAGACACTGCAGTAAATATTGCTTGTTAATTTCCACCTCAGACATAACTCCAATGGATCTAAAGGAATCTGCCTGTAGTGGCATAGTTGCAAAATACACCACCATTGCCTGACCCTCTGTTCGAAAAATACTACTTGCCCTATCTATAACCAGTGTTTGGTGTATCTGTTCTGGATGAAAACATACCTGGGTATATTATATTACATTTTTGCCAATAGTTCTTCCAAAATGTTTCTCACTGGACCTTTAACCCTGCTTAAAGTGACATTTAAAAATAAAATTAAGGATGTATATGTTCATGGTTCTTCACTTGTGCTCCCTGTTCCAATCCTCACTTCAAATGCAGAGACCAACGGACCAACTAGGGGATTCAATTCCCTCTTGACCTCTAGTTCTGCAAATCTATATGCATCCCCCGCAAAGGTGCTTTAGATAAAACAGCAAAAGTTCTGCATGGCAGTGCGGAAAGGTTACACAACAGCAAATCAGGGATCGCTCACACTCCGCTCTGCTCAATCAAGTCCTTTCTCTCTCTTTCTTTCCTCTCCAGTGCCTTCAACACCTTCTCTCGCTGCTCTTTCTCAGTGTTCCTGAAACAATATCCCACATATTTGTTTCTTTTCTCACCCTTTTCGCCATTGATTCTCTTTTCTCTCTTTTGCATAGTCTGACCTATATTGATCCCCCCCCCATGTCCTCCTTGCACTTTGCCTCTTACACTTTATTTCTCATGTTGCACATTCCTTTCCTCTCTTCTCCCTCCTTTCTTTCCCATCCCCTTTTCATTTACAGAGATTGGATTCCCTCGCTTTTCCCCCTTCGTTTCCTATGGTTTCCTCTCATTTCCCAGATTGCTCCACACTTTCCCTCCAACATTTCTCTCTGTCTCATCCCCTCACTTCTTCATCAAACAAACAGCTACATTATTGAGCATGGGAATGAGAGAGTCAGAGGGAGCACGAGGCCCTGTGGGTTAATCCATCTCCTATATCTACCAATCGCAGCGCTGCCCTGTCCTTATCTCTGGGCCCTGGTTGGGCGGAGGAGCTGTCCATCAAACTATATTGGGGTCCGGATGATTGTGCATGCAGACAAGCAACCCTGCAACACCCTCTCCATCTCAATCACACAGGCTTGGCAAGTGAACACACACACACACACACACACACACATATATATGCACACACAAACAACCAGCATGCACATAACACTCACTCTTGCTTTTTTCTGACTAATACACACACTCACACACACTCTGAAAGAGACTTGGGAAGCTAACGAGCATGTGACATTGAGAAGGGTGAACAAGGCAACACACACATACACACACACACTACATCTGTATGCATAAATCAATAGACGTTCTATGGCTGCATTTACTAAGGTCAAATAGGGCTTGGACTGACGGGAAATAAGAGGACAGTGTGTGTGTGTGTGTGTGCGTGTGCATGCGTGCGCGCGTGCGTGTGTGTGTGTGTGTGTGTGTGTGTGGGCTACGCGTGGGTGGTATAACGGACAGACTGAGAGAGAATAATGAAAGCATCTCTGAAAGGAAAGGTTGGGAGGCTGAGGAGGCGAGAAGAGCGTAAAAAAGGAAGATGAAAAGGAGAGATGAGCTGAGCGAGGAGGAGAGATAAAGTTATGAAGAGAAGGAGACGGGGCGGATAGATAAAGGTGGAGGAGAAGGAGAGGCAGGCATGGAAGAGCAGAGCAGCTAAATGGAGGCTGCAGCGAGTGGAGGTCAATAGGGGAGATGATGGAGAGATGAGTAGGAGGAGGGAAGGAAGGACGAGAGAGGGCAAGGAAGGGGCCGTGAACCCATTTGCTGAGCTCAGGTGTTTTGGTGGCACTGTCATGTCTCTAAAACAACAGACTGTTTGATTTCTCTACTGCTTTGAAAGGCTGGCCCGGGTCAGAGAGCGTGACTGGCATTTATTTTTCCGCTGCTGCACCGTTTTCTTGTCACTGACGAGGGAGGGGATTGTGCCACTCAACGTGGTCTCGGGTCACGCTGGAGGGCTTTTCAAGCAAAATCTTTCACAAACTGGCTTATGCTATTTTTACATTTTAAGTCATCATTTCTATTATTATGTTTTAAATCTCACTCAGAAACTTTATTGCTGAGATCTGGAACACCAGTAGACACAGCTTAAACACGAGTGTAAACAAATCACCAATTTCACTACTTATTTGGCAACAGTTTGTCCAAAAATAGTCACATGTATCTCATTTAATCAGCAAATATATGTTTTATAGGAGACATATACCACTCACATCCCATTTTTTTTTATCATTTATCAACGTTCTCACTGGATTTAGAAACTTTTAAGACCCTTTAAATGACTTTAGGGGGAAAAAAATGTAGCAGTTCTTTTGGCAGAGTTTAACTCTTTAACTATTTCTCAGTAAATGTGTTCTTTTGCGCTCTGGACTGACTGTGCTCAGTGAGTGGAGGAGAGCAGCAGCATGTTCGGCTGACCAATCAGCAGCCAGACAGAAGCGTGAATGGGCTGGGAAAGTTGCGTATATAACAATCACTGATCCACATTGTTAGTCTGAGGAAGTCCTTCTCTTCTTATATTTTCACTTAAACATTTTTAAAACGTTATCTTTTTAAATAAATAATTACATAGGGACCTCACTGATATGCAAATTAGTATGTGGTATGATCTAGTGACATCTAGCAACGTTTCAGGCAGGGTTTAGTTTATTTGCATGGTAAACACTGTTGGTATTAACTGTTTCGTTCATGCTCCTTCATCAGCTGCTTGGCTGTAGACTAGTAACATCCAGTCATATTGATGTAGGTGTACACTGCTGTTGTAGTCACCAACTCAAAATACTAAAAATAATGATCTTGGCTAAATAATGGTACAATGGTGGCGATAGGGTTATATTTTCAATTGAAAATTGTAATTGTAACATTTCTGTGTCATACACTGTAAACTGGACTTTTAAAGGTATCATCAAAATGGTAAGTCACAGTAATTTAACATACTGTTTGCTCGGTGTGAATTTGGAAAAGGTTTTGGTCCTGACTTTTACAGAAAAGACAAATCTGTTGTAAGTCAGGGTGAGTGTCTCCAACTTTATAAACAGTAACATGAACATCTTAGAAAGCATGTCTTCTATCACCTTTTGTGTTTACTATGCAAAAATGACATTACCATGTCACTCAGCGATTGAACTGTTTGCTCCAACAACATGCAGACAGCAAACAGATAGCACACAGACAGTGTATTTTATTTATTCATACCCAGTTTTTTTTTTCCTCTTTTGAATTATAGTCCCGATGTTCACGACAGAAACAACATGTTTTTGAGAACAGTAGGTGGGCAAATGTGCATTATTGAAGACAAATGGAATGTTGGGTGTTTATACCACTATAAAGGCACAGTGGTGGGCACCTACATCAACCACTGGAGCGCAAAAACACTGTATCCTTTTGTAATCTCTTTCGGAAGCTGAAAGAGAACTAAATTATTACATTCTGAGCACACTGAGTTCCAACTTTTTTAAGCCTATGATTGTGGCTGTTCTTCAAACTAGACGGAACAGACTAAAGGTTACATAAAAAATTAAATATTGAATAAAGTTTGCCTTACACAAATTGCAAGAATACAAAATAAAGTGGTTAACCTCTGCAGAGACACCAGTGTTTTATGTACTGTAAAAAATGTTATCAGTAGTAGGCTAAATATGGCCTCCAAGGTTGTCAGACTTTTTGAGACTGATGAATATGAGAGAGAAAAGGCTCAGAAAAGCCAATTATTTACGTCTGAATATGTTCTTGTCAGATGAAAATGTTTTATGGCCACATAGTCCTGGAAGATGTCTTCACACATCTTAAAGCCATCATACGGGCAAAAAGAGAATAGGCTCGTTAATTTCTTAGCTGGATTCAAACTGAATTTCCAATTTTTGGCCCTTGGATCTGAGTATCTGAAGTTATTAACAGTTTACCAGCCAACTTTCCCACCTGGTGACTTGATTCTTCTTATGTTTTTAGCTGATGGCCCAATGGGTGAAAATAATATTACTCTGATAAACATGCAGTTACAATAGTGTGATGATGTTTTTCAGCAGAAGTTGTATGGTGGGTTGATATCAGTTTGTCTAAAAATTCGATAAAGAACATACGTGAGTGTGGAGGATCTGGAGTTGTTTAGCATGTGACTGTGCATGTAACAAAAGTAATATGTTCTAAGTAACTTTTTCTGCTCAGTAAACCATGAAGTCATGGAAAGTCATGTACTTGCTCAATGAGTAATTCATTTTCCAACTAAAACCATGTCTATGTTTGTCTCCCCCGGTATGTCTATCCTCCATTACCTCTAGACACGCTCTAATATTGTGTGTGAATGAAATTGTAGTTGTCAATTGTAAGTGCAAGAAAATTTCAGCTGAGTGGGCAGGTCGGACGAAAGCATTATTACACTTACAAAACTCATGTAAGTTGACATTTAAAGTAAACTGTTGCCAAGAAATCAAGTTTCTAAGGCAACAGACTTCCATTTTATCCTGCTGGTGCCTGGTGAATGACAGGAAGCACAGTGAACATTTAATGCTGCATTGATATGAAAACACTTCAACTCTGACACAGTCAAACAAGAAAAAATATTTTTATTGTTGCTATGATGTTTTAGCTTGCACTGTAGACACTGAAGACAATAACAGCAGTACTGGGAAGGAAACTGACAACTCTAAGACACTGTATCCAAATCAGATTGGGTGAGATTATGTCAAAGATTTAAATGAAACAATCTCACGATATGTGAAGCCTAACATGAGGACCTCTCTAGCCCAGCATCAGGGCACCTACACATCGGTGCAGTGAAATCTAAATCTCTTTGGCCCACTTTGAGAGTTATAATTTTAGATGCAGCACTGCAGCGAGGTGCTAAAGCCAAAGGCCTCTTCAAGTGCCAGTGAGAGGCAGATGAAAGAGCTGCATCGAGCAGAAAATAAAGATTAGCTTGGAATAGGAGTTACATTCAGATAAATTAGATCTGTGATCAAACTCATAACAATAGTTGGGTTATAGTTATACTTTACAGTCTTTATTTAATATACAATTAAAATTACACTTTGAATCATTTGTGCCTCTCTGCAATAATGCTGCATAATTCTATTATTGTAGACAACTGATGCACAGTGTGTATGTTGCTTTACATGTATCTGTTGAGGATCATCAAACATGTATGACGAATGCATATCCAGTGTTGTTTGATAAAGCCTAACAGTATCACAAAGCAACTCCTGCTCTTTTCTACCTGATTTCATGCATTCTTGGCGTAATCTTTAACAGTCCAGTATAGATTTGAGAATGCTGAAATAAAACTCTTTTAAAGGACACTTCACCTACAAACAACACAGTTTTAGCTTTGTTAAAAAATGAAGCAGTTTCTGACTAACTGTAGTGATAGTGTCAAAAGGACAAATCCTGGAGCTTTTCCACAAACTGTAAATAATGAAACAGCGGCCTGGACACTGAATGCACCCATAGTGAATTTGGCAAATGGGAACATTTTGTAATTCAGAGCTGGGAGCCTGAAGTTCATATATATTTTAACTCAATAGAATGGCTCCTCATGACATCATCGGTGTATGTCTTGATAGTTGATTTGGGGCTTTTGATTTTCCCTCTTGATTATGCAGAAAGAGTTGCTTTATCCTCCTGATGCTGAAGGCAACAACTGACCAACTGACATAGTGTACATCCAAAACAGTTTGTTCTATTGACTATGATTGTAAGTAGAGATGTTCTCCCCTTAGGAAGAAATTATATTATGAAATTGAGCATGCAATGGACTGGGTGAACTGCAACAGCCTTCTCTTCAAGTACATTCACACTTAAGAGTTGCAAGTTCACTCTCCTCTCGCCAGTTATGTTGTTTGGGAAGTTGAAGCCAAGTGACAGTGAAAGGCAGAATTCTGAAGTTGTTGAGGTTAGTTTGACATATCTGAATGATTCCAATTCAAAGGTGTTGCTATGATCTTTCACAGGGAAGCCTCCTTTTCCTAATCACATCATCTGAAAAAAAAGCAATTTTTTTGACAGTGGTAAACATTTGAGCACAGTTTTTGGAGCGTCTATAATTGGACAACAGAAAAACTTTGCAGTGATTAGTTCTTTTTAAAAAAACAGCACATTCTATTTTATTTGTATTTCTTTTTTTATCACACAGAACAATTTAATACAATAATGAAAGTAGTTGTTGGGTTCAAAAATAATGGAATTAATTGCAATTCTTGCAAAAATACACAGAAAGAGAAGACAAACAGAGACAGGAGGAGACAAAGACAAAATGCATTAAGATAGTATGAGAGAGAGAAAGAACACGTTAAGAAGACTACAGCCAGCGGCTCTGTGAGGCTGGAAAAGTGTGTTTTGAGCTAAATGCTAACATCAGAATGTTAAGATGCTCAGAAGGACAATGCTAACATGCAAATGTTTGGCAGGTACAATGTTTACCGTGTTAATGTACAGAGTATCTTTGTCATAAATCACAATATTTTACCCTGATGATGGCATCAGATGAAAGAGAATGGGATCAAAGTTATGCAGGCCTCTGGGGACCATTGATGTATGCGCCAGATTTCAGGGCAACCCATCCAATTGCTGTGGATAAAAACTGTCAACCTGCTGGTGGCACAAGAGGAAAAGTCAAGTTACCAAAACAATTGTAAAGCAGTGTATGCGAAACATGAATGTGAAAACTCTGACCTGCTGTGAAGGAAGATTCTGCAGATCAGTCATTTGAATGTGTCCTCCATGGGCCTTGACTATATCTAGTACATTTCATGATGATCCATTCTATAGTTACCAATATATTTCACTCTGAGCCACAAATCTAAACTTTCTACTGTTGGACCTTTGAGCTACACTGTGCAGAATGATCAATGTGCAGAGTTTGACAATATAAAAACGTTTTCACATCGATCTGCTCGAAGTGGAAAGTTTGTCTGAGCTTACTTAAAATCGGATTTTACAGAGCGGGGCCTACAAGCATGATCTGTGATTTGAATAGTTTGTAAGTCAAACCTGATGCAAATTAGGTGTGATGCAGAAACTTGAAGCCATAAGTGCACACACTGGTAATGGTGAAGTGAGGGACATCTTGTGCCCAGCAGGAAAACTGCAGAAATTAACTAAATGTGCATATTCATAGATTATGGAATTTTTAATGAGGTAGAAGGAGAAGTAACCTTTATAAGGACTTAAATGTGGCATTTGTACTTTTTTGTGGAAAAAAACACAAACTGACTATTTGCATATGTCGCAATACATGCCCCCTCCAGACATATATTGCGACATATGCAAATAGTCTGTCTTTGTTGCACATTTTAGATCTCTAAGTATCTCTTTATCATCTTAATACAGTTAATCATTTGATTTGCCCCTAGTGGTATCTTTGTCTAATATGTTTAATATTGTGGTCCTTGATGTGTTCATGGCACTTTGGTGCAATTACATGGCTCAAGTGAAATGTGTACAAGATTCTCAAATTCATAAATTGGCACTTGTCGACAGCGATCATTTGCCATGGCTAGCAGTCAATATTGGTTGGATTGTTTACTATAGTTAGCCTGCTGGCTAGTTAGCTTGCTAGCAAATCCAAAAGCCAACTGTTTGTTGACACTGGGCTGACTGTTCTCAAGCTACAGCAGATTTGGATACAAATAACATATTGAATTTGTGCAGCGTGTGTTAATTTGACATTAAAATACTTTTTCTATTCCCTGAAGATAATAAACACACTGTTTCTGTAACTCACTGTTTACCATCTGATTTAGTACACGCTTACTTTTGTTCAAACTCTAGAAAGAGCAGAAGTATTTTTCTACATTTAAAGAGCACCCTGGGTTTTAACCCTAATTACCACTGAAACATATAGGATGCTGAGGTCACAGCAAAGCGCCTCCACAAATACCACTACACTGCTGAGAGAGGTTTTCGTCATTTCCATTGAGTGGTGTTTATACAGTCTAACATGCATCTCAATGAATCACTGTGGGTTGAGTGCAGAACATTAATTTATATGGAAATGTGTCTTTTAGATCGCTGTCCTTATACGGACTAAGATTATTTTGTGATATACATATCAGTAGTGTGACCAGTGCTTCCATATTCACACTCTTTATCTCCTCTCTCCCACACACATTTCTTTTATGGAGGTAGATGTTTGCATGCATACAAAAAACTTTCTTTGACACAATTTTCTAATACGTTTCAGTCACATCAGTCTCATGGATCACATCATTTTGGCCTTTTCTGTATTTTTTTTTCAGTTTTCTTTGTATTTTTTTTCTTGGCCTCACACACACACACACACACACACACACACACACACACACACACAACACATTTGTGGTGGCACATGTAGATGAATCAGAGTTATGGCTCTACAAATGTTTATTCAGCCTCTTTCTTCTGAAAAGACTTTCACGAATACATACACACATATTCAGAACACACAAACACCCACCACTCGGGATAGAGACGCAGTTTTTATGTGGACAAACACAAACATTGGTGACGCCATGGCAACGGCTGCGAATGTAGATGCAGTGGCCGGTAGGTCCTTCAAACTTGCTACATTTTTGTTTCAAATCATGTTTCAACGCTTTATTGCTGAAAATATGATTAAATGATTGGTTGCAGTAGATTTTAACCATGGCAACGGCTATGTTGTTTATATTCGTACATCAGCTGAATATACGAATATTTGTGTTTTGTTATCTAGAGACGCTACTAGTTAGCTGGGTTATACCCATATGTATGTATATAAACAACTTTATATATTGTTTTATTTGTTTTTATTGAATTTGAATTATATTTTTGTATGTGTGTAGTGTGAATGCACTGCAAACTTTCATAGCACTAGTGTGTGCGTTCCCGCACATAGACTGACGCATACGCATTCTTAAACAAACGCACATCAACAGGATTAGCTAACGTCATACGCTCATTGATTTTGCCACATCATCTGCATATTCCAGCACGAAAAAAAAAACACAGACTATGATGTAAAATTTATCATGCATGAAACTGCTTTCCTGGGGCTGTAAAAGGCAACAGGGCAGCAGAGAGATAGATAAAAAGGGGGATTAAACATACGCTATGTTTGACTGTATATGATCTCTGTCTACAATGATCTGCATATGTAGCTAATGGATATGTAGATGTATGTGTGCATAGATCAGATACTTGTAATATACATTCCAGAAGCACATGCTCCAGCACTGTGTGCACAGGAAAAAGAGGAAAACAATCTCTCAAAGGGATTATATTTTGCTATTTTCCAAGGTGTAATCTACGTAGGATTCAATTTCATTTAGGTTTCTGTAAAATTACATACATTTTTGAGGTATTTGTGTATTTTACTTGCCTATTTCTATTTTCCCCTCATTAATTATTTAATACATCAAACATGTGAGTATAACTGTATCCATGTATGTAAAACGAACCTCACAGCAGTGACAGTGGCTGTCTAATGGGATCACAGCAGATGTGATGAAATCATTTATGGCAGATCCTGGGTCAGTTTTCCATTATAACATTTAGTTTTGAGAAATGTCTGTCTCTTTAGCTGCTTTGGTATGTTCACAAGTTAGTCCCACAGTGGGTTTATTGGAGCTTTTTTGCTAAAAACAGCTGCCTGTTGCTACTGGAAACTGAAACAGTAAAGTTGCAAGCCTTCAAAACCAAGACAATGCACTTAAGATAGAAGAACATAAAAGATGTTAAAATGCTTTTTTAGATCTGTAGAGTCAAATGTTACCTCTCTGTGGGATTGTCACTATGTGCAACACTTTGTTTTTGTTACCTTAGAATGAGCTGTTTTTATCTAAGACGACACCGGTTTCTTCCATGGAGTCCACCATGTTGAACCACCATGTTTTTTCACATTGTTGGTGAGTTTTGCGGCCACCGTAGTTTATCCAATGCATTTCAGGCCGTTCTCATTCCCTGGTTGTCAAACACAGATGCGAGTGGTGTTCAGTTAGTTGCAATCTAAATTCTACTCACTGGTCCTCTAAGTTAAAAATTCAAATGATGTATATCTCATGGGGATTTTTTTATGCTGTGTTCTAATTCATCCACCATGAGCCTACGGTTAAAAGATAAGCACAACCAATGGAGGATGCAAATTCATATTAAATCACAGACAGGAGAAAGATAACAGCTTTCAGGATATGTTGTAATTCCGTGTGTTTGGATTACATCATGTTGTAAAAAGACAATAGATTAAAGATCGTCATTATACAGCACATCAGAGGATGAGCTACGGGGATACAAGAGAAAGAGAATACTGAATGAATGAGAATGAAAGATGGAAGAAAGGAGGGGAAGAGAGAATAAGAGGAGCATTGGAGGACAGCAGTGAAACGGTAATGTGAACTGCCTCTATGAAACACAGAGAAAAACAGTTCCATGCACACAAGAGTCCCTGTTCTCATGCGCACAGCTTTCACGGGTGGGCATGAGCATAAAAACACACACATAGATGCAGAAAAACATTAAACATACACACACAGCATTTGGAAGCTTGTATAATTTTCTCTGTGGGTGTCAATTAAATCTCTCAGCTCCGTCAACAGCACACACACACACACACACACACACTCGTTCTCTTTCAACAGCTAGTGCATCGTCAACACCGGCTGGCTTGGCAAGCAAGAGAGAGAGAGAGAGTGACAGAGAGAGAGAGAGAGAGAGAGAGAGAGAGAGAGAGAGAAGGAGAGAGGAGGTGTTGGAGAGAGAGAAAGAGAGATAAGTGATAGAGAACTCGTAATATGAGAGCATGAAAGCACTGCAGGTAAGGAAACACTGTGGTTATCACACACACACACACACACACACACACACACACACACACACACACAGATACACACATTGGTCTTATTTCATGTTTTTTTCTGGGTTTGAATGCTGAAAAGGCCAGTATTGATACTGGCAAATGAGCAAAGGTATTTATTCTCTCTCTCTCACACACACACACACACACACACACACACACACACACACACACACACACACACACACACACACACACACACACAAAACAGAAGTCATTACATCACCAGACACAAACCAGCGGATTAAAATGTATCTAACAACATAAATGTTATCCATCGCAGTTAGTAAGATCCTAGTGGCTACGTTAATGTATGACTGACTGAACAAACAGCAGTGCTTTGGGGCAAACAACATACACTGTATTCCCTACACTCTGGAACTAGTTCTGGTAACTGTTGTGTTTACTGAGACACGTTACATAATGCAGCACAATGCAAAACACATCTTGTGAGTGGAAAGGCAAACTGTGTGCAATGAAAGGGGCACTCGATAACAGCAGAGTGATCTGTGGCACGGTGTTCACAGGTTTGCTCCTCGCTGAGGTGCCCTGATAAAAACTTAGTCAATGTTGTCAGGATAACCAGTGCAATTTTAAGAGATTAACCTAAATTGGACTCAAGTCAGGCAATGTCTCTGACCTGTCTGACATCATAGGTTAAAACCTAGACTGTGAATAGTCCCCAGTGCAGTGAAATGTTTGCAGCATCTTTCCCATTAATGAGAACAACACAATCTTGCTTTGACCCCCACCACCTTTTTGTTTGTACCAGAACTGTTCATATATTGCTTCCATTAACAAGATACACCAATCAGTTCATAAGCAAGCCTCATTTAAGAAGAAGATCCACTTTTGAATTGAGCAGTTTTCCCTCTTAAGCCCAATGTATTTGAATTTATCCAATGCGGTTTTAATATGGGTATCTGCAAGGCTGGATTATCAATCTGTCAAATTGGGCAACTAGCCCACAGTCCCTGACCCTCAGGGGCACCAAAAGCCCTAGTTTGCTCTGTGTAGCATTTGTGGAATATCCACCATAACAAGGTCTTTAAATGGTGTCCTGTAGTATTGCCCAATTTTGAGGACCCGTTTTGACCAAAGGCACAATGTCAGAAGCTAGTATTAGCACTGTGCTAACATCACAGCTCATTTTTGCCCCAGGAACCTCAAGTGTTTGAATCTGGGTATTTCTGAGATCAGGACTACATAGGTAGCTCTGACAAATATGTAAACATAGGCTACATTCGAGATGTGTGTGATTGTATCTGATGCTGTTTGTGCTTTTGCTACGGCTGACTGTGTTTGCTTTTCTTTCTTTCTGTTACTCTGGTACTCACGTCTCTCTTGCAAAAGAGACATTGATCTCAGTGAGACGAGCTGATTAAATAAAGGTTAAATATTCTGGTGATATGGATTTGAATCTGTAAAACAATAACATTTTTGTCCAATGTATTTGCATATACCGTGAATCTGGCATTCCATGATATACCACAGATATTGAAAAAAAAAGCTGGGGGTTGAATTAGCAGTTGTGCTGATACTCTAGGCCCATATAACCATATTGTTTGCCACATTTCCCTGCACAAATCAATATCGTCAAACTTGGCAATATTACTATGACATTCAGAATATGAAAACCAAACAAGGATGGAATAGACAGAGAGCAGATACAAATATTGACGGTGCTGCAAACTTTCAATGACAAACATGCCCTCTCCTCGGCTTCATATGGAATTGTGAAACATGCACAGAGACTGACAGACTGACCTCTCACTTTAAAGAAGATGCACGTTGACATTGATGTCCACCGTGATTTGCCTCCATCTGCTCAATAGCGGACACCACAGATACATATTCCACTTCATGGCTTGAAAAATGTGTCACCAATATGTAGCCTCTATGGGTGTTGATAAATGTGATTTCTTTTTTTTATCATAAAAAGGTTTGCATCCTATGATGCAGGGGGAATCAATATTAGTATTTACCATGATCATGCTGTTATTAGACACAAAACAAAGACAAACCTCCTTGAAATGATGAAAGGCACACCAATAAGATGTATGTGTTCAAACACAGCAGATCAAAATGTGTTCTCACATCAACTGTAAAAGCTCCATTAAAATGTCTGAAATTCATCCGCTCCTCATAGTATTTATGGACCTACACGCTTGTTTTTGCATGACCAACCATCACAGCAGGTGCTGATTCAGTTTGCGCTCTGGAAATGAGATAAACACATAGAAGCAGATGATGAATGCATAAAATATTTTGATGCATCACAGAAGTACTGGACAAAATAGACAGTTCGGGAAGGCACAATTCAACACTGGAATAATATTACAGTGACTCACTTATTTTTCATTTCAAATCATGTCAAACCAAACAAACTAAACTTGTGACTGGCAGGAGTTGATTTGGATATTATGGGCCATATATAAGCCATGGGATAAAAAACACCAGAATTAGGATTAGGCTTTGAGAGCATTTTCCTTTTGAATCCTTTATTAATCTAAATATATATAATAGGCTTTCACCATTCATAAGTAACTTAAGTTAAACATTATTTAAAACCCAAAATCTTCTCACTTTTTGTTGAGAAGCTGTTATGGAATGAATTAGCTGATGTTATCTGCTGACAGTGGTGTTATTTTATCCATTCAAAGCAATGGTCAATGCCAAAAAAAAGGGGCAAACCAATGTTTTCTATAGTTTTGTTAACCATTAAAATTACAGATGAGGCTCATAACTCATGCTAATATGGATCATGTAGTTACAAACAACAGTCACTTTAGTCATTTAATGCTGCATTCATATTTTCTGGCCATGTGAAGCTACAGACATATCACATAATTTAATTTTGTTAGCAAACAATTGCCTATATAAATATCCAGCAGACATGGAGCAAAATTAATTCATCATTCATCTCAAGTTATGTTTCTGGCCATCTGATGAATGTTAGTCCAATATTCACTCTCCTCTTAGCCAGCAGGTGAACTGAGTGGGGATACGAGGGGATACCATTTCCCTTGTTTGCAAAAAGACCCCCTAGCAGCAGACAGAGTGCAGGGGCAGTGGGGTTGTTTAGTTTAATATTTCTGTCTAGTCTGTCTTAATCATTGATCCTTTATTTGAGTGAGGTTTGTGCACGTTAGAATCTGTGGCACCGGCCATGGCTCTGAGGTATCAGTAACTAACTGCTGTGTACTGATCAATCCCTGCCACTGTCCGTGGTGCTGAAGTAGCAGACGGCTTTATAATTGTGCCTTTTTTCTCTCAATCCCGCTCTTTGTCAGTTTTGTCTTGAATATTAAATATCATAAACTGTATAGTATATATACTCATTATACTCAATACTATATATACTCATTATTATTATACTACTATATCATAGCCTATTTACTGTACTCATAGAGTAGTGTCACCTTCATGATCAAAGGATCATAGATACATGTTTGCCAGTAGTGTTCGTTTTTGGTCTCCACCAACTCTTGTGGGAAATATCTGGCTGTTTATCAGAGAGCAGGTAGCCAAACAGGAAGTTTTGGGCCGTAAGAATAAAACAATGACCCGAAAGATGCCAAAAAACTCCGTAGAGCTGAGGGGATCTGGAGAGCGGATGATTCCCTGTGTGTCCGTCATTATGAAGGACACCTTTCACTTTGCACATAAGTCATTTAATCCCTTTTTAATATGAAAATATTGATGAGTACAGCTTTAAGTACATATACACACAACACAGCAACCATTTTACGATTTAAGAGAGAAAACAAAATCCATATTTTAAATGATTGTCTAACTAAGATGTTCCACCCAATGCTTCACTGATGACTACTGTTCTATTACCTGTGTATTAAAACATCATTTGCCATGTCATCACAAAAAAAGAAGGACCATCATTTCCCTGCTGCATATGACTATGAGACAATATGCAAAAAGCTATTAGAAATGCAATTGGTAGCTATTTAAAAATTAAATCCCAACAAACCCCCTGCAAAAGCCAAATCCAAATAAACACTGTAAGCGCTAAATCTGTGGTGTCAGGAGTCTTTGAGCTGCCTTCAGCAGAGTCCACATTAATACCAAAGCTGGCCCGCTACATGTCCTTGAGGGGCCAATTCATTAGTTAGCTAGAAAGCCCAATCAATCACAATGTATCAGGGAAGACTACAGATCATAATTCAGCTCAGGTACAGCAAAGAGAAAAGACAGGGAAATGAGACGATGGATGGATGGAAAGAAAGGCAAACAAGACAGATTGGCAGGCAGGGAGAAAGGAAGAAGGATGATTGCGGCTGTAACCGCAGACATTTTAAGGCGGTATCCCATGAGTCGCTTGGTGTTAAAGTCATTGGAGATCACCTGTCAATCATAAGGCCTGGAGTACATTTTCGTTGTTAAAGTTTTTTCTAGAAAATGAGCCTTGAGGAATTGAGTAAGTAACAACAAATGAAAACACTTCCATGGCCTGGTTACAGGGTCTCCCTTACCGTGTTATTAGTGATAGAAAGAACCAAAAAGGACAGTGATTACATTATATGAAACATTTTATTTTACTTGATTTTCTAAATGAAACACTTCTTAGCCGTATGTTCCAGGAGGCTCAGGTTTCATGATACAAATATACGCTATTGATTAGCGAGAGAAGGGAAAGCCTGGTGTGCTCTCCTGGGATTTCTGCAAAGGAAAACATGTCCGCACACATACGCACATACACACAAACAAGTGCGCGACCTCTAGGGGCTGTCCCAAAGGTCTGAGTGTGTCTCCTCTACTTGTCTGCAATTGTTCCCTTGCCTTCATTGATCTCTCATAGATCAATGTAATAAAATAGAAACAGGTGTATGTTTGCACCCAGAGGAAACAGCAGCACATTAATCACAGCCTGTGCTCAGATACATTACACATGCAGCTGCTCCCAAGCCAACATGAATTGGTTTAACAATGACTTTTAAGGCTCATCTGTCAAAATTATGAATTAAGGGATTTAATGACTTTTAAGGCTTTTGGCTGCTTTAATGTGATGATTCAGAATTACTGTGATGCAGAGTGTCTGAGGAGTAAAGTAGCTAAGTCATTTTGCGAGACTTTGTATTCACTAGATTGTTCTGAAGGCAGCATGCTATTTGCTACGTACTATGCAGAAAAGAATATGTGATGTTTAAAATGTAGCTTTATTAGCTAGGCTAAAATATTAGCTAAACTTCTAGCTAATTAACCAGCCGCGTGTACAGTTAGACCACCTAAAACAATAAAATACTTGTAAAATGAAGCTTGTAATAACAAAACAAAACTAAAGTATTATTTCGCTGTAATACAGAATACTGCAGGATTCCTAAAACCCAGAAAGAGTGAGCATTTATCCACCTCCGGTTCCCTCAAGTTGAAGTCAAAGGGTTTTCTGAATGCGTTTTTGGTTGGATACCTAGGATAAATTCTGGGGTTACCACAAGCTTAAGAGATTTTTACGTTTTGTTCTACGATATAAAACCTTTTGGTAAATAACTCACTTGTAAATTTGAAAGCTTTTATGTGTCTTTACAAAGGCAGTTGCTAACAACTGGCTAAATGAGACACTACACTACTACTACTATTAGTGACATTAAATGTCAGCGCTCCAAACACAGAGACTGATCTATTCACTAGTGTCCCTTACAGCCTTGTTGTGTTTGTACTCGGAACACTTGGAAGTTTAGCAGTGGTGAGGTTCAAATCATGCGACTGTGCTGTATTTAGTTTCTTTTTACTTCTAGCGATTGCATTTACGGTTCAAAAATCATAAATCCTAACACTTGTCCGTATTTGTAAAGAATCTCTTGCGGAACATGCAGTCCAAAATCCCTCTGGCTTTTTGTAGAAGGAACCAGGGCGGTGCTAACTTTTGGGTTGGCCTACACAAGTACGTCATCCCTGCGGCACTCCACTCCACTTAGCAAAATGATTTGTGTATTTTGTCTTCCTCCTCTTGGGATAAAGGCAAAGCAAACACACACAGGAGATGTAGAGGGATCACAGTGAGTGCTGAAGGGAATGTAAGAGAAAACCTTAAACATTAAAATTAGGTAAGTAGAACAGGTCTATAGCCCTACTGTTTATATTCAGCAGGTAGTATGTATGTATGTTGACCTTTTTTATAAATTTTTTCATAGTAGGTTAATACAGCTGGAATTAAAAACATTAATAATGACTGCATTCCATTCAGGTGAGCCAGTTTCAGGGTCCTGGTACTGTCAGGGCTGACTGGATTCTTGATGGAACTGAGCCATCCTTAGTGAAATGTGGTACACTGATATATTTCCTGTTATGACAAGTCAAAATGTCTGCCGTGATAAAGGTCTACAGTATGTGGGAAAAAGAATGGTAACAGGATAAGTTGTCTCAACGGTGCAAGCACAGTAACAGGAGGGTGAGGGAGATGTCAATCAAATGTAGTTTGTACACACCCACACAGTCTAGAGCGGTATAATCAGGCAACATAAGTGAAAACACATGCGTAGGTGGACTGTGGGTGCGTAGCCACTTCAAGGTTAAAGCTGACATACGATAGAAAGTTGGATATAACATTTTCATGCATTCTGACACAGTTAGCAACTAAAGCACTGGGAATGGGGGTCAGCGTATATAATTCATGCTGTTTTCAAGATGTACAAGATAAAAATTTGAAGATCCCCTCCAGACAGTTAATAAGACATATACACAAATAGTCTGCCTGGAACAATAATGAGTCTCTAGAGATGTAGAGTCCATTCTCAGTGTATGTGCACTGACAGCATCAGGTTTCTACATCACACATGCAAATTGCATACTGGACCAGGATTGACTGACACACCATTTGTGATGTCACAAATCATGCTTGTAGGCCCGCCTCCTTAAAATTGATTTTCACTGAGCACAGAGCAACTTTCAACTTTCAAAAGATGTCAAACTCTGCACATATCCTATTCTGCACAATGGAGCCCAAACAGCTAACTGTAGGGACAAAAGGAAAAAGTGGAGGGGGGCTTTAACCTCAAATTTAACCTTGAAATCAATATTTTAAGGTTAACTTTCCAGTAGTTATCAACAACAGGCCTTCGTAACCTAACCCTTTTATGATTCCACAAGGATTTGGCCCGGTTGGAAATCTAAGCTCCCTAACTTGGTCATGTATGGGAACCTTACACCAACATGACACAACATGACCCATTAATTACACACCTGGATTAAAAGTGAATACACCAACCATTGGCAGTCATTCAACGAAGGTCATATGACTTCATGTTTCAGGTGAAAAGGTTGCAGGTGCATGGACATAGGCTTTGATAACAGAAATCATATATGTATGATAGGATCTTGCTTCCTGATGTTCACTCACAGAAAAAGACAAAATATATCAAGTGTATTAGCCTCAGACAGGTAGTAATAGTATCATTGAATAGTGACTTTTACTTTATGTTCTCTCAATTATTCTGTGAGAGCAGGTGTCACTTTTTTTTTTTTTTGGATTGTGGATATCTCATCTTTGTCAGGAATTCATTATCCTTTCTGAACCAAGCTGCTCAAAAAAGTATTTAAAGGACAGAATGTGACTGAGAAAATAAATTAATTCCATGGTGTGGCCTTGGAGGGGCAGTGAACTTCTACTGGAGTGCTGTCCTTTAATATGTGGTGGCTGCTTTAGATTAAATCCAGGAAAAATGAGTAACAGGAGATTTTAAGACTGCTGTCTTGAGAAAAGATGTTGTGCCTCTGCTGAAAGTTTGGACTCCGTTGCTTAGGTTTCATGACTTTAGGGGCTAAAGAAACACACGCCTTCTGTATATCATCTGGAAGGCACATATTAAATTATCCAAATACATTTGTTGAACTCTTCTTAGGTTGACCCCCTGAGGCTGTGATGGCCTCAACAGACAGGTAACAGGAGATTGCCTCCGGTCGGCTTTTATGAATGTCACTAAATGGTGTGAAAATGGCAGCCAAGCAGCTACAACAGAGCAGCACTGGTGGATTTTGTCCACATTTAATGAGGCAGCTGGTGGGGAGGTGAGGCATTGTTTTCCTCTCATTGGGGATGCATTGGGTAATTTGCGGTAACCGGGGAGATGCCATCCCCTTTCATCCCTCCTCAAATGGCCGCCTGACCGCAGCGGATGCCAGTAATGCTCCGTTACCATTCCTGAGCACATTGTTGGCATTCAGCAGACATGGGCCACCACTGCTACAAATGTGCCCCCACAGCTTAATGAGGTGTCAAAGAGAAAACAACAGTGTAATTAAAGCAAATAACACATAAATACAACCAAAAGGATAGAGAAAAACTTGGGAGTTAATAGTTTCATCTTGAAATATATCCCTCAGTTTAAAAAAGGTTGTAGCATTAAAGCCAACAGATGAACCAATGGAGATAGATGCACAATTGTTGCCATAACAAATTATATAATGTATGAAAGGGATAACAAACTACTAAATAGCACTATTTACTGTTCACGTTGCTGGATCCACCACTTGATCCTGGAAACGTATGTTATGCAGGGAAACATTGTTCAACCCCACAATAGTATATTTCAAAGAACCATACCAGTGGTTTGACATGTTTGTCTCATGCATTATGAATGACTGATTTCATACATTTGTATGTATTTAGAATGTTTTTCCAGACATCCATCGGTCTCCATTTATTTCTATGCAATAGACCAATCTTTAAATTAGCTTGAGTTGTCAATCCCTCACACTGAATATCAGGTCTGCATTATTGTTGTGTCAATACATGTTATAAGGTAATGTAGTGCAGACTTTTAAAACAACAGCATTTAGCATCATACTTTCATTTAAGGTCCTGTGTGTTTGATTTAGTGGCATCTAAAGGTGTAGTTGTAAATAGCAAATCTTGTTTTGCCCTCCATTTCATACACAAGGGAGAAACTACAGGGGCTGCAAAACACGTGAACTGCCCTATCTAGTTCCAATGTTTGGTTTGTCTGTTCTGGGCTACTGTAGAAACATGTTGGTTCAACATGGCATGAAGGCCACCCAGGGCGTCTATAGATAGAAACTGCTCATTCTAACGTAACAGAAATGCAACAGTTCCTATTTTCAGGTGATTATACACTAATGAAAATATACCTATGTATTGTATATTTCATTTCTGCCAATAGATCCTTCTAAATGTACACACTGGACACAATCATCGAATTTGAAGTTGTAGTAGATGCAACAGAGTGACTTTCAATCACTGATATGACTCAAGCTCTTGACAAAGCTCTCCAGAACCACTAAACATTTTTTATTTATTTTTTTTAGGTTGAACAGTACTTCTCCTGACAAATAAACTCTTAATGTGTAAAACTGCACTATTATACAGTCATAATGTCACTTTGACCAAAATGGATGTAGACTTGATGTTCACTGTGATAAATTAAACAACACAATCAATTTTGCTTTGATGTTGGTCAGCTAATTGATTTTTTATACATTACAGAAATGAACGGAAACCAATGGCTGTTTTGAACTTTGGAATAAATGAATACAATCTAATCTTGCATAGCATGCATTGGAAAATGGTGAAAAACAGTACAATTATGCGTGATTTCTAGTTAAAACACTGTATGATCCTTTGACGTTACCTCAATATTCAAAATACCATTTTGGGAAACAAAAATACATTTTGAAATTTTGCATTTGGTGTAATGTTTGCAACTAGGAAAATATTATATGCTATACACGTTAAGATGAAATTTAAGGAAAGTGTTACATGAGGCTACAAAATGGAATGACTTTTAAATGGCAACTATCGGTTTGGAGGTCACAGAGCTTTTATCAACAGAGCTGTTTAATATTTAAACTTCTCATGAAAAAAATTAAACTTTTTGTCAGTGACAGCTGTAAAAGAAAAACAGTGTTCCAAAAAACTATTCATAAACTATATGTCCTTGAAACTCTTGGCTTATGACTTCCCAACCTTTGTCATTGTTCATTAAAGAGCACTGACTTCTCTAGTGTAGACACAAATTTAGTGAAATTCCTCTGTTCATTTGAAAAGATACATGAAGCAATCTCATACAACAATAGAATGCACACATTAACAGTGAAGGAAAGATATGTCTGCAATTTCTGTAATAAAATATAGACATGGATTCCAGTGTTGGTTTTCCTTTTTCAATGATAAACTCAAAGGGTTGACATGAGATTAAAAAGGAGAAAAGGTGAGTTGACGATGAAAAGACAGAGATTAAAAGACAGAGGCAATTGAGTAATCTCAGGTAACATTTATATGCATGTGTTTCCATATAAAAACTCTATATATCATCTACATGACTATAGTCATTAACACTGTGAAAGATACTATCTTGGGAAAGTGTCCAGTTTAAAAAAATGAAATTAAAGTCTCTGAATCATCCATTTTATTTTTTATTTTATTTCACTTTACTGAAACTGTCACGTGCTGTTGGAGAGTTTTGCATCCAAGACCCGAAGGGCGATTTAAAAGCATCTGCTGAACAGTGACTGCAGCTTTGCAAGGTGAAGAAAAATGTCTGTAACTCAAGATAGAATTAAATACAGAAATGTGAATATGATGATTAAATGTTGATCCCATCACATGCTGTAAATTATTGTTTGACTACTGGCTGTAGTCCAACACAGTGGTTTCGATTCGTTTTTGGCTTGTGTTCTGATTAAAACAAGATAATTGTAATATATCGTCGCCTGTTGCACAGAGATACAAATATCATGAGACAAGACAGAAAGAAAACGTATCTATCTAATTGTGTGTTTCTAATTTATGATGTTAATCATCTCACAAGAGATTGGACCTTTAGCCCCAGGTTGGGAACCACTTCTGTAAAAGTCACCCTTAAGAATATATTTTTTTTACTTTGTATTCGTTTTCTTTCGTCATTATGTAAATACTTTTTTTTGGCTACTTTTAATGTTTTCTAAATAGACACTGACCCAGTGTTCATTCTCGTATTACCCATTTATGGAAATAAGAATCATCATTATCATTATATGTGTCTAAAAGCTGATTGAGTAATGATATCTGCAAGACAAAAGGGTCTGTGCCAAAAAAGGAAGTACATTTGGGACCAGCAGAAAGAAAGACCAAACAAGAACATGCAAAGGTATGTGCATGGGGCTACACAGGCAAAATCTAACATAATCTGATTTAATGATATTTTTAGAGCATCACACGGCAATTTGAACCACAAAAACAGCACAAAACCATGATGTAACAAAAAAAGGTTCTCTTTCCCAGGAGTGTACAATATGAGATTAATCTCAGGCAAAATAATCCAGCACCAGTCAAAAAAAATGAAGACATCCTAAGTGACAACTGATGGAAAAACTATGTAAAATGTATTTGTCTGCAGTGCATTCATTCATTGTTGCATATATGTATGCACATTTGAGTCCTTTGTTTAATTTGGTCACCTGGATTCTTTTTTCTTCTTTTTATCCGTTGATACTTTCTTTTGTGTTACTTACACTGTTTTAGACCTTGACCCAATGTTCACATTCACTCAATGTGCATACTCATTCCTGGAAATAATAAGAATAATCATCATCGTCATCAAAAGCCTGTTATGCAGCCTCTGAAATGTCATTTGCCTTTTAATTCCCAGAATCCCCACAATTAAGGACACTACTTAAAGAAACACATTTTTCTGTCTTTTCTGTTTTAACCACAAGCCTTCAAACAGCAGTAATCCTCCTGCAGTCCAGTCACACCATTTCACAGTCTCAGCTGTGCTCTTAGCTCACAGCGCCCCTTGTGGCCAATTCTAAACTTGTATGCATGGTACCCTCCTATTCCAGCAATGCTTTCCAAACACAATCCATTGCAGTTCCCCCTAATAGATGTACATTTCACTAAGCAACCCCATAATATCAGAATATACTCAGAGGCACAATAGAGATGATCTTAAAGTTTGGAGTCAGCACAGATTTGCATAACTGACAGCTAAGACAATAACAGCACAGTAAGAAAAGAAAGAAAATCACAAATTAAAAGAAACATCAGGCTCCTTGAACATTGTTCATTGTACTAGTTTAATTGCAGTGCAAGTAAACTATTTCTCCCGTTTCTGGTGATGCCATGATAGCCCCTCAAGGACCCCTGGAGCTTCCAGGAACAGAACCCTGCACAGGAGCCAAGTCACTGCAGTAAAATGTTGGGCTGAAAAGACACTTTCCCAGCCAATTTGAGTCTTTTTTAAGTATCTGAATGATATTTCTGTTCTATTACAGAGCGGTATGATCGAAAATATGACAGAGGAAGGAGGAATGATGGGGGAGAGATTGGGAGAGTTTGGAGGGGGTGGACATATCAGATTCATACCCCCCCCACATCCCTTTTTTAGTTCATAACTGCCATGGGTATTAATAATTAATGAGGACAATTCTCTGGCGTCTGGATGAGTCATACTTTCTGCTACTTGGTTTCCCAAAAGCCCCATAGGTTGAATTAACACAGAAACAGGGAATCTGAATTTTTAACCCTAAAATGGGACAGGCATGAATGTTTGATTGGTGTCTAAAACCAGATGGAGCGATGATACCTGCTAGACAATAGTGCCAGTGCCAAAAACACTTCAACAGCTTGAAAAGTGAGAACGAATCTGGGATATTTGGAGATGGAAACAACAGAAAGGTGGGTGAAAAAATAACATGCAAAGGTACATGAATGACATACATGAACACAGGCAAAATTTGACTTTCTGACATTTTCAGCGCATCACAAGGAGATCTGAACCATAGCAACAGCACAAAACTGTGTTTCAATGATGTTTTTAAGCTTCAAATGTTTAGTTTGGCACAATATCTGTTTAAATTAGGATTTTAGCTAAAAAGGATTAAGTAAAACCAGTGTTACCACCTAAGATGTGGCTCTGAAAGCACAAAAGGTTTCATGGCCTTAAGTGTATAACAAGCAGCAGTTTCCACAGCCAGTTTCCTCAAACTAAACAAACAAACATATATTATGCTTGAAGGCTAGCTAGTATTTATACATGAACAAAAACAAGTACAACATTCTGTCACTTGGGCTGGAGTTTGTCCAACCCTGAGCTTTCAGACAATCCAACTTGTTCAGTGAAAAACTCAAAGTCGGGGTATAAAGGAGTTGGCAGTTTGAGCAGTAGAATCGTTTTTTTTTTTTTAAAGTAAAGCAGTCTTGAAAAGTTAAGAGGATGTAACTAAAAGAAATAGGGAAACACAGTGCAAATAGGTGCTGATTTTAATACCTTGATTTCAACATGATTATACAAGAGAAAATTAACCAATATACAGGAGATTTATGACCGATAGAAAATTGTATTTATTATACTTTCCAAGATACATTCTATTCATTTGTAATGTCAATAAACACTCATAATTTTAACGTAACAATACTCTTTAAATAAGGACCGGATAGAGTTAGGTTGATAAAAGAATTTCGAAATAGAACCTGTCTTGACAATATAACCTCAAACTAAATAAATTAAACAAAATTATTTGAAGCCATCATGACTGAGCATTTTTACTAATATTGCACATGGTGTTTTATGATATGATTCTGCCCAGATCTAACAATTTAGAGCTTCAATTTGCAGCCGTCCTCGCCCCACAAACGTCTCCGTTCCCCTCCCAACAATTCTGGAACCATATCAAGTTTAATGCACATTTATTTTGGTTGCATAATGTTAATAAGAAACCTTTTACAAGATACTGTGGGAGATATAAGAATAAGAAAACTGCTTGAAACTTCACAGACTCTATCAGGCCTCAGCTTGTCGTGCGACACAATAAAAAGGAAACATCACAGATCACATTTCACAACCCTCGTCCAGCGGGTCGTGTTCTTCAGTAAACTGAGAGAAACAAAAACCCTTGAATTGACTCAACAGTCACTTCTGGTGGCCTGAATTAACTCTGATGCATCATTCTAACAAGTCCTTTCCACTCTTTGTGTATTATTCTTTTTTAAATAATACCGATAACTCTTTAAATAATCCTGCATAGAAAAATAAATTAACTATGTTGTTAAATTTTCTTTTACTACGAATTGAGAGCTGACAAGGGGAGGTGGATCACCGATTGAATTATATTAGCGGTTTGTTTGACAATTCTGGCTTGTAGTCTCTTGATGATGATGCTCCGTCGTACAGTATGTGTGTTTGTGTGTGCATGTGTAGATGTTTGTCCTTCCTTGTAATTTACAAACCAGTCCCACAGATACAAATAATGTAAGACTTACAAAATAAATTCCAGGTTACGCTTACATGGCAAGCAGCTTTGTAATTTTTTATCCTTGGGTTTTTCATTTTTCAGAAACGTCCTCTGACAGTGTATGTGCCGTTAGATTTCACCCAAAACATACAGTTAACTGTAATTAGCAATTTTTGAAGAGAAACACAACTCCATTCAGAAGACACTATATTTAACATGGCTCTTTACACAAAGAGAACAAGTCACAAAATCATTCCCCAAAAGAGTTTTGCAGTGCCTCCAATTCCCACGTAAGGAAAACAGGAGCCGTTTAGCCTCTCGGTAAAGAGCAGGTGTACTGCTACTGGTGTAATCCAGACAAGATGGCAGAGAGTCTGCAGCCGACTCCAGAGAGCATCCCCAAGAACAAACAGATATCCCCGCAAATAAAAAAAAAGCAAAGTAGTATCCATTGAGTCCCCAGTTCTGTTAATCTCATCCCAGAAGTAGTGATTTTGGATACTTTCCAGAGCAAAAGAACAACAACCAACATGCCCTCCTTTTTCTTTTTTTCTCTTTTTTTTTAAAACGAGGGTTGAAGTCAGCGAGGTATATTCTCAAGCACTGTTTTCAAGACCCTTTGATTTGGTTGGAGAAACAAAAGGAGAAGAAAAAGAACAACAAGAACAACAAAAATAAGAAGATAAGTACCCATTTCAATAGCAGCAAAAATACTATGACTGTCTGGTTGCTTTTTAGGGTGTCCTGTGGTATGTATGTGGGATTCATACATGTAGTGGCATGGATAATCCAAAAAGTCTTTTACTGTGAAACAGATCCACGCTGATTCTAGTAATAGCTTTTGTAATGTGGAGCCATTTTGTCCATCTCTGCATTGGTCATTAAGGATTTCCAGAAGGCACTTTTTTGCTGTGTGTGGGAGTGTGTGTGTGTGTGTGTGTGTGTGTGTGTGTGTGTGTGTGTGCGCGCATGTGTGGCTGCAGAGAGGGTGATGAAGACAGAAAGCGAGAGATCTGGGGGCTTGAATGGTGTGTGTGTGTGTGTGTGGCCAGAAAGAACCAGAGAAAGGCAGATGTGTTTGGCCGTCTGTCTGCCTATATGTGTGTCTGACTTCCTTGTGTACGTGTGTCTAATCAATGCACTAAATCAAACACAACAATCCCTACATTTTACTCAGTGCAGTCTGCTCCTCGAGCACCTGCAGGTAATCAGGCGTTCCTTGGAGCTTGGCTTTCAGCTCGTAATACTCACTTTTTCTCTGCTCCACCACGATCTTACTGTGGTTCCCGCCTATCAGCGATGACTTCTTCATCTTTTTATCCAGCGTTTTCTCCGGGTAGCGGATTTCGTATCCGCCCATCCCTATACTGTTGAAATCTCTTTTGCTGTCCAGGAAATTCTGGATGAACATGCTGGGCTCTCGGTGGGGGAGGAACTCCTCGAGTTCATCGATGGTGCTGAGGCGTTTGTTGCGCTCCAGGGTGGAAAGCGAGTCTTTATCCTTGTCGGCACTGTTCCGGAGGATGATCTTCTGCCTCTGCGAGTCTGCAAACTTGAACCCAGCATCGATGTCTGAGGAGCGTCCGATCCCACAGGTGTGGCTCTTTCCAATATGCTCGATGGTCTGGGGGATGAACGTCTCACCTCCCAAGTCGTCTCCCGGGATGGAGCCTTTTTTGCCAGATTTGTGGCTGTGTCGGCGGAGCTGCAATGACATGGAGCCACACTCCTGATTTCCAAGCCCCTCCTGCCTGCCCACTGGTTTTTTATTCCGCCTCAGGACAAAGACTAGAAGGCAGAAGGCCACAAACACAGTAAGGATAAGAACTACGAGAATGCTGAGGATCATAATGGAGAGAGGCACAGGCCCTCCTGGTGGTGCTTTGCCAACTCCGGCAGGCGACACTGAGGTCAAAACAGGGGTGGTGCTAATGAGGATAAACGGTGGTCTTGCAACAAGTTTAGGACACAGGATCTCATTTTTCAAGAGGCGCAGCTCTATGTTGGAGAACTGTACAGGGGAGGCACATTTCACCTCTTTGGCAGCCACTCCATCACTTAGCTTCTCTAGCCAGAGTTTGAGGGCGACAAGATCGCAGGAACACTCCCACGGGTTCCCTTCCAGGTCTATCTGGGTCAATGATCGCAGCTGGTCCAAGACACCACTCACTGGCAGGGTCATGAAGTGGTTGTTTTTTAGATTCAGTCTGGCTAAAGAGACACCCGCAAACACGTAGGCGGGGAGACTCCGCAGTACGTTGTTGTTGAGATACAGGAGTTGTAGGTTCGGCATGGAGTCAAATGTGCCTGCTAAGATTTCTTTTATGGCATTGTATTCCAAATATAGGTACTGTAGGTTTGATAGGCCCAAAAACATCTCTGGGTGTAACTGTTCAAGCTGGTTTCCATTCAAGTACAGTCTCCTCAGGTTAGTGAGGTTAGCAAACACGCCTTTCTGGACTGTGACAATTTGATTGCTGCCAAGATGTAGCAAATCTAAACCCTCAAACCCTTGGAAATCAGCTGGGCTTATGTCACGGATGTAATTCCCACTCAGGTGAAGTTTCTTGGCATTTGGGGGTTTGGGAATGAGATCAGCTAAGTTTTTAATATTCCTCTCTTGACAGCTGACACTGATGCCAAAGTCAGAGGGGTGGGCTTTACAGCTGCAGGGCTGTGGACACAACAATGGAGGAGTCCGTGTCTGAAATGAAACAATCTGGCTATTTCTTCCAAAAGGGGGTAAACCAGCCACAATACCATTACCGTAAATCTTAGATGAGTCAGTGGTTTTTGGCGCTTTTGTGGCTATGGGAACCACAGTGGTTGGGGACATTTTTGAGGGAGACTGCCCATTATCAGGCTGTACAGGTGGCATCCTAACGTCAAAGTCACTTCCTGTTCCCATAGGACAAAGCTCCTGTTTGTTGGTTTCTTTCAGGAGTCTCCCATACAAGTCGCTTGGTGTTTCACATATGGCCTCACCGATAAAAATGTTATAGGGCATGTTTTCAAGCCATGCCTTGAGAGGTGCTAAGTCACAGGTACAATTCCAGGGATTATCATCCAGTTGAAGCTCTACAATGCGCCCAATATGCTCTAGAACCCCCAAATAAGGAAGCTTCTGGATCCTGTTTCCCCTTATATCCAGGTGTGTGAGCGAGGCAAAGCGAAATATGTTGTCAGGAAGTGCCTGTATGAGATTATCATTCAGGATGAGCACTTTAAGCCTGTGCAGTTTGTTAAATGCTCCCTTTTCAATGTATTTTATCAAGTTGTAGTCAGCCTGAAGATATTCCAAGTTCTCTATCCCTTGGAAAGTGTCTGCTCGCAGCACCTTTAATTCATTATTGTTCAGGTGCAGCTGTTTTAACGCGCTCATCCCCAGGAACGCTCCACCTTCGATGTTCTGCAGTTTATTGTTCCCTAGCTGCAATGACACAGCATGGGTGAAGTTGAGGAATGAGTTTGGGTAGAGTATGATTAAGAAGTTGTTCTGAAAGTTCAGGTGGTATAAGGACGAGGCCGGCGGAATGAGCTGCGTGGGTCGATAGACAGTGATCTTCTCGCAGTTGACGTATAGCACGTTTTCCACCGACATGCAGGAGCAGGCGCTGCAGGTCTCGGCCATCAAGTCCGAGGCGGACGGGTCTGCCATCTGGGGTCCGTCCGACATGGAGGGGGAGGAGAGGGAGGAGGAGAGGGAGCCGGAGATGGAAGAAGAAAAGGCTGCCAGCAGGAGTACGAGCAGCATCTCGCCGGTTAGAAATCCTCCCCCAGAAAACCATTTAGTAACCTTTGGAAAAAAAAGACAGGTGCATGCACAAACATTCACACACACAGGCGTACATATGTGCAAACAAACCCAGAGACGCACAGACACACACACGCAGAAAGCAAACCATCAAAAGGCATATTGGATATTGATTCTACTGAAATTGCACTATTTCATCGTTGATTTTGTTTCTTTTTTATATTAATTCTAAAAACCACATCAGGGATGTTATTACTACCTTTTTACTTTAAATATAACATTGTGTAAATTGCCATGCTGATGATGCACATTTCAAATCAGTGCACTTTTTATTAGAATTATTGCAGTGAGTTGCTTTGGCTTTGACACAATGATTCACCCTAATCACTGGACAACACAAATGCTTGATGCACATTATTCAATACTGCAGGAAAAGTACCATATGCTCTGGAAATTACTCAAACCCATTAACTGCTTAACAACTATGCAGCCTATTGTGACATCCAAAGCATGAAGCATCTTCTTAGAAAATGTCCAAGACAGCATCACGACTATATTCTTCCCCTCTCAGCAGATTCAACATAATCAAAGTCAAACGGCTGCAGTTCTCTTTTTCATGGGGGTCTCATTTGAAGCCAGCAGCACCACCACCACTAAGTAGCACATTCAGGTTATTTAGCAAAGCAACTGTGAGAGCAAGGCAAAGAGGAAGAATTGGGACTGTGCCCATTGCTGACATATTGAGAAGGTTTGAGCGGCACGCATTTATCACACAGAGAAACATTTTTATTTATTTTTTCCAGATTTGACACCAAATATAAAAGAAAAAATGAAAATGTTCCTCAAACCCATACATTTTAGAAACCAGGTCATTTTAAAGGAACACAGATGGAATCTACATAAACTGGACTTACCCAAAGCTGAAGTGGTAATGAATGCGGCTCCCTCTGGAGACACGGGGCAGCATTGGTGAGACATGGATGGAGACGTGCGCAAACAGTCCTCCCAGTTGAAGTAGAACACAGACAGTTATAGGGGCGCAACAAGGTTTCTCCAGCCCCTATATCCCCATGCAGGCTACTGTATATCAACCCGAGCCAGGCAAACTGGAGGGGGGTGCGGTGGAGATGGAGAGAAAGGAGAGGGGGTGGGGGGGGTGGCTCCGATTTCACCCGATGCGTCTCTTGCTGACGGGCTCCTCTTGCTTGGAAAAATCACCCCTCTGGTCGTTCGGTCCCCAAGGTGGTTGTACTACCTCCATGGGAGAGCATTCATTTAGTTGCAGGAGAGATAGAGAGAGACTGGGAGAAATGATAGAGGAGGGAGAGAGAGAAATAGAGAAAGACAGAGAGAGAAAAAAGGGAGAGGCAGACAGGTTTTCAGAGATCTTGACGGCGCGTCCGGCGACTCCAAGGCGTGAAAAAAGGCGCAAGGTGGTCGGCGATGCGGTGAAATAAGTCCGTCATTCTTAAGAGTTTTTTTTTAGGAGGAAACTGGAGGAGGAAGATGGGCAGAGTAGAGGGGAAAAAGGGGGAGAGAGGATGGCCAACACTGTGCGTCTGGCTTCAGCTCGGCTCAGCAACCCCCAACGATCCAACGAATAAATACTGGTTTGTTTCGAGCGAAGTTGCGCACCGGGATAATGCTTCAGAGGGCAAAAGCAGCCAAAACGCTCCCATCAGGTTATGTGGATCAGTATACTATTTTCCATCGAGGCAGCATAAATCCAGTCCTTTGCTCCGACCCCGTGCAAAACAGTTATTTTCTCTTCAGCGATCAGTTTGTTTGCTCTCAGCTGCAGGAGAGACGCTTATTTCAGTCTCCATCCAACGGGAAGGGATTTTTTTTATAAAGGGACGGAGGTAACAATAATGGCTATGGCTGTTTCGAAGCTCCTCTCCCGGACGAAAAAAAAGCGGAAAAGCACAGAGAGAAACAAGAGAAACAAGTCAGGACAACAGAAACCGGTGCGTAAAAATGAATAATGCAGTTATTCAGCCTTTAGTCCGCTGCGGTGCAAGTCAGGAGCTGGAAACTCCGCGCTCTTTCCCGCTGCCATCGCTCCACACGAAATGTAATCAAAATAAACTTGGAGAGGAAATGTGGGGATATTTTTTTTCTAAAGCCAAGGATATCCAGTCGGAGGAAATGGAGGGAGTTAAAAGAGAGGAAAGCGAGCTTGTGTTTCTCCCTCCTGTAAGACAGAACAGTATCCGTGTCAGGCGCATAAGTATGCTGGCTCTTTCTGCAGCCGCATTCACTGAGCTTCCCACACGAATAAAAGAGGAGAATGCAGAGATGTAGAGAGAGAGGAGGAGGGACGGAGGGAAGGAGGTGGGAGAGAGAGCGAGAGAGAGAGAGAGAGAGAGAGAGGAGGAGGAGGAGGAAAGAGGAGGGGGGTTCTCACATAGACCGAAAATGAAAAAAAACAAACTTCAGACCTTGAAACAGATCCGTTATTCTGAGCGCAGATTTTAATGGTTGTATTTCTGACACTTTATTATGATCTTCTAATTATCCTGTATTTTTTTAAAATTTTAATACAAAGAGGCTCTCACCTGTTTTATTTATTGTTTCCCGCCCTGTGTAACCTCCAAGGGGATCAAGATCAAAGCTGATCGTGAGCGTGTATGTTTGGGGAAGGGGGCTTAAAGAAAAGCAAAAAATAAATAAATAAATAAATAAATAAAAAGGCTTTACCTGCCAAATCGTCGCATTGGACTTGACTTGCGCGACACGACCTGAGCGCGTCCTCGAGGTCCGACTGGAGAGAGGTAGGGAGTGTGTGTGCTTAAAACCGGGCACGGGAGCGCGCCTGTGAGCGGCATTTTAAATAGAGGGGAGAGAGAGAGAGAGAGAGAGAGAGAGAGAGAGAGAGAGAGAAGAGGAGAGGAAAGGAGGAGGAGGAGGAGGAGGAGAGGGGGTTATTATTCAAGAGTGCTGCAGTCAGACGGGCTGCGAGAGGGAAAAAGGAGAAGGAGGTGGGAAATCAGTCAATCAGAGGCTTATGCGGTTCACATTTTTTGTTCTTCTCTTTTCTCTTTTTGTGTGTTTTGCAGGAGCGAAGGGATCGGAGCAGAGAGGAGAAGAGAGGAGATGGATGGAGCGGTGGAGAGGAGGAGATGAGCGCCTTAAGGTACGACTACACCCCTACTTCTAACATGATTTATCTCCATGATTGTATAAGCTCCTTCAAATGACAAGATCTCTATCTATCTATCTATCTATCTATCTATCTATCTATCTATCTATCTATCTGTTTATTTATTCATGTGAGATGAGTCCCGGGCAGAGTGTAGTGGCAGCGTGGCGCAGCGCCCGGCGCTCCTGTCCATACAGCTGACACCCATGGGAGAAAAGGGAGTCGCACCTGAAACCCGACAGTGTTCGGCCTCACCGGAAGCCTCACCTCTGGTTTCCTCTTGCAACAGGTGACAGAGCCAAGTGACGCACAAATAAAACCAGGCTGGAGAAAGGGAAGATGGGAAGTATGGGTTTCACCAGCCCAGCCCCACAGCATGGGTGTGTGTGTGTGTGTGTGTGTGTGTGTGTGTGTGTGTGTGTGTTTAATGTAAGTGATTATAGTGATGCTGCAGTGGGGATGGACGTTATATTGTGTAACAAAAGCAAAACAAAAGTTTGCCTCAACTGACTAAAAACATGAATAACTGTGTGCAGCTGGGATTACCTCCGTAATTTCAAAATAAAATATGCTTAAATACTGTAATTGTATATGTCATTTGGTTATTATTGTAAGTATTATGATTTTGCAACTTTAATCTGTAAATGTCTTTTCCCTACATGACATTTGTTCTATCATTTAAATCCTGTTTTAGGACTGCATTACCATTTAATATATAGGCTACAAGATATCTGTAACTTGATGTAAGTAATAATGTTCTACATGGAATATATTAATCATCAATACTCAAACTCTGCCTAATATCCATCTCCTTTTGGTGATTCTAAATGACATGACAAACAGCAAAAACACTATTATTTCTATGTCCCAGTTGCCGTACTTAGTTTGCTTCATAGTAAACATATTGTTGTGAAGAACCAAAGAAGAAATTCAATATACAGGGAACTTTTTCTGCACATATTTCCAATGAAGTTCAGTACATTACAGGTGTTAAAGGCATTGATAAAGATGTCATCTTGTGCTTGTTGGTTTATGCATTAGAGGTTGCAAACTGAAATAGTAGTTTGAAAAAAAGAGTTATTATATTGATATTGAGTTTGAATTGTTTTGGTAAACTACTATTTCTGACGTCAAAAATGAACCTCTTCCTGCTCAACAAACTGCTGCTCTGCCAGCCTTCAAAAATGTGTCATGCATGATCACCACACTAAAGCCCATGAAAGAAATAGTTCATTATTTCCAGCACAAATAGCCATTCCTATCACATGCTTATGAAGGTTGAAGGTTTTTGTGTTAGACAACGGAAAATGCTATACACCGTCACTGTATTATATGATGTTTGATTCCAACGGTCTCAACGTGAGTTAAGTTAATGCGATATTTTCAGCTGCAGATGTTAAATAACTTTGATATTAAATGTGCTATTTGTGTTCTGGAAAAGTGCATAATTGAATGTAATGTATTATTCAACTGTATTTCATGTTTGACAGACATTATAGGACAAAAGATTCTGCACATTAAGGGACACTTCCCTTGATGTCTGAATAGTGAAATGCATTTATGATGCTTTTACAATCTTCCCTTTGAAACAATCCCCTCCGCTCCACAAAGCCAGCTGGTAATTAAGGATCCTTCAAACTGTAAGTTATCATGTATTGATAGAACATTCAGTCTCAATTAGTTCTCATTCAGCTGAATCCAGCAGCCTTCTAATGCAATTTATTCTTCAGTATTTATAAAGGAAAAAAAAAGAAGCCCACTCACTCGATTGATTGATTCACAGTAATGTATGCATAGTGGGGTGTGGTTGAGCAGCTCTAAAAGTACCCCTGCCACCTGCATGAAAAGAGCAAATCAAGCATTCCTCCTTATGTCTCATCACTGTGTGTAGATTAATATGTGGGACTGCAAGAGTGTGTGAGTGCTGATATTTGACAGTCTTGGACATGTTCCTACACTGGCTGTGAGTGGCCTGAGGGAAGCAGGCCTACTAGAGAATGAGCCAGACAGTTGGCAGGGCCCCTGCTTCCGTCTCAGCTGTCGTTGGTAGTCTGGCCATGTGGCTGAGACACTGCTTCCTGTGTCCAAACACTGGAAAAACCTTGAATCTCATGTGCACTAATCCCATTTGTTGGATTAAAATAAAGCGTTTTAATATGTGTTTAAAGGGATTGATGTGACGGACCCCTCATTTGCTCTCGTTTTGTCCCTTACAGACTCTGTGAATGCTGGGAATGCCTCCCGTGCTGAGGAGTTAGTGTTTGATGTGTCGCCCCCATCTGGTCATAAAAGTAACTACACTGCATTCAGAAGATGGGTAGGTGATGGTGCTCAGGTGAGGCCTGCTCGCTCTGTTTCCTCATTTTAATAATGTTTCATAGATTTTCCAGCAGTGTGGCACATCGCCACCCTCACTGATCAATAACTTTGGCCTGTTTGGATCACAGACACCTGTTTGTTCTGCAGCAGCACTGATGCAAAACTAACACTGATGCAAATCTGATACTGGCAAGAAAGCTAATATATTTCTCTTTTAGAGAACAAATGAAAACTCATTTATCTCATAATAGGCCTGTGAAACCTGTGATTTTTAATTTTCTTTCATTAAAATTCAGATTAGTGGGCAAAGTAGGACATTAAAGGTTCATGATAATAATACTTTAGTCAGTGTTTCTAAAGATGATTTACTCCAACGGAAGAAAATCCAGACCCTAACCTGTAATTGAGGGGGCAGAATTTCCACTGGGGGTCACTTTTAAAATACAATTTATTTCCTCTCACTTTTATTTATTCCGATTAATTTACTCATTTTCCCAGTCTCTCTAAACAGCTTCTTCTGACTGTCTAGCTGCTAAAATTCAGATGAGACAAAAGAGAAGGTGATAAAAAAGTGTGACGTGCCCTTCAGTTATTATAGTGTGCTCATGCAAACCAGTAACCTTAAGAAGCAGGTGACTTATTGATCGTCTTTGTTTTGACCTGCGTTTTACCTTTAGGCTACATACAGGCTACTGCCCAAACCCCTCAGAGGCAGAAGTTCTTCCTGCAGCCCGAGATAAAGACTGCAGACACCAGTCAAGGCTGAAAATACTTCAGACTTTCCCTCTTTAGTGAAGATGCACATTGAATATCTACCATTATACCATTGTCTGAGTGAATATTCGATTCTGCAGGGTGTCCATAAATTCCTGATGTGAGTTTGAGTGAAACAGTCTGTTCTAAATCAAATCACTGAAATAAATTGAATGAAAACTGATTATGTAATAAATACATCTTACTGTACTGAGTGTAGTCCTTCAGTGCCTTATCCTCTGATCAACACAGGGTGGCGACTGTAACAAGCTCCAACACCGCCCCTTTGAATCCTGCTAGCTAAGGTTAGCTTTCTGACTATCAGTGGAGCGGACTAGAATTTCTCCAACTCTGCCAAGTTGTATCTAAGGTTTGTCCTTTTAACTGGAGTAAAATAAAAAAAGAAGTGTTAGCGTACAGCAACTTACTTTTGCTATACTACTCTTGAAAGCATGATATGAAATATTTAATAATTTCTATATTGATATACACATGTAAAATGTTGGAAATATAATTCATTATCCACATACTTTTTACTTTTTGTTACCTGCATGTCTGAAAAGTTACGGCCTTGGTTGAATTGATCAAAGGTAAAATCCTGTAATGAAGTCAAATACAGTAATACAGTAATGGAAAAATGAGGCACACACTGGGTGGAAGGCCTCGTCGCCTGCAGTAAATCTAGTCTCAATACAAGACCTATCACCTGACGATCCACTGAAAGGAGGTCTGCAGTCTCTCATTCTGAGACCTGGTCTGCAGTTAATGAAAGTCTAATGTAAGCAGTAAAAATGGGCTGACTGTGATCAAGATTTTACTGGTTGAAGCTGTAAATTTAACACGGATGTCAGCGAGCAAGTGAAACAAACACACAGTATTCTATAAGTGGAGCTGAGAATATGACAAGATCACTGGTAACACTGATAACAGTGGAGCTGCCTTCACTCAGAACATTGAAAGGTCATTGTTATTCACATAAATAGTATTAAGACATGAGTTTGAGTCCTCTTTAAAGAATAAGGGAATCATTATTGTGTATTTTTAATTGTCAACAAATCCCATGAGCAGAAATGCAATAATTATTTTATCTGTCTGTCAACACCACCTGACTCAGCGCAAGCCTATTCTTTCTAGTCAGAAATATTTTAAAACGCCTCAGTAAGTTCCTAAAACATCTGGGTACTGTAGTTTTTAGTAAATGCTACTCAGACAAGAGTTAATAGGGAATTTGTTAGGGACTATTTTCAGTTTTGGATTAATGCAAATGTAGTGCTCTAGTGCAATGATTCCTTACCAGGGGTATGTGTACCAGAGGTGTTCATACTGCTGTTGCCAGGGCAATAACATTGCACATATTTGTCCGTAAAGGAGAAAAATAAATAAACATAGGATAGGAGAAACAGGATTACAAATTGGTATAAGTCTGATCTTTAGTATATATACATATATTGTCACAATAACCTATAAACTACCAGCTATGACAATGCGACGGTACAGGACACCAACCTGAGTCAGCTCTAACACCTAAATATAGTACAGTAGTAGTTACAAACTTCACCATATCTACTACAATTAATTTAAAAAGGAAAAATAAAACACAAACACAAAAGACCAACGTGTCATATTTAAAGGGATAGTTCAGGTTTTTTTAAGTTGCCGTTGTACAATATGAGGTGTTAGTGTATTAGTTATAGTGCAGCTACTCCGGTCTGCTTCTTCAAACTAGGGGCGTGCCGAATACCATCTAATGGAACAAGTTACCAAGTGCAACGGTGTGGCTCATTTAATAGTTTTGAACAACAAAGGCGCTCTATATGAGACAGAAGAGTAATGGCATTCGTTGCTAGCCTTAGCTTGTAAGAACTTTTCAATTCTTACATGAAGACATCAGCCTTCAGACATTAGACTTCAGATTTTAATAGAACGCTCAAAGTCTGAAAGGTAGTGCATGATCAATATGACCACAGTAGAGACATGTTTCAGGTTTATTTGGACATTGCTAATACTACTGACATTACACATTTTTAACCACTTTTTTTTGTCCAACCAGCACATTGCATTAAACAGATTCCCTAGGAAAAATCATCCCCGATCTGGAAAGAAATAAAGACAACCAGCAGGGTTCCGATACTGATTATTGAGGAGCAAAAGATGAAGATATTCAGATGCTAAATATATTCATTGTCAAAGTCAGTAACACTTCCACTGCCTCACTGCTCGCTTCTATCGATTGTCACTCCCAGTGCATTCTGTGCCGTAAAGCTGATACCAGCCAGGCCGGTCACAATTATGAACTGACCTACATGTGCAGTAAGACATCACATCCCAGTATGCCTGTGAGGAACTAAGTACAAGTATATAGTAACAGTGGTTTCAAAACCAATGCTATAAAGTATTTCAGAGTTACAAAAAAGCATTGAATATCTATTTAAATTAAAGATAAGCAAACACTGTAAACACTATTGGTAAATAAAAGGTCGCTGCACATTGTATATATAATAGTGTGTATTCATAAAATAAATTATAAGGATGACAAGGGGGAAAAAGCTCTAAAGGAAGATTTATTCTTCTTACTCGAGATGTTTCAGTGGTCCTAGTGTAGAGGCCTACAGTCAAATAACTAATTTATCCAGAGTAGGATTTATCATTGTGGTAGTGCAACAACAGACTGGTGTGTAATTCATCATATACCTTGAGTAGTTGTATCTTGATTCACTTTGTGAGCAAGCAGAGAGTGGACAACATCTGCAGTGGAATCGGGCTTTGTCTACAAAACAGCACCAGCAGATCAATGTTCTTATGGTCTTAATGCAGCCACAGTGCAGATGTGTGGTTACAGTTTAGGGGCTACAATACCCACAGCAAAACTTATTATACAACCACCTCAAGTGAGATGCATAGTCTGCATTAAAAGGTCCAGTGTGTTACATTTAGGAGGATCTACTGGCAAAAATGGAATATAATATCCATAGGTATGTTTTCATTAGTGTTTAGCCCCAAACAGACAAACCAAACACTGGCTGTAGATGGGGCCATTTGCATTATCCAGCCACCATAGTTTCTCCTACACACTTCACAGCCCGTTCTCATTTCCAGTTGTCAAATACAAACGCGAGCAATATTCAGTTAGTTGCAATTTGCAACTTCACCACTAGAGGTCACTAAATCATACACACTGGCCCTTCAATACCTTTCTGTCCCTCATTTCCCACCTGTGCTTGGTTGATTGACTGATCCAACGTACCGTCCTGTCTTTCCTGTGGGGAAGTTGATTTGAAATGGACAGATTTCACGTTATACCTTAAATTTGATCAATTAAAATGAAAATGGACAAATAGCATTTTCCCCTTAAGTGCAGACATAAGGAACGGCTCTGGCTCAGGAGGTAGTGCATGTCAAAGTGTCCTTGAGCAAGATGCTGAACCCTAAATTTCTCCTAAAGCTGGGATCAGTGTATGAATGTGGATGAGTTAGATTCTGTTTGTGATGAATAGGTGAATGTGGCATGTAGCGTACGACGCTTTGAGTGGTTGGAAGACTAGAAAGGGGGTATATAAGTACAGTCCATTGATATTACAGAAAAGCATTTTGTAAAAATACTATAAATAAATAAAGAAATAAACAAGATAAATCAAACAAAATCAAGACAAAAACATTTTAATTTGAACGAATCTGTCTCCGGAAAATATGCTATGAACTACATTTGTTTACGAATTAAGTTTCAGCGGAAAGTATCGCGCCGTTCGGCACATATTTTCTTGGGTGGGAAATCGCTATATTTATGTGTCACATCTAAGTAGCAAGGAGGTCGTTGCATGATCAAATCCAAAATTCCACAAGTGGTTAGGTTAAGACAGCAAAAGTGCTTTGGTTGGGAGAAAATGGTGGATTTGGTTAAATGTTAATTAATGAAATCACTTTTGACTTTTTGAGTCGTCAACCAACGCCACATGTTTGAGTCGCTACTCGCTGATACTGTGTTGCAAGAGTGGATATTGTAGGAAAACAATTTAATTACAGTGCCAGTGAACATTTAGCTGATACTTCCAGCATAAACAATTTGAGACTTGCCAGGTATGTTAATTAACAATGTTTTCTCAATATGGTAATAGTAAATGTAATCTGGGCACCATTATGTTTCTTTCAAGATGTATATATTGTTGCAAATTAGTGGCATATAAATGCAGTTTCTAGGAGACAGGGCTGATTTCAGGGGTGGCGAGATAATTAACAGAATAGGAAAGAATTAAATTATAATTTGAAAATGGACAATTTGTATATCTTATGACTACTAGTCCTCTGTTCTTTATCTGTTTTTCTTTTTCCTGGATAGTTTAAGCTCTTGGGCCTCTAAATAATATTCGAATGTAACAAAAGAGAAATCAGTCTTTGGTTCAGCAGACAGATAATGAGTGGTCACAAGTAGACATTGCTTCTTTTTAAAGGGTCAAAGGAAAAAATATGAATATTACCTAATGCATGCTTTCTTTACTGGTGGGTCACAACCCATTCATTCTGAATAAAAAAAAACAGCTATTTAATGTCTGACTTTATTTTGACAGAAAAACAGGCTGTTTTCACTTAATATCTGTTAAGAACCCTGTTCTCTAGGCCTCACTTATTTTGTTTGTTGTTTTGCTGTTATGCTGTTTTATTCATATTTACATTCACTTTATGACGTGTTCACACCCTTTATTCTGGCTCACTATGGTGGCATGAGCACAAAATAAATCAATTCTGCTTCAATTTAATTGGAATAAACAGATCTAAATGATGCAGAAATAATTACATCATGATGCAGATTTGTAAAACGTCTGAATTCGTACTTTGTCGGGTCTGTCCGCAAGATGACAAGCAAATAACTTTTAAAATGTTTGCTTTCTGAGTGGAAGATGGATTGATCAGGGCTGGGCTAACTTAGTTCATAATAAAGTAAAACCAATAGTTAGAATGAAGTAACAGACACATGTTTTCAGCAATGTCCTTTTTGTCTGGTCTCTGCATAAATATGAAGTAGTATCATTATAGAGCTGTGGCGTGGCACCCTCCGTGGCTCGCAGCAGACAGGTTGAGAAGAGACAGTGAAGATGAATCCACTTTCTAAAGAGATTAAAAAATAAACTCTGCGGTCTCCTCTTGCCAGTAAATGTCTCCAGATCAGAGCAGAATCCAGTGTGACTACGGTGTTTCTTCCTCCAGAAACTCTGGGTCTTCCCCCCGCTCTCTTCTGCAGATCTCCCTGATCTCTGTTGGCGAGCAGCAGTCTCTTTAGTCCTTTCAACTCGTGCAAATACGCAAATGTGACAAATGTTGCATGTTTGCTCCTTCCGTCACCTAATTTGCTTTGATTTCGTCACTCAGCACAAATTTACTTCTATTTGCGACTTTGCATTGACTTTGTATGTAATATATTTGCACAGATAATTGTATTCACAATTGTTTGGTGGGAACACACCATTATAACCCCTGGTCTAGACCACATAGCCTGATTTGTAGACCATGATGTGAAAATATGAAAATTGTATGAATATTCATTGATATATACTGATAGCTGAGACTGACATTTAAGGCCAAAATGTGAGAAAACTTGATTTATTTTTATTTTCACACCAGGTGAAAAAATAATTGTACCAATTTTACCTGCAGCCTGACCAAAGCTGGGTTTTATTAACACTATTAACACACCTAACCCTAACCCCTTTATTTGTCCTGTATCACGTGGCTAAAATTAGACATTTAACACTTCAGTATTTTGTTTGTTGCACCACCACAGGCTATGTAACTCAAAGCCTTAAAATAAGATTAGCTTTTACAAGGACTCTTAAATGTGTCTGAAAGACTTTCCACATCATTCTGACACGTTATAATCAGTTGAAAATAAGTTGAGCATCTGTTTTTGGTGAGCCAAATAAAGGGTGACACTTACTTTGGGTGTAATAATTACTGCATGTTATCAGCACTGCAGGACAGCTTTAACCCTGCCGGTGACACCCTGTTCTGAGCCGAGTGTGCAGCCCATTACTCTCACAAGCAGCAGTGAAAGGAAAATAAATGCTTACAGTGTCGGCTAGTTTTACATAAATCGGCAGTGTTTGATAGCTCATTATTTATTTAGCAGTGTGCGCTGTGGCGTGAGGTGCTTCCCTATTTATTACAAACAGCTGAGGTGTACAGAGTATGAGGAAATATGTAAACGCAGAGTCACAGTGACACAGGGAAGCATAGAGGGACTGTTTAGTGTCCTACAGAGGGAAGGAGACAGGACATTAGCTGCTGGGCCTGTACCAACGTTAAATACAAACTGTGCTATAAAAAATCCAGTATCCAGTTGTCTGTTGTGTCTTTTCAGGGTGCTGTACTCACCTTGTGAGCCTGTCATGGTTCAGTCCAGGGCTCATCGGCTGCGTCCACCGAGACACACAAAGATATAGACAGAGGTTAATTGGGCTCAGATGCACCTCGCTGTCCCGATGGGCTTGGCCTGCCGCTCAGCCAAGACTCAGTCCAAGGCCCCAGTTTCTACATGAACACACAGAGGCTTTGTTCACATGTGCACTGTACTCTGATTGTGGGTCACAGTGTGGTTAAGGCCTGCTTCAGGATAGTATGTTAATAAGTATATCTGACACACAGCTTTATGTGACTATAGCCAGCAAATAGGCATTCTGGGCTATGTTTATTGCACCTACTTAGGTATTTTAATAATTTCTTTAAAAAATCAGGTCATCTCACACAGTTCCAGTCAACGGTTTACATAGGGAAATACATGTATTTACTTACTAGATAATAAAACTAATGGTGCTCTTATGTCTGTACTGTAAATATGAAGCAATATGGTTCTGTCCAAAGGTAACAAAATCTGCCTACAAGAACCTCTAAAGCTCACTAATTATGGTTGTAAAAAAAAAGCCATTGAGATAGAAGCCACATAAACATGATAATAGTAACCTGGAAACAATGTGCATTCCAACCATCTATAACTCATAAGATGCTTATAGAGATTTCGAAACAGCTAAGAGGCATTGTTAGGCATAATGACAATCACTGTAATGCACAGCCTCACATAGGCTCTACAAAAAAAGCACATGATTGCACATGGTTGTTTTCTATGATTTGGATTTGTAGGCGTTCAAACTTCAAACTTTTGTAGAGTTTATTGGCAAAGAAATCAGAAAAAAACAAACAGATTCACGGTTCATTTTTGCCCTTGAAAACCCTCTGATACCCTTTCCACTGTATCACTGTCTTCATCAGTAGGTAATCAATTGTCATAGAAGTAAGTTGACTTTGAGTTGAGTCAACGGTCAAACACTATATTAATGATTTAGCCAATTATTATTAGAATAATCACTAATCCTTTGACCACAGTTCAACATAAGATATGCTAAACTCATGTTATGTGGTCGGTTTAACAGGAAATACCATCAATATCTAAACCAACTCTTGTGCAGCGTGTTGAGTCAGCCAGCCACAACTGAGCACTAGCCATCCATTATATCAACACACAGTGTATGAGTGACAGTGCCACAGATACCTGAGTTCATAAACTATCAGTCTCTTCTTCTTCCTCCGTCACTCCAACATTTTTAGTCTCTTCCTCCCTCTCTATCTGTTTCTGCCCCTCTCTCTTTCTCTCTCTGCCTGCCTCGGTGTCTTTTGATATGCTAAGCAGCACCCTATTTATAAATCATCGTGAGAGAAAACATAGTAGGTTAGGGGACAAATAACAAATGCCCCATGTCTGCTGAGGAAGAGAGAGGTATAAAAAGAAAGAGGAGAGAGAGTTTGAGCGAGGAGAGAAGGGGATTGTCTGCTTGGTGGCTCCCTACGAGGCATGTCACCCAGGTTGAATAGATGTACATATCATTATCTTTCCCCGCTACATGGCGATAATGATATAGGACAGGGTAAGGGAAAATAAAGGAGCCATTGTGCAGTGAGGCTGTGAGCCAATAAGCGTGGCTTGTCGGCTGAAAGCCAATTCTCATAATTTCTGACGCTGTAGTGTACACAGGCAAACCAGTTCACTGGTGCTGAGGCATATGGTGGCCTTCAGTACTAGTAACAATATTTGTAATATTTCCATTAATAAACAATGTTTTAAACGTGTTAAATAATCAAAACACAGTTCTTAATGCATTGTTTCATTTTGTGTAAGTGGCACCATGACCAAATGTTGGGGCCACAAGTGCCTCAAGATGCAGCTCCTTAAATGGCCACTAGGTGCTGGCTGTATTGGACTACAAAAACTCTTCTCTAAAACAATGTCAAGTTATTATGGTCTATTTTGGATCTCAAAAGCAAATTTATATTTATCCAATGGATGTCGTGGCAGTGATTTTGATTATTATTTCATTGGGAGAAAATCAGGGCAGGAAAATGAGTATATTTGGGATACATATTTAACTTGACTGACAGGTGATCATTCATGGTTTCAAGGTCCATGCCATTGATCAAATTTGGATTTTCAGGCAGTAATGTTGGATAATCTACATGCTGTTTTATGTAGCAGTTGCACCAGCATTTAAAAATGGCAAAATACTGAAATCATTCATTTCAAAGGCCACCATCACTGGATGCTCACAGGGCCAAAGGTAAGTAGTACATCATTGTTTGCACAGAGTTAAACGTATCTACAAAACTGTGAATTTGTGCCGTTGACCAATAGCATATCTTTGTGATAGTACCGACCTTTAAGGGAACAAAGAGCCAGAGAGTCCAAAATTGCAGCTTGTTAGCAGTGTTGCCGCATCCACTTTTATTAAACCTGCTCTGTTAAAGTACAAACTGCTTCGCAAAAAATGTTTGCAGACAGTTACAAGTCAGAATTTGATGTTTATCAGCTGTGTGAACTTATTTCCCTAGTGATCACTCGCTTGGACAGCTTTTTGTTTTAATAAAGAGTCAAATAAATGTACAATAAGGACTGGGGAGACACAACAGAGAAAATATAAAGAATCTCTGAAAGCTATTGTCACAGACTAGTGCTAGCGTGATATTTTTGAATCCAGCCATAAACAGGTTGCATTATTTTCTATGTAGAGTTTATGGTACCATTTTACCTCTAACTGATCATTTAGATTTTATAGCACTATTTGTGCTTTTACTGTAATGTTTGGCACCTGTGCTAATGCACCTCCAGTTTGTGATGCCAAGTGGATGATACTGGAGCCTACTTAAAATAACACATTCCTTTTTTAATTTCTACAGGGATGATTATGTGAATGTTGGCAGTCCAAATGGCATGAATATAGCATGGACGTCCATGGCCTGTCTCAAATCCATTAATCTTGTTGATATTCATGGACAGTTGACAATACTTAATGCCAACAAATAATCTATGTTAAAAAAGAACTGTACTGCAACAGCTCTGCAACTGGAAATCAAATTAATAAAAGTACAGTGATAAATTATTTACCACTAATTACCTGTCAAAATAGTGCACTCACCAGAAAAACAACGGCATCTTTTATTTGCTTAAATGCTTTCAACAACCCATGGTTTTCTGACAAGTGGCCTCGTTTGGTCGTCTCATAGAAGCAATGGCAAAGCTATCGTGATGTTGTTGTTGGAAGGAAGCTAGGGTGAATGGTTCCTAAAAGTACAAATTAGACACTAGAGATTGCAGTTTGTGAACCGTCTCATACCAACAGTGGACTTCTTTAAACCATTGCCTCAATCTTTCTCTACCATTAACCTAGTTGATTTGGTTGCCTGAAGGTAACTTTGAAATGACAAAGGATATGATCCTATTAATGGCGATTATCACAAAATGCTCATATGGATTATGGTTTGTTTTTTTATTATACAACACTGTTGAATTAAGACACAGGGCTAGTGTCTGGTAGATATTTTGGGGGGAATTTTCTTCTACTTATGAATTTGTTTATAATCAAAATAAGAAAAACTGGGTGGTTAGCATGATGGATGTCATCCATGAATGGACAATGCAGAGCACCACCTACCGAAAGTCAAAATCAAGAGTTTTAAACAGTTCTGGTCAATCAACAATGTTTTGATTGACTTCTAGGAAGTGGAGTGCAGATCCACTATAGCATATCAATCTTACCAGAGTGAGAAATAAATAGGAATTCATTGATTACCTCTGTAATAATTACTCTGTAAGTAAAAGTTATAAAATCCTCAACAAAAACAAGGGGTACATTTAGCAATCCTGCATTCAGTATTCTCTACCAGCATAATAATGACACAAGGGAGAGTAAGAGTTTTTTAAGGGCAAGAAATCAGACAAAAACAAACTGCAATGACTCATAGGCCATGAGTCAGTGGACTGGATGTATTGTAACAGCGGTGTAAATTTGCACATATAGTAAAGTAAAAAAAAAAAACTGCAGTAAAATAAGTATTGTACACAGGCAAACCAGTTCACTGGTATTGTGGTTGTTGGCTCAGTTGCCCTCAAGGATATAGCAAAGTGATGTGGAATGGCAGTAGTGGGAAAAAAAGGCCATTGTGTGCAAGCTCAATAATCACGGAAGAAAGCAAAGGTCAGTTTACTTTCTATTACATAGAATTCAGAAGTCAAGTAATCCAAAAAGAAGTCGGATTAGTCCACATGAAAGACTTGTGTGTGATTGGGATTTTCTACTACATACTGAGCACAATGATTTGACTGCTTTTCAGCCTGAAAGAGGAGGTAATCTCTTAGCATGCTACTACGGTCTGACAGGCCAAACTCTTTGAATTTATATCCCAAATTCACATTTGAATCCTTACATTCCTTCACCTCAGTTAAATGCATTTCAGATCATGTTTTAAGCTTTCCTCTAGGAAGATGTTGTTCTGAGCAGACACAGTGACAGACTGACGTCACGGCTGTTTAAATGACCCATTTTGGGAGGCTAGTAACCTACTAGCCTACAGTGTTTTTTGCAGTTTATCTGCCATTACACGGACATCAAATGATTTGGCAGCATCATGCAGCCTGTGGCTTCAAACTAAATTAGACTTTTTCTAGTTAAAGCCCATCAACTGTTTCTGCTAAATGATTTAGGGATTCAGTTTAATCTTTCTACAGCCCACTCGTTGGGTCCCAGCCCAGCTAGTGTCTGATAAGGACTGCTTTCGATTGGTGCTTTCCAGACATTCTCATGTTTAAAGACCCTGTAAAAAGATGTTCTTTTCTATGGGGACCTTGGCAGTCACATTATTTTGTGCATATAATATTAGATAATAGTTTATTTGATTGTAATAATGAACTACATTATTTGACCATGTCTTTATTGACTAGAATACTTTGAAATAAATAATTACAAAGAAATAAATAAGCACTAAAATGCACTCTTTGTCAATTCTGTACACTCAAGGGTTTTGCTGCTACAGCCTTATGTGGTCTGTATATGACTAGTTCTTATGGTGGCTAATGTTAGGTAATGTAAACTTTATATACATTTTGTTTTGTAACTGATATTTCTGAGTCAGTTTCCTGACACTGTGACTCTGCTGTACTTGTGCTACTGTTACGCTACAATTTAGCATTCACCACCATCTTGTAATTGCCAGTGGTCACTGTTTAGCAAATATGAATATTAATTTACACAAAACAGTTTTGAGCTTTCAACGCTTTCTTAGATTGTTAGACTTCTTCCCTGTAAATCTCTGCTCTTTTAGATTTCAGTCTTTTTCCTTTTTGAGAAAATGGCAAAAATGGTAGCATATTGCTCCATATCTAAAATAAATGCACATATTTCAGCAGATACATCAGAATCCTTGGAGCAGTTGGAGTTCTTCCAACCTTTTCGGTACTCAGACCATCTATGTGACCCATGGGCCATCTCATCTATTTTTCTGAAGCTGGGGACACACCATGAGATTATCAGGGCATTTTATATCCTGACATTTGGAAGGGAAATCCTGATCTGAGACTCGGCTGGGTCGATGGTCTAAAAAGATTATCTGGTGCCAATGTGTGTCGGGGTTACAGATTTGGTCTGACAAAATAATATGAAACCTGACACTGTCTGAGTCGAAGACAAATGAACAAATTCAGAGAAACAAAAGCCAATCAGTGTTCACTTTAGTGAGGTGAATCTGCTGCTTCAGTCTCTCATTAGAGATCAGAGATTGATGACTTGTGATGTTTGAAGCTCCTATGTGAAGGATTTAAACATTTCAGTATGTTGACTCCTAGTTATCAGAGACGGTGGGGACCTCCCTGGGGCCCTAAGCGAATTTCTGCTAGGGGCACTCCTACCTTACCCATGAGCCATGTAAACTATTTGCGAGTCATCTGACACCCCAGTGCTCCCACTACAATTATCCTTCCTTTAAAAAGAGTCTGCTCTCATCTCTCAGTCTAAGAACAAGTAGACCTTTATAGAACAAAATATTAAATAGAATATTTTCTATAGATAGTTAAGTGAATATTAACATCACCAGTGTAGAAAATGTAAATGTAGAAAATAATAAAGATTAAAATTTGCCTCTGCTGCCAGGTAATTAGTCCAGTTCTTCACAATAATATGAAATTAACTTTGGCTATAATATAAACATAAGCCTATAGGCTGTGACTGCATCTGGCCTATTTAAACTGGCTCCCCGAGATTTCCTTTTATACATTTTCACCTTGACTGAGAGATGCACACACATATGAACGCAGCATGCACAACAACTTTTTTTTCGAGCGGCAGATTGTAAACACTGCTGCCCGTTGGCGTTTAACAAACATAATGAATAGTTGTATTACATTCTCACTTTGGTCAGACACAAAGTCACAAAACAACCCTGGAAGACACAGACAGACCAAGAGCTGCACTGTCCAGCTGTTAGTAAGACAGAGAGGAGAGAGATTCACTTCAAACTGCACATCATCCTAACGTTACTGTTATTTACTGACATCAGACTTGGAGAAACACCAGCGTACCTGCTTCCTGTTCCCACAATTCACTCTCATGTTTTTTTTCCCTCTTTTTCTGACAGATAGTCTGTTCATCCTCTCATCAAAGTTGATTACCGCTTTGACATGAGGGGGAGGTGAGGCCCTTGCAAATTTGGATCTACCTGTGGAGCTTGCGTAGTAGTGTGCTTTTAGGTCAGAACGGCTCTGGTGGTTACACTAAAATGAAGAGCTGAAAGTGACATACAGACTGCAGTTTTTACATGATCTCACTTTTTTGCCAACAAAAACTTATTTCATCAGCAGAATTTGAAAGAAAATCACATTGGGCTTAAAGGAGTCAGAAACTGAAAATGTATTATTTTTTCAAAGGTGAAATTGTGTTTTAAATGTAAAACAAACACAATCATATATAAGAGATGTTTTGCCATGTGCTTAGCCTTCACCTCACCTAATGAACTCAAATGAAAACCCTTCGTTAAATGAACTGAAATGGTCTCATCTGGATTAAAAATGTCATGTTTTGTTAGCATGAAAATCAAAGTGAAATACCATTTAGTTTCACTTCATTCATTCAGCCTGACCTTGTGTTCATGTTAGCCAACTTTCTTGTTATCACTGCGGTTTAGTATAGCCCAAACCAATCGGTAGCAAGCAATGTACCTGCCATTCTAATGTTTATTTCAGTTGACACAGAAGCTACGCTAGCGGTTGATAGCAGTTAACATTTTTCACATTAAATAAAGAAATATGTGGATTTATGTCTGTTTGTTGACCGACAGCTGCATTGATGTCATCCATGCACCGTCAATGTTTTTCTGTTGCTATTTTTCATGAATAAGGTATATACAGCTAACTATAGAAGATGATGTACCCATTCTTAATCCTACCTGCTAAACTCTGATTGGTACGTGTCAATGGACACAATGCATGGTTAAACAAATCACAGATGTGAGCGGCAACTGATCAAGAACCAAGCTAATGTCCTACGTGAAAAAAAAACTTACCCTTCATGGCTTTAATGTAACTGTGAAAATTACAGTCAGTAAACCACTGTCATGTTTGTATAAACTTGTAGTCTCAATGAGGAGAACTCGAGCTATTCCCTTCAGGTGACCACTTAATCACAGCTTAATCAAATTGGCTGAAGCACTTATCCCCTGTGCTGCAAACATGCTTAATTCTGACACTTAAATCTGTCACACAGCTCTCTGTGCTTCCTATTCATGGCATCTAAGTGTATCTTATTGCTTATAATTTGCCATAAATGCTTCTGTATTTCTTCCATGTCTTTAGTTTGGTTACAAATGACTTTGCTGCTTGGTAAATTTCCCACTGGGGGAAAGTCTTGAACTTGAAACATCAGCTCAATTTGAAAGCTCTTATATACCTCTCAGTCGGTCTAGGATTTGGAATGAAATATGCTTAATTATAGCAGTGAAAATAAAATTGACCTAAATGTCTCAGTTAAGTACATTGGACTCCCTCACCTCTCTATCGCTGGCTCTCCCTCTCTCATCACCATCCAACAATGTCCCGAATACCTCAATAAAGTGCTTATAACCTATATTTCTGAGTCAAGTATATCTGTCACACTGTTAATTACCCTATCAGTCTATCCCTCCCTCTCACTCTCCCTGCTGTCAGTCCCTTATCCAGCCCTGTTGTATTAAAATCAAATTTACATTATCACTAAAAATCCCAGTGCTATAACTCTCTTATTTAAGTGCACTGAGACCCTTCTTAATCATGCTCTGCTCCTATCTCCCAATCCTTTCCTTTTAACAGTTCATATTATGCATGAATCAAATTCATATCACCCCCAAATGTCTTACTTAACTGCATCTGCCACCTTCTTAATCAGCCCCTTACATTTGTCTCTTAATCTAAACAACCTCAGAGTTTCTACATCAGCTTAAACAATGATAGTGTCTGTCTGTTTTATTTGTAAGAAGTAGCGCACCACATCAAATATTAACAACATGCCCGCCGGAGAGGAGCGAGAGCCGCTTTGTAGTTGAGACTTGACAACGTGAGTGAGGAAATTGAGTTGGAAGGGCCGGTGTTTTCTGTTTGAAGGGGGGCTTGTAATCAGTGTCTGGGTTCATTAGGGTGAGATGAGCTGGTGATGAATCACCGATCACAAAGAGCTGTAGGGTTGGGTGGGGCCGTTTAGCATTTCGATTGCATCATCACATCTGCATTCATTTCTTACATCTAAGGCAGCTCCAATTTAATGAAGTATAAAGGATAAATAATGCCCAGAGAAGATTGTGAAAGGATAGCAGCCAGATGGAGGTAAAATGAATTAGGTCACACAAAGTTTATACTCTGGTTTGTTTGCATGGCACAGGTGCAGCAGAGACATAAAGCCGAAACAATCACATTCTAGAATTCCTAAAAAAGTGAAATGTGAAAGAAAGATGAACATGGCTCAAATATAATAAATCATTCTTGTGGAAAGTGGGAGTGGAAGTGGAAATATAATATATTTAAGGGCAATGCATTTATGCATTTACTACAGCAAATGTTATCTTTGAATGAAGACACTTAAGAGAGAAGAGAAGACTACCAGATTTGGTCTTACAGTTTTTTTTGGCACTTTACTTTTATTTGACATCTAAGATGATCCAAGCCATGGACATGGACCATTATGCATCATAACAATTAGGGTAACCAAAGCACCCCATTAAACCTGCTATGTTGCTAGGCTAGTCTCTTCATGCTATCTATGTTGTGTGAATTCTTGTTGTGAAAGGGTTGTGTAATGCCTTCATTCCAGAAACAAGTTGAAAGCATCTTTCAGTGTCTGTACTGTACAGAAATGGGCAGTGGTTCAGAATTACCTATGTCATAGAACGTGATGTTAGAAGATGACAAACAAAACACAACTTACCAAGTTATTTTAGTGTGTTAGCATTCTAATACGTCATAATTAACATTTTGATGGTACTAGATGAAAAGTGAAGGGATCACCACTGTTATTATAATTAAAATAATCATTACCCTGAAGGGAACATGAAAGTCAAGTTTCATGATAATCTATCCGATATTTGTTGATATATGTCACTCCAAAAATGTCAACCAGGAGGTGTTGCTCAATAAAAGGTCAAAATAACTTAAGGATGTTATACATTTTACAATTTTTAGGATGCATCTTTTGGGAACTATGGATGTCTGAAAAAAATTTTTGTGTGCCAATCCATCCAATATTTGTCACGATATGTCAGTCTGGATCAAAGAGGTACCAACGAACAAACTGACAGACATACCACTGTTAGAGAGCTGTTGCTGAATGAAGGAATATACACCGATCAGCCGTAACATTATGACCACTGACTGGGAAAATGGGCAGCGTGAGGTTTTGAGCGAATTTGACAAAGGCCAATTTGTGATGGCTAGACAACTGGGTCAGAGCATCTCCAAAACTGCAGTTAATGTGGTGTTTTCTCGGTCTGCAGTGGTCAGTTCCTATCAAAAATGCTCCAAGAAAGAAAGTTGTCAACTGGAGACAGGCTCATTGATTCACGTGGGGAGCAAAGGCTGGCCTGTATGAATCAAGGGTGCCAGGTGGTTATAATGTTATGGCTGATTGGTGTATGTTAGCCACACTCAATAACACAAACTACACAAATGACAGATTTACTTTAATGGAAAGTATTTCCATCTCTCTCTCTCTCTCTCTTTTACAACGCTTTGTAGATGTGGACTCACCAGTGAGTTTGACATTGACCTCTTGTTTTTATTTGCGCTTACATTCTCATCAGCCTGGTGGCAATTTAAATCAGTCTGTGATTTGATCTCTGATTCTGTTTTACATTTTTGCATAACGACTAAAGATTCACATTAAAAGACTACCACTGTTTTTTTCCTAATCAGTGCCAGTTGACCCTGCTCTGCCTGATTGCCACAGATTGTGGCCTTTGTATTTGTCGCTATATAAAACAGGAAACCCTTTGCCACAGTGGCGTGACAAGAAAGATGTGAAGTGCACACTTAATTACCATCAGTCCAAGGGTGTGATTCAATAAATGATGAGAAGTTAAAAATGAAAGAAGGCATCCACAACGCCCCAGTGAGGACACTTTAACAGGTAATGACAAGAGAATGGCTTGAGATGTGCTTTGCGAGTAGGTATACAATCAGAATACAGCAGGGAAAAATATGCTCTGCTGAGAATTTCAATTGGATTTCAGCTTATGTGTTTGATTACATTTCTATTTTATTGTGTTAAGGAAGAAATGATGAAAGTGGCTGATGAAAACGGTAGAGACACACACAGGTATGATTAAATTTGGCTTTGGAATAGCAGTGTGGCAAGGTGGGTGTGCATATTTTACATGCCTTACATTCAGGAGTAGATTACAGGTGTTTGACTGGCATGCTTTACTAGGGTTGTGTCTATCTGCAGCCAAAGAAGAACTCCCACCATGCCTGGAGAAAACACAACCACAGACACAGAGACATAGAGTACAGAAAGATACTTGGCATATTCGAGTATAGGGTTCTAACTGGCACACTGTAACAGGAGTACGTGTCTGAGCCAAGTCTTTGAGAAACAAAACTGTTGTACCATAAAGGTCCAGCTGCTCAGGAATCAAAGTAATGACTACAGGAAGGAGGTTTATACTTTCAGTGGCAACTTTATTAGACTTCATAACAGTCAGAATTGTAGGTGGCATGGATTCAACAAAGTGCTGGAAATATTTCTAATGCAATCTTATGCATAGCTTAATGGAGTTCCCATTGTTTTTGTCCAGACTTTCATTCTGCACATTTCTCTCCATGTTATTCCAACAGCGTTCTTTTGCAGTGGTTCCTGTCCTATGCGATTGGACCCCCACAATGGGTCAAGTAAAGACCTTTTCATTTTAACATCAATAAACTGTTTGACAACTCTTGTTTTTGTCTTGAGTATTTTTGGAAAAGAACACAGATATTGTTTCTGATAATTGTTTTTGTCGATTTATTTAGAGTGCTACTACTACTGGAATTTCTGCAATAGATCTGCCAGTAGTTCCACCTGTGCTTTCCTGTACATTTCAATTTGAAAGGGTCTGCTTTGCAAGAAAAGCATGAAACAGACTCATTTGCAGGTAATAAAAAAACAATAAAAATGCTCTGATATTACCAATGCTATGGAGACCCTGGAAAGTTAAAGTCTCAATATTAAATGCAAACACTTGAAATACATTTTTTAAGAGAAAAATACAGAATCCATGTGATTTGGAATTACAGTACCAGTGGTGATAATCTTGGCATACAAAAAGAAAATAATCTTATATTTTGTGCTTTCAATATTCTGTATTATTCTATTCTATATATTGAGGTACAGTACTGAAAACCCCAATGCAACCCTTTACCGGTTTACTGAAATTGCTTTAACCCTTCCTCCTTAAGTATAAAGTTAAATCTTTGAAATTCTTATAAAGAATAACTTTCCACATCTCCCTTAGAAAGACTGGGAAATAAATAAAATGCACATACGTATGAGCAGACAACCAACCGCCTACTCACACATGAGAAACTCACACAAGAAAATAAACCACATCTGCCTTAATCATAGTGACTCACCTGCTTTCAAGCCATGCATAAACAATCAAGCCAGAAGGCATAAAATCCACACATATATCCAACCTCGTCTTGAAACATTTACGCAAATGTAAAGCACAGACAAACACTGAAGTAAACACACATACAAGGCGTACACTTTCACCCACGTCTCTCAAAAACTCATTCCGGCTGTTAGTGGGATTTGATGTACATGTACAATTGTTGCGGTGTTGATCTGTTCATTATTTACACTTTTTTCCCATTCTCACCAACTCCAATCCAAGCATGCATCTGTACCACACGTCAATTAAAATGCAAATACCTGGAGGCATGGCACACAGCATACATTTGAAATGGATGGGATGAGAGAGAGATTCATCTGGAGGGACATCCAGAGAGAGACTGACGAGAGGCAAGGTTTTAAGACATGAATAGGTCAGAGAAATAAGAGAGAAAGTTGGTAAAGAAGGTTGCGCCTCAGTGCCTTTAAAGTAAAAGTCCCTGAGCCAGTAAATGTTGCATTGCTTATTTTCTTGAAAGAATGGAAAGCCTAAGGGAACAAAATTTCAGTTCTTTCAAGATCTGACCTGGGAGGTGTGAGGGATGATTTTGAATCAAATGCTTTGTTAAATTGTAATATATAAAGTATAATTTTAAAGAAATAGTTCAAAATTCGTATTTCTTTTGATGAGAAGATAGTTATCTCATGTTGCTGCCTTAAGTACAGAGCTAGAGTCAAGACACTTTTAGCCTAGCTTGGCATAAAATTAATCTATCAACACATGTTTATGTGTTGGATCTTTTTTGGCAAGGAATAGGTGGGTGCATTTACTGAGTGAAGCTTCCCAACATCTTCTAAAAGGAAATAATCTACAGATAAAAGCATCAAGACATCTGAGCATGTAGTGTATCGGTCCATCAAACAGCAATAAAAGATCTGTGTATGTTCCAATATTGTGCATATAGCAAAGCAAGGAGATTGTGAAGATACTGTGTAGACATTGTGATGATTTACCAAACAAAATACAGGCTGGAAATGAGACCATTTTTTTTTAAACATTGGACAGTGGCAAGCTAGCTGTTTCCACCTGCTTCCAGTCCTTATGTAAAGCAAGGCTAACACTGTCTGGATCCCAGTTCTTTACTTAACACACAGACATTGATCTATTCATTCACTCTCAATAAGACAGCAAATAAGTGTATTTGACAAAAAATAAATAAAAATAAATACAATAATAATAATTATCCAATAGTGAATAGTGGGATATGATGTCTGGCAGTCAAATGGAAATAAGACAACAGCATTGGGAGTCACATGGAAATGTTGAGGCTGCAGAGAATTCAACAATAAATTGGTCTTATGTCGAGAATTTACAGCCTTGGTGGGATAATGGAAAGATTCTCCCGTATTTCTCACTTTTCAGAAATGTCAGGAAACAAATCATCAGATCTACACGGCTCTGCAGGGAATCAAGTGGAATCCACTGGGATCCATTGGTGAGTTCTTTTCCAGTTAAAGGGCCCAGTGGGACTCATTGTGGGATCGGTTAGAATTCATGTCAATGGAAGTAAAAGGGCTCTTTAGGAATTAAGATCCAACATCCAACATGGGAAGCAAATTGCACATCTGGGAATCAAACATATCTTCAATGGAGATTCTGACAAGAATAGAAGAGTCCAGAAAAGCTGGTCTTTGGTTTCCACAATTAACATATTGTAAAATGCTAATTGGTAGGCTTACAATTGATTTAAAAAAGCTTACCAACCAAGTAGAGTATAGGGAGATTATTTTTTTCTCACTCGAGAATTAATTAGTATTAATTGCAGGGTGTTGCACATAATTAAATATTTACACCAAAATGGGGACAGCTGTCAAATGTTAAACATTAGTAATATAATGTCTGAATAACAGTTGAAGGAAAGGTTCTGAAGTTCAGAATCCACCGAAATAAACATATGACTCTGAAGTGGAACAAAAATGAAGGTGATTGCACCCAGTCTCAGTGTGTTTGGATTTCTTAAAATTCCTATTTATATTTAGTCTGATTCTGTCATATATATAGCCTACTGTCAGCCTTGAAATGTTCCTTTCTGAATTCCTGAACAAGCAGGAGTAAATGTCAAACATATTCTTAGCACTAGGCACAATGTTGGCAGCTTCCAATGGACCTAACCAGTGTGCCAGATTGACAGAAGATAGATAAAGTTGCAATATCAGCAATCCGTTGTTACACTACACACTACGTTGTACCTTATTTTAGCCTTTAAAGCATTAGAACGTATTAAGTAGAAGAAAGATTGAACAAAATTAATTAAAAAACTGCTGTTAGAGTGATGACTACAATTTACATTGTTAACAATACGATATATATAAATATATAAGTGTACAGCATGAATTTTCTCTTAAGAGCACAGTTCACACACACACACACACACACACACACACACACACACACAGCAGTAGAGCCAGATGAATGAAAGGTCGGCTCTGCGCTCTAATAGCTTTGACTTGCTGACATTTTCTGTCCAGCCTAGGAAAAAATAGAGGGATTAGAGCACACACACATACAGATACACTGAATCAACCTACACATGCTCTTAAGCACTCACATATTCAGGAAGACATATGCTTATGCATGCTGGATCCCACAAGGAAGCCCATACCAAGAGACACACGAATGGAATGCAGACACTCATAAGAATGTGTGCAGCAACTAGCCTGCAGGTGATTATCTGCACCATTGTTCAGAGACTGCACGAACAATGCAACAAGCTTATAAAAAGTGACTCTAATGTGCCGGCTGTTTCACAAGTTTCACAATTTAATTATTTGCTATATTAAAATATGATGCTTCAGAAAACCAGTGACAATGATGGAGAGGCAGGGAGAAAGCCAACTCCCTTATTTGCCCTGCTCTCCTATCGCTCGTTCTCCCCTCCGATGTATCACAGTAACTGAAATGTCAAATCAAGCATCAGCGTTAAATACTGAAGTGCCTGTGAGCTGCTTCCTGTCGTCTCTCGCTTCTCAAGTGTGACTTATCATTCTGCCATAAAGGAAGACATCTAGAGAGTTCCAGTTACTTGTTGGAAATTATGAGAAATCTGAGCAAGAGGGCCATCATTATGGCTAGTGGTCATCATTTAAAAAAATGTTCTCAATTATTTATCATTAAGAGTTGTGCGCAAATGACCAGATATAATGATAATAGAAAATGTACACAAGACTATGTAACTGGTACCAGTTGTAACAGCAATCTTTTCTATATATTTCCTCGAGTAAAACAGAAAGTGCAAGTGTTGTAAAAAAGTCAACTCTGACATCATGCATGGAAGGGGATGGTCTGACTCATTATTATCCACTGATAAAATGTTATTTGCCGACGTCATGAGAGCAATGACGAGGGAGATGAGTCATTACTCGTCTGATTAATTATTTTGGATCGTGTAATGACTTGGGAGCTGTTTCTTCCACGCCTTTTTAACTAAAATACATTTTGATCTACCTACATTAAGAGCAGGCTAACCAAAGCCAGAGGAGACCAGTCAGACAGCTACTATCACTATATGGTAAGTTAACTTACTTAGCTGACACAGAATACAATGCTAAGACTTCAGCTGAGTCAAACCATTAGGTCAGTAGGGAAGCAGGACGCACTTGTGGGACAATCACAAACATCAGGAACATCAAACATGGAACATGCATGGCCAGGCTGCCAGCTTTCAAGAACATTAGAAGATATATTTTCAAATTCACTGCAGTATTCTAACATTATGCTGCATAGCGGCCGTGTCACGCCAGCATTTATAATGGTAAACCAATTCAGTCTAGTGCTGACCTTTGACGGAATATATAGCCCTGAGAGTCCAACATGTAAGAAGCAATCAAAGCTTGTTAGTTGTGCCGCAGCATCGCCTTCAGTGATGTACTCTTATATTCTCTGATTCAACCACTTGTGTCAGAGTATAAACTACTCCATAAATGAAGAATACTTTGCCGACAGTTATAAGACAGAAGTCAATGGTATGAATATGTCTTATCCCATAGTAACCAAGCTAACAAGTTTGCTAACAGACGGTTAGATTGCTTGCTGATTTACAGTTAGCAGGCTTGCTAGCTTGGAAAGATGTTACCCTCCTCAGTCATTCTATGGTGTGACCAGGCCATAGCAGCATGAATCTTAGTTTCAGTGCATTTTAGTGCTGGAACAATTATTTTCATTTTTTTCCATTATCTGTCTGTTATTAGTGTTCCTGGAAAGCACACTACTACTATTCACCATACTTATTATTCTTCCGTACGTTTTTCGGTCGACTACTCCTTCCACAGTTTTGGTCGCACATACACAAAAAACGTGCAGCTCGGTGGGGACATTAGTGCTATGACTTTTCTAAGCGTTTGCCAAACAGTTTGCTGACAAATCGCCAAAAACCAGGCTAAAAAATGAATGGGTGTGTATTGGTAGAATGCTCGTGTTGTATATTAAGTAGCGATGATGTGAAGATGATTGTGTACAAAGGTTTATTACAAAAAGTTCAGCATCATTACAAGCACCGCAGAGCTTGGAGAGCATCCAGCCTCTGTCTATTTTGCATCGAACATGTGTTTACTCCAAAGATGAAAAAGAAACATCTGGATTCAATACAGATATGTAAGGTAATAAGGGGAGATGGGGGTTTTCAAGGTAGAGGTCAGAGGCCATTGAGAGGCCCCTAACCTAAACATTTCATAGTAAGAAGTATGTCATTGAACCCCATGAACTTCTAACACTACATATGTTAACAAAATATCATTTGAACCTATAACAAAATGTAATTTAACTTTATAAGCCTTCAGATACAACACTCGCAACTAGAGTGCGTGACATTATCACTAGAGTGTAGAGAGAGAGAAAAATGTCTCGAAAAATAAATTTGTAAACTGCTCTCAAGGCCACAAGAAATAATTTATAGATAAAAACGTAGGTAAATCCGATGGGGTCGCAGTGATACCACTGCTGAAGCTGTCTAATCTAACTAATAGTTTTGGCGGGAAACACACTGATGCGCCAGCAACACCCTCTCACAGCCCCATCTACTCCTATGTTAATTGGAGAGAAGAAATTTTGAAGGGAGCTCGTTGCACCTGTTCTTCCTCAATCTCCCGAGGTCCCATTTTTTGACTTTAGCCACTGAAACTCGGCAGTCCTATGGTCAACAAAACGACGAAGCTATTGATTGAATTATAGGAAATGTAGGATCCAGGGTGTTTTTGGAGCTTGACCTAGGGACTGAAAGTCAGGACATGTCGGCCTTTGCTGCATAAATATTGCCCACTTATTTTTAAAATTGGTCTCTGGCAAGTACCCCAACTTTATGGCAGTGCATACTAAATCACCAGAGTGCCCCAAGCATAGCACAGTTGCCTTGAAGCGCTCTGATAAAATGCGCAAACAGATGCATTCCTTGAACATTTTCATCCCACTGACTACCTCTTTCACTTTTAGACACACTGATATATTACAAACTGATTTTTAAGATAGATATTTTTGGATGGTGATATATTATTAAATAAATGTTTAACCTGTTCCTTTGAAGTAAAGGGAAACAGTGTCCACGTGACTACGACAAAGGAAAACAAAACGTCAGTCTGTTTCCTTGCTCCCAAATGTTCCTCCATTCCATTTGATGTATTCAGCAGGGTCCCACTATTGAGTAGGAGGATTCACAACTGTGCCATCACTTCTTTCTTCCTCATAGTCCCTCCTGTCAAAGTCTTCCTTATACTGTCTATCATTCCTGTTCCTTGATCCCCAGTGCGTTGTCAACAGGTCCCAGTCTGGAGTGGGTGTCTCCATATCCTGTCATTTAACTGGAACACCACTTATTTCTCCCGTGTGACAACTATGTCTTGCCTTCATTTCTCCCTCCAAACCTGAACAGTATAATATTTTTAAACTTCCTTCGACTTTCTAGGACTTTACTTGTACAGAGGCATAATTTGAAGAAAGTCTTCCAAGGTTCTCTGTTGTACTAATGACAATAAGATCAAGGTGCCTGGGCCCTTTCTAAGGGTCAAGGTGAAGATTCTGGAAATCTTGAAAGAGCTTGGGCTTCAACCATGTTCCTTCATGGTGAAAGGAGTTATTTGAAGTCGGCCAGAAATCCCCCCTGCAGAAGTTTCCCAAGCACATCTGATTGAAATAATAGAGCCAGAACAAACTGAATGGGTTATTTATCCCATCTGGTGTGGGAATACCTCAGGATCCCCCAGGAGAAGCTGTGAGGGACGTAGTTAGAGAGAAGGGCATCTGGGATATACCTGGCTTATCCTTCTATCACCGTGATCTGGATCTGGATAAGATGGAGAGAATGGATGAATGGAAGGATGATGCCATTTGTGTATGTAAACATATGAAAACATCTTCCAAGGACAGAAAGAATCTGCTCAGGCCACCCTATATTAGCACAGGAGAGAGATTACGTTCATACATATTGTTTAGGTGAATTAGTAAAATCATGCATTGATTCATTATGAGGTGTTGCATGCCAACTGGCACCTCATCATTCAGTTTCTTCAAGTAACAAATTACCAAAACACAAACAATGAATGTCCTTATTTTAACAAAAGTACTCCTGTTTGAGATCCAAGGAAGCAAACAAAAGTACTCCATGGATGCAACCGTTGCCCAACGTAAAAAAATAAAAGTGAAGCCTCTTTTGTCCAACAGACAAACTTAGTGATTTTGGGTTACTAGTGTACCACTGGCAGCTCCAGGGAATAGCCTACTTGGGAGCCAGGAAGTGTGATGGTGCATCCACAAAGTAGAGGATGAAGTTAGAAGTTACAAAATCAGATTCTGTAGAGGGTAAACTATGATACTATATACATTTTTGCTCGTTGCCAGGGGTTGAAGAGTTAATTGATCACTCTCAGGATAGACTAATGAGTAGATGCCCCCATTTTGGTTTCAAATGCCAGCATTGCTAGTTGATGTAAACCAAATCCATACTAGTGCCCACCATGGAAAAGTTGCCTCAGAGACCTGATTTAAAAACTCTCTGTATAGTGCGAAATACAGAGAGGTTTACCTGGCAGCGACAGACTTAATCAGCATTCTGTGAACTCATTTGACAAGGGCTTGAATGTATCGGTAGCTCATTTTTAGTGCCGAACTCCAGCTTTAATGACAGGTTGCAATGTTGAGGTAAGGGAACCCTAAATGGAAAGCTGCCTTGTATTTTGTAACTATGGCAACATTTCTAGCATTTGTGGTCCATTAAATCGAATGACAAAGTTTTGGTGCTGACAGACATTTTATTTTAGGGAACACTATGCATAAATATTTTTGTTGCCTTTTTCCTTACAGAAAGACAATATAGTGCAGACAGAAATGATTTCACTGACACCTCCTCCAAAAATCCAACCATCCATCATCTATAACTGCTTATTCTTTGCAGGACCACGGATGACTGTAGCCGCTCCCAGATAACATTGGGTGAGAGGCGGGTTACACCCTGGACAAGTTGCCAGTTCATCACCGTTTGGGCTGTTATATATTCCATGTGCCAAAACTATGTGATCTGTGGTCTTCTTACCTTCTGTCACACCTCATGATTTAGTGACATTGATATTTTTGTAAGCTTGAAGTCTTATTTTTAAAATTAAATATATGAAGATTAATTTTGAGGTTTTATAAAACTGACCTCTATACAGTGTGTGTGAAATGCAGAGCCCAGGTGACTTCTGTCCATATGCCTCCTTACTAATATACAGTAATAGTCCATGCTCACTTGCCAAGTTCATTTATTGTATACAGTACATTGTAATGGGTATCCATTTCTTGAGTCAGCTAATCCAAACTGCACTATCCCAGATACGGTTGGTTTGTTTTTATATACTGATGCCTCCCTCTCCCTGTTTATGCATTCACAGCCTCTATACCTGCATCGGTTTCTACATTCTGCCAGAAGTAGTGAAGTGCTTTGCAAGCATTTCTCAGCTGATGATATAAAGGTTTAACTGTAAAGAGGTAATATTCAGGAAGGCCCTTACAGAGGTTGCTTAAGTTTATAAGGATGACTTGTTAGTGTAGTGTTTTCTCTTCAAGCATCACTTTTAATTGCGCAGTGTTGGCAAAAGTAGGACATTTTTGGCACTTTTACTGCAGAACAGCAAACCAGTGAGCTGGGAGATGGCAGCAGAAATGTGTGGCTCCCACTTGTACTACGTATCCTTGGATGTGTTTTCTCCAGTCTGTTAGTTGTTTTTGTTGTAAGCTGTCAGTTCTGGTGTCACGTACCTTTTTAAAAATTATTTTCATACAGAGAGGTCAAGTTGAGGTGAATAATGATGTTCACTATGAAGTTGAGATTTGACTCACTTAAAATGTGACATCTTCAAATAATGTAGATGTGAAGATATGCAGGTGGTAAGGATAGGACCCCCACCAGGAAGTCTAGCCACTAAGTGTTCTTGAAGGGACAGGAATTGGATCCACGCTACAGTTGGAAAGGTAAAGGTAGGGTGGCTGGGGGAGGCTACACAATGTTCTGTCTTTAAGACATAATGACGATGACATTTAAAGATCACCATGGAATTTGTAAGGCTTTGAGTGTCGACAGACTGAGAAAATGGAAATAAAATGCAGCAATGAGAGAGTCACAAATTCAGCAGAAACTCACAATCGAATTATAATCTCAGAAAATGTTTTGTGTATGTTTTTTTTTTTCCATTTTCTACATTTCAATTCTTTTTTGTCTATGTTGCACTAAATATATACCAAACTGTGACAACATGTTTGCAGTTGACACCCTTAACACATAATCAAATGTTGTGATGGGCAATTTAAAATCAACCAATTCTTAGCACTCTTTTTACACTATGCCTTAAAAAGTATATTTTATATTTTACAGTGAGATATTCTAACAACTTAATTAATTAAGTAGATTCAGATTTAAAGCCCTTCAAGGTTGTAGCACAGGGAGATAATTAATTTGATTCTTTTTTTAAATAACCAGAAACTAATTTCCAGGAAGCAGCTGCTACAGTTTCTGGAAAGAAAACTTAGAATATTTCTGATGAAAAACTAGACAAATGCACTGCAAATATTATGCACTCCGCTTCCCCAGCTTCCACGTCCTCTATTGCTTCTCTCAGACATCCCTAATTCTTCCAGGAGCTCCCATATTGCAGATAGCCTTATACCATATAATTAATGAATTACAAGCCTTCTGCATGCCGTTAGCTGATTGGCATCTGCTGAGAGCATGTTGACTCTTCAGTATCAAGCGACTGCTCACACTCCTTCTATTGCTGTTACAGAACTTTTCACGGCAGACAGTTTGACTTAGGTAATGATGGCTCAGTTCCATCAAGTCCCAGTTAGCCATGACAGTGATGCACAATACTGGTACCCTGGAACAGGCTCACCTAGATGGAATGTGTCCCTGTTTAATGTTATCACCTGTGCTTTTGCCAAAATGTCTGCTGTGAAAAGGATCTATTGACCCTCACTGCTGTACTGTTGCTCCACCACTCCAGCCTTCTATTGCTGTTATCTGCACACTATTTCTGCAAGCTATTTCTGAATTATGCCTGGTTCAGTGTTTTGTTTTTCACACTACTGAATGAAATATGTCGACTGCGCTGGGGTTGTTTTAGTACGCTCCCAGCAGTCTCCCTAATGCTTTTAGGATTCATTTTAGAAGCATCCGACACACAGGCCTCTTTTCCACCCAATAAAACTGGAGAACAATTTGTAGTAACAAATGGTCCAAAGGGTCCAAATTTCTTTGATGAGTTTATGACTGAATGGAGAGACAGACTTGAAAATGCAGGGAGAAGGTCTTTTTCGGCCATCCTTTCCTCCCTTCTTCCTTCCCTGTCTGTCTCAACATTTACAGAATACTCCTCACCATCAGACAGGGCACTGCATGACATATGGCCATCCATTATTCAAGATGATTTGAGTACACGTTTCTGGGATTTACAGTGGCTGAGATGCCGTTTTTACGGTCATAAATCCAATTTGAAAACTCCAGCCTCCTGAGCTCTGATGCCTCCAGAATTATTCTTGGGCTTAACTTTCTGGATGCACACTAATGTCAAGGAAGCCTATATGACTGAGGAAATATTGCTGAAACTGTGATTTTAGAAAATTTTATTTCAGGAATTTCTAATATTAAGACAGCCATTATTTGCCTTGTGTTTATGTTATATATGCATTTCTACAGTGTTTAAAGAGGTTATATTTAAAAGGCATTCTGTGTGTTTCTGGGTTGGTATTTTAGCCTGGCTTGGATGTAATGCTACATACAATTTTGGTATATACAGTACTAATAAGTAGAATGGACATTGACAGCAGAAACATCACAAACATACTCAAGTTTAGCTGGTTACATGATCAACTTTGATGAGGACATGTAATATGTAACTCATACAGTAGTTTGTCAATAATTAAAAATTTGGGTCTATGCATGAATGATTTTATTCTCTTAAATGTTCATACCATAATTCCCCAAGCCATCTGTGGACCAGAAAATCATGAGAATTTTATTTGTCGGTATTAATCCATTATATTGTAGGGGTAGAGTGATGGCTCAGTTCCCTCGCAGCAAGAATCCATCCATCAGCTATAGGGCCTTTCTGGAGTGGAAAGTTTCCAGATCATATATGTAAAGGGTCCAGTATGCTTCAAACTAATTCAGGTTCCACAATATGTTTTCCGACCACGTCAGCATTTTTAGTTCAAAGTGCTAGAAAAATACATCTGAAAAACTCAGCGGTCTCTTTCTAGAAATCATGACCCAGTTACTCAAGATAAATGCACAGATGTTGTAGTGAGAGAGAATTTTACGGACAGTGCTTTTATCTGCTCCACATGTACTAGAATTAACCAGTTACAAAGGTGCTTTAGTTTGCCCTTCTTCACCATGTATTCTGGCAATCTCAAAATAATTTAAACATGTCACACACAGCCTTTTGAACAAGTTGTCTAGATTTCTGTTTACATTTGAAAGAACCAGATGGTTTTGATGCTTTTGAATGCAGCATTTTTGGCTGAGGGCAATTTCAATCCAACCTAAAAGTCTGTAAAATATGGGCAGTTGATGTAATGGGTGAATTTAAAGACTATTGTCAATATAGTGACCCTAAAATGGGTGTGATTGTTGTATTGTCTGATTACAAAAGTGGTAAACAACAACTTCCTACATTATTTTGTTGTAATAGTTTGTGGCTGTAAAATGTGACTTTGCCATTGATTCCCCACCCATAAAAACCTTTCTGATTTGCAATTAGTACCGGCTTTATTCTTTTTACAAGTGTTTATCAGCTGGACACCTGCATCCATGCAAGCCAAGGAGCCATCACCGGGCTTATTTAAATGTGATGGACTATACACTAAGCATACAAGCACCAAAACACAATTTTCTACCAAACTAGATTTAAAGGAACAAATGTAGTTTGTTTCTGCTGTCCTTATTGAACAATTTATCCTCTTGGTGACCTACAGCCATGGTTTCAGTGGCTCTAATTTCCAGGCATGCCTTGTGGTTAACATCGTAAGTGATAAAAGGGCAAATAAAACGTGAGAATACGATTTTCATGAAACAAAAATGGCCCCCCTGATAGACATTACCTCTGCATTACTTGTATTGACGTCAACGTTGTGTGGCATTGTAGTGGATATAAATGCCCTGCAATCACAGAATTGTACAAAACCAAATTATATTATTTCTGAAAAATCTATGTATAAACGTATATCATTTAAAATTGTAGACAAACAAAGCATCTATCTATATGTGCGGTATTAGGAAAGTTAGAAAATTATCCATGCTAGCCAATATGTCCAAAGTTGCATAGAATTACGCATGCTTAAACTAACTTTGATTCATACATACAGCATAAACACCAAATGCAAAAAGAGCAAAGAAAATATGTAACTTCTCCAGAAAGTCCAGAACAAAGAGAAGAAGTAATGCTGGCAGAAGTGCTAGACATATATTTTGCAAAATAATCACAATCATTCTGTTTAACACAAGGGACTTACATACAATAATAGCATTTTCTATATTCCAACAACAATAAACGTATATATTAAACATATATAACACTTTAAGGAGAAAAGGGAAAATATTGCATTTGATTTGACTGTTATCCTCTACCCTTCAAAATAAAAGAGTGAGACCAGGATTTTACAGGAATTGATTCCCAGTTAATATATTAAAGAAACAATATGCCCATTTCTACAGTGTCAGAAGCAACAATCTGATGCAAAAAGAAGCAAGAAAAAAGGAAAGGGAAAAGAGACGTAAAACTAAATTGATTAAAATCAAAGATGAAAAGCAACACGGCAAAGGCAAGGTAAAAAAAGGAAAATAAAACTAAAGCAAGGTAAAAAACGGAAATATGATGGTAAAAAAGGAAGGGCTACCAGGTCAGAGGAATAAAAGTACAGGACATAGGAAAGAAATCATCAAAAAAAAAAAAAACTGTCAACAAACTCAAAATCAAATACTGGCTAGGGAGGGACTGTAAAAGGAAATGACTGCTGAAACAGGATAGGAAAGGGAAAGGAAAAGAGAGATGGACATGACAGGGAAGGGACAGCATGGTGGGAAAGGGAATAAAAGAAAAGGAAAGGGATCGGGTTGGAGGGTCAGTACTCAGGATTTGCCACCCACAGTGCCTCACAACCTCTACATCATTGTAGGGTCTTCATTGGAAACCAAATCAGCAGCAGGCAGAATTGGACACAAAGCCCAGTGGCCATGAAGAGAAATCCAATCACATCAAAAATCATTAGAGCAGATTGTTCCTGGAGCGTGGCGCTGCACAGAAGTGTGTGTTCTTCTAAATATTATCACACATTGCTAGGGTTTAGACACTATATATAGACACGGTGATGAAGAGCATTGTGTCGGTATAGTCTATTACATTAAGACAGTTAGAACCAGTTAGGAGAGAGGAAATGAGAATGTCAGCCGAAGTGGTTTATGGGTAAATAAACAAGAATGGCATTCAAATGAGAGAGTGAGCTCTGAACTGTGTGTTGTGTGAAGCCTATTAGGTTCATAATAAGCAAACAATTGTGAGTCAGAGGCTTTTTATTGGTGATTGCTGATGCTTGTAACACTCAACCAGTGGCCTTTATTCAACTAGATTGTGTTATTTGTTCACTCCAGTGCACAAGGATGAATATAATTGAATCTGCCTTTCATTAAAAGTAAATCTCAAAGTTAAACTAGCTTGGTTCAAAGGGGCAAAAAGCCACACAACCCCTTTATTTTATTTTTTTGTTCTACACTGCATCTAACTTGCCTTAATGACCCATACATTAGCGTTTGGTGCAACGTTGCATCTTGCATGGTACTAAGAACAGAATGCACATTGTTCCCATACACTGTATCATTGCCATTTGGGGCTGGAGCCAATTAATACCCATGACTACTGCAAAGTCATTTGATCTGGAAATGAATCCCAATTGTACCCTTTCCCACTGAAGATAAAAGCCAGATGTTAGTGGGACTAGTGTTGGTGTTCTTTTTGTCTAGTGTAAAAAGGGGTTAGGAATCTACGCCATGCAAGCTGCTGAATGTATGCACCATGGTGCTTTGAGTTGAATGCTAGCTATACCACAACAAAATGGTAACGCTAACCTGCCGATTTTTAACAGGTGTAATGTTTATCATGTTCATTATCTTAGTTTGGCACACCAAGTGTTTGGTCATGAAGTACTGGACAAATTAAAATGTTTTACCTAATGATCACCCTAGAGTAGAAGTTAGTGGATCACCAAAGTTATTACAACCCTACCTAGACCATGAATTTCTGTACTAAATTCCAGTAGTCCATCAAATACATTTCATTCAAAACCACAAATGTCAACCTCTAGAGGATAACCAATGCACCATGAATGTATGTACAAAATTTCAAATCATATCAAATCAAGTCTAAGTCAGGACCAAAGTGGTGGATGGACCAACTGACAGGCTGGAGAATGCTGCAGTGCCCCACCTAAACCATTACCTAAAACAATTCATTTAGGTTCAGGTTACATTGATGGCTTCGTTTGGGGACCTTTGTTGTTATGGTTGCAATAATAACCTTTCCACTATCCAGTTATTTCCTTGCATTTCACTTGCATACAGACAGCTTGACTTTCCAAGTGAGATTCATGTGGCTCATTGGCTGCATTCACTGGCAAATGTTTTAATAGCATGTTAGCTAATTGATATTGCTGTCTGACCTTGTGTGAGTGACATAGCTGGCAAACATTAAAACGCCCCACTCGTGGGTTGAACACCGGTGCTGCACATTGTTATCTGTCTCAGGTTTCGAGCTATCACCTTCCACCTACTGATGGATGGGAAGCTGGCAGCATCAAGAAGGTTCATTGAACAGTTAATGGCTAAAAATAGCAGCTAGGCTACAGATGGAAATCCAGAAACTAGTCCAGTGTGTCTCTCCAGTATGTCTCCATACACTGGCAGAATACGGTAAAGAGTTATAACTGACCAGTTTGATGTGTTTAGAGTTTGTGTGGTTATTCTGCAGATTTATCACCTATCTGTCCGGCTTCCTTCAGATGACTGCAGGGATTAAATTAACTGATTCACTTTAATTAGCCTGTCTGGGAATCACAAGCAACTGTAACTTGAAGATTAAGTACTTTCGGATATTTTACTAGGCCTAAAGGGAATCGCTGAATTAAAAATGTGCCACTGTATGCTTTCAGGATTATTTTGGAATACAGCCCAAAGACTTCTTTTGTGTTTGCTATTTCACTGTCAACTGTGTTGCAATCTGTCACCTTACACTTTAACTAACCAAGCCCATTGTTGTTTAAAGACAAACCAAAAGACAACCAGAATACCCTGTTTGTGAATCCCATATGCATAATAAGCTTCTAAGTAATAAGCAATGTGTGCATAATATGATTCTGAGATTTTACATGAGGTACAATTCAGTTAAACCAGTATATATGTTCATATATATATATGGACTGGACTTGAAACTGAGACCTGACTCAAGTATTACAGCCCTAGATGAGGGTGCTATCATATGATGATAGAATGACAATGCCGATGTCAGTTCAAATCTATGAAAAGTAATATCTATTAGGGGAATCTCGTCATCCGACCTCCTCTGTTTCCTGCAAAACTAATCAGCAGTGGTAACCATGGAGACTTTAGCATATGTTCCTGTGTTCAGCAGCTACTAGTTTGCTCCATTGAAAAGACTTCACTATTTCTATTTCTTCTTTCTATTTACATGGTTATTGAATTTCTTGGTATTTCTGTATTCATTAGCAGAGACATATTATTGTTACCGCTATTCTGAGCCAAAATGCATCTTGAGGGGCCTTTAGATGGTGTGCGTGATAGTACAATGAATAAACAGGTTTGGACATAAAGTGCAATCTTGTTTCCTTTATATTTCGCTCCAATATCCAGAGTCTAGTAAGCATCAGTACTTAGCGGAAGAAAGGTGTATCTGAAAATGGCCTTTATTTTACAAGGGACTAATCTCATGGTACCGTCAAGTTGAACTTACTAATAGAATCACTAAAAAGGTGGACAGGTGGACAAAAATGCTACGTAGTGGTGACTTGACCCCACACCTGAACATTTCAGCAACTTAAGCACATGTAGCCTTGCTGGTTAAAAAGCTAACAGGCAGCCGAGGAAAGTTTCAATCCTTCAACCTCTGTGTAATGGGGCCAGCACGGTTCTGCTGCACCAGTCTGCTCTAACTAGAGAGTGGGGTTGGCTCTGTCAATCCCTGGCTAACACACACTGATTACTTATCTGTCTTGCTGCTGGAGGTGCAAGCTGAGTCGACCAGAGTTCATCAAAAGAGGACCAGATAAGCAACTGCTCTCCCTTGTGACAATTGGAAATCAATGCACGATCATGTACACTAATGTGTCTGAAAGCTTACCTTAACATAAGGACTGCAGTTCACATCTGAAAACACTTGTGCTGTGGCATTAAGGAGGAACAGACAGAATCTGTGTGAAATTTCAAATTGGTGGGCCATTGATAAAATTCTGCCATTTGAAATGTTGTGCCATTTAACATTAAACACCGCCTGAAAGACCAAGACAGACAATACAAAGCAACGACAGGACTTGAAACTACACTTCCTTAAATATTACATTTTAAACACTCATTTTAGAATAGTTGACAGTCGCAAACTAAATGAATTAGAATGGAAATAATTAAAGAAAAAATAATAAATTGACATTATTTGTTCAAGTGTTCTTTAGGGTTTTCTAACACAGCAGTTCCTGTGGGGACCTGCTGTTTGGGACACCCACAAGGCATCAAAACACAAATTTGAGGGGTTATGATTAACAGTCTAAAATACACATTTTGCAACACCAAATTATATGTTTGAACTTTTTTTCTTCCTTTAAACTATTTAAATATTCAAATACAACAAGGAGGACATAACTACTCTGGTTGAACTGGTCGCTGCTGGTGGACACCTCCAAGGGGGCACAAAAAAGTATTCCTTCATTTTTAAGGGTTCATAAACCAAAAAGGTTGGCAACCACTGATTTAACATTTAAAATAATGCCATTACAATGAAAGAAGAAATGCACTCACTCACTATGTAACAAACCGACTAATCATCAATAACACAATATCATATTTGTGATCTAACAACTGTGTAGCTTATACTACAAAGTAAATTTCAGGTTTCTGTTATTAAAGTCCATTTTAATGTACAGAAATCTGTGAAGAAGCTTTTTCTTTTAAGCAAAATTGCAATTTCACCCACTGAAGTTAATTTAATGTTGCTCATTAAGCTAGTTGTTATTAGGAGATATTAGGAGATATTACGTCGTAATCCAGATTTCAATCACAAGAGGAGCAATATTACCGTCTTACTCTATTGTCTTTTCTACATGAATCAGATCCTGTTTCTGATTCACAAACCCCAGTGGATCTTCAACCTCATGCAGTTCCAGGTTTCTGATTAGAGCATGGGCTGGGTCTGGGGAATGGTGCATCCGGGGGAGCTGACATTCCTCCATCTTTCCCACTCATTCTCTCATTCCTACACATAGACACTTTTTTTCTCTTCAGTGTAATGGGTTGCTGCTGACAGACACACACACACACACACACACACACACACACACACACACACACACACACACACAGGTATTCCCCTAACTCCTAAGCGCCCCCTTATCTCAGTACCTCTGTGTCTCTTTAATAGTGAGGAGGGAGGTTTCTAGCCAGTGGGAAGACTGAATAACACTGTGCATGAATGACTTTATGTGTCTGCTTCTGTGGGGGGGGGAAAGAAAGAAAGAAAGAAAGAAAGAAAGAAAGAAAGAAAGAACCAACAGTTTTTAGCCCTCTGGGTTTTACTCCAACTGGAAATATCCATGCATACTAAAATATTTTGCATATAGCCGTAAAGTTTCAGATTGCAACCAACTATAGCTGCAACTACAGCTCTCCATCCAAGCACATAGGAGGAAAAACAGAACTGTTGAAAAATGCAAGGCCCTATTTAGAGCCAGTGTTCTGTTTGTCAGTTATGGGCTACTGTACAGAAACATGACGGACTCTGTAGAAGAGTATCCACTCCCTCTGTAGATTAAAATGGCTCATTATAGGGTAACAAAAAAACACAATCCTTTTTTTCAGGTGATTATACACTAATTAAAAAAAAGTATATTATATTCCATTTCTACCAATAGATCCTAACAATTGTTACAGACTGGACCTTTTTGGAATGTCTTATTTTCATGCCTAAAATCATAGTAACATATTGCTTAGAAACAATACAGCAGTGAAGAATGTAAAGGATTACAATTTGAAATTACAGTTACTAATCCAAGTAATGGTCCATTATTTTGACATTTTGGGGGATAGCCTATCTCTTTCTCTGATTTAACAGGAGTTAGGTTGGAAGGTGGATTAGTATAAATTTGGTCTCTGTGTGCTTGCAGAGACAGACTGGTTCAGGACAGACTATCTTAGCGCAATGTCTGGAGCTGGTGAGGCAGCTAGCATGTCTTTAAAGATAATATCATATTATGATAAGCACACTACTTGGTCTCAAGTCTGAAATATATTAGCACAGACATTCATGGTTCCCAGAGAATGAAACCTTCTTGTATTGGTGTAATGACTTTGGTGAGCCCCTGACTTTTCATCTGTCACTATCAGAAGGTCAAAGTTGTCTGGGGTTGTAAAAAGACAAAATGTGAATGTACATTGGTTTATTGGTTTATTGCTATCAGCCCTCAAACTCTGATCTCTATGAAATACTTATTTTGGTTGTGATCGTGTATGTCTCTTGGTATGTGTCCATGTGTTAATACAAACCGAGTGTCTGGGGATTTCCTGTAGGTTTGTGTCATACACTGGTGAAACACCGTCTTGTCACTGAAGCCGATCTCAGTGTATCTCATAAACTGTTTTTCCTTCTTTCAATATCCATAAACTCCTTTGCTGGGACAGCTCAACAGTGGCTAAAATGGAAGACACCAGGCAGCTCTGTCTGCGGCCATTACCCAAGAGCACAGGTACCTCTGAAGGTTTATTGGAACCTTTCTGTTTCTCTCTTTGTCATAGCAATAACAATAATTAATTTCTGCTTTAAGACCATTGAATGCTTTTCCCATTTAACTGCAAGTTCACACGTTTCAATTAGCTTAGCAAAGAATGCATAATAGCACCATATATGTTCTGTTGAATGTGTGTGTGTGTGTGTGTGTGTGTGTGTGTGTGTGTGTAAAACAAGACAGAAAAAGAGGAAATGGGAGATGACATTAGTTGGCTGTTAATTAGACAATTACCCAATATGGACACTGCGGGGGGAATCCTGTAGTGCAGTGCTTTTCAGTGAGAAGTGTTAGAAACACAGCTGTATCTCAGTGGAACCGTAAAATTAAAGTTTTGACTTTGGGCTCAGTCCCTCATCATGGGAGAGGATGAAGTTGTAATCCTTGTGTCACTGCTCTTGTTTTCTCTTGTGAGTGATACATTAGCTCCTCGGCTTATTCATTTTCTTCCTTTGAATCCCAGGCTGTTTTTTCCCAGTCCCTTTATTTTAGCATATTCATCGGCATCATGTTCATTCATGTTTTAGGCTACTCAGAAATAACATTGTGTGTAATGTCAGTGGTATACATCTTGTTTGGTTTCTTCACCTGTATGTCCATACCTGTGGGCTATATCCGTGCCCGACTTAGGCTTTGTTGGTTTACATTTTGTTGAATTTGCTCCACAGAAATCATGCAGAATTAGCTAGGTTCTTGTATGCACTGCAACCATAAATGTGCATACAACAATCCCTTCAATTTTACTGATAACAAGCTCCAGTGTGCTTCATTGGCATCTGGGAAAATACCTTAAAGGGAAAAATTGCCACATTTTCTGTGAATGTCCAATCAGTGTTGATGGTAAACGTAATCAACCAAAGAAATACATAACGTAATTGATGCAATAATTCCTCAGTGTGTTCTTGGAACCTGAAGGTTACGAAATAGTTATGTGTGAAAAAGAAATGCTCAAACTGCAGGAATCCATTTGTTTGGCAACGTTGTGTAACTTCGATTAGCACCTAGCAGCTAACTGCAATGCATCCTTGTCAATATCGGCACTGTTGGCACGGCCCGGCGTGGAGGAAGAGTCAGATTGGTTAGTCAATATAGAACACATTGTGGAATGTATTGCTTCAATTGACTACATTTACCTTCAACACTGATTGGATATCAACATAAAACAAATGTAACACTTTATGGCACATGTTCTATTCATTTTAGGTAACAACTTAATGTAATTATTTCTGTCCCTGAGTGTCTTTTGCTGCCTTATTGGCGTCACCTGTCTGCTGGCATCAAAGCAGTGGAGTCTACTTCATAAAAATCTATAATTGTGTATTAATGATGTGGGCGCGTACAAACTGTGCTATTATTTCCCAGTGCAGCCCATAAAACATAAATCTGTCAAGACGCTTTGTTTCTTCTAAGCAAAAGTGCCGTTCCACCTACTCAAGTGGATTTTATGTTGGTTATTATGACAGTTGGAGTGGAGAGACGGGGAATGAGTGGAGAGAAAGCTGCAGCAGCAAGTCTTCATCCAAATTTCAATCACACAAGAGGAGCCTTGAGAGCAGCATGTGGGCATTAGCAGATTGAGCAACAAAAATACCTAATGAAAAGCCAATCGTGACTGTCGGTTTACAGTGTAAGTGATGGCTCTTTGGAAGTTCTTCTTTCTAGTAGGATCAACACTATGAAGATATATCAGATACATGAAAACATTTCTCTAAAGTTAATTCAGAGCTGGGTAGAGCTGATTAAATTCCTCACACAACTTTGCTTGACAAATGACAGCTGACGGTTCACAGTCGTGGAGCTTTCAGAAATGTTTCCCTAGAGTGTTTCCCTAGAAGCATTTTTAGCAAAAACTAATCAGCTCATTTTGATTGAAAAACTTTAATGCTCACCTGAAGTTTGTCAGTAAACAATATCTACAATAATAGTGATGGAAACACGTTTGTTGAACACATAGTGGCATATTATTTTGGATTTGAAGTTTCTCTGTAAAAGTGTCCGTCTGCTACAACCTCCCAAATATGTCACATCCATTGACTCTCCAATGTAAGAGGCAGGAAAATTAATCAGTTTGACCCAGGTGACAGAAGTGCACCATGTTGGCATTTTATATTCCGTGTGTGGCTGTCTGGGAAAACAAACACGTCACTATCATAATGATTTGTTACTAGTCAACACCTCCCCATTTATTCACGCCGGCAAAATGCAAAGTCTATGAGTTTCAGTAATCAACTGGAATTAATAGTTGGGGAAGTGAGCAGGACATCAATCATTGCTGTCAGAATTTTTGTCTTACAGAAACTTCACAGTCGTGTTGTAAAGTGGAAGCAGCAAAAGAAAGTTAGAGTCAGAGTGATGCAGGTGAAACCTGTTGGAGCCAGGTGTGCTGTGACCTGTCAATCACGAGGTTAATGTTAAATCCACAAATAGAATTAAACCCTATTGAGACTGAATTTATTTCTCAAAGGGAGGTGGTTTGATTTTAACATTACCTGCCGTGATTTTAATCCATTCAGAGTGTGTATGTGGGTCAATCTTCACCCCAAGCAAAGTAATAATTACATCCACAATTTCCTGCAGTTTTTTAGGAAACTAGTTGGTTGTTCTGTAATTTAAATCCCATCTGTTATGACACCCTTGTATTTTAAAGTGGAGTTTTCTTTGGGAAGTGCTGCTTTTTTATCAGCTCAGTGTAAAATTTGACTTTTGTTAAAAAGTTGAGTAAGTCAAATATGTTTTTGCTCATCTGATAGATGGAAACATACAGTATAGTCCTATTTGTGAACCAATGTGACAGCAGAACAAAAATTAAGCCATCAGGAGAGCCCATAAAAGAACCAAAAAGTTCATCAAATGGGCCGTTGTATAGTCATACAGGTAGATACTGGTTTGAGCTTTTGATCCTACACATATTTACATTTTGGCACCATTGAAGTATGTTGAATTAGTTATTAGCAGGTCATCTTTGCAATGAACCCATGGATGTACAAATGATTGTCAATGGATTACTTTGATACTCAAGAAAACTTAATGTTTCTCAGAAGCTGAAGTGTCCTTTTTTTCCATCAGGTCTATGTGTTCAGATTTAGCTGAGTTATAACTCAGAGAGTGTATGCTTTTTGACTCAAATTCGCCTCAACCTGCATCTTTGCCTCATGTCTTTGAGATTGACCCTTACATAACACCCAATTATTTAGCTGTCATGATGCTGTGTGCAGTAATTAGTCAAGGTTGCAGTAGTGATAATGATTTAACAAAATTAAAGTGTATTTCAAAACGTCTTAGAGCAGCTTTACTTTGGAGGCTGCAAGGTGACTTCATTCTTGCTGTCATGTTACTACAGTAGCTTCAGCATAACGTTAAACAGTGTTAAACATATTTTACCACCACTATTATGTTTTGATGTGTTTGATTTTTTATTTTTTTTATAAGGTTAGACCTTATTAAAATATGGGAATAAACAAATCATATGGCACCCATGGGCCGTCCGTAAAGCACCCCTGTGTGCTGCAGAACCCACTTTGGGAACCTCTGGTTTGGATAATGATGGTACATTAAAGGAACAAAATTGATTATTCAAAGTTACCCTGTGGATTTATCGACCACTAGTAGCGAGTAGTGGGCGCCCATTTTGTTTGTTCTCACAGTGTGCATATGCACTCCCTGTGATGTAATACCATAGATGTATTAACAGAGCTTGATATATATAGCTGTAGTAAATACAGCAGTGATGTGGCTCCCAAATGCAGCAGCTGCTTACTTCTGTAAACTGGTGACATTTAAACTTTAAACTAGATGTTTAATGGGTTATTTATAGATTTCTTCACAAGTAATGCATTGTAATTGACCCCCTAATTATGTAATGCAATGTAATGTAATAAAGACTTTGATGCAACTTGCTTTACCACTGAAATCTTGAACCTGTTGCACTCTAAAGTCAAAAACATTATGTGTTAAAGTTATGGACCCATTTCTGGAGTCATAAATCATTCGCGTGGCACCGGGAACGTTTGAGAGCCCATGATCAAACCACCGAGACATTCTGCCGTTGGTTTTCACAGGCGAGGGGGCTCATCAACAAGAGATGGATCAATTAGCTGTTTGTGCGAAGGCAGTCGGACTCAGCTGAACATTGATTTTACACCGAATGTCATCTCCCACCATTAGCTGTGTTATCTGATGTGTTGTGCTGCAGTGATTCAAGCAAATAAACTCATATTTACTCCCCTGACACTCAATATACGCAGTTCTACAGTGGAGATGAGAGTAGACGTCAGAGACAGTGTTTCTATACAGTCCACACGTGTATATGTATAAGGTTCTGAATAACAGTAACAGTAATATGAATTGTGACTTCATTGGAAAAATGTACATGTAAGGCACAACAGGCTTGAAAACATATCTACATACACACAGACACACACCCCAGGGTGGGCCAGCTACATATATGACTCACAGTGGTTAAGTGATGCAGGACCCCCCCCCCCACACACACACACACACACACACACACTTGAACTCCTTTATCTATGCATGCGTTATGAACCTGTCACTGCACCGGTTGATGGATCGTGTCCCTCTTGGGTTAAAACACGAGGCTCACTCCTTTCTAAAGCATCAGCACTTCAATCAGACCCTTATTAGTGTCTGTGTGTGTGTGCATGTATGTGTGGGAAGAGATGTCTTTCATGATCTCTGCGCATGTGACTGTGTGTGTGCGTGAGTGGGGGGATATAGAGCAAATGTGTGTGTAATGAGGTGGAAATAACCATCTTTCAAGATACTCAGTGTGAACTCCCATACATCTTGTTAACTGACAAAGCTTTGAAGACAAGTCTTTTTAACTTAACACAGTAAGGTTGGGATCACACTCATGCAAGCATGTACACACACATACACACAGGCATACAGGCACATACCCTATATAACGCAATATGTGGGATCAAAACAACAACAACAAGCGAGCAAGCAGGTGATTTGACATTAAGCATTTTATCAGACAGAGATTTAGGCTGTGCCACAAAGAGCAATGAAGAGAGTCACTAAAAAGTAAAGTAAAAGAAAGCAAGGCAAACATAGAGGAAGAAGGAGAGCAAAGAAACATTCACACAAAATCCCAGCAATGGCACAAAGCCTGTAGGAGTATGGGCAATGGAATCAAGGCACAACACAAATGTTTTCTTTTCACTCATTAAAAAGTAAACCAATGTTTTGTGAGACTACTTAAGTGACAAGAAAATAGACTTCAAAATAATTGGCTCTAGTATGTATTAACAATGACAAAATTAGCAGCCTGTTGCTGCTCAAGTATTCAAATAAATTCAGAGACCTATTTGTATATATTAACAATGGCACGGACTACTTTTCCCACTTCCATATGGAATCAAATCATGGGTGTTGGAAGCACCATTGTCAAGTGCTAAGTGGTTGTTAAACCGAACCATCTGGGACGCTGTGGTTGGAAACTGTTTGGAACAAGGCTGGCAAAGAAATACTGGAAGGTGATTGTTACACACCTAGCTTAAACCCCGCCCATAGCGCATGTCTTAGCTGCCTGTAGCTCCTCATTGGACGCGGATTGGTCGGAACCACTGTGGTTCGGACACAAGCGTGGCAAGGTGGATTCTCATATGATCTTGTGATTCTGATATATATATCCTGAACCAGCCCACTATCCCTAAGTATTACATCCCTATTGGAGGATTCTGCATGTTATAGTTATGCTCAATGCTAACAATATGGGATATGGGAGGCACAGTATGTGACCTCTACTGGGATGACGTTTTAGGGTGGTGGACAGGCATGTAGCATATCTGGCCTTCATGCAGAAGACCAAAGTTTGCCTCCTGGCACAAACCTGCAAGGTTGAAACTATGTTAATGTCTTAATGTCTTATGGGATGGTAGAGATTTAATAGAGTTAACAACTCTATTAAAGCACAAGTGTTCATGTCAACGAACAACTCAATGCACTAACAATATAAAATTGTATTCTATAAATTTGGGTTCCGTTACATTGAACAATAGCTTATGGTTGCCATGAGACATCCATGTTTTTCTGGCTTTCAGACGCTTCTATATTATTAAGCACAGAATCGAAGTTTCCCATTTTAATACACTTGAACGTTGACGTGAACGCTACAAGCTGAAAACTCATAATTACAGTAACTGATATGACACAAACACAGCATTAGTGGGAGATTTTTTTTTTTTACAGACACCACAAGGGTTCCTCATCCCTGTTTTACTTGCTTTACCTTAACCGTGCCTTAAACGAACGTGCTTGCTCATGGTTCCCACGCACAGGTGGTTTCACTTATTTTGGCTGATTGGAAGACTTAAGAGCTTAGTAAATTCAGGCTGTTTGATTGACATCTCTCTGACTCAGCTGTCTTTGCACCTGTTACGGTGGGCGATATTATGACTTTATCATTCCCATTAGTACATGGAGTCCACTGATCTTAAATAATACCCAGCAGAGCTCCAAACACATTTTTTGTGAACATGCAAGGGAACAATCTGACCTTGAACCAAGGGGACAGTTTCTAAAAAATGTGGTGTTCGTACTTTATCCTTTAAGATGGGTTTAGTGCTGAAAACTAAATTGATTTCTAAGCTGGTCTATTAAAGTATAATACATGTCTAAGCTGTCCAGTTAAAAAACAATGCATTTCTAAGTGACGTGTTGACAGCTTTTTTGTTCAAGTAATCCATCATTGTTTGGTGTTCAAGAGAACTGATAAAATGACACTGGTCAGAGGAATGCGGCGGGCATGACGTCATAATGACTATGAGTGTGTGTGTGTGTGTGTGTGTGTGTGTGTGTGTGTGTGTGTTTTGGTAAACATTCTCCATCTTTCACATAACTGATTCCTCTTATGGTTAATTTATTGTCGTCTGTCCGATGCTTTACCCTGGTCTTTCTCTTGTTCACTTAGTCGACTCAAATCAGGTTTGTTGTCATCAACCACACACACACACACACACACACACACACACACACACACACACACACACACACACACACACGACAACAGACAGTTGTGACTGTCTGCACTCCATTAGTCTGTCTCTCTAGGTCACTTCAATCAAACGGGGGCGAAACATTTTCCTCATCGTCAGCAATGAAACTTGATCACACAGGAACATAAACCAACACACACACACACACACACACACACACACACACACACACACACACTCCACCATACATAGACAATCTCTCTCCCACTTGGTCCCAGGCTAACTTAACCTACATACATCAGTCATCCATCAGCACAGCCACATTGTACAGGAGGATCAAAGAGGTCATCAATATTTAACCCTACATTAGATGAAGCATGTTTCACTGTACGGTGCCCACACCCCCTTGCCCCCCAGCACTCAGACCCCCTCAGCAGTTGTGGTGAGTGAGCAGCAATTTGTTGTTGTTGTTGTTGTTGTTTTCAGGTTGATGAAACGTCAATCGGGACGTGGAGGCAGCAGAGGGTGAGGGGCGCCTTTAATTTCACCCCTTTGCTCGTCTCAGGCGCCAAGGGTGCAGCCGGAGCTTAATTAGAATGCGTTTTAAATATTGATGGGGCTGGTTGTCCCTACTGTAAGGCCGCGCAGGGAAACTGGAGCGCAGGAGAGAAACTTGATGAGAGCAAACACAGACTCTGACAGCTCTGAACTGACTAGCTTATTCATTAATTAAAATAAGATGGATGGCTGAAAGGAGGAAATGAATTACAGAGGTTAGACCATCATATAGATAGATAGATAGATAGATAGATAGATAAATAGATAGTCCTGCTTCTTCTCCTTTTGCAGGCAGTAGTCTGGCAGAGTCCAGATCATTAGAGGGGCAGTTCACCTGGGTTGATGAGCTGGCCGGCTCAGTCCACTTCTCCCTCAGACCCCCCAAGGTCTCCTGGGTTTGCTTGGGCTTTTCTTTCATCATCCAACATGTTCATGCACTGTTCTGCAATGTTCATGCAGCTGCCTGCATCACTAATTTCACTGATTTGGCACACATCAATGACTGAACCATCACAAAACTTTCTTCATTATGTTGATTTCAGGCACAGAATGTATGTTTCTCAAAAGACGATAAAAACGGTGACTGTTGGGACAAGCTCTGCCAGTTCAGGTTCCTGTTTTGTTGCCAGTACTGTGTTTGCCGTTGGTCCGTTAAGAGTCAAGTTTCTGAGAATGACTACAGTACTTGAGAACTGAATAAAGAGCAAACTGGGGTCATATAAACATACTCACCATACTGTTCCAAGTGTTTCATAAAGACGTCCATTATGTGGCTGTAGTGACCCTGTGTTGTTTCCACAAGAGTTTTTGGAAACTCTTATTTAGATATAAACACAACAAGCGTTTCCAGGGAGCATACACGCAGTTTGGCCAATGTCATCGAAGAGCAAAATGTGCAGGAAGTAAAAGTGGAGCTGCTGGAGGCTTTGAAAACTTCCAGACCACTCAGTGTCACAACTGTTGTAGAAATAAAGCTTTACACTAAGGTGCCAGGACATGTTTCAGAGGAAAAGACAGAATGGAACAAGGTTAAAGAGAAGAGGATAACATATACATATTGACGCAGAGAAAGTGCAATGGAAGGGGCATAACATAATGGCATTAAAGACATAAGAACAGAGCAATAAACCAGATATGTGTTTTGTCATTAAATTACTATAAAGACTTTGTGCCCATAAAAGAGCTGAAACTAAAATCGAGGGAGTGAGTGGGTGAGACACAAAATCAAATTCTAAAGAAAGGTTTGGAATGAGGCCAAGGGAGAGGAGAAGTGGGGGGAGAAAAAGAGCAGAGGCAAATGAGGAGAAAAAAAAGGTTTGACAAGTGACAGGAAGAGAAAAAGAACAGAGGAGGAGGGGAAGAAAATGAAGGGCAGTTAGAGGAAGAAAGGATAAAAATCTGTAAGAGAATTAAACTGGGAGAGAAAAGACAGTCAAGGCCAGAGAGGAAAAAAGTGCCAATTCTGTTTAAGAGAGATATTTTCTTCATGCAAAAAAGGGCCGAATAGTTCAGCTTCCAGTGCAGTGTGTTGTGACATATTTAAGTGGCTGACCAAAGTGGAAGTTCTCTGTTTGTCTTGTGCAGGGTCAGCCAGGTTACAGCACCGCTGAAGCAAAGAGACGTTAACGTAACAGCTCGCATGGAAGTAAGACTTCTGTCATCTGCAGCTGTCAGTCACACCTCACGATCATCAGAACAACAACACAAAGCCAGCTGTGATATTTAAAAAGGTAAAGATGAAACTTTTAGGATTCTCGTAGGGAAATCAAGATAAAAAACCCCAACACATCAAAAAGGTCAGATAAACATATAAATAAAAATGATCTGATGAATTAAGTTGTCAAAGAAAGTGAACATTACTGAAGAATGTGGGTTACATAGGATTTAATGTCAGAGAAACAAGCAAAAAAGGGGTACCAAATACACAATCAGCCATAATGTCCACAATGTTCTGACACCTTTCTATCAGAACCAGCATCAACTTTTTCAGCAGTGTGAACTGACACACGTATGTATGCTGACTTATGCTGACAAGACCTGTGAGATTGAACCAAAACAGTGAAGTCACAGCCGTAAAACCAAAACAATAAGCTAAAAGATGCTTAAAAGCAAGAAATGTTACGATACGAAAAACAACCCAGTATGTCTCAGCACTCAGTTTACAAATGAGGATCTGAGATGTGGCTTACCGTGGTTTCTGGCAGCCTGAACAACCATTAACCAAGATCAATCCAATGCATAAAACATTAACCAAGACACTGAACATGGTTTTATTGTCTTTAGAAAAATAGTGATGAGTGCAGCTTCCTTCCCACCGTGATGTAGCAGAGTATCCCAGGGTGTGTCTGTACATTGTGACATCACTGTTGGGTGTGGTTACAGGTGCAACAGAGAACAGCACTGATTAAGCCTTTTGCTCCTCCAGGGAGCAGAGGCTATTGACAAATGTCCTCCACTGATTAAACTGGGGTAGGATAATATATGTTACGCTTTATTTTAGGTTTCATTCATAAAGTAATTAAAATGAAAAAGTTCTTTATGCTGATAATCATAAGGAAAATAGAAGCAGTGATTGATCGGTACACTTTCAATAAATATATTTCAATTGAATAGTTTAAACTAGAGAGCTTTTAATTCAGTGTACAGTAGGTCAGCAGAAAATGAAGAAAATGTGAAATATGTCTGGCAAATATGGAGCGTAAAGTTTCCAATAACTAATGAATACTGAATTAATATTAAATGGAGTTTAAATTGTGCTCTTCTTTCAAGGAAATGTATATTTAGCCTATAATTATTATATTATATTATATTAGCACCAACTTCAAGAGTTCTTTGAAGGAAGCCTGCTAGGAATTGATGAGGAAGCTGCTGACCTCAGCAGAAGTTGTCTGCGTACCTTCTGTACTTAATGTTGCACACACGGTTCTCCAGTGAAATCAAGGATTAGTAGCAACAGTAAAGTAAATGTACTTCAATCTGGATAAACTGTGGTTGTATGTGTATTTGAACTTAACTGTAGCGATGACGCCAAGACCTCACCAATTAACTTTACTTCAACACCCCACCCCATTTAGTATTTAAACATTTGGTAAGTGGTTTATAACACTATAATATAGTTGTTAGCTGCTATACGGTCATTTTAGTTGTTTATTTACGGTAATATATACTATTTGTCGAAATTATAACTTCTCCTATGGAGATATATTTTCCTATATTCATTCATTATTCTTTATACACAGTCTCCACTTACAGTGCCCAAAGGAGGAGTTATTGCTGTTGATAAATGCATTAATAAACACATTATAGTGTGTTATAAATCATACATAAAATCAAACAGATTACTTGCAGATATATTTCAAGATGTTCAAACTCATTTCCTGGTTCAGGTGCAATGAAAATGAATAATTTGTCTGGCTGATCATGTCAGATGTGTCTCTAAAGCTAATCATTTCTGAAGCAGCAACTTTGTTAGCACCTCAAGCAAGCACTAAAACTTTCCTTGCAGTTCAACATTATGGAGATGTGATACATTATAATTTGCATAAAAACGATTGGATGGAAGCCCAGTTATTCTCGCAGCCCCTGGTAGTATTGAGTTTATGGTTTTGAGGTAGCAAAGAAGTTTTCAAATCATTTTAATGTTCAGGTGTATGATGCAAAGGGAGGCAAAGTTGTGAAGGTGGATGAAATAAATGGAAAGCAAAGAGCAGGATGACAGCAGGAATGCTTTATTCACGCACGAGTCCAAATGAGTTTTACAGAGGGGAGAAAAAGTAATCATTACTGAAGCATGTCTGTAATTTCCAAATCTGCCATCTCACAACTCTTTCTGCAATAGAAACATTTTTAGCTTTTTTTTTCCAGAGGACATTATGTCATTACTTTATGATTGTCCTGAAAACTAATCTTATTTCAGTAGAGACAAAGACAAAAAACAAAAACTGAGAACTTGAAATAAAATGAAAAGCTGTCGGGAGACAAAAGGACACAGACAAGAGGGAGAAAATCAAAGTGTAGAAGAAACATGGAGGAATAAATATATTTTGGTAGACATGTGCTAGACATTTGGATGGTAGAGAAGTGGTGACAGGGAAAACAATAGTCCATAGGAGGAATACCAGGGACGGAGAAAGTAAAGAAAAAGACAGATGACAAAAAGAAAATTAGTTGAACGTGTGAAACAAATTCTTAAGCAAGGTTGGTCATGAAGAAAAAAGAGGATGTAAAGACGAAAACTTTGAAAAGAAGGGCAAAGAAAAAGAAAGAACACTTTAAAGGTGAAGGCTGTGGCCTTGACTAATCGTCCATACGGCTCGCTGGCAGCTGAACCACAGGGAGCCACTGGGTTTGTGTGTGTGTGTGTGTGTGAGGGAGTACGATGAATATGCATTGTTTTCTGTCAAACGTCAGGCTGCCAGCAGGTTACCAGCTTGGCCCATTATAGCCAGGGAAGCCAGTTAACATGGATCATGCACAGTTACACACACACTAAGGCAAGATGTAAAGGGCAACACAAACACAGCAGCGTACACGCCAACATATATGACCGCATGTGCACATCCAAAAGCATGCATACAGTATCACCATACAAATGAAAGAAAATAAGATTTTGTTTGCACAGCACATACACATCTCTCTAGGTGGCCTGTTTCCTTTCTCTGCCCCATTACCCTTTGCTATTTTTCTTTACTCTTTTTGAAAGTGGCAAGAAGAGCAGAGCTTATAACGCCTTTCAGACTAACATGATGTAAATGAGCTATCAATTTCAGCCGCTAGTCCCGTGTTTCAATAAGCACCAGTTACTTTTCTGTTGACACAAATTTTTTTTTACTAGGTTTGTCTTGGTATAATTTTTGAACATTTCAACAGGGCCCTATAATCTGAACTGGACACCATTAAATGAAAAGGCAGGTAGGTCAAATGTAGTATACAAATATCACTTAAATCTGAAAATCACAGATTTTTTTGTGGGTCACTTTGCCAAAGCAGAAATTAGTCATGAACACAACATTGACACATTATCATCAACCTATATTCATTCTCTTTTAGCTCTGTTTTTGGTCACTACCAACTCCTAGAGGAATCATCTGGCTCTTTTGCTGCTAAATGCTCCACTGTGTTCACCAGCTAGTCTCTAACTGTTTATGTCTGCTGTTAGGTGCTGAGCAGGTAGTGTACACTGGGTTTTTACAGCTTTTCCAGAGCAGTTAGAGTAAACCAAAACAGTAAAGTTGTTGGCACACAGATAAAAAAAATCACTATAAAGGTCTTTTCAGACTGGAAGCGACTCTCCACCTGCATAACTTCATACCCTAGCTTACACAGTTCTATAGTTCAGAAAAGTCACAAACAGCAAGGATCAGTCTCTCCTCCGTTGTAGTTGGAAAGGAAAAAGTTTAAGCAAAGTCAACTCCGACAGCGGGTGGGTTTGTGCGTAACACCGCTTGTTGCTCCACACGTCAGAATGTCCGTGTCATTGAGAAAAAAATGACAGGTGACTGAACTGCTCTCCTCCTCCTCCTTCCTCCTTCCTGATTAGTACAAGTTACAAAAGCAATTCAGAGTTCTTCCCTGGTGGGCCACCACCTGTGCCGGGCACTGTTCAGGTACAGTTCTTGATAGGAGGATGCAGAGTTGTGGGATTTATCTGCTGTGTGCAAGAAAAAGTGATTGTTGACAAGTGTGATGGACTGAATTATGAGGAGAGAATTTGCCCTTTGGACAAAGTAGTAGTACCTAAACTTAACCAAAGTGTGATGGTTTCAAAACGTTAACTAGGAAAGCTTTATTTTGAAACTAACCGGACTTTGCATATTTATTATTGATAACTTGATCATAGAGCCCTGCAAGTCCAGAAATACACTAGAAGGATACCGACAGCTTTATATTTTGAAGCGGCAGTATTTGACAGGTTGGGAGTAAGGACGTGTTGGTCTCAAAAAGAACACACCACCATGGCATGCTGGGATGTTGCAAGTGAACAGTGATTGACAGTGGGTGCAAGGGTCTTAAAAACCTTCTGGAGTCGGAGGCCTGTCAGCCACTTTTGAGGTAGTTTTACATGCCTTGACATTTTTATATATTCCACTTATCTAAAACAAACTTTGATCCCAAAGTGCTACATATACATATTTTCATCACAAACTTTGCACCAATAATCTGAGAGCATTCAAGCGTAAACATATACTTTTTTCTCACTTTTCTAATGTTTTTGAACTATGGCGAATTAGAAGAACACAAAGTAAAAATCAAGTGCAAATAAAGTTGAATTAAAGTGTGTTTACTTTAGGTATGCTGTGTGGTAAACTGTGGAATCTTAATTAAATCATTGGAATGACTCATTTCATCTGATTTGCAAGAATGTGAAGTGCATTTAATTTTAAAAGAAACATTGTTGATTTTCAATAGCAGCATTTGCAAATGTTAGCATGCAATTTATTCATAACTGAATTATATGGCCACTGAGAATTCTCAATTGTGTCAACAGTAGTTTAATTTGTAGTAACCCGACACCCATAACACACAGGTGTGTTGATAACCATGCTACATGAATCTGTCGTATTAAACTAACAGCAACAGTGAGCCTTGCCTTAAAATGCAAGTCCTGTGGCCAAAAATGGTGTTTCTACTGCTTCCTTTCATTGATTTCAAGGGGAATCCGATAGAATCTGATGGTAGGCAGGCATTAAGAATAATATATGGAAATAGCCTGTTGTCTCGCTGGAGGTCTTGTTTGTTTATAGGTCATATAGAGGCATCATAACCACTTCACATTCACATGCAAATTTAATTTCAAATGGTTTTATTTCCAGGAATCTGGACGGCCAAATAGCAGGAGGAGGAAAGAGAGGACATGGTGACTATGGTGGAGCTAGTACCCTGCAGGTTTAAGGGACAGCTGCAGGGGGAGGAAGAGGGAGGAAATGTGACCAAAACCGAACATAAAAAAGAAAGAACTGAGGAGAAGATGCAGGTAAGACGGTGAGAGGGACAAAGAAAATATGTGAGAGAGCTAACGCATCAATAGTGTGACTGTGACAGATGATGAGGGAGGGGAAGAGAGAAGCATCGTGTGTGTGTGTGTGTGTGTGTGTGTGTGTGTGTGTGTGTGTGTGGAGGACAAAAAGTGCTACGTATCTTGGCTATATCATGTAGCAGGATGCAGCGCTATTCTCTATTCTTCTAAATCAAAAGTGTTCAAAGTTTGAGAGCAAACACATAAAACATGACACACTTTGTTGCTAGGTTGCCTGGCAACGCAAGCAGCAGTAGTTCTAAGGCAGAGGAACTCTGTTTTATATATAAAGGAAAGCAATATTATGAACAAATGTCATTTGATTACATATTGCATTTTATCTACTTCTTAAGACACATATGCACATATACTTAAACTATTATTAGAATATTATTTGACAATAATCAAATCAAGATAAATTATGTACACACTAAGTCTTTTTCTGACTAACCTCTAGTGGCAGTTAAAAAGACACTGCAGTCTAAAAGCTGAAGATAAGTTAAGGAGCGACTGTTCTGGGCCAAATTCTGATCTGTTTGAGAGGCAAATAGCTAATTCAGGGATTAGTGTAAAATCTGAGTGCCCACATGCAACATTTTGAGGGTAAACCCTGACTAAAAATGTCAGTTCTTATTATCAACCTTTAGGAATGCTCTTGGAGACATGTGGCTCAAGCATCAACAACCAAATAAACAAACATAATGAGATTTGTGTTCCTCTCCTGTGTGTAGCATCTGTCACGGCCTTGACAGAAAACATAGAAACCAGCGGATTATGATGGAAATGAGTGACAGAAATGTTGTTGTTGAAGACAGGAGATTGAAAGAAAAATGTATGCCTTGTCGTCTGGAAGTATTGCCCCCCCTCCCTTTCTTCTCCCAGGCTCCCAATGGATAATGGATTTGACTGCACTATTTGGCTGGAATGAAAGGTTGGTGTGACAGTTTTCGTTTCCCCCTGAGGAGAATGTATAATCTCCAGGCATGCATTTACATTCGTCTGTCATCTGATAGAAAGGACGTTTATTGTAGGGCAGGTTTGCATGAAGCCCCTTATAATGGGATCTCTGGTAAGGTCACACAACCATGAAGTCTTTCATGTAGCTTACAGTAAGGATCAAAACTCAGGTCTACATATTAGTTCTCAACACCAGATTTGTTACTGATACACTTCTCAGTCTCATGGTTTGAAGAAAAGGTTCTTGAACATGCTGCCTCAGAAGTACGTTTGACATTTTGTAACATCTCAGAAATGTGTCTATTGAACTTTAAATTTAATTTGCTGTTTTAGGAGCCTAAATCTTGCCAGCCTTACTAGCATGAAGCACATTTGTTTCAGAGGCTGTGGTGGTCAATGACGACACTCTCAGCCAAACACATGACGGGTCTCTTAGCTCTGAAGCTGAGCCAATCACAGTGTGACCAGTACGATGTGACCACACCACAAATCTGTAGGCAGAGGCAAATGGTGTTCATGTAACTTAACAATGATGTTTAAATATGAAATAAATAGTAAGAATGTTGATGAAGCCATTTATATGACCCAATCACTATATCATTTTTAATTCTGTATCTCACATCATAAATGGTCACATCATATCTTAAAATGTGACACAGCAGCGTTTGCTTCGTAAGGCATCCCATGAATAAAACATGAATGTCATTTATGCTAGAAAATAAGTTCAAAAGGAGAAACCGGATTGATGAGCTACCGCAATCCAACATCTCTCACATAAACAACAGAATATCGAGTGATAACAGACTAGTGTGGTGTGTGTGGTTACTCTGTAGCAGCCTGTGGTCATTTGCATGTGATTTAATGAAGATAAACACAATGGACAGCCATGTGTAATGGAAGCTCTCTAATCGTAGACTGAATTTATTAACATATGTGTCCTGCGGCCCTCGGGTAGCTGCAGGGATTTTAATGAACTGAAGGATAAGCTTTTCATGAATTCTAGAGTAGCTGTGAACAAGACATACTGTAACAGTTACGCATATGAATTGATAGATAAATGCAGATACATTTACTGCTTCCATCACAGTAAATGTTAGTGTTTAAAGTAGTGATTAATTGACATAGTTTAGATATTTTAAGCATTATCCCATCATTGCTCTTCAAGTTTTCAAGTTTTTAGTTTGCTCTTGCAGATACAATCATCAGACTGGCAGCAGACCGATGTGCCAGAAACAGACATGATTCTTACACCTCTGCAGTATTCGTATTATTGTGTCACAGTCATGCTTGTCCGTCTGCAATACCTCTATGCCTCCAGGTGGGGCTTATAAAACCTTGTCTAAAACCCAAACTGACCAGGGTACCCGCAGACCCCAGAGGTATACTTTTTGTCATATCTCACAGGGGTTTTATTCTATCATTCTAATTCTAGTTTTTCAATCAATTTGTTCCTAAATAATAATAATAATTTGTTTTTGTTTTTTCAGAACATAACTAATGTTTTCAGAATAAATAAGTTAACATTTTGCTGATGTGGTATCTTACAGTTGTATGTTATTGTCAGTCCTTGTATGTTAACTATGTTGGTAGGATGAGGGCTAGTCATGTTACGTTTGGGCTTAAAGGTGCATCCATCTATCTTTAGGCCAATTTAATAGTATTTTTAACATCCTACAATGTGACATTGCATACTTCACATCTTAACCCATATTTGAACCCGTATCTCCACAATGTAACTGTACAACTTTTCCCAGAGTAACACAGACGTTTTAGCCGATAAATGATGCACAATGCACTGAGTATCGTCATAATGAGATTTGGGCAAAGAGAATGAATAGTCTGAAGGATTTGATTTAAATGTGTTCATTCATAATACTTTTGAGCTTTGAAACGAGTTCTGCTTCTGGTAGAGAGGAAATAATGGCTCATGGGGAAAGTGTCACAAAATTGCAAGAGCACAGTATACATCCTTGCCCAGCGAGCCACCGGGGTGTCTCTACATAATACGATTTGACTGCTGAAATCCATATGAAGGGACGGAATATAAGGAGTGTGAATGGGGGATTGTGGCAGGCGGTTTTTGTGGGAGGAGAATGGATAATCTATAGGCATGGATTTACATTCATCTCCTCTTCTGTTGAGCTGACTTGGCACAGAAAACACAGGACTTATGAAGACATCAGTTATGCGGCTCTCTGTCAAACTGTATGGAGATGAATCTCAGTGTGACTGTGTGTGTGCGAAAAAAGGAAGCATTTAAGGATGAAGACATCAATCATGATTTGGTTAGTCAATGTCCATGCAGATTAAAGAGCATGCAACAGATTATAGAGTGTGTACGAGGCTTACTGTGCTCTTGTGGTCCACTGTACTTTAAATGTGAAAACACACATATGAAAGTTCATCATAAATATTGTAGCATTCACATACATTACATATGAATGTCATTATGTGTTTGGAAATGCCAGAAAGGCTGAGCTTTGCATACTAATGATAGCACTCGTGCTTCAACAGAATACAGTATATGCTTACTTAGCTCCACACCAAGAAAGCTTATTTTACTCTAAAGATTAAGGCAACAATTTGCATCTTAATCCCCCATAACATGTAGTCAAAAGTACATAAGCAGTGGAACAGTGACTGGTCAGGGGTCGTCAAATGCAACAAAAGTGCTTACATGGCTCGTGGGAATATTAATTGCTCTTCACCAGAGTCCGGAAAGTTTGATAAGAAGACTTAACACGTTGGAAAATTCTTTTTTTTCCCAACCAAAGCAGGATGTTATTATTACTGTCCATGCTGTACCAGATGAAAACAAGACCAAACGCATCAAAGGACGGCTTAAGCTCACTTGCCATAAAGTTAAAGGGAATATGACTTTCCACTTGACAACACCAAACGGTAAAACATGCATCAATGCAATGCAATTGAAATGATTGTACTAATAGTTAATACAGTAGTTTTTTGACAGCCCAGGCTCTGCATACTGTACGAATGAATGCCGCATGCTGAAGATTCAACAAATACAGCAATCAAACCCCTGTGGGATGTGCAGAGGCATAATAGCTGACATAAATCACTGAGATATGGAAAATATATTATTTCGAGAGACAGCCTACTTAAACATATGGTACTGTACCATTCACATGTATATATGGATTAATAACCTGACAGGAAGAGGCTGGAGACGTGGAAAGAGAAAACGATAAGAAAGTAGGTGCATGACTTACATATGCCAGCTGACTCAACAGACATATTTCCATTAATATTAAAAAATCCACAAAATATTAGTCTATTAATCTGGCTTTAAATGGATTCAGACTGGTCAGTGGTTCTAAGACCCCAGTCCATTTTTTCCCTACTGTAGATGTAAGTCATCTATTGTTTCCTTTTTTTCTTTTTTTTTTAATGTTCAACAATTTCCTCAAAGAGCCTGGGGTCTCATTTACAGGTTGCTATGAACAAAAAAGTTACATAACGTTGGGGAAATACATTGTGTGTGTGTTCATGGTAACGAAGGAGCATGTCAAGCAGTGCAATAATGTGGCTGATGTATTTTTAATAGTTGCTGGACAACAATGTAGCTACAGACAGAGGAATAATTATTCACAATGGAGCTACAGAGGAATAATTATTCTTCTGTGCAATTAATTTGAAATCAAGTACATAACTTAGATTAACACAGTTTCTTTAAAATTGATTTACCTAAACTTAAATCAACTGAAACTGGTAATACACAAACAAATTAAGTTGATCCAACAATTCTTTCTTTTCGGTGACAATGAAAGTCTGTTGTATGTTTAGTGGAGAACCAGGCTTTAGTAGTAAAAGTAAGTGTTAACCTTTCAATTTTTATAGATAAAGGAGGTAAGCTACATTTCTGGTTCCATTAATTCAATCTGATAGCTTCTTATTGCATGCTATAAACTCATTCCTGTAAATCAGATTATAAAGGGTTTTTTGTGAATGGAATTACTACATCAGACTTAGCTCCTGCTTTGAAAAGGTAAAACTGTAAAGCAGGTAATGAGACATCTGGCTCACGCACTGCTAATATATTGTGCTCTGCACCTGTGGGTTTGAATCTGATCTTTGTTGTCTAGGTGATCTTTCCTAATTATCCTAAAAGGATAACCAATGCTTCACTTAATTAAGCAGCTAGTAATCCAAAGATAAAGGGTAAAACACAGCTAATGTCACATGCACACATAAAGAAAACCAAGGTTTTCTCCAAACAGCAGGCAGAAGTGTAAATCTGCTGCATGGAGAGGAAGAAAAACGCACACAATGGGAATAGCTACTGAACCTGGGAGCAGTGTGTATCAAGTAAATAATATTAAGACCAAATCACAAGAATTTTTCTTTAACACTCTCAACCCTACTTGGCTTTAGTTACTTGTTAAACTGTTGTTACATCCCTACCTGCATTTGGCACTAATTCTTAAAAGAGAAGTTGCATTTTAAATGATTTTTTTCAACGCTGTGAGCATCACAAATTAAATTCAGTTCATCTACAAACTTAGATGAACTGAATTTAATGTAGCAATCCATCTTGATTAGCTAATTTCATCTAGACCACAGTGGGCCAGACCAACTGACAGATCAATAGTGACATCCCTAGAGTGTCCCTAAAACAAGTTAACAAGTCACTGTGTTCTTTAATTTTCACAGGCACAAAAATCTGATCGTAAAATATATCAAGCTATATATATTGGTCTATATACCGTCTTAAGGCTTACGCCATCATTATTTAATAGATGCAGTCCCACATTGACATTCCAGGGAATACTTGTATTTGATCCTTTGACTTGAGTCAACCTGATGTCTGTGCATTTACTATGGAACTAGCACCGCTTGTTGATTAGCTTAGCATAAAGACTGGAAGCGGGTGGAAAAAACTAGCTTAGCTCCCTCAAAAGCTTAGAAATATCCCTACAAACACCTCTAAAGTTAACTAATTAACCACTTGTATCTTGTTTGTTTGACCCCCCCCAAAAAAAAAACTGCATGAAGCACCAGCAAGTGAAAAATCTTAATATTCTAATATGCATTATTTATGCATGTATTGGCTTTAGATGCACAAAAAAACATTTGGAAACATTGCTGAAGCATTGTGTCTAACATATTTAAATCTCAGATAATCACAAATATGATTATAGATAAATAATCATATTATGGCTATTATAGATAGATGTGACAGAGCTGACACATGCTGACACTGGTCATTAGTTTTCAGTCGTCTATTCGTCCCTCTTTATTTTAATTAATTTGTGCTGCTCCCCTATTCCTGTCCATGCTCTCTAGCTGTCAGTCGATACAAATGATTAATAAATGTTAACTGACCCTCACCTCATCTCTCTGTTCTGTCTCTCCACTGAATTTGCTGTGTAAAAGCACCCTTAGACGTGAGTCTTGCAAGCAGTGCATGTATGTGTCTATGCAAGCATATGTGCATTATCTGAATATTGCACCATGAGGGGATTTGAAGGCATCAATTTGTCAAACATTGAATAATGCTGCCTTTCATTTAGAGTGGCTCATTTATCACACATGCTTTTAAATATATGTGTTTTTACTGTTTTAATGTCTGGGTTATGCACTCTGAATTTTAAGTGAAAGTATGTTCTCATGTATGTCATGATGTGATTCACATACCGCATTTTCCGGACTATAAGTCACTCCGGAGTATAAGTCGCATCAGTCAAAAAATGCCTCATGGAGAGGAAAACTATAAAACTATAAGTCGCATTTATTTAGAAATGTATTTCACAAAATCCATGACCAAGAACAGACAGAGACTATGTAACTGGACACATAGGCAACAAAAAGATTGAGAATTCTACCGGGAATGTTAATGAAGACGAAGGAGTGAAATGAGGTGAGCTGGGCGATATGAAGGTGGCCAATTTACAAAAGATTCACTGAACAAAAATACTGATGTGGTACATGAAAATGTAGCTACAAATGTGGAGAATGCAATGCAATCAAGCATTTTGGGCAATGTCTAGGCAAACGCCGGCAGCAGAGCAAATACTCGGGAGGCTACCTTATTTAGAAATGTATTTTACGGCATCCAAGACCAAGAACAGACATTCAATCAGGAAATGCAATTTAAACACAATAGCAGACAGAAATTAACATAACACGCCCACCGAGTCCAACAGGCAAGTTACCGGTAGCAAGTTCACCATCCATTAAATCCTTCGTCCTCCGTGTCGCTTCTGAACATAATTGTATATATAACGGCTCTGGTTGTTACAAGCCTAGAGCGCCCTTCGTGGCTGTGGACGGTAATGTTTAGGCAACTCCTCATTTCATGTTGGAATTATTATTCAAAAACATGTTAAATTTCATATATAAGTCGCACCTGACTATAAGTCGCAGGACCAGCCAAACTATGAAAAAAAGTACGACTTACAGTCCAAAAAATACGGTAGTCTTGCTTTTACCCCTGTGTGTGTTTGTGTGAAAAACAAAGGGTTCCCAATCAAGTGAATTATATATGTTGAAGTTATATAAGTGTGAGGAGCCTTCATGTATTATATATTACCATTAGACTACTGTATACATTGACTGGCGGTAAAACATTCATTGGGCCTCATTATGTTACAGATAGTGTTGGTGTTCCAATGCACTCCTGCTACTCGTGACAAGAATCAGTACACCGACTGTGTGTGTGACTGGAAAAGTCAGTTTATTATAGTCGGCTAGACAGAAATTCATACTGAAGTCTAGAAAAGAAAAAGATTTTCATCAAAGTCCAGTGTGTAACCTTTTATACGATCTATTGGCAGAAATGGATATAATCACTTAGGAAGAGGGTCCTCTTCCACCGCAAGATGCCACAAAATCATACACACTGGTCCTTTAATTGTAATTTAAAATGCTCAAAACACACACATCCTCTATGGTGTATAAAGTATACATCAATTCTCCAGGTTGTTACATATTTACATATGATTGTCTCTTTGCTGTCGTAGAAATGAAGGGAGAAAAAAGTCATGAGGAATGGTAAGGTCAGAGTTTACCAATCAGGTGTATCGACAAATTAGAGACAATTTACATAAAATGGTAGAAAGGGAAAGTATATATACACACATCACATTTGTAGGAAACAGAATCATAAGCAGCAATCAGCACAAGCTTATGTAGCCCAACACATTTTGAGACTAATATGACCAGAGATTGAGCGGAGATACACTAGCTGGACAGCAGCTGGATTGAAAGATATGAAATATCAGTGTTTGTGCTAAGGGCCCGAGGTCAATCACTTCCATTCAAATCTGCTTCTGTAGTTACCTTTGAAAGCAGTATTTTCTTGGATTCACTTTTCTTAGAAGTCTGATGTTGTTGTCATCCTGTTAGACAGACATCTGGGCAAAATTATGTTCAATAACCCCCATTTTAGAGAGAGTAATATAGTATGTAAAAGCCATAGCTGCAATTGCTTCTAAATGTAATTAAAGCATTATTTCAATCGGTGTCTGTAGTTTGCACAATGGAAGCGTTGAACAGGGTTGCTTTAGTCTAAAAATGCCCCTGCTGAAACACAAAGGTTTATGTTCATATTTTGAAAAAAAAATGGCAACGTGAATGAGATGGGTCAGAGTTTTAAAAAGGACAGAAAACAGATTCATTTTATTATGACCCTTATCTGACTTAGTCTAAAAACTATAGTCTCCACTACAGATGCACCCCAGTTTACTGTGAGCAAGAGCTATTTAATATAAATAATAAATCCTTAATTCACAAAACAGACTAATCTAAATTAAGATTTCTGTGTGGTTAGCTGTCTGTTAATTTGTCCATTACATTGAAAAGGTGAAAACCAATCACTTTATAACACCTTAATTTGAAAAGCACATGAAATACAAATTATGTAGATTTTAAGGGATGCATGACCTCCCACTTAAATGACTTATCGATTAAAAATATTTGACAAATCACGATCAATTTAAGTTGTTATTAAAGTATCCAATGGGTTATCAAAGGCAAAAACGAAACCATTAACCACACAGAACACAGAAACCATTTCTGTGTTCACCTTGGGTCGGACTTAGAGACAACCTTTTGAAATGACTCGTAAAAATCGCTTTTTTCTGGAAAGTTCTCCTGCAGTTTGCCTCAATATACCTCAATATATAAAGTCCTCGTTTACCGGTATCTGTACAGCTGTCCATGCACACAAGTGTTTTCACTTGATTTATTCACCTTTTAGACCTCTTCTGAGGACTGAGTGGGCATGTGCAGACTGTGCTCCACTGACAGTTCACTAATTCCCTTAGTAAGGTTCTCAACAACTTAAACCTGGAGTTCAGTTTCATCAAAGCATTATGTTTTTAGGTCCCTTGTATTATTTTAGATATTCTTCACGACCTTTATTAGTACCATTTGTAACACCTGTGTTTATCCTACTATTTTATGTAAAAATGGCGGCTGTGAAAATGGTCTATTGTAGTTTCAAAGGTGTTTAGTTTCCCATTAACACTGAATAATTAGCCCTGGAGGAATTCCAAACTTTCTGGCTTTGGAAATGTGTTACCTTAGAATGAGTTGTTTTTATCTACGGAGGGAGTGAGTCGTTTTCCATGTTAGAGCCGTTTGTGTTTTTCGTGAATTTTGCGGCCACCGTATTTCCCCCTTCTCGCTTTTGGTTGAGTTAGGGACGTTTCCATTGGTTGCAATCTGAAATCTCACCGCTCACACACTGGTCCTTTAATGTTATTGTTTTATTTTCTTATCATGTAGCCTTTCAGCAGTTTACTATACGATTATGCATGATGATCAACATATCTTAGTTAGATTTTGTTGTTTGTTGTTGTTATATTCTGACTTTTGAATAAGAGCATACAGTAAAATTTAATTTGTGCCTGTTTAAATCTCACTACAACTGAATCTCATGTTGTCTACATCAGGTTCATTCAAGGTACAACCAGTAAGTAGCCGAGTGCAAGGACATTAAGCAGGGAGGACAATTGGACCTGCTTTAATCTCTGTGTCCAGGAGATAGACAACGGTAAGAGGAGTGACCGCTCTAGGAGAGGAGGGGATTACTGATTAGTCTGTGTGTGTGTGTGTGTGTGTGTGTGTGTGTGTGTGGGGAGAGAGAGAGAGAGAGAGATAAAGTAAGAGTCGATGAATGTGTGTAGGTGTGCATGTGTCTTTTTGTCTGCTGAGACTAAAATGCAGTTAGTTACAGTAAGTTATTAAATACATAAACTATAAACCAGCTAATATAATAGTTGGAACCATGTCCAGTTGTTCTTTATGGCAGTGAGGCAATAGACTAAAATGAATAATGCCATATCAAACCAGTCTTTCTTGTAGCTGCAGTAGTGATGGGAATATCGTATAGCTGGCCAAGCATACATCGACTGTATAAAATGATATAATGTTGAAAGGGATCATAAGGTACATTTGGTGAAAAACAAGCAAGCACCTGCAGGCTATTGGATCCTGTTATTCTACAGATGTAAACGCTATTTTAGCACCATCTAGAGTTTAATTCCACAGGGCCTTAGTCAGTGTCTATGTCAGTGAAGATGCTGAATACATTATTAAAGACCAAGCTCATTTTAGTACTTATGCTCAAGTCTAATAGTAACGTAAGTGTATCTCAGTTTCTGTAATGCCTTACATAGATAATAGGAATTGTAGTAATGTCAGGAACTGGTAGCAGAATAGAATAGTAATATTGTAAATATGACAGTACTATAACTGTGCTGCAGAAAAATGCTGCATAAATATCGTGTAGAAACAGATATTGTTTGTCTTCTGCTAATATTATCAATATTAATATGCAGCATACTGCGTAGAAATCTGAATTGTATCCAGATAAAAATAACAAAGCCTAGAGAGGCACCCGTTCTTTCATGTATGTGACCACTCACTGGTTCACAAAAAAATCTGTGTCATCACCAAGTCTATGTGTTAAATTTTAGATCTATCCATATTCATTTTATGCTCTATTGATGTGAAGACAGTGTCAGTATGGATGAGAGATGTTGTTTAGGCATGGAGCCACAGGGTTGCTGTGCATGCACAGCTTCAGCAAGTGGAAAATCCTAAAATCTGTATGTCAAGTTCAACATACATTTTTTTTTTATCCTTTGCTTTTTTTCACAGCTTTGCTTCACTCATGGACAGTAGTGGGACTCATGCTGTTACTACACTAATGTTTTCCATTGAAAACGATATTGTCAAAGCAAACTCAAATGTTCAGTCAACTGTTTCATATGGAAAAGTTTTTCACATAAATTGGGCCTTTCATGTAAAAAAAAAAAAAAGAAAAAGTTATATGAATTTGCATGTGAAATCCACAATTTGACATTCTCAAAACATTTTTTAACTATAAATTACATGAAAATAAACTTGTTCTCAGTTAATTTTCTTCATTTTCTTAAAATATTATTGATATTATTACACATCAAAATAATCTATTTTGATACAACCTGTGTGAATCATCAATTCAGAAAACAAAGTTGTTATTGTGTTTTCGGGCTGAATATCATACGGACAGAGTAGGTGTCTTCACAAATAAATATGAGACATATATTTCAATAGGAGTCTTAACTAAATATGTTTTCTGAGTTGTATTCCAGTGTCTGTACACTGTGAGCTGATTATGTTTACACTTTCTTATTACCTGTGTCCTTGTGTTACGTTATGCAAGGTCACTCTGCTTAATGTTCTCTGCTTATTAGTGTGTTACATTTTTAATTCTTATGCATTTTTAAACAGCCACACCTTCATGCAAATTGTCTCCATTTGATGTTTTTTTGCTGCAAACTACAATGTCAGTTTGGTTGTTGACTCATCTGCATATCTTATTAATTGGAAAATGAGTCTGAGTGGCTCTGTTGACCTCTGGCATTTAAAATGAGGCCACACACACACACACACACACACACACACACACACACACACACACACTTAAACATGTGCACATTGCCATGTAAACGTGCACCAAACCTCATGTGTACGCATGCACAGAAACAGTTTATAAGATTAGGAAGTACAATGTTGAGAGGTGCTTTCAAGAAAAATATAGGATTGTTTCTGAGGTTAGAGAACAAAAGGTCACTGGTTTAAACTTCTAGAAAAATGTGTTTAATGATAAACCCCAAACGCTTAACTGAACAGAAGAGATACTGGCCTCAAATAATTAAGTAGAAAGGTATATTTTATTTAATCAAAAACACAATTTCTGTCCATGGTGGAATGATCTGGTTAGATCAATCCACCATTACTGCATGGTGACCTGTTTGTAGTACATTTATTTAGGACTGTCCATCATGTAAATTTTGACACCTGGCCCTGGTTTTAAATGGATTTGTGTATATAGAGAATTTGAGGCCACTGAGGATCCTGGGACCCAGGGGCAGTTGTCTGCTGGAAAATTATTTTCTAGATTAATCAAATAATTAGTTTGCCTATTAAATTATTTGACAATGGTGGAAAAAATAAATCACAATTTCCTAAAGCCCAAGTTGACCTCTTCAAATGACTTGTTTTGTCTGTTTGTCAAGGGAACAGTTTGTCAAGGGAACAGAATCACATAACAAATAATTGATTGATAATTGAGCAAAAGCTTAACAAAACAAAATGTTAGATGAAGGTTTTTTTTTTTTTTAAGCTTTTGGATTCATAAAAACACAAAATCATAATTCAAAGATTTTCACAAAAAAAAAACAGAAATTCCACAGTTCCAAAGCTTTTCCATAAATCAGTCACAGTTTCTAAAAACAAAAAAAAAAAAAAAAAAAAAAAAAAATTGATTGTTTTTCCCACTTACTAGTCAGTTAAGTCCAGTCAGTCTAGAGATCCTGTCTGAGTTTTTGCTGCTGGCTGTGGCCGGCTTCCATGAACATCTGACAGCAGAGTGAGTGGATGTGTGTTTCCGGGGTTGTATAATGGTGATGCAGACCAGCTGATAAAATCCAGTTTGTCACAATTTGACATAAATCCTCTCAGAATATACACCGGGTCAATAAGGAAGAATTACTCCAACATCTCGCAACATCTCTCTTTCACTTAAAGGCCTCTTTTGTTGTTGGACTGCTGAATAAAAATCGTATTAATTTATGTCGACTAAATGTCTTCTCATTATCGCCATAACAATTTGTTCTGCTCAACTTTTAAAACCATAGAGAAAACCAGTATGTTGGCATGGCAATGCATCATGGTCGACTTAAAATAATGTTAGATTCATGCAGATACGTTGGTCTCCAGGGAAAATTTAATCCCCCTCACTCACCAAAATCAGTTTGACTGGAGGCAGAGTCAGACTGAAGATGGAAATGGAGTGTAACAAGCAGACAATCGTGTCTGATATCAGGCAACAATCTGTATAACCTATAGGTTATTTTTGTCTTTGTGCCTTTGTTTTATGTAGTTTATTCCTTATTTCCCGTTTTATTTCGAAATACTCACCTTCCGTTTCACTAACTTCACTTCCTCCTTCCTTCCTTTGTTTTTTTCCGACAGCTTTGATTGTCTTCCCCACCCTGATTGGTTTCACCTGTACCTTGTTGTCTTCCCCTCTCTAGAGTATTTAGTGTGTGTGTTTCCCTGACTCTGTGCAAGTTCGTCATGTGTCAAGCGTTCCAGCCATTTCTGTAGTGTTTGTTCTCCCGGGGTTTATGGAATTTAACTTTGTTTTCCTTGGAGCCTGTCTGTCTATTGGATTTTGATTCTTGCCTGCTCTCTATTGGATTTCTTTGCCTGTTTAGACTGCACGTTCTGGATTTAACCATTGCCTGCCTCATCATCCTTCCAAGCCTTTTGTTTATTGACTCTGCCTCAAGTTGTCTGTATCTGGGTCCAATTCCTTACCCCATTTGCATTATTGGGACAACTTCTACAATGTGTGAAATAATACAAAAAGTAGATATCAACTTAAGTAAAGAGAACTTCATTCCATTCATATGTGATCCTGTACAACCATAGGAATGTCCCTAGGTATTTTTCATGCTTGTACATATACATACATATATATTTTAAAAAATGAATACAGAAAAAAACTCACTTAAAAACTCAAATGTGTATTTAATACATAAATATATGTGCATCTGCAATCGGGCAAATGAGCTGTAAAATATTTGCAAAAATCTAATTGTGTGCATCCCTAGCTGGAATCCTATTGTTTTTGTTCTCATTCTTTTTCTGATTAGGTTTAACAGCTGGTGCAATAACAGCCAATATCAGTAACTAGCACAACTCAGAAACAGAAATGTAGACCTTTCTGTTGGGAACTTGTTTACTCAAGTAAACATAACTTAATTCTGTTAATGTTAATGTTCCTTTTGCCATTCTGCACAAGGTCTGATATCTGCATTTTCCAGATATGTTCTGACATGTCTCACATAGTAGCAGTATTTGTGTCTCTAAAGATCTTGACTGTTTTCACTTAAAGTAATACATTTGGCTTCCTAACAATTAAAAGAAATAATAAGAAACAGGCATCCATGTGCTCACAATATTGGACTGATTATATTTTTGCAGCTATATTTTGGTCTTTTGATCTCTTTGGTCCTGTCTTCTGCTTCTCTTTCTAATGATACAAGCTCAACTAAAGGCCTGTCTCACACTATAGACTATGAGTAAAGTTTAAATTACAGAATTAAAGATTAACAAGGAAAGACTTGTTTGAATTATTCATAAGTTGTGTATATGCCTATATGTGCCTGTGTGTGGCAGGTCAGGTTCAGGTGTACATGACAAGTGCAGCTTTTAATCATTGTGTGCTGAATGGCTGGCAGCTCTTCCATAAATCAGGTAGGAATCATATACTGACCCCACGTGTCACAGTCTGACAGTTATAACACATTTTATTCATATCAAAACAAATCAAATCACAATCACTGATGTTTAAATACTTCCAAAGTGTACCATTAAACTGTATTTTAGTGGAACATGAAATTAGCCTTCTTGTCCAATTAATCTCAACCAGTTTACCTCTAGGACTGGATTTTACTACCAGGCAAAATAAATGTAAAATATTTATCAGTATACTTTCCTATTAAATGAGGCCAGACCCTGAAGCTGAAGTTGTAGTTCTGGGAAAGTTTGGGCATTATGCTTAAAATCTGAATGGCCTCTAATTAACTGGATCAGGCCAGGAGGAAGCAGGAGAATGTTTCCCGACTGTGATCATTCATTGCTATAGTTACCCAAGAAGAAATTTCTCAAGGAAATGAACCACCAACTGTAAACTACCAAGTTTTATATAGGGGGACTAGCATATTTACAATGTTACGTAACTACGGCACATACTGTATATAGGCTACAGGGCAGTTCCACATGCATGACAGAGAGGGATACGGTGTAGTTAGGAAGGTGTGCCCAACCGTGGGACACCAGGGAAGAATAGTTAACAAAAGTCTCGGAATGGACACAAGGAATGTTCTTCTGAATACAGTAAACTAGAAAGGCCTGAAACGTTTGACTACCACACAATCTGAGCAATCTGGTCAAGAGCTGGGCTTGATACACTGAAGAGATGATAAGCTGATTGCTGGCAGGTGTGCCAGTACAGCAGGGATCCAGGATCCAGGAGAGTCACACAAACACCACGCCCCACAGACAAAGACAGAAGCTCAGGAAACACAGGGGAAAATGCTGGAGCACAGCGATGGCACGACAGTTGGATAGGCATTGAAAGTCTAGTGTCATGAACAGAGACAATCCAGACACTGGAAGAAACTAACTCTGGTATTTGGAGAAAAAATAAAGCTTAAATAGTCTAGTTAAATCATTTTAGAATAAAAACAAAGAAGGAGTTCAGAGAATATCAATGGGGATCAGTGATTGGTCATTACGTATGCACATTCACTGTCTGATGATAATTGGTCGACTGAACAGCAGAGAACTACAGCAACGCAAGAGCACATTCACTTAGAGATACTGGCAGCTCTCTTCAGCAAAGCAGAGTTAAGGTCTGCCCAAAGAGTCACTAGATTTGTCGCTAGGTGCTGTTTTGAAAGAAAGTCACTAAAGGAGTCTTAAAAGTCGCCACATCTAATAAAATGATGGTGGTTTGGCAATCTGAGGAGTGAAAAACCTCTTATTTGTTATTACACCATAAGTTGCCATGATGGTGGACTTAAAGCTGTTTGAGGCTTTTAACGTGGCACAAACCACGGGCAGCTTCAACATAAAAGAATCCCCTCTCTGTACCTTCCTCTATAAAGTGCTCGTCAGTCAAACCTTTCTTTGTGATTTGAGTGCAGCGCAGGTAATAATAACCTCAAGGAGGTTTGTGCCACAACATTCAAAATAGGATCCAAGCCAATTTCCCAAACTGTCATTGTACCAATTCAAGCGTGACCACAGTATAATTTTACAGCAGACAATGGCTTTGTAGAATCCCTCCTCTGAACCAAAGGTGACTGAGCTCTGGTTACAACACAATGGCAAGTGGAGGTGAGTGTGTGTGTGTGCGTGTGTGCGTGTGTGTGTGTGTGTGTGTGTGTGTGTTTACTATATGTGTCACCTGTGCTATATGATATCTGCTTGCCGAGCCGGGGTCAGTGGCATCAATAAACATGCTACAAAGATCATAGAGCAAGAAAGTGACAGACATGTGCACATACTGAAGGCGGGTGTTTGAGGGAATATGAGAGAGAGAGAGAGAGAGAGAGAGAGAGACCATGTGAGTAGTATCAGTTTGCAGTGCACTTGAGCCTCATAGTGTGTGTGTGTGTGTGTGTGTGTGTGTGTGTGTGTGTGTAGCCTTCAGAACATGCGTGTTAAAGACCTATGCAATGTCAGTGGGGTTATAAGACCCACTATATGCCATTTACCATATACCACCACATGTACAGTATTTTATTATCTTACAGTGGCTGTTTATGAGCTGCTTAATTGGACATAACATAATACAGTGAGTGCTTCTGTGTGATATTTGCATGGATTTATTTATGTGACAACTTTATGCCTTGAGGATGCTGGTGTGTGATCCTCGAATCAATGCAGTGTGTGTGTGTGTGTGTGTGTGTGTGTGTGTGTGTGTGTGTGTGTGTGTGTGTGTGTGTGTGTGTGTGTGTGTGAGTGGCTGGCAGGAATTAGCATGGATTAACTGCTCAGTCACCTGTGGATATATTCTGGTGTCTCTTACACTGACAGATGATGCCGTGGTTAAAGTGCCACAGTTTGAACGCCTGCTGCTCTGCTCCTGCACCCCAGGACGACATGTAGAGTGTTACATGAGAAATGTTAAGGAGAAAGTAGTAGATTTTTATCATTTTGTCATTATCAGAGTAATCCAGCGATGGTTGTCTGTCCATTCATTGGTAGATTTCAAACATAGCAATTTCTCAGTGCATTCAGTGTAACTTTTAATGGTGCCAATTTGACTAAATGTAAATAAATATAGGCTGAAGATATGATTTTCATTTTCTGCTTTTTCTGCCCAGGTGACGCACATTGATTCAAACAAAGGACAGTATTCCACAAGCTGACACGTACCTACAATGACTCATGTCAAGACACCCCCAGTATGCAGCTTACATAGAAAATAGTTTGCAGGTGTTTTGACGCACGTCATATACTGCTGGTGAGTGTGGCCCTTAATTCTTTCCTCATAAGTATTTATAAGTAAAAATATAATGGTTCCTGTATTCATGTTTCCTTTCAATATATCAGACAAAAGGTACACACATACCGTATCTATAATATTTATTTGGTTAGATTTGGTTATTCCTACAGATATGAGACAACTACCATACGGCTATGAGAGAGGATGTGATTTCAGCACTCTGAGCAAGCGCTTTGTCCGTATACAACCCAGCCTACATGTCATATATATTTAAACAGCTCATTACTCCTAGTTGCACATGACCATATATCATAGGAGATTTACTTGCTTATGTTTCCTGCTACATATAGATAGTCTTGTATTGTAAATCATCTGAAAATTGATTGCTCATGTACCGTTACCTGAAATTAACTTACACTGCAAATGTTATGGATTTTGATTTTACTGCCCTATGTTCTTTGCCTACACTGATTGATCCACAGTGTCTATCTTCATCTTAGAGAAGGTATACATTATATGTTGTGAGTGTCCTTGGAAATAACCTAATCACACAGCACAAACCACATCCACAATCTTATCCACAATGTCTTGTAATAACTTTTTTTTTAATAATCATTATTATTTGAACAGAGCTTGAACAGCCAATTATTTAATTCCCACAATTTTGAAAGGTTGAGCAATTACTCCTACAGCAGTGGTGCTCAGTGATGCATTGTGTCTGGCACATTTACATACTTCCATATAAACAAGGACATTTACATACATTAACACAATAACATATTATAAAGGGTGTTCCATTTAACATTTATGGCTACTCAGACTAATTAACAGGGTGGAGCATGAGGTGCATTCATGTACATAAAACTATACATTAAATTACAAAATAATGGCATTTAATAAGTTGATGCGTGATGTATACTGTATGCACTTTTGCATATACCATTATACCACTGCTTGTATGGACATTTCCCTACATGTTTTGACTGCAACATTTCATTTTATGATTTTGTAAATGATGTCCTTAGCTGATAACCTATCATTATTGAAGAGACTTGGCATATGTTAAAGTGATAGCATTGATATAATGACATGCATTCTAATGGTACACACAGTAATGTGTGGTTACAAATCTGTTATCTATAGTTTTCGTGTGTAAGAGCTGTGAAGCGCACTTCTCTTCAGGCTGTCCACCCCAAGAGTGAATTCAGTCTTGTTTTTGGGTGACGTAAGCCGCCAATTGTTTGGCCTATTTTTGTCCAGGTGTCTGGCACTGGCTGTTTTGTCGTAATCTAGCAAGTTTTGCCACAGGGCCGTAATTGTGCTCATTTCAAAAGGAGACATGAAAAGAAACCACTGAAGAGCAAGAATTAATTAAAAGGGCCATCTTACTGCAATCAATTTTGAACGTTACCTATAGCACTGTAGCTTGTTGACATGTAAACATGGAGGACTCAACATAACTTGACGACAAGGATGGGATTCGAACCCACGCATGGTGAGCACAATGTATTAGCAGTCCATCGCCTTAACCACTCAGCCACCTCGTCTTTGGGAGCCTTTTTTCAAAGGGACCGTCGGACACCTTGCCATGACAAAGCAAACAAAGTTGAGCACGTGTCAGCTTGGCACACAAGTCATTGAGCAAGTCTACAAGGGGAATTAGCTCAAATGGTAGAGCGCTCGCTTAGCATAGGAAGGGAGCCAATCTTTTCGCCCCCTCACGCAAGTGAAAAATACTGGAAAAATACTGAATAATGAAATAACAGATATATTTTCCCCTGCAACAATATCCAGGTGATATCCCTGTGCATTATGACTGATTTCGAGTTATATGTTTATCGAGTCACCTGCCGTAGCTGGATTTGAACGTGCGATCTGCCAGACAAGGGAAGCGTTCTAAATTTAAATCCCCAAGCTATGACGCCCCTTAGCGGTCAGAAATCCCATAGTTATTTCACTTCATTGCATTGATTAATACTTATTATTTTTGTGTGTATTATTAAGAACATTGCTTTAGCTTTAAGATATATGCCCCCCAATGACTAGTAATGTTTATTTTTATCTATCTATAATAATAAAGTGTGCCATAGCAATTTCATGTCATTGTATTGATTAATACTTATTATTTTGTGTTTATTATGAAGATTACTGCTTTGGTTTTAAGATCATATGGAGTTATATAATATATATAATGACTTGTGATGTTTATTTCTGTTTCTGTAAATATAATGATCAGTAATGATGAGTCTTAAATGTTGGTATAATCAGATTTAATGTATCTGAACACAAGTTGTAAAATATTAATAATAATAATAGTAATATAAGTATTGAAATGAAAACACACACACTTCAGAAAAACTATATACATACAGGGAACTATACACGCAAACACACAGTATACAATATATACAAGCAAAACATAATTAAAAATGTATTTTACTGCTCTCTGTTCTGCCAACCACTCTTTAAGAGATTTGCCATTTGAGGCACGTGAGCAGAAGGTGGCACTGCCATGACGACTATACCCAAACTCCTTTGTTTTGGGCTGCCCACACTGGCTACAGGTATTGTAGGTGACCCCTCTCGCATATTTCCTCTTGTGGACTCCACTCTCCTCCTCAAGGGCCCGCTGGCGCCTGTTCCTGTGCGTGAACCGGGACACAGGAGTAGCAGGTGCAGGAACAAGTGGAGCTGGGCCTGCACTGGATGTTGAGGCACCAGAAGCTGGCAGTACGCATGACACAGTGTTGTCTGGGTTGAGGATGCAAATCCCTACCCTAGGCAACATCCCAGGAGCTGCAATGGGCTGTGCAATGTCTGGTGCGGTGGGGGCAGGTGCGATGGGGCACTCCCTGGTGGCAGCAGCTGGCCGTCGGCCTGGCCGCAAAACAGGAGCCTGCCCTTCCAGATTTGGAGGGAGGACAAATTCATGCCGTGGGCCTGATGCTGAAGGAAGGAACTGCAGTTGTTCCTTCGGTGGTGGAAGCTGGTCAGGTGCCACAGGAATCGGGTTGGTTGGAGCCATACCCTGAGAAAGGATACTCATCTCCTGGCTCTTCTGCTGCCGTTGAAACCTGAGAGAAGATCATTTGTGTTAGATATGTATTCATTAGAGAACTATTCAGTCAATTTGAGGTAAATTATGTGCCTGACCTACCATTGAATGAGTGTCCGCTGATTAAGCTCAAAGAGCTGGATCATTGTCTCCACTATAACCCTTGGACTGTTGAGCACTAAGTCCCGGATGTGGTGGTAGTCACTGAGAATTTTAGACCATCTGGGGGTGGACACTCGTGCCTTCTTGGTGGCTTTCTTGTGTAAAGTGCACAGCCTTGTGCACATGACCTCAACCAAGGGGCTGGTGTTGGGCCACTGAGCTGGCCCCCCAGGATGTCCTATCACCGCGGTGCTGGAGCTGGAAAAAAGTGGACAAGTCTGTGTAGTAAATGGTAAAGCTATACATGTAGAACTACTGTAGGGGAAATTCAAAATTCACACTCCTACTCACAGGGTTTAACTGGTGACATCAGCTTTCTCGCCAGCTGTTAGGGAGACATTTTTTTGTCATGCGCCAGCAGCGCTTTCACAGTGGCAGACTTCCATGCACCAGTTTGGATTCCTGCAGGTGGAGGTCCACACAAGGTGGAGGCTGCAGGTGGAAGTGCAAAGGCGCTGGCTGCAGGTGGAAGTGCAGAGGCGCTGGCTGCAGGTTGAGGTGCAGAGGCGCTGGAGGCTGCAGGTGGAGGTGCAGAGGCGCTGGCTGCAGGTGGAGGTGCAGAGGAGCTGGAGGCTGCAGGTGGAGGTGCAGAGGGTGGAAGTGCAGAGGCGCTGGCTGCAGGTGGAGGTGCAGAGAAGCTGGAGGCTGCAGGTGGAGGTGCAGAGGGTGGAGGTGCAGAGGCTCTGGCTGCAGGTGGAGGTGCAGAGGCGCTGGAGGCAGATCTGCGTCTCTTCAAGACATATGCCTTGAAAATGGCCATGTTGGTGTTGGGCCGGGCATCTGCTTTAACCAGGTACTTGATGAGGGCCTGGGCCTCTTTGCTCTGGTCCTCATAAACCTCCTTCATGGAGCGGCCCTGGAATTCTCCGAACTCCACCATCACAGCCCTGGTCTCCAGTTTCCCGCTGCATTTCCTGCTTCTTCCTAAACTTCTCCAGTTCCTCTGTCATCTCTCTGATGTGAGAAGTGTACTGCTGGAACAGCTGTTTATTCTCTGACAGAGGGTTTGCCTGCGCTCTTTCCTTAGCAATACTATGCACTAAATACACTGCATAGCCAAGACTGTTCTCCAGGAGCCATCTAAATCTCTGGGCCTGGTACATGCCAAACTGAAGCTTGCAGTGAGCCAGTACTAGAAACCTGTCAGTGGGGTCTCCACCGTGGCCAGTGACAAAAGTAGTGGCCTCTGCAAGCATCTCCTCTTTGGGTTTAGCCCTTCCAGACTTCACACTTTCCACTGTCTTTGCCTCCTCCGACGGCGCCATGAGAAGCCTGGTCGCCCTGGCTGACTGGCGGCGAAAAACTGGGTAGGCATACATTTTCTGAATGAAAATAAGAAAAAGACTGTTACCTCTAGTCATCTGAAAGATACCTGTATGTAAGTGTGTACATTCCATTGTATATTCAACTGTACCAGAGGTTGCCTGCCCCCAGGGCTAAATCATTATTTGTCTGTGGGCATTATTATTTTTTTTAAATGAGGAGAGGCAACCTCTGTTACAGTGTATCTAATGTCACAACATGGGTACCATTCATACAGGTAAAACAAATTACATTATTTTTTGTAAGTATGCTGCCCTCATGCTTCATTCCTAGTTTGCAGGACTAGACAGCTAGCTAACACTGGTCTCAATAATGTGATGGGATTTCAATTCATGGGTTTCATCAGGTCCCTTTCCACAGGTGTAATTGATCAAGCACCATGCAGTCTGCATTCATAATCTAGGTGCTTGATTGTATACACCTGTGGAAAAGGACCTGATAAAACCCATTAATAATTCACAAGGAGTGCTTTGTTAATTCCTTTTACTGAAGTTTCCAGCAATAAGATAAGTATTGAAATGAAAACACACACTCGCACCCTCCAGCAATACAGGAGATTGAGACTCGTTTTTGGTTGTAAAACTGCACAAACAGAAATAAAATACATACATTTCTCATAAAAGAAATATTATGCATTTGTGTCTGATAAACAAAAGCTGGTTGGATCTGTCATTATTCACATGAATGGATTTAGCGATACATTAACATTAACAGTAATGTTAATGTTAGCTATCTGAAATGACAACACCTAGGGATGTAGCAGAAAATGTGTCCGATAATGCCACATCACGTCTAAAAAGCATATCTTACCTTATGATTGATAAATGGATGAAAAACCTTGAAAACACCAATGTGACTGGGCAGTACCCAATAGCTGACATTGATAAGAACGCCGAAAAGTAAGCCAAAGGGGAAGAACGTGATTGGTCAAAAGTAAGCCACAGGGGAGAAACGTGATTGGCTAATTTGGGCTTACTTTAGGCTTACTTTAGCGAAGTTGACAGGATGCAGCATGCGCAAAAGAAGGGAGCCAATCTTTTCGCCCCCTCAAGCATGCGCAAGCGAGAGGTAGCGGGATCGATGCCCGCATTCTCCACAAGGCTTTAGTTTCCTCTGTTCCGTCGATGAGTCAGTGACTGAAAAACCGTCAGACTTAGTTGCATTGCTGCCTTGTGGTAGACTGTACGTGTGTTCTTCTTCCAGCAACTGTGGACGCAACAGCGGGATGGATGGTAACTGGAGTTAGTGCCTCAGCCGCCACAGGAAAACAACTGGGCAAGTTAATTCCCTGCAATACCAGCTTGTCATCTGGCCTCTCCCTCTGCCTGGCCTCTCTCTGTACCACTGCTTAAGATACCATGCTGGTTACAATACATGTTAAACTGATGTAAGGACAGGCTGACACTTTGTCAAGACCCAAGCAGCTATCAAAGCCAAAAACAGCACACACAGAGCTCCAGCGAATTAGATCTCGTGTAACTCAAAATTTAAAAAAAAGCTACTGATAGAATGTTCTCAAGCTGGACAGGAATGCATCTTAATAGGTTGTAATTGCAACTGTTAAACTGTCATACATCGTCAGTCCCTTTAAGAAAGGCTTTGTCAATCAGTTTGACATACAGTCGAAAATTAAAAGACTTCAGTCAAAAGAAGTGTCAATCAATCAAAATATAAAGTAAGAGTGGGCAATGTGTCCAGAAAGTGTTATTTATATATATTATGATGGCTACTGAAAACCTCCACATGAAAGCTGACAGTCTGTCACTTTTTATTTATCTTGCCTCAACTTACCGTCGTAATATATAGGCTACCACAACTTTCCAATTTGAGAGCAGCCCTATTCTTCAGGTCGAAGATTGCATTGAGAGGCTTTTATATTATATATATTTTTTAAGCTAAATGTAATACAGGGCATACACTTTCCATTCCATTAAATGTATTTATTTAGAGTTTTGTATAAATGTAGACACAGCCCTGCATTTTCTATCTGGTTAAATGCTTTGAAAATATGGCAGTTGTGAATGTCAATGTAAATACCATGTGACCTCTCGACCCTGCAATCATGCTTTCCCTGCAGTGCTGATGTAACGTAATAGAGCCCTAAAAACCTTTAAAGAACACACATACACATACATAACAGGGCATGCAATCAAAACAAAGAAAACATTTTGCTTTGCATGATGAGACATTATTGTCCCCATCATAAAAAGCATATTGGTTTTGCATTACATACAGTTTTGCATGTGGCTCCATGTCCCATTCAAAGCAAAATACCACCTCTTTTATCTGAGCCGAGCCACAAAAAGAAGGTAAATAATGACTGAAACGCAGCAGTTTAAATAATCAGAATATAAAATGAACATGCATATACACTGAGAACTACTTTCTGTGTCATTTTCAAACACACCTAAAAAGGGCATGGGTCACTTCATCCCCATTTTAACCACAATGAGTGGGAGGTAATTTTGCAAAACCGATTTTCACTTCCCTTTAAAATGGCTCATTCCTCTGTTGCCAAACAACACATTTACTGTATTAAATTCCCTTATTATATCCACGCAGTTGATGGCGTATGTTATGAGGTTTGGATAATGAAGTCTGGAATGCACTGAGAAATTGCTATGTTCATTCAAAACACAATCTTTCATGCCATATCAGATAAACTCTGAAAATGATGTTTTCCTTCAAAGTGAAACAGGGTGAGATAATATGATAAAAATCAGCTCATCTTAAGGGGTTTGTTTAATAAAGTTCCCTGATTTAAGCGAGTGGTCTGCTTTATTGTAGCTTGGTTTAAGATAATGATACTGGGTAATAGAAAACAATTATGAAACAGGTATTGACATGAAGAGTGATGCTTCCACTGTAATAGGAACATTGCAGATAAGGAGGTTACATCACCACTGAACAAGATGCTAACTTACTTTCCACGATGAAACAAGAATTCCTTAAAATATCAGGAATTACTCCTTAATTTAACCTTGAAAACATACATACAAACCCCATAGAAGCAAAAATTACACCTTGACTAATTTAATTTGAAAAACATTTAATGAACATTTTAACTTGATGACATGACTTTTTTTTACATATTAATCTGCTTCTGTTAACACTAACACTAGACTAATGTTTCATCTATCCCTCTGTTCTGTTTCTGTTTCCTACACAGCAAATGTGCATAGCAGCACCAGCTCATCTCACTGGACAGAAGAGAGAAGTTAATACACCAATTGTACTGTTTTCTTCTCTCATTGGTCAGTTCCTCTCTGGTCAGTGCTCAGTTGTGAGCTAATGTCAGACTTCCAGTCTTTTCTTCATCAACAGTTTGTAATTGCTAAACAGTGTGTGGGTGTTGTTAAGGGACAGTACATCATGATATAAACCAGAGTGACTGTCGAGGAGTTTCATGTGGTTAAATGTCCACTTCCACTCACAGAACCCCTTGATTTTTTTTACCTTAAAAATTCATGAACTAGTCATGTTAATTTAATTAATTTTAATGAGATTCTAAGGGGATAATGAATAAATGCATTTTAATGTATTATATGTAAGGTTTCAGATCTTTCTAAGGAGTAGAAGTTATCAAAAAATTTTCACCTTTCACCCAATTAAGCTCTTTTGGGTATAAATTGAGGAGTGTTTTCATGGGGTTTAGTCAATGTTAAGGGGTTTTTAACCTTACAAACCCCATAAACTGTGCGTATAATTTATGAAAAATCATCATCAAAATACAGACTACAGTATTTTTATTATATATTCATAATTATTTATACATTAATTATCTTCATAAAACTCTTCAAATTCCCTTCATTTCATCATTAATACTGGATAAATTATTGAAGTATAAGGTAAGGTAAAATATTAAGGGATTCTGTTTCATAGTGATCAAAGGATACTTTTTTTCTTGTTTGCTTCGAACTCTTGCATAATTCTTCCGGTGCATTGCAGTATTTCTGACAGCAAGTTTCATTTAATCTTGTAACCAGTTCAGATGACACAGTTCTCTGTGGACGGGAGGGATGTGAACTCACCACCAGATGCATTACATCCCCCTGAGGATTAGGAACCAATATACCATCATCATATCCAATATCCTGCCTGGATGCTCACTCCCAACAGACATGTCAAGTTCCTCATGCACATACACACACACACACAGACCTACACACACACAAACACACACAAACACACACACACACACACACACACACACACACACACACACACACACACTATAATCATTCGTTCTCTTGCACATAGACCTCACCTAACATAGGTGCCTTTAGCCTGAAGCATTTCAGAATGTTTAAGTGAGTTTGACCATAAATGATCCTGTTCAATAAACATAATATATTCTGAAGGATAGCCTCAAACAAATATGGATACTGCAGCATGTTGTACTATTTATAAGGCATTACCTACAAACACATATGTATAATACGTCTAGTATATTAATAACCACCAGTGTATTCCTAACCAAAAGATAGAATGTGTAACATGCTTTGATTTGCCAGGAGCACATGGTTTATGTGAGCTGGAGATGACATGCCCAGAAGTCATGAATCTTTAACGGGCACTCACTACCAAATAAACACACCTTTACCCTGACGTCTTACAGAATCAATTCTGTCCCTTCATATGTTATTAAAAAAAATAAAAAATAAAAGCAGAATGTATAGCATATAGTCTGAAAAATTTAAACTTGACAGTCTATTGACTGACAACATGATTTGACCACATAGATGCTTCCTGACTCACTGACTCCTTTTACACCTAGCATAAACAAGTGATCTATACCTGAAACACATTAATGACATGTAAATTCGTGCAGATGTGATCACAACATGATCGGAACGCACATTTCGCTGCAACCATAGTTTCTCCTTCACGCTTGGAAGGGCAAGGTGAAGCGAGGGTGCTGCAAACTGCAGCTGCACCACTAGATGCCATTCGATCCCTCACACAGATCCTTTAATTAAATGCATAGCATATAGCACTTACAGAAAAACAATGTGAACAGCCAAACAAACAACAAACAAAAAATCAGATATGAGCAATAAATCAGAATTGAGCACTGAAGCATGCAGCGTGAACATAGCTTTAGTGAATGAGGCCCACTGAGAGAGAGAGAGAGAGAGAGAGAGAGAGAGAGAGAGAGAGTAAATGGGAACAAAGACTAAGTGACGGAAAGAGGTGAAAATGTTGAGCTGCTGAGAAAATGCAGATAGGGGAGAGAGAGGAATGAACAGAGGGGAGATTACGTTTCGGGGGGTTGAACTTTCTGTCACCTCAAATGGAGATAAATGATTATCCCTGATGGATAGAAATAAAAGGGAAGGCAAGAAAAAAAGAGAGACACAGAGAGGGGGAGTGAGTGCAGGCGATAACTAAATTGATGGACAGGGGTTAAATGAATGATGGAAGTGAAGTAAAAAGGCAGGGAGTGAACGATGTGTTAAAGGCAGCAAAGATGACATGTTCTGCATGTAAATGAGTCAGGTGTCATATATTTATACAGTGGCAGGATATGAGTAGGTGCCAGTGGAGCAGAGGGCATATGGAGATGTGTTAAATATGGTCACCTCTTTCTCTGGGGCCTAATATAGCAGTGACGGGTAAGCCTGCGCCAGTGATCTGCTCACAGTTTCTCAGTACCTCTCTGCTGTTTCGGCTGATTTTATATGTATTTACCAGATGCAAACCATTGCCTTAGCACCAGGCTCGAAGTTCCTGGAAACACTGCTGTATTAAAGCAATGCCTAACATATAACAACAAAAGAAGAGACAGATACAAATACATGTTTTTAGTATTTTAAAAGAGCACTCCACTGGGTTAGCATTACACTCCTACAACACTGTCAGACTCACGATGGGCAGTTTAAAGAAAAAATAAAATGAACTTTGCAGCAAAACCAGAAATAAACCAGATGTATTCTTCGCTGTCAAAACCTGGTGCCTACATTACCCACAATGCAGGCCGACAGTTCAGTCAGAGATTCGGCTCACTTCTTTCTGTCATTATATTTTTCTTGGCAATATGTCAAATGTCACCAATGGCAGTGAGACCGCAGATTGTAACAACCCACTCACCCTATCAGAGTGTGTAAGAGAGAGACTTAGATGGTGTTTGCAAAACTCACAGAAAACAGAAAATCCCTATTTATAGTCAGTGTTTGATTTGTTGGTTCTTGGCTACTGTAGAAACATGGCAGTGCAACATGGACCTGTTAGATACAAAGGGATAATTCTACGGTAGCAAAGTTTGAACATGAACATGAACAACACAAACATGGGAAAAACAAAAGGTAGCTTGCTAGCTAGCTGAACTTGCAAACTTCGTTTATCTTTAGACATGTACCAGCTTTGTAGTCTTTTCAGAAGCTTTATTTTGCATGTGTCCGGTGCAACACCATGTATAGTTGTCAAATTCAGCTGCTGAACTGATGCGTCCGTACACTGCATCGTGGGACGGTGACCAAGTCAGATGACGTCAATCTCGACCTTTACCATGGTACTTGATTTTAGGGAAGATAGCAGGTCCTGTTTTCTCTGACATTGCACTTCTTAACTTAGAAACTCAGATATTTTAGAAAACCTTTTTTTGGCTGGTTATACAACAATAGTTGCACTGTTTCACTTATAACAGCTTTTGTTTTTTGTGCCATTATGCATACCCAACTGAATCTCATGGGGAGGTGCCTCATAGTGGCTGCAGAAGAGATCTGTAACAGAACTGTCAAGTCTACTTGGAATGATTTCAACATCAAAAACACCACAAACTTGGTAGCTTTCTGAACAAGCCACTGAAAAATTGTTTGAGAAAATATTGTAAAATGAGATGACATGGTGTTACCTTGAGAAAGACATCAAAATAGTAAAGTCCAGAATTTGTGGAAAAACAATACACACTTTAAATTGATTGTTTTGCTGTAGTTGGCAGCTGGTCCTTGAGATGTTTAACATGAAGCCACAGACGATTCATTCATCTAAAATGCCCTCAGATCTGTACTGTCTGCAGACGCCTCATAACCCAGTTCAGACAGCGGGTGGCCTTGTCAATGTGTAGAAGTCATTTCATTTAATTTCAAATCACGTTGTTGTTGACGCCATCATCAGACAAAAGAGTCAAGCCTTTCCTGAGAAGAATACACAATTCCATCTCATTGTCTTGAATAGACTGTCTCCGCTGATGTCCTCTCCATTCTTGAGAGTCTGAACATGTTTTCTGTCAACTCACTGATAGTAATGCAAGGGCCACTTGTGAAAGGAGTACAAATCCCATCGTTTCTTCCAAGTCATTATGCAAAGTCATGAGCAGATGTTATACAAGTCAGGGAATTACTTTAATTAATACTTCTCTTTCATACAGGACAAGTGGATATGACAAAGGTCTGCTGAACATGCATTAAACCTGACACTGCTGTGACAGATAGCTTTGATTGTCATCGTTTACAGAGACAGCTCGTGTTGAATGAAAATGCAGATCAACCCTACCTCTACCACTTAACGTAATAATTCCCACTATTATTTAAAGGCAATTTAAAATAATGTCCTACAGTACAGTATCATTTTCTCTTAACTGTACTTCTGAGAAGAGCTTGCTTTACGTTCACTTGCATAATTCATAATTATTTTATCCAACCATGCCACTTACCAGTCACAGTGTGGTGCTAGAATTGTCTGCCTTGTACTCCTCTATTGGACAGTCTAAAGAAATGCAATGCATTTTGGGGAGATTGAGTATGACCAGTAAGCTCACAGCGCCTACTTTTGAACGCAGAAAATTCCCAATCCACGCAGTTTGAATGCACTCAGTTTGATGTCATGCTTAGTCAGTACCTCCAGGGATCAGGCTTTTTTGGGATTGTTGCAGTCTAAAATGCATGATTTCACGGCATCTCTTCAAAAAATGTTGATGTTTTAGGAGGGTTTTTGGCATGGGGGCTGCTGTGATTGGTGAAACTACAATGACTGGTCAAATTTGCGTAAATGTTGCGTTGATTGGACAAAATTGTGCGGTCCACACAATTTTAATTAATTGTTGCAAACGCAACATCACACCTTCTTGGTGTGAATGGAACTTCTGCACTACACAATGATCTATACAAAACTACCCTAACCCTAGTGGTGGAGAAAGCAGTGTTGTAATTAGAGAGGGCATCATAACTCCATGTGCTGATGTCTAGTGAAGCAACAGTGGAAATAAACTATTCTGAAAAGACACTCAAGGACCCCCAGACGTCCCAGACTATCACTTCAAAAGCCCTGCGTTATTTTAGAAGTTTTATCTCTCTGTGTCTCTCCAGGGATGAGGCCTGCAATGGCATCAGTTAAACCATCAAAGAGACACCTTCCACAGACAGACGCTAGATTTTACTGCATTACAGCTGTATTATAGCTGTAAATCAGCCTCACTGAAGCTGATAGATACAGGCTACAACTCTCTCTCCTCCTTCGTTAGACAGTGTAATATTTATTTTACTGCAGGTTTGTACTGGAGTTATAAATCTAGCATAGTGGAGTGAGATGAAATACATGGCAAGGCAAAGAGAAGGATATAGCCCTCTTATAAATCCTAATTTCAGAGGACATGTGCATGTAAAAATGCCACATCACACATGTGCACGTAGGCATGTGTGTTTCAGTTTCACCCTCACTCACGTCTCTAATCTTTCATTTTCTTCGTATTTGTTGATTTTTTTTTATTGTTTTCCTATTTCTTTAAGTTAAGTTCCATTCAATTCAAACTAAATTAGAACCATTTATAAAATAACCTGCAAATAAAGTACATTTCCCATCTGTTGGGTGGAAGGAAATAAACAGTTTAAGTCAACTTCTGGAGAAACGAATTAACTGTAAAAAATATTACAGTTTGCAGGAAGTGAGTATTGTGCGGGTTCATACCAGCATTTATTGGCAGCAACATTTGTTCACATTAAAAGACAGCAAGTATGAGACTTCTGAGAAACCATGTTTGACAGACCTTCACAAGCACTTCAGGGCGCATATTTATCAAGTGTCTCAGAGTAGGAAATCAGTCCTAAATGGCCAAAATTTCAGTGTTTTTTGCCTTTTCGGGCCAAGGAGTAAAAGCTTTTGAACATTTTTATTAACTTAGGAAATTACTTGCTTCCAGGAGTTTCCAGGACATAGTGTTCAGGTAGAGACATATTCACAGTCACTTAGGGAGAAGGAAGGGGTATTCATTAGTAACAGTGAGCTAATTTAAAAACAACATGTTTTGTTGTGTGTGTTTTTTGTCCAGAAAAGCGAAAAAGTGAGCTGTGATGCAGAGCTCCCGGTGATTTCTTATTTCTATTATTCTTCTTTAACTGTTGCTCAGAGGAATCTTTGTCTCTTTCTGACTTCTCAATTGTTCGTATTTTTGAACCATTGTACAACGTCTTGTCCTCCATGTGCGAACAATACTTTTTTTATGCAGACCTTTTCTACAATGTAACATATATTAGTAAGGACCATTCAGTATGGTGAGCCACAATGCTTTTGTGGCAGCCCATTCCAAACTTAGGAGCCTAAAAAATATATATTTTTTATTGGTAAATATCATTATGAGATGTCATCTTTTTATATATTTAGGCATTATTTTTTGCATTCACAATAAATAACTCCTGTCCTTTCAGTGCGAAGCCTATTAAGGCTTTAGCAATTCTCGGTGAATATGGGCCCTTTTGCAATCACTTTCAAGCATGCATCAGGCGTTCCTTTATTTCCTCATCCACTTTTTTTTTTTACCTCTCCTGCTTTTCTTTTCATCCCTCTTTGTTCCTCCTGTACTTCCCTAAAGCTCAGAGGTACACTTTGGAAAACAAATATCTCAGAGGCCTGAAAGTCTAACGCAGCACATAGTTCAGCACCGTCATCATGTCTTGTCTTTATCCTCTGCTTCCTTTCTTTTTCTCTCATCTGTCTGGATCCGTATCATTTCCCACCATCCCTCACTCTCTTCCTTCATCCTTCCCTCCTTTCTTTAGCTTCCTCCCTGAGGTGTGGAAGTGATGCCTTTGAAAACAAATATCCCAGAGCTCCACTTGTGTATGCTCTCTCTAAAGGAAAAAAAAAAATCCTTCAATAACGATGTCAGATCATCTGCTGTTTTGGGAATGAGAAGGACTGACAATGTACAAAAGAGAAAGTGATGAAAAGACGAAAAAATGGAATTGATTGAGAGAGTTAGAGAGTGAGAGAGAGAGGCAGGAAGACAGACACCAAGAATACGAGGGGAACACTCTCAGGCTTCCAAACCATCTGTTTTATGAAGCAAATGTATTACATACTCCCCCTCTAGGATGAGTGTGTGTGCACACTAGCAAAGCCAGAACCGTGTGTGTGTAGCTGGGTCCTTCATCCCTGTTTCCAGCTAACATCAACCTTATCTTTTTTAAGGACTAATGCAACATAACACAGCATTAATCCTCAAAGTGAAGTTCAAAGCCTCACCAGGCGTGAGTTTTATGCAAAACACACCTGTCTCTATGACCAAAATCACAAGCTGAGAAATCACAGCCCCTCTTTGTCCAATTACACTTACCCGATAACTTAGAAAAAGGCAGCTGACGTTTAAGAACAGAATCCAAATTTTTCCAAACAGATCAATGAACAGATTGGATCAAAATAAAGTTGGATTCAACAGCTATGTTTGCCTTTCTCATTCTTTTGTATTGAGCTATTGAAATGTCATGGGGAAGATTACTAATTCATGCTTTTATATTAAAAATGTGTCTGCAAGAGACTTGCATATCAACAGGTCATGTGTTAAAATGTTAAATATTAACATTTTGTCAGTTATTAATGAGACGTCTAATGGGCTAAATGTGATATGTATCTACAAAGAAATGAATTCAGTATGTGAAGGCTGCTGCTCCTCCCATGCTGACTGGAATAGCCAGTAGTAACCAGTAACTTCCGTTCCAGCTGCTTTAATCATTAATGTAAGACCACCTCGTACCTCCATGACACCTGTCGAGCTCCATACCTTTTGTATAACAACCTGGTATCGCATCAAAGCGTGTAATACACACGCTGGTCTTGTATGGTATTGTCATGTTTTTCCTCACCTATGCTTAGCAGAGTTTTCAGCTTGTGCTCATTCCATGGTTATGCTTCCAACACATGCAACGTCCAGTTAGACTTTTAAAATGAAACTTGCTGAGGTTGCAGCTTGGTTGGGTTCAGGAAAAGGCCGCAAGTTCTGTTCCTGATATAATTTAAGTAGATTATGTAGGCTATAAAACTTAAAATAATAATGGGGTGGCAGTAGCTCATTCCATAGGGTGGCTGGTTCAAGTCTAGCATGTGTTTACCTTTTGTTGTGACAGTTTACAGTCCTAGAAGTCATTAATTAATACTAAGCACCAGGTAATAGCAAACCATCAAATCTAATATACATTAATATCCAATTCCTCTTTCAGTCACTAGGAAACTATTACTTTCCACAGACACAGTACAGATTCCTGTATAATACAGGGATATTTTTGTGAGTTCTGTAACCTTCCTCTGTTTAATATCATCAGGTGATGATCTGTTTCTATTAGGACTATCAAAGCATGATGTGTCACCAATCAGCATGCTGCTGTCTGAGATGTAGCATCCCCCAACTAAAATTGTTTCAATTTAAGATGAAGTCAATTTCCCTTTAAATAGCTTCAAAGTTAAGTAAACAACCTAATCTGCGTCACTGTCACGGTCAAATTCTTGGATCTGTGGATTCTAGCACTTAATTTGAGTCTTGGCATGTCTACACTGAGAGATATATACAAACCTGAGGCACCATTTTGCTATGGCAGAACCAGATTGAGAAGCCTTCCATCCTTTATTATCTATATTGCTGCCATGACATGTTCGATATCATGGAAAACCCACAGAACTCACTTTAGTCCAGATGAAATGAAAATTCTATTTGAACCCTTTTAGATGACGCTCCTGGTCATATTGTATACGTATTATATGACGTATACCTAAAGAATGAAAAGATCCAATCATTTTTCTTACTGTTAAACAAAATGTCATGTGTAGTACCAACCAATTTCAACCAATAATATCATGACACCCACCCATCGATCAATCTTCAGCTTTTAGTGACACAGTTAGTTAGAAAACTAGCAACAACATGATGCTCTGCCCGTATGGAGTGGTCCTCACAGATAACTGTACAAAAACAAAGCTTTATCACTGGTTTGGTTGAAACGTCATCATATCTTATTGAGAAAACATTTTCTGGTTTTACCTGGGATGTCCTCCAGCCGCTCTGCCTGAACAGTGCTAACTGACCGTAACACACTAATGTTAGCAAATGATCTATATGACTAAATATTATATGCCTACATGCATGCTACCCTGCTAAATGCTAACGTCAATGCTTTATGCAGAACGATATATATTTTATGTCCCCAGAAAGACACATGTAAACAAGCATCAACTTACTGAGCTTGGGGTGTTTACATAAATTGCCCCCATGCATTAGTAACAGAGAGCGCAGAAACCTCGCAGAAACCTCACATTAGTCACAAACAAGCACATTTCTGCAGGGTTTTGTATGAAACCATGCATTTTAAGCTCATAGTTGCTGTTGCACAAACCATGCAGCTATACCAACATCTCACCAAAAATAATGGGTAACACATGGCATTCTGAAAAATCAGGGTCCTTTTTTATCTATATCCTGATTCTCTCAATAGAATGGTCATCCCAGCCTCATGCAGTTTTGCTCCAGGACTATTTTTTGATATGTTTTGATTTGATTTGGTCTTGCTCCTTTTATTTTCCAGAACTTCCTTCAGATAGTGGTTAGAATTTCCAAAAGAAAACCTTCTTCAGTGAATTTACAAGCCTAATGTATGCTGGCTGAACTTGTAAATAACTTCCTGAAATGTTATTGAGTGGTTTATTGTTAGAGGAATGAGCAGCTGCAGACTTTGGTTGGTGTAAAATGAGTGATCTGGATGACTTTTGAGCAGACAATTCCCTGTGAATATTGCATCAGAGTTTAATTTTCCTCATAGGAACTTTTTATATAATTCCTTGTCTGTATTAAGTATTCTAATTTTCTACAACATAGTTAACAGGCTTCCTTTTTTGACAAATTCAATGTTGTCTTGTTCTATTAGCTCTTTTGTAGTTTAACTGCATACATTTTGAATGCACAATAAGGCTGTTTATCAGAGAGTGCAGCTCTGTGAATATAGCTTGTGTTCAGATCTTCAACATGCCCTTATCCTGCGAGATTTCTTTTCATATCCTAAATGATCATCTAAAAATCATAATTTAATTCAGTTTTCATCACCGGAAATGAATGAAATTATGAGATATACCTACTGTATATAAAAATATATATACAGTACACCCCTTAAAATCAAGAAGTCATAGTGACCCCAAGTGGAGCTTTGGTGACCCCTTCTGGGGTCGGGATCCTTTGGTTGGGAACCGGTGGTGTATAATGACCTGAAAATAAGAATTGTTAAAAAAACATTTAAACAGTTTCTCCTGCATGCTTGAAATGTGTGTGTGAAGCCAGGGGTTTGCAATCTGCAACTACATCGCTTGATGAAACTAAATGCTACGCAGTGAATTAGGAGAGCATTTACACAATTCAAAGATGTAACACAAATATAAACCTATGACAAAAGTAAGTTATACCCTGCAAGTACTTGCAAGTACTAGAGCTACACAAAGCAATTAAACTGACATCACCTTATGTTTGCCTTGATAAAAGCTGCAGAGGATTTTTATTGAAAAATGTATCATTTTAGGTCATTTATCAGCAGAGTTTTTAATTTCCATTGATCAGAAAACTCAAAGGGGCTTTGGCAGAATAACACAGCCATTAGTGCTGATACCAGTTCTGCCAGAATATGTTGGGAAATCACTTTAGTCTTTCTCGAGTCTTTGTCTCTTCCCAGTCGAGCTTTAGCTCAATAACCTATGTTTCTGCAACCTAAAGGCTTATAATGAGGGTAAATCATTATATTATGAGTCATTTATCTTAAATTAACTGAGCCATTTTAACTGCTTCATTTGTTTTGTAGACGAGCGGCATTTCGAATTTTATTGAAAATGATTATAATATATATATATATACATTTCTACTGTATCCACTGTATCTATTTTATAGCAGTTTATCGTATCCTGCACACAGAAATTATCTATCATAAGCACAACTAGCTCACAGCAAGCCATTTATATACATTGTGTTTACGTTGTTTTACGTTAGTGCTGGAGACGTTTATTGAAGGAATAAATCATTTGTTGGTCTGCTGTTTTATTAGATAATTAGCTTTTTATTGTGCGGGTATTAATTCTCTATAGAGCCACAAAACAGTGTGAGATAGGACACGGCCTGTGGCTGCTGTGGTCTGTGGCGTGCTTGTGTGTGTGTGTGTGTATATCCCCTAAAGCTTTACCAGTATCGATGATGGACAATACAATAGAACAGGCTCAACAGAATTGAGACAGAGTGGAGGATGAAAAGACAGCCCTTTTCTGTCCGTATCTCTCTTGCTGTTATACAGTAAGTCACGTTTTATTCCCGGTGTGACACACATATTATTTAATCTGCCAAAGGTTATCTGTGTGCTTTATGAAAGGGTGAGCTGGGCTACAGGTTTAGGTGGTTTTTGGTTCCCTAAAAAGTACATTAAACTGATGAGGTGCAATGATGCCAGGTGTATATCAACTATCATATTCGTACAATCATTTTGCAATATTTCTAAAAATCTCTAGATAGATAGATAGATAGATAGATAGATAGATAGATAGATAGATAGATAGATATTTGTCCCACAATGGGGAAATTCCAATATTACAGCAGCAAAGTGGATAGAGAAAAAAACAGTATAAAAAACAGTAAGAGTAGGGAAATAATAAATAAAAACACTATGTACAAGGGAAAAAACAGCAAGAATCCACAACAACAGATAACACAAATATTAGCAGCAGCAGTTGCACAAAAAATCAAATAAGTAAATGTACGAAAATTTCCGAAAATTATCTCTCTTTTTTTTTTTTCCATGGTAAAATAATATCGAGCCAGCTGAACCTTTCAGTGTGTGTTATGTATGTCATAAATGTATTTACAGCAGGGGTTGAGTTACAGTTAGGTCCAACCGTGGACTATTTTTTCATTAGTTTTTTCATTTTTTTCAACATTGTTCATCGGCCGGAGAGCTAGCCCCAGTTTGTGGCTTCATGGTGACATTACAATCAAGTTACAGAGTTAAGCATCTGTTCCTCTTAAAATTAAAAACCCACGGAATGGTTTTACTCTCTATTATCTTCATACCGCTAAGACGAAAGAGCTGTGTGCTGCTCCACTCACGGTTGAATTAAAGTACTGTTATTTTGGTTGTCATCAGCATGCCATAACTGTTAGATTTCACCACTCGCAACCTTAAATTTCGGACTATTTTGCACAACATTTGTATGAAACTCTTTGAAACTTAAACCATACCAAAGAGTTTCATTTGATATGGTTAAAGTTTTAAACTGTTTGTTTAAGAAGAAAAGTGTTTCTGATGGCCAACAGCAGAAGAATTACTAGCCTATAGGTAGAGCTCATTGTTGTCGACCTGTTGACTGTCGATGTGGAAAACTAATGTCTGGCCTGTCTGCATTGCAATCTTAAAAAAATACAATAATACAGTTTGTACAGTTGGTTTGTGCACCCAGCAACACTGACACAGAACACACCAACTGAAGAATGAATAGTTCAGAATCCATTCCTTAACCGTTCTCTCCACAAGATACCAACATGCTTGTATTCTATAAAACCAATAATTCTCTAACTTTACTGTAACTCTGAGAAAACTAACTAAGAAAAACATCAAATTAAAGCCCTGTGCGCCTGCTGCCTGAGGCAAAACTATGGACCACATCCATGAACAGTATCCAACCCACCAGCTCAGCTGAGGCTACTGAGCCGCAACACAACTGCGCAGGCATTGATTTGGCTGCAGGACATTAGTATATTCACTTTATAGATTCCCATGCTGTTTATTTCCTTTGTTACTCTTTGTGTAGTCTAACATTTTCTGGTATACTATTCTTTCTCTTTCTGATTTCATGTCCTTTTACCCACATCATATGCAATGCTGTGGTAAACTAGACATTAACTGTAAGAACATACTCATGAACAAACAAGAGTCTTATAGAGAAAAACATTTACAACTTGTGTTGTTTACACTTAAAAAAATATAATGCCTGAAGGGCATGCCAACACACAACCACTCACAAAGCACTGACTGAATTTCAGATGTGCACTCTTTTACAGGTACACTTATATACACATACACTAAAACAAATACACACACAAAAACTCCCAGTTACTATGTTGACATTTAATGGTGAGCAATTATTGGCTCCAGACATTGGAAGAAGCGGTAAATTGTCTCAATGCTGAGTGCGTGCGAGTGTGCATACATGACGTCAAGGACATGTAAAGCTTAAGGTTTTTCAGAAAAAGAAAGAAAACCAAAGAAAAATGGAACAATGTCTGACCGTGTGCAGCGTATGAGAATGTGTGCCCTCCATTACCCATGCAGTATGCAATGTATAGGCCAAGTATAAATTAACATGTTATGGGTTTGTATGGTCATGCTTGTCTTTTAAGGCAACCAATATAATATAATCATACAAACTGTTGTGGAATTTCTTGCCTCAATTCAGCATTGACAGGCTCAAATTGAGTCCTCCACTGTGGTCTGCTGAAACAAAAAACCCAATTACAAAGCAGTCTTCAACTTCAGCACAATGGACAGCGCCATGGATTTGTCAACACACAGCACAGATAGGCTACTGATGTTTCAGAGCCATGGTCGGGTCTTACTCAAAGCTCATGATCATAAAATGAGTGAAGTGACAACAGACTTTATCAACCAACAACCAAAGACGGTTTCACAGTGAGAGTGATAGTGATACTGACAATAGTCGAAGTGGGAAGGCGTCCAACTTTAGTTAAACCTACTAAACTGTTTCAGTTTAATACTGATGCCTCGATTAGTCCTCCATAAGCAAAATCACAAGAACACAATAAGTTGTGATACAATTATGGTGAAACAGCTTAGTCGGATTTGGGATTAGCACTGTAGAGAGGTCACTTTAGAGTGTTTTCTCGACTGGAATTGTGCACTGGAGGGCACGTTATCATATTGTATCTATCATAGGGGCATCAAGGAGGGAGATTTTGAAGCATCCACCAGTGTACATAAGCACACCAGAACATCGGCTATTTCTATAAAGTTATTCTTAATGAGGTGGTGGAAACACTACCGCTTTTATCAACAGGGTCCACCAGAATCTGTTATTTTATGTTGCTGCTTTAATGTTACACCAGCAGCTGCTGCACCACACAGGTTTTTGTTTGTCAGTGGTGAAGGAAGTATTCAAATAACTGACAGCCCTGCTCCAGTGGAGGTTGTCCGAAAGTGTCTGACAGTAGAGTAATACTCAAAAGGCATTTTTCACAACAGACATTTTGACATGTGACAGTAGGAAATAATGAAGTCAATGGTGGCTGAATTCTATTTAAGTCCTTCCATGACTTACTGGGACACTTAAATAGAACAGAGCGACTGTTAAATACATTTTTTTCACCTGTGCTTTTACAAGTCAATGACAAGTCAAATGTCTGCTGTGAAAAAGGCCTGGTGGACTTCCTCTGATAAATGAACACTTAAGATGAACAGCAATCAAAGCTGAAACAAGAGAAAGACAAAGCGAAGGGGTGTGAGGTCTGATGGCAGCCAGGACTACTCTAGAACATACAACGCAGATAGCAATGGAATAGAGATGTTTGTACAGTATAAGGCAGACAGATGGCACAGTGAAACAGCTCATTGCTTCCCTTTACATTTTGAACCTTGAAGAGTGTGTTTGAGTGTGAAAGCGAGAGGCTGTGTGTGTATGTGTGTGTGGGAGAGAAAAAGTGCATGTGTTGGTGTGTTCAAGGTGGATTGAAATGGAACGCTTCATCTCACTCTCCGTTGCTTTATTGGGTCAAATTGGTTCGTATTGTGAAAGATGATGGCTTTCTCACAATGCACACACACACACACACACACACACACACACACACATATGCACAGACTGAACACACCTACACACACACGTATATGCACAGAGTACACTCCTACATACACACACACACACACACAAACACCCATGCATGATAGCCTGTGCAAAGCAGATAGGAAAGTGGCCTGGATCTACAGACACCTGCAGAGACAGTTTAAAGACTTCACATTGGAATTATTCTAAACATGATATGAATTGAATTTAAACAGATGATAAAATGATCTACTGGATGGGATATAAAATGATTAAAATATAAAATAATTAATATTCAAACATTTTAAGACACCACTACCTCACACTGAACTCTTTAGACACTCAAGTAATTATAAGTTAAGTTAGACGCAAGGAATAAAAAGTAAAGCTAGCTCACACTTTGCTATACTGAAACCACTATATACTTTATCCAAGCTTAGAAAGCTAGAAAAATAAGGACAATAGCTAGCTAACTACGCTCAATAAGGAACATTTCAACAACTCTAATTATGTATTATTTGCATCTATTTAATCTAACTTAACTCTCAGTAAAATTTACATTATTTATATCTTTTCTGCTCATTTACTAGAATATTGCAGGGAGGAAAAAAAACGTATAATGACACCATGAAGTCAAAGCATGGGCCTCTTTCTGGACCTTTTTGGCTTGGAACTGCAGCAGGTGAAACTTCAGGGCACCCTTTCAGAGAACCTACATCAAAGTTTGTTTAGTTGAGCATTTTGTCTCCATCTTTGGTGCTAATTACTGCTGTGGTTTCCTCTCCGTCCAGAGATCACATTTCAAGTCCTGTCTCATATCTTAAATTTTCAGTCAGAGTGAAATCTGCATTCAAACTGGAGATTATTTGTTGGAATATAAAATAATGTTGTGCTATCACACATGACCCGACCTTGGGCAACAAGGAGGGGGACAATGATGATCAGGGTATGTGAATGAGTTTGCATATTGCCAGAGGCAAGGACAGCATGAGGTGGGATATTTATTTTTTATTTTTTTACATCAACAGTCTTGTTGTCTTTTTGCTTTACTGCATAATAGAAAGTAGAGCTTATATGTGCAAGTCAGCGAGCTCAGAGCTGCTGTTCAAATATTAGATATCTTACATTTAGGACATTGTCCAACAACCAAAAAACCCTGATTAAGTGCAATTAACCTAGTGAATTGTGTGTCTTTCTGCTTATATCTAAATGAAAGTGGTACGAGATTGTACAGAAAACAAATGGGTATCTATACTGTGTATTAAAGGTGCCCTCTGGACTTCTTATTCTTATTAAACAAAGGAAACTTTGCATTGTGTGTCTTTTTGGGGTAGGAAAACGTGTTATATGCATTTCCCTTCTCAAAAAACAAGTGTTTATTTTTTTTTTTTTTATATTTTAATTCCAGCATTGTTTGGGTCTAGGTTTACTAGCTTGCAGCTTTCTTCTTCCCTGCCTTTTCTGGCACATTGCAGCATATCTTGGCATGCTACCACCACTTGCCTTATTTTAAAGCTGAAACACACGATTGCTGAACTCATGCCAGACCCACAAGAATCAGCTTTATTGGTTGACACTAGCCCAAAGTGCTCCTAACTGGATCTGATTCCCTGCGCAATGTGGCACCACTCAAACCTAGTGAAATCTGGCATCCAAATAGGGACCTGTCTGCCAGGGTCCGTACAAATCAATGCCCCTCCACGATGCTGAATATTTACTAAACTACATGAATAACAAACTACTAACTTAATTCATTTTTGCTGCTAATTCTGTCCATCATTATCAACACATTTAACTTGATCCCAGCAGATCTACATGAATCTTTGCTTCTTTTTGCATGGTATCCAACCTGAGAGAATTTCAACTTTACACAAAGATCCAGACTGTACAGTGCCTTACCATCCAACTGTTTTTATGCACATTTTCATGCATAAAAACTGAATGGATATGCCAAATATTTAAGAAAAGTTTCCACCCTGGCTGTGGTGGCAAATTGACAAAAGCAAAATGTGACAAAGTGCAATGTAATCAGTCTTACCAAATTAATCATAATGTACATGTGACATGGAAAAAGGAAAAACTGCGGCAGATGAAGACATCAGGTCTGTGTGGAGTATTTTATGTAATAATGTGTGGAAAGTTACAAACAGAATAATCCCATCATGTTTTCTACAGTGTTTCTGTTCATTTGAGCTTGAAAGTGTTTAACTCTGTTCATCTAATTAGAAATTCAGAATGACATACATTGTGCTTTGCATGCAGTGCTCAATGTTGTTTTGTTCGCTTAGTGGGGATTGCAGGTGTTGGATGAAATCACTCATAAAATGAAACACATCTACATTGCAGTGGGGATTTTAAGAGGACGTACGGTACCTCTGCGACATACTTGAATCTAGTTCAAAAATAGTACACAGCGCTTGAGTGAAAAGCCAAAACAAGAACATACATAAACTATGCAGTGATAGAATATGCTTTCCAAACACGACAAGAATCCTTTCCTCATTTAATGCATTTATACATTAAAATTGTAACAGTGGAGAATCTAATGTAGCTGCCATTTATATTTTATTAACATTGAGTACATCTTTTTACCATATTTCTCTATACTTATAAGGTTTCTGTTTTAATCCCACACTGCAAACAAACACTTATGTTCTTCAGCAGCCTTTTATGTTTTTATGCTTGTTTTTTATTTGATAGCAAAGAAGACTTTTTGTGGCACTTCAGGAAACAGTAGTGCTGCTTTTATGTGTGCTTTAATGGAGTATAAATGCTTCTAAAACAGCAGTAAGACTGTGTTAGGGTATCCTTCCATCCAGACTTTTAATTGCATATCTTTTCAGTCAGATAAGTGTATAAAACTGCACACTTAGATTACAGAAAGTTTAATTTCCCTGCCATTAATTCAAGAACACAATATATTTGTCTGAGCATAGGGAATATCATCTTTCTTATACAAATACAGTAATATTCTTCACTGTTTGCCTGTATTGTTAAAGTGTACTTTTAGTTCAATTCAAATCACAACTCCACTGATGAGCTTTTTATATACAGATAGGTGACAAAATAAAGGAAAAGAAAAACAATACAAAGTTTGTTAGTATGGTCCAGAATAGCTTCAGTGCTCAGAACTTAAGGAGTCCTTACTCCTTAAGATCTTAAAGTATGTTGAACTCTACTGAAGTGATTAAGAAGATTCTTTGAAAATATATTATCTCTCTATTCGCGAGAATGCTGTCTAACACATTGCTCCATAATCTCCCATTGGTGTTCAACCACCAACTGGACCCTTAAAATCCTTAAGGTCTGCTAGAAACCTCCTGAAAGCTCCTCTTTAAAGACCCATTGAACCTCCTTAGTGGCCACTGGAACCTCTTAAAGAACCAATTAAACCTCAAATAGACCCCTACAACCTCTCCAGTGGCCAATAGAACCTCCTAAAGAACCTCTAGAGCATTATTAATAGCTACTCAAACCTCCTAACAGAACTCTAGGACCATCTCACTGACCACTAGAACCTCCTTATTGTCCAATAGAATCCATTAAATTACCCTTGACCTCATCAATGAACACTAGACCTCTAAAGGAATTCTAGAACCATCTCACTGACCACAACAACGTCATAAAGGAACCCAAGAACCTCCCCAATGACTACCTGGACCTCCTAAACAACCCTTTAAATCTCTGAAAAGAAGATATTCTCAGAAACTAAAGTAAAAGACAACATTAAGTGTGTTAGAGAAACTTGACACATGTTCTTCCTTTAATCTTTCACCTGTCTGCATCAGCCCCATTTACCTCTGTTTTCTATGGTATTTCAAATGTATCATTGATTTTTATAGAAACCTGTCATAGATTATTTAAACAAAAAAATCACAAAAATCTTCTTTTAAATCTATGTTTTATAAAAGAACAAAGCTTTTGTGTGAACTGTTATTATTAAAGGGGTAGTCCAGTAATTTAGTATTGCACTTCCATATATTTGGGGGGCAAGAGAGCTTAAAAAAGAATGGTCCAATTCAATACAGCAGAGGCTGAGATATCCTGATTGTTTAGCCCCTGGTATGGGTCAAGCTGTAAAAACTCTGGATCCTATCTATCGTAGTCAGTGATGTATGTATCTAAAACTATGCAAAAATCTAATCTAATCTGATTAATCTATCTATACTATATCTCATATCTATAACTATACGATATCTATCTATTTTTCTATAAGCATCTCTCATCAATCTATCATATCTTAATCTTAAGTTTATCTAATCTTAGTCTATCTATCTATCTATCTATCTATCTATCCATCCATCCATCTATCCTCTCTAAATACACCACTACTGGCCAGCTGACTAATTCTCAACTGCAGTCCTTTGGCCGGATGTTCTGGAATCAGTGAATGTCCAAAAAATATAGCTTTGGGTGTTTGGTCGGGTTCAGATCTCTGATATAGCAATACCAGTAAGGTCCAGGTTATGTCATACATTCAGCAGCACCTTGGTGAGTAACATCTTGCACCTGACAATATTTGATTGCCACATGGTTGGATGCGTGGACAAACAATGAGTGCCATGCAGGGTGACTGGAAGTGGCAGTTCTACACTACAGCTGGAGGATTTTTGCAGACAGAAACCTGACTTTAAGGTCCAGCATTGGCTTGTGTTGAGGAGAGCCACACTAGCAGGGTGGCTGCTGGGAGGGACCTGTGATGTCACTTTACCCAGAATTCTCACTGTGTATAGTTTTAATAGAGAAGAGTAGTGCTGATGTACAGTGCAAGGGTATTCACACGGCTGTCATGGCTAAAATATATGCAGCATGCTCTGATCTACCTCTTAGAGAGGACTGTGTTTACTGTTGGGAGTGTTAGCATCTGTTTGCATAGTATCAACAGGGTTAGAGGTGCCGCACGGCTGGTATGGAGGGGTTGTGGCTGATGATGCTGTGGTGTTTTAATAAGCATAAGACTTTTAATGCAGGTTTTTATTGTGGCTTTTTGTAGATAAATTACATTTGTTGAGTGGGTGTACTGTTGTGAAATGTTGACAGTTTTTGTAGAATAATAATAAAAAATAATAAAAAAAACCTCTCCCCAGCCCTTGTACACAGAGATTATACACACACACACAGAAACAGACACATTGTTCTTCAGTCCTAGACAGGTAGCCAAGCACGTAGAGAACGAGACTGTGGTTGGTTGTGGCTGGAATTAAGAGACACAGAGAGAAAGAGAAGTGGAGAGAAATTGAGGAAAGTAGGAGAAAATAAAATACAAAAACGGGGAGAGACAGTGAGACAGAAACAAAGGGAAAGTGACAGGGAAGCATAAAGAAACAAAGAGGAACAGAGGAGCTGAAAGAGACCGAAGATGGAAATACAGTGTGTGTGTGTGTGTGTGTGTGTGTGTGTGTGTGTGGGCAATGAGGGAGGGAGTTATTTATGGATATAGAACTTAAAAAGTGAGATTTTATTCAGGTCCATTAGAGAAAGGAAGCGACAGAGTGAGAAGAGAAAGGAGTATTTGAATGTTTATATTTATATGTCATTGGACCTGATGCACAATATATGCAGGTTTCACCAAAGAAACATCAATCTTTCAGTAAACTGGCAGATGTTCTCTGTCAAAGACTGACAAAAGTCCAAAAGGAATACAGTGGCTTAGAAATCAAATCTATATAAATGAATATATATATATATATATATATATATATATATATATATATATATATATAACTGCTCATTTTGAGCAGTTGTATTATTTAATTAATGTGTGAAATAGTTCAGCATTTTAGGAAGTTTCCTGCTAAGAGTTAGGTGAGAAGATCACTACCGCTCTCATATCTGCCCATTCAATATATTGCTGGAGCTTGAAGCTAGTTAGCTTAGGTTAGCAGGAAGAATGAAGGGAAAACGGCTGAAGTGAAAAAGACGTAACCATCCTACTCAACCATTCTCTATTTGTTTCAAAAAACTACATTTCTTTTTTTTCCCAAAAAAAGAGCTTTTGTGTATATTAATCCTGAAATGCCGGTTTAGTGATTCAATGTTTCTGGGGAATTCTTTTGTAAAAACGATTACATAAGCTGCTCACTGAGGGTCACTGAGGGTCAGGGGCTGTGTAGCAGTAAAGGACTTCAATGATGGATTTTTTTGAATAATTGTGAACAATTATACATACTTAATAGGCTACTTTTTTTTGACAGATTCAGTGTTTTCTTGCCTCTGGCGCCTGGCCATTGTTAGATTTGACAGTTCCATTACTAAATGTACTTTTCTTCTACAGAATTGAACCAGATGCTGAGAGTTTTAGAGTTTTCGAATTTTCTTATATCTCTAAAAAAAACATAAAACGGTGTTAAATGAACAAAAGAAACCACTACAGGGGGTCCCTTTAGGGGGGTCCACTGACATAAATGATTTGGTCAGCTTGCCCCCCCGTCTCACTCCTTACCAGATGTTTGCTGTGATGCAAGGCAAGGCAGCTCAAGATAAAACAACAGTTCAATTAGTTGAACAAATGAATACATTCTATCTTGTTCATTTAAATCTTTCAAATAAATCAGTTAATAAAAAAAAGTCTTGATGTGACAGTGTGGTTGCCATACAACCAGACGATCCAGAAAGTCACTACTCCTGGTCAGGAAATAGTCCCATTTCTAAAATTTTAGTTTTCACGCTTTGGTTTTCGTATGGATTAAACGACAAAGAAAACAAGTGTTAATTAATAAGGATTACACTGTTGGACAGAAGGCTTACTGTTTCCCCCCTGTCTCCAGTCTTTAGGCTAAGCTAAGCGAACAGACTCCAGGTACATACGGAACGGACAAACATGAGCGTGGTATCGTATAAATCTTCTTATCAAATTCTCTGCAATAATTGTATTATATTTACAAAATGTTTTTCTTTAATATCCTTTAAATTGGAGCAAAATGTGGTTTCTTTATTTCTGTGCAATTATCTTGAAAACAGTCTACATGATATGTTCCATTAGTTGTAAAGATTCTGATAATTCCCTGAAACTTGCAGGAAACCTCCATGGGTGCCCTGAAAACAATAAAATACTAGACAGAATTAGTGCATTTTTGCAATAAGAATGGGTGCAAACAACCTTCCTTACTGTATATCTTGCAGACTTGCCCACGATAACTCACTGACGGTAAAAACAGTCCAAGTAGACCCCAGGATCCCCTCAGGCTTCAGGTACAGCAGGGCAAAAAGTAACTCATGACTTCTACTCGAGGCACAGTTTAAAGCCTGGCCATGAACTTTTTATGTACCTGTTCTCCACTTCAGCCTTTTAGTTTAAAGACCCAGATACTTGTTCTTTCCCACATCTTATGTACTCTGTGAAGAGTGAAGCATTAAATCCCTCCAGGCAGAAACAAGAAAGATGGCACCAGCACAGCTCTCGGAAAAAGTCCTGTGAAACACCCCCCCCGCCTATTTATGTTTAATTTCATTTCTTTCCCTAAATGTCGTGAGTGGGAGTAATTTCCATTTCGGTTCCACATCCACCCATGGCTCAGTCACAGTTTTTCAGTTGTTGTGATGTTTTCAGTGTTGCTAATTTATGATTACAGCATTAATTGTAAATACTTGCCATGTTATGGTTTGTGTTTTGAGTAGATTCACAATTTACATATATTTTAATTATAATTTGATCAGGCTGGCTTTAGTCAACCTGCTTTACTTCAACGTTTTTCCCTGTTGACATTGTGGTTGTTTGGAGTTAAGTGCCTTGCTTAAGGGCAACTTGATGGTAGTTGTTTTAAGGAGGGAGCAGGAACAGCATTTAAACCGCTGATGCTCCTGTCGTAACCTTCAGGCTACTGTGCCCCTTTTTCAGTATCAGTGGAAACATCCCTCACCATTTTTCCTCTCCACTGGACAATACTTGCCATGTCTGTGTTCAGTCTTTACTGACAGCGATGAATCCAAAAGTAACTAATTAGAGGCTGCCAACTGTTCCTGCAAAATGGCCTCAGGAGGCATCCAATTCATCAAAAATATTTATGTCCTGACACATAAAGCTTCTATGTGAATATGCAATGTGTTGAAATAAGGTTTCTCTTGGCAGTGCATTTAAGAAAATGTACAGAAATGGTGAACATGTGCAGCTTTTTTTAAGTTAACCCTGTTCTTGTGATGTACTTCCACAAAACTTTACATTTAAATTTATTTAGATTTATTCAGTCTGTCGTGGCAATTGTCCTTCTCCAAGACCTATCAAAATGTATCCCCAATGCAATAAACTGCCCCAGTAACCAATATGAAGTCTGTATTCTGAGGACTTACTGAAGTGACAGTGGCAGACATTGTTGTATTATGTTTTGGTGGTTGTGTCAACAGTTATAGTAATAATTTGACACTACGCTTATTTGCTGTCTTGCAAAGTTAAATGTCATGACTCAGGAAACACAGGACTGGAACCAAATGCAAGACAGCGCAGGCAGCAGGATGACTTCAATTTTTTAATATAGATTCAGCTTGTTTACAGGCAGGTGCAGGTACAGGTAGGAAGGCAGATACAGCTCCAGGCAAGGCAAAAATAAAAAAACAACAACAACAGGGCAACAAAGGACAAAGCAACCAGGATAAACTGACACAGAAACAAGGGAACACAAAGACTAAGGGCCTTTTTCTAATTTATGCGTCCTCGTCTCCTCTCCCCTCCGTCCCCCTGCCTGTGACCCGGAAATCAATCTCAGTGCGCCATCTTGAAGGACATCTCAATTCCTAAATTGTATCTGGAGGAGAGAGGATGGAGGAGAGCAGGGGGCTTGGTGGAGGAGCTATGAGCGAGGACACACCGGTGTATCCTCTGCTAAAGTGTGTTTGTTGTTTTCGGCACCCGTGACGTTTAAAACCTTAGCACTCTACAGATGTTTGATAAGTTGTATTAGTTACTGAAGATGATCAAAACTTTCTGCTGAGTTATGCCACTGATGTAACTTAAGCACATGAATTAGACATATCTGACTCTGTTCTCCTTGGTTAAAGTCCTGTGTTTGTTTGAGCCGTCCATCCACCCCACCACCTCCACATGTAGACTTTTTTGCTATTCACGGTACGTCACCTAACGTTGAAGGTGGGCGTGCCCAGAAATGACACTAGAGGGATACCTACAGCGTCATATTTTGAAGTCCAGGCGTCAGTATTTGAGGACCTGGGAGAGAGACCAGGTTGACAAGGCAGTTTGACATCTAACAGTTCAGCTGGGCGTGTAGCAAGCCTTTAGTCTTCAGCAGAGATAAATAGTGGGCTTCAGAGGTCTTTCATTTTCAGAGTTAGAGCTTTCAGCCCCAACTGCCTCAACAGTCTTTGCACAACACAAAACACTTAGAACACAGACAATACAATTCGCAATTAGTCACGTAACCTTGAACTGCAAAGAGAATAAAAATCTTAACTTTTCACACAACTTTTCTTGTTGTTCTCGTGTTTGGCAGCCCTAAGGCAACCCCATAATAAAACATGGGACCTCTGCAGTGCCTGTATCTATATCAGCCTGCATCTCTGCCCTTCCCCTCTCTGCCTGATTATCTATTTATTTCCCATTCCCCCTCTCATTCTATCTCATTCTGTCTGCAATTCTCTTACCTCTCTCTCCTCTTCCATTTAAATCAACAGAAGGCCAGAGAGGGTTAGTTGAATACCACTTTAATCTCTCTCTTTCTCTTTCGAGCCAGTCTTATGCTATAAGCCTCTATTGGTAGGCAGCCAGTGACTGCTGAGTCTTGTTAGCTCTTAGCTGTATCCCCTCTCGAGACTGTTTAATGTGTTGCATTGCTATTCAGCAGCCAGGGAGAGAGCCAGAGAGGGCAATGATAGAGGGAAGTATGGGGAAGGAGAAATACACAGTATACAGTGCGCCCCCCCAGCGTTATGCAGTGTCAAGGAATAGTGATGGTCATTTGTCCTTGTTTGTCCTCCCTCGTCTTATTTTGTTTTTCCTTCACTCCACTGTACTGTTCTGTCTTTCTCATTTCTTCTCGTGTCTCCCTTCACAATGAATACTGAGAATCTAGCGTCATACATGCAACTATGCACATAAGTCACCCTGTAAGGCCTTGTTAACTATAACTATACAGTATATTACAAGCTGTGTAAAATGGACAATAATGACACAATACCATCTGAGAAATAGTTTGGCTTCGATAACCACATCTATATGCTAACAGCTAACTAGCTGGCTGCAGTTTGCAGGGCAAGCACTCACTCCCTGTTAGCTCATGAAAAAAAGAAAATGCTCGACAGTTACACATCCCAGTTAAAATGTCAGCATGACAGCAAACAGCATCCGTGGTTGCAAAATCCTATCCATATTAATATCTTAAACGTCCACAGCTACACTGATCTATACCTCCAGTTTTCTCTCAGTGCTGAATAGCCTGCAGTAACATTTTAAGCATCACTCTGTAGCAGCACCGCAGCAGTGTCGAGGAGACGTTTGTGAACTCTACACATAAGAGCCAGCGGTAGGAATGAGCAGTCTTACGCTGACAAGCTTTCACGTTTGCTCCGGGGTTAAACAGCTGACAAGCAGGGCTGCATCTAGCCTTGGTGATGACACACGTACACACACAAATGCAGGTGGAAAGCAAGAAATAACAATTTTACATGAAAGCTGGGGCACACACACATTTCCGACATACGGCAGACGGGAAAGGCCTGACATGAATGAATATAAAGTGCTCTGATGTCACATGGTGAGGCGTAAGAGTGACAGTGTGAAGTGCCTCAGTAAAAAGTCAACGTGAGCTTGAGGCATTTGCCATCCATCACGTTGCTGCAGTGGTCTCAAGCAACAGCGAGGATACAAGCATACACTTTGTATACAACTAAGTGGGAGCACACAGAAAAGCGGTTGAGTTCATCAAATCTCTCACATTCAGATGGTACATAAAAAAAACACACAGTTACAGATGGGTCTAAGCACACAGCAGCTTAGCACTCACAAATATGGCAGTGTTTGTTCCTTAAAAGCTTATATGAATCGTTAAAATTGCATCCTACACATCCCTTAGTCAAAAAAGCACACACACCACAGAACTTTCCTAAAGCCTAAAGGATGGATGTCAACCAGTGTGACTTTGTGTGTATATATATTCATGTAAATTCAAAATTAGTGCAAGACCCTTTAAAATGAAGAAATAAAATGTAAAATATATGCATTGTGTTGTGAGCTATTATAACTTTGCATAATTTTGTTTTAATACAAACTAACGCTGGGCAATCAAATATTGTTCAAACCCGTATAATAAGACATTAATGAATCTATTTCTTGTTTGACATAACATTTATTGACAATCATTTTGATTAGCAAAAGCAAAAATGTCCAAACATGTTCAAGTTTCAACTTCTGAAGCTATAATATATCATAATAAACTTCATTTATATAACAATTTTCTTAACAAGGTCAGACAATATGTGCCATAGAGATAGAAAACAACAGAGGAAAAACAACAATAAAAACCACAGAGGGATCATAAAAACACGGAAACAAGAGAATATAGATATATAAGTGTACTTGCAGCTTTCATCCCTTTATATTGTTGTAAACTGAGCCTGTTTGAGTTTTAGGCTGTTGGACCAACAGAACAGGCAATTTAAAAACATTACGTTGAGCTCTGAGACAAATAATACAGAAACATACCAAAATCACATTTAATGACAAAATTCAATCAACTGGAAAAGTAATCAAAACATTAATTAACAAAGCAAATTATCAGCTAAATAGTTATTTGAAGAACTATCCCAATGTTTCCAGATAGAAAATGTGTGATGCACAAGAAATCGACAAAATGTCTATAAATACGACAATTTTAAAGTACTTTGAGGAAATTAGAAGGGCAAAAGTAGTTGTTATTCGTTAATGCATTGGCCAATGATAGCTTTGATAATGCTATGTTGATAAATTAATTATATGTTTACTGTATTCTTGACTGTGAGTGTTTGTGATGTTTCCCAGGAATCTTATTGAACCTGCAAATTAAAATAGTGATTTGGAAATAATGATTAGCTGCTCTCGCAATCTGTGACACTGACAGGAAAATTATTATTTCATGAAAGCTAATCTATAAGAGAGAGCGTAAAAGCAATCTAATTTAAAGGGAATGTGTGCTGGTGCTGTGGTTACTTTTACAACAGCAATCATTTCATTTTAGGAGAGAGTGTCGAGGTTTTTTCCGAATGACGAATACCTCATCCTGGAACACATGAGGAAGAATCATTGCTTGGTGGCAAACAACCAAGACATACACTAGGGTATGGGGAAGATCGAAAGAGGGTGAGATGGAGAAGATGGTGTGATCGGGGAGGCAGCAAGAGATAAGGGGGGGGCATGCTGGAGGGAGGGGATGCTGGAGAGAGGGGATGACTCCTCCAGTATGTGTCTTTGTTTGGTAGCACACATTATGGTAGACATTATGCTTGTCAGCAGCTAAGCCGACCTAGTCTAGTCTCGTCTAGCCGGGCGAGGTGAGAGCCTAGCAGCGGCAGGTCGGCTTAACCACCGCGGGCGGGTCGGTAACGTTAGTAACGTTAGTAACGTTAGTCGGGGAGCGAGGGCAAACACCTGCAGCTGCTGACAAGCTAACGTTATCTTTCAACCATAATGTGTGCTACCAAACAAAGACACATACTCTCCTCTAGAGCCGCTGACGGCCGCCGACTCCAATGTGCTTCTCCATGCTCCCCTTGGCTGCACTGTCACAAACTTCTGAGAGTTAACGTAAATATGACGTAACATCCCGCTCTCAGCACGTCATCACGTTGATGACGTGCTGAGAGCGGGAGCTCAACGTACACGTCCCAAACAGAGAAGATCACAACAATAGCATGTGTTCATAAACCACCCTTGTTCGTCTTCATACAATATGTTGGGAAGTTGCAGTAAATATCAATACAATATGTTCTATATCCCTTTGTGTTGTGTCTCTCCTTCGTCTGTTAAGATAACTGAACATTTTGTGAGTCTGGAGGCATTGTCAGCCTTTATATCTCATTTGTAAATGCTTAATAAGCCATAGATAGTGCTCACTTTAGATAAGCTCGCGCAAAATACTTAATTAATGAGTAGTAAGTGCTTTGTAACTGTGAATTCCTGCATTAATAACTGTTTATAGGCCATCATTAGAAAATGAATTTGTTGTGAGTTTTTATAAAACATCTGCTAACACAGTCACTACTCATTAATACATGTCTGAATAGTGGATGTGCAAGTGCATGCAGAAATGTACAGTACAATGAAGAGTAAAACATTTATAACTGTGATTATAAACCACATAGTAATGACTATTTACAGCAGAATCATGCTTTATAAATGATGAATTCAGTATTTACTAATCCATAACTAATGTGCTTATCAATGATGAATAAAACATTTTTAACTGTGTTTATAAACTACATACTAATGTGTATTCATGCGTTATAAATGATGAATTCAGTATTTATTCATGCTTTACTAATGCTTAATAGTGTGTACTCATTATAAAGTGTTACCAAGAGGTTTTGTTTCGACAATTAAAATTAGAATCTCTGGGAGTTGTTAGTACAGAGTGCATTTTTAAATTTTGTTTTCAGTTTAATTAAAGTTACTTTACAGAGCAGGTTTGCTTGTTTTAGTTTAGGTTTTACTGGTTGAATTATTTTATTTTATTTTAGTTTGTATTAGTTTCAGTATTAGTTTTATTTTCTTTATTTAATTTGTTTATAATATGGGGGTATTTGTAGGGGCAAGATTCAAGAAATTGAGAATAGGTATTACAATACAAACACATAGACCTGGATCCCAGTCTCAGCAAACATATGCAACAATGCCTCCTCATGCTTGTGCAAATTTGAATAAATTGACAAAGACTAAAAACAAATTTTCTGTATATTTTTATTTTATTTTAGTTAGTTTTTTAAGTACACAATATTGTCTCAGTATGCTTTTGTTTTTTTATTTTTTATTTTAGTTAGCTAAAATGTGTTTTACTTTTAGTTTAATTTAGTTTTGGTTAACTGTAATAATTGTGTTGCATACTCTACACCCTGTTTGTCTTTGAAATGTTTGACTGTCCACGTATTTTTGGCCATACAGATAGATTTCTTTTCCTGTTTTCTTTAGAAGCCATAATTTCCTTCTCTTGCTTTCCTTCACACTTGTATACTCTCTCTCTCTCTCTCTCTCTCTCTCTCTCTCTCTCTCTCTCTCTTCCTTGGGGAGTACTGGAGGTCTTGAATAAAGATGTGAAGATTTCTCAGATGCTCTCTTGTATAGCAGTGCAGAGGCTACCCTCATCCCACCTCCACCAAGCCAATTACTTTGACAACAGCAAGAAGAAACACACACATGAAAGTCAACCTAAAACTACTCCTCTTTTTAACACACACATACATTTTACCCAGGCTCACACAGAGGCTTGGCTGTGTGTGTGTGTGTGTGTTGGTTTCCCCTTATATGACAACGTGTGTCTCACAGAAGTGATAGGCATGAACGAGGGCATGCAAGAGAGAGGCGGGAAGCATCTCTATTGAAGCTGAGTGTGTGTTCAAAGGAGGCAAACCTTGTCAAGCTGAACGTAAAATGTGAATACAGACAACAGTTGAGAGATACCGACTTAAAGAAGAGTTGAGATGCTCCTGAAGGAGCTGAGAGGAGAGGTGTAGGCCTTGAAGGAAGAGGGAGGCCCTGAAGAAAGTGCTGGAAACTGCAGGAGGGAAGATACTTGCATTAGCAGCCAGAAGGCCAGGGTCTATCTTTCAGAACAGAACACTCCATTTTCTGCATGTTGAAGACATATGTGTACAAACACGTGAAGTAAAAACCCCATGGCTGCTTATAATGATGCCAATCCCCCCATACCCTCTGTTTTTTATATTCAGAATGGCACCAGCACAGCTCTCGGAAAAGTCCTGTGAAACGACCCCCCCCCCTCTATTTATGTTTAATTTCATTTCTTTCCCTAAATGTTGTGAGTGGGAGTAATTTCCATTTCGAACCCCATTTCCAATGAGTACTCTTACTATGGCCACACAAAACTTTGGACATTATGCCTGTTTTTATTCTGTACACTTTGTATAATGTATGTATTTTGTATTGCGTGTATTTACAGGCTGTGAGTCACACAGCAAAAAAATTAAAATAATTACAAATTTCAAAAAATCCCTGAAGGTTAACTACACTTAGGTCTGTTGCAGTGGCTAATATATAAAGTAGCTAAGGCTAAGTGACTGCCTAAAAATAATTAAGAAAAATATACAATGTAACAAACTTTGTATCAAATGATAATGTGAAATGTGACCAAAAACAGAAATGACAGCCAGTAAATATTAGACTTACATTAATCTGGTGGCCAGAACCATGATTCCAAATGAAAACTAATGTTGCTGCGTAATGGCTAGATGAGTCAATAAGTGATTATGCTGTGTACATAGCACTAATATACTGATATATAACTTTATAAGTTCCTAGTTATGATGGTGTAAGCAAAGCGTTGGCTGATGAAACTTGGAGCAATGTTATCTTTCATTTGGAGTTGTGTTTGTTTCCACCTGACAGTGAAGATGAAACAATTCCTTTCAGCTTTATGTGTTTTTGGTCTCCATCAACTCCTGAGGGAAATATCTGGCTCAACTACTACTACTCCATAACTCCACTATTTTACACAGCTAGTCGCTAACTGTGTCAGTCTGTCGCTTGGTGCAGAGAGTGAGCTTATTCTTGCTTTGTTGCTGAAAACAGCTGCTTGATACAGCTGGAAATAGGGATGGTGAGAGTCGTTAGACTGAGCCAGCAAAGTGTGGGCCAGAAAACCAAAACAAGGGTTGAAAGACATTAAAAAAACTCTGCAACTGTGAAACTGCAGAATTGTTCATAACTACAGAAGACCACTTTCGCTTGATCCAGTGCTGACATAAAGATATTGATTAGTGTATCTTGAACATAGATTAATAAACTATTTTGATATGACATTTGATCTGCAGTAGTCAAGATGTTAGATAATATCTTGGTTGAAAAAGAAAAAAATCAAAAAGTCAATGATGTTTATATCATGGCTGAAATATTCCCATTCTGACAGTCAGATACAGCCTGGTTCTGTGCAGACCAATATCAGCTCATATTATAAGATGGATGTTAGAGGGAGGCAATGTACTGTCAAAGCCAAACCTTCATCAAAGATTGAGACTCAGCAAACTGCAAGGCCTTTTCCAAATCACAAATTGTGATGAACAGGAAAAGAAAGAAAGAAAAAAAATAAAAACTATGCACACGCCAGCTTTGCTGTGGCAATCTTTTTGGCTAAAGAACATGCTGGGATTATTGAATCCGCTTCAGCAGACAGTGACGTTCATCACTGACTTGGTTTGAAACTTAAAACAGAGAAGCTCTGACTTCTCTTCCAGATGCAACAGCAGCTCTCAGTTACTCAGACTTATTATGAGTCAACCCACTGTACATCTGCCCCTGGGGAGGCCTAAACATCAGAAACTACTCTCAATATCAGGTAATCCACTTACAAACCACCACTATCTACTGCATCAAGTATGATCTTAACATTATTCTAATGACTGCATTAAGCTGTAAACGTGTACCTAATAAACGTGTATACACAGGTGCATGCGTGTGTATGTGTGTATGTGTTTAATTTTGGGTTTGGCCTTAAATGCTTCCTCCGCTTGTCCTTCCTGTTAATGGACTTCCTCACTTCATCACCATCTGACGAGCACCACCAAAGACCTGTCAGGGTCAGGGGAAACATACTGTACTTTGACAGACTGATAGAAAATCACCCAGGGGAGGCTTTGATCATTTGAATGAAAATTGGATCAAGACAAAAGAATAAAAATGTGTTTGGCCTCAGTCCCAATATAAGCTCTTTTATAGGGAGGGAGAAACCCCCAGAGAGTTTTAATTCCAAATTGAGATATCCACTCATTGTTAACATCCACTATTAGAAAAATGATTGATAGCTCAATGTCTGATAGAAGGTAACGAGAAGGATAAGAGTGACTGACTGGATTCCTTAAATACACTGTTGCCCATAAAGTTGGAACAAAAGATTTTGTACCTCTTTTCATGAAATGATTGTGACAATGTGATTTATTCTTGATAGATAAAGTGTGTATTTTCTCAAAACTTTATTTGTCAATCTCTTCCGAGCATATCACAGTGAAAATTAATTGCAAACTGTGTATTCGGGCTTCAACTAAATTGGGGGTATTGAACAATAGGATTAAGGGCTTTGTTTCAATTTTTCAACCTTGATCAATTTAACAGGAAATACATATTTGAGGGGATTTCATGCATAAGAATTCACGTTCTAAAGTGCCCTCTTGGGAGCCAAAACGTGTGCTAAACTGCCCTCAAGTGCCCTCTTGGGAGCCAAAATGCGTGCTAAAGTGCCCTCAAGTTCCTCAAGTGTGTTGAACAGTTAGGCGTGGACACTTGGTCATTCATTTTGTGAAATTTTCATGGCCTCAAATGACCCTCCTCTCGATGATGTTTGAGGATTTTACAGACCGCCCTCTGTGATTATCCAAGGAATGTTGGCTTATTTGTGTCCATCCTGTCGGAGTGCAAGCACTCTTTGGCGTATTGCCAGTTGTGTCGGACAAGGCATAGCGTAGGGAACTTCTGTGTCAAATTTGGTTGAAAATCGTACAGCCAATTGTGAAAACGTGGACTGGTCAAAGGTTATAACTGGTGTGTATAAATAGGAATAAAAAAAGGATTATGTCTGAAAACAAAATTATTCCAACTTTATGGGCAACAGTGAATTAGAGATATGACATGATGTACTTAATGATTTTGTTAAAAAATTGAAAATACCACATTGTGTTTTGAAATAGAAATCACATCTACACAGAAGGACAGAAAAAAGAGTAATGTTCCCTTCAAAAGTGTCCTTATGTAACACATTTAACACAGAATAAACTAGAAAGTCATAAAACTCTTCAGTGTTAAACTTGAAATTTATTACATTTTGCTTTTAATAAACCCGAACAACTGTCAAATTAAAAAAGTTCCTGTTCTTTTAGACAAGGAATAAGGAACTCCAGATGAATCACAGAAAAAGGAAGCATCATATTTTTGAACTCTCATATTTAGCCAGAGGCGTCTACCTGCTTTTTCCGTAAATCACAAAGATCCTATACATATCAGAGAGGTTCTGCTGTCAAGCCGCATTTGAGCCTTGGTATTCCAATAAAAGTCTCAGTGCGGTGCTTGCAAACAATTGCTGTAATGTAGATTTGTTAGTAGGACATTCATAATCTAAAGAGTTGTTCTTTGTGGTGTGATTGGCTGCAAACAGAAGGCCATGGACTCTTAGAAGTCCACGCTTGATTGCGGCTTTTGATCTGTGCCACATGCTGGGTCTATTTTTCACTTTATATCAATTTTTCTAAAACACAAACATGCCATTTAATACAGTATGTAACACAATAATCTTAGCAATGAAAGGTTTACTTTACAGCTTTTGAAGTTTGCAGTAATTATTTCACAGTGTTTATTCATTTGGTCAATAATCAAGGAGGTTTTGGTCTTTGAGTGTGACATTATAAATGACATAGATCGAATGAAACTAGACTTTTCATCATAAACCAAAGACCCTTTGTGCTTGGTCATCATTGGCAAATGTTTGCATACTAACCTGCTAGATAATACGGATATATCTGCGAAACATCAGCATGTTAGCATTGTCATTGTGAGCATATTAGCATCCGTTTTTTTGTTAGAGACACTTCGTTAATCTCCTCATCTCCAGCAATACACATGATCAATGCCTTATTTCATCATCCATCTCTCAACGTGTGATCTGTTTCTTCTTTGTTGCATTCTCTGTTCTCTCTGTGTTGAAGCGCTTTATGTATAACTATGACTTGACCGGATCTGACAGGGAAAGCGCTGGTTAAACTTCCCGTCTTTCTCCATACCATTAACCAGCATTACAACATGTGTCAGGAATCCCACGTAAAGGTGACGGGAGATGATGAAAGATGATGACAGAGAATGGATTCATACATGGATAGACTGACAGATATGAAATAGAGAAATGAGAATCAGGAGGCATTGCACAGCATGCAGCAGTAATACTGGGTCTATAGTATAGGCCTTAGGGGATTTTGTCCGGTGTGGCACGACCACAAAGCCCCTACTAAACTAAGGCATTTCCCCTTAAGGGACCTAAATGTGCATCCGAAGAAAAGCAAAGTGTTCTTGTAATAGATGGTCAATGTCATGGTGGTCTATTGTGTTTGCCTGGCAGGGTATAGCTACAGTGATGGGGTCAAATAAGATGGGAATAGGCAGTCCAATTCCCCCTGTGTGTGAGGTAGAGAGTGTGAGTGTGTGTGGATGTGAAGCTGACTGACCTCTACAGCTCATCACGTTTTCTATTGGCCATGAGGAGGCTGTTTTCGGTGTTTGTGTGAGTGGGTGTGTGGGGTGTTGAACACAAAAGCTAGCAAATACAGCCATAAAAACTGTGATACAAGGCAAATATCAATGGGAAGAGGTGAAATCATCGGTTGAATTAAGGGTTAGACACTAGTAGGATGCTGGGAAATAGCAGTTAGGAGCATGGAATATAGTAAAGTAACTGTTCTTTTTGAACAGCTTGATCCCTCTACAAACTCTATTCATTATCTGAGCTCTACAACCGGGGAAGCTTACCTGATGTGTGGGTGCTTAAAAAACTCAACGAGAAGCTTGTCAAAAGTTTGCCACAGCTGAATGTTTGGCCCTGGAGGTCCAATCAAATTGCCATGCTTCTGTGTTCCCCTCCTGTTGGGTCTATGCTCTGCCTGGCAAGTGCAAAACTGACAATAAGTTGGTTAGAGGTTTTTCAAAGCCTCCTCTCTTCTTTTGTCTGAGGAATATTTTGCTTCAACTCAGCATCCTTGGCTTGGGATAGATAACAAGACAGCACTTGGATCCTCTATGCACCGTAAACTTGCTATTATCTCAGCAGCATTCCCTCTGTGTCTTGGATGGGATACGCTAGAGTTTCTGGAGAGCCCACACTGCAAAAAGTGCAGTAACTATTTTAAACAATTTGTGAATTTACAACTCTTAACTATATTAAGTATGTTAAGGAGAAGCCTCACAGATTTCTTTCTGTTAGAGGTGGAAAGACAAAATCTGTTGTGGGAGCTATCCAGACTTATGGCTACATGTGACAAAATCAAGGTTTTCGATTTTACTTATTTATCACGACTTAACTGGTAGACAAATTTAATTGTCTTTTAAATGTTAAAATTTAGATTTGCACTTGGTCCAAGCACATATTATTGAAACCAAAGTTTTAAAAAGATAACCCCTAATATCTTGCGATCTAAAAAGCTTATCATAAAACTCTGGACATTTATGGGTTCAGTCCCTATCTAAATGTTTTTTTTTGGGAATCAGTTGTCCCGCCCCAACAGTTGCATCAGCTTGTAAGGGAATGTGGAGATGTCAATCAAGCAGTGTGTACTATACACACATAAACAGTCATAAGAAGAGCTCTAATCACATAGATTAAGGGAAACCACTTGGGCAGGACGACCATGACTGTGTATGGTTTTAAGAGGGTTACCATCTAGCCTACAGTCTTTACCTCCTAGCCAATAAAACAGCAGGAACGAGGTACTTTTGTTTTTAGGACATTCATTGGTAGATATGTGTCACCCCAATCTTTAAAAACAAAAGATGGGAGGATTTTTATGACTAAGAGACTTATTTAGGCTGACATTTTTTACAGAGGAACATTTTTTTTGCTATCGTTGGCACCACAACAGTTGCTGGAGGCAGACACCAACTGCAGCGGCATGACCCACAGCTAGCACCCCCTCCTAGCACGGCAGATCCAAACTTCTGTCAAAACAGCAGTGAAGCTGCAACCCCAGCTGAGAGTGTCGGCTGGCCTTGCCTGAGCAGTGCAAGACTGGCAGCTGAAGGTCAACCTAGAAAGACTATACAAATTCCTAGAAAGCATCACTGACCGCACCTTATTCAGACACTGTGATGAAATATCAAGAGAGGTGGTCCTGGTGGAGCTGGTTTCTTTAACTGAGACCACTGCATGCACAACGGGAAGGAGGAAGATAAAATCACCCATATTTAAACCCCACAGGTAAAGAACATGCAATATTCATCATTTCATTTTATGTTCTGGCAATATTGTACATGGTCAATATATGTATGGTGTGATAGAGGTATGGAGATAGGGTAAGGCCAACAGTAAGCCATGATCAACAGGCAAGCCTTCTTTGCTTGCCTTCCCTCTAATCTGATTCATCTTCCCATGTGAACAACTAATCCTTTTATGTGTACTGTTGTGAGACTGAGATGGGGCCATGTGCCTTCATGTGAGCTCCTTTATGACAATGCATGTGTCGACTACCCCCCCATCTGATAAAAGCAACAGGAATGTGCTGAAATACACACTGCAACCTGGAATTTACATCACCTCACATGGTTTCATCACAGCACTGTAGTCACCACAAATGTTATTTGAAAAAGGGCTGAAAAGGAATACTTAAAGATATTTTTAAAAAATATAGAATCTCAATAAACTGGAAACCTAACTTGCCAAAACTTCAATTCAATGGGAATGAACAGTGATACAGTAAATTTATCACAGTATTGAGTGTAGGCCACCCATTTGCTGGCAGTGCCCAGAGCCCAACACACACTGTTATGCATATAAAATTAAAGAAACATGTAACATACATGTTTGTATCACGTGAGTGAAATTCGAGCTGTTACACAGCCTACGTAGACAGCTTGATTGATTAAAATAGAAGCATATATTCTGTATATTAAAGTAAACGGGTGCCATCTATGAGTTACGATATCAGTTCAGAAAAGACAGCTTAGCTGATAGACAGACATATATGTTTACACCATGATCAGAGTGAATACTTGATTCTGATTAGCTGCCAGGTGTCCATTAATTCCTGGTTTTGGACAAAATCTGAATATCTCATAAATATATCTTACTATCGTATCTACGGTTTGTCCTATTTACTTGAGTAGAGGACGTTTCCATTGCATTAGAACCTTTCGGGATGGTAATGATTCTTCCAAGTATTAGGAAGGACCTCTGGTATTACCAGGGAAACAGAATTATGGCTTGTAAAATACTTTAGATTTTGATTGAGAAATGCATGAAAATAGAAAGTATTATAGGATTCCATTTCTGCCAATACATCGTCCTGAATGTTACACACTGGACCTTGAAGGCTCGGTAACATTTAACTCAGCAGAGCCTTTCCAGTGAGCATTCACAATAGCAGCACCCTGTGACCTTAATGTAACGGAACCTTAATTTTTATCATCCTGTGTTTACAAGGGGCCGCACACCCCCTGTTCCAGGTTCTAACATGTCCATGCTCTGCTTTCTTAGTCTGTTTATTATTTATTAATTTCTGCTTTCCCTCCATTTCTGCAATTCGAAACAATTACAATACAAAGCTTTAAGAAGTGCTTTGATGCCGTCAGAGATGGGTACAAGCACCACAAATTATTGTTTTAACAGATCAAATACTTTTTTTTTACGCACAAGCCTTAAGAGGATTTCATGAGAACATTAAATGTTTCATCATCAGTTTTTGTCTGACTGTGATATGCTTTCATGAGAACAAGTCCCTGCATAAAGCTCCTTGATGTTGCCAAGGGTTAAAAGGTTAATGTGTTCTTTTTTGTAACTTTATTGAAGATGCAGTATGACTTACAGTATGTTACTGCAAAATCAATCTCCATCAGCTTTGGACACACCAACAAATCTAGACCATGCAATCAAACAGATTATGTTCAGATGCATGAATACTATGAGAAAAACAACTGTAAAATTGTACATTGTCGTTAAGTCCTGTGGGTTTGCTGCCTCTAGATTATTTTGATGTATTTCCATCCCCTTCTAAGGCATCAAACTCATTTTCGTGAAACCTTAATTAAACAATAAAGAGACCCACTGTTTTAAAGTGTCTCGCTGCTGGATGTCTTTTATCACAGCTTTTGATATTATTATATTCTCTAAGACATATTCCAAATTATATTTTTGACTTTCCAACAATGTATAAGCCACATGGGCACTTTAATAAAGTGAATTGTATTACAGGTTATTTAGCCCCAGACTTTCATCTTCCTCAATCCCCCTTAATCACTCCTTTGGAATTGGCACAGTTTCACCATGGGGAGCTGTCTGGAGCGGAGGAGGGAGTGGAAGAGGTGAAAACTCATCCACCAAGAATATCCTCCAGATTAGCGGCACATTCACTGGCAAATCTAGGTTTATTCCCAAAATTTTAACTAACAGCTGATCAGCAGATAAAATATGGAAGACTTCTGCTTTTTAAGCCTTCACATCTTGTGAGGCAGGACATGGGTGGACATTAATAATTGTTCCTGTGGCGCTGCCTCAATTGACACAAGCCTTCAACACATATTAATCCTGTAACTGTCATAACCTTTAGATGTGACGCTCCCCCAGAGGGCAGTATATCAAACTCATGCCACGTTATCCTGATCTTCATTAACTGATTGACTCTCTACATGGTATCAGCAACAGCATCTCTAGATGGGATGGGCAGTTGTTTCTCTAGGAACAGAATGAAGATACCAGGGCCACCTTGGGGTTTGAGCACCACTCAGATTTTACACCTCGCAGCAAACTTCAATAAGTTTAGTTCTGCTAGTTAAACTGTTAACATTCATGCACAATTAATGAGATAACATGTGTCTATGAATTGCAGCATCTTGTGATGGACAAAAAAATGTTTTATGCACCCAAACAAATTTTCATAGCACAAAATGGAGAAACACAGATATTGTTGTAGGATTATTCTAATAGAGAGGATATTTGTATATAAACACTTTATCCAGGTTTCTGATCTCTCTCTATTAATGCAGAAATTATTTGCATCAAGACACAACTGCACGCAGATCTGAAACCATGATACCGTTAATGTCACGTTCACAACGATATAACCACATATTCCATGTAAAAGTCATATCCTGAACAACAATCAAAACCAGGATAAAACTCAGAACTGGGATACTAATGTGCATGTAAACATATTCAATGGGTCTGCAGCCAATGTGTCAAAACTGCCTAAAGTTAAGACACTTTAAGGCTTTAGGAAAAATGTTTCTTACAAGTGCTAGGTTTAATGGCGAAACAAAACTCTTCCCCTTTGTATCACATAGGAATCAACCACTCCAGAGTTTCGAAACCCCAATCCCTGCTTTAGGACGACTCATTAAATGTATTAATTAGCTCTCTTGTAATGTGTTTTTTATAACCAGTATTGGGCTGGTTACTCAAGAAACGTAATTTATTACTTTACTTACAGTGGGTACGGAAAGTATTCAGACCCCTTTAAATTTTTAACTCTTTGTTTCATTGCAGCCATTTGCTAAAATCAAAAAAGTTAATGTTATTCCTCAATAATGTACACTCTGCACCCCATCTTGACAGAAAAAAACAGAAATGTAGAAATTTTTTGATTTTATGAAATGGCTGCAATGAAACAAAGAGTGAAACTTTTAAAGGGGTCTGAATACTTTCCGTACCCACTGTATTACTCCCTGCCCACAGTAATTATTAACATCCTTAGTTATATTACTTTTCTGCCACTCCCCACTGGTTATTGTGTCGTCTTTACCCAAAATTCACACTTAAGATGTTGTGCTTAAAATAGCAATTATAAAAGTAATGGGAATATTTCCAACCGCTGAGTTTCTTCCACAATTACAAAAATGGATCCAAGGATTTATTGGTTATTGGTTTGATGGATTTCGAATCAGTAGGGGGTGACAACAAAAGTATGGTTGTAACTAATTAACTAGATCACCAATACATTAGTGCCATGTAATGAACAACCTGTGTGTCAAGACTTCAGTCTGATTATTCCCATTTGTTTACTGGTAACTCTCCCAGAATACTTTAATGTCAACTATTTGTATGCGCATACAGTTCTTGTCATGCAAAATCTGTTCCCGGAATTCAACTAATAACTGGTATAAGTGATCCACCATACAGTCTTGTCCCACATATTTTTGTTTATTTTTATAATTTGCTGACAAAAACAAAAGTATAAACTTTAATTGGCTATTAGCACATTTGTGTCTTTTGACTGCTAGATACTGCTAATAAAATGTTTCAATGCTAACTATCTTGTTAGTCATGAAATCTTTAGATGTATTACTCCAATTTTAATTCACCATTGATTGCCAAAAAGAAGAGGAAAAAAAAGGAAAAAACAAAAAAAAAACAGAAATAGAAAGGTCCTCTCAGGAGAAATAGATAATGCAGAATAATTAACCAGAGAGCCATCTGCAGATGCAGCCATGGTAGATGTCCCACTTTTTGACTGCACACCGGTGAAGTAATGCTGGTTAATTATGGCTTCGCTGCTACTCCCTCCCAAGAGAAATTATTTGGAAAATTTACAAGGAATTGTCTAGTAAGGAAATGCAGTAATTAAGGAGATGGAGTGAGTTGAGGATAGATGACTGGAGAAGTGGAAGATGGACAGCAAAGTGTAATATATGACAGGAGGAGGGAGCTTTTTTTTTTTGCATGGATTTCACACTGAAACATTAGAAGTGTGTGTGTGTGTGTGTGTGTGTGTGTGTGTGTGTGTGTGTGTGTGTGTGTGTGTGTGTGTGTGTGTCTGTGTGTATATATTTCACTATGAACCATACAATTTTAATCTCTCCAATAAAACAGCTCCCAAGCGCAGCAGCGGATCACTTACAAGGCTGTAAAAGTTTGATGCGGCTCTTGTCAGGTTGGATTTAGCGTCCTGGGCTCTGTAAATCGGCCACCACGGCAGACCGTATGGCCAAGTGCAGAGTGCCGGATCTCAATCCTGATTTATTTATCATTGTCTTATGTCTGCCAGGACAGGCAGTGCAGCTTGGCCTATTTATGTTCCTGCAGTATGCTGAGCAGTATCAGGTCCCATGACACTGCCTTTAAATACAGGACATTTTATTGTAACAAGCAGGCCTAAACTGTGTAGTGATAAGTGGCAAACCTTCAGGATAATCAAAATAGTACTGACAATTAATATTAATATATATTTTCAAAATGTATACATTTATGTAAATGCAATCATGTTTCTTTGTAATCTATTTCAACTATAGGTTCTGTTTATTCTTAATACTAGCTCAATTGATCATTGGGTTATCTATAATACTATAATATTACGTCTTTTCTTGTCCAAAAGAGACATTATTTATGTTGTTTTCCTTTTCAGGCTATTTTTATGTTACGTGTATAGCTGTGAAACATATTTGCAGAACACAACCCTGTAAGTAAATATCCCCATTACCAAGGGATGAGAAACAGAACAGAAATACCAAAACCAGGATGTAAATGTCTTTGGTACACCCAATTAATTAAGAATTCCACTGGCATGCTTATTATCAGACATATGGTATATATTGATTATTACAATATTTGGGTTTATTTCATCTAATAGTATTTTTTTTCCCTAAACATTCTCAAGGCAATAGTGTACACTGGCAGTAAAAATTGGTCTCAAAATCGGTGCAGTCTATATGCTGGTTTCAGCCTGTCCATTTTGTGGAGGGATGGAAAGCTGCACTGATCTGTGTTTTTATATTAAAAAATAAGACAGAGGAGTTTAGATACAAACCCACAAAGAACTGTCACCCAACTCTGTAGTTCCCCCTGCTACCAAGTGTTATAGCATTATTCTGCATATTGTTTAGTGTTCTGTCTCAGTTTCAGCAATGTCATTAGCCAGTTGTTTCCAGGTCCAGAGCTAGAAGAGAGTGAATATTGCACTTGCATTTATCAGGTGGACACCAGAAACAGGATTTAAACATTTGCTATAATACATGTATATGGTATTATTTGTGTATTTTGGGGTGTTAGTGTGTTCTGGCTCAGTGAGCCTCAGGCTGCCTCCATAGTCATTGGTGTGTGAATGGGTGAATCAGAGGTAAATTGTAAATCGTTTTGTCTGTTAAAGTAGAAGTGCTCTCTATAAGTGTAGGCCATTTACCATATAAGTGCAGTCCATTACCCACCCTTTGCTCTAGAAGGTATTTTACTTGTTACACAATCCTCTAGCATCTTGACATCACCCTTGACCTTTTAAAAATGGAATGATTTCCAGCCCTTTCTTCTGTAATCACAACCATCTCTTTTCTCTTTGCAGTTTATTTAAACCTCCAGTGAGTCCTATCCTCTTGGTGACGTCCCCTTGTTAAGTGTCTCCTGAAGGTTATTCTCAACAGTAGTAAGTGTTATGTTGCACACAGAAATATAAAAACACACATGCACACAGAGTGATTTTTAGATTGTGTAACAGTCAATATACCATTCCTTTTTTTATATATGCAGTGGTACACAAAAGAACATACAATAACAGTGAAGAGGAAACACATTTGCACAGGTTTTTGGGACATCAATAACATTTGAGCATCATTTTCATTTTATTTTTAATTTAGACATAATGACTTTGATTTGCTTTATCTGCAGTGCCTGTATACTGCAAATTATGCTGTAAGGCAATGGGCCAGAAACAGGAACGTTTTTGAAGCACTTGTTGACAGCACATAACTGAATGATGGTCTTTCTCTTCCAGTGCCAATATCTCTAACAGAGACTCTATCAAAGGCTGTGAATGGACTTGATGGATGAATCACTAACATCTCAAAGTAACAAGCCAAAAAGAGCAGTGACACTAGCACCAATCTCTATAATCTAGTTTGCATCCAGATTTAGTGCAAATCTTGATTAAATTTTCAGAAATTTGGCAAAAGAAAGCGCTAATTAATGCATGTTTCTATCCTGTTATATAACTATTAGCAGTTGGGTGCATTGAGATAAACATTTGGTGGTGCTATTTCTCCAGACGGGTACCATTAAACGATTACAGAACAGGGCCCAACAAAATGGCGTAATTAAAAGAACGCCAGATAAATCTAACATGAGCACAAAAACGCACTGTTTCCATTGCACTTTGTCTATTCTTTTTTTTTTACACCTCAGCCAAGCATCTAACCGTTTTCGTTTCAAATGTACCAATCCACTTTTTTAAATGTGAAAATTGATAATGCATATAGGACAGGTGGATGGAAATGCAATAAGTGATAACTATATACATATATATTTAAATATATTTATTGTGTGGAGTGCAATAAGTGACAGATATAGACATGCTACGAACCAGAAATAAATGTCTCTGACAACATTATGACATGTAGAAACATCTCAAGGTTGCAATGAAAATTAGTAGCATATGTTGAAAGTGACAACAGTTACAGATTACAATATCATGTGCTATATAGAAATTCAGTAACATGCTTCCAGGCTTTTTTAGCTGTGTGCCTTCTGCCAGTGATCATTTTAAGCCCTCAGCCTGATAAGGGTGAGAGTTTCATCATCAGTTCCTGTCAGAAATGGCAAAGTAAAATTGATCTTTAGGTGTAGCCTACAGCCAATTGCAATCATTGTCACAGGACTATGCTTTTGGAATGAGATTTTCAGACTACATAATGGGCAATTGAAAACTATATGGCAAGATGAAATACAACAAATTAGTCATTCTAGCAGCTGCTTGTACTTGTAAATAATGACCAACAGGGTAGTGTTGCTAAATGGTCTAAGGTGCTGAATTAAAGCTTCAGTTTCAGTTATTTCCACTGTTCTTACATATAAATTCTGTAAGGCAGAACTGTGGGCAGAAATCATTTCAGAGCAGATTGGTGCAGCAGAAAAGTGCTGGGTTTGTAACCCAGAGGGCGATGGATCACAACCATCTTCTGCTATGTATAGCTTCTTCAGCTCAGTGATCCATTTTATCAACAGCATCTCCATCTATAACCATGTTGCTAAATTTTAGTACAGATTGCCTGAAGTTATAAAAGTTGGAAATGCTGCTAGTCTTGGATGGGTCATCTCAACTTTGTGGTACTAACAAGGTATGACAATTTATCAGACCCTTGTTTCATGTAGCAGCGTAAACTAAACAGAATGGTCAAAGTAACAACGGGCTGTGACTACAACCTTAAGAGAACAGTCAGTGTGTGTTTGTGTGTGTGAAAGAGAGGTGGTAACAGACAGAAGGTGTGAAGTACTGCTCTCATATATCACTGTGTGAATACATTATGTCTGTGTGAGGGGACAAAAACAATGTGCAGAAGTGTGCTTTTGAGTGGGGAACAGTTATAGTTATTCATATGTTTGTGTGTTCATTTAAGCTGTGTGTGCATGTGCATCGTGTGTTCTTTGTGGAGGTTTGTGTTTCCGAGTCAACATTTTCTGTACCTTTAAGCGAGTGTGTGGGTGTGAAGTGTTGTTTGTTTCTGATATAACCTCCTGTCTCTCTGTTCCAGTTAAAACAGCTGCAGGTAGGATGATACATTATGCTACTGAGATCCTTCATTGTTTCCTCTCTTTCCTTCTGTCTCCATCTGTCTTATAATAGTAAATACTGTATATTCTCCGCTGCGATGTCTTTCGGTTTCACTCCTCAGCCACAACATTAAATGTTGTAGCTGTTTAACTGACAGCTGTATCATTCAGTTGCATGTCTGTCAAAAACTTTTGGATGGATTGCCATTAAATTTGGAACATATATTCAGGGTCCTCAAAGGATGAACCCTAATGATGATGATCCACTGATACCGAAAGAGAAGAGTTTCAGACTATACCAGTAATCAAGGACATTGCATTGAGTTTATTGGATGACTGGAACTGTGGCATTGAAAAACATCAATGAACTCCGACGTTGTTGCCGATGTTACTCTGATGCAATTGTGATGACAACAGAGGCAACTGGCAACAATATATTTTAATTTACTTCTTTTATGTGTCTTTGTTTCGAGTAATGCAGTGGAATAATTTATCTCCTCTGCCACAGTTCTGGTTAATGTCCTCAGTATTTAACCTGCCAAAGTAAAGCTGATAGGGCTTGATGTTGAATGAACAGCTTCATTAGAGCCAATGATGAAGACTTAAGCTGTGGTGTCACAAGTCATCAGCTTCATATTGCTGTAGATATACACTGAAAGGCATGTACCCTCTATGCAATTTTCATCTATTTACTAAATAATTAACAAGATGCTGGCCTCATGGAAACCTGCTAACAACAATGTAAGAAAGGAAAATTAATTAATAGATAAGCCATTCAAAACACAATTAAAACATGATCTTCTTGACATAAAATGTTTTTTTCCCCCGACATCCATGTAAAAAAACCTTAATACATGCATGTGCCTTGAAGGGTTTTAGAGATCAATATATATATACATATATATTATTCACAAAAACATGGTATAATCACCATAAACAAACCACACACCAAATGACTGATAACTTTTTCACAAAGCAATTGTGCTGACATATAATGCCATTATGAGCACTCTAATATATATAATAAATAATATATTTGAGTTAAATCTTGTTGCTTTTCTTTAGATTATTCTTCTCTTCCTTTAAAAAAAAAAAAAATAAAAAGTATGCAATCTGAAACACAGCAGGTATTGACAACATTTTATCACATTTATCATTTTACAAATCATTTGGAATTGTTCTACAATATTCTATTTCCTCAGGTGCTAATAGCTCCAGTATTTTCGGTAGCTAGTCACTAACGTCTGCCTGTCTGCCGTTTGTTGCTGAGCAGGTAGCACAGCGTGGGTTTATGAGAACTATTTTGCAGCCTGCTGTTGCTGGAAGCTAAATTGATAAGAGTGGTGAGGACACAAAGGAGTACCTAATGCCTAAAAGTTAAATTAACAGCGTTATCAAAATGTGGACATATTGTTTGATACAGACAACTTTGACAGTGTAGTTTTAAACTTCTCATGAATTGTCAAACTGCCATTTTTTTTTAAAAAAGCCCATACTGTATGTCAGGCACCATTTCTTCAGCACACGCAGTTTTCTTGAAATTATCCTTAAAATGTGAAAAGTGTTTAAATTGAATAACGTATTTCATTTATTTGCTTCACTGGGTTGAATCAAGCCATTTACAAAAAAATAAATAAGTGATGAATTTGATAAAGTGCTCAACGTGCTTTAATTGTAGATTAATTTTAAATGTTCACTAATTTGATTGGTCAATATAAAAACCGGTGGGTAAGTAGATTAAAGCAGGGGGTATTAATCCATCATACGTATGTGGGTGAATGAGACACATTACACCTCCAGAGGGCCAATTAGTGTTATCTGCTTCCCTACAACCAAACTCGTCTCATTTGCTGATCACTCTGTGGCACCAGACTGCATTCTTGTGTACTGTTAAACAAGAACTGATTAAAAGAAATAATTTGTGCTTTTACATATTATTTACAATATTAGCAGACAGATTCTGTTGGTAAAATCACAGCATGCCGCTCTGTGTTGATGGGAACAGATTGCGTCTCGGAGCTGGGGAGCACTGGAGCAGCTAACTGTGTCTCTAAAAGCTTTCCATCATCTCTGTCAAAGCAGCTAATTAACAAGACAACAAAAAGAGTCTACAGTAAAGAGAAGGCGAGAGTTTGTTATGCAGAGAGATTACATGATCCAGTATGGATCGTAAAGATTGATTTGAATGCAGCAGTCATTAATTACACATGCAACTGGCAGTCATAAGTATTTAATTAAATATGAATACATATACATATGACTCATATGTGTCATTTTCCAATGGTGTATCAAGACTTGGGTTGGGGTCAACATTTACTGGTGAAATATACCAACAATCCAAGGGGACCATTTTTACCATCACAAAATGTACAAGGGTTGAGTGTTTGAGTACTCTCAAATGGAGTCAAATGGAGTGTCACTTTGAAACACACAGTCCAGTATTTACAGTGATTATCTAGACTCACTAACTCTTTGTAAGGATTCCAAGGCAACCAGTGTCAGTCTGACTGTGAATGTTTTGTTGTTTAGGTTTTGTGGGGATATATTCCATCTGGTCGGTATTTACTTCAAATGATTCATGAATCAATTAGCCATGGCAGCTGAGTGGTTTGATGGACCAGCCATGTGATCAGATTATTCCAAACTAAAAAACAGGCTGAACATAACATAGTTTTGCTCTGGCCACTGTGACTGCCTTTGCTTGAGATTCATGAGGCTAAAAAGTTAACTTCTCTTGACAAGCATCTGTGTCATAATTTCCCTCAAACTAATGGACAAGTCGGGTTTCCAGACACAGTAATTGATGGAAAACATGCTTTTAGTATCATAAATGTGAATGTTGCCTTTCAATACAGAGGAATTAAAACCATACTGACGATGAAGTTGATGGAGAAACAAAATCATGACAAACAGATGATTAATGATAAATCTGATTTAGTGTATGCTGTCCTTGATTTTGAAATGTTTTTCTTCAGAGTAGAAAGAGTCCTTGTGGTTAGGTAATAGCAAATATACAGACAGCGTTTTAGAGATAAAACTTTATGAAGGATGATTCGATTTAACCCAAGCTGCCTGTATTTTGTGTTGTCTTATTTATCTTTAAACTTTCAATTTGAAAAGTGAACATATCCATCAGTCGATGACACTGTTTTCTAATATCTGGTATTTCAGAAGAGAAGGACAATATTGTTTCAGCAAACAGTTGAAGTAGTCTAAACCTAACACACAGGAAAATGCAATATGCCACATTATGAAAACACCTGTCATCCCTTTAGACATGTCTGATGCTCCTTTGGCAAACTTTAGGAAATTATCAACACCTTATTACTCCCAATCTCTTGGTTGCACAAGACAGATGGGAGACAGAGAACGCAATTTATTTCTGTTATTATTGCATTCATGGTGCAGACAAAGTTTTTCTTTTCCTCAAAGTGTCAATTATGGAGTCATTAACAGAGCAAAGATGCCTTTAGCTGTTGTGATAGTTTCTACTTCTGTTTGGATTTGACATACTGATGTACTGATGGCATATAATAGACGTCTGCATAAATCTTCTGCATTAATCAGCCACGCTACAGTATTAAATTGCCATTATATCTGACATATCTGTTTTACAGTTTCGACTTCTATTACTGGTATGAAAATAAAGCAAAAATAGAACAATTATACACCAAATAAAAGAGCAGTAGTCACAATTGGACATTCTGAACTTAAGATATGGAGCCCTGAAACTAACAAAACATAGAAAAAGCTAATCAAACAAGTCAGAAATAACAATATATAAATATAATAATATAATAGTGTTATATATAAAGGCCCCATCTAGAGCTAGTATTTGGTTTGTCCATGCTTGGTAACTATAGAAACATGGTGGTTCAACATGGGGGCAGACTTTAGAAGAGGACCTGATCCCACTGTAGGTAAAAAAAACAGCTCATTCTAAGGTAGCAAACACAACAATTCGATATTTTTAGGTGATTATACCAGGGCTAAACAATAAGGTTCCCCGGTGGTTACTATCGACAAAAGTAGCAACTCACTTATCCAATTAGGCAAGTGGTAAAAAGAATGGGGTTTTTTTGTAGCTAATGATGGAAGTAGCTAAGGAGTAAGCCACCTCGCTTCCTTCTCATCTCTGTTGAGAGTTTCAGTACATTCAGAGTTTCTGAATTTGCGAAGAAAATGTTGGTGGGTAAAGAAAAGTTTATGAGCTTTCTATTACCCTCAAAACAGAAGTTTGCTTTGGGTGGCATTGGAGGATGAGAGTGAAACTCCAACAATGTATGCAAGTTTGAGAGAAAAGAGGATAAAATGGGGGATTATCAAAGGCACATCAGTGCTTTAAAAAAACATCAGCGTTGATCCTGTTTGCACTAATGAAAACATACCTGTGGATTTTATATTCCATTTCTCCCAGTAGATCCTCCTAAATAATACACACTGGGTCTTTAATAAGCCGGTCGGAATTACTGTAGGCTGTAATTATGGGAAAAGATAGCATGTCTTCTCTGTCAATCTATGTCCTTCCCAATCAATAAAGCATGAAAAATTTGAGTTTAATGATTTACATGTTTAAATGATTTAATGGTCCGGGGGGGGTCAAAACCACCTCCTTCTGGTCAGCAATGGGCTCTGATTCTCCACTTCTGATATGGAAAATAAATGAAGAGACAGATATGACATGTATTTACATATGCCCACCTGTCATTTTTCAATACTATGTTCTGAAAAAATAATAATAATACTTTTATGATGAGTTTTTTTAGTCCCTGATCCGATCTGATTAATTTAATATCTGCCGATACCGGTTGATTATTTTGTTATCAACCTTTTCCTGCACATGCATTTATATATATTTATATACAGACCCCAGGCCACTATGGAATTGAATTAGGACTTAAATATATTGGTGCTGCTGAGATCAAATCAGCAATAACATAAAGTAAAGCCACATGCAGATGTTTGTATTAGTGTAACACACACACACACACACACACATATATATATGTATATATATATATATATATATATATATATATATATAGAGAGAGAGAGAGAGAGAGAGAGAGAGAGAGAGACAGGACAAAGAAAACAGAACAGCTGTTAGAATTAGAAGCTCCTGTATGTGGAGTCATCTATTCAGTAATAATGAGGCTAAGGACACAAGAGTGGTTGTGTAACATGGAAACACGGAAACATACAGATAGTGTGTATGTGTCTGAGTGCACATGTTGTGACTGGACCTGGAACTGCTGTGCATACAAACATCTGCATGTTGATTTACGTTATCTTATTGCTGATTTGATCTCAGCAACACCAGTATATTTAAGTCCTAATTTAATTCCATAGTGGCCTGTGGTATCAATATTTCTGTGTATAAATGTATGTGCAAGAAAAGGTAGATAACAATATAATAAATCCACGGGTAAATCCTGCCACAGGCTGCACACATTATTGTTCTGAGATGTGCGAGAATGCATGTTATATGGCTGGTTTCCTGCTCTTACCTTCTACCATGGACTGGAATAAAGCCATGTAATAAAGTGATGTAAAACACCCTGTTTTCATTATCACTGATAATTAACAATTATTGTGCTTGAGGTACCTTTCAAATCAAATTTCTTAAAGTCCACCTGACTGATTTCAGTCTAACTAAACTGGTAATGAAAACTGTCCACAAACTGACAGTCTGTTTATTCATCAACAATATAATTAAATTTAGAGATTTAGTTACAGTTTTTGTTTCATAGAGTCTGTTTTATTTAGTGAAAAAAAGCAATAATTATCAACCGCATCAATCCTTTTTTCTCAGACATTAATAAAACCAAATATGTAGAAAAGTATGCAGTCCTATAGGACACAAACTTGGCTTGCAAATGAATGTTAAAAAACGATTGACCACACGCACTGTTATAATACTAAATAAGAAAATATTGAATGTTTAATGCAAACAAAGAAATGTACATATCCTAAATAATAATGTAGCCCACATATGTATAGGGTAATTTGACCCAGGATAGGTCTGACTCTGTTCTAACTATTAACAAATTGTTATAAAAGTCCAAGTAAAGAACAGCAATCCGGATCGACTGCTTGGGCCAGTGGGGCAGTGTTTATTTTTGGGGTCACTTGCACAATTTTCTTTAGTGGCCTTCTGAAACATGTCATTACATTTCAGTTAAAAATCCTGTAATATTAGTTAAAGGGAAAAATGTAACTTATTATATTGCATTCTTACTTTTTGGTTTTCTCAAGCATGAAGGTCTGCTCGCAGCAGAGATTAACGTCCATTAATGTCCTAAAATCACATTATATTTCCTCCCTGGCTTTTTAATTTTCTGTCACAATCTTATGTGTAAGTTTAATATCTACTTACACACTGTCAAGGCCTTATAAACTGAAAGTCATTCAGCCTTTAGTTCAGGCTTGATAACTGACACATTGGCCATGTCATGAACACAATGCTCAAATGTTCATTTTAATCACCTAACGGTGGTCTATAACCAGTGTATCATTTCCATGGACGGCCAAAACCAGAGCAACAAAATCAAGCCTCATACTGCTGGAGGAAAGGAGGACATTAGTGAGTGAGAAAATGTATTAATAACAATAACTTTGAAGGTTGACACTAATGATTTATTTAAAATGTGTTGTTTCAGGGCCCACTCTCATTGTCACAGCGTGAGAGTGCCTGCATGTTGCAAAGCAGAAATGATCATCAGGTTTATCGTAAATCTGTGCAATGTGTGTGGGAGAGGAAGTGAACAAAACACATTAAATGTATGTGTGTGGGAGTGTGCACATGTCGGTGTGTGTTTGTTGGAAGTGAACAGCAGATTTAAGTATGGGCTCAGTCATCTTGGGAGAGATCTTGTCATTACAAGGAGAGAAGCCTCTTTAAGAGTGCAAAGCTGAGGGTCCTGTTTGTGTGTGTGTGTGGCGTGTTAACTTTGTTTGTGTCATGTCAGGATGCCATTAGAGGTCATCCCTTTAGAGGATGGTCACTGACACCATTTAGATTGTGCTTTTAACCTTTGTAGACTGTCAAACACACACACACACACACACACACACACACACACACACACACACACACACACACGACCTCACAAGTCAGCATTCTCTTTGTTCTTTCTCTTACTTAAAGGACACTTTGTCCCGTCACATACATCATTTGTTATATCACTGTGTCAAGAGACAGGGCTTATCTTTTCCACCTTTAAACAGCACATTTGTTCACATAACTTATTTCTGTCAAATGCTTGACACTGACGCTTGTTTAAGCCAGGTGTTTGGAGACCTGACTGGCCTGTATTTCGACGTGATGCCCTGGGATTCTGCCTGCTTACCTCAAAATCCAGTTTACCTCAGAAGTGCTGAAGTGTATGAATACATGGATAACGGCAATATGTACTATCATTCCTTGAAACGGTCTGAACAGGCTTGATCTAGCTGCCTGTTGGCTACAGTCTGGCTTATTATGGTTTTAGTTAGACAGTCAGATACTGTCACATGGACCCATAATGCAAGAATTTGTAGACTGGTGCGACAGAATAAAATATATTATATAAAAAATATTTTAGAATTAAATGTATCAAAAACTAAATAAATGATAATCTCACCAAATTACATAAACAAATTGCACAAATGGCATTATCCAGACCTACAAATAGTTGGGAACTGTTTGATGACATTAAGATTTAGCGAAAATACAGATGTCATCGTGAAAAAGACTTTGCAGCGTATCTGCTGGCTACATAATCTAGACTCATTTGGCGTAGAGCAAAGAATGTTGAGAGTGTTATATTCTTTTATTGAAAGTATTTAATACTGAAGAAGTCCTCAAAAAAAGCCGATAAAAGCTCTCACATTACAGAACACTTAAAAAAAATTCTGAAAACATTTCACTTTGACTGTTTTATCAGTGTTTTGTGAGTTGTGCTGGATGGAATCACTGAAAATGATTGTCAGTCACAAGTTAGCCATGCCTTCAAGCAAGTATGGAAGAAAACTAGCGACTGAGACCACAAACTACCTCCGCTTCCCTTTTCAGAAACAAAAGCTGTCCACTTATGTTGATGCATTAGACTTGTCACAGCCACAGTACAATAAATGGTCAGTTTACCTTGTGTATAGACTGATAAATGCCCCCTCGCTTTTGACCTTATCCTATACATGTGTTCTAACACGTGTTTGATGTGTGTAAAATGAGTGTGTGTATGTGCACTTCCGTTGCCTGCTCACTTGCCTTGAATTTCCCCTTGAGGGACAAAAAAGTATGAATTGAATGCGACAAATGAGGATGATTTAAAGATTAGACAAATAGCTGCAGGGATGATCTGTGTTATATTTAACTTTATTTATTTAACTTTTTTTGTATTTTCTTCTTCTTAAGTGCAGACTTGATTACTCACTCAGGTTTCCCTTTGACATTTAGTGGGTCTTTTTGACCCACTGGAAGGTACAATCTGGTTGACACTGAATATACAAAATGATACAGAGCATTGTATTGGCCATTTTCAACCTTTTTGACCTGTGACCTTTGAAGATCCACTACTTCACAAGAAAAGAGCAGAAACTGGAGAAGCGACTTGTCAGCTCTTTTGTTTAGCTTTTCTTCCACCTACAGCTCCCTCACTACGAATCCATGGATATTGCAAAGGCTGCCAAAATGTAATCACATGCACTCTACATTTACAACCACGTTATGAGACAATATGAAATGTGGGCAACTTAAAAACTTGGCAAGCTTTCCAAGCCTCTATGAAGCACCGTTCACTGGGGCATGTTCTTGGGGGAAAAAACTAATTTACTTCCAGTTGGGAGCTAGTTACATCCATCAGTACCCCACAATCCGCCTGTTTAAAACCTGATGTTTGGACGACAAAGAAAGCCAGCTGAGTCTAAGTCTTAAATACCTAAATCCACTCATCAGTACAAAGATTACACATTTTAGTTCCTGAGAATATTAAGTCTAGAAGGAGGAACAGTTCTTTCAATCACCTTTATTCTACAATGACAACCAGAAGGACCTTTAATAATCTTTAATGTTAAGAGTGACAGCCTGAAGTATGCTTAATCATCTTTAGTCCAGAATCTAGACTAGGGGACAATCAGAGAGCGCTCTTCTATCTCATTCAGCCTGAAGTCTAGACACAGGCATTGTTAAGGATCCTCCATCACCTACAAGAGGCTAATGGAGACATCAGAGAATGTGTTGTGTGACATTTTACAGCTCAGACAAGGTGTGCGTTGATGCTGCAGGAAACAGAGGCAAATAGTTGAGACTTTTAGGAGTGGAGGAATGTTCTCTTTCACTCTGCTGAAAGAGGTGCTTGGAACCTGCCACTAGAGCTAGCGGGCAGATGAGGGAAGCTGATGAGGAAGTGTATTTTACTCTGCTTATGTCTTGTTTTGTTGCTGTCGCCCACTTACCTGGAGAGTCCCATAAAAATGAATAACCCCACATCCAACAATCATCACTATTTTGTGTAATTATGTTTCTCAACATTCAGTACCACAACACATTTGTAAATATATATTGAAATTGTAATATTAAACCTGCATTTTTTTGGCCACAAGGGGGAAATGGATGGAACACTATTCTGACATATTATGAAGTTGTGTGTGCCTATTTGCCTATTTATTAAGATATTACCTATCTATTGAAGTCCTTTGTATGTTCTTTTTATTTTTATTTTTTACACTTATTCTCATTAATATTATTTCACATTAGTATTTTAGCACATCCTCTGGAGTGTGCCTACCCTGCATTCCCAACACATACTGAAAATATGTGTATGTGATCAACTGAATCTTTTGGAGAGCAGTATCCCTTAACAACCTTCGATAGCTCAGTTGGTAGAGCGGAGGACTGTAGTGGGTACACCAGACAAAGTGATCATCACAGGAATCCTTAGGTCGCTGGTTCAAATCCGGCTCGGAGGAGTGCCTTTTGGGGTGGCAGTGGCTCAGTGTGTTAAGACTTAGCTTGGGCAGTTGGAGAGGTGCCAGTTCCACCTCCTGTGCACTGCCGAGGTGCCTTTGACCAAGGAACCGAACCTCTAACTTATTGTGCGGCGCCGCTATATGTGGCAGCCCATTACTCCGCCATCTCTCCACATTTTCATGTCTATAATCCCTGCATTTGAATGATTGTATTCCGGGCCTGTGTGTGTAAAGTAAGAGTGAAAAAAATGATTTCCCCATTGGGAATTAATAAAGTATATCTTCTTCTTCTTCTTCATTGCGGGGTCCGGTTTCTGCCCACCTGGCGAATGAAAGTCCAATATCCACTCTCATTTTAGCTGTTTCGGTCCCTACCAACTCCAGAGGGAAATATCTTGCTCTAAATGCTCCACTGTGTTCACTCTCTATGTCTTCGGTTTGATGCTGAGCAGGTAGTGCACAGTGGGTTTTAGAGCTTTTTGCTGAAAACACATAATGAACTGAAATACTGAAAAGCTGAATGCTGAAAAGTTAAATGCTCTGTAAAGGTAGTGCTGCAGAGCTGGCAGATAATCTGCAGTGGGGTTGTCACTTCAAATGAGCCCTTACACATTACACACAGTTATTTGATCCATTTGTAATATACAAATATTGATTAGGACAGCTTTAGGTAATATTTAGGCATAGGATGTCTGCAGTGTACTTATAGCTAGGGACCAGGTCAGGACATGCACTACAATGATATTTGATTAAAAAAAATAAATTACTGAATGTGCAAGAGAAACTCTGTTTTTCAGTAAAAACACTCACAACTGTAGCTTCTGTTTGAACAGGGAATAGACAAAGAGTAATAAGTAATTTAAACAAATTGAGATGAAATCACAGATGACCTCCAACATGTGTCAGGATATTCAAAGTCTGACATTTAAAACTGAAATCACCAGAAATTACTTCTCAGTCACCCACCACTAACATTGTGTTGCAGGCAAAGTCACACTAATAGGGCTATTTTCTTTTACTTTGAATTCATTTTGCATTTATATGTAGCTTTTAATTTCCTTTTTTTGTCCCCTAATGGCAGAAAGTTTTAAAAAATCTATGCATATCATCAGTAAACTAAATTCCTTCTGGTGTTGTGGGTGGAGGTGATTCAGAGGTTCAGCTATCATTTCTCTAGCTTCCCAGCAGTGACCGATCTAAAACTAAAAAAGTATTTCGTTTTGAAAGGGCAAATCTACAGTGAAATAGACAAATCAGTGGAGAGTAATGCAGCAGCACTTTCCTATTTGGGCTAAAAAAAAAAATTAATGTGCAATTATTTATAGGGCTTGCCTTGTAAAACTTTAAAGCAACAATACTGAGATTTGTATGGTTTCACATCTTGCACTTTGTGTTTCTTGGACAAGCTTTATTTTTCAGATTGTCCCTGTGGAAATAACACCACCACGGAGAACAAGCGCCCCGGGGAATGAGACAGCAGTGTAGCACTTTGGAGATTTTACACCATGTAGTGTGGAGGGTGCTACTTTGTCCCCTCACTGCTGCCACAGTGTGAGCTTGTCAAAAGGGCCCTGATGGTGCTGTCTTGTGCATCATTCCTTATTACAACGGATTTCAGACATGCAGCCTCCCTCTCTTATGTCCTCACACAAACACACAAACACAATGGTCTGAGGGTCTGGTCTTGAAGCCTGCAATGCATGCTGCTCTTCTTTTTCATTAAAAACACCAGACACACTTGTTAATGCACAGACATGGTGACTTTTCTTTCTGCACCTCTACAATGAATGCAGTTTTGAGGGTAAAAATGAGAAAATATGAAAGGTAAAATCCATTTGGTATCTTTTCATTGATGCAGAGCAGGCAATTTATCATCTTCTTATCACTTTGTGGTACTGCAGGACACATATTTCTGATGTCAGAACTCTTTATTTCCACCTCACCTGGTCTCAATTCACTTTCAACTGACTTTCAATCTGTGCAGATGAAAATGTCAAATGAAACTACATTTCACACAATAATGATGGAACCTTCACTCTCACTAACTCCCTGTGCCTTTTCGTAGATCCGATAGAAGCATACAAGAGTTTTGTAATTTAAAGAAAAAGAATCTGATGAACTCACTGACTTGAAAGTAAATTGACTGTGCAAGAGCAGACTGCGTGAGAGGGAAAAATAACAAGTTGTCAAATTTGGAACTTGACACCAGTGCATTTTTAAAAATTCCAATACTTCAGCTCAGATTATCTGCCAATACAGTGTCTCCTCTCTGGAGCTCTGTCCTCCTGCAGCCACAAACACGCCAGCAGCTTCTTTTCTGCTGCAGCTGCTGATTTAACACCTTTCTTTTGCTCCAGTCTCAAACAGATTATTATGACTTTTTCACGAAAATTTGAAAAGCCCTCTTGGATACGGGTGGAAAGGTGGACATCTAGATAGAGAGCAAGACCAAAGGCCAGATAAACACCAGAAAAAGGAGAGTAAATATTGCACTTACATTTATCAAGTGGCCAGAAACATGATTCCAATGGCATACTAAGTGGCACTTTGTGTTTGTTTCACCTGAAAGTATAGGCTGTAGTTTGCACCAAAACATTTTAAGTTGGTAATATAGTGGTGGCTGTGCAGGCTACCTGTCAGCTTGTGTGTGCCGCATTGCCAACAAAACAATCAATGGATAGTAAAACTTCCAAGCTAGCACAGTTACACCACTGTCCATAGTTTTTACACTTATTCCCAGTTATTGATGTATATCTCCATTTCTCCTCTGCCATTCAAGGCATAATGTGATGTTTATATGACTGTTGGGTAGTATTACCAACTCTAAACATGATTAGTATTAGTATAACCTTGTGAGGCAGCTGGACTCCTGAGATCAAAAGATCATGTAAGAATCCATCTTGCCAGGCTTCAAGCCATGCACTTGTTTCCGAACCACAGTAGAGCGGACCAATCAGCCTCCTGTGAGGAACTACTGGCAGTTATAGCATGAGCTACAGGTGTGGAGAAGTGACTCGAGAACAACACTGGCAGCTGCTAAAGAGGTTAGCATAGAACATGTTACATCAGAACTGGAGAGTATTTCTACACTGAAAGAAGAACAAAAAAACGGCACTGAAGGCTTTGACTGAAGGCGAGATGTTTTTGCTCTTTTCCCAACTGACCCAAGAGTTTGAGTCATGTTATACGTATGATTCGTTGATCTGATTGGTTGAGGTTTGTCAGCAATAGACGTTGATAGATAGTACATCCAACCATTAAAGTGCCTGCCCTTTTCCAAACAGTTTCCAACAACTTCCCAGATGGTTCTATGTAACAAACCATTAGGCACAGTCAGGTCAGTATTAGTATACAGTGTGGACAAAACCTTCAGTCTGTCTAATCTTCTAGGTGTCTTGTAGCTCCTTGTAGCATACAGGTGGCTGAGGGGCTTGTTTGGATTAAAAACAATAGGAACTATGGAGTCAGAGGCAGCCTCTATGGAAGAATATTTTCAAAGAAATATAAACTGGACTCACCATTTCCGAATAGCTCCCTGCTTGCCACAGTTTGATGTCATAACCATCTGTTTCTAACTAAGTGAACGTCTGTGTGTGTGTGTGTGTGTGTGTGTGTGTGTGTTTGCATCTAAGCAGCATGAAAGCTTGCCTGCCTGCTTGTTTCGTGTACAATAAGAGGCTCTCTTTGACACAGGTGTAAGTGTTGCCCTTGCTCTCCATCACTGACCCGTGTAATATCTGGGTTGCTGCCTGGGTCGGAGGGCTCTCTGGTCTGCACAATGACAGGAGAGCGTTTCACCAGCACCAAAGAGTTGACCATGCATACAGCATGTCAATTAGAGATGCTCTAGTTCTTCGGAAGGAAGACACAAGTGGGACGGAAGAAGATAGAAAGTCACTGAACGAGTGTGAGGGAGAACTGAATGTCGAAAGCCATTAAAACATTTAGTATTTAGTTTAGATATACAAGCCTAATTACCATTTTTGTCTATGGAGCCTGGTGGAGAGCTATTTCTAGTTGTAGGTCTATCTCTGAGGGATCCTTTCCATAATGTCAGACACAATCTGAGCCAGTCAGTGGCAAAAACAAGCACTTTTGGTGGACGTACTTCACATGAGCATTTGTCTCCAAGAATTAGCTAACGTTATATGGCAGCCATTGTCGTCCATTGTGTGGCTATTTTCCCATCTAACTCAGTGAAGTAAGGGTCTATTTTGGCCGCACCAGCATTTGTCATCAAGACTGTCAGAAGAAAATGATGGTTTTAACGTGTTTTATATTGTGTCTGTGTATTTTTAAGTGTTTTTTATGTTTCCGAAATGCCTCTCAGTTCAAGTATGTGATATGCTGTCCTGCTGCTTATTATCCTATTAATATAACACCACATAAAATGCATGGCTGTATTAACGTCCTTAGGGGCCCCCGTGGGAAACATAAGCTGGTCTCCATTAACCCCTTTCCTTTCGCTCTCTATGCACTGTGTATGGTATTCCTATGAAGTTGTCTTGTTATGTAATTTAATTAAACACAAATTAAAATGGGGAAATGTACAATGTAAGCACAAATCACTGGAAATGATAAAAGTCTTACAACTACAATTTGGACCTTTTTGAATACACTTTAACTTAAAGCAGCATTAATTGTATTTTGGCCATTTGGGGGCTGTGTATGCTGTAAACACAGCATTGACATAATTATCACCTTTTAAACGTGTCAGCAAACAGTTGCTTATTTACACATTCAGTAAACAAGGATCAATATTATCATTCATTTGGTTGGTGTTTCCGCCCTGCAGGAAAATACACCGTATAGTTCAGTTTTACTCTCATCAACATATTTTTAGGTGCATTTTGCAGTATCAAGTTAAGATTTAGGGAAAGTTCATTAAAAAAACACTCTTTTTACGCACTGTTCTTCTGACATTCGGACTGGAGAATTGATGCCACCTACTGCTCATCTTGATGATTATCTCAATAATTGCATAAGGGTATTTGATGGAAACAAGCATTCATTTGCATTTTATTTTGCAGATTTAGTTGACATTTGGTTAACATTTGCCAAATATTTTGGTGAAAACACAGCGATTGTAGCTATGTATTTGGTCTCCACAAACTCCTGAGGGAGTTAGCTGCTGAATGCTCAACTTTGTTGACCAGCTAGTTGCTAACCTTGTATGTCTGCCATCTGGTGCAGAGTGTACAGTGGGTTCATCAGAGGTTTTTCACTGAAACGACTCTCGTGAGAGCAACGAGGCTGAAGTTAAAGGCTGTAAAACTAAACTCATGAGCTAAAAGCTAATTAGGAGGAACCGCAGTGATAATTCTCTGTGGGTTTTTCACTAGTCCTTTCATACATGTCATAAATGTAGTCAACTGAGTGCAGCTTTATAAGTCCGGTGCAGAGGATCTAGTGGAAGCTAGCAGTGTAGTTGCAGATTGTAACTCACTCACTTCCCTTTCAATCTATGATGGCTGAAAAACACAAACAGCCCTAGAGCCAGTGTTTGGTTTGTCCGGTCTGGGCTGCTGTAGAAACAGGCGCCCTCCACGGTAGGCGACCTGCGGCCTTCATGGTACGCCATGTGTGGCATCTGTGGATAAAAATTAAATCTAAAATTATCAAAACACAATGATTCTTATATTCAGGTAATTATACAGTAATGAAAACATACCTATGATTATTATATTACCTTTCTGGAATAGTTCCTCCTCAGTGTTACACGCTTGATCTTTAACTTGTGTTCAATATTTAAGAATCAATTTTAAGCTTTTTCAAAACTTGAATAATGCAAGCTGACTACTCAGTCTCTTATATAGTTTAACTCTCAGCAGGAAATACTGGAGCTAAAGACCAGAGGCCTGTCTCAAGATGTGAGCTTACTGGGTTTGCCAGCTGCTCAGCGCGTGGTTTTTGGTCTGATCGAGCAGGCTCCCTTTTATTTACAGCCTGTCTTCTAGCCAATTAGCTCTTAACTATGACATTCATCATTCCTACAGCATCTTGATTCCGTAATTTATTATTAGTATTTTTCCCCATGTGAGCCTGCGTAGCCTGAGATCTTACAGAGGAGGCCCTCTTTTTGTTGCAGAGTCCAGGGTTAAAACTTAAGGGGGGCGTTATGACACTTACTTTTTATGTGAGTTACCTTTTACTTTATTTTATTTTAATCTAGTCCAACCATATGTATCAAAAAAGAATTTACTGCAATATTTGGTTTCACAGTCACTGCACTGAAGTTCTTCAACTGTATTCATACAGTAACTGTTTACCAATCTCTCTATAGAATATGAGGGGTCATTATAAATGTAAAATCTTTTTTATAAACTTGTTGAGATGACCAATGTACATGAATTGTATTACCGCTGTGCTATAATGAGGCCCAGTGATGAGACAGTGCTTTGAAAGACACACACACTAGAAATTAGCTCCCAATAGGCTAATTTATTCACACAATGTTACAGTCAGATACTGAAGACCAACAACATTCTTTTCTTCAAACCTTTTTACTTGCAAAGCAGTTTTTCTCCAGTAATCCTGTCGGCCTCTGCGGCAGAAATACCATTACTTTTTTACTGTTCTAAGATGTAAAGATTCATTCATTACAATGCTTTCTTCATTCACATGAGAACACAACTGGTGGTGATTCGTCTTTCTAATACCACTCGAGGCTACTTTGCATGTTGGAAAAGTGGGCAGTATGTTTCATGAGTTATGATATTTAATTTTTTATTGCCTCTGGTGTTATGGCTGCCTGTCCTTCTGTACTCCCTCAACCAAATAAAGAAATCCTTTACCAACAATAATTCATTTCTTTATTTACCAAATAATCCAAATAATAAGAATTATTATTATTAGTAATAGTATATTACCCATTATTTATTTATTTAATTTTAATTTAGCAGCTTTGGGGCTGTGCAACATGCTAACACAACAGTTAGCTTAGGTCTATGTTAACATGGAGCTGACTGTACACAATACAATTGCTTGGAGTCTACAGTCTATATTCTATATGTTATATTACAGTCTATATTTTATTTTATTTTTTTCTTAGTTTTATATTTACACTTACATTGTTTACCTTGTGTGTTATGTGCAATCACTACTGTTTTACTGTAGTAGTATTTTGTTTTTCTTAACTACTGGCTGCAGGTACAAAGAATGCATTTCACTGTGCATTGTACTATGTATAACTGTGCATGTGACAAATAAAACCTCTTATCTTATCTTATCTTTAAGGTCCAGTGTGTTGGATTTAGTGGCATCTAGCTGTGTAGTTTACAGCCCCCTCTCCTCACCCTCCCGTTCCAAGTGTTTAGGAGAAACTAAGGTGACCTCAAAACTTGCTAAAATCGTCAACGACCCGCTTCCTCCACTTCTGAGGTAATATTTGTATGTTCACCAGCTATTATACCTGCTAACTTTGTCAATCTGATGCTGCTGCATGGGAGCGGTGAGACTAAACCAAATCAATAAAGTTGGCTGTTACTGTCTAACCTTAATGAAGCCAGATTAGTCATGGACAGTCAGACTGTAGACGTTGCTTTGAAAGGAAGACACCCGGATAAAACAGAAAGCCAGGCAGAAATATACAGAGAGCGAATGAGGTACGCTGACGACTCAAACAGAGAACATTGTTAGGGACCTTGAGGGACGTTCAGTACAAATTTTCTAGAAAGAAAGAAACTGGTCTACGTGCTTCAAAAACAACACTCATATGTCATGAAATCTGTTTCCCAACTGCTTGTCTATTTTGTCTGAATGCCAACTCATCATGTTAACGGACATAAATGTGAGAACTGTACACAGCACTGTTTGTGACAACTTTCTGAAGAGAGAATCTGAAGCCTGAAATTTGTGTTTACAGTATGCTGACATCTTGTCAGTTTGTAGCCAGTATATCCAATCTTGTGCAACAGAAGAAGATGGAAAATTATCTGTTGAGATCCACATAGATCATTTTAATAATCTATTGAGACCCACATTGGTGGCATATGACATGCATCAAAACAACCACGCCTTATTTTCTATGAAAGCCCACATTCCAGCAGCGTCTTACTTCACTGTCCTATTTCCTCGCATTGAAGGGTGTCAACTCTCTGGAAAAATAAATGTTTAGCATGGCTGTTGCTGATTGTGTTGTGCTGTCTATAAAACAAGCCTCCCAGTAGCCTGTGATGTTTTTCTCCTGGCAGTATGGTGGCTATCTATAATCCCTGCATCTATTGCAAACAAAGTGATGTTTTCACGTTTCAGTAAAAACCTGCCATGCACTGACTATTTAAAGGGACAGTTCACCCAAAACTCTAAAATGCATAGTTTCCCTCTAACCCGTAGTGGTATTAATCCATAAACATTGTTTTGGTGTGAGGTTCTGTGATTTGGAGATATTGGCTGTAAATGGCAATGCATTTGAAAAATTCAATAGAATTGTCTCTTTGCAGAAATCATGACCCGGTAAATCAAGATCATACTCAGACCTTGTTGTCTATTCAATTTAAGAGGAGATGCTTGTGCTTGTGAAAGTACAGGATGTAAACATTAATGGCATCCTCCTGAGCTGAGCTTTAACATTACCTAGCTCACCTAGCACCACTTAGCGTTCAGCTACGGTTGCAAAATAGTTCCTACATGAAGCTGCTCACAACAAGCGACGTAGAATTTCTTGAGTAACCAGGTCATGATCAGTGTTGGGCATCTTACTTTAAAAAAGTAATTAGTTATAGTTACAAATGACTTCTCCCAAAAAGTAATTTAATTAGTAACTCAGTTCCCACATTGTAAAAGTAATTAGTTACTCAGCAAAGTAACTGTGACGTTATTTTCTATGTTCTATAACGCTATTACATTCTATAACAATATAACGTCAAAGATGTTTATAATAACTGAATGAAGAATTAACTTCAGTAAGCGAGAAGTAGTGTCCGTACTTCCAGTTTGATATCGCTATCTTTGAATTTCCCTGGCTCGTCGCCATTGTCTCTGTCTTGCGTTTATAGTAGTAGTTAGAGCGTGCAGTGAGACAGCGTGAGTAGGGCATCCGCCCACCCAGCCAATCATCATCGCATTTGCAACGGTGTCATCATCAGCACCCTGCTCTCTCCCGGCAGCTGATGTGTGGCTGTCAGAAAGCCTGACACCGCTGCGCTTCATTCAACCAAATTGTAGTAACGCAAGTAACGCGCCACTTTACATTCTCAGTAACGGCGTTGCAACGATGGAAAAAGTAATTAATGAGGTTACTTTGTTACTGAAAAACTAACGCCGTTAGTAACGCCGTTATACTTAAACGCCCTTACTTCCAACACTGGTCATGATTGAGTTTTAGAATCTTTTTTGTTTGGTTTATTTTTAAGTACAGTTCAAGGGCCATCATGTTCCATTATATTAAAGAGAAGACTGACATCTGCATGGTAGCGGACCCAGTGTGGCACAGATGTGTGTACTTTAATAGCCTGACTGACAACTGAATAGAAAGACTTGCGCAGACGTTCGTGAGGTGGCCAATTTCCCAAAACAGCAGCTGCCAGAGGAAGGTGATCAAGTGACAAAAACATTTATGTGCATCATCTCATGACATTGACATCGACTACTCAGACTGAAAGAGCAGACGCTGTTTGCCTTAAAAGTAATTACTTGTCTTTTAAACTGTGAATTTCCCGTTTCCCTTTTGTCACTCTACTCTGTCGGTTTCACTGCTTATGACTGTTTGGTGTGTGTGTGTATGTTTCTGTGTGTGTCCTGCTGTGAGAAAACTGGGATCCAACGAGGGATACCAACGTCCATTCAAAGATTTCCTGCTGAGATAGAAATGAGCATCTTTACCACACACATGCACACTTACAAACACATACCCCTCTTTGTGTGTGTGTGTGTGTGTGTGTGTGTGTGTGTGTGTGTGTGTGTGTCACTTGCTTATTGCCTTAAAACTGGAAGGTGCTTCTGGAGCAGAAGAATGTGCTCTATCTCCCAAATGAGTCTTGGCTGGTAATTAAAACCAAGATGGCAATAAAAGCAAAGTCATGTTGATGATGCATTTGCTCTCTCTATGTTTCTATTTCAGATCCTGGAGTGGGTTTGTATGCATTCATGGCTAGAGAGGACTTTCAGATAACATAAGGCACCTTCTGACTCGCAGCTATATTTGTGGTTAGCTTGCGTACTTTGGAGTGAGACCAGATAGTGACGTCAGATAAATACATTTTACACACTTAATCTAAATCTATAGGTATACTGCGGAGGGGAAGCAGTGCTAATGTTTATCACCTCAAAATAGTATTAAACCAAGTGTGATTTCTAATTAGCCATCTAAAAATATACACCAGCAAATCGCGGTTATGTATTGTCTTGACTCATAGAATAAATAACATTATATAAAATGTTCGATGTCATACTGCAATTATACTTTGCAGGCTGTATACTGCCCTTATTTCATTAACACATACACCTTCATGGCTGATGGAAACATACCAATTCTAATTCCTTGTAACACACGCTTAAACATTAAAACTAAGACTAATTCTCATCTAATAAGTCAGTAACATCAAGTGACAACCAAAGACTAAAAGTGGATAACATATAGCAGTAAACTAAGTGAGAATATAAGAACATCTAACACCTCTCAAATCATAAAGAAAGCATCTGCTCCTCCATTGTCATTTCATTTTTTAGTTCGATAAATTCAATTTTTCATTGGAAGTGGTAATTTACTGGGTAATAACACAGCGTTCATTTCAATTTCTTTGAAGATCAGATGCCTAATTCTTTCATTTCAGTCATAAATGAGTTAAATTTTTTGTCTAATGAAGAAAAGTATGGAATAAAGTGCATCTGATTCAAATGGACAGCTACTTTTTATCAGTATAAATTTTATCCACAGGGGGGTTTGCCACTTCACTGTGTCCTCCCAGCTCACTCTTCCCTCCTGCTCTCCTCTTATCCTCTGTGTTTTCTGCAGAATGGCAAATGAAGGATTTTTTTTGAGGATTTCTTACTCCCTACCCTCAACAAACCAATGACAGACAAAAGGCAAGTGGCCTAGTAATAATTCTGTCATACGGGCCACGGCTGGCTTGTCTACTCAAGTCTTAGGCAGATAAGGCCTTTGTTGGGGTTCCTGTCTCTGCTGTCTGTTGAAGTGAAAGCTACCAAGGTTACGGATATGCCAAATTTGGTTTTAGTCCTTAAGAGACAAGTTGTAAACAAAAGAAAAGTCGAGGTCACAATATGTTGTTTGCTTCTCCTTGGGGCTTCAGTAACTTTCTCTATCTCTGTCTCTATCACTTTATCTCGGTTTCTTTTTCTTTACTTCACACTTTCCTCCCTCCTCTCCAACTCCCTTCAAACTTCTATGTCATCTCTTTTGCTGTCTCATTCTCCATCTTTTGGCACTCACTTCCACTGTGTAAACATTTATTTTTCTTCGTGATTGTGTGTGTGAGGGCAAGTGTGCGTTTCAGGGGTTATTTTTCCGTGGAAACTCACAGCAAATAAGGGGATAGAGGAGCAAAGCACAATTGGCTGGGGCTTAACTTACTTTACATAATTGTTGCCTATAAATGCATTTCCAACGTCAGGGGTTTAAGCGCCTGATACGCTTAACGGAGAGAGAAAGAGGGCTGAGGCTGTTGCAAGCCATCCTGACGATGGAGATGGAGGGGAGGAGAAAGAGGCAGAGGTAGGGGTTACATGGGGAGACAGAGGAAGAGGGAAAAGGGAAGCAAGAGAGTCAGCAAACTAGAAAACAAGTACAGTTGAACTGTTCACCCACGTGTTGGCCTTCATTAAGCTACATTTATTCACTGGTTATGTATATTATCTATATGAATAGATGTGGATGGCATTCATTTAATTACATAGACCAGTCCAGTATGTAATATTTAGGAGGATCTATTGGTAGAAATGACAAATAATGCATGGACAAACACTGGACCTTTTCCTAGTTTTGTGGACACTTGAGGTGAAGGGTTGCAATCGGCAACTTCACCGCTAGATACAAACTGGTATTTTAAATTCTAATCTGGCTGAATCAAATTGTCTCAAAACTCTCAAGCTGTTCTGACACTGATTCCTCCATGTTCTGTAAGAAGGTCCTTGGTCAGTGTTACAGTTGTCGCTTACGATGTGTGTCCCATTTAAATGTGCAATCACTTCCATCGTGAGAAGTTGTGCAATCAGTTCCTCTCCATCCTGCTAAATTGTTGTTGTTTGAGCATGCAGATTGACTGGTGTTCTCCTTTTCCTCTAGCCTTGGGAAATTGTCCTCCCAGGAACAACGACAGCATCAGTTGTTTCAGCAAGTTCCCCAAAGTGACATACTGTATCTTTACGCTCAAGTGACGGCGCCCTCTTTTGGGTGCAGTCATTATGACCAAAGTAGAAATTCAGGTGACGTGACAGGAGGATGTCAATTTAACAGGGTGACCAGTATTCATGTCCTGTTTCCATGTTCCAGTCATGATTGGCTTTTTAACTGTGATCATTCATTAACCCTAACCACGCATCTATTACTGTCAGCATGACCTTAACTAAGTAGTCATTTGAACCCAAACCATGATCTTCTTAAACCTAACCACCCCCTCACTGCAGCGTTGTCCCATCACAGAACCAATTTATGTTTAATCTGCAGTTTTGAAAGGCACGAACAATTTCCTTGTGTTGGTAGAGACGTCAGATCAGAAAAGAAAAAGGTCTATGTGATGTTCTAGTGGGCGTGAACAAATGGCTTTTTGAGCCTTTCACACAGATTCTGTTCTTCTCTGTTCCTACATGCATGCTCAACACTGACTTCAGAACATCCTGGTTCATCACTGAGAAAGGTAATTTCTTTGCTTGGGCTTTGACTTTGTGTTTGCTATCCGTCATGACATTTACTGATATATTTCACTTGAGCTGTTACCGTAAGTGCCGCTCTCCAAATGCAGGGTAATGAATACTTTTTTTGTTTCCATGGTTGTGTCATTTATATATGAGAATACTTATTAGAACACAGTTGATCAGTGTCAGGAGTAGAAAAATCACTACGATATCCTTTTGCCATACCAGAACTATTACTTTTCTTAAATTGTTCTCTAGGCAAAATGCCAATAGGGAAAAGAACAACTGACAGAGCAGTTTTTAGAATCACATTTTGCATGTGGAGCTTATCTCCTTGCTGGATGTTTCGGCCTTAATGTCTCTGCTTTAATTACCCAGCTTCCTGCTCTCTATTGTAAAAAATATAACATTAGTATTTGTTACAGACCATTGGAATCTGTGCCAGACTCCTGTCGATGCCTCTGCCTTCCCTTGGTGGCTGATAGAGGTTGATTAAAGTCATAGATTACTTAATGCTTCTTTAAGTAAAAATTGAATTACTGACATCAAACTGCACTCCTTTACAGTAAGGACAGCCAGTGTATTTCCACTTTTTTGTGAATGCCAGTGAGGACTCATTCTGACTGCTTTTTGCTGCATCTGCCATCAGCAAAGCCAGAACCCCTCCTGTCACCCTCCTGCTGCATCCACCTCCTCCTGCAGCACCTCCACGCAGGGGGGACATTGATCAAGTGTCATCCGTGGAAGAGGGCCCAGCGGATCAAGAGCTGCTGGAGGAGGCCATAAAGTTGGAGCCCATCCACCTTCCTGTCTTTAAATCCTCTAGGCCTTTGGAGGCCGCTGGGTGTATCCTCTCCCATCCTGTGCTGGCTGCTTTGTCCACCGAATGTAAGCCCAATCATCTGTGTGAGAGTCCCAGCTCCTCCTCTGGCTGCAGTCCTGGTCCAAATCCCAGCCTCTGCCCAGCGCCTGGCCTCAGTGCAGTCCAGATAAGAGGATTTTCCCCCGGCAGTGTTTTCCTACCTCAGATGCCAGCTGCTGACAGGGCTGAGGTGAGGTTGTCAAATGTAGTTTCACAGCAATGTCATGTCTTGTCAGGGGGGTGTAATTTCTCTCATGCAGTTTTTTTCTTTTTCTTTCAGTTTCTCTTACTGCTGCCACCGCCTGAGAGGAGCAGCAGTGGATCGGCATGGAGGAGAGTGAGGAAGAGACCATCCAGGAGTCCTTAACTTTGCGGTGACCTCTCCACAGGCTGAACAAATGTGTTACCTAGTTCTACATTTTAGTAAAAGCTGGTTGTAATTTCCACCAACCCTGTTGATGTATGAAGGGATCTGGCAACAATATTATCCAGGTGGCTAGAAACATATAGTCACTGTATAGACAGAACTAGAGAAGATTAGATGATATAATTATGGGCTATATCTAACATTACAGATGGACACTTGCAGCTGTTACTGTAGGTGTGAGATACAAACACATCATAGACTTAATTGTCCTTTTCAACACATTTTTTAATTGCTTTACTAACAGGTGGCACTACACCAATGTTGAACATGTCCTCATCTTGTTCAGTTAGTTATTTTAAATGCTGATGTTCATTTATCATTTGTCAGGTTTGATTTTCAGAGGAAATAGCTTTGGCTTGGAAAGCACAGATGGCAGATCTTTGTATAAACACTTAACCAGGGCATATTTTAACCCAAGGCCCCATTTAAACCTGGTGATTTCACGTGTCTTCCACAGAAAAAGGCAAAACATTTAGAGCAGATCAAAACCTGACAGCTTGAACCCCTTCAGGAGGTGGTCTAAGAAGCATTTCTGCTTGATGTTATACAAGTGTAAATGCATCCATCTCTCTCTAGCCACAAATAAAGGGTCCTGCTGATGCTTAACATCATGCTGACAGACAAACAGAGCGGCACAAATGTGTCTGAATCTGACAAATAGTCAAATGTTTGGTGGTGGAAACTTATTTAGACTTCTAGAGGGTACTTTGTGTTAGTTTCACTTTTAGTCAGACTTTGAATTGTTTTAAATATTTAAACACACTGCAGCATGTAAATGGAATATGTGTTGTCCGCAGTCTTTTGCATACTTTATAAAATAATTGGTAACTCAATCGCCTGTATACACGGTAATGAAATTGGCATTCCCATCCCTGATTACAGAAACCAGGTTTCTCGTTTACAGGACTTCTAAGAAATCTGCTTATTGGAGAAAAACAACTATAACCCGGTTAATTCAGTGCATGTACGCGTACTGCTTGAGAATTCTCATTTTTGGAGTTTGAATGTACATGATTTAAGAAGGGAAAACATCAGTGGAGATTCCATATCAAAGGTGAGTTAATTACACGTTTTAGCACAACGTCCTTATATTTTACATAATACCATCAAAAGTCAGACTGAAAATGAGATGAATACAAAGTGTCCTCAAGAATCTGCTAAACACTCAACTATTTGTTCTCTGCCTTGACACAAAAAAGCAGCATCTTCCAAAATAACATCTGCGGTAGGGAAGAAATCTGGTTATTAACCTGCTGCGTGTATATGTGGATTCACAGTAACCAGGTTTCTTCAGTGCCTGTAAACTAGCTCTCTGATTACCGTTGTAACCTGGTTTGTTGAAGTAACACGGTTACTTGAGTGCATGTAAACCCACCTGACTGTGATTTCAACCTTGTTAAGTAGAAATGTATCTGACTACCAAGTGGAAATGCAACTCATGTGACACTAATAGGTGTGAAAGCGGCCTAACACTTTGATTAAACTGGTGATGTGCTGAAAGCAGCACGTCAGCAGTGCGGCAGCGCAGTCCTCTGTCATTGTCACACAGGCTGGCCTCAGGCAAAGTGCTGCTGTGTACTGTGTTTTGGCAGTGCTTGCAGCCCAACACACAATCAATGTAGCTATGTACGTAAGCGGGAAGAAAATAGACAGGAAGTCTAAATAGATGATTTGGATTGCAGTTATGTTCATATGAGTGACATGCAAGTAGACAGTTGTATTGATTAAGATGGCAACATATCTACTCCATCAGACGTGTGTGAGACAGACTGTAACACGTCTGGCGTAGAAAGCTTGTTCTGTTCAGTAATCCTACATATCTGTACCATCATCACTACATCTAATCAATACATCATGTCCAATACAAGGGCAATGTCCAACAAACTGCTCCGATATCTCACTAACACACAAGCAAATAGAGGGGGGAAAATGCAACCTACAATACTTCCAAGTAATTAAAGATAAGCTTTACTTTAAACTAACCTGGTGTTGCTTTTAAAGAGCCTTTTGGGTAAATTAGAGGGGGGCTAGTATTTTAAAAAAAGCTTGCCAGCTTAAAAAACGAATCGTAATGCTTTTCATATACTAAACGCAGTAGAACCTTACAATACCAAGCTCACAATTTGTTGTATGAATATATTTGTGTGGGTTTTTTTAGGTGTTAAAGAAGCTCATTGCCTCTAAACTCCAAACTGTCCTCCACCACACAGAAGGTGCTGTGGGCCTGTCAAAGATAAGATGAGACTGTGGGTTAAATGTATGCAATGGTGGTCTGACAAACAAAGCACTCCCAGCTTTCTGTGGTGCGGCCCTGTCAGACACAATGTTTCCTAATAAGTGCAACTGTTGTTGCACCTTGTAAAACTCTCCCATACTCATTACTTTTTAAAGGTCAGCAGTATTATCTCAACCTCTGGTTCATTTAGGATTATCAAACTCGGTTTGTATCACAACTCGCTTCGGTGATGTGCTGAAACACAAACACTGCTAATTACTCCTGTCTCTGTCACTAACCACTAATCAAGGCTGATGCTGATAGCAAGGACACACACATACACAGTACTGTGCCCACAGCTAAAGATATGAGATGCTTTTGTAGAAGAAAAAAAACCTACACACACCCAGTTTGAGAAAGGCTGAAGGTTTTTTTTTTTTCTCAAAATGTTACATTTACAATTTAAAACGAGGCAAGTTAATTATTGAAAACAATGGGGGAGACAGAGATGAAAGAGCCTTCAAAATATGAGATATTAGCAAAAAAGTAGAGCAAGATGCCAGCGTTTTGATAAGTAGGATATCAAGCAACGATAGAGAGATGAAACATTCACAAAATCAGACACAGATACGTAAATATGCAGGGATACAGAACCACCCTCATCCATCTGTGGGTGTTCGCCCTTAAGGACCTCTGGCATCACTCCCTGCCCAGGGGACGCTGCAACGAGCTGGGCAGAAGATGAAAACATCCCTGGTTGATGCTCCAGAGGCTGGCTGGGTGTGCGAGTGAGGGGGTGAGAGCTGAGAGGGGCAATAAAGCTGCAATCTGAAGTGGGGCGGAAGAGAGATGTGAGGGCAAGTCAGAGAAAGGGTTTAGGTATAGACATGAAGATGATAGAGTGAGAAACACTGTAGCTGGGGAAGAAAGCTTTTAGGCAGTGCGTTTGTTTGGGACTATTTTCAGCAGTGGATTAATACACATGTGGTGCTCTAGTGAGGATAAACTAGATTTGGCATTGATCTTGAGCGAATAGTTTTCCTTTTTGGGAAATATTATTGTTTGCTTTCTTGCCAAGGGTTGAAGGAGAAGACTGATACCATTAATGTGTCAGAATATGAAGCTACTTACAGTGAGCTTAGCTCTGACAAATCTAATATACCCGTGACAGTGAAATGTGTCCTTTTTTACACCTTTGTCTTTAGATTTAACATGTTATTAGTGACCTTATGATGTGCTGTGGGTAGATTTGATACCTTCAGACAAAGACAGACTAAGAGCCTGTCCACGCGAATACGCGGCCTCACCCAATACGATGTTGTTTCGTTTCCAGAAATTTCTGCGTCCACACGGATTCACTGTACGACCCAAAAGTCCGCCATTGTTGTTGTTGTTATGATGCGTCTAGCGGCGGCTGAGGTTAAAGGCTAGAGAGGCGGGGCTAATACGTCATCGTTCGGTAAAAATAAGTTTTCGCCGTCCAAGCGACTCCGGGCAATCCGGCGTTTTCGGATTTTCCCACTCTGGGACCCGTTTCCAAAAAATACTGTTTTCACACCCCGAAAAACGCCGTATCCGTCTGGATGCGAGGCCGATACGATAAAGTATTTATCCGGATTCGAAAAAAACATATTCGTGTGGACGGCCCCTAAGTTTTCCCCTTGTTTCCAGTCTTTATGCTAAGCTAAGCTATCCAGCTACTAGCTCGATAGCTCAGTCTTTACAATACTGAATCGAGAGTGATATTAATCCTCTCATCAAATTCTCAGCAAGTGGATTTCCTCAGATGTTTCATGATTTATTCCTTTACTCTTCCACTTCTTCCAGGATAATAACAAAGTCGTAGCTTGAAGTTGATATCTGCCAACAGGATTGTGAGACTGAGTCAAAATAAACTACAGTGTGTGCGTTCATGATAATGAAGGAACATGTCACTCAGCAACAGTGTGACTCATTGATATGTTTTTAATAGTAATTGATCATTTATTGATGTTGTTGATAATGAGACAAACATATAGAATCTCACAATATTAATTCTAAATCTAAGTTTAGATTGTACTGCAATTACAGGAAGGAAAGCTGTTGTCATATAAACCACCGATATGGCTTCAGTGCTTTCAGACTGCTGTAATGTCACATCTTGGCAAATCATGGACATTTCCTCTTTAATTGACATTGGTAGGGTTTCATGTATGCTTTATTATATATATATTGATATATAATATACATTTTTTTTCTTTTCAGTGGCATAAGCGTAACCTCCCCTTTAAAAGCGCGTCGACGAGTACGGGGGCTGTGAGACTACAGGCAATATAAGTCATCATCAGGCTCTACTTTGAACATGCAGCCAACCCAACAGCCTGCTGTGCTCTCTTAATGTATAGGTATGAATATTCCGACGGGAACAGGGTTTAAAGCCACACTTTGATCTGTAAAGGCTTCTACTCAAGATGTTTGAAGCATGTTAAGGAGATTAGGATTTATAACTTATAGACTACTGATATTTGCCAATCAGAAACACATCATTCAGTCTTCAGATGTACAGTAGAGGGGAATTTATGCATGTCCAGGTCAATTAGAATATGATAAGCCTTTTTAAAATGTTTACCAGAAAGCCTTTTCTTTCCCGCACAGCAGGTTTAAAGTTTGGGCAAATGTAAGAAGATGAGAAACTTTGTCTCTTTCTGTCAAAAAGATAATATCTCAATTAACCCTGCAGTTAAAGTGGGAAAGGCCATGGCCCCAAACAACAGTTGCCATGACAGGTCATGAATTACTGGGTTTTTGCTAAGTGGTCATGGGAGGCACAATGTCAAACTGTCTGAGCCCTTTTGTGTTGACAAAGAAAAAAACACTAAAGTTCCTTCAGGCTATTTGGTTTTGAATTATTTAAATGAAAAGGTTTACCACAAGTATTTTCACAAGTATGATTTGCTGATGGTACAATTAGTATTATCAGCAAACTACTCAAAGTGCAACTTAGTTGTTGTTATATCATGTCATATTATTTTAAAAAATGATTACTGAAACACTAACGTGAAAGCGACATTTTAATGTTACAGCTGGTGAACATGGAGCTAGTTTCAACTACTTTATATACCGCCAGTTAATCTATCTGTTTGTAAAATCCTATGAGTGTTGTATGCAAGCCAATTGTCTCCTGCTGGTTCACCACCTTCCTCAATCACATACCTGCCTCAAGCTAGCCACAACATTACCATACTGAGAGAAAGGTCAGTCTACCTTTAGGCAGCAACGCTGCTTGCAATCGTTACATTGCATCTGTAGTCTATAAAATGCATCATAAGATATCCCAGTGGACCACACTACTCACATCTGTCTACTTACTCCTCCTGGTTACTTCTGTTCTGTTTACAGGGGCATGCACACATGCAGCATTACTGAGAATGCCAAATCCAGAGAGATGACACTGACCCAGGAACAGAGGTAAACATCCAGTCTGCAGCATTTCAGTGAACATGTAACTCTCCGTAAAGATTGGGCAACACTCCAGTGCATCACTGTCAATGCTCAATATTGTCTGCATGGCGGAAGACTGTATTATTAAACAATCATTATTGTATAATGACCCAAAAATAAGAATTGTTGTCTTTTGGTTAGTTGAGATTGAACTGTTCTATGGGACCACCATGTTATTTATTTATTTTTTTTAAATTTTTTTTTTTTTGGGGGTTATTGCTTTTGGTGGATAGTGACAGGTGGACAGCAAAGGAAATCTGGATGGGTGAAAACTCCATTAAAGTATGTGGTGTTGTATAACAGTATAAATACAGTATAAACTTAGTTTGATGTGTCCCTGTGGTAAAGCTTAATAATATTCTGGCTTTAGCAGAGGTTAATGAAGCTAAGTTCAATCAGGACGACTATGCTACTCATTCATTCGCATTTCTCTTTCTCTTTCTGTGTAATCAGCTGACCATGGGCGTTAATCTTTAAGTTCAGTTCAGATTTTTTACCATTTTGCTAGCCAATCATACTGTCGCTGTCAAACTTTAAATATGTTCTCCTCTCTGCACCTACAGAGAATTATCGCCTCAGTTCTATGCAGCATTTTAGTGCCTTTCAGCTCACTGTTTTCATACCCACAACTCTTAATTTTTAGATCAGTCACACTGTGCTCATTGCCATCATTATAAACCACAACAAGGGGCTCTTTTTTCAGTTAACATCCAGCTGGTGCACATACATAGCATTTAAGAACCAGAGTTGGTAAAAAGAAGAGTTTAAAGTAGAGGGATTACTGGATTTGTATTTGTTGTTGTTTATACTTTGGTAATGTTTCTCCATGTTCTGGATTTATCAATAGGCAACTGTTAGTGAATGCATTTGTCATACCAACTTTATTAGGTTGTGTATAGAGCTTCTTGTAAAAAATAAAATGAAATAAAAATCAACTTTTCAATTCAACTTCAGAGTTAAACAATGCTCAAGTTCTATTGGGAGCTGTCCTGTCAGAGAACAGATTAGTATTGCAAGTTCAGCACAAAATCTACAACCTTTATTGTTACTCCAATGTCAAATATGCTATTGTGACACTATTTTTTCATTGTTTTACACAGCAAATACAGTAGCCTCTGGATATTTTCTAGGGAATGACTCCAAAAGGTTGGCAACTCAGTCATCCCTCCCATCCTCTCTCCCTGCCATCCATTCCTCTTCCCCTCCTTCCACCTTCCTCTCCCTTTTCATCCACCCGGTCCATCAGTCTGTGAGTCAGTGTTTCAGAGCCGTGGGGAGTCTGGCAGCCTGTCTGCCACTTCATCACTGACCTTCCTCCTTCATCTCCTCCTCCTCCTACACTATTTTTTTTTTCCTCTTGCCTCTCTTTTCTTCGCTTGCTCATTTGCTTGCTGTCTCCCGTTGACCTCTCCTGTCTCCTCTCCCTTTGTTCCTAACTCTCCCACTCTTTCTCCCTGACCTTTTCTCTCCACTCCTCTTTTCTATTTCTTTATAATTGACCTCTTACTCAGCCTGTCGGTATCTAACCCTCTCTCCCCCCTTCTGTGTCTTTCCTTCCCTGTCTCCCTGTCTCCCTCTCTCCGTATGCATGTTGATGAATGCGGCGTGCTGGTCGACACAATTACTCAGACTTCTTCATTTTCATATAAAGTGTCGTTCTGCAGCCAAAGCGTAGCAGACGAGAAAAGGAACATATTTTCCAGACTTTTATTAGTGGGTATTAGAGAGATTGCTGGGCTTTACTGCAGAGAAGGAGAAGTAGAAAGCAGCTGGAGAGAGCGGAGGATAGGCCACAACGGAAGAAAAAGCATAGATATGGAAAAAAAAAAGTAAAAGGAAAGTTCAGGAATAGCTGTGAGGTAGGGTAACCAAATTTTTATCTTGGTTCTGAACTTTTATCAGAACAAATACGTTATTTTGCAAACATCATTAGATGAATCCTTCTTATCTTAAAATATAACCAAATATAATGTTTTTTTGAAACAGGTAATGCAATGACTTAAGTTTCCCAGTAACAAAAAGTTTCCACACCATCCTTTATAGCCCTGAAAACAGTGCTTCATCATTTTTATCCATTCCTTATTTAAACTAATGACTCCTGCTAGCCACAAGCTAATGAGCCTGCTTGCTGCCCAGTGGCTTAAAGTCAGAATGCTGTCAATGCCAACAAGACATTTTTCATTTCATAGGCAGAGGAGAGCACAAACCTTCACTTATAAGTCCTTGTAAAGTCCAATTTGCAGGTTTTCATTGTCCTCCAAGTTTGATCCTCCAACAAAATTGTATGAGAATGTGAAATTTGTTTAGCAGCTGACTAAATGCAACACAATAACAAAAAATAAATACATCAAATAAAATATTCTGTGGCCTTGAGCAATGTGTTTTTCACTCTGACCCACTTGTAAGATTAAAACCTGCTCAGAGCAAGTGAACCCAGAGTCTAATCCTGCTTGCGCTGCAGATCGTGCGTGGCATGGCACCATAGCACCACGCTACATCACAGCTGGGTGTGGTCACAACAGACTACAGCTGACCCCGCCCAGCTGCAGTGTATACTTTCCAACCCATAAGCTGGTGCAGATATGTTTTTCAAACTTAATACAGAGATTCCCTGGTCAATTGAAAAAGACTTAAGTTAGAGCCAAGCCTTAATTAGAAATGTTCTCTGTTTTTGAATATATTTCAGATTGTGTGCTTTTTGATATGCTCCCATTTTGATTTTCTGTTAATGCAAAGTGAAAATAAAATAAATTCAGTTTAATGTACAACACACTAATTCCATCAGTGTACCAGCATAGTCATCCTCACATTATTATTAATAATTCAATACATTTTTATTTTAATTATTTAATTATTAAAATTGTATTTCAATTTTTCCTTTATTTCGGTTCTTTATCACACTGCAGTCAGTTAGCTAAAATGTAACACTTTCTAAATGAATGTCGCATATTAAAAAATGCCCAGAAGATTAAGGAGAATAATCTCTCCCTTTCTTCAACTTTTAATGTGAAACATCAGCAGGAAATGTTGAGAGTTTAAAGTGGACAGAACAACAAATGTATTTACAACTCACTGGAAATAATAATTCAGTGCTTCACTGTAAGCAGGTCAAATGTACATACTTTTTTGGTGGTCAAATTAGGACACAATAATGGGTGGTATGTCAATAGCTGATACTAATTTTGTTGATGCAATGTACATGTTCTGGTCTGGTTTTTTTCTCTGCTTGTATAGGCTACTAATCCATTCCATCATAAATACCTTTTAGTTTTTGTCCAATAATCCTCATTACAGTCTTTCAACAGCTCAGCAGTCACCACTAGCTGCAGGAAGGGTTAATGAAACCCACAGTCACTTAGTATAAATCTCTCTTTTATGAAGGCACTTTGATTTTTATAGTTTCTGGACATTTTAGTAATACCCATGAATCCACAGCAAGAGGCACAAAAGAGAAGAAATAAAATGACAATTTAGAAGACCATGTAATTTAATTGCTTATTTTCACAATTTCATGCTTTCCAGTGTTCCCCATTACTATAGCAAAATGTCATTTCAATCAAAGCAGAGAACACTGACTTTGTTAGTTTAAGTATTACTTTCTTAAAAAAGAAGCTTTCAGGGATTGAAAACCCATTGGAGAGTTTTTAAAATGTAGTCCACTGCAGGTTACCTTTTAAAAGCTTTGACATAATTACAAACTTTCGATTTTTCCAGTGCGTTTGTCTGCAGCTTTGTCTCTTCCTGGCATGGTGCTGATCTGAGTATGTTGTAGGCTATGGGCCCTATCTTGCCGATCTGAAGCGCAAGTATCAAACGCAAAACGCAAGTAGCTTTGTGGGCGGATCTCGGGTGCTGTTGCTATTATGCCGGCGGGATAAATGACTCTTGCGCCCGGCGCAAATCTAAAATGGGTTGGTCTGAAGTAGCTACATTAGTCATAGGTGTGGTTTGGGCGTAACGTGCAATAAACTAATCAGAGCGCCATCTCACATCCCTTAAGCATTCCCTTTAAAAGCAGGACGCGCTTGTTCCATGAAAACGCGAATTCATTATTGATATAAAAAAATGTAACAAGCATACAATAAACAAACAATGTAACGCAGCTCGCAGGAAACCCTTTGCCAGTGCGCACGGGCCAGCTGAGGACACCCAAACACCAAGGTCAGAATCCAGACCCCACCGCCGTTCCTGCAGCAAAGCGTTTGACTTGGAGCGGGAGACCAAAGTTTATCCCGTCTTACGGTGGCGATGTTGCTCCTCTAGGCGCCCCCTCAAGTCTGATCAAATAGCATCTGAATAAGACCTAGTTTTCCTGGTCTGTGGCTAGTTTTGGGTAAATGCAAACGTCAGCATGGAAAGTGGTCATAGGGTTAACATTGTGATGGTTGTATGTGTCCATGGTGATTAGGCTGTGGGCTACAACTAAGAGTCAAATTTTCTTAGCCTTTTTTTGGAAATCAGCATGATTAAAAGTATGCCAAATTACGTACCCGTGGACGTACAGACAACTATCACAGGATTGCTTTAATACTGAAGATTGATTGAATGATTTTGAGGAGATTTATACGTGATGGACATAATGATATTCTCAGAAAGCTTATGTCATATTGAATCTATAAATGTTAAGTACCTTAATTGCCTCCATGAGCTGCATGTCATAGTCATGCCTGCAGCTCCAACTGCTGACCATGTTGGTGAGTGGGCCAAATTACAGTAACAAGCACCACCAAGCATCCACCTGTCTAACTTTCACCTCACACAATGTTTTTGCCTTACGTCTTTCCCTCCACACCTTCCCTAAATTCTCCCTCATCCCCCACATTTTAAAAAAACACCTCTAGTGCATTTGTTCATCTCAGCCCATCAAGATTGTGCAGGAATAGCTATGTTAGCTAGCTAGAACACACGACAAAGTGAACTGATCTGATGGGATTATAGAAAATGGACGCTTAACTGACGCTATGATCTTCACAAATGAACCCAACTCTATCAAGTCATGTCTTCACTGCAGTTAAGAGGCCTGCTGCACGCAATGATCCCTCAAACTATTCTTCAGCCGGCCCAGAAGGCATTCTTTATAGCCTCGTACTGCCCACGCAAAGAAACTACACGCAGCCAATGAAGATCTAATTCTGCCTGCTGCCACATATATCGTCTGTGAAGTTGATGAGGCCGCAAGGAGGGCTGAAGTGCTGCTCTTCACTGACAGAGTGGTGTGGTGCATGTGGGATGGCCCTGGTATCAACACCTGAACGTGAATCACTCAAGTCAGTGAAGTGAATGAAAAAACAATAAAACATGAATTTACTGAAAAGTATGTTGAACACATGTAAACGTAATGAATGAATTGAACAAGATAAAACATGTAAATCTATTTCATTTTGCTGAAATGTGCTGAGGACACTCAGACAGACAGAAATACATTGACTAAAATGAACACAATACAAAAGGTATTGCAGGTATATCTCGGTTATTCAACACCAGTATTATCCAAATCAGATGGTGCTGAGTCTTGCGCAGTATGTGGGTGGACGATAGCTTATGTTTGATTGGTGGGGGGCCCTGGCAGGGCAGTGCTCTATTTTGGGTGTCCTTGGCATTGAAAAGCTTGACATTCTCAGGCATATTGTAGCTTTGATGACAATTTTACTCACTGTGATATGTGTTGAAAATGATCTTATCCACAACCTGGTTTTAAACTAAGGATAATGGATTATCTAATTATCTCTTTTAAACCTGTTTACTTTCATTTAATCACATCTACCACTACACAAGATCTGATATAATGGTGTTTTGTGGCCAAAGCAAATTAATGGTTTAGTTACTGTTATGGCAGAGCCGATATGAGCTATCCTATTGAAGTTAATCCATAGCACTCCCTGATGGCTTTTTAACTTTAGTTTATTGGTAATAGCACAGGCTGTATTGCAATGCTGCACAAAACTGCATCCATGGTACAAAACTCCAATATAAATGTGTTCAAAAGAGTGTGACCTGTCTAAACCCCTCTTTTCAGTCATTGACCTTCGAGACATATTTGACAGGAGACCTTGACTTGTGCAGGAAAAATCATTTCAAGTGTACTGTGAAATAAACAAGATAAGATCAACCTTATTGTACCCAGGAGGAAAATTGTCTTTTGCTCTACGAGACCATTTCTCCCACAGGAACAGGATAACTTATCATATGTCATCTCAGATCAAGATGCTTTTGAGGTTTGAGTCTCAGAATTTGGAGCTGGTAGGCAACTGAGGATCAATAAAACACAGTAATGTTAGAAAAACAGACACATAGCTGCACTCTTTTGCTACAAGCTGCTGGCTTTGTAGTTGCATGGATTGACGTAGAATCAATCCACACACCTTAAATGTCAATGTGACAACTTTGAATAATTCATTTGTTGTATTGGCTTTCTTGCATGACACACTTCAGTGATGATTGGATCTTCATGTGCTTAAAAGAGTGTATACAAATGTCAGTCAGATTATGCGGACTGCAAGTATCAAGTTTCCTCACTTGGATAAGTAGAATTGGCGGAGCATTGTTGCAGTGCTCTCCGGCAACGCTACACCTATGGATATCACTGTACTTTTCACCATTTAGATTTCCCTCAACCCTGACCAGTCTCCTAGTTCCTGCCACCGAAAAAATATTAAGTAATTGCAACGTAAATCTAATTTACCTAAAAGGCAAAATTGGAAACCAGCAACGTTGTTCGGCCCTAAACTCAGAATTGGTTAACTGAAGGCTAAATAAAACAAACCAAATGGAGAAACTGCACCAAACAGATTAGATGTGAAAGCAACCAATGTTCTTACTCTACATGCTGAAGCCTAAAGCTTGACAAATGGATTTTCAGCCTTGCTACTGCGCAAATGTCTGTGTTTTAGAGTTCCCCAAACTTTACAACTTCACCTTAAAATTAAAAAAACACATCTTTGCAGAGAGAGTATAGGATGACAGAATGTCAGCAGTCATATGGGGCCACAAGGTTTCTGAAGAGTTACCAATGGTGCTTTGCTGCTTCCTGGCACGCTGCTCCACACCCCAACATTATGCACTATGTCTATAGAGCCTTAAAAGTTTTACTGCCACAAACCTGGCCACCATGAAATTATCATATACACACTTTTGCTTTATAACAAAGTGAGGTCCCAGCGTTGTCATTAAATTGCTGTTCATTTGAGTTAAAAGACACCCAGTCCACCTTCACTCAATTGCTGTTGGTTCAGACCCTGAATAACCCAAACAAGCATTCTCAGGAAGCTTTGCAGCATTTAGCAAATCTACTCAGTTACAGATTTTGAAAAAAATAAAAACAAAAACTCGATAGCAGCAAGTTGTTCTTTTTTCAGCCAACAACAACCCTCAGCCAGGCAGAGTGAGAGAACCTTGTGTGTAATCAATAAGTCTGCCAAACACTAATTCAACTGTTGGGACTTGAGACTCTGAAAGCAGAGGTGTGTGCGTGTGTTTGTGGGAGGCCAGATGCTGAGAGGGCAAAGCCTGTACTGTATGTATATGACAGTACGTGTGTGTGTGCATGTGCGTGTGTGATGTAAGCAGCTGTTTGGTAATCCCTTCCCATGGATTGCAGAGAAGTTATCTTTTCTGACAGAAGAAAGGCCCAGCAGAGGGAGGAGGTGTTCTAAATTCTAATCTCTCAACGGTTTGTCGATAACGCTGCTGGCGGTTTCACAGCCCATTCTGCTCACAGCTCCGTCGATTGGGTAAACCCAGCACAGGCCAAGATATTGCTTGCTCTCTCTCTCTCCCCTCTCTCTCTCTCTCTCTCTCTCTCACACACACACACACACACACACACACACACACACAAACTCGCGCTTCTTGACTTTCTTCCTCTCCTTGCTCGTGATAAGGAAGCAAGGGCATGAAGAGGTTGTTTCCTTTTTTGGAAATCAGGAACAGTGTGCGTGCCATCCAGTGTGTGAGGCTATCTACTGAGAGACACTTGATGAAGCTTGGCTTTACATGTGCTGCAGTGATGCACAGTTGCTCCACCTCCAGGAGGAGTCCTGCCTCTGGCCTCTGGGGCACATGGATCGAACTCATAATCATGGCTTTTATGTCTCCTATTTGTCATTTTTACAACGTTTGAAAATGTTGTACAGCACAATAAATTATGCCAACAGATGCCTTTTATTAAAGCCTGATCCTAGCTGTGCAGTACTCTCCTTTTTTACCAATGGACACAAATTAACACCAAAAGCCCCCAAAATATGTCCTCTTCAACATATTGGTTCTGTGATTAGATATGTAGCCCATCTTAGTCTTTCTGGCTTTAGCCTTTATTGTCATATCACAGCATTTGCATACATGCAAGCCAAATCCGTCCTCTGCATTTGACCCATACACTAGGAGCAATGGGAAGCCGTGGGCACTGGGGAACATCTTGGGGTTAAATGTCTTGCTTAAGGACACTTAAACAACAAATGTGAGCAAGGCCTGTGATCAGATGACATTTTTTTAGATAATGTATCCAGATAGATTAATAGCAGGTGAAAAAATGATCTTTCAGTTCATCCATGACTGGTGATAACCTTTTGCTTACAGTGGCTTAATGAGAAAGGAAGAAGAAGTCAAGAACAGACCAATGTAGCATTAAAAGAACTTGGAACCTCTGCATCTTATTCACTAAAAAGCCCACAAAGCTAGCAAAGGGAAAAAGTGCTTTGAATGCTTTTGAGGTTGTTCGTGCCTGTAGGAGTACAGTGATGAGCCACCCGCCTAAGTCATACAGAGCTTTTAGTCAGAACGCACTGCTATGATGGAAATGAAGGGTTACGGTCCAGGTCAGAATATGCTTTAAGCTGCACTTCGCAACTTTAGTTCCGACTGAATGTGAGAGACAAGTTAAATTAAAGGTGGAAAAGTCGTACTTAGATTATGTAGAAATAATTAAATCAGAGCTCTGTGCAAAGCAGCAAAGCACTCAAAGTAAAATTTTGCCTGGTAAATGGCAGGTGGGTGAGGGAAACTGTGAGGGCAAGTTTCTGGACACTTGCTACTTAAATTCCTGTTTTAAAGCACCAGTATACTTCAAACTACACACGTCAGGTTATCCCAGAATGTCTGAAATCCCCCTCTCCCCACTCGATCCCATGTTTGAAAAATGGGGCCTGTTTGGACAAAAATTTGAATCCTGTCAATATCAACTTGTCAGTTCCTACTAGTGCTACTGTCTGCATTAGAACACGCACAAGGGCACACACGTGCATACAAGTAAGTGGGCACTGCAATAAAAAAAATCCCCAGCAGGTAAAAAACGATAATTCCAAACATGGTAACCAGTTCCAAAATTTATTAATATTACACCATCAAATTACATGTGTATTTTTTTTGAGAGTAACACTTAACAATAAATATAAACTCAACAGGTTTAATAACACCACAAATACACATATTACGTCATTACTCACCAAAAGGAAACTTGGTTTACAGGCGGGCATTAAGATACAGGTCACAGGAAACACAGATGACAATAACCTCAAAAATCCGTCAAGGTGATAGAAGCAATATAAAATACACAGTATAAGCAAAATAAATATAAATAGAATAGCAAAAATATATCATAAATATACGTGTAAAAAACATTTTATTAATTAAAATACTACTGTCTGTAGAATCTCCAGAATCTACTCTATATCAATTAATGGTACATGCTGTGATCATCAGATCTGCATTAGACAAGCAAGTAGCACCACTCAGTTCTTACCCAGTACTGTGGGTGTCAAAACATTAATATTTTCCCTAATAGTGCAAAAAATGAACCAGTTAGTTTTTGAGGAATGAAGTCATCAGGGGATTTGAAAAGTCACTAAATCTAGCAACAAAGTTGACAGCAGTGTCTTGCCGCCTGGAGACGATTTCCCCCCAGTGACCATACCCAACAGCAGAATTTAATTTGAGCAAATAGCGCGAATACAAAACAAACACAGACACTGAGACAAACACACACACAGGCTGTTAGCGGTGAATGTTGGGTACACTCTGCTGAATGGCGATGGCAGGTCATTCTCTCCTTGGACTTTAGACAAAAACCTTTTCCCGGGATACAAACATCCATTATCACCTGTGTGTCCCTGGTGGCAAATGGCAGGTAAGGAGAGAACACAAGAGAATGCAGTAACACTCACAATTCAATTCAAATTTTATTTGTATAGCGCCAATTCATAACAGAAGTTATCTCAGGACACTTTTCAAATAGAGTAGGTCTAGGCCGAACTCTTTAAAACATTAATTACAGAGACCCAACAGTACCACCATGAGCAAGCACGACAAGAGCAAGGAAAAACTGCCTGTTAAAAGGCAGAAACCTAGGACAGATCCTCCGGCTCTAGGTGGGTGTTCGTCTGTCTCGACACAGTCACACAATACTACATACACTTGATCTCAGACACAGCGCATGGTATCGACATGCACACGCAGTAAATCAGTAATCTGGTATTTAAACCATAAGCACACACAAGAAGATGCACTGTGTTAACCTACTGTGAGCACAGCATCTACTTTAAAAGCACATCCATCTGAAGTTTTAACTGCTTTGAGAGGTTTAGGTCGAAAAGCTAATCTTCTAAGGAATGTGCATCGAGGGAGCATTTCAGGCCATACTTATCTTTGATAAAACTTTCCAAACACTTATTTCAGTATAGCTCCATGGTCAATAATCCTCAAACACAAGTTACCTTTGAGAGGTGTATTCAGCACCGCTATTCAAATATAACTGTTTAGACCTCTATCAAAGACAGAAAATGTGTTTATGGTCTTCTGTTTCTTTGCATGACTAAACTCTTCCCTTCTTTACCTGCACACAAACACTTTTTAACCGTCCAGCTGTGTATGGTGCAAAATGGATGGGTGAAAAGATGATGAGAAAGGATTAATTGTGCTCTCCATGAAAATATCACTATATCAATATACCACTGCTGAGAAGGATACACAATCCACCACATATACATATATTATCCCTTTAACCTCTGTCTGTACATGTTTTACCATGACATCTATGTGGTAATTAATCACAACCAGCCGCCCCCTCGGCCACTGTAAGTGCAGCCAGACCTACTACCGTGTAATTACTAAGCTCCTATTAACGTCTGTCACAGCGTGTAATATTTGTTCAGATGAGACCATCATGTTTAATCTTTGCTAATACATACCCATCATCGTAAAGCTGTCACATATAGAGCATGTGCTGTGACCTTGAGACAATGTCAATTGTCTGAGAGTGTATTAATAAATCTAAAAAAACGGAGTGACTTCCAAAGCAAAATCAGTCTAATTCTCTGTGAATCAGCTGTGTCCCCATCAGCAGTTTGCTATTTCTCAAATATTCTTTCCAGCCCATGTGAAAATACGTATAATTGTCCTTCAGAGCAGCACGCTCCACCTGTGCTGCTGATACTGACCTCACAAAATAGGAGAGCGCAGTAACTTCCCCACCTCACCACAGACATAACACACACTGACTGCTATTGTGGCCTGCTGGGTTATTGAAAGTGCTATTGTGTTTTCTTGTGATAACAGAACCAACACTGGAAAACAAAGAATGCCATTTTCAATGCTAAATATATTTTACACTCCACTTGCTCTCAATTTGGTTCACCGGTTCAGAGTTTGTAAAATATTCAGCCTGCATCCTGTAAAAGAACCCATCGTCAATAAGGTGATCAGAAATACAAACTTCCGAAAAAAATCGGATAACCAGTGCAGTGATTGAGCAAATATGACACAACTATATTAACTTCCCATTTATATTAGTTTTTTGAAGTTATTCCAAATTTTGTCCTTAGCCTAATTCATTTTGTAGAGTGCTGATTTGTTGGCAGCACTTGTTGTTTTGATGCCTATATTGCTCCTTGAGCCTGACCTTGTGAAAGAGGGCAGAACAAATTCAAAATGCAATCAAACAGTGTAATGGGATGTGTAACAATGATGGGACAAAGACTTAAATGGACTGGAAATGCTGGAGGGTAAAGTTTCAAGCTATTACTTGGCATCCCAAAAGAACAATGTGTGTTAACAATTTGAATTTCGAGGACTCCATCGCTCTAAAATCCTGTGTGCACTGCCCCATGTAAAGCATGTTATATGGCCAACCTCCAAACCGTGACGTTACAGAATGCGATATCTTTCAGCTATCAAAGACAAAATACCTGTTATGACATCACTAGTACACATTTTCCCTGACAAACCTTTTGCTTTGCATTATTTTAGTTCATTTTAGTTATTAGGTGAAGCTACTATGGATGCGCAGTGCATTGTGTATTTTTCCATTTCCATTTTAAATCATATCCCTTAAGGTGTCCTTTCTATTGTTCTTGTAAACAAACACAATTATACCTATAATGTTTTGAGTCAGCTTCTTTCCTCAAAATGTCTTAGCTTCAGAGATGAGTTTACTATGGTAGATCACTCTAACCACTAACACCCATAAACCCGAACAGTTGTTCTTGTTGAGAAGAAGCCAGTCTGATCACCATTTATGTGAACAAAAGACTGTGGCATTATTGTCAAATTCATTAAAAATTTTAACTGCTGAATGTATTATCAGGTTTCTAGGAATATCAATCTTTAGCTTCAACGTTTTATTAGCTGCACACACCACTGAATTGTATGCTAGGTGAGTGGGTGTTTCTTACAGCAGTACTTTCCAGTCAAAATAGATCTGACCATCATGTGGCTCATCTCTATGGTCAGATCTATTTTTTTTTCCCAATGCAAAACTATAAGGCTCCCCAACAGATGAAAACTGAATGCCACTGTGTAACAAAAGTGTACAATATGTTTAAAAAAGCCTGCTCCGTCACACCCATGTCCCATATATTGTAGCTGTTACTCTCCTTACATTTCTATACACATATAGGCTTAATGACTTTTTTTTTCTTTTAAATGGTTTTGTCTATTTTCTGACACTTTTGAAAAGTACTAACCAGCTTACTACTAATACTTTAGAGACCTAGAGCACCCGGAATTACAATTACAATTACAATTACAAATAACACCCAAAAACATCACAAACACGACTGAATAGTCTATAGACTGCCAATGATTCTATATAAATATCAGGTGTATAATTATTTGCATATTGTGGCTTTAAATTATTGTTTTTTGGAGATAGTTTTTCCACTTCACTCATCATACAGTCACCCAAATGAATGATATACATGGTGACAGTAACAGATGTTCAGATGAGTTCAATAATTAAAAGGTAAAAGGTGTCAAGTGGGTGGCAATAGAAGTGTCATCGCTACCTGTAGACATCTTGGCAAGCACATAATGTGTGTGTATATTGGAGTGTGTGTGTTTGTGTGTATAATTGAGTGTGTGTGTTTGTGTTAGCTAAATGATTCATTAGCGCCATGACAATCTGGACAATTGGTATCACTGTCGGGGAGCAGGGGATTTGACACACTGAGTAGTAAGCTAGAGTGTTCACACACGCAAACATACACTTGAACACGAGTACACTCAATGACACACACACACACACACACACACACACACACACACACACACACACACACACAGTGATGTATACAAATGAGTAAATCCAGGAACACAGCATGAGGACATGCACAAATAAACACATAAGCTGACCACTGGTTTGACACACACACACACACACACACACACACACACACACACACACACGAAGCAGTTAACAGTGAGCGGGTGGAGGCAGAGGCCACATACGTGTGGCTGGGTGACTGATGAGTTTTTGTGTGACTCAGACACAGTGACATGTCCTCTAAACCTTTGCCGATGGTATATGACTAACCGCTGTATGTGTGTGTACAGTACGTGTGTGCGTTTTAAATGACTTAGACAGTGGCGTACCCATCGGTGTGTGTGTGTGTGTGTGTGTGTTTGTAGTACATGAATGAGACAGAAAGGGAGAGCGTGTGTACGCAGTGAATGGAAAATGGGTTAGTTAGCATCATGCTCAGGCCTTCAGGAGAGCCTCGGGGAAATACAACAGAAGAAGCCCACACTGGCTGCATGGGAGGATGATGTCATTCCCTTCATACACAGAGCCAGATCTCTATTGGTTTTTACATTGTGTTTCTAGCTGTGTTCAGCAAGGCTGCGGATGGCTGTAGACATCATTCACACAGTGGTAACTCATAGCATGACAAGATGCCTGGAAGAGCAGGAACCACTCCGTTATTGTATGTCCCACTGCTGTGCACCAGAAACCACATCATACCAACATTAAGCCCCTTTAGGTTCCCCTGTGAAAACACATTAATAACAAATAGGACATGAAAGATATGGAAGCCTGCAGTGAAGTGTCAGTGTACCTCAGTGACTGTACAATTCTTTACTTATGTAAAAGTACCGATACTACAATATAACAATACTAAATACTAAATATAATATACATAAGCATGTTTTCTTAGTGTATTATCACCTGACAATAAGAACTGTTATGCTTTTGTTACCTAAGAAGTAACTAAGCCTTTGCAATGACAAACCAAACACCGGCTCTAGATAGGACCCTTTCTATTTTTCACACACTTTGCAGCCGCCGTAGTTTCTCCTTCGTGCTTGAAAGGGGAGGGTGAAGCGAGGGTGTTGCTATCTGCAGCTACAGCTCGAAATCTCACACACTGGTCCTTTAACTACTTTATAGTACACTTAGCTAGTTTAGTTATGTGCTCCTAACCCAGGGATCAGGCCCCCATCTTTCCATTCTGCAATTGCCTCTCTTGTAGTTTTTTGTTGGTAGTGGTGGTGGAGCCTGCTGCCCCCCAAAGTTCTGTAACTTACATCTAAGTTGCTGTAAAAAATATCTCTCCATCTACCATGTGTTTCCACATCACGTCTCCAGTGGTAAACATGAGTACTGTGTGTCTGATCCATTCTTGGCCATTAATTCTTGTTGTACCATCAACCTATTCCCTGTGTGATCCTCATTAAAATAAACAGAATCAACAAGACAGAAGACAAACAGACATTTAACTGTTGTCTTGTTACCTTCTGTTTTCTCTTGCTATTTTGTCAAACTTTAATTAATATGTTCTCCAAACCTTGTCTTCACTATGCAGAGAAAAGGAGGATAATTAAACCATAATTACATATGAATCATGTAATTATAGGTAGGGTTTACACATGTGCCGCCGACAGAGAATAATCTTATCATTATAGCCAACAGTACGGTTCATGTGCTTCACTTATTCCTCTTTATTCCTTTTGTACTCTGCTGACACTCAACTATGATGTTTTTGCAAAGGTTGATGCTAAAATGTATAAGGTGCAAACTACTATAGACAGCTAGAACCTGATGTGGCTGTGTTCAGAATGATGAGGAATATCATTAGTGTCATAGGGCCCGCTTATTGTACCTTTTTCCATCGCCATCTTCACCAGGCACAGTGACCTGAATATCTGTGAATGATGGATGGACTGAATATAGTGTTAACTATACAAAAAGGCAACAATGATTATATTGTTGCCATGACAAAGTCATAGGAAGAGGCACTAATGAGGAAGGCTCTCTTATACATGGCCCATATTGAGCAACATTGTCACATGCAGTGGCCATGAGGAGGATCACACTTGTGTACACACCAACATGGATGCAACAAAGACATAGATGATAGTAGCAAGGTCCTGATGAATGTCAACACCCACAAGTGTGCATAATACATATACAATGGCTTTATGGGGCTAGGCAGTGCGAGCATTTTGGAGTGAGTGTGTGAATGTGAAACATGATTTGGGCGCACTGGTGCGAATGACTGGCTTCAAATAATTTAAAGCCCGAATATTTTAAGGTTGGTTCTTTCATTGGTATTTGAAGAAATCGGAAAATACAGTTTTGGTGTAATTTATGATCACACATTCAGCCTCTTCTCTCTGTCTCTCTCTGTGTCGGTGCATGAGGACTGGGCTTAGCTCCTGCACCGCACACACACATAAGACAGTGAGTCCAGGTGAAATGAATGATTGTTCTTGAGTTGATGACAATTGTGGTTGTTAGTGTTTGTGCAATAAAATCTTCACATCTAAAAAGCCAATAAGAGTTATAGCCAATAATTCATCAAAATGCCGGTTCAGTGAGCATAAACCTGCAGTAAAGCTCTTTTCACCTGTTATGTCTGCAGATTCCTATCCACCACCTGTATGTTTTAGCCATAGTAAGCTCCTTAAACTAACTGTTATGAACAATGTGAACCTAACTGTTTTATACATTGTTGTAGACTTTCAAATAACTGTTATAAGAAGTTATAAGTAACTAAAACTCAAATTACAGTTATTACTGTGTTAGCTAACAAGATAGAAACACAGTTTTCAGTATAGTGTAATTGTGTTCACAACCTATGTTTGTACAGTATGTACGGTGATCAAATTTAAAATTACAGTAGGTTATCTTCTTGTTGTTTGACAATAACATTTAAACTCAATGTATACAATAGTTACTGGCTTGTCCTGGAGCTTTCCTGGTCTTCCTGAGCAGTTGGACTTTATGTCCAACAGTGGTTTCAAGGTTAAGAATGAGATTTCAGGTTTTGTTGCTTTTGTTTACATCCACAGACTACTGACTGCACGTTACATTGTTCGTAATACAATCAATTCAGAAAGTCCTTACTTTTTTAAGGTAGGTTTTACCTGACTATAGCCATTTTGTTTCACTACTTAGTGGTGAGGAGAGATGTATCACAATGATGTAAATGCATACCCTTTAGCAGTGGTTACAAATTAGATTGAAATAATAATTAAAATTTGGGTCCAGAGTTGGGCATTGTAACCACTTTGTCTACTCTGTGTTTGCTGGGATGTACTAGAGAGGAAATAAGTACATTACAACCTTAAAATTACATTTTAAATTTATATTAAATAAGTATTTCCAGTTACGTGGTATTATTTCCACATGTAATTGTGGCCCAAAGTAGAACTGGGGATGTCACATTTCATTATTTCATTCCATTTAGATCTTTGATAAGACATATCTAATATGTGATACATGAAGAGAAAAAAAATCTGATTACTGGGTGTTGTAGGAGAAGGAGCAAGCAATGGAAAAAAAAGAAATCTTTAAGCCCTTAACAAAATGATCAGATAAGGCCACCTGTTTACATGCTCCAGAGGAAACGATACTAACATGCCCAAGACACTGAATCCACCACTCCAACATAGAGAGAGTGCAGCACTGCTCTACTGTCATTCTTTGCACTTACCAGAGTACAACTATTGGAGTTTAACAGAAGGTTAGCCTTCTGCAAGATCAGTAAACACCACCTATTCAAAGGTGGTTCCCTTGAGAAAGCTGCACTCAAATAGAGAGGACACTTTAATGACAAACAATGGCGATGAGAGGAGGCGCATCCTCCCATGGGAGAAATCAAGTATATCAGCAGAAACAGATATTCCTAAAGGAGAAAGTACCTGTAAAGCATGGAGACATGACAGATTTGCAGCCTTTGACCAAATGGTGAAACACATTTCATTTCTTTGGGAATGGGCTTTAGTTTATTTGGAAACTCTGCTAGTGAGTAGTTTCATTGAGTGTATGTTGTTAAAAAAAAGTTCCATGAGTTATTTGTCCTTTCCTTTCCTCCTTTTCAATAATTGAGAGATCAAAATCCAAATCTAAAAACCACTTACTGTTTTGTTTTCTTGTGAACATGTTTTTTTTCTCTTACATTCTGAGTCTCTAACACACATATCATTGAGGTCTAAAAAGAAAACATGTTGACTGTGTTTTGTTTCTCGTAAAACATTGGCAAAACTGAACATATTTTAAAGGGTGCATTGTTTACATCTATGTTTGCTTGCTTTTTCTTCACTGCCAGTCGTATGTTACTACTGCCCACATAGTCAGTGAAATAGCACAAAACTGACCATGTGTTGTTGTGTGTGTGCATCCTTGAGTGCGACAAAAGGCAAAGTAAATATATTGCTCTTTAGCACTACTAGTGGTCAAAAACTCCACAGGGTACCTTTAACAGACACACTTTGGGCCCTATCTTGCCGATCTGAAACGCAAGTAACAAACGCAAAACGCAAGTAGCTTTGTGGGCGGATCTCGGGCGCTGTTGCTATTATGCCGGCGGATGAATGACTCCTGCACCGAGCGCAAATCTAAAATGGGTTGGTCTGAAGTAGCTACATTAGTCATAGGTGTGGTTTGGGCGTAACATGCAATAAACCAATCAGAGCGTCATCTCACATTCCCTTTAAAAGCAGGCGTGCTTGTTCCATGGCGGATTGCTTTTATAACTGCGGATTTACCAGGTGCACGCCAGGAGCGGTTCACAGCCGAGGAGACCGACATTCTCGTCAGGGCCGTAAAATACCGAGAAGTGACATTATTGATATGAAATAAATGTAACACAGCCATACAATAAATAAAAACAATGTAACGCAGCTTCGCAGGAAGAAGACCCTGGCCTCGGGAGCAGTGCGCACGGGCCGAGCAGTGCGCAAGGGCCAGCTGAGGATGGAGCAGCGCAAACGCCAAGGTGCAGAGGATCCAGACCCACTACACGCCGTTCCTGCAGCAAACCGGGTTTGACATGCTGGAGCGGGAGCTGTCCGGGATGCAGCAAAGTATTAATGCCTGTCCTGACCGGGTGGCGATGTTGCTGCTGCCTCTCAGGCACATCCCCTCAAGTCTGCACCCTTAAAATAGCATCTGAATAAGTGCCACTGACTTTAGACTAGGTTTTTCCTGGTCTGTGGCAGAATTGTTTTCTGAAACAGCAAAATAGCGCCAGGGAACGTTTGCGCCGGAACACACCTCCTCTTTTCGTTGAACCGCCCCCCGGGGCGCAAGTTCATTCCCTAATTTAAGGACGTGCATCGGTGGAGGGAAAATTCCAATGTGCGTCGAGTGCAAAATAGGAATTATACAAGCGCCAGTGTACAAAGTCAATTGCGCTGAGTGCAAGATAGAGCCCTTAAAGTCTTAGAGTCTGATTTGGATGCAGATTGCACTGATGCACCTATTATAAATATTATGATTATGATTATTATTATTATAATTAAAATAATGACATAAAAAACTAAGCTGTACAAAACAAACAAATCTGACCACATTGTAAATGTATGATGATTCATCTGGGTCATGAGGGTTTGATATCATATAATTTCAGTGGTGCTAACACTCTGTATTCAAATGTAATGGGATGTTTTATCATCATATTCAAAAGAAACTTAGATCTATCAGCAGACAGCAGCAGACTTCCCACAACTGTCAGTGCAGAAACTAAAATAAAAGTGCTCGGAGGAGGATTGCAGACATATCCATGTCAGCAAATGAGTTCCGTCTCATAGCGCATTTTATCCCTGATGCAGCCTAATGCCCTCAGAGACTTGACGTGATGACACTGAGCACTTTAGACATGTGATAGTACAAATGACTGAAGTCTAGAGGGGCTTAGTCCAGAAGGCTAGCATTTGGAAAAACAGAACTGAAAGGTCCAGGTTGGGAGCCTGGAACACCAGCCATTACAGAACAAAAAATAAAGGACCAGAAAAACAAAAAGTTTTAAAACTTTCCTTTGTTCATGAATTAGATTGAGGAGGATAATGCAAATTAGAACCACTTTAAACTGAAGGTTCCGGTAATTGTGGTCACACCGTGTTGGACCTCCACAGCAGGGCAAATGTTAATCATTAACCTTCCTTATTTATATGTTACCATCCAGGTCAAGTTGACGTTTAACTTCTTTTCTTCATTTGCACAACAATGACAGTGAAGCAGCTGAGTCATTGGCAAATTCATAGACCTAAGGCTCCCATCAACAGAGCTCTTACAGACGGGCCTACTATAAATACAAAAAAAATCAATAAATAATAAATTAAAATTCTGTATGTATATATATGTAAACAAGTTGTAAACAGGAAGTAACCAGGTAGTATGCAGGTGGAATGATAATGTAATGTAGAATATGTTAACTGTGCCAGTATTGAATGCGGAATGAATGTCAATAAACAGCATTCTCACATATGTATTCCTTTGGTCCAGGAGGAAGAGGGTAGTGAGGGATTTAAATTTGTCATATTTAACCAGCAACAAGCCTGCTGCACTAACCTCGATTGGCTACTGGCAGTAAAATGAAGTGTGGATCATGTGTGCAAATCCTACCGAAAGGAGTAACATTTGACCCACTTATCAAAAGTGTGGCATTAACCTTTGATAGAGCTTTCTTATGGTGCTTTGGTCTCTCAGCCTGTCAAGGGAACTCAGAATTGCAGGCAGCATACCTGTGTAAAGAGTTATTGCTCCACTGTTAAACAATGTACAGCTACAGTGCTGCACATACTGATTGTTGTTGTGTTTGGCCTTGAATCATATTGATTTTCAGGCTTATTTCAGAACTGGCTGCAGAGCCAAGACTTTGTTGTCAGAGAAGATGAAACAATCTTTACTTTCTTTCCACAAAAGTGCAGCATGCTAGCAGCCTCTAGAGGCTGCAGTGTTCTTTAGAGTTGGATTGAACAAACAAAATACAAACCATTTCGCTAGTCTTAACGCTTAGAGGTAGCTGGGCTACAAGTACAAACATGATGGAATACTAAAGGCTATTGGCCATCAAAATCAAATGGGTTTATCCTCATATGAAAAATTGTTCTGTTCATAAATTCTGTAGCCAGTGACTTTGTAGTTTGTTCACTGCAAAGTGAGCTATTCACCAGTGTTACTGCTGCAGTGTTCAGTACTGCTTCTAACAGTCTTCAGTTCAGTTTCATGTTCAGTTGGTTGCTGGATCAACCTGTTTAGTTCAGGACAAGACAAGCACTGTTTATAGATTATTTGATTATATAGTTTATGATTTGGACTAATCATGAGAAACACAACCACGTCTGATCAGCCTGTGGTGGACCTGCCTTGGCTGAGGGAGTCTTGTGGTAAATGGCCAAAACACCCAAATATGTCGAGGTGCACAACTGAAGATGTGTCTCAATCGTCAAAAACAACTCCATTCAAGAAAACTTTAGTGCAGATACTTAAGGTATTGTAACACCCAGTCCGACTATTAAAACCAGTCAGCAGCTAACTATTAACATCAGAGTTATGACAACATGATTGGTTCTCTGACTTTTGAGGTCTTCCAGAAATCTTTTAACTTGGAAGTATTCACAGCTGATCTGACAATGGTGCTTTCAGTCACCTTTAAGGAGCCCCACAGTTAAAAACTATTGATTCAGTGATAATCTATTCAATTTGAATATTCTGTGTTAAACCATTAGTACCATTAGTAGTGAAAGCAGCATATCTGAAGCTCAATAGCATAAAATTGTTTGTTCAGTGTCTACGCTGCATCTGTTCACCTTAATGCTGTGCACTCAGAAGCATGTTAATGTTGTTGCAATTATGTGGCCATAAAAGTGTGTGGTTAAAATGTGTCTGGCGTTCATAATCTTTCAGGCTGCATTATTATTACTAAATGTTCACCCTAAAACACAAACTGTGTTAAAGGCATACTATGCAGTTTTCCGGTTTTGTCAAACAGCTACCCCTAGAGTCACTGCGGAGTACTTGTATTTAACGTTAACTGTTGTAAAAACCACTCACCAGAGCCGATCTGATCTCCTCCCCGCTGTATACCGGTACATGTTCAGTAGGATGGACGCATCGGACATCGAACAGGCAAAGATAGACTCCGAAGATGTCTACTGACCAGGTAACGTCTGAGTGAATGCCTGCTACTGTCTTCCATTGAGGCTGCTTCTTATGTCGCTGATGTATGTTACGTCACGCCGTAAAGCAATTCATGATTCTCGGGAGATTTGGTGGGGCGCCACCTTTAAGACTTGCATTGCTGGTTCTGCCAACGGCGTCCCTCTCCTGCTTTGCTATCGGGATGATTCACTATACTACGAGTTTGTTTACGTTTAAATGACTTTGAAGCTGTTATATTAAGGTTAAAATCTTGCATAGTGTGCCTTTAAAATACATTGTGTATTAAAGTTTTGCGATTGCATCAGGGTCTTTTCGTGATGTTCATTTCATATCTTTGTGAAAAACACAATGTCAGGTCAGCTATCTATTATTAAAAAAACAAGAACTTTCTCTCTAGAGCCATTATTCTGGACAATGACAACCAAATTGCAAAGTTTCATCAGAAAAGGTGACTCACCTTTTTTTTTTCTTTTAAGCTGCACAATGTCTCTTCATGATGTTGTTATTATTGTTTCTGCTCTTATTGCCTGCAAAACTGTCACCTGAATGGGGCACATAAATGTAGAAGATCTCTCATTGAAGGAGATGTAGACAATCAAGCAGAGGGAACGTGAGTTAAACAGTCATTTACAACCCACATTACATCACAGTAAGTCTTGGAATGTACTAAAGATTATAGATTCAAAAATCCAAAGAGTTTGTGAGGGTAGACACCATCTTTAGCAACCCATTATTCTTTCAGATTGTTCTATATTTGGCATTACTGAAAAAAACAAATGGTACTAAAGCACAAAGATGCAAACCTTACACTGCGACATACAAAATAAATATCACTTCCTTCTGTCTGCCCTCCTTCTTGTGTGTATAATAGCCCACTGTTGATTAGAATAGTTGTAAAATGGGTCTCACTTTCTTCCTCTGAGTTCGGCTTTGATACTGCAATGCTTTCATCATCATATTATGTCTGTGTCTAATTGGGGTATTCGGAAATGTTGCTTTGTCATATGCCCTTTATCTGTGAGAAAGGCAAAAAGCGAGGGTAATCTGTCAGATAATTCACAAAGACACTGAAGATCTGATTTCTTTTATCATTATACCTGTTTTATGCTGCTTTTTTAACCACCCTTTTTACAAAGAAGATACGATTTTAGGTGACATTATTTGGTTTGTTACAGTCCATTGAAAAACATGCAGTAAGCAAGTCAGAAAAAAGGCAGAACTGATGTTTTTGTATTTATGAGTTTCAGTCATATCTGTTACCCAGTCGTCTAGCCATCACAATTTGGCACTTGGTCAAAGTCGCTCAAATCCTTATGCTGCCCATTTTTCCTGCATCTAACACATCAACTTTGAGGACAAAATGTTCACTTGCTGTCTGATATAGCCCACCCACTGACAGTCTTATGTCACGATAACCAGATAATCTGTGTTATTCACTTCACCTGTCAGTGATCATAATGGTACAACTGATGGCGTATATATGTCACACTACTAATGAAGGTGGACATGTGTTCTCAAATTTAAGAAATTTGGCTATGTGAATCAATCAGGACCGAGACTTTTAGTTTGTGTTTTCGACCTGAACTTAAAGGACTGGTGCAAGATTTAGTGGCATCTAGTGGAAGTTGCAGATTGCAACCAACTAAAATCCCTCACCTCAACTAGGGGGCCTACGTTTTTCTCGATTCTGGATAAATACTTTATCGTAAAGGCCTCGCGTCCAGATGGATACGGCGTTTTCGGGGTGTGAAAACGGTATTTTTTGGAAACGGGTCCCAGAGTGGGAAAATCTAAAAAGGCAGATTGACGGCGAAAACTGTTTTTTTCCGAAATGATGACGTATTAGCCCCTCCTCTCTAGCCTTTAACCTCAGCCGCCGCCACTGGACGCATCATAACAACAACAACAATGGGGGACTACTACTACTTGTTTGTAAACAGCACATGCTCCATGGCTTCTCTTCCAGTTTTAGTGTATTGGTGTGGCGCCGTCACAGTGCCACATACATGCTGGCATATGTACTACAGCATTTTGGGTCATTTCAGTGAATCCGTGCGGACGCAGATATTTCTGGAAATGACGCCGTGTTTACAGAGATTTTTTTTCGAAACAACATCGTATTGGGTGAGGCCACGTATTCGTGTGGACAGGCTCTAAGTCAAGTCTTCAGCCTGAGCCTGCACCTCCAGAGGGTCCCTGTGCTGTGAAAGACGTCCTGCCTCGTTCCTGTGCCAAAGACGCCGCGTCCCAGCGGCCCTCAGGACTACAGACCGGTGGCTCTGACCTCCCACATCATGAAGACCCTGGAGAGGCTCGTCCTGTAGCAGCTAAGGCCTATGGTCAGGCCCTTCACTGATCCACTACAGTTTGCCTACCAGCCCCACCTGGGAGTTGAGGATGGCATCATCTACCTGCTGAACAGAGTCTATAATCATCTGGACAAGCCAGCGAGCACTGTGAGAGTTCTTTGACTTCTCCAGTGCTTTCAACACCATCTGTCTGGCTCTACTGGGTGAGAGGATGGCTGCCATGCAGGTGGAGGCCCCAATCGTGTCCTGGATTGTTGATTACCTGATGGGCAGACCACAGTACGTACGCCTACAAAACTGTGTGTCTGACAGGGTGGTCAGCAACACTGGGGCCCCACAGGGGACTGTTCTCTCTCTCTTCCTCTTCACCCTCTTCACCTCAGACTTCAACTACTGCACTGAGTCCTGCCACCTTCAGAAGTTTTCTGATGACTCAGCAATAGTTGGCTGCATAGATAAGGGTGATGACAGTGAATACAGGACTTTGGTGGAGTGCGAGCTGAACCATCTGCAGCTCAATGTGACAGAGACGAAGGGGCTCATAGTGGATCTGAGGAGGGCGAAAACACCCGTGACCCCTGTTTCCATCCAGGGGGTCCCTGTGGACACTGTGGAGGAATATAAGTACCTGGGGGTGTACTTTAATCATAAGTTGGACTGGACCAGAAACACAGAGGCAGTCTACAAAAAGGGCCAAAGCCGACTCTTTTTCCTAAGGAGGCTGAGGTCCTTTGACATCTGCCGGGAGGATGCTCTACGAGTCTGTTGTGGCCAGGGATCTTCTCACTGTAGGGCGGCAGGAACAACCGACAAACACCGGGCGGGGGCCACAAAGACTGTCCAGGCTCAGTCCATCTCAATTCTCACAACCAGATGCACCACCACCCAATGCACCACAGAGCGCCACAGGAAATCATTCCTGCCTGTGGTCATTAAACTTTACAACGCCTCCCTCAGAGTCAGACACCCCCTCTCTGTAATCCGACTCAAACATAGACAATAATGTTTTGCACTTTTTGCATATTATTACTGTATATTTGATATTTTTTATATATAGTTATATATATATATATATTTATATTTTGTTCTTAATTATATGTTGTTTGTAAAAAAAATATTTCCCCCTGGGACTATTAAAGTATTTCTGATTCTGATTCTGATATATTTCATTTCTGCCAATAGATCCTATTAAATGTTACACGCTTGACCTTTTAAGAGATTTAACCAAAATTGTAACCAAAGGAAAAATAGGCAACTCAACTAATTTACTGCAAATATAACAAGGTAATCAATGAATATGACAATGATATATGTATGTTTAAACATATATCAACACAAATGGCCTTAAAGTGGATATTTGTGTTATATTCAAATATGTCAGTTGTTTTTTATGGTTCGTTTCATATTGAGGACATCTCCAAAGGCCATCACGACTTCTCCAAAGGCCATCACGACTTTTATGTGTCATCTCCCTGTTTAGAGTAAAGCTAATCTAACATGCATCACTAAACAATGTAGTTTACTCTGCATTAAACGCTCACTGTTTTTCATCTCTTTTCCTCTTCTCCTCCTCCTTTCATCCCTGCTTCCATGCTAAGATCACATCTGGAATAATTGGACAAATACTTGGGACTATGTGCTGATGTAAACACAGTACATGTATGAGTTCAAATTTGATAGGAACATGACCGCGCTCCATGGCAAACACACACCTCTATAGATGGCTGCATATGCTTATTTTATAAACTAGAAGAATACTTTTGGTTTGTTTGGGTATTTCAGCACTGTTCTTCAAGTAAGCGCTTTATGTTTTCACTAGCTGCATATTCTATTTATTTGAAAGATATTTGTTTTTTCAAAGACGGGGATATTTCACACCCTAGAGCATTTGAGGATATATATATATAATATAGATATAAAACAATTTGTTTATGTATCTAATCTTGAAAAATGTACACTCACAGTAATCATAGTTTATGAGGTTAACTTAGAGTAGAACTCTTGTGTATTACAGAGGCGAGGATTGTTCATTATCATGAAACATTGTATACAAGCAGGATGTGCCAAGTGTTAAAGAGATAGTTAAAAGTTCCTGGGAAATCTACTGATTTGCTTTCTTTCTGAGAGAAAGAGAAGATTGATATCAATCTCATCTCTTTGTGTCAGGTACATAACTGAAATCAGGTGACTGTTAGCTTATTTTAGCTCAGCTTAGTTTAGAGTAAAGACTGACTTTTTATTTGTAAACTGTAACTTAAACTGAAACTATTATTGATTTTAGAGTTTAAGAAGTTCATTATTACCATGTTAAACAAATAATAACCACAGTGTTTTTATATTAAACATACGACGATCAGCCAGAACATTATGAGCGCTGACTGGTGAAGTGAATAACACTGATTCTGGTTATCATGGCTCCTGTCAGTGGGTGGGATATAGTAGGCAACAAGTGAACATTTTGTCCTCAAAGTTGATGTGTTAGAAGCAGGATAATGGGCAGCGTGAGGAGTTGAGCGACTTTGACAAGGGCCAAATTGTGATGGCTAGATGACTGGGTCAGAGCATCTCCAAACCTGCAGCTCTTGTGGGATGTTCCCGGTCTTCAGTGGTCAGTACCTATCAAAAGTGGTCCAAGAAAGGAAAAGCGGTAAACTGGAGACAGGGTCATGGGGGGCCAAGGCTCATGGATGCACCTGAGGAGTGAAGGCTGGCCCGTGTGGTCCGATCCAACAGACTACTGTTGCTCAAACTGCTGACAAAGTTAATGCTGGTTCTGATAGAAAGGTGTCAGAACACACAGTTCGTCACAGTTTGTTGGTATGGGGCTGCATGAAATTATGACCACCAGGGTGTGGTCACAATGTCATGGCTTACTGGTGTATATACATACATAATAAGTGTCTTAAATATATATACAAAGACACTAATTAATTGTGCTTTTATTGCCGAAAGGGATATATGCTAATAGTAATGTCAACAGTAAGTAAATGATAAAAATACTATTAATGTCATCATGGCAGGTGCAGACTGGAGCTCTTTCATGTACAGATGAGCAGCTCAGGTGGCTTGCAAGAACATTAAAGAACTCTGATCCTAAATGGTTGAGTCAGATCAACTTCAGGCAGGTAGAAGAACAATACAACGCGAACTGTGGGGCTCTAGTGACTCAATCACCCCCAAACACAACATATCATCTGTCACAGAAAGACTTCGGAGACAGTGTGGCCCTCCTCAAGAGCACCATAATAGAAACGAATGGCTCACCATCAGCAGAACACCTGAGTAGGAGAAACAGTTGATGACAGGATGTTTCAGCCACACCTGAGTCACAGCTCCCCACTGACATCAGGACAGCGGAAACTCTACACATATTCTGTCACAGACTGCAGAATCCACTTATTGTAAGTCCTTTTGGATAAAAGCATCAGCTAAACAAATGGAATGCAATGTTTCCACCTGCTTGCGGTCTTTAAGCCTCTTTCTGTACTTAACTTACAGACATGAGACTAATATTTTCTTTCATTTGACTCTTGGAGAGAAAGCAAGAAAGCATATCTTCTGCAAATTGGAGAGGTTTTTGTTGTTAGCTATACAGAACTCTAAGCATCAATATAGTTGTGATACTGTACAACACTGGATGATACCAATTCAAAACTGAAGATGTAATTGGGAAAGCTGATAGTAATAATAGTTTCCCTTCTTTTGTATTCTTGGGAAATTAGCCACATTTTTAGAGTTCACCTTGTCTGCATTTTACATAAAAAACAGAACCTCATCATTTCCTAACCGTCTAGTTCGGATGCAACACAGATAATTGTAGGTGTGTGTGTGTGTGTGTGTGTGTGTGTGTGTGTGTGTGTGTGTGTGTGTGTGTGTGTTTGTGTGTGTGTTTTAGCATGTCTGACTTGCCCGGGGTTCTTCTTAGGACAAATAGCAGTTTTCGCCACAGCACACACCATTAACTCTCTATCCGAGACACAATTGTGTATGCCCCCACTAACACACACACACACACATACAAAGGTAAGGTACAGTAATATTTTTGTAATAGCCCACAATTTCTGCTACGCATATTTGCACACTTGACATGCTCGACTTCTTGCACACATTTCTACTAGTTCAAAGACACAAACACACACATACACGCACAATCTGTACAGTTTTCCTGGAGGCGAACTGCTGCTTGGTCCACAGTCTGTCACTAAAACCAAATGAGGTGCTTCATTACCACGGAATGAAGATGAAGGTCAATACAATGAAATGGTTTTACTACAATGGGAGTTTTAAAATACGAGTGCCTTCTAAGCGCAACAGTAAATGCCTGTTGAAACTAATACAGCATTTTCCACTTAAATAAAGTGGGATGCTTTAGTGTAGTGCTCTTCAAAAATGGATCATGAAATGAGAGAAATGTAAGAAAAAACTGTATATGATGACTAAAATTTAGATGGGTCCATGCTCCACTGGCTGGTACATATTTCTATTTAAAAGCAGGAAGGCTGTTTTTTGTCTGTGCAGGATTTCTATCAGAGGTGGAGTTTATTTTTTAATCAACCCGGTCTCACAAATACGTCAAACACTGACCCTTGGTCAGTGGCCCTCTGCTTCAAAATATGACGCGGTAGGTATCCCTTTAATGTCATTTCTGGACATGCCCACCGTCAAAGTCAGGTGACGTAATATAAAGAGCAAGAAGGTTTGCATATGGAGGTGGTGGGGTGGATGGATGGCACAAACAAACATGACTTCAACCCATGAGACCGCTGTTAGTGTCTGTGTAACTAAAAGTAAACAATATATTTTAGGTATGTAGGTAAGTTAACTTATTTCAGGTATGCATTATTCATGTTATGTTATGTCAGGTACGTAATCTAACGTATGGTCTAGTGTTTGTGCCAAACTGCAACCATATCACATTAACCACACAAGTCGTACCAGACGTTGGATATTTATTGTTGCTAACTTATCCAGAAATAATGCGAAAGGGGGTGCCCCTTACAGCATCCGATTTTAAAGCAGAGGACAAAACAGTAATATTTTATTTAACTCTAAAATTGGTTTTAATTCAGTTTAGATAAAGGAGAAAGCCTAAAGCATACTATTTCAACCCCCATCTGTAATACACAGTATTTTGCATCAAGCATTATTCCTGCAGCCATTCTGTGCATTTACTTTCAGGTAATTGGCTCTCTATACATGACAAACCAACAGCAATATGAGAGCAGCATTAATTTAGTGCTAATGCAAATGGGATACAGCCATTATTTCCATTGTTGTTTTGTGTATAAGATATCAGAAAATAGTGAAAAATGTCCATTGCAATGCCCTGAAGCCAAAGGTGGTGTTGTTATCCATTGTTTTGTTTTCCAACCAATGGTCTAAAATCTCAAAATATTTAGTTTTACTATAATGTAAGGCACATTTTGCAAATATAATGGAATTTCACATTTTTGAGAACCTGGAACCTTTGCCGCAGAGGTTAGTGAGTGACTAGGTCAAACCATACACCTTAGTAACTGCTGGTGTCATCAAATCAACCAACAGCTAAATAATTATAACTTTGAACAAGGCAGTCATCATTAGCTAACCAGAAACTGTTAGATAAAAATAACTAAAACTGAGTAAATGTGAAATTATTAAAGTTTCCAGTCAAAAATTGAAAAAACTATTTGTGTCAAAAAGAGTGTGGGACCTCCAATATGGCTACTTACCTGAAAGCCCAGTATTAACACTCAATACTCTGTCTTCACCAGTGCCATTGTGCTTTTCATCAACTAATACAAATTTGTGATGAGATGAAAAAAAAAAAAAGATGACAAAAGACTCTGTAAGACAGCATTGCATCCTGTTCCTTTGTGATAAAAGAAGTCAGCTGAGGTGGTTTAGGTATCTGATTGGGAGGCCTCCCTGTGGAGGTGTTCCGGGCATGTCTGTCAGGGAGGACAGTCTGACTCTACAATGTTTTGGGATTCCCAGGAGGAGCTAGCAGACGCGACTGGGAAGAATGACATTTAGACTACTGCTTCTTCCGCTCTCAGTGCAACCTATGGATGGGATGCAGATGGATGGACGTAAAATCATGCCAACCAATTTTTCTTCAAAATGAGAAGGAAGTGCTCTCTGGAATTCTGCAGGTGGATGCTGTTGTTTTAACTTTACGTGAGAGCAGGATGTACTTCCTAAAGGTGCTTATTGTAAAATCACACTGAGGGATGTTTAGTGCACTTGTGGGAAAAGTAGGAAAAGCTGAATGTACTTTGGAATATTAGCTAGTAAATGTTTACAGTATTGTGTGTTTTTATTTTATATATTTAAATAAAAAAAAATATATACATGCCCATGCCTCTAATGGATTTATTCATGCATCATGTGTCGTGAGCTTTGGAGAGGCAAGGACATTCCAAGGCTACCACATATATAAGTGCCCACACAGAAACATACATACATATATACTGCAGTCATTCATTTACCATCTACCTACATATTCCTATTCAGGGTCAACATGAGCCAGGAGCCTATTTCAGCTTGAGCTGGCCATGGAAATCATAAAGTGGACTTGTCATTGAATTACAAATACATGAATACATGCACTGTTGTAGGCTAACGGGACACACATCGTAGAGCAGAAGACACACAACGATTTCTGTTTTTATGATTGTGTTCATGAATATTGCAGCAGTGCCTGAATGAAGTAATGCGCTGGTCGTCATGGACAACCATACACACAACACATTAAATGTCATGTTGTTCTTCTTTTGTTTTTAGATCCACTCAGCCAATGTTCCATCATTCAGGAAATTATGAACAAATAAATAGGTGTCCTACTTGCCCTCAAACTGCCCCATCAAACAACAACTAATCTGGCAGAAATGAAAGCCGATTCTAAAATTCAAAAGATGCACTGCAGAATTATTTCCTGGGCATATTGATGTAAAAAGATAAACATGTGGTTTTTTTTCATTTTAATTGTCTTTTTTTTTGTGTGTAGCATGAAGGCTGCAAACTTTAATTTTGTTGCAAAGATAAAACCCCTTGATTTCTTGATTTAAATATCCATCCTGTGCTAACAAACTCACAGATAAACAGATAAACTAACATCAGCAGAAGTACAACTTTATTGGCAGAGGAATTCAACTTGAGTGTTTTTCAGCTTCTTGTGATGTCTGCTTTTTATGCTGATTATCTTGACAGGAATAAACAGCAACTGTCAAATGTTTTGACTCCTATATTTGAAGGCAATGACATTGGATCTCTGCATTAATGCTGCCGTTATCCTTGATGTACACTCAGAAAGAAAAAAACTAAACAAAAACCAAACAATCAGCATTGTGCATGTAACAAATGCCTGCTGATCAGCATTCAGCATCAGTGTTCACACAAGCCTCTAGCATTGTTCCTAATCAGACAGCAGACAATAAAGATGAGTTTGAATTCCTCGTGGAACAAGATAATGACAGATAACAGAATGAATCAGACTGTACTGACACCAATAATGATGAGCCTCTTCTCTCTCTTTCTCTCTCTCTTTTAGTCCATAAAGTTTCCTGCCTCTTTGTGTCTTTCTCACTATCTTTTTCTCCTCTTTTCTCCCCACCCTTCTCTCATTTGTATCATATCTTTCGCTCTTCCTCTATCGCTCTGTCAACACGCCGACACTCTCTCTATTAGAACAAGGCATTGATAAGAGGCAAGCTAATTCTCCGTGGAACTCAAACAATACTTTACAATAATGTCATGCACCAGACACCAGAACTGATTCATTTTTGTTTCCTCTGTGTTTATCCCCTATGACCAAAATGTTAATTTTGCGCCTGGACAAAAAGGAGCAGTTTTGTTTTGGTGTCTCATCACAGAGAGTTGAACTGAAGCCCAAATGTATGATATTAATTTTCCAAAAGGTTTCCGAGATTCAGTTTGTTTTATAGCTATTTATCAGGTGTTATCCAGTTTACCTTGGAAAATGAATTTTCACCTGGCTGTGTGTAGGAGTTTGTGTGACTAAATATACCAGGTGACCAACTTGAGTCATAAAGTCATGGGTTTTTGCACTTAAGCTTAAAAATCTTCAACTCCGATGTCTTTTGCTCACTTTGTGTCACCCTGGGCAAACTCAAGACTGTTTGCGTCTACTGGCGTCTTTGCATTGACTAAAATTTGCTTTATGTTAAACGCACTGTACACTACCTGCTCAGCACCAAACAGAAGACAGTTAAGGTTAGTACCTAGCTGGTGAAGGTTTGCTACGCAAATGTAGGTTTTGCCAATGTTGTGTTTAGAATTGATGCCTTTAAATTAAATTAATTAAAAAATAATGTTGCTATAATATGCTATAAAATGAGAAAATGCTTCAATACAAACAAGAAAATGCTTCTATACAAAACGATTGATGATAAACTTCAGAGTGTCCAATGGGCAACACAAATGCATCACCTTCACCAGTTGTTCTGTATGTAAGCCCACACATCAGGTGCGTGATCCTAACATCAATATAGGACTATCCTATTTATCTGCTAAATCAGTACTCAGCCTCTCCCTCATTTAAACATCACTGCTACTGTATCTTGACTAATCATTCTCTGTACAGAACATATGGTTTGTGCTACAGTCATCAGTTGACGTAATAGTACGAAGATTGAGAGCTCTAAGGACCTCACCAAAGCTACCAGACAAGGTGGGTCTCAGAGCACTCCTAAGCAAAAGATGTAGCTGGATAATGTGAAAGCAATCTGTTGCTTGAATTATACTAAAAACTTTACCTGCTGAACTGTCATGAAGGCTTAGCTACTTCCATCATTACAATGGAGCTGCAGCCTCAACTGATCTTATTGTATTGAACTGAATTATTTCAAATTATTCCTTCCTTTTTCTATTGAACCCTTAACAGACTATAGTAAATAAAAGTCCATGTACTGTATAAGTTATTTTGAACCACGTGTGAACATAACATAATATGACACTGATTAAAAGAAGAATGTCTGGCACACCACACAGCTGTGCAAGCCTAAGGCCAAGACATAGTGTTAATCAACACAGTGTAACAAACAATGAGTCAGCTAATTATATGGCTGTACTGTAGCGGTGAGTCCACTTACAGTACAAGCCTGGTTGTGAAATCAATGCTTAAGTAGTGAAACAAAGACTTAAGGAACAAAAGAGACAGCACGTAAATGTTTCTAACAGTTATATGAAGGTGAGAAAGTCTCGTAACTCTACAGCATATGAGCAAACCTTTGTTTGTGACTTCTCCATTGTGTTCAATTGTGTTAGCGCAACTCCCTAGAAGTATTTTAATGCTCCAGAAATCTCATGGTTCGTGTGTGTGTGTGTGGGTTGTGTGGGAGATGGAAAAATAGATGACGGAGATTGTTGCATAGTTTGTGAAGAAAATGACATGCATAGTCCTCCCACATCTCTATCTCTGTCTTCCTCCCGCTGTGAGCGTCTGTATATATGTGTCTGCATCAGGGTGTGTGTCTTTAACAATAGGGAGTGCAGATGTGGCCCAGAAAACAAGGCAGAAATTGAGTTTATTCTGTTCTTCAAAAACTCTATAGAGCCATAAGTTGTTCTTCCCAGAGGCATATGCCAGATTTCCAGAGTTTGAAACAGCTGGAGCATTTTGAGCTGCGTGATGTATTCTCAAAATAGTACTACGCTGTTGATGCATTTCGCTGCACTGCTTTCCCCTTAGTGGCAGGGAGTGTTTGTAATATATGTTTGATTAGAATATGGTCTAGACTAATTTGGTGATTAGTAGCCTAGGCTATGGTGTTGTGTTTATTTACACTTTATAAATCCTCCTAAATCAGTGTGTCATTTTCATACCAGCAGGGAACTAATGAAAGTTATTTAGGCAGTAAGATTTCAAATTAATAATGCATTACACTTGTAAATATGCTACTTTTAAAAACATTTCATTAAAAGAAAAGATTGAAATATATAATTTGCCCAAAGTGCATCCCTCTCGCCAGTCTCCCAAGACATTCCCAGTTCAGATGAGATGTATAAGCAAGTTCTGGGTCTACTGTCTACCAGTTCAACATGCTCAGAAAAAGGAAGGCGCCCAGGAAGCATCGTAATTAGATGACCTGATGTCAATGGGGAGCTCGTTCCACCAATTTGAAGCCAGGACAACAAACAAACGACATTGGCTCTAAATATTTCTTTAAAGCATAGGTAAAAGTTCAAAAGGCTTCATTCTTTGAATAACGAACCAGAATGTAAAAAGTGAAATGCCATTTTAAAATGAAAATGTAGTTTTGTTGTCCATTTCAGCATGGACATACTCCAACTAAAAGTCATCTAACACTGTCTGTACAGAAAATGAATGACCAGAAATAACTCCTTACACTTTGCAGTGCAATTGCAACCCTGAGTATTCGTATTTCATCAGGAAAGAGCGCTTTCTGAATTAATGGTTGGACAATTATGACAGGCTGCACACTGCAATATGGACTCCAAGAAAACCAAATTAGTCTACATCAAACTGCTTAATTGTGTTAAGTTTCAAATTCCATGACTGTATTACAGTATAATGCTAAAAATGTGCAGGCCTAATTTATGAATAACAACCTAAATGTTGCAATATGTCAAAAAAACTATGACAATCCAAACCAGATATGAGTATGAGTGAGTAGTTATATATCAATTATAATATACAGAATATGAATATATAGCACTCACTGTCACATTAGTGTTGTATGACTAACCAGCTGGCTGGATGACTCACTGGATAGGTGATTTAATATTTATATGGAAGCTACTTTTTCTCCTGCACTAACTCACATTGCATTCAATTCCCATACAATCTGAAAAAAAAGCCCCTTTCCAGCGGTTCCCTCTGCTACCAAAACAAATGTCAGATATATCAGGATTCCCTTCTCCTGCACACAAAGCCAGCAGGAGAATAACACTGCTTGTTTCCCTAACAAATGTCAGATATATCAAGAATTCCACTCCCCAAACTGGAGTCACACGGGTACATGTAGAGCTTATTGTGAATATCAATAGGTCCCACACAGCTTCTATGAGATTGACATGTCTCAGGGACGACGCTTGTGGGCGTGTGTCGGGGCAGCACTTCGTGGCAATGTTTGCAGGTGTGTGTGGGAGAGTTTTTGTGTCTGAATCAAGGCGACTGAGTTTTTTTTGTCTTTTTTTTCCTGCTTGTCCGTGTGTGTGTGCATTTGTCTGTGTACTGCAAGTGCCCCATTATGTCACTGTTTTTGTGTTGTGTTTTTCGGGTTAATGTGTGTGTGTCATAGGTGTGAAATGGGAGTGCTTGAGACAGAGATACAGACATTAATGCACGCTTCTATTACCTGCAGGATCATTATCATCATCATCATCATCATCTTCATCCGCTTATCCGGGGTTGGGTCGTGTGGGTAGCAGGTCCAGCAGAGGACACCAAACTTCCCTTTCCCTGGCCACATCGGCCAACTCTGACTGGGGGATCCCGAGGCGTACCCAGGCCAGAGTGGAGATATAATCTCTCCACCTGGTCCTGGGTCTGCCCCGTGGCCTCCTCTCAGCTGGACGTGCCAGGAACACTTCCCTCAGGAGGCACCCTGGAGGCATCCTCAGCAGATGCCCGAACTACCTCAACTGGCTCCTTTCTACGCAAAGGAGCAGCGGCTCCACTCCGAGTCCCAGAGGTACTTGAACTCCTTCACTTTGGGTAAAGACTCATAATTACTTATCCCCAGCTGCTTCACACTCAGCCGTGAACCGATCCAGTGAGTGCTGATGGTCACAAGCCAATGATGCCACCAGGACCACATCATCCGCAAAAAGCAGCAATGTGATCCTCAGCCCACCGAACTGCAACCGCTCCCCCCCATGACTACGCCTCGATATCCTGTCCATGAAAATCAGAGGATTGGTGACAAAGCGCAGCCCTGGCAGAGGCCAACACCCACTGGAAACGAGTCCGACACACCACCAATAATCTGGACACAACTCTCGCTTTGGAAGTACAGGGATTGGATGGCCCTGAGAAGTGACCCCCTCACCCCATACTCCCGCAGCACGTCCCACAGAATATTCTGGGGAAGCCAGTCATACGCCTTCTCCAAATCCACAAAACACATGTAGACTGGATGGGCATATTCCCAGGCCCCTTCCAAGACACCCGCGAGAGTGAAGAGTTGGTCCGTTATTCCACGACCAGGATGGCACCCACACTGTTCCTCTTTAATCAGAGGTTTGACAATCAACCGAACCCTCCTTTCCAGCACCTTAGAGTAAAACTTTCCCAGGGAGGCTGAGTAGTGTGATGCCTCTATAATTGACACACACCCTCTGGTTGCCCTTTTTAAATAGGGGAACCACCACCCCAGTCTGCCACTCCTTCAGCGCTGTCCCCGACTTCTATGTGATGTTGAAAAGGCGTGTTAACCAAAATAGCCCCTCAACATCCAGAGCCTTCAGCATTTCTGGGCGAATCTCATCAATCCCTGGGGCTTTGCCACTGTCGAGTTGTATGACTACTGCAGTGACTTCCCGTAGGGAAATTGATGTAGCTCCCCCATCGTCCTCCAGCCCTGCCTCTATCACAGAGGTCGGGATTGTTGGTCTTGTCAGGCACCCAAGACCGTAAGACCACAGCTCACAGCTGCAGCTTCAGCAATGGAAGCTTTGAACACCAACCACTCTTAGATGTCCCCAGCCTCCACAGGGATGCCGGAGAAGCTCTGACAGAGGTGGCAGTTGAGTACATGTCTTCAAAGAATGACAAGCAGTCATTAAATCTCTGCCATTACATGAATGCTTTCTATTTGTATTTATGTATTTTGTCCATGGTGAATGTGCATTAGTACACTCTGTATGCAAAATAGACGATACGTGGAATATATTTTTTGCTTGAGTCATAAAAGGAAGCACGTAGTCAAGCCTCAGAGCAAGTAAAGCTGTCTCAAAGGTTTCCATAGGGACATCTTCATCAAGGTAACATTATTAGAATGCCTTCAGGTCATACACATTTGAAAGAGGAAAAAACTAAAAGACAGGTCCAGTTGCAAGGACAAGTGTCCTCAAATGCATTTGCATGATTTTCAATCTATTCTTGCTGTCAGATGGTCAAGTCAATAAACAGTTTACAGCATACAAAATACAATATCTGGAGCTGTGGTTATGAAAAAATGACACCAGCAGCCACGCATACTGCACATCTCTCAATAGGAGACAAGTATGGTGTAGACTGAATTATTTGTTTTAAAGATGCACATAAACACAGCCTTCAAATCAAACTCAATAAGAACCAAGTGCGTATATCTTAAGTACATTCTGTAGACCTATATCCAATATCCACAATCTCTCTAGATGCATATTACAAGTTAATCCTACTTTGAGGTTGTCTCTCTCTCTCGATATAAGCAGATTGAGAATTCTTACAAACAGTAATACCAAAAAATATACCAATTTTGACTTCACAACTACTTTTTCACACACACAAAAAAATATTAACTTCATTGCAGTAGAGATGACAACTTTTATGAGAGACTTGTGACAGGAATGAGCATAATTAAATTGGCATTTGGTACAAAACTGACCTTGAAATACCTCTAAGGGAGGTGAAGAAGGTCAGTCGTTCTTTAAAGAAGGAACATCTAAATGGAACAAACATTAACTGATCGCAATCCAACAAACCCAACAAAATCTACAGACTACAAGAATGTTTCAACAATCATTTACCATTTGGTTAATTTCCTTATAACTGCTTTTTAATTAGAGAAAGCAATACGTATATTTTAAGGTTGAATTGTGAGTAAGCTAAATTCAGAATGTTTGTCATACTGCTGCCCTAATTTTTTAACAGAGCATTGACACATCACCTCCTTTTTAGTTTTTGTGACGAACTCGTTAGCAGCAGTTGCCTATGTTCACATCCAACAGCTACGGAACCACATCATCATTCATTTAGAGTCATGTTTAAGGTAACCTGATGAATGTACGTAAATAACCTGACTGAAGTTGTGGTTGGAAACTGTTTGGAAAAGGGCATGCACTTTCAAAAAATACATGACTGTCTACATATGAAACTTATGCCAAACTTCAACCAATCAGATCAATGAACCATAGTATGCAGCCATGCTCTCACCAAAGCCAGTCGGGAGAAGAATGAAAATATATATTCCATCCAGAAAAGCCTGCCTGCTGTGGCCGAAACAATGAGCTGAATGTGACTATAAAGCCGAATAAAGCTGAGAGGAGCTACAGTTTCAGGTGATAATTCTCCGTTGGTTCATCACTACAGGTGACCTCTTTTACATTGTCACATTGTTTTTACAGTGTCATTATACATATAGATTATTTTTTAATTGTAACAATTAATTTAATTTATATATTATTTATTTTAGCTGTGTGAACAGTTAGGTAACTGATTACATTGATGATAATGCCAGAGAAAATGTCACTTTTATATGTCCTACATAATCAGAAAGGTGACAGAGGATTTTGTCACCACTCTCAGTAGGAGAACCCATAATTAGGGCTAGTTGTGACTAAGGTTATATAACTGTTTACCGGTTCAGCCTTGACCACACTGATCAACTAACATTTAATAGTCAAAATAAGTAAATATTTAACAAAAAATAAATAGAGTTATGAATAATTCTAAAAATGTAGGCTTTTGAAACTTTACTTAGCTCTAGGCAACATTATTGGATCACCAAACTACTACAGATGATCGCAGTAATCATCAATCAAACCCAATGAAATTAATCAATATCAAATACAAACATGTCAAGGACAAAAACGAGCCAATTGATGTTAAACTCAAAAAGAATTCGTTCGGCCCAAAAACCAGAGACTCATTGTCTAAAGAAATACCAGATGGCATAACTTGGCCCAGCACACGCAGGAATCGGAGTTACTTATCAGGTTTGTCATTAACCCCACATAAGCAGACCCAGGACGCCCCATTACGTAATATTAGAAAAATAACACATACATCACAGACAGATGCAGAAAACAATCCACATTGTTACCAAGGCGGATCCAACCTTATTATCAGGTTGCCCCAATAAGTCCATTAAAAGCTTCAATTAATTCAGAACGCTGCAGCACGTACGACAGGAACTAAAAAGATCACATCCTCGTACAGCCCGCATGGCCCATAAAATGTAGAATAATTAAAATCCTCCTCCCACCTATAAAGCCTTCAGGTCAGGCCCCTCATATCTAAAGAGCCAAGACCCAACCCCACAAACACCGTCCGAATGCGGGCACTGGTTCCTATAGTCTCTAAAAGTAGAACAGGAGCCAGAGCCCAGTTACCAAGCTCCTCCCGGGACCAGCTTCCAGTTGTGGTTGGAGGCAGACACCCTCACCACATTCAAGAGTAGGCTAAGACATTCCCTTGATAAACTATAGTTAGGGCGGATCAGGTAGTCGAACCATCCCTAGTTATGCGCTATAGGCCAACTATCGGGATTTCCCAGGTCACGAGCCCCCCTCTCTCCGCACATTCATGTCCCTTAATGCATGTTCAACCCACTTCTTCCCGGAGTTCTGTGCTGCCGGTTCTCATGGATCGGTGGAGCCCCCATGGTCCTGCACGCCATTGCCAATACGTTGTTGCGTGCACCGTCGTCGTCCGCCGCTCTCTCTCCCCACCCCAACGGTAGACAGACACCACCACCAGAGCCGGAGGATCGTCCAGGTTTCGCCTTTAACAGGCAGTTTCCTTGCCCTGTCGCCAAGTGCTGCCATGGTGGTACGTGGTCTCGTAATAATGTTAAAGAGTTCGGTCAGACCGCCATTAAAAGTCCGAGATAACGTAGAATGCGCAACAAATAAAAAATATAATAATATGAAACTCCTGCCCTTCAGTGACTGTTAAATGGTGGTGAATGAGGACTTGAGTAATGATTTTGTTTTTCCTATCCCTTTGATAACCATTAACAAAGTAGTTGAATAAAGTGTTTGCATGGCTATCACGCAGTATTATTATTGAACAGATAAAGCTTTAACTGCCCCTTTCGCTGAAAACAAACTTTTACTGAGAATGAGATATCTTTTTCAACATGGACACTGACTGATCAATCACTATGATTATTTATGGACTATTAGGCTTCTTGGAAATCCAGGTTATAAACTGTGCTATGTTCTCAAATCAAAGCGATATGCAGCGTAAATGTGTGGCCCTTGGGGCAAGGAGAGCTGGACTGAACAGGTAAGAGTAATGGTGTGCTGGTGACCTGTGAGCGGAGCGTATCAGTCATGCAGTGTTGTGTTGGTCCTCCATCAGAGCGATCTCTCGCTTCATTGCCTTTCAGTGCTCTGATCCCATGGGGAGAAGCTGCGGGACAGCGGCCGGTCAGTGGATCAGTGCTCTCCAGTGAATTTCATTAGTTTCTTCCAGAGTTCCTCCCACTGTCTCTGCACCAACAGATCCCACTTCTTTCTGCAATAACAGTTCCTCTTTGATACACTTTAGCTCCATGTCAAGGTCAGTCTTTATTTCAGCTTGCAGCCTTTTTGAGGTAACAAGAACATAATGGATCACTGGATATTAGCTATTGAATGTAGTTTTTCCCTTTGTTATTATTATTTTTAAGTTTAACTTTTTATTTCCCCTTGGGTTTGACTCGTATAGCAATTATGTTTTACTTTGTGTTTAATTTAAGTTTATTATTATATATTTTTTAGATAAATTCAGTTATTATTACAGACAAATTAATGATATGATGCAAACAATAAATCACCTTTTTTTTAACTTGCATTACTTTTTTAATACATTAACAATACCTCAACTAAAACAAAGTTGGAGAAATGTCTATTATCGTGCACTGAAGATGGGGTCAGTCATTCTGGAGAAAGATGATGGATTGTTGAGTCTCATTCCCAGGTTAGCAAACACAACACAACAGGTGGTGTTCATGCTTCCAGGTTGTCAAATGCTATATTTGTTTTGACTCAACTATTTTAAAGACAAACTGATGCAGGGAACTGAAAGCAAAGCTTCCCAACCTTTTTCCTAAGAAAGATCACTTCTTACGTCCAAATATAAGCCAAGATCTAGTGTCCAAAAGACAGGAAATTCAGTCCATGTTTTGTAAAGATAAGCAGCACTTTCTGTGCAGGGTAAAAAAAACTATTTTTGCATAAAAGAAAAAAAAAATATATAGAACTAAAAACACAAGATCTCTGTAGTCTTCCAGTACTCGCTTCAGTGAACTGCTGCAGCAGGAGCACTAACTTTAAATATTTCCTCAGCTTCATGTGCTTGCGCCATTACTCATACATTATCAACGCATTCTACCTGTGACATAGACTTCTATTTCATTTGATTTTTTTCCTCAAAGATTCTCTGCATGAGCCTTTCAAATTACACTGGAGAGTGACAGGAAAGACTGTGGAAAAGTCAATTACATCTGACAAGCCATCCAGCTAACGGCCTAACACTGCAGGCTGCCTCACTCAAATGTGTTTCCAGTTCATTTCAGGTTGCTTCTCATATGCATGAATTAAATTTGTGTTATGACTCCCATAAGTTTTTGAATGATCTCAGGAAATTTATTTATTACAGTATGTGAGTCACTGGGAGACGTAGAATGAAGACCGACAGAGAAGTTGAAAGAATGAATAAAATAAATTGCAGGGTTGTATTAAAGCTATTTTTTGTTTTACCAGCATGTTTGGCCATTGACAGTGTAATCCCATTTTTAAAAAAAAATATTTTTCTTTATTTGCTAAAATATGTCTAATTTGTTTATTTGCATGTGTATACCACCTTTTGGAGGTGGCATGAAAAATTAATAAAAAGGTTGGTCACAAAAAATCTAAAATAAATGTAGTCCCATGAATACTTGAGTGTGAAACTAAGTGTAGTACATCTATAGGGCAGACAGGAAGAGGGGGGGAGTGTATTGTATCTGTCCATCCACGGGTGGCATGTTGGCATGTTGACATTTCGGGACTCCTTGAGCAAATTCCCCCATGCAACATACTGTCCTAAAACAACAAAACAAGGACATGATACCCCCACAGTCACATTATGGCAAGTCCAACTGGGCAAGCATGTGTCTGATTTAATACATTTCCAAATTATGACAAACATCTTTGAGCAAGCGTAATTGCATACAAAAAAACAACACAGCGGGGCCCCGAAGAAGATTAACATGTTAACGCAGGCACGTTCCTAGCCTTTCCTTGGGGCTTTTCTCAGACTAAATTCTGCAGAGCACAACACAGTTAAATACTAGACCCTTTAAATGTGCCGCAATCTGTGGGCTCTTTTGCTCCAGGTCCCAGCTGAGACAGTGCATACTGTCTAAAGGCTGGAAAATTGATTCAAAGTCCTGAGGCAAACTGTATCCTTGCCTGAAACCAGCAGTTCCTAGCAGGGTCCCCTGAGCTACCAGTCTGTGCTGGTGGCTCCATGCTCCATTTTAGAAAAGGTGACCTGCAGGTCAACATCAAACACAATGAATATTTCCATAACATCATAATTTTGGAAATGTATTAAAGATGATTCATGCACATATTTAGGTGCAAAGGTGACAGTCATCTCTCTGGGTGATGCTCTGGATGTATTACTTACAGACTACAGATTCCCAATGCTGTTGCAGGGTTTAGCATTTAGTTCCAAGCCAGTTCCTTCTGTCAGCATATTCACCTTGAGCAAGTCACTGAACCCAGATGTCATTGGTGTGTAAATTAGTAAATGAGAGGTAAATTGTATAGTGCTTTGCTGTATAAATACAGTCTATTTATTGTCTAAAATGTCATTGTAAATTGAAGCATTGAGGGGCCAAGCCCTCACCACGAAGTCAAGAAATAAGACTTAACATTTGCTTAACATCTACTTTGAGTTGCAAAATATTTACACTATAATTAAAAGACAGAAAAAGTGAAAAGCATGGTATTTGAGTCATCTGGTCATACTACGACTCCTTCACTCACTGCTGCAGTCTCCTGTCCTCCAGCATTATTTCACACTGGCTGGACAGACACGATTGCAGTCTGCATCCTCTTCACTCTGAGCAATAGAACCGTTAGTCCAGGCTGCATTGTGTGTATTTTGTGCTTTTGTGTCATGATGACATATTGGTTTACACAGTTACATCACCCTGTAATCTGTCTTATCTGTCAGTATTCTGATTAGCAGGCATGTTCGCAACAACTTCTGTGTGATGATGTTGTGAAGCCTCCTCAGCACCTCAGACCCGTGCTGCCTCTGGATGTTCTCAGAGTACACATTGTTGCTGCAGAGCATCATTTTTCATGACCAACATCTATCTTTAATCATTTTCTATGTGTTTGTCCCCACATTCTCATGAGTTCACAAAACTGTATTAGTGGGTGTTGGTGTGAGAAAGATCGAGTGAGCAAACATGTCCTGCGTTTGAGCGTGATGTGTCAGTTTACTGTGACTAACAAACTGTGACATTGTGAACAATACAGGCAGTTAAGGAATGAAGTAGAGGGCAGAACTAGGATCTCAACGACAAAGTTGGGTGTGGTGTTATGTGATGATGTGGGCAGCTGTAGGAGGAAATGAAATGTGTGAAAATATGAAGATTTGTTATTATTTGGCCTAAACATGCAGTATATGTAATTATATTGTCTTCCAGTAAACTGTACATCTAAGCTTTAGTGTGTATTCATATGTCAGTAACATTAAACAACACTGCCATCTCTAATCCACAACACTATTACTGCTGCTCGGAAGTCTAATGTTTCAGCATTTGGTTACAATATGTTGCTAGTGACGCATGCAAACAGAAGTTGAGAAATCAGTCTCACCATATGATTCATTTAGTAGCAGTTAGTCACTTTTGATCCTGTTACGTGACCTTCATCAACAAGCAAAATGTGAACATCTGCAATTTCATGACGACTGAGCAACTCTTCATCTGCAGATGAGGATCATGTTAAATGATGGAAAGACTGAGAACATCCACTATTTCGACTAGATTGGATTAGATTGTTTTTCCAATTTAAAGTTCAGTTTGGTGCCTAATTTTTTTAGTTAATCTCAATACACTGTAAAAAAAAAAAAAAAAAAAAAAAAAATTGGAATACATTTGAGCATTTGCATGAAGTTTTATAAAGTTCATGTGAGGCTTCAACAGTCTGAGTTAATCCAAGTTGGTATCATCAGTACCAGTTTTAGAAATAGTGTACAATAACCTTGTAGTAAGGTTCTATGCTAGAAAGATAAAGCAAAGCAGAGACACACAGAGAGAGACCCTCTCTTGCACTGATACATTTATTTCACCAGCACGGTGAGGGTAATGTGAGTGTAAGTCAACAGCAGTGAACACATCACCTGGTGCCGATGTCATTCGTGACCATGTTGTTTTTGATTGTTTTAAGAGTCAGTGTCATTACCAACAAGCCTCATGTTGCTCACCTGACCCAGCTGGGTTTCCTGTGTTTTTGGGGTGACTTTATAAAACATACTGCTGAAGAAAGTCAGCAGAGACTCTTACAGAGAGAGAGAGAGAAACAGGGAGAGGCAGGGCAGAACAAGCCGGTGTGTGTGTGTGTGAGAGAGACACCAGACTAGGAGTGTGTGTGGCTTGTGTGGAAAAGAGTAATGTTACTGAAGAGAAAAATAAAATGATTAAAGTAGGAGAAGTTAAGTAGTGACGTAAGTAAATAAGAAAATGCATACACCTAATAAGGGGTAATGTAGCCTTTCAAATATTCTCTGAAAATCTAAATGTCATGAATAATGTAACTAAACATGATTCTACATTAATGAAAACATACTTATTAATATTATATTCCATTTCTGCTGATAGATCCTCCCAAAATATTATACACCGGGCATTCAACCACAATCTTTACCTAAGCTTTACCAATAGCTTTGTCTGGAACATAACCAAACCTCAACCAGAGCACCTGCTCAGACCTCTAACTATGAAGTTAGGCCATTGGTTAAGTAAATGTGAATGCTTAGAGGGGTTGACCAAAGTTGCACTGCATGTGCAAGTGCGAGCCAATCATCTTCCAGCAGAAGTCTGCTGATTTGCTAATTCACAAACGGTGGAAACACATCAACCCATGCTGCTGCTTATTTTCCAATTCAAACAATCAAACTCATGCGAGCAAAACTATACAAAACCACAGATGTATGAGACCGAGATGAAGGCAAACATAAACAGGAAGTGGTGTTTGCTTAGACTGCTCAACCATCAGGCCATGCTTTCAATTACTGTTATAATGCTTGTGCAACACAAAGTTTGACTCTGCAAGGTGCCAAGTTCCATGATTGAGGCAGTACACATATACAGTACACACTCTGTACCAAATTGTAGAGAACTCTCTCTGTCTCTGTGCCTCTCTAATTGTCATTCTAATTGTCTCTAATAGCTATTATCGTCACTGTTCCGATCTGATAGTCATCTCAGTTACAGCTTGAAAGAACTAATTACGGTTGGCTTTTACTTCTCTAGAGGTGACTTGCATGTCAAAGCCAAAATACTGGTTTGGTATGTGACAGGGGTGTGAAGTTTGTGTCTAAATCCCATTTGGAATGTTAAACTGAGATAACATTCAGGGGTTCAACAGCAGACAGTAAAAAGTTCTACACATCCAGAGCTTTAAATAATAAATGTATCTTTGGGTTTGTTCATCAATACAATATGGCTTAGATTTCTTGACTAGATGATGAGACCCCATGCTTTCACATTCATCTTTGCAGTATATATTTTTAATGAACTATATTAAAAGCAAAAAACACCCTTATCATCTCTGAACCAAGCGAGATTAATATGTTTTTTCTCTGCTCAGAGCTATCATCAAGTCTACCACAATTAGTTTCTGTTAATGCAAACATAAAACTTCCTGTTGCTGCTTTACAAATAAAGCTTCCCACCAGCCATCTGTTGTAAGGCTGTTACTGTGAAACAGCAACAGCTGACTGTAGCCTTAGTCACCAAGTTTAACAACTGCTAACTTCTTGGTCTACATAAAGAAATCTGCAGTCCGTCAGTCAGTCCACCACTTTGGTCCAGGCTGAAATATCTTAACAACTTTTGGATGGATTGCCATGAAATATTGTACAAACGTAATCAACCACTGAGGATGAATGCTCATGATAATGCCCTCAATTTTCAACTAGCACCATAAGCAGGTTGACATTTTAGTTTATTTATTCAAATATCTTGATAACTATTGGATGGATTACTGTGAAATGCTGTACAGATTCCAAAAGAATTCACTTTGGTGAAATTCTAACCCTTTAGGTGCCATCATCAGGTCAAAATGTATTTTTCAATGTCATTGTGAGCATGTTAGAATATTGATGTTAGCATTTAGCTCAAAGAACTGTTGTGCATCCCAACAGAGATTTGTTTAAGTAAAATCCCTGATATGCTGTCTACTCTACAGTCATTGGAACACTAAGGCTATCGTAATTTGGATGTTTTCTAATAGTAAAAGCAGAACCAACATCTTATATTAGCTCAATACAATAAGCTCAGGTGTCCAAAGAATGCGCTTGAGCACAGCTATATCATTTGTGCTGTGGGATAAAATGATGTCCTTACTGAAGATCAATTTCAAATAAACAATAGGTGATGTATTGTCTGTTTTCTTTTGGAAGCCTTATCCTATAATGGTCAGTAAGAGCAGTTTGAATTTAAATATCTTCAAATATATATTTTTAAACTTATGTTATCATAATGTGTTTCAATCACACATTAAAGAAAGGGCCACTATCTGCCCCATATAGCAATCAAATATCACAAGTAACATTCATGGACACTACAGATACCTTCAGAAAAGGTACAGTAGCCTTGTAGCCTGTTCCTGATGCCAGTACATTATACAAGCGCTGTGTACATTCGGTGCAATTCAGTTATGTCCTGTCAGAACAGCTGAATAGGCTTCCTCTCTGCTCACTACAATACCGTATAATTTCCTGAGTACTTTATTCCTTCAAGAATAAACTGTGATGAGATTGAAAACTGATGTCCACTCTGTGACAGTTACAATGCATTATTGCCTAGGTGCACCAACTGCTCACTAAGAAATTCAAAACTCAAAAGCCAATGTACGTATGCAAACCAGAAATGTATTTTTGTTTCTTGCATATGAATAAAAATAGCTGGAAGAACTATTCTGCTATTGTTAATGGATCACTCACTGTCTCTGCTATGACAATCCATTTAGAAAAACATACAACCTGCATTAACCTCTAGTTGCAGTCTCCCATACACTCTTACAGATTGTCCTGGGGTTGTCCAGAACTCCTATACTCCCAAGAAAATCACCACACACTAACTTGCACACTCTCACACCTTGTTAACATATTTGGCTCAATTAGAGTAGGTGTTCTCTGAAGAAAAGTAAGGTGTTAAGTCAGTTTTATTCACACCAAATATTACCAAATAGCAAATGTCTTCCCTCAGACAGAACTTAGAAAGGTTTAGTAGTGTCGTCTTTTCTTTATTTTTTCAGTTTGAAGCAGCCTGTCAAGCCACGGATAAGAGCCCTATGTCATAAACAGTAACATGTAAGATTCCTCATGCAGATATATAGGCTGAGCGAGCATGTGCAATGGACAGTACAACGTGGAAGTAAACACGGGCCAGAAAACATTTTTGTTTGGTTGTTTGGCATGTTCTTGGTGAACAATTCTTGTGGAAATGGAAATGGATGCTGGTATCCAGCCCTAGTATTAACATATGTGGGAAGGATACGACACTTCCTACTGATTGGCAAGGGCAAAACAAAGTAACATCTATACTAAACAGATTTTTTTCTGAAAAATGCCTGATTTGCTGGCTTCATAATATCAGCTGCTTCTATTGTCTCTTCAAATAGGCTCCACTGTGATATTATTTGGCCACAAAACTGTGCTTCTGTGGCTTTTCCCACTGAGCTTCAGCTCATTTAATGAGATTATTTCTGCCTGCAGAATAACTTTGCCTCCCAGAAATGTTTGTACAACTCAAACTCCAATCTGCATTTACACCAATGAGCTCAGCATCATGGACAGACTAAGACATGGCAGCCACCCAACTAGAAGAAGAGCTGTGCTCAGTCCACTAAACAATTTCAACACAACAGACATGAAAACAGGCGTGGGATTTCTTCTAATGCTTTCACTGAGGAGAAAATATGGGTCCTGAACAAGAGTTTTTAATGGAAATCGTCTGAGCAGAATTGCTCTGTAGTGGATGTGAGCAGTGAACTGGTAGCATAAAGAGCCGAGAGGCCTGGCTTATAGGCTTCACAGCCATCTTTTCATAGCCAAGTCAGCGATCACGGAGAAGCCTGAGAGGTGAAAGCCACTTTTTGGCAGCTGCTGCAGTAATGTGACATAAGGAGCTGGAGTGAAGAATTATTGAAGCACAAACATCAAAGGCGGGTTTCTTGAACTCTGTCAACCTGGGACACCAAGGAGAAATAAAGCATTACCCAAGAACCAAGGCACATGAAAAAGTACCCCTCTCTCTCTCTCTCTCTCTCTCTCTCTCTCTCTCTCTCTCTCTCTCTCTCTCTCTCTCTCTGGGTACATTACATATCATCATTCATGTTATGATTGTGTATAGAGCTGAACTGTGTGTAGGCAGCCATAATGACGTGAATGACGTGAGGCACAGTTGAACCCAAAAGCAGAACACAGCAATCAGATGCAAGAACGTTTACTTGAGTTCAGGCAGGCAGGGGTCAAAACCAGGAAATCAGTAACAGCCAAACAAATACGACAAGGAGAAGGCAGGGGAATCAAACATCCAAGTAATCAGGCAGGGGTCCAAACAGGTGGGTCAGGCAAAACAGAAAACAGACCGCTGGAAAGCTGGGCAGGTGAAGGGGATGAGTGATTAGCAGGGCAGAAGGGAGTGGCAGGATCTGAAATGACAGGAGAGATTGTGATATGTGAAAAAAAGAAAATGGAAATGGAATGCAAAACTAAGTGTTGGCAGGGGTCTTGACAGACCATGTGTGAACATGTGCTCTGCTGAGAAAGATGATGAGAATGAGGATGAGTCAGTGTCATCAAAGAAGTGTTTCAAAATGGTTCCAAGAGGAGACAGTCCCTCATATGCTCAAAGTGAAACACTTCCTGCAGGAAGCTTTACTCTCATTGGCAATGAAGACACAACATATAAACCGTATGTTTTCAAATATATGGCCACAGGAAGACTGTTCACTGCCTTCCAGTAATTATTTCATATCAAATTTTGTGCCAAAAGACTCAAAGGGCACTGATTGTGCACATCAAACTCCCAACTGCATATGTGAGAAAATTAGCATAAAGAAGAAGAATGGGTGGAATAAAAAAGATCATATCTCTCGTTCTGCTGCATCCATTTTGATTTTTTAAATTAAATTTAAAAACAATTTGAAAATTACAGCAGCTAAGTCACTGGCCATGTTTTCACAAACTTATTTTATAATTGTGGTATATTGAGAATAAAATGTTATTTCTTAATGGCACATCTTAGACCAGCCATTCCTGTTCAACCAAACACTTCAGAGAGAATTGCTTCTGCTTGTCTCATTCACTGGGTGGCACACTGAGCCAGATTTTGAGGTGAAAACTTCCACCACAACATTATATGCACAATTGTTGTCAAAATATATATCTGTACAAGAACAAGTAAAAAATCAATAATTTATTTGTTGTTAAAGCCACTATATGTGAGACTTTCCAACTCACAACTTAGTGGTAGTATAAAAAAAAGCCACTGTGACAGGCTGCAATGGGGACACTGGGATGACACTGGTCACTAGTTGTTCAGAACCCTTCCTACAAGTGACAATAATGAGAAAATCATATGTGACTGTGTTTTGCAGCTGTAAGTGGTTTCTCTACGTTTTTAAATACCAGAACAAATGAAGCCATTTGTATTGCATCCATTAGGTATGGAAGTGCTGCAACAAGTCAGTTGCTATGGCACTGCAGATGTGTGTCTGAATATGTATGGTAATGAACTGTGGGGTGAAGGAGTTTGTCTGAATCAGTATCTTCAACTGACACCCAGGAAACATTTCTGCTGGAGTACCTGCTGCTGGGGTAGTTAATTTCTTTCAGCTCTTGGTAGACCTATTAGAAATAAATTGAAATAAAGGTAAAATAAAATGCACAAATGAAAAACAGGGTATGCCAGAATGAAAAGTCAAAGCCACAATAATTATGTCCCACTGATTTTTAAAATTGTGAGTAACAGTATCAAGTTTCTAACTCTGATTATTATTCCATTTAAAGATTGGAGTGTTCCAAAAAATTGAATGACAACCAGTCAAACTTTCAGTGGACGATATTCACTGTTTCAGAGGAGGAATTTCAGAGGATCAGAATTATTTTATTTTTTTCCATTAAAGCCTGAGCTGAGAGCCCTCGGGTGCTCCGTTAATGGGTAAAATGGCAGTGGAATGGCAGACTGTACAAGATATTGAAAGACAAATCAGGTTAGTTAATTATTCTGTGATTGTGATGATGTAATGAGCTCCTCTATGGGAAAGCCACTTTTTAGGTTGATAATGGGGGCACCCTGGAAGCTCCTTACCGCAGTGGCCCAGGTTTGAGTGCGACCTGTGGCCCTTTGCTGCGTGGTGATACTAATAATGAAAATTATGAAGATTTTAACCCCTGTAGGAAAATAGGTAGGAATACAGTTATCATTAAGTAGCATCTAACCACTAGGCTGCTCTATCAAACTTTATTACAGGTTCACAAAGTTGTGTTACATAGTGATTGGGACATACTGGAAAAAGCTGGACAGATGTGGCAATCGAACAGAGTGATGGATGATGCGAAAGCGTGACTTGGTAGGAAAGAAAGTGCCACTCCTTCCCCACAGAAAATAAATCTGGTTTAGTAGCTGCATAAAATATAATGTCTAAACTTGATTATGCATGCTGACAAAGCGTACGTTCTGCAGTAAGTGGGCTCTTGAGATCTGCACTGAGTGGCTGAAAACAAATAAAGGTAATAGAGTAAATATGGTAATACAGTAAGGAGGTTCAATGGTGCAGGTCATGGGAGTGGAATAACATAAGATTAGGATATGGGAATGGACATTGGTGAATGCACTTGTATGTTAGGTATAGAAGGGGGAATTTAGTTTGGAGATATTTGTTTACAGACTACTTTTCTAACCAATTGTAATTAGTGAAAGTGTAGTCAGTGTAGATAAAGATTTACATTCCAGCTTTGGTAATTCAACTAAATTAAATCCAGCAGTTTGAACCTTCAAGATTGAGAAAATAGGACCACACGGCAGCAGCAGGAACATAACCTGAGCTCTCCCTGGATCGCATAACTGTGTGAAAAACACTTGACTGTCACCATTCTCTGATATAATTACATTGTGGAGATATTCTTTGTATTGCACAGTCAACGAACATCTGCTGAATGGCTGTTCAGAGGTGTGAGAGAGAGAGGGGGAAGACAGATGAAAAATGGTGAGGCAGACAGTGAAAGCAATGAGATGGGAGGGGATTGTCTCCCTTCAACAAACACAGAGCTGGGCCGTATCACACTGCATGTGTTCTAAAGGCTGAACAATGCAAGGTGCTCCGCATGGCTTTTGTTGCTGAAGCCTGCAAAGCAGAGCGCCCTGCTTGGGTTTTGTGCTGTTGTTGCTAGGTGAACCGTGACGAGCAGAATCATGACTATCAGCTATGAGTCAACTGTGCTAAGAAGAGAAAGACTAACTTTAAACAGTACACAGTTGCCTGTACTAACAAGAAAAAGTAATGATTCAAAAGTTAACGGATATAACATTAAATGGCCAAGAAAAGTTACAAGAAAGTTGAATTCATCCAAAGACAGCACCCTACACTATGTACATTACATGGGATTCTGGTATTAATGTGAGGTGGAAGTTAAGATGGCAACAATTCTACTGTAGAGAATCAATTTCTGGGGTTATGAAACTCTATTCTCCCCACCTACCAAGACTTCAGTAAAAAATCCTACATACATACATAATCTGAAGCCCTGTCTTTTTTATGGTAGATTGCCTTTTAGTTGTGTGCCTGTATTATCAATTGTTGAAACAAGATAATGGAGCAATACTGTCAGTATTTAGGGGGTACATTTTTAACATTTCACATCAGTCTATTCAGGAAATGCTTCAATAGGTTTTCCTTAAAAGACAGAGAAGAATAATTGAACATATTTGAATCAGTCTCTCTCAGATTGCACTGACATTAACCAACTGATTTAATTTTTACCTCCCTTACCTTTTACTGACATCCTATCTGCCCACATTCAGTAGCTTCATGACACCAATTTCATTCCAGACAAAAGTGTTCTTTTTTTGAGTTGCTATGCAGACATTGGGTATGACATGCCCCTCTTCTCTCCCTCGATTCCTTTCCTCGCCTCCTCTCCTAGCGTTCCTCCCACCTGAGGTGTGAGCAGAGAAGGAAAGGAAGAAACATGAGGAGAGAAGAGACAAGTTGGCACAAAAGAGAGACATTAGAAGAACCCAGACTCCAGGACTCCAGAGGTTGTTTTGTCAAACATTCATACGTGAACTCTAGATCTACACCACTTCAAATATTGTCGGTGCAGCATTAAAGGTAAATACAAACTACATACAATACATGAGGGAAATTGTAATTCAGCTTCACAATAGGTTGATGCACTGACTAAAGGAGAGCACAAAAGATATCCAGACCCTTCACATGGGATCTTAAATCTCTTCAACACCTCAGGGCATCACAGACCGGCCTTATTGTCAATACATTAACTGCTAACCATAATGAATGACTTTGCTAACAAGAAGCACAAGCCTTCCTATCGATACACAACATCTGTTCTATTAGTTGCAAAGTCAATACATGACTCCTGTGACAATATGTCCCCACTAGTGCTTGCTTTTCCAATTTCCATGTTGTTCCAGTGACAGTGAAAAGCTTCCAGCCTGTTCTCTGGACTGAACAAGTTTCATGACAGCAGGGCAAATGAAACCCAGGAAATTGTAGCCCTTTTCTGCTCCGTGTCAATCCAAAAATACTATTACATTTTCCATTCCCGAAGCACTTCTTGTCAAGACGGGGTTTTCATTCAACCTCGGCCAAAAATGAGACGACAATTGGCTTTATTCAATGGGAAACCCTTTTATTAAAGCGCTTCCTCTGAGCTCGTCATTGCTGGCAATGAGACAGATTCCCTTCTCTTTCCATTCCCATGCCTTCCACATCTCCATCTTCATTTCTCTAGCACCCATTCCTGTAATTCCTGAGAGAGCTCCTTCTCTCTCAATTTTCTTCCCCGTCCATGCTCCCCTTCCATCCATCAGCTATTGCTGGTTCAGCAGATGTGCAGATGCCTCTTTAGATTCCTTTGGTATTCAAAGTGGGACCTGAACCTGTCAATGCTACTGGGTGGGGGTGATGTCATGCTTTGTGAGTGTTAAATAGGCTACATCGTATGTGTGGATGTATTTTTAAAATATGGACTTTGTTTGAGCAGGGCAATCATTTTGATGTTTACTTAAATTTTCCCTTCAAAATAAGATGATTGATCATTCTGGCTTGTGCTGTCAATGAAGTGATTAAAATGCTATCATAACTGGCAGAAATTACAGCCAAAACTATTAAAATGGCAAACATCAAGGTAAGAACAGCTTTACAGCAGGTTTCATATTTGTTTTAATAAAAGGAAGTGTGATGATATGTGGCAAACTGATCTCTGTAAACTTATTCAGTTCAAACATTCTTGATTGAGACACGTCAGCAAGGCTGTGCACATTTATTTATATAAAATACATTTTTATGTTTTCCTGCTTTCTCTTTAAAAATAACAACACAGATCAGTAGAATGGAGGAATGTAGTGTTGCTCTAGACAAAAAAATATTTGTATGTAGCAAATATCAAATCATTTATTTACTTCTTTCTTGTGATTAATTATTGTACTATTATTGGCTGTCAGTGACACGGACAAAATATGTATGCAGAGTGAATGTGAAGCCAACTGGGTCGAAATGCTGAAGTCTAAAATGTTGCAACTTGAGTCAAAAATATACATTTCAGTGTTTTATGACAGCAATTTGACAACATAGCAACAGAAAAGGTCGGAAAAACAAACACTGCAGCAAAATAACAAGAACAACTGAGTTTGAAATCAAAGAATCTACTGTCAACTGTCACATAACGCACTCACAGACACACGGTAGGTGCATACACTGCAAGGTAGCTCAACGCTAACGTCTGTATATGGGCTGTTTGTGGAGATACACAGACTACAAAAAACATTTCACCCTCTAAAAAACAGTACTTTAAAGGAGCAGTGTGTACGATTCAGTGGCACGTAGCAGTGAAGTTGCAGATTGCAACCAACTGAATACCACTGACTTTCCAAGCAGAAACTACGGTGGTCAGGGGCCCCTTCAAGGGTTACCAGACAGACAACACCATAGAAACAACACAATGCCGTCAGAAGAGGCTGGAGAACATTCACAGTCCACTGCATTGAATCAGATTTTTGTCACATTTTCTGCCTTACAGAATACTGTGGAATTCCAATAGCTGCCTGTCCTTGTCTTGAAAGTTACCAACTGAAGTACATTTCATTTTAGTACACCTGATGGCTCGGCTGTCAATCAAGCACATACAATAGCCAGCTCACTCAGAGGCTCCGAGATGAGAAAAAAAAGCATTAGGTCTTTGGCAACAAAAATGTCAGTGGGACGAAATGTTAAACTTCAAATGTGACCTTGACATCTTTTCCAAATCGTCACTTTCTGCAGGGTTTAAAAATGCCCCCACTCCTGCTGTTCTCTCACAATATGGCATCGGTCAGTCCACCATACGGTTTGTCAGGCAGGTTAAAGCGATCGTCCCTGGAGAACCACAAAGTATTTAACTAACAATGTGACCCTGCTCTGTTGGCCATAAGGTTTTCGAAGCAGTTAGAGTTGTCACCTGTCAAGGGACGGTGCACCCGCTATGCCAGCATCTGTCCCTCTGACACACACATACATTGTATACACTCTCTCCCACATGGCCATAGAGTCTCGTCACTGTGTTGCAAAAAAAAAAAAATATATATATATATATATATATATTTAATGTAGTCTGGCTCTTCTCATATTATCTTGTATTTCATAATAATAGAATGATGCTGCTGTCAGTGTAAGTTCAAGGCAGATACAATGTCCTGAAGGGCAGTAAAGAACTTTTTTTCTAGAAAGACTTCATCAAGGGTAATCCCTGATTGAAAACAACTTTTGCACCTTTCTGAGAGGTATTATATTCATTGTTTCAGCTAGTGTGGGATTGTGTGTGTGTTTATTGCTTCCAGGGGTCAATCTACCAAGATAATGTTTGAGATAGAGCCATGAAAACCATAATGGTCAATGAAGTCTGGAGCAAATCACATCCACAGTGTGCCCATGACCTTGACGAGCCTCAGGATGGTCTTCGATGACTGTAGGGCTTCAACTTAATACTTTTTAGTGCCAGAGACACACAATCCTATACCATTCAATAGATTTTCAGGCTTAAAATGTAAGAGTCTTTACAATTACCATTTTGTAGTGCTCACTCACTTACCATAGTGATATGCTGTATGGTATTGCAACAGAAACAGGCTTTTCTTTCAACCTCAGTCTTATTTTTAAAATTATGGCTATTCTAATAAATTTTGACATCATCATGCAACATCACAAGAACAGCGTCCAACACAACCTCAATGGATGAGACAGGTTTTAAACAAACCAGTTTAAAGATCTACATACTTATTTGTAAGTAGACAGACAGACAGACAGAGGTGAACAGCAACAACAGTAGCAAAAATAGTGGGCTGAAGTAACTAGCCAAACTAACTACAAAAATAAAACTCAGGTTGTAAGAACATAAATAAAATAATTAAATCTGTCACTGAAATAATCTCTATCCCGAAATGAGTAGACGGTGTCTTTTATACCAAAGCCAGGGAGTTTGTGTAAGTGATGTCAGTGTGTTTGCAGCAGTGGTCGGTAATTCTGTTCACTCTTCATCAACTACTCCCTCACCCCCTCTCTCTCTCTCTCTCTCTCACACACACACACACACACACACACACACACACACACACACACACACCTTCCCCAGCTGCCATTCAGCAGATGTCTGCTGACTCTGTTTGATGTGAGAGAGTGCAGCCGACTGTCTCTACATCCGCTTGAGTTGACACTGAAGTCATTTTCACATTATTATGCTTCTAATACGGAGTGTGTGTCTCTGTGTGTGTGTGTGGGGGGGGGGGGGCTGCAGCACCTGCTGTGGATGGCACTGTTTTTTTGCACGCGCTTTTAACTGTCATTTACCGTCGAGTGTTGTTGAAATGAGCGTGGCTCTGATAAAGTGGCTGTGATCAGCAGCTCCTCACATCTGTGGAGAAGGAAAAAGAAATGAACGAAGCACATTGACTCATTAACTGTCTGTATGATTCTGACATGCAGGAAACAAAGGACTCAGTGCTCAATATTATTGTGTAATCTCCCCCAACTAATCCGTCTGATTATTTTCAAAGGCTAAGAACAACCTAAAATATTAATTCCAGTCCATTATATGATTAAGATAACTTGGACAGCTAAATACATAACAGAATGGGAAAAATAAACTTTACTAAAGTCTGAAAGGAGAGCAATGTATGTTACTTTTGCCTGCAGTGAAAAACAAGAGAGTGTTACGTCTATGACATATATGGATCAGATCAATATATTGGCTTTCAGGGGTTAGAAGTTCAAGCTGCATTTGTTAAGTAAGTCAATATCAACCATGTATTAGCCTAGCCTGTGCTGTAACCTCACTAGTCTATATGAGCATGAGCTTTTTAACCAACAACTTACCCTTCACAGGGTCAAAGGTCAGTTTAACCAGTAGAGAGGGGCGTTTGAATAATGTTTTTTGTTAATTATTTAAAGGAAGGAGGAGGTCGTGTTGCAGGACTCCGTAGGAAAGGAGGTTGAGGCAAAGATGTGATATAAATGGAGCACATTGAAAAGCCTCTGGTAAAAGACAATGTAAGAATAGTTTACATTTACAAACGTGAGTTTTAGCTTGAGCTGCAGTGGCGCAGTGTAAGGTATATGCAGATCTGCATGATTTGTTTCCTAGGATGGTGAAGGCATGCAATAGTTGTCTTATTTTCATGAGATGTGGAGAAAGGAATGAGGAATACTTCACTAAAAATGCTTAATTATGTAGTTCTCTCACTTGTCTGTGGGTCTCTTCTGTGGCTCTCCGCTAATTCCATTAATAATAATATATAATATATAATAATAATAATGTTTATAACACAGGTATTTATCCTTTACTGGATGGGCTGCTTTAAAAAAAAAGAGAAATGGGGCATACATTGTATACCCACTCCAGGCACCACTATACCACTGCTAATTTTGTTGTTTGACATCATTTCAGACTACACCAAATATATAAAAAAGGCCTGTCATTTAATAGTTTCTGACTCTGAAAAAAACTCAAAATGAACTACTGTATCTCTTTAATCAAATTACACACATTTATGCTATTCAATGTGATCTCCTTATGATAACTTATATACAACTACTATTAAGTAACTAACTCCCTCAGCATTCAATTCATAAATATTTTCAAATATGCTCACTTTATTGAATAATCAGGGTTTTAGAGGAAAGTCAGAACTGATGTTCTGATTGTTACCCACAAACTGCTGTATGCAGGATTCTCTCTTTAGAGTTTATTAAATACTTGTTGCTGTCTCACGGTAGGAGGAACAATATGAGTGTGTCTAAATTAAGAATGGGAATGTTTACGCTCGCAGCACAACACTGGTAACTTCATTCATCATTTATCATTATTAATTATTCCATCAAGGGAGCAGGATCAGTCAGGATCTAACGTTAAATTACATTCTGTATTTTAGACAGAAAAGCTGTAACACATTCCATGTTTATTCAAATCTGGCTTTTTTCACATTTACCAACAGATTAGCTTGAGCTGCACGCAGTATACACAGTATAGCTGACCAGTACTAGATGTTTAAGGCCAACATCAGCATTGAGATTTTAAAATGCTGATACTGATGCATCATGTTATACTGACTGAATACCTAACATATCTCAAGCATTTCTGTACTGCAACCTTTTGTCATTTATCATTCAACTTATACCCTGATTCAATATAATATCAAGCAGATAGATGGACCTTGGTCTAAGAAAAGTGGATTTAATGAGAGAGCCAAAAAAACCCAGAAAAAGGATGAGGAAGAGATGGATTAAAAGACACCTTGAACAGAAAATGCAAATAAAGCACAAGTGAGCAGTAGTGTTGGGGGTTAAATGGTGAAAAATAACTTGAAGATGAGAAATAAAGATTAGATATAAACATTCTCAGGTTACAGTGTTGGGCTAGTTACTCAATTCATTTATTGCTCATTACTTGTTACTGTTTTCCAAAGTTATATTATTACTTTACGTATTACTGCATACCAACAGTCATTTGTTACATTACTAGTTGCATTACTTTTCTGCTACTCCCCACAGAATTGGTATTTGTGCTCTTTTTTATTGTGAATTTGGTCAGTTGTTTTACATTTCATTGATCACATGATTAACTGAAAAAACAAACAGCAGATTAATCGAGCAATGTGCTGCATGGAGGGGTCTTGAAAATAACTGTACAGTAAATCTCTATGAAAAAAGGTATATACAAAGTTCATTACACAGGTAATGTAACACAGTATACACATATACATATATGCAAAGTGTAAGTGGATAGTAAACATTGTTGTATGAAAGCGTAATGCTCCTTGTTAGGGCACCTTTTGAAATGCTTTCCTTTGTGAAAGTACATTTTCAATGGATTATTTCAACAACATATTTACAGAGCATTAACTAATTAAAGGTAGAACAAATACAAGTTTAGTGCCTCGTAATATTGCTTGAGTAAACTGCAGGTTAGCATAGTCTCTGCATGTGTTTGAGTTACTGTGCAGATAAATCACAATAACATAAATTCTTAAAATGACTGATAGAATTTAATGGCATAAATAAGCTTAATATGCACATTGTGCTGTTCTCTTTAATCAATGAATTTTCTTTGTAGGCATCTACACGCATGTGGAAGTGTAGCGTGAGCTTAGCATAGCTGTTTTTTTAAAGACCTGTCAAGAAATGTAGGCGCACACATACTGTATACACACAGTTTTGCAGTAATAACATAATCACCTGACAGGGCTGGTGTTGGGACTGGACCCAGGAGCAGACACCCAGACAGTATGGAAGGTTTAAAGGGGGTTTTATTCCACGCACACGCACACACACAGGGGGATGAGGGGCGGCCAGAGCAGGAACGGGTGGGTGAGATGGCGGAAGAGACCGGAGACACAGAGGCACAGGAGAGCGGACACAGGAAGCCAAACAGCACAAGGGACCCTGGGGCACGGGAGAGAAACGGTTAGACAAGGGGGCACGCACAGGAAAACACAAGAGAGCTTGAATCGCTTAACTAAATACTGAAGGGAGCCACGAGAGTTACCACCACATAGGCTGAAACAATCTGGCAAGAATGGGAGGAAGACCGGGGTTCTTGAAGACTGGAGCATGATGAATGATTGAGAGCAGGTGAGACAGCAGGCAGCAGGTGAGGAGAATGGAGGCCGCACCCTCAGGCACACAGGGAAGGGGGAGGAGCAAAGGGAGCAGGAGGGGAGCAGAGCCATGACAGTACCCCCCTCAAAGGACGCCTCCTGGCGGCCTACCAGGCTTGTCAGGATGGGATCGGTAGAAGTCCGAAAGAAGGGAGGGATCCAGGATGAAGTGCCGGGGAACCCAAGAACGATCCTCCGGCCCGTACCCTTCCCAGTCCACCAGGTACTGGAAACCCCGGCCCCGCCGTCGGACGTCCAGGATCTGGCGAACTGTGTAGGCTGGGTGGTCGTCGATGAGCCGGGGGGCGGAGGGGGTCGGCCGGAGGGCACAGAGGGCTGGAGGAGACAGGCTTCAGGAGAGATACGTGAAACACAGGATGCACATGTAATGACGGGGGAGTTTTAACCTCACCGCCACAGGATTGATGATTCTGTCCACTTCAAAAGGTCCAATAAATCGTGGAGCTAGCTTTCGAGACTCTACCTGCAACGGCAGGTCTCGAGAAGACAGCCATACCTTCTGACCAGGAGCGTAATCGGGGCAGGGAGTCGGTGGCGGTCCGCCAGGCGTTGGTTTCTAGCCGCTGTCCGTAGCAGGGCTGCACGAGCCTCAGTCCAAATCCGGCGACAGCGGCGCAGGTGGTCCTGTACTGACGGGACCGCCACCTCCCCTTCCTGAGATGGGAACAATGGAGGTTGAAAACCATAAGCTGCCATGAACGGGGACATACCTGTGGCAGCGCAGGTGAGGGAGTTGTGAGCATATTCAATCCACGGAAGAAATGTGCACCAGGAGACCGGATGTCGGGCGGCGACGCAGCGCAAGGCAGCCTCCAACTGCTGGTTAGCCCGTTCTGTCTGGCCGTTGGACTGCGGGTGGTAACCTGAGGAGAGACTGACAGAGGCGCCCAAGGCCTGGCAGAAGGCTCGCCAAACCTGGGAGGCGAATTGTGGACCACGGTCTGAAACAATGTCCTGAGGGATTCCATGTAGGCGGAACACGTGGGTGACCAGGAGTTTGGCAGTTTCCAGAGACGAGGGGAGCTTGGGCAGAGGCACGAAATGGACTGACTTAGAAAAACGATCAACAATGGTGAGAATAGTGTCATTACCTTCAGAGGTAGGCAGTCCGGAAACAAAGTCCACAGCGATGTGGGACCAAGGGCGACGTGGAACGGGCAAGGGGTGTAATAGTCCAGCTGGAGGCTGGTGGGAGGATTTTCCGCGGGCACAGACAGAACAGGCGGCCACAAAAGCTCTTGTGTCTCTCGCCATCGAAGGCCACCAAAACTTCCGCCGAAGGAAGTCCAGTGTCCGCTGGTAACCAGGATGGCAAGAGATCTTAGAGGCATGAGCCCACTGGAGGACCTGGGACCTGGCAGAGTCTGGAACAAAAAGCCGGTTAGGGGGCCGTTACCTGGGTCGGGTTGTGAGCGTTGTGCTTGCTTCACCAGAGCCTCTATCCGCCAGTTCACTGCAGCCACCACACAAGAAGCCGGGAGGATGGTCTCTGGTTCAGTCCCCGGCGTCTCGGGGTCGGCTTGGCGTGATAGGGCATCTGGCTTGGCATTGCGGGACCCAGGTCGGTAGGTGAGGGTGAAAACAAAACGGTCAAGGAACAAAGCCCACCGGGCCTGACGGGAGTTGAGCCTCTTGGCTGAGCGGAGGTACGCCAGGTTCTTGTGGTCCGTCCACACGATGAACGGGAGAGCAGCGCCCTCCAACCAATGCCTCCACTCCTGAAGGGCTACCACCACCGCCAGCAGCTCTCTGTTCCCAACGTCATAGTTCCTCTCCGCTGGGGACAGGCGTCTGGAGAGGAAGGCACAGGGGTGCAGCTTCTGGTCCTTGGGGGATCGCTGGGAGAGTACTGCCCCAATGCCAGTGTCAGAGGCATCCACCTCCACCACGAACTGGAGGGAGGGGTCAGGATGCCGCAGCACCGGGGCAGAAGTAAACAGTTCCTTCAGGGCTAGAAAGGCTGTTTCTGCTTCAGGGGACCAGGCAAACGGTACTTTCACTGAGGTGAGTTTGGTCAGGGGAGCAGCTACCTTGCTATAATTTCTAATAAAGCGACGGTAAAAGTTAGCGAACCCCAGGAAGCGCTGCAGCTGCTTGCGAGTGGTTGGACTAGGCCAATCAGCCACGGCCTGAATCTTGGCTGGGTCTGCTTTAACCTGCCCCCGCTCAATTATAAACCCCAGGAAAGACACGGATGTCACGTGAAACTCACACTTCTCGGCTTTCACAAAGAGCTTGTTCTCAAGGAGTCTTTGAAGGACCTGCCGAACATGCTGAACGTGTTCCTCCTGAGACTGGGAAAAGATGAGTATGTCATCTAAATAAACGAATAGGAACCTGTTCAGCATGTCCCTCAGCACGTCGTTGACTAAAGCCTGGAACACAGCTGGCGCGTTGGTCAGGCCAAACGGCATCACCAGATATTCAAAGTGGCCTAAGGGGTGTTAAAGGCAGTTTTCCACTCGTCTCCCTCTCTGATCCTGACAAGATGGTATGCGTTTCGGAGGTCTAATTTCGAGAACACTTGGGCCTTATGAAGGGGTTCAAATGCCGGATCAATGAGAGGGAGAGGGTACTTATTCTTAATGGTGATGTCGTTAAGCCCTCGATAGTCAATGCAAGGGCGGAGGGTCTGGTCTTTCTTGGTCACAAAGAAGAAACCAGCCCCTACCGGAGACGAAGAGGGTCGAATTAGCCCTGCCGCTAGCGAGTCACCTATATATTTCTCCATGGCCTCGCGTTCAGGTCTGGAGAGGTTATACAGGCGACTAGTTGGCAGAGTGGAACCAGGAAGCAGCTCAATAGCACAATCATATGGCCTATGCGGAGGTAATGTGACGGCTCGATGTTTGCTGAAAACCTCCCCAAGGTCGTGGTATTCTACAGGGACAGCGGATAGATCGGGGGGCTCAGGAGGCTTGGAAACAGTGGGAGATGACAAAACACTGGCAGACTGGAGACAATGTGAATGACAGTGGGCGCTCCAACTAGAGAGTGAACCTGTAGACCAGTCAAATTGGGGGTTGTGGAGCTTAAGCCAGGAAAACCTAATACTACGGGAGCGTTGGGTGAAGAAATGACTAGCAAACTGATCTCCTCACGGTGATTGCCAGAAAGGATAAGAGTGAGAGGAACGGTTTGTCGAGTAATGTTGGCTAGATGTTTTCCGTCTAGGGCATTAACGGGTTGGTTGTCTGGGAGTTTGACAGTGGGGATTCTTGCCTGAAGCACGAATGCTGAGTCAATGAAACTCTCCTCGGCACCCGAGTCGACCAGAGCTGTGAGGGGAATGGAGTTTAACTGCCAGCGAAGGGACGCATTTAATTGCAAGCGAGAAAGGGGGCTGAGGTGGAAGTGGCGACTTGGCTCACAAGAGTTCCACCATTCTCTGGTGAGCCTAATCTTTTGGCAGCTGGGGGCAGGCAGCCAAGAAGTGACCGTGCTGGCCACAATAGATGCATAAACCGGACCTAATCCGGCGTTGGCGTTCCGCCTGGGTGAGGCGGGTGCGGCCCAATTGCATCGGCTCTTCTACGGGCTCGAGGGGTATCTGGCTCGAGGGGTGTTTGGATGGGGCCGCTAACTGGGGACCTACCGAGATGGTGGCTCTGGGTAGAGCAGGGAAAGGAGAGGCTAGTGGTCGCCCCCTCCTCTCACGCTGTCTCTCACGAAGACGATTGTCGAGCCTAATCGCTAGTGAGATTAGCTCATCGAGGCTAGCAGCGCTATCCCTAGCCGCTAACTCGTCTTTCATAACCTCAGACAGCCCATGCACGAAAACAGTCTGTAACGCCTCTTCATCCCAACCACTCTCGGCCGCTAAAATCCTAAACTCGACGGAGAACTCAGCTACTGAACCTGATCCCTGACGAAGATTCAATAAACGCTTAGCTGCCTCCTTGCCTTGCACAGGATGATCAAAAACCTTTCTTAGTTCCTCAGAAAACCGCTGGAAGGAGTCACAAACAGGGGAGTGCTTCTCCCACAGGGCGGTAGCCCACTGAGCTGCTTTCCCTGACAGTAGGCTAATCACAAAAGCCACTTGGGCGCTATCTGAGCTGTAGGTAAGCGGCTGTTGTTGGAAAACTAGCGAGCACTGAAGCAGAAACCGCCCACAAGCCCCCAAATCCCCAGCATACCGTTCAGGTGTAGGAACGTGTGGTTCCCGGGGCGGGGGGAGGAGAGGCTGCATGCGGCATGGCTGGGGAGGCAGAGGGAGTAGCTGCTTCAGTGGCGGTGGTAGGAGCTGTGGGAGGAGTGGAGACCTGATCGAGCTTGGATCCAAGGGCGGCCACACTACAGCGAAGGTCCTGGATGGCTGCCACGATCTCGTCGAGGACCTTCTCGTGTTGGCCCACTCGTTGTCCCTGGTAGGCCAGTGCGCTCGGACGGAGTCTGGGTCCGCTGGGTCCATGCTGGCCAGATTGTTCTGACAGGGCTGGTGTTGGGACTGGACCCAGGAGCAGACACCCAGACAGTATGGAAGGTTTAAAGGGGGTTTTATTCCACGCACACGCACACACACAGGGGGATGAGGGGCGGCCAGAGCAGGAACGGGTGGGTGAGATGGCGGAAGAGACCGGAGACACAGAGGCACAGGAGAGCGGACACAGGAAGCCAAACAGCACAAGGGACCCTGGGGCACGGGAGAGAAACGGTTAGACAAGGGGGCACGCACAGGGAAAACACAAGAGAGCTTGAATCGCTTAACTAAATACTGAAGGGAGCCACGAGAGTTACCACCACATAGGCTGAAACAATCTGGCGAAGAATGGGAGGAAGACCGGGGTTCTTGAAGACTGGAGCATGATGAATGATTGAGAGCAGGTGAGACAGCAGGCAGCAGGTGAGGAGAATGGAGGCCGCACCCTCAGGCACACAGGGAAGGGGGAGGAGCAAAGGGAGCAGGAGGGGAGCAGAGCCATGACAATCACCGGTATGGAAGTGGGAGACAAATCTCAGTTATCTACTGCTTTATGGCTGCACCTTTTATAATTTTGACACTTCAGTAAGTTTTAGTGTTCACAGAAGAATAACATGGCTGTCATATCAATGCTATATAGCCTACCCCATTTTGTCATGATAATGTAAGAAACAACTTAAAGTTTTATGACCCTAGAACTCTTTGAAGCTCAGTGAAACCTCACTAAACAATACACATGCACCTTTCTAAAGATAAGGCCTTTTTATTCTTCAGAATTTTAGGAAATAGAGAGTTTTTTTTCAGACGGCACCTCTCTGCTATTCAAACACTTTCAGTCTTCGTTTCTAACAGGTTTAGTCATGATGGATTGGACAGCCATATATCAAATATAATCGTCTTAGTGCAGTTTTTTTCTTCTTTTGGAGCACAGAATAGTCAGACTTGATACGAGAAAATACACCTGAAAGCGTTCCTTAAAAAACTGAGTGAAGTGAATGAGGCATTTAAAGCCTTTTCAAAGCAGCTTATTGCTTTCATATGGCAACGATAAAGGCTGGATTTTCTCTTAAACTATAGAAATCTTACAGTGGACTGCTAAATGATGTTTGTGAGGCAGAAGTGGGGAGAAAAAGTGCCAGCCAGTGTTCACAGAAGCTTCGGTGAGCTGATATGTCTGTCAGGAGTGTTAATGATAGTGAAAAGCTTCTTCGTGTTTTGTGCATTGAACACTGTTGAATTACATTGCCTGTCAAAGTAAGAGGCGACCTGTTTTTTTTTTTTCGTGTCATTTTAACTGTTAAAACTTTTAAAAGTGCTCAAAACTCCATTTAACAACTGTGACCATAGAGCTTCATACTTGAGTCATGATTAGAAAAACAACTTAGATATTAAATGCAGGTGGCTTGAGGCAATATGCATGATGTTCAACCGTCAGCTTATAATCAAACAGCGACCAACCTACATCGCCATTCCGAGAGAGTCATCCCACTAGCGTAGCTAAAAATTAATGTTTATACGCCAAAGAGATTAATACACCTGCTGTTGTTAATAAACCTTGGCAATGTCACGTTTTGCATGAAAAAAACATATTCACGTTTCATGTTAAAGTTAGCAAAAAAATAAGTATGTAATTCCTGGTTAAACTTTCAAAATAAAGCTGGCTGAGAAATATTTTAAGTGCTAGTTACAATCTAACTGTACAAGTAACAAGTTTAACTACTCGGTTATGTTTTGGAAAAGACCATGGTTTGGGTTAAAATCACTACTGGCTTGAAACAATGAACAATCGGTTTAACAAAGAAACTGAGTCTCCCCAGTCTCCTGTTCTACATGAGGATCTGGGGATCAAACCACCAACCTTCTGATTAGTGGAAACCCTGCTCTACCTCTTGTGCCACAGCCACCCATAAGCCAAGCTGCAACTTCCACAAAGCAGCACTGGACTTCTAAAAGAGACTGATTAACCTTAACATTAAATTTGACCACAAAAATGATATTAAAAGCAGCATTATACAACCTTAACTTTTGCTCCTCTTAAATATCCAGGCACTTGTACACGTCCCTTCAGTAACAGGAACAGTGTTAATATCAAAGGTGCAATAGGATAGCTGTCTTTATTTGAATTTATTGTCTGTTTCTAGCTCAACAGCAGGCACAGAGTGATGCCCAAATTAACCCCGAGGCCAATGAAGCAGGCTTGCTATGATATAAGGAAATTGGCTGCTCCAAACATATTCATTGATTTGGAGCAATCACACAAACATATTCTGCAGCTGGAAGAGCTCTCCATCTCAAATGTCACACTAGAGTAATCAGTTTTCAATGGTTTCTGATTATGTTCTCTGAGAGCGTATTACCCAGCAAAAGTACATGAAGCTGGAAATAAAGAAAAGGAAAACATGAAAACATTTCTAGCCACTTTTAGCTCTGCACAGAGAGAATTGCAGCTCTGGAAGCTTTGTTTCCACATATGAACAGAGAAACTCATACTGTTATGACTGATATGTCTAGTTTTGACGGTAATTTGTGTTTTCCTTTATTTTTTTTTTTCAATTTAATAAAGAACCTATGCTTAGGTTGTGTGTGTGTGTGTGTGTGTGTGTGCATACTTATTAAGATTTGGAATGAAATGTTGAACCCAAAAGGCAAAATAATTTCTCATTTTGTCGACACTTCTATTCTTTTGGCAGGAGAGAAACAGTCAGGAGTTGGTTTGTAAACTTAAAAATCAGCAGGTATTTCTTTCTCCCGGAAGCAAGTTGGACTACTCTTACTGATGGAGCTCATTGTGAACGTTACTTAACTGCAAGTTGCCATGACAACATAATCAGCTTCCTAAATTAGGTGCCATGTCAGAAGTGAAAAGCTGTGCAGCAAGATCAGACTGAAACCACTTGATATCAAGAGACTTGTTTGTTGTCTTCACAGAGCTACATAAACGTGACAATGAACATGTGAAAGTGATCCTTCATTCAATGAATGAGTCTTCATTCATTTGTATATATATGTATTCATTTACATATATGTATATGGTATAGCTATGGCAACAGTTGCGCCTGCAGAAGCAACAGTCTTGTTATTTTTGTTTTTGGACATTTACACTGCCTATTCCTCATGGGTCATGTTATCAAACAACATAGAAGAATTCTGCACAGTATAATGGCCTCATGCAAATGTAAACAGACGGTACCGCGGCATCTGGTCTCTCACCACAAGGATCAGAGACAGCTTCATCCTGCAGGCCATAAATAAGACTGCTGAATTGTTAGGCTCATCACTTTGTCACTTTACTTGCACCGCATATGGTACATTTTATCTTTACCCCTCTTACTCACTGGTACTACCTGTTTACACACACATATATATATGTATATGGTATAGCCATGGCAACAGTCGCGCCTGCAGAAGCAATTGCCGTTAGCTCCTTCAAATGGCAAGACAAAATCTGCTTTCTCCAGCAAACACACAGGAGACATTAAGCCTTCAAGACGTCAAGCCATGCTGGTCTATCAGTGATCTTTATTATCATCAGTGAGTCGGTGGGTATGCATGAATAACACCCACACCGCCGATCCATGACGTATAAAGGATTGCTTTTGAAATCATAGTAGTTTTATTTTTACTTGGCAGAAAAAGAAAATACCTGGCAATTGAACTAATATTGATCTGTGATCCATATCCAAACACATTTAACATAATTAAATTAGCACTTTACAACACATTCTTTGACTTCCAAAGGGAACTACAGCAATAGACAGTCAACTTACTGCAGTATTTAGAATATTGAGAGCTGAAATAAACTATAAGTTCAATCTAAGTTCAGGTCATCAACAGCCAAATGCCTGCAGCATGGGATATATAATTTGTAAAGTTTCCATGTCTGAAATGTATTTAATTTAATAAGAGCAGCAGAATGGAATTTATTTGGAGGGCATTGCTTATGCATGCAATTAAAATCAGTTCTAGAGGGAATTACACAGTATGCTTTACTTCCTATTTAAGTTTCATGTTTTACGTCAGATTTGGGAGAGAGGATAGCAGATTAATAAAATGTCCATGTGACTTATCCTATTCATAAATCCAATGTGACTCAACATTTAAATCCCAAATTACACAGAAATACTAAAAATAAGACTTGGGGCCACATTAAAAAAACAGGATTGCATGCAAACTTGTCTAGTCTGGCCGCTTGTGTAATCCTTGCATGGCCTTTGGCAACTTGTGACCAGCTCCCTCCCTCTGCTGTAGACTAAATTAAAGTTAATAGTTGGTGAAAGTTTTTGACAGAAAACAGCAGAAAATATTCAATCGGGGCACTATAAAGGCTACTGCAATGCAATGTATTCATACTAGCATACATGTCCTCGAAGAGCTGTTTGAGCTTTAAAGGTTATTTTCAGGCATGCATGCTGGTTTCACAGCTTTGCTTTCTATAACTCTTCTGAAATGTGACTGTAGTGTGGCTTCAGTGCCTGCTACAAAAACAGTGGCTGATTGCTTGATATGTTTGACATCCTGTTTCCTGTACTGTCTGAGCTCAATAATGAATTCTGCCAGACAACACTCCTACACTACTATGGGCTAAAGAGAAAATACAGGTGAGTATTAAGCTGTCAACCATCAAAACACTCTCCAGCACATTTATATGAAGCTCTGGACAAAGTACAATCAACATTTTGTTTTCTTTGTGTGTTTACATAATTAAAGATATGCATACCTAGTCTAGATATCAGATTTATAATACCCAGTATGCTCATTATTCCATTTTATGGATCTTAGTCAGCATGAAGTTGTGTGCTTGTGCACGAACCAAATGCTCACTCACACAATTAGCCATAACTGGATGTCAACACAGCCCTGTTTAATCTGGTTTCAACACAAATGTCAAACATCAGCAACAGGTTCAAGAAAACCAGTGTTCTTTTTTTAATATCTTCGATCAGGGCCAACTTAATGGCTTAGTGAAACAGCATAACTCAAAAGCACAGTGGATTGAAGGAAAAAATGATTTACTGCGATCATGTAATAAGCAAAGTTTGGAAACAGGTAAAGGGTCAGATATGGCAAACAAGTCCAAAGGGGCAGAAAACAGGCAAAAGGCTGGCTCAATAACTCATCTGGAAGGGAGTAAGTGGACATGAAAGTGGACATGTGGGTGTGGGGATATACTCCAGAGAACACACTGAAGGTGACTGATGAGACTGGGAATATCAGGGTCTAGAATGACGGGTGGGGTAGTGATTGGCAGGCAAATGTGCAAAAGAGTTAAGAGCAAGCTGATGCCATGACAGCCAACGTAGTGATTCCATTGTCATGCACAGCCCAGTAGCCAGAAATATTACAATGGGTAGGCTTTGTACATAATTGGGTGGCAGAGGGACAACTTAATTTTAATATGAAACAAGCCTAGAAGAGGCATATCCTCAGTTCTCTGATATCAAACCATTAAAAACCAACCATTTTAAGAGAACATGTTTTATGTTATGCAAATGCTTTATACCAGTTATACAAAGACTGATTTGAGCGCACACACTATTACTTTAATCTCTCAGAGAACTAATTTTGTAACAAAACAGAGACTAGACATAATATATAATACAACATAGTTCCGCAGACAGTTTTAGGTCCATAAAACATCCTTCATAAACACTAGAGGGAACTTTGTTAACTCATACAGCAGCTTATTAAACAAACAAATGAACAAATAAGTCAGTGGCTGATGACCTGCTGTACAGTAATGGCTTCGATTAAAAATGATCTTGCCTTATCAATCACCGATTGCATAGTTGAGACTGACTTTAGTTCGGGCCTCAGAGGCCTCAGTATTTAGGTAGCTGGACAAGTCTGTGAGTTCTGTGTGTGAGGGAATCTAAAGGATTCCCTCTAACTGAGACTGTGCAATCGCTGCTTATTTATATATTTAATTATTTATATTTCTATATGATATTAAAAGCCCTGCATACTTTAACAGCACAAGCACATTTTTGATCAAAATCAAGGTCTACCATCTTTAGACAAAACTATTTAAATCGTGTAATCACTTCCACGGAAATTCTCAGTACATTATTAATTATTTGGCACTGTGCAGGCCCATGGAAGCAGTCTCACCATACTCGGAATCATCAGTTTTCTGATTACTGACTGACTATTGACACTTCTACAGTGAAGCTAACTCTTGCAGTCCTTTTCTCTTCCACCCACTGGAATTTAGCGAATGATTCCAACCTGTTTTAGAAAAGCAATCAAAATATTGCAATACTCAGAACCTTTTCAAATTCTTTCTGCTTCTATCAACCAGACTTCCAAACATATAACAAAGTCAGTTCTATATTATCCCCTTTGACACACACACACACACACACACACACACACACAAATAAAAATCCATCGCTCCTCTCCATCTCCCAAACTCTCTGTTGTAATATCTCCCAACATAAAATATGTTCTGTCTCCATGCATGACAGGCAATCACATGTATCAGGTCCTGCAGTAGTGAAACACTGTGTCCTTGATTTGTCCGTCAAAGGCTGCCGCACTGACCCTGCATGAATACTGTATGTAGCCAAGTGTTACAGTGCTCTCTTTCAATTATCACCATTGTTCATGTATGGTTCAACATGGGGTTTAATCAAAGCTACATACATGTCCGATGTCCAAAAGAGATGATCATAAGCATATCTGACCCTTCCCAGCCTCTTATTCTCTGTAAGCCTCTACTGTTGCAATCTATCACAACAGAAAATGAGTTCTGTCTCCGTTTGTGAGAAGCAATCAGCTCTGGCCAGCCTTATCCACACATTGCATCATGTCATTGTTGTGGTCTGACATGCCTATAGTTAGCAGCCAGCAATGGCTACCCTGTTAGTACTAATATAAGATGATGGAGAGTGGGGGTAGAATGTGTTTTTCAACCTCTCATGAATTCCTGCAGCTTTCCTGTGCTAAAGTTCATTCAAATAAAGTATGAAATTCCAAAAACATTATGAAAAGTTTCATTCTTTCTGGTATATTGTCTGACTTTTTATCCTTTTACTAATTCTTTATTTTTAGATCTAATTACATATTCTGAATGTAGTTTTCTGGCTTTTTCTTCCTACATCAATTTTTATGTAATTACAAAAATCTAATTTTCATCTCTGTGAAAGTATGGAGGATATGGAGCAGATATTTTTTTTGCCAAATGTATTTGCCTTCCATAGTTGAATTAAATATGAGGTTAGGTCCAACATGGAAATACCAATGTATTATTAAGGTGGAGGGGAGCCTCCACCATTATAGTAGCAACCACTATGACCCAAAACAAGGACACGCTGCAAACAGGCAGAGTGGGTAAACAACAGACTAGCTAGTGTGTCTAGGCCATAGTCCATAAGAATACATATACATACCAATTTTACTGCTGCACAAACACACAAAGTCCAAAATGTGTGAAGTGATGATAAAAGACAAAAGAATCTAAGATCCAAGCATCCAAGAGGCAGTGGGAGAAACAGTGTTTAGAGATAGAATATTTTCACATCTAACTTGTTGGTTTTTTTGCTGTTGTTTTTTGACCAAACCAGAGTTGGTGACTGTTGTAACAGAATGACTAACCAAGATGGTTTTGGTGAGTTTTATAGTTTGTGTATTGAGTTTGAATGTTACGATGCTGTGCGACGTTAAATCACAGTGTTTGTGAATGCAGTTTGGTGGAAACTCTTTCACAAAAAGGTCTGTCTCTGTAGGGTCCTTTCCATGATGTTGTCTCACACTAACAACAATATCAATGTCAGTGACAAAAACAAGCTCTTTTAATAGACATACATAGACAGTGGCAAATGCCGGTAAGGATTATGTTGCAGCCAGTTTCTGCAGTCCTCCCGCACAATAAGACCTGCTCCAATAAAATGTTTTCCCCAGTAGTCACTTTGATAAAAAACATACAAAAATAGGGTCCAGGTTAAAAAATACTCAAATTATCTGCATGACGCCTTGCCATGGCATGGACTCCCCCACTCCAGTATTAATTTCAAATGAGGGCCAGCCAGTTTGAAAATGTTAAAACCAAGTCAGAAGTACTTCAGCAGTATAATATATGGCAGTATACTGCTGGATAGATGCAAAGTGTGGTGACAAAGACTGTGAAAATTGCAAGGTGACCTAAATCCTCATCAGACATCCTAAGTTCAAATGCATGGCACTCTGTCTGTCTTTCCTGTCAGCCCACTCTTTGTTCCATCTAATGAAGCAGGGACACCATAAAAATAATGTTTGAGAAAACTGAAGCAGTTGAGCTTTATTTGTGTAGTGGTTGGGTGGTGGTGGTAAAAAAGCCACTCTAGGGTATGAGCCTGCATCCTTGGACCAAAGACCATCACAGAGATGAGAAATGACTTCAGGGAAATGGGCTGTTGAAACAGTAACACACAGATGTGTACTCGCCCTCACAAAACACACACACACACACACACACACACACACACACACAAACAGATACGTACACAATGAGGCTCCACAAAAGTCTGTGACACACCCAGTGTGCCAGGAAATAAATCCTGAATTGACTCAGACACACATACTGTTGCTGGAAAAGGCCTACATGAATACAGAGGGGCATCCTCTCTGCTTTCTCTCTGCTTTCTCTCTCTCTCTCTCACACACACACACATACACACACACACACACACACACACACACACACACACACACACACACACACACACACACACACACACAATGCATATGAACTTTAAGGACATAAACACACACACAGACACACTCAGGCTTTATCAGGGGTGAAAGAGAATTTAATGGCACTACTTGTGAAGTTGCCCTCAGAAGAAAATGACCAAAACTTTTGTCTATGTTCAAACGAGGGACATTGTCAGCTGAGAGTTTATAGAGGCCGGTTTGTGACTCGGAGGTCGGTCCTTTGAATACTTTGATTCAACAGTGATATTCCCAAACGGGGAAGAGAATGAGTCATTTTGTCTCATTGTCTATTTAGTATTCATTAAACGTGTGGTTGATTGAGGCTAAGTCAGTCGATGGACACCTTTTTGTTTAGATTTTTCAGACAGTCTGGAGGCTCAAAACAAATGACAAAGTTGAGAAGTCCTGACCTTTTCTCTTTTATGTGGAAAGATGCTTTTGCTTGCAATTGTGGACAATAGACCATGGGTAAAAACAAGACTAAAGCCCATTCTGACTGGATTTATTTCCCTAGGGGAGGTGGGGTGATTTTACCTGTGCTGGTCTATGATTGTAATCCTATCCAGAATGCATATGTAGATTATTTGTCTTCCCCACCCAATCAAGAAAAAGACGATTACTTTATTGTCAGTGTCCCCAAATGCAAGAACTCAATGGTAATGCGACTCCTGTCTGGAGCAATGTACTGAAATTCTGTATTTTGGCAACCCTCATTGGAACCAACATGTATATAATTACACTTAAAACACTTTTCTTCATACAGAAATCATATAAGTTGATATCTGCAAAGAAAATGTATGTGTCTCAGTGTGTAAGGGGCATAGATGTGACTGAACGTGTCCAGCTTGTTCTGAATGAACAGCTCACTGAAAGTTGTTTGGTTAATTTTTGCTTCTGTGTAGAGAAGATCACTGATAGAGATTAAAAAAGATGTGCAAGACTGATTGCAGATTAACTTTTTCTGATCTTCTAATGTTTTAAAGAGTTCGGTCTTTGAAAAGTGTCCTGAGATAACTTCTGTTATGAATTGGCGCTATACAAATAAAATTGAATTGAATTGAAATTGATCGTAGTTAAGAAAAATACTTTTCAAAACTGTACAAATATACCAATTTATTTCATTGACAGCTTGTACATGTTGGCAGAGACTGTACAATCTATTCTAATTCTAATTCTAATTCTATTCTATCTATTATATTCAGTCATGACAAGCCATGTGAAAGATGTGTGTTTACCAGTCTCTGTTGTTTACCCTGCTGTTGGTACACATGGGATGTAGGTTTCTTGCATGTTGGTTCAGGTCAACATGAGCAGCATGACCCTGGTTCCAAACAGCACTAACTGGCACTGTCTTGGTCACACATGAATAATAATCAATACAATAATCAATTTTTTTTTTACCCATAGCCCTAGGTGATAAAACATGCCAAGTGCAGCACAAAGGATCTAATGTTAGCAAAAATACTGAATCACTGTTAGAAGTTATGATCATGTGAGGGTGAAGATGTTAGTGGTGTTTCCATTATACAAATGCATTACAAAAAGGCCACATACATCATGCAAACAACCTCAAGACATCACAAATAAACAAATCCACATGGCTAAGTTATATATAAACTGGTTAACAGTGGCATATGGCCGTGACAGAAAAGCCAGATACTGTATTTTTCATCAAAAAATACCTGAATTCTTCACGAAAACCAGGTCAGTTCCCTAATTTCCATTCTCTTTTTATTTTCCCAGACATTCAGAGGTTGTGTTTCTTGCTGATAGAATATCCTCATCGCTGTTTACAATACACTGAGTCCTCTTGCAACAAGCAGAGCTTAGAAATTGTTTTCAGTAATACAAAAAGGGAAAAGGGAAAAGTAGTAGATCATACAAATTAGTTTCTGATATGCTTCAGCACTCTATGTCATAATATATGTTGCCTGTACCAAATATTCATACAGAGATTGGGAAAAGGGTGTTTTGGTGCTCGGCACCCACAGACTGGAATACATTACAGAAAGTTTTAAAAATTTGTGGTGATTTCTTTGAATGCATTAAAACCTATTTTACAGAATTGCCAGGGTGTCAATGCATAAATTGATATTGTGCGATACATGGCTTGTACTGCACTTTTATACCCTGGGATGTTGTACTACTGTCTTTGTTTGGTATCTGTTTTAATTTACTTTTAACAATATTTTTTGTGCCTTGTCCTGTCTGGGACACCCTTGAAAAAAGCTCACAAAGCAGTGCATTACTATAAAAACCACAGTGCCATGGTTTTACTGTATTACTATACTGTATTTTTTTTCATTCCTTATCTGCAATAAGCTGCTTCAGAATGTCAATATGAAAAATTCAACCAAATGGACAAATGGTCCTCAAACATCTCAAAGCTATCAACAAGTTACCAAATGTAATAAGCTAAGCGATGAACCTGTCAACCTCAACTGTATAAATTAACGTGCTAAGATTCAGCTTTGGTGGACTCATAAGTATATTTACTAATAATTGTTGTGTTTTTGTTACTTCCTCTTCCACAAAATTCAGCATACTGAACTGCCATGTTTGTACAGTAACCCAGAATGGTTACTAGATGCTACTAATAGCAAAATACTAATAGGACTACACTACCTACTAGTCCTTAAGTTGTGTGCAGGGGAAAAATCTATTTTTGGAGTTCCTTCTTGAAGTTTTAGCAATTAAGTGCTGAGTCAACATCCTCTGGCTGAATAATAGATCACAATAAAGTTTTGTATTGGTCTTCCACTCTGCCTTGACAAATTACTCAGCATGTAAAAAGCTCTACCTCTACAAATCAATCTCATTCTAAAATTCACAGACACCAGCTCATCAAGAAATATCCAAAAATATTTTATGCACTGCAGTCTGCCAAACTTTTCAATTTGTAGCATACAGACAAACATCCTCAGAAAGTATGATGAATGTCTTATCTGTCTGTCTGTATTTATCTGCCAACCTGTATATTTATGAGAGATTCATGTGCTCCAGTTCTTCCTCATATACAAGCAGGTGAATAAAGCAGGACAATCGGGTCAAAACGACCAGAATATTGTGCTTTATTCAAAAGATGCAAGGGCTAACACATGTATGTTGTATTTCTACTTATGTAGTTGTGGATCATTGTCTGTTTGCTTATTTGTATCATCAAGTCCCCCGGGGCACTGAGTGGAAAGAAATGAAGAAAAGATGTCTTCCTTCCACCAAATCAAAAGACAAAAGCAGAGACAGAGAGCAAAAGAGAATCAGCCCTCCTTCCACACCACTGGAAGTGTCTGAGAGATGCTGACAGCTCATTTCCATGAACTCTCTGACTGTGGGCAATATATATAGTGGATCGAGTGAAAGGAAGTAGGAGGCAGAGAAATATGGAGGTCCATGTCGAGGTGAAACAGAGTCAGAGACAAATAGAGGGAATATGAAGGCGAAGCAAAGACAGAAGGGAACATAAACAGATAGCTGAAACTTAGGGGGCATGAAAGGACAAAGAGAGACGGAGAAGACAGAAGGAAAAAGGAAACGGGAGCTGGAAAAAAAATACCCAAATCGAAATAAAAGGCCGTGTGACTGGCAAGAGGACAAGCAACCAGTAATGGAAATAAACTATTAACGTGACATAGATTTGATAATTATGGCGTCAAACTCTCTTTTGGTAATTCGGGGGAATCTTTTAGGTATCCAGGATAAGATCGCAGTATCAGTACACACTATCTTTACCCATAAAGGCTTGATTAGTAAAACACAGATTTGCAAGCCCAAACCCCCCAAAAAATAAAGTAGAGTGGTGCTGGGGAAGTGGGCGTGGCCCATAACCCAGAGAGCCACAACGGTATTAAGTAAAATACTTGTGTTTGACAACCCGGCCATCAAGAAACGCTGTAAACTGAGCCTTGGCTCACTGACTCACCAGAAGTATGTTGATCGGTTGTTTTTGATGAATACCGAAAAAAAAAATTGACCTGTAAGGAGGTTGTGTGTTTGAGACCTCAGCCATCAAGTAAAGCTGTAAAATGAGTCTGAGCTCACTGACTCTAGTATTTTGGTATGGTGATGCACTGAACAACATGCTTTAACCAAAGCATGTTGCTCAGTGCATCACCATACCAAAATACTAGCAACTTTATTTGTTGTTGGACTTATGAAAGAGCAATGAAAAACTCTCCTAATATGCTAAAAGTATGGATCATTACCTCTATCTTATAAAAGCAGTTGCAAATCTTGTCCTCCTTCCTGCAAATGCAGTCAAGTTGTTCGCACTATCTTTACCCGTAAAGACTTGATTAGTAAACCAAAGATTTGCAAGCCCAAATCTCTTCAAAATGTAGCAGAGTGGCGCAGCGGAAGCGTGCTGGGCCCATAACCCAGAGGTCGATGGATCGAAACCATCCTCTGCTAATTGACTTAGCGAAAAGTGTCAAGAACTGTTGCGAAAGCAGACATCATGCTTAAATCCAAAGCAGCTGCTGCAATTTTTTTGCTTTTCCAACCTACGACTACTCTTTATTTTCAATTCAACTGCTTTGGTCATCTTATGACGTTTCTGGACTAAAAGGCTAAACGTTGGAACAAGGTAACTGGAACATCTCGAAATCTTGGTTCTCAGTGGAACAAGTGTGTGCTGCGTAGCTCACTAAGTGAGTGACTGCAAACACCAGTAGGGCGTGTTTTCAGGTAGTGTGGCAGAGTGGCTAAGGCGCATCTCCGTCTCGGAAAAAATCAAACCCACAAACACCCCTACTGTCCCCCAATCAGTCAAGTTATCGTGCGTTCCCACTATCTTTACCCGTAAAGACTTGATTAGTAAACCAAAGATTTGCAAGCCCAAATCTCTTCAAAATGTAGCAGAGTGGCGCAGGGAGCGTGCTGGGCCCATAACCCAGAGGTCGATGGATCGAAACCATCCTCTGCTAATTGACTTAGCGATGTGTCAAGAACTGTTGAGCGAAGGCAGACATCATGCTTAAATCCAAAGCAGCTGCTGCAAGTTTTTTGCTTTTCCAACCTACGACTACTCTTTATTTTCAATTCAACTGCTTTGGTCATCTTATGACGTTTCTGGACTAAAAGCTAAACGTTGGAACAAGGTAACTGGAACATCTCGAAATCTTGGTTCTCAGTGGAACAAGTGTGTGCTGCGTAGCTCACTAAGTGGTGACTGCAAACACCAGTAGGGCGTGTTTTCAGGTAGTGTGGCAGAGTGGTCTAAGCCCACTCTGCTACATTTCGATGAGATTTGCAAGCCCAAATCTCATCAAAATGTAGCAGAGTGGCGCATCGGAACCGTGCTGGGCCCATAACCCAGAGGTCGATGGATCGAAACCATCCTCTGCTAATTGACTTAGCGACCATTGCCGCAAGGGTCCAAAGGAAAAGAACTGTTGTGCAAAAGCAGACGTTGTGCTTAAATCCAAAGCAGCCGCTGCAAGTTTTTTTGCTTTTCCAACCTCCGACCTACAACTACTTATTTTCAATTCAACTGCTTTGGTCATCTGATCACGTTTCTGGACTAAAAGGCTAAACGTTGGAACAAGGTAACTGGAACATCTCGAAATCTTGGTTCTCAGTGGAACAAGTGTGTGCTGCGTAGCTCACTAAGTGAGTGACTGCAAACACCAGTAGGGCGTGTTTTCAGGTAGTGTGGCCGAGTGGTCTAAGGCGCTGGATTAAGGCTCCAGTCTCTCAGGAGGCGTGGGTTCAAATCCCACCACTGCCATTTGACAAGGTTCGCTGTCTGTTAACAAGACGAATACCGAAAAAATAATTGACCTGTAAGGAGGTTGTGTGTTTGAGACCTCAGCCATCAAGAAAAGCTGTAAAATGAGTCTGAGCTCACTGACTCAACCAAAGCATGTTTTTCAGTGCATCACCATACCAAAATACTAGCAACTTTATTTGTTGTTGGACTTATGAAAGAGCAATCAAAAACTCTCCTAATATGCTAAAAGTATGGATCATTACCTCTGTCTTATAAAAGCAGTTGCAAATCTTGTCCTCCTTCCTGCAAATGCAGTCAAGTTATCGTGCGTTCGCACTATCTTTACCCGTAAAGACTTGATTAGTAAACCAAAGATTTGCAAGCCCAAATCTCTTCAAAATGTAGCAGAGTGGCGCAGCGGAAGCGTGCTGGGCCCATAACCCAGAGGTCGATGGATCGAAACCATCCTCTGCTAATTGACTTAGCGACCATTGCCGCAAGGGTCTAAAGGACAAGAACTGTTGAGCAAAAGCAGACATCGTGCTTAAATCCAAAGCAGCTGCTGCAAGTTTTTTTTGCTTTTCCAACCTACGACTACTCTTTATTTTCAATTCAACTGCTTTGGTCATCTGATCACGTTTCTGGACTAAAAGGCTAAACGTTGGAACAAGGTAACTGGAACATCTCGAAATCTTGGTTCTCAGTGGAACAAGTGTGTGCTGCGTAGCTCACTAAGTGAGTGACTCCAAACACCAGTAGGGCGTGTTTTCAGGTAGTGTGGCCGAGTGGTCTAAGGCGCTGGATTAAGGCTCCAGTCTCTCAGGAGGCGTGGGTTCAAATCCCACCACTGCCATTTGACAAGGTTCGCTGTCTGTTAACAAGACGAATACCGAAAAATAATTGACCTGTAAGGAGGTTGTGTGTTTGAGACCTCAGCCATCAAGAAAAGCTGTAAAATGAGTCTGAGCTCACTGACTCAACCAAAGCATGTTTTTCAGTGCATCACCATACCAAAATACTAGCAACTTTATTTGTTGTTGGACTTATGAAAGAGCAATCAAAAACTCTCCTAATATGCTAAAAGTATGGATCATTACCTCTGTCTTATAAAAGCAGTTGCAAATCTTGTCCTCCTTCCTGCAAATGCAGTCAAGTTATCGTGCGTTCGCACTATCTTTACCCGTAAAGACTTGATTAGTAAACCAAAGATTTGCAAGCCCAAATCTCTTCAAAATGTAGCAGAGTGGCGCAGCGGAAGCGTGCTGGGCCCATAACCCAGAGGTCGATGGATCGAAACCATCCTCTGCTAATTGACTTAGCGACCATTGCCGCAAGGGTCTAAAGGACAAGAACTGTTGAGCAAAAGCAGACATCGTGCTTAAATCCAAAGCAGCTGCTGCAAGTTTTTTTGCTTTTCCAACCTACGACTACTCTTTATTTTCAATTCAACTGCTTTGGTCATCTGATCACGTTTCTGGACTAAAAGGCTAAACGTTGGAACAAGGTAACTGGAACATCTCGAAATCTTGGTTCTCAGTGGAACAAGTGTGTGCTGCGTAGCTCACTAAGTGAGTGACTGCAAACACCAGTAGGGCGTGTTTTCAGGTAGTGTGGCCGAGTGGTCTAAGGCGCTGGATTAAGGCTCCAGTCTCTCAGGAGGCGTGGGTTCAAATCCCACCACTGCCATTTGACAAGGTTCGCTGTCTGTTAACAAGACGAATACCGAAAAAATAATTGACCTGTAAGGAGGTTGTGTGTTTGAGACCTCAGCCATCAAGAAAAGCTGTAAAATGAGTCTGAGCTCACTGACTCAACCAAAGCATGTTTTTCAGTGCATCACCATACCAAAATACTAGCAACTTTATTTGTTGTTGGACTTATGAAAGAGCAATCAAAAACTCTCCTAATATGCTAAAAGTATGGATCATTACCTCTGTCTTATAAAAGCAGTTGCAAATCTTGTCCTCCTTCCTGCAAATGCAGTCAAGTTATCGTGCGTTCGCACTATCTTTACCCGTAAAGACTTGATTAGTAAACCAAAGATTTGCAAGCCCAAATCTCTTCAAAATGTAGCAGAGTGGCGCAGCGGAAGCGTGCTGGGCCCATAACCCAGAGGTCGATGGATCGAAACCATCCTCTGCTAATTGACTTAGCGACCATTGCCGCAAGGGTCTAAAGGACAAGAACTGTTGAGCAAAAGCAGACATCGTGCTTAAATCCAAAGCAGCTGCTGCAAGTTTTTTTTGCTTTTCCAACCTACGACTACTCTTTATTTTCAATTCAACTGCTTTGGTCATCTGATCACGTTTCTGGACTAAAAGGCTAAACGTTGGAACAAGGTAACTGGAACATCTCGAAATCTTGGTTCTCAGTGGAACAAGTGTGTGCTGCGTAGCTCACTAAGTGAGTGACTGCAAACACTAGTAGTGCATGTTTTCAGGTAGTGTGGCCGAGTGGTCTAAGGCGCTGGATTTAGGCTCCAGTCTCTCAGGAGGCGTGGGTTCAAATCCCACCACTGCCATTTGACAAGGTTCGCTGTCTGTTAACAAGACGAATACCGAAAAAAAAATTGACCTGTAAGGAGGTTGTGTGTTTGAGACCACAGCCATCAAGAAAAGCTGTAAAATGAGTCTGAGCTCACTGACTCAACCAAAGCATGTTTTTCAGTGCATCACCATACCAAAATACTAGCAACTTTATTTGTTGTTGGACTTATGAAAGAGCAATCAAAAACTCTCCTAATATGCTAAAAGTATGGATCATTACCTCTATCTTATAAAAGCAGTTGCAAATCTTGTCCTCCTTCCTGCAAATGCAGTCAAGTTATCGTGCGTTCGCACTATCTTTACCCGTAAAGACTTGATTAGTAAACCAAAGATTTGCAAGCCCAAATCTCATCAAAATGTAGCAGAGTGGCGCAGCGGAAGCGTGCTGGGCCCATAACCCAGAGGTCGATGGATCGAAACCATCCTCTGCTAATTGACTTAGCGACCATTGCCGCAAGGGTCTAAAGGACAAGAACTGTTGAGCAAAAGCAGACATCGTGCTTAAATCCAAAGCAGCTGCTGCAAGTTTTTTTTGCTTTTCCAACCTACGACTACTCTTTATTTTCAATTCAACTGCTTTGGTCATCTGATCACGTTTCTGGACTAAAAGGCTAAACGTTGGAACAAGGTAACTGGAACATCTCGAAATCTTGGTTCTCAGTGGAACAAGTGTGTGCTGCGTAGCTCACTAAGTGACTGACTGCAAACACCAGTAGTGCATGTTTTCAGGTAGTGTGGCCGAGTGGTCTAAGGCGCTGGATTTAGGCTCCAGTCTCTCAGGAGGCGTGGGTTCAAATCCCACCACTGCCATTTGACAAGGTTCGCTGTCTGTTAACAAGACGAATACCGAAAAAAAAATTGACCTGTAAGGAGGTTGTGTGTTTGAGACCACAGCCATCAAGAAAAGCTGTAAAATGAGTCTGAGCTCACTGACTCAACCAAAGCATGTTTTTCAGTGCATCACCATACCAAAATACTAGCAACTTTATTTGTTGTTGGACTTATGAAAGAGCAATCAAAAACTCTCCTAATATGCTAAAAGTATGGATCATTACCTCTATCTTATAAAAGCAGTTGCAAATCTTGTCCTCCTTCCTGCAAATGCAGTCAAGTTATCGTGCGTTCGCACTATCTTTACCCGTAAAGACTTGATTAGTAAACCAAAGATTTGCAAGCCCAAATCTCTTCAAAATGTAGCAGAGTGGCGCAGCGGAAGCGTGCTGGGCCCATAACCCAGAGGTCGATGGATCGAAACCATCCTCTGCTAATTGACTTAGCGACGTGTCAAGAATTGAGCACAGCAAGCGGTCTATTTATTTTTTTTGGTATTTTGAAATATTTTTCTTCCAATATTTTTTATTTTTTTTTAAATCCAAAATTCCAAAAAATTGTGAAAGGGGGGGGGGGGGGGGGTGTGCTGGGCCCATAACCCAGAGGGGTGGTGGGTAAACCCTCCCCTTCTAATTGACTTACGACCATTCCCAAGGTCAAAGGACAAGAACTGTTGAGCAAAAGCAGACATCGTGCTTAAATCCAAAGCAGCTGCTGCAAGTTTTTTTGCTTTTCCAACCTACGACTACTCTTTATTTTCAATTCAACTGCTTTGGTCATCTGATCACGTTTCTGGACTAAAAGGCTAAACGTTGGAACAAGGTAACTGGAACATCTCGAAATCTTGGTTCTCAGTGGAACAAGTGTGTGCTGCGTAGCTCACTAAGTGAGTGACTGCAAACACTAGTAGTGCATGTTTTCAGGTAGTGTGGCCGAGTGGTCTAAGGCGCTGGATTTAGGCTCCAGTCTCTCAGGAGGCGTGGGTTCAAATCCCACCACTGCCATTTGACAAGGTTCGCTGTCTGTTAACAAGACGAATACCGAAAAAAAAATTGACCTGTAAGGAGGTTGTGTGTTTGAGACCTCAGCCATCAAGAAAAGCTGTAAAATGAGTCTGAGCTCACTGACTCAACCAAAGCATGTTGTTCAGTGCATCACCATACCAAAATACTAGCAACTTTATTTGTTGTTGGACTTATGAAAGAGCAATCAAAAACTCTCCTAATATGCTAAAAGTATGGATCATTACCTCTATCTTATAAAAGCAGTTGCAAATCTTGTCCTCCTTCCTGCAAATGCAGTCAAGTTATCGTGCGTTCGCACTATCTTTACCCGTAAAGACTTGATTAGTAAACCAAAGATTTGCAAGCCCAAATCTCTTCAAAATGTAGCAGAGTGGCGCAGCGGAAGCGTGCTGGGCCCATAACCCAGAGGTCGATGGATCGAAACCATCCTCTGCTAATTGACTTAGCGACCATTGCCGCAAGGGTCTAAAGGACAAGAACTGTTGAGCAAAAGCAGACATCGTGCTTAAATCCAAAGCAGCTGCTGCAAGTTTTTTTTGCTTTTCCAACCTACGACTACTCTTTATTTTCAATTCAACTGCTTTGGTCATCTGATCACGTTTCTGGACTAAAAGGCTAAACGTTGGAACAAGGTAACTGGAACATCTCGAAATCTTGGTTCTCAGTGGAACAAGTGTGTGCTGCGTAGCTCACTAAGTGAGTGACTGCAAACACCAGTAGGGCATGTTTTCAGGTAGTGTGGCCGAGTGGTCTAAGGCGCTGGATTTAGGCTCCAGTCTCTCAGGAGGCGTGGGTTCAAATCCCACCACTGCCATTTGACAAGGTTCGCTGTCTGTTAACAAGACGAATACCGAAAAAAAATTGACCTGTAAGGAGGTTGTGTGTTTGAGACCACAGCCATCAAGAAAAGCTGTAAAATGAGTCTGAGCTCACTGACTCAACCAAAGCATGTTTTTCAGTGCATCACCATACCAAAATACTAGCAACTTTATTTGTTGTTGGACTTATGAAAGAGCAATCAAAAACTCTCCTAATATGCTAAAAGTATGGATCATTACCTCTATCTTATAAAAGCAGTTGCAAATCTTGTCCTCCTTCCTGCAAATGCAGTCAAGTTATCGTGCGTTCGCACTATCTTTACCCGTAAAGACTTGATTAGTAAACCAAAGATTTGCAAGCCCAAATCTCTTCAAAATGTAGCAGAGTGGCGCAGCGGAAGCGTGCTGGGCCCATAACCCAGAGGTCGATGGATCGAAACCATCCTCTGCTAATTGACTTAGCGACCATTGCCGCAAGGGTCTAAAGGACAAGAACTGTTGAGCAAAAGCAGACATCGTGCTTAAATCCAAAGCAGCTGCTGCAAGTTTTTTTTGCTTTTCCAACCTACGACTACTCTTTATTTTCAATTCAACTGCTTTGGTCATCTGATCACGTTTCTGGACTAAAAGGCTAAACGTTGGAACAAGGTAACTGGAACATCTCGAAATCTTGGTTCTCAGTGGAACAAGTGTGTGCTGCGTAGCTCACTAAGTGACTGACTGCAAACACCAGTAGGGCGTGTTTTCAGGTAGTGTGGCCGAGTGGTCTAAGGCGCTGGATTAAGGCTCCAGTCTCTCAGGAGGCGTGGGTTCAAATCCCACCACTGCCATTTGACAAGGTTCGCTGTCTGTTAACAAGACGAATACCGAAAAAAAAATTGACCTGTAAGGAGGTTGTGTGTTTGAGACCTCAGCCATCAAGAAAAGCTGTAAAATGAGTCTGAGCTCACTGACTCAACCAAAGCATGTTTTTCAGTGCATCACCATACCAAAATACTAGCAACTTTATTTGTTGTTGGACTTATGAAAGAGCAATCAAAAACTCTCCTAATATGCTAAAAGTATGGATCATTACCTCTATCTTATAAAAGCAGTTGCAAATCTTGTCCTCCTTCCTGCAAATGCAGTCAAGTTATCGTGCGTTCGCACTATCTTTACCCGTAAAGACTTGATTAGTAAACCAAAGATTTGCAAGCCCAAATCTCTTCAAAATGTAGCAGAGTGGCGCAGCGGAAGCGTGCTGGGCCCATAACCCAGAGGTCGATGGATCGAAACCATCCTCTGCTAATTGACTTAGCGACCATTGCCGCAAGGGTCTAAAGGACAAGAACTGTTGAGCAAAAGCAGACATCGTGCTTAAATCCAAAGCAGCTGCTGCAAGTTTTTTTTTGCTTTTCCAACCTACGACTACTCTTTATTTTCAATTCAACTGCTTTGGTCATCTGATCACGTTTCTGGACTAAAAGGCTAAACGTTGGAACAAGGTAACTGGAACATCTCGAAATCTTGGTTCTCAGTGGAACAAGTGTGTGCTGCGTAGCTCACTAAGTGAGTGACTGCAAACACCAGTAGGGCGTGTTTTCAGGTAGTGTGGCCGAGTGGTCTAAGGCGCTGGATTAAGGCTCCAGTCTCTCAGGAGGCGTGGGTTCAAATCCCACCACTGCCATTTGACAAGGTTCGCTGTCTGTTAACAAGACGAATACCGAAAAAAAAATTGACCTGTAAGGAGGTTGTGTGTTTGAGACCACAGCCATCAAGAAAAGCTGTAAAATGAGTCTGAGCTCACTGACTCAACCAAAGCATGTTTTTCAGTGCATCACCATACCAAAATACTAGCAACTTTATTTGTTGTTGGACTTATGAAAGAGCAATCAAAAACTCTCCTAATATGCTAAAAGTATGGATCATTACCTCTATCTTATAAAAGCAGTTGCAAATCTTGTCCTCCTTCCTGCAAATGCAGTCAAGTTATCGTGCGTTCGCACTATCTTTACCCGTAAAGACTTGATTAGTAAACCAAAGATTTGCAAGCCCAAATCTCTTCAAAATGTAGCAGAGTGGCGCAGCGGAAGCGTGCTGGGCCCATAACCCAGAGGTCGATGGATCGAAACCATCCTCTGCTAATTGACTTAGCACAGTCTGGGCCCATAACCCAGAGGTCGATGGATCGAAACCATCCTCTGCTAATTGACTTAGCGACCATTGCCGCAAGGGTCTAAAGGACAAGAACTGTTGAGCAAAAGCAGACATCGTGCTTAAATCCAAAGCAGCTGCTGCAAGTTTTTTTTTGCTTTTCCAACCTACGACTACTCTTTATTTTCAATTCAACTGCTTTGGTCATCTGATCACGTTTCTGGACTAAAAGGCTAAACGTTGGAACAAGGTAACTGGAACATCTCGAAATCTTGGTTCTCAGTGGAACAAGTGTGTGCTGCGTAGCTCACTAAGTGACTGACTGCAAACACTAGTAGTGCATGTTTTCAGGTAGTGTGGCCGAGTGGTCTAAGGCGCTGGATTTAGGCTCCAGTCTCTCAGGAGGCGTGGGTTCAAATCCCACCACTGCCATTTGACAAGGTTCGCTGTCTGTTAACAAGACGAATACCGAAAAAAAAAATTGACCTGTAAGGAGGTTGTGTGTTTGAGACCACAGCCATCAAGAAAAGCTGTAAAATGAGTCTGAGCTCACTGACTCAACCAAAGCATGTTTTTCAGTGCATCACCATACCAAAATACTAGCAACTTTATTTGTTGTTGGACTTATGAAAGAGCAATCAAAAACTCTCCTAATATGCTAAAAGTATGGATCATTACCTCTATCTTATAAAAGCAGTTGCAAATCTTGTCCTCCTTCCTGCAAATGCAGTCAAGTTATCGTGCGTTCGCACTATCTTTACCCGTAAAGACTTGATTAGTAAACCAAAGATTTGCAAGCCCAAATCTCTTCAAAATGTAGCAGAGTGGCGCAGCGGAAGCGTGCTGGGCCCATAACCCAGAGGTCGATGGATCGAAACCATCCTCTGCTAATTGACTTAGCGACGTGTGTCAAGAACTGTTGAGCGAAAGCAGACATCATGCTTAAATCCAAAGCAGCTGCTGCAAGTTTTTTTTGCTTTTCCAACCTACGACTAGTAGGTAGTGTGGCAGAGTGGTCTAAGGCGCCACTCTGCAACATTTCGATGAGATTTGCAAGCCCAAATCTCATCGAAATGTAGCAGAGTGGCGCAGCGGAAGTGTGCTGGGCCCATAACCCAGAGGTCGATGGATCGAAACCATCCTCTGCTAATTGACTTAGCGACCATTGCCGCAAGGGTCTAAAGGACAAGAACTGTTGAGCAAAAGCAGACATCGTGCTTAAATCCAAAGCAGCTGCTGCAAGTTTTTTTTTGCTTTTCCAACCTACGACTACTCTTTATTTTCAATTCAACTGCTTTGGTCATCTGATCACGTTTCTGGACTAAAAGGCTAAACGTTGGAACAAGGTAACTGGAACATCTCGAAATCTTGGTTCTCAGTGGAACAAGTGTGTGCTGCGTAGCTCACTAAGTGAGTGAGTGCAAACACCAGTAGGGCGTGTTTTCAGGTAGTGTGGCCGAGTGGTCTAAGGCGCTGGATTAAGGCTCCAGTCTCTCAGGAGGCGTGGGTTCAAATCCCACCACTGCCATTTGACAAGGTTCGCTGTCTGTTAACAAGACGAATACCGAAAAAAAAATTGACCTGTAAGGAGGTTGTGTGTTTGAGACCTCAGCCATCAAGAAAAGCTGTAAAATGAGTCTGAGCTCACTGACTCAACCAAAGCATGTTTTTCAGTGCATCACCATACCAAAATACTAGCAACTTTATTTGTTGTTGGACTTATGAAAGAGCAATCAAAAACTCTCCTAATATGCTAAAAGTATGGATCATTACCTCTGTCTTATAAAAGCAGTTGCAAATCTTGTCCTCCTTCCTGCAAATGCAGTCAAGTTATCGTGCGTTCGCACTATCTTTACCCGTAAAGACTTGATTAGTAAACCAAAGATTTGCAAGCCCAAATCTCTTCAAAATGTAGCAGAGTGGCGCAGCGGAAGCGTGCTGGGCCCATAACCCAGAGGTCGATGGATCGAAACCATCCTCTGCTAATTGACTTAGCGACCATTGCCGCAAGGGTCTAAAGGACAAGAACTGTTGAGCAAAAGCAGACATCGTGCTTAAATCCAAAGCAGCTGCTGCAAGTTTTTTTGCTTTTCCAACCTACGACTACTCTTTATTTTCAATTCAACTGCTTTGGTCATCTGATCACGTTTCTGGACTAAAAGGCTAAACGTTGGAACAAGGTAACTGGAACATCTCGAAATCTTGGTTCTCAGTGGAACAAGTGTGTGCTGCGTAGCTCACTAAGTGAGTGACTGCAAACACCAGTAGGGCGTGTTTTCAGGTAGTGTGGCCGAGTGGTCTAAGGCGCTGGATTTAGGCTCCAGTCTCTCAGGAGGCGTGGGTTCAAATCCCACCACTGCCATTTGACAAGGTTCGCTGTCTGTTAACAAGACGAATACCGAAAAAAAAATTGACCTGTAAGGAGGTTGTGTGTTTGAGACCTCAGCCATCAAGAAAAGCTGTAAAATGAGTCTGAGCTCACTGACTCAACCAAAGCATGTTTTTCAGTGCATCACCATACCAAAATACTAGCAACTTTATTTGTTGTTGGACTTATGAAAGAGCAATCAAAAACTCTCCTAATATGCTAAAAGTATGGATCATTACCTCTATCTTATAAAAGCAGTTGCAAATCTTGTCCTCCTTCCTGCAAATGCAGTCAAGTTATCGTGCGTTCGCACTATCTTTACCCGTAAAGACTTGATTAGTAAACCAAAGATTTGCAAGCCCAAATCTCTTCAAAATGTAGCAGAGTGGCGCAGCGGAAGCGTGCTGGGCCCATAACCCAGAGGTCGATGGATCGAAACCATCCTCTGCTAATTGACTTAGCGACCATTGCCGCAAGGGTCTAAAGGACAAGAACTGTTGTGCAAAAGCAGACGATCGTGCTTAAATCCAAAGCAGCTGCTGCAAGTTTTTTTTGCTTTTCCAACCTCCGACCTACAACTACTTATTTTCAATTCAACTGCTTTGGTCATCTGATCACGTTTCTGGACTAAAAGGCTAAACGTTGGAACAAGGTAACTGGAACATCTCGAAATCTTGGTTCTCAGTGGAACAAGTGTGTGCTGCGTAGCTCACTAAGTGAGTGACTGCAAACACTAGTAGTGCATGTTTTCAGGTAGTGTGGCCGAGTGGTCTAAGGCGCTGGATTTAGGCTCCAGTCTCTCAGGAGGCGTGGGTTCAAATCCCACCACTGCCATTTGACAAGGTTCGCTGTCTGTTAACAAGACGAATACCGAAAAAAAAATTGACCTGTAAGGAGGTTGTGTGTTTGAGACCACAGCCATCAAGAAAAGCTGTAAAATGAGTCTGAGCTCACTGACTCAACCAAAGCATGTTTTTCAGTGCATCACCATACCAAAATACTAGCAACTTTATTTGTTGTTGGACTTATGAAAGAGCAATCAAAAACTCTCCTAATATGCTAAAAGTATGGATCATTACCTCTATCTTATAAAAGCAGTTGCAAATCTTGTCCTCCTTCCTGCAAATGCAGTCAAGTTATCGTGCGTTCGCACTATCTTTACCCGTAAAGACTTGATTAGTAAACCAAAGATTTGCAAGCCCAAATCTCTTCAAAATGTAGCAGAGTGGCGCAGCGGAAGCGTGCTGGGCCCATAACCCAGAGGTCGATGGATCGAAACCATCCTCTGCTAATTGACTTAGCGACCATTGCCGCAAGGGTCCAAAGGACAAGAACTGTTGTGCAAAAGCAGACGTCGTGCTTAAATCCAAAGCAGCTGCTGCAAGTTTTTTTTGCTTTTCCAACCTCCGACCTACAACTACTTATTTTCAATTCAACTGCTTTGGTCATCTGATCACGTTTCTGGACTAAAAGGCTAAACGTTGGAACAAGGTAACTGGAACATCTCGAAATCTTGGTTCTCAGTGGAACAAGTGTGTGCTGCGTAGCTCACTAAGTGAGTGACTGCAAACACCAGTAGTGCATGTTTTCAGGTAGTGTGGCCGAGTGGTCTAAGGCGCTGGATTTAGGCTCCAGTCTCTCAGGAGGCGTGGGTTCAAATCCCACCACTGCCATTTGACAAGGTTCGCTGTCTGTTAACAAGACGAATACCGAAAAAAAAATTGACCTGTAAGGAGGTTGTGTGTTTGAGACCTCAGCCATCAAGAAAAGCTGTAAAATGAGTCTGAGCTCACTGACTCAACCAAAGCATGTTTTTCAGTGCATCACCATACCAAAATACTAGCAACTTTATTTGTTGTTGGACTTATGAAAGAGCAATCAAAAACTCTCCTAATATGCTAAAAGTATGGATCATTACCTCTATCTTATAAAAGCAGTTGCAAATCTTGTCCTCCTTCCTGCAAATGCAGTCAAGTTATCGTGCGTTCGCACTATCTTTACCCGTAAAGACTTGATTAGTAAACCAAAGATTTGCAAGCCCAAATCTCTTCAAAATGTAGCAGAGTGGCGCAGCGGAAGCGTGCTGGGCCCATAACCCAGAGGTCGATGGATCGAAACCATCCTCTGCTAATTGACTTAGCGACCATTGCCGCAAGGGTCTAAAGGACAAGAACTGTTGAGCAAAAGCAGACATCGTGCTTAAATCCAAAGCAGCTGCTGCAAGTTTTTTTTGCTTTTCCAACCTACGACTACTCTTTATTTTCAATTCAACTGCTTTGGTCATCTGATCACGTTTCTGGACTAAAAGGCTAAACGTTGGAACAAGGTAACTGGAACATCTCGAAATCTTGGTTCTCAGTGGAACAAGTGTGTGCTGCGTAGCTCACTAAGTGAGTGACTGCAAACACCAGTAGGGCGTGTTTTCAGGTAGTGTGGCCGAGTGGTCTAAGGCGCTGGATTAAGGCTCCAGTCTCTCAGGAGGCGTGGGTTCAAATCCCACCACTGCCATTTGACAAGGTTCGCTGTCTGTTAACAAGACGAATACCGAAAAAAAAATTGACCTGTAAGGAGGTTGTGTGTTTGAGACCTCAGCCATCAAGAAAAGCTGTAAAATGAGTCTGAGCTCACTGACTCAACCAAAGCATGTTTTTCAGTGCATCACCATACCAAAATACTAGCAACTTTATTTGTTGTTGGACTTATGAAAGAGCAATCAAAAACTCTCCTAATATGCTAAAAGTATGGATCATTACCTCTGTCTTATAAAAGCAGTTGCAAATCTTGTCCTCCTTCCTGCAAATGCAGTCAAGTTATCGTGCGTTCGCACTATCTTTACCCGTAAAGACTTGATTAGTAAACCAAAGATTTGCAAGCCCAAATCTCTTCAAAATGTAGCAGAGTGGCGCAGCGGAAGCGTGCTGGGCCCATAACCCAGAGGTCGATGGATCGAAACCATCCTCTGCTAATTGACTTAGCGACCATTGCCGCAAGGGTCTAAAGGACAAGAACTGTTGAGCAAAAGCAGACATCGTGCTTAAATCCAAAGCAGCTGCTGCAAGTTTTTTTTGCTTTTCCAACCTACGACTACTCTTTATTTTCAATTCAACTGCTTTGGTCATCTGATCACGTTTCTGGACTAAAAGGCTAAACGTTGGAACAAGGTAACTGGAACATCTCGAAATCTTGGTTCTCAGTGGAACAAGTGTGTGCTGCGTAGCTCACTAAGTGAGTGACTGCAAACACCAGTAGGGCGTGTTTTCAGGTAGTGTGGCCGAGTGGTCTAAGGCGCTGGATTTAGGCTCCAGTCTCTCAGGAGGCGTGGGTTCAAATCCCACCACTGCCATTTGACAAGGTTCGCTGTCTGTTAACAAGACGAATACCGAAAAAAAAATTGACCTGTAAGGAGGTTGTGTGTTTGAGACCTCAGCCATCAAGAAAAGCTGTAAAATGAGTCTGAGCTCACTGACTCAACCAAAGCATGTTTTTCAGTGCATCACCATACCAAAATACTAGCAACTTTATTTGTTGTTGGACTTATGAAAGAGCAATCAAAAACTCTCCTAATATGCTAAAAGTATGGATCATTACCTCTATCTTATAAAAGCAGTTGCAAATCTTGTCCTCCTTCCTGCAAATGCAGTCAAGTTATCGTGCGTTCGCACTATCTTTACCCGTAAAGACTTGATTAGTAAACCAAAGATTTGCAAGCCCAAATCTCTTCAAAATGTAGCAGAGTGGCGCAGCGGAAGCGTGCTGGGCCCATAACCCAGAGGTCGATGGATCGAAACCATCCTCTGCTAATTGACTTAGCGACCATTGCCGCAAGGGTCCAAAGGACAAGAACTGTTGTGCAAAAGCAGACGTCGTGCTTAAATCCAAAGCAGCCGCTGCAAGTTTTTTTGCTTTTCCAACCTCCGACCTACAACTACTTATTTTCAATTCAACTGCTTTGGTCATCTGATCACGTTTCTGGACTAAAAGGCTAAACGTTGGAACAAGGTAACTGGAACATCTCGAAATCTTGGTTCTCAGTGGAACAAGTGTGTGCTGCGTAGCTCACTAAGTGAGTGACTGCAAACACCAGTAGGGCGTGTTTTCAGGTAGTGTGGCCGAGTGGTCTAAGGCGCTGGATTAAGGCTCCAGTCTCTCAGGAGGCGTGGGTTCAAATCCCACCACTGCCATTTGACAAGGTTCGCTGTCTGTTAACAAGACGAATACCGAAAAAAAAATTGACCTGTAAGGAGGTTGTGTGTTTGAGACCTCAGCCATCAAGAAAAGCTGTAAAATGAGTCTGAGCTCACTGACTCAACCAAAGCATGTTGTTCAGTGCATCACCATACCAAAATACTAGCAACTTTATTTGTTGTTGGACTTATGAAAGAGCAATCAAAAACTCTCCTAATATGCTAAAAGTATGGATCATTACCTCTATCTTATAAAAGCAGTTGCAAATCTTGTCCTCCTTCCTGCAAATGCAGTCAAGTTATCGTGCGTTCGCACTATCTTTACCCGTAAAGACTTGATTAGTAAACCAAAGATTTGCAAGCCCAAATCTCTTCAAAATGTAGCAGAGTGGCGCAGCGGAAGCGTGCTGGGCCCATAACCCAGAGGTCGATGGATCGAAACCATCCTCTGCTAATTGACTTAGCGACCATTGCCGCAAGGGTCCAAAGGACAAGAACTGTTGTGCAAAAGCAGACGTCGTGCTTAAATCCAAAGCAGCCGCTGCAAGTTTTTTTGCTTTTCCAACCTCCGACCTACAACTACTTATTTTCAATTCAACTGCTTTGGTCATCTGATCACGTTTCTGGACTAAAAGGCTAAACGTTGGAACAAGGTAACTGGAACATCTCGAAATCTTGGTTCTCAGTGGAACAAGTGTGTGCTGCATAGCTCACTAAGTGACTGACTGCAAACACCAGTAGTGCATGTTTTCAGGTAGTGTGGCCGAGTGGTCTAAGGCGCTGGATTTAGGCTCCAGTCTCTCAGGAGGCGTCGGTTCAAATCCCACCACTGCCATTTGACAAGGTTCGCTGTCTGTTAACAAGACGAATACCGAAAAAAAAATTGACCTGTAAGGAGGTTGTGTGTTTGAGACCTCAGCCATCAAGAAAAGCTGTAAAATGAGTCTGAGCTCACTGACTCAACCAAAGCATGTTGTTCAGTGCATCACCATACCAAAATACTAGCAACTTTATTTGTTGTTGGACTTATGAAAGAGCAATGAAAAACTCTCCTAATATGCTAAAAGTATGGATCATTACCTCTATCTTATAAAAGCAGTTGCAAATCTTGTCCTCCTTCCTGCAAATGCAGTCAAGTTATCGTGCGTTCGCACTATCTTTACCCGTAAAGACTTGATTAGTAAACCAAAGATTTGCAAGCCCAAATCTCTTCAAAATGTAGCAGAGTGGCGCAGCGGAAGCGTGCTGGGCCCATAACCCAGAGGTCGATGGATCGAAACCATCCTCTGCTAATTGACTTAGCGACCATTGCCGCAAGGGTCCAAAGGAAAAGAACTGTTGTGCAAAAGCAGACGTCGTGCTTAAATCCAAAGCAGCCGCTGCAAGTTTTTTTTGCTTTTCCAACCTCCGACCTACAACTACTTATTTTCAATTCAACTGCTTTGGTCATCTGATCACGTTTCTGGACTAAAAGGCTAAACGTTGGAACAAGGTAACTGGAACATCTCGAAATCTTGGTTCTCAGTGGAACAAGTGTGTGCTGCGTAGCTCACTAAGTGAGTGACTGCAAACACCAGTAGGGCGTGTTTTCAGGTAGTGTGGCCGAGTGGTCTAAGGCGCTGGATTTAGGCTCCAGTCTCTGAGGAGGCGTGGGTTCAAATCCCACCACTGCCATTTGACAAGGTTCGCTGTCTGTTAACAAGACGAATACCGAAAAAAAAATTGACCTGTAAGGAGGTTGTGTGTTTGAGACCTCAGCCATCAAGAAAAGCTGTAAAATGAGTCTGAGCTCACTGACTCAACCAAAGCATGTTTTTCAGTGCATCACCATACCAAAATACTAGCAACTTTATTTGTTGTTGGACTTATGAAAGAGCAATCAAAAACTCTCCTAATATGCTAAAAGTATGGATCATTACCTCTATCTTATAAAAGCAGTTGCAAATCTTGTCCTCCTTCCTGCAAATGCAGTCAAGTTATCGTGCGTTCGCACTATCTTTACCCGTAAAGACTTGATTAGTAAACCAAAGATTTGCAAGCCCAAATCTCTTCAAAATGTAGCAGAGTGGCGCAGCGGAAGCGTGCTGGGCCCATAACCCAGAGGTCGATGGATCGAAACCATCCTCTGCTAATTGACTTAGCGACCATTGCCGCAAGGGTCCAAAGGACAAGAACTGTTGTGCAAAAGCAGACGTCGTGCTTAAATCCAAAGCAGCCGCTGCAAGTTTTTTTGCTTTTCCAACCTCCGACCTACAACTACTTATTTTCAATTCAACTGCTTTGGTCATCTGATCACGTTTCTGGACTAAAAGGCTAAACGTTGGAACAAGGTAACTGGAACATCTCGAAATCTTGGTTCTCAGTGGAACAAGTGTGTGCTGCGTAGCTCACTAAGTGAGTGACTGCAAACACCAGTAGGGCGTGTTTTCAGGTAGTGTGGCCGAGTGGTCTAAGGCGCTGGATTAAGGCTCCAGTCTCTCAGGAGGCGTGGGTTCAAATCCCACCACTGCCATTTGACAAGGTTCGCTGTCTGTTAACAAGACGAATCCTGAAAAAAAGTTGACCTGTAAGGAGGTTGTGTGTTTGAGACCTCAGCCATCAAGAAAAGCTGTAAAATGAGTCTGAGCTCACTGACTCAACCAAAGCATGTTGTTCAGTGCATCACCATACCAAAATACTAGCAACTTTATTTGTTGTTGGACTTATGAAAGAGCAATCAAAAACTCTCCTAATATGCTAAAAGTATGGATCATTACCTCTATCTTATAAAAGCAGTTGCAAATCTTGTCCTCCTTCCTGCAAATGCAGTCAAGTTATCGTGCGTTCCCACTATCTTTACCCGTAAAGACTTGATTAGTAAACCAAAGATTTGCAAGCCCAAATCTCTTCAAAATGTAGCAGAGTGGCGCAGCGGAAGCGTGCTGGGCCCATAACCCAGAGGTCGATGGATCGAAACCATCCTCTGCTAATTGACTTAGCGACGTGTGTCAAGAACTGTTGAGCGAAAGCAGACATCATGCTTAAATCCAAAGCAGCTGCTGCAAGTTTTTTTTGCTTTTCCAACCTACGACTACTCTTTATTTTCAATTCAACTGCTTTGGTCATCTTATGACGTTTCTGGACTAAAAGGCTAAACGTTGGAACAAGGTAACTGGAACATCTCGAAATCTTGGTTCTCAGTGGAACAAGTGTGTGCTGCGTAGCTCACTAAGTGAGTGACTGCAAACACCAGTAGGGCGTGTTTTCAGGTAGTGTGGCAGAGTGGTCTAAGGCGCCACTCTGCTACATTTTGATGAGATTTGCAAGCCCAAATCTCATCAAAATGTAGCAGAGTGGCGCAGCGGAAGCGTGCTGGGCCCATAACCCAGAGGTCGATGGATCGAAACCATCCTCTGCTAATTGACTTAGCGACCATTGCCGCAAGGGTCCAAAGGAAAAGAACTGTTGTGCAAAAGCAGACGTCGTGCTTAAATCCAAAGCAGCCGCTGCAAGTTTTTTTGCTTTTCCAACCTCCGACCTACAACTACTTATTTTCAATTCAACTGCTTTGGTCATCTTATGACGTTTCTGGACTAAAAGGCTAAACGTTGGAACAAGGTAACTGGAACATCTCGAAATCTTGGTTCTCAGTGGAACAAGTGTGTGCTGCGTAGCTCACTAAGTGAGTGACTGCAAACACCAGTAGGGCGTGTTTTCAGGTAGTGTGGCAGAGTGGCTAGGGGCCATCTTAACGTTTCGATGAGATTTGCAAGCCCAAATCTCATCAAAATGTAGCAGAGTGGCGCAGCGGAAGCGTGCTGGGCCCATAACCCAGAGGTCGATGGATCGAAACCATCCTCTGCTAATTGACTTAGCGACCATTGCCGCAAGGGTCTAAAGGACAAGAACTGTTGAGCAAAAGCAGACATCGTGCTTAAATCCAAAGCAGCTGCTGCAAGTTTTTTTGCTTTTCCAACCTACGACTACAACTATTATTTTCAATTCAACTGCTTTGGTCATCTGATCACGTTTCTGGACTAAAAGGCTAAACGTTGGAACAAGGTAACTGGAACATCTCGAAATCTTGGTTCTCAGTGGAACAAGTGTGTGCTGCGTAGCTCACTAAGTGAGTGACTGCAAACACCAGTAGGGCGTGTTTTCAGGTAGTGTGGCCGAGTGGTCTAAGGCGCTGGATTTAGGCTCCAGTCTCTCAGGAGGCGTGGGTTCAAATCCCACCACTGCCATTTGACAAGGTTCGCTGTCTGTTAACAAGACGAATACCGAAAAAAAAAATTGACCTGTAAGGAGGTTGTGTGTTTGAGACCTCAGCCATCAAGAAAAGCTGTAAAATGAGTCTGAGCTCACTGACTCAACCAAAGCATGTTGTTCAGTGCATCACCATACCAAAATACTAGCAACTTTATTTGTTGTTGGACTTATGAAAGAGCAATCAAAAACTCTCCTAATATGCTAAAAGTATGGATCATTACCTCTATCTTATAAAAGCAGTTGCAAATCTTGTCCTCCTTCCTGCAAATGCAGTCAAGTTATCGTGCGTTCCCACTATCTTTACCCGTAAAGACTTGATTAGTAAACCAAAGATTTGCAAGCCCAAATCTCTTCAAAATGTAGCAGAGTGGCGCAGCGGAAGCGTGCTGGGCCCATAACCCAGAGGTCGATGGATCGAAACCATCCTCTGCTAATTGACTTAGCGACCATTGCCGCAAGGGTCCAAAGGACAAGAACTGTTGTGCAAAAGCAGACGTCGTGCTTAAATCCAAAGCAGCCGCTGCAAGTTTTTTTGCTTTTCCAACCTCCGACCTACAACTACTTATTTTCAATTCAACTGCTTTGGTCATCTGATCACGTTTCTGGACTAAAAGGCTAAACGTTGGAACAAGGTAACTGGAACATCTCGAAATCTTGGTTCTCAGTGGAACAAGTGTGTGCTGCGTAGCTCACTAAGTGAGTGACTGCAAACACCAGTAGTGCATGTTTTCAGGTAGTGTGGCCGAGTGGTCTAAGGCGCTGGATTTAGGCTCCAGTCTCTGAGGAGGCGTGGGTTCAAATCCCACCACTGCCATTTGACAAGGTTCGCTGTCTGTTAACAAGACGAATACCGAAAAAAAAAATTGACCTGTAAGGAGGTTGTGTGTTTGAGACCTCAGCCATCAAGAAAAGCTGTAAAATGAGTCTGAGCTCACTGACTCAACCAAAGCATGTTTTTCAGTGCATCACCATACCAAAATACTAGCAACTTTATTTGTTGTTGGACTTATGAAAGAGCAATCAAAAACTCTCCTAATATGCTAAAAGTATGGATCATTACCTCTATCTTATAAAAGCAGTTGCAAATCTTGTCCTCCTTCCTGCAAATGCAGTCAAGTTATCGTGCGTTCGCACTATCTTTACCCGTAAAGACTTGATTAGTAAACCAAAGATTTGCAAGCCCAAATCTCTTCAAAATGTAGCAGAGTGGCGCAGCGGAAGCGTGCTGGGCCCATAACCCAGAGGTCGATGGATCGAAACCATCCTCTGCTAATTGACTTAGCGACCATTGCCGCAAGGGTCCAAAGGACAAGAACTGTTGTGCAAAAGCAGACGTCGTGCTTAAATCCAAAGCAGCCGCTGCAAGTTTTTTTGCTTTTCCAACCTCCGACCTACAACTACTTATTTTCAATTCAACTGCTTTGGTCATCTGATCACGTTTCTGGACTAAAAGGCTAAACGTTGGAACAAGGTAACTGGAACATCTCGAAATCTTGGTTCTCAGTGGAACAAGTGTGTGCTGCGTAGCTCACTAAGTGAGTGACTGCAAACACCAGTAGGGCGTGTTTTCAGGTAGTGTGGCCGAGTGGTCTAAGGCGCTGGATTTAGGCTCCAGTCTCTGAGGAGGCGTGGGTTCAAATCCCACCACTGCCATTTGACAAGGTTCGCTGTCTGTTAACAAGACGAATACCGAAAAAAAAATTGACCAGTAAGGAGGTTGTGTGTTTGAGACCTCAGCCATCAAGAAAAGCTGTAAAATGAGTCTGAGCTCACTGACTCAACCAAAGCATGTTGTTCAGTGCATCACCATACCAAAATACTAGCAACTTTATTTGTTGTTGGACTTATGAAAGAGCAATCAAAAACTCTCCTAATATGCTAAAAGTATGGATCATTACCTCTATCTTATAAAAGCAGTTGCAAATCTTGTCCTCCTTCCTGCAAATGCAGTCAAGTTATCGTGCGTTCCCACTATCTTTACCCGTAAAGACTTGATTAGTAAACCAAAGATTTGCAAGCCCAAATCTCATCAAAATGTAGCAGAGTGGCGCAGCGGAAGCGTGCTGGGCCCATAACCCAGAGGTCGATGGATCGAAACCATCCTCTGCTAATTGACTTAGCGACCATTGCCGCAAGGGTCCAAAGGAAAAGAACTGTTGTGCAAAAGCAGACGTCGTGCTTAAATCCAAAGCAGCCGCTGCAAGTTTTTTTGCTTTTCCAACCTCCGACCTACAACTACTTATTTTCAATTCAACTGCTTTGGTCATCTGATCACGTTTCTGGACTAAAAGGCTAAACGTTGGAACAAGGTAACTGGAACATCTCGAAATCTTGGTTCTCAGTGGAACAAGTGTGTGCTGCGTAGCTCACTAAGTGAGTGACTGCAAACACCAGTAGGGCGTGTTTTCAGGTAGTGTGGCCGAGTGGTCTAAGGCGCTGGATTAAGGCTCCAGTCTCTCAGGAGGCGTGGGTTCAAATCCCACCACTGCCATTTGACAAGGTTCGCTGTCTGTTAACAAGACGAATACCGAAAAAAAAATTGACCTGTAAGGAGGTTGTGTGTTTGAGACCTCAGCCATCAAGAAAAGCTGTAAAATGAGTCTGAGCTCACTGACTCAACCAAAGCATGTTGTTCAGTGCATCACCATACCAAAATACTAGCAACTTTATTTGTTGTTGGACTTATGAAAGAGCAATCAAAAACTCTCCTAATATGCTAAAAGTATGGATCATTACCTCTATCTTATAAAAGCAGTTGCAAATCTTGTCCTCCTTCCTGCAAATGCAGTCAAGTTATCGTGCGTTCGCACTATCTTTACCCGTAAAGACTTGATTAGTAAACCAAAGATTTGCAAGCCCAAATCTCATCAAAATGTAGCAGAGTGGCGCAGCGGAAGCGTGCTGGGCCCATAACCCAGAGGTCGATGGATCGAAACCATCCTCTGCTAATTGACTTAGCGACCTGTGTCAAAGAAAAGAACTGTTGAGCAAAAGCAGACATCATGCTTAAATCCAAAGCAGCTGCTGCAAGTTTTTTTTGCTTTTCCAACCTACGACCTACAACTATTATTTTCAATTCAACTGCTTTGGTCATCTTATGACGTTTCTGGACTAAAAGGCTAAACGTTGGAACAAGGTAACTGGAACATCTCGAAATCTTGGTTCTCAGTGGAACAAGTGTGTGCTGCGTAGCTCACTAAGTGAGTGACTGCAAACACCAGTAGGGCGTGTTTTCAGGTAGTGTGGCAGAGTGGTCTAAGGCGCCACTCTGCTACATTTTGATGAGATTTGCAAGCCCAAATCTCATCAAAATGTAGCAGAGTGGCGCAGCGGAAGCGTGCTGGGCCCATAACCCAGAGGTCGATGGATCGAAACCATCCTCTGCTAATTGACTTAGCGACCATTGCCGCAAGGGTCCAAAGGAAAAGAACTGTTGTGCAAAAGCAGACGTCGTGCTTAAATCCAAAGCAGCCGCTGCAAGTTTTTTTGCTTTTCCAACCTCCGACCTACAACTACTTATTTTCAATTCAACTGCTTTGGTCATCTGATCACGTTTCTGGACTAAAAGGCTAAACGTTGGAACAAGGTAACTGGAACATCTCGAAATCTTGGTTCTCAGTGGAACAAGTGTGTGCTGCGTAGCTCACTAAGTGAGTGACTGCAAACACCAGTAGGGCATGTTTTCAGGTAGTGTGGCCGAGTGGTCTAAGGCGCTGGATTTAGGCTCCAGTCTCTGAGGAGGCGTGGGTTCAAATCCCACCACTGCCATTTGACAAGGTTCGCTGTCTGTTAACAAGACGAATACCGAAAAAAAAAATTGACCAGTAAGGAGGTTGTGTGTTTGAGACCTCAGCCATCAAGAAAAGCTGTAAAATGAGTCTGAGCTCACTGACTCAACCAAAGCATGTTGTTCAGTGCATCACCATACCAAAATACTAGCAACTTTATTTGTTGTTGGACTTATGAAAGAGCAATCAAAAACTCTCCTAATATGCTAAAAGTATGGATCATTACCTCTATCTTATAAAAGCAGTTGCAAATCTTGTCCTCCTTCCTGCAAATGCAGTCAAGTTATCGTGCGTTCGCACTATCTTTACCCGTAAAGACTTGATTAGTAAACCAAAGATTTGCAAGCCCAAATCTCTTCAAAATGTAGCAGAGTGGCGCAGCGGAAGCGTGCTGGGCCCATAACCCAGAGGTCGATGGATCGAAACCATCCTCTGCTAATTGACTTAGCGACCATTGCCGCAAGGGTCCAAAGGACAAGAACTGTTGTGCAAAAGCAGACGTCGTGCTTAAATCCAAAGCAGCCGCTGCAAGTTTTTTTGCTTTTCCAACCTCCGACCTACAACTACTTATTTTCAATTCAACTGCTTTGGTCATCTGATCACGTTTCTGGACTAAAAGGCTAAACGTTGGAACAAGGTAACTGGAACATCTCGAAATCTTGGTTCTCAGTGGAACAAGTGTGTGCTGCGTAGCTCACTAAGTGACTGACTGCAAACACCAGTAGGGCGTGTTTTCAGGTAGTGTGGCCGAGTGGTCTAAGGCGCTGGATTAAGGCTCCAGTCTCTCAGGAGGCGTGGGTTCAAATCCCACCACTGCCATTTGACAAGGTTCGCTGTCTGTTAACAAGACGAATACCGAAAAAAAGTTGACCTGTAAGGAGGTTGTGTGTTTGAGACCTCAGCCATCAAGAAAAGCTGTAAAATGAGTCTGAGCTCACTGACTCAACCAAAGCATGTTGTTCAGTGCATCACCATACCAAAATACTAGCAACTTTATTTGTTGTTGGACTTATGAAAGAGCAATCAAAAACTCTCCTAATATGCTAAAAGTATGGATCATTACCTCTATCTTATAAAAGCAGTTGCAAATCTTGTCCTCCTTCCTGCAAATGCAGTCAAGTTATCGTGCGTTCGCACTATCTTTACCCGTAAAGACTTGATTAGTAAACCAAAGATTTGCAAGCCCAAATCTCATCAAAATGTAGCAGAGTGGCGCAGCGGAAGCGTGCTGGGCCCATAACCCAGAGGTCGATGGATCGAAACCATCCTCTGCTAATTGACTTAGCGACCATTGCCGCAAGGGTCCAAAAGAAAAGGAACTGTTGTGCAAAAGCAGACATCATGCTTAAATCCAAAGCAGCTGCTGCAAGTTTTTTTTTGCTTTTCCAACCTACGACCTACAACTACTTATTTTCAATTCAACTGCTTTGGTCATCTGATGACGTTTCTGGACTAAAAGGCTAAACGTTGGAACAAGGTAACTGGAACATCTCGAAATCTTGGTTCTCAGTGGAACAAGTGTGTGCTGCGTAGCTCACTAAGTGAGTGACTGCAAACACCAGTAGGGCGTGTTTTCAGGTAGTGTGGCAGAGTGGTCTAAGGCGCCGACTCTGCTACATTTTGATGAGATTTGCAAGCCCAAATCTCATCAAAATGTAGCAGAGTGGCGCAGCGGAAGCGTGCTGGGCCCATAACCCAGAGGTCGATGGATCGAAACCATCCTCTGCTAATTGACTTAGCGACCATTGCCGCAAGGGTCCAAAGGAAAAGAACTGTTGTGCAAAAGCAGACGTCGTGCTTAAATCCAAAGCAGCCGCTGCAAGTTTTTTTGCTTTTCCAACCTCCGACCTACAACTACTTATTTTCAATTCAACTGCTTTGGTCATCTGATCACGTTTCTGGACTAAAAGGCTAAACGTTGGAACAAGGTAACTGGAACATCTCGAAATCTTGGTTCTCAGTGGAACAAGTGTGTGCTGCGTAGCTCACTAAGTGAGTGACTGCAAACACCAGTAGTGCATGTTTTCAGGTAGTGTGGCCGAGTGGTCTAAGGCGCTGGATTTAGGCTCCAGTCTCTGAGGAGGCGTGGGTTCAAATCCCACCACTGCCATTTGACAAGGTTCGCTGTCTGTTAACAAGACGAATACCGAAAAAAAAATTGACCTGTAAGGAGGTTGTGTGTTTGAGACCTCAGCCATCAAGAAAAGCTGTAAAATGAGTCTGAGCTCACTGACTCAACCAAAGCATGTTGTTCAGTGCATCACCATACCAAAATACTAGCAACTTTATTTGTTGTTGGACTTATGAAAGAGCAATCAAAAACTCTCCTAATATGCTAAAAGTATGGATCATTACCTCTATCTTATAAAAGCAGTTGCAAATCTTGTCCTCCTTCCTGCAAATGCAGTCAAGTTATCGTGCGTTCGCACTATCTTTACCCGTAAAGACTTGATTAGTAAACCAAAGATTTGCAAGCCCAAATCTCTTCAAAATGTAGCAGAGTGGCGCAGCGGAAGCGTGCTGGGCCCATAACCCAGAGGTCGATGGATCGAAACCATCCTCTGCTAATTGACTTAGCGACGTGTGTCAAGAACTGTTGAGCGAAAGCAGACATCATGCTTAAATCCAAAGCAGCTGCTGCAAGTTTTTTTTGCTTTTCCAACCTACGACTACTCTTTATTTTCAATTCAACTGCTTTGGTCATCTTATGACGTTTCTGGACTAAAAGGCTAAACGTTGGAACAAGGTAACTGGAACATCTCGAAATCTTGGTTCTCAGTGGAACAAGTGTGTGCTGCGTAGCTCACTAAGTGAGTGACTGCAAACACCAGTAGGGCGTGTTTTCAGGTAGTGTGGCAGAGTGGTCTAAGGCGCCACTCTGCTACATTTTGATGAGATTTGCAAGCCCAAATCTCATCAAAATGTAGCAGAGTGGCGCAGCGGAAGCGTGCTGGGCCCATAACCCAGAGGTCGATGGATCGAAACCATCCTCTGCTAATTGACTTAGCGACCATTGCCGCAAGGGTCCAAAGGAAAAGAACTGTTGTGCAAAAGCAGACGTCGTGCTTAAATCCAAAGCAGCCGCTGCAAGTTTTTTTGCTTTTCCAACCTCCGACCTACAACTACTTATTTTCAATTCAACTGCTTTGGTCATCTGATCACGTTTCTGGACTAAAAGGCTAAACGTTGGAACAAGGTAACTGGAACATCTCGAAATCTTGGTTCTCAGTGGAACAAGTGTGTGCTGCGTAGCTCACTAAGTGAGTGACTGCAAACACCAGTAGTGCATGTTTTCAGGTAGTGTGGCCGAGTGGTCTAAGGCGCTGGATTTAGGCTCCAGTCTCTGAGGAGGCGTGGGTTCAAATCCCACCACTGCCATTTGACAAGGTTCGCTGTCTGTTAACAAGACGAATACCGAAAAAAAAATTGACCAGTAAGGAGGTTGTGTGTTTGAGACCTCAGCCATCAAGAAAAGCTGTAAAATGAGTCTGAGCTCACTGACTCAACCAAAGCATGTTGTTCAGTGCATCACCATACCAAAATACTAGCAACTTTATTTGTTGTTGGACTTATGAAAGAGCAATCAAAAACTCTCCTAATATGCTAAAAGTATGGATCATTACCTCTATCTTATAAAAGCAGTTGCAAATCTTGTCCTCCTTCCTGCAAATGCAGTCAAGTTATCGTGCGTTCGCACTATCTTTACCCGTAAAGACTCGATTAGTAAACCAAAGATTTGCAAGCCCAAATCTCTTCAAAATGTAGCAGAGTGGCGCAGCGGAAGCGTGCTGGGCCCATAACCCAGAGGTCGATGGATCGAAACCATCCTCTGCTAATTGACTTAGCGACCATTGCCGCAAGGGTCCAAAGGACAAGAACTGTTGTGCAAAAGCAGACGTCGTGCTTAAATCCAAAGCAGCCGCTGCAAGTTTTTGTGCTTTTCCAACCTCTGACCTACAACTACTTATTTTCAATTCAACTGCTTTGGTCATCTGATCACGTTTCTGGACTAAAAGGCTAAACGTTGGAACAAGGTAACTGGAACATCTCGAAATCTTGGTTCTCAGTGGAACAAGTGTGTGCTGCGTAGCTCACTAAGTGAGTGACTGCAAACACCAGTAGGGCATGTTTTCAGGTAGTGTGGCCGAGTGGTCTAAGGCGCTGGATTTAGGCTCCAGTCTCTGAGGAGGCGTGGGTTCAAATCCCACCACTGCCATTTGACAAGGTTCGCTGTCTGTTAACAAGACGAATACCGAAAAAAAAAATTGACCAGTAAGGAGGTTGTGTGTTTGAGACCTCAGCCATCAAGAAAAGCTGTAAAATGAGTCTGAGCTCACTGACTCAACCAAAGCATGTTGTTCAGTGCATCACCATACCAAAATACTAGCAACTTTATTTGTTGTTGGACTTATGAAAGAGCAATCAAAAACTCTCCTAATATGCTAAAAGTATGGATCATTACCTCTATCTTATAAAAGCAGTTGCAAATCTTGTCCTCCTTCCTGCAAATGCAGTCAAGTTATCGTGCGTTCGCACTATCTTTACCCGTAAAGACTTGATTAGTAAACCAAAGATTTGCAAGCCCAAATCTCATCAAAATGTAGCAGAGTGGCGCAGCGGAAGCGTGCTGGGCCCATAACCCAGAGGTCGATGGATCGAAACCATCCTCTGCTAATTGACTTAGCGACCATTGCCGCAAGGGTCCAAAGGACAAGAACTGTTGTGCAAAAGCAGACGTCGTGCTTAAATCCAAAGCAGCCGCTGCAAGTTTTTGTGCTTTTCCAACCTCTGACCTACAACTACTTATTTTCAATTCAACTGCTTTGGTCATCTGATCACGTTTCTGGACTAAAAGGCTAAACGTTGGAACAAGGTAACTGGAACATCTCGAAATCTTGGTTCTCAGTGGAACAAGTGTGTGCTGCGTAGCTCACTAAGTGAGTGACTGCAAACACCAGTAGGGCGTGTTTTCAGGTAGTGTGGCCGAGTGGTCTAAGGCGCTGGATTAAGGCTCCAGTCTCTCAGGAGGCGTGGGTTCAAATCCCACCACTGCCATTTGACAAGGTTCGCTGTCTGTTAACAAGACGAATACCGAAAAAAAGTTGACCTGTAAGGAGGTTGTGTGTTTGAGACCTCAGCCATCAAGAAAAGCTGTAAAATGAGTCTGAGCTCACTGACTCAACCAAAGCATGTTGTTCAGTGCATCACCATACCAAAATACTAGCAACTTTATTTGTTGTTGGACTTATGAAAGAGCAATCAAAAACTCTCCTAATATGCTAAAAGTATGGATCATTACCTCTATCTTATAAAAGCAGTTGCAAATCTTGTCCTCCTTCCTGCAAATGCAGTCAAGTTATCGTGCGTTCGCACTATCTTTACCCGTAAAGACTCGATTAGTAAACCAAAGATTTGCAAGCCCAAATCTCTTCAAAATGTAGCAGAGTGGCGCAGCGGAAGCGTGCTGGGCCCATAACCCAGAGGTCGATGGATCGAAACCATCCTCTGCTAATTGACTTAGCGACCATTGCCGCAAGGGTCCAAAGGACAAGAACTGTTGTGCAAAAGCAGACGTCGTGCTTAAATCCAAAGCAGCCGCTGCAAGTTTTTGTGCTTTTCCAACCTCTGACCTACAACTACTTATTTTCAATTCAACTGCTTTGGTCATCTGATCACGTTTCTGGACTAAAAGGCTAAACGTTGGAACAAGGTAACTGGAACATCTCGAAATCTTGGTTCTCAGTGGAACAAGTGTGTGCTGCGTAGCTCACTAAGTGACTGACTGCAAACACCAGTAGGGCGTGTTTTCAGGTAGTGTGGCCGAGTGGTCTAAGGCGCTGGATTAAGGCTCCAGTCTCTGAGGAGGCGTGGGTTCAAATCCCACCACTGCCATTTGACAAGGTTCGCTGTCTGTTAACAAGACGAATACCGAAAAAAAAAATTGACCAGTAAGGAGGTTGTGTGTTTGAGACCTCAGCCATCAAGAAAAGCTGTAAAATGAGTCTGAGCTCACTGACTCAACCAAAGCATGTTGTTCAGTGCATCACCATACCAAAATACTAGCAACTTTATTTGTTGTTGGACTTATGAAAGAGCAATCAAAAACTCTCCTAATATGCTAAAAGTATGGATCATTACCTCTATCTTATAAAAGCAGTTGCAAATCTTGTCCTCCTTCCTGCAAATGCAGTCAAGTTATCGTGCGTTCGCACTATCTTTACCCGTAAAGACTCGATTAGTAAACCAAAGATTTGCAAGCCCAAATCTCTTCAAAATGTAGCAGAGTGGCGCAGCGGAAGCGTGCTGGGCCCATAACCCAGAGGTCGATGGATCGAAACCATCCTCTGCTAATTGACTTAGCGACCATTGCCGCAAGGGTCCAAAGGACAAGAACTGTTGTGCAAAAGCAGACGTCGTGCTTAAATCCAAAGCAGCCGCTGCAAGTTTTTGTGCTTTTCCAACCTCTGACCTACAACTACTTATTTTCAATTCAACTGCTTTGGTCATCTGATCACGTTTCTGGACTAAAAGGCTAAACGTTGGAACAAGGTAACTGGAACATCTCGAAATCTTGGTTCTCAGTGGAACAAGTGTGTGCTGCGTAGCTCACTAAGTGACTGACTGCAAACACCAGTAGGGCGTGTTTTCAGGTAGTGTGGCCGAGTGGTCTAAGGCGCTGGATTAAGGCTCCAGTCTCTCAGGAGGCGTGGGTTCAAATCCCACCACTGCCATTTGACAAAGTTCGCCATCTGTTAATATGACAAATCCTGAAAAAAGTTGACCTGTAAGGAGGTTGTGTGTTTGAGACCTCAGCCATCAAGAAAAGCTGTAAAATGAGTCTGAGCTCACTGACTCAACCAAAGCATGTTGTTCAGTGCATCACCATACCAAAATACTAGCAACTTTATTTGTTGTTGGACTTATGAAAGAGCAATCAAAAACTCTCCTAATATGCTAAAAGTATGGATCATTACCTCTATCTTATAAAAGCAGTTGCAAATCTTGTCCTCCTTCCTGCAAATGCAGTCAAGTTATCGTGCGTTCCCACTATCTTTACCCGTAAAGACTTGATTAGTAAACCAAAGATTTGCAAGCCCAAATCTCATCAAAATGTAGCAGAGTGGCGCAGCGGAAGCGTGCTGGGCCCATAACCCAGAGGTCGATGGATCGAAACCATCCTCTGCTAATTGACTTAGCGACGTGTGTCAAGAACTGTTGAGCGAAAGCAGACATCATGCTTAAATCCAAAGCAGCTGCTGCAAGTTTTTCTTGCTTTTCCAACCTACGACTACTCTTTATTTTCAATTCAACTGCTTTGGTCATCTTATGACGTTTCTGGACTAAAAGGCTAAACGTTGGAACAAGGTAACTGGAACATCTCGAAATCTTGGTTCTCAGTGGAACAAGTGTGTGCTGCGTAGCTCACTAAGTGAGTGACTGCAAACACCAGTAGGGCGTGTTTTCAGGTAGTGTGGCAGAGTGGTCTAAGGCCAACATATGAGATTTGAAGCCCAAACTATCAAATGTAGCAGTGGACTTATGAAAACAATCAAAAACTCTCCTAATATGCTAAAAGTATGGATCATTACCTCTATCTTATAAAACAGTTGCAAATCTTGTCCTCCTTCTGCAAATGCAGTCAAGTTATGTGCGTTGCACTATCTTTACCCGTAAAACTTATTAGTAAACAAAGATTTGCAAGCCCAAATCTCATCAAAATGTAGCAGAGTGGCGCAGCGGAAGCGTGCTGGGCCCATAACCCAGAGGTCGATGGATCGAAACCATCCTCTGCTAATTGACTTAGCGACCATTGCCGCAAGGGTCTAAAGGACAAGAACTGTTGAGCAAAAGCAGACATCGTGCTTAAATCCAAAGCAGCCGCTGCAAGTTTTTTTGCTTTTCCAACCTCCGACCTACAACTACTTATTTTCAATTCAACTGCTTTGGTCATCTGATCACGTTTCTGGACTAAAAGGCTAAACGTTGGAACAAGGTAACTGGAACATCTCGAAATCTTGGTTCTCAGTGGAACAAGTGTGTGCTGCGTAGCTCACTAAGTGAGTGACTGCAAACACCAGTAGGGCGTGTTTTCAGGTAGTGTGGCCGAGTGGTCTAAGGCGCTGGATTAAGGCTCCAGTCTCTGAGGAGGCGTGGGTTCAAATCCCACCACTGCCATTTGACAAGGTTCGCTGTCTGTTAACAAGACGAATACCGAAAAAAAAATTGACCTGTAAGGAGGTTGTGTGTTTGAGACCTCAGCCATCAAGAAAAGCTGTAAAATGAGTCTGAGCTCACTGACTCAACCAAAGCATGTTGTTCAGTGCATCACCATACCAAAATACTAGCAACTTTATTTGTTGTTGGACTTATGAAAGAGCAATGAAAAACTCTCCTAATATGCTAAAAGTATGGATCATTACCTCTATCTTATAAAAGCAGTTGCAAATCTTGTCCTCCTTCCTGCAAATGCAGTCAAGTTATCGTGCGTTCGCACTATCTTTACCCGTAAAGACTTGATTAGTAAACCAAAGATTTGCAAGCCCAAATCTCTTCAAAATGTAGCAGAGTGGCGCAGCGGAAGCGTGCTGGGCCCATAACCCAGAGGTCGATGGATCGAAACCATCCTCTGCTAATTGACTTAGCGACGTGTGTCAAGAACTGTTGAGCGAAAGCAGACATCATGCTTAAATCCAAAGCAGCTGCTGCAAGTTTTTTTTGCTTTTCCAACCTACGACTACTCTTTATTTTCAATTCAACTGCTTTGGTCATCTTATGACGTTTCTGGACTAAAAGGCTAAACGTTGGAACAAGGTAACTGGAACATCTCGAAATCTTGGTTCTCAGTGGAACAAGTGTGTGCTGCGTAGCTCACTAAGTGAGTGACTGCAAACACCAGTAGGGCGTGTTTTCAGGTAGTGTGGCAGAGTGGTCTAAGGCGCCACTCTGCTACATTTCGATGAGATTTGCAAGCCCAAATCTCATCAAAATGTAGCAGAGTGGCGCAGCGGAAAGCGTGCTGGGCCCATAACCCAGAGGTCGATGGATCGAAACCATCCTCTGCTAATTGACTTAGCGCAATTGCCCAAGGGTCTAAAGGACAAGAACTGTTGAGCAAAAGAGACATCGTGCTTAAATCCAAAGCAGCTGCTGCAAGTTTTTTTGCTTTTCCAACCTACGACTACTCTTTATTTTCAATTCAACTGCTTTGGTCATCTGATCACGTTTCTGGACTAAAAGGCTAAACGTTGGAACAAGGTAACTGGAACATCTCGAAATCTTGGTTCTCAGTGGAACAAGTGTGTGCTGCGTAGCTCACTAAGTGAGTGACTGCAAACACCAGTAGGGCGTGTTTTCAGGTAGTGTGGCAGAGTGGTCTAAGGCGCCACTCTGCTACATTTTGATGAGATTTGCAAGCCCAAATCTCATCAAAATGTAGCAGAGTGGCGCAGCGGAAGCGTGCTGGGCCCATAACCCAGAGGTCGATGGATCGAAACCATCCTCTGCTAATTGACTTAGCGACCATTGCCGCAAGGGTCTAAAGGACAAGAACTGTTGAGCAAAAGAAGACATCGTGCTTAAATCCAAAGCAGCTGCTGCAAGTTTTTTTTGCTTTTCCAACCTCCGACCTACAACTACTTATTTTCAATTCAACTGCTTTGGTCATCTGATCACGTTTCTGGACTAAAAGGCTAAACGTTGGAACAAGGTAACTGGAACATCTCGAAATCTTGGTTCTCAGTGGAACAAGTGTGTGCTGCGTAGCTCACTAAGTGACTGACTGCAAACACCAGTAGGGCGTGTTTTCAGGTAGTGTGGCCGAGTGGTCTAAGGCGCTGGATTAAGGCTCCAGTCTCTCAGGAGGCGTGGGTTCAAATCCCACCACTGCCATTTGACAAGGTTCGCTGTCTGTTAACAAGACGAATACCGAAAAAAAAATTGACCTGTAAGGAGGTTGTGTGTTTGAGACCTCAGCCATCAAGAAAAGCTGTAAAATGAGTCTGAGCTCACTGACTCAACCAAAGCATGTTGTTCAGTGCATCACCATACCAAAATACTAGGAACTTTATTTGTTGTTGGACTTATGAAAGAGCAATGAAAAACTCTCCTAATATGCTAAAAGTATGGATCATTACCTCTATCTTATAAAAGCAGTTGCAAATCTTGTCCTCCTTCCTGCAAATGCAGTCAAGTTAAATGCAGTGTCAAGAACTGTTCAAAGACATCATGCTTAAATCCAAGCACTCGCATTCTTTTCCAACCTACGACTACCTTTATTTTCAATTCAACTGCTTGTCACTTAGACGTTTACTAAAAGGTAAACGTTGGAACAAAGAACATTTGAAATTGTTAAGTTTACTAGTACAAACACCAGTAGGCGTTTTTAGGTAGTTGGGAGGAGATTAAGCCCAAATCTCATCAAAATGTAGCAGAGTGGCGCAGCGGAAGCGTGCTGGGCCCATAACCCAGAGGTCGATGGATCGAAACCATCCTCTGCTAATTGACTTAGCGATCATTGCCGCAAGGGTCTAAAGGACAAGAACTGTTGAGCAAAAGCAGACATCGTGCTTAAATCCAAAGCAGCTGCTGCAAGTTTTTTTGCTTTTCCAACCTACGACTACTCTTTATTTTCAATTCAACTGCTTTGGTCATCTGATCACGTTTCTGGACTAAAAGGCTAAACGTTGGAACAAGGTAACTGGAACATCTCGAAATCTTGGTTCTCAGTGGAACAAGTGTGTGCTGCGTAGCTCACTAAGTGAGTGACTGCAAACACCAGTAGGGCGTGTTTTCAGGTAGTGTGGCAGAGTGGTCTAAGGCGCCACTCTGGCTACATTTTGATGAGATTTGCAAGCCCAAATCTCTTCAAAATGTAGCAGAGTGGCCATTGACAAGGTGCTGGGCCCATAACCCAGAGGTCGATGGATCGAAACCATCCTCTGCTAATTGACTTAGCGACCATTGCCGCAAGGGTCCAAAGGAAAAGAACTGTTGTGCAAAAGCAGACGTCGTGCTTAAATCCAAAGCAGCCGCTGCAAGTTTTTTTGCTTTTCCAACCTCCGACCTACAACTACTTATTTTCAATTCAACTGCTTTGGTCATCTGATCACGTTTCTGGACTAAAAGGCTAAACGTTGGAACAAGGTAACTGGAACATCTCGAAATCTTGGTTCTCAGTGGAACAAGTGTGTGCTGCGTAGCTCACTAATGAGTGACTGCAAACACCAGTAGGGCGTGTTTTCAGGTAGTGTGGCAGAGTTTACCGTAAAGACTCTGATTATTTTGAAGAGATTTGCAAGCCCAAATCTCATCAAAATGTAGCAGAGTGGCGCAGCGGAAGCGTGCTGGGCCCATAACCCAGAGGTCGATGGATCGAAACCATCCTCTGCTAATTGACTTAGCGACCATTGGCGCAAGGGTCCAAAGGACAAGAACTGTTGTGCAAAAGCAGACGTCGTGCTTAAATCCAAAGCAGCCGCTGCAAGTTTTTTTGTTTTTCCAACCTCCGACCTACAACTACTTATTTTCGATTCAACTGCTTTGGTCATCTGATCACGTTTCTGGACTAAAAGGCTAAACGTTGGAACAAGGTAACTGGAACATCTCGAAATCTTGGTTCTCAGTGGAACAAGTGTGTGCTGCGTAGCTCACTAAGTGAGTGACTGCAAACACCAGTAGGGCGTGTTTTCAGGTGGTGTGGCCGAGTGGTCTAAGGCGCTGGATTTAGGCTCCAGTCTCTCAGGAGGCGTGGGTTCAAATCCCACCACTGCCATTTGACAAGGTTCGCTGTCTGTTAACAAGACGAATACCGAAAAAAAATTGACCTGTAAGGAGGTTGTGTGTTTGAGACCTCAGCCATCAAGAAAAGCTGTAAAATGAGTCTGAGCTCACTGACTCAACCAAAGCATGTTGTTCAGTACATCACCATACCAAAATACTAGCAACTTTATTTGTTGTTGGACTTATGAAAGAGCAATGAAAAACTCTCCTAATATGCTAAAAGTATGGATCATTACCTCTATCTTATAAAAGCAGTTGCAAATCTTGTCCTCCCTCCTGCAAATGCAGTCAAGTTATCTTGCGTTCCCACTATCTTTACCCGTAAAGACTTGATTAGTAAACCAAAGATTTGCAAGCCCAAATCTCATCAAAATGTAGCAGAGTGGCGCAGCGGAAGCGTGCTGGGCCCATAACCCAGAGGTCGATGGATCGAAACCATCCTCTGCTAATTGACTTAGCGACCATTGCCGCAAGGGTCCAAAGGAAAAGAACTGTTGTGCAAAAGCAGACGTCGTGCTTAAATCCAAAGCAACCGCTGCAAGTTTTTTTGCTTTTCCAACCTCCGACCTACAACTACTTATTTTCAATTCAACTGCTTTGGTCATCTGATCACGTTTCTGGACTAAAAGGCTAAACGTTGGAACAAGGTAACTGGAACATCTCGAAATCTTGGTTCTCAGTGGAACAAGTGTGTGCTGCGTAGCTCACTAAGTGAGTGACTGCAAACACCAGTAGGGCGTGTTTTCAGGTAGTGTGGCCGAGTGGTCTAAGGCGCTGGATTAAGGCTCCAGTCTCTCAGGAGGCGTGGGTTCAAATCCCACCACTGCCATTTGACAAGGTTCGCTGTCTGTTAACAAGACGAATACCGAAAAAAAACTTGACCTGTAAGGAGGTTGTGTGTTTGAGACCTCAGCCATCAAGAAAAGCTGTAAAATGAGTCTGAGCTCACTGACTCAACCAAAGCATGTTTTTCAGTGCATCACCATACCAAAATACTAGCAACTTTATTTGTTGTTGGACTTATGAAAGAGCAATCAAAAACTCTCCTAATATGCTAAAAGTATGGATCATTACCTCTGTCTTATAAAAGCAGTTGCAAATCTTGTCCTCCTTCCTGCAAATGCAGTCAAGTTATCGTGCGTTCGCACTATCTTTACCCGTAAAGACTTGATTAGTAAACCAAAGATTTGCAAGCCCAAATCTCTTCAAAATGTAGCAGAGTGGCGCAGCGGAAGCGTGCTGGGCCCATAACCCAGAGGTCGATGGATCGAAACCATCCTCTGCTAATTGACTTAGCGACCATTGCCGCAAGGGTCTAAAGGACAAGAACTGTTGAGCAAAAGCAGACATCATGCTTAAATCCAAAGCAGCTGCTGCAAGTTTTTTTGCTTTTCCAACCTCCGACCTACAACTACTTATTTTCAATTCAACTGCTTTGGTCATCTGATCACGTTTCTGGACTAAAAGGCTAAACGTTGGAACAAGGTAACTGGAACATCTCGAAATCTTGGTTCTCAGTGGAACAAGTGTGTGCTGCGTAGCTCACTAAGTGACTGACTGCAAACACTAGTAGTGCATGTTTTCAGGTAGTGTGGCCGAGTGGTCTAAGGCGCTGGATTTAGGCTCCAGTCTCTCAGGAGGCGTGGGTTCAAATCCCACCACTGCCATTTGACAAGGTTCGCTGTCTGTTAACAAGACGAATACCGAAAAAAAAATTGACCTGTAAGGAGGTTGTGTGTTTGAGACCTCAGCCATCAAGAAAAGCTGTAAAATGAGTCTGAGCTCACTGACTCAACCAAAGCATGTTTTTCAGTGCATCACCATACCAAAATACTAGCAACTTTATTTGTTGTTGGACTTATGAAAGAGCAATCAAAAACTCTCCTAATATGCTAAAAGTATGGATCATTACCTCTGTCTTATAAAAGCAGTTGCAAATCTTGTCCTCCTTCCTGCAAATGCAGTCAAGTTATCGTGCGTTCGCACTATCTTTACCCGTAAAGACTTGATTAGTAAACCAAAGATTTGCAAGCCCAAATCTCTTCAAAATGTAGCAGAGTGGCGCAGCGGAAGCGTGCTGGGCCCATAACCCAGAGGTCGATGGATCGAAACCATCCTCTGCTAATTGACTTAGCGACCATTGCCGCAAGGGTCTAAAGGACAAGAACTGTTGAGCAAAAGCAGACATCGTGCTTAAATCCAAAGCAGCTGCTGCAAGTTTTTTTTGCTTTTCCAACCTACGACTACTCTTTATTTTCAATTCAACTGCTTTGGTCATCTGATCACGTTTCTGGACTAAAAGGCTAAACGTTGGAACAAGGTAACTGGAACATCTCGAAATCTTGGTTCTCAGTGGAACAAGTGTGTGCTGCGTAGCTCACTAAGTGACTGACTGCAAACACTAGTAGTGCATGTTTTCAGGTAGTGTGGCCGAGTGGTCTAAGGCGCTGGATTTAGGCTCCAGTCTCTCAGGAGGCGTGGGTTCAAATCCCACCACTGCCATTTGACAAGGTTCGCTGTCTGTTAACAAGACGAATACCGAAAAAAAAAATTGACCTGTAAGGAGGTTGTGTGTTTGAGACCACAGCCATCAAGAAAAGCTGTAAAATGAGTCTGAGCTCACTGACTCAACCAAAGCATGTTTTTCAGTGCATCACCATACCAAAATACTAGCAACTTTATTTGTTGTTGGACTTATGAAAGAGCAATCAAAAACTCTCCTAATATGCTAAAAGTATGGATCATTACCTCTATCTTATAAAAGCAGTTGCAAATCTTGTCCTCCTTCCTGCAAATGCAGTCAAGTTATCGTGCGTTCGCACTATCTTTACCCGTAAAGACTTGATTAGTAAACCAAAGATTTGCAAGCCCAAATCTCTTCAAAATGTAGCAGAGTGGCGCAGCGGAAGCGTGCTGGGCCCATAACCCAGAGGTCGATGGATCGAAACCATCCTCTGCTAATTGACTTAGCGACCATTGCCGCAAGGGTCTAAAGGACAAGAACTGTTGAGCAAAAGCAGACATCGTGCTTAAATCCAAAGCAGCTGCTGCAAGTTTTTTTTGCTTTTCCAACCTACGACTACTCTTTATTTTCAATTCAACTGCTTTGGTCATCTGATCACGTTTCTGGACTAAAAGGCTAAACGTTGGAACAAGGTAACTGGAACATCTCGAAATCTTGGTTCTCAGTGGAACAAGTGTGTGCTGCGTAGCTCACTAAGTGAGTGACTGCAAACACCAGTAGGGCGTGTTTTCAGGTAGTGTGGCAGAGTGGTCTAAGGCGCCACTCTGCTACATTTTGATGAGATTTGCAAGCCCAAATCTCATCAAAATGTAGCAGAGTGGCGCAGCGGAAGCGTGCTGGGCCCATAACCCAGAGGTCGATGGATCGAAACCATCCTCTGCTAATTGACTTAGCGACCATTGCCGCAAGGGTCTAAAGGACAAGAACTGTTGAGCAAAAGAAGACATCGTGCTTAAATCCAAAGCAGCTGCTGCAAGTTTTTTTTGCTTTTCCAACCTACGACTACTCTTTATTTTCAATTCAACTGCTTTGGTCATCTGATCACGTTTCTGGACTAAAAGGCTAAACGTTGGAACAAGGTAACTGGAACATCTCGAAATCTTGGTTCTCAGTGGAACAAGTGTGTGCTGCGTAGCTCACTAAGTGAGTGACTGCAAACACCAGTAGGGCGTGTTTTCAGGTAGTGTGGCCGAGTGGTCTAAGGCGCTGGACTAAGGCTCCAGTCTCTCAGGAGGCGTGGGTTCAAATCCCACCACTGCCATTTGACAAGGTTCGCTGTCTGTTAACAAGACGAATACCGAAAAAAATAATTGACCTGTAAGGAGGTTGTGTGTTTGAGACCTCAGCCATCAAGAAAAGCTGTAAAATGAGTCTGAGCTCACTGACTCAACCAAAGCATGTTGTTCAGTGCATCACCATACCAAAATACTAGGAACTTTATTTGTTGTTGGACTTATGAAAGAGCAATCAAAAACTCTCCTAATATGCTAAAAGTATGGATCATTACCTCTATCTTATAAAAGCAGTTGCAAATCTTGTCCTCCTTCCTGCAAATGCAGTCAAGTCAAATGCAGTGTCAAGAACTGTTGACCCGGCGAAAGCAGACATCATCTAGTAAATCCAAAGCCTCAAGTTTTGCTCCAACCTAACTCTCTTTATTTTCAATTCAACTGCTTTGGTCATCTTATGACGTTTCTGGACTAAAGGCAAACGTTGGAACAAGGTACTGGAACATCTCGAAATCTTGGTTCTCAGTGGAACAAGTTCTGCGTAGCTCACTAATAGTGACTGCAAACACCAGTAGGGCTGTTTTCAGGTAGTGTGGCAGAGTGGTCTAACGCCACTCATTTATGAGATTTGCAAGCCCAAATCTCATCAAAATGTAGCAGAGTGGCGCAGCGGAAGCGTGCTGGGCCCATAACCCAGAGGTCGATGGATCGAAACCATCCTCTGCTAATTGACTTAGCGATCATTGCCGCAAGGGTCTAAAGGACAAGAACTGTTGAGCAAAAGAAGACATCGTGCTTAAATCCAAAGCAGCTGCTGCAAGTTTTTTTTGCTTTTCCAACCTACGACTACTCTTTATTTTCAATTCAACTGCTTTGGTCATCTGATGACGTTTCTGGACTAAAAGGCTAAACGTTGGAACAAGGTAACTGGAACATCTCGAAATCTTGGTTCTCAGTGGAACAAGTGTGTGCTGCGTAGCTCACTAAGTGAGTGACTGCAAACACCAGTAGGGCGTGTTTTCAGGTAGTGTGGCAGAGTGGTCTAAGGCGCTATTTACTCCGCTACATTTTGATGAGATTTGGCAAGTCCCAAATCTCTTCAAAATGTAGCAGAGTGGCGCAGCGTGTTAACAAGGGCCCATAACCCAGAGGTCGATGGATCGAAACCATCCTCTGCTAATTGACTTAGACCATTCCGCCAGGGTCCAAAGGAAAAGAACTGTTGTGCAAAAGCAGACGTCGTGCTTAAATCCAAAGCAGCCACTGCAAGTTTTTTAGTGCTTTTCCAACCTCCGACCTACAACTACTTATTTTCAATTCAACTGCTTTGGTCATCTGATCACGTTTCTGGACTAAAAGGCTAAACGTATGGAACAAGGTAACTGGAACATCTCGAAATCTTGGTTCTCAGTGGAACAAGTGTGTGCAAATCGTAGCTCACTAAGTGAGTGACTGCAAACACCAGTAGGGCGTGTTTTCAGGTAGTGTGGCAGAGTGGTCTTAGGCGCCACTCTGCTAAATTTTGATGAGATTTGCAAGCCCAAATCTCATCAAAATGTAGCAGAGTGGCGCAGCGGAAGCGTGCTGGGCCCATACCCCAGAGGTCGATGGATCGAAACCATCCTCTGCTAATTGACTTAGCGACCATTGGCGCAAGGGTCTAAAGGACAAGAACTGTTGTGCAAAAGCAGACGTCGTGCTTAAATCCAAAGCAGCCGCTGCAAGTTTTTTTGTTTTTCCAACCTCCGACCTACAACTACTTATTTTCAATTCAACTGCTTTGGTCATCTGATCACGTTTCTGGACTAAAAGGCTAAACGTTGGAACAAGGTAACTGGAACATCTCGAAATCTTGGTTCTCAGTGGAACAAGTGTGTGCTGCGTAGCTCACTAAGTGAGTGACTGCAAACACCAGTAGGGCGTGTTTTCAGGTAGTGTGGCCGAGTGGTCTAAGGCGCTGGATTTAGGCTCCAGTCTCTCAGGAGGCGTGGGTTCAAATCCCACCACTGCCATTTGACAAGGTTCGCTGTCTGTTAACAAGACGAATACCGAAAAAAAAATTGACCTGTAAGGAGGTTGTGTGTTTGAGACCTCAGCCATCAAGAAAAGCTGTAAAATGAGTCTGAGCTCACTGACTCAACCAAAGCATGTTGTTCAGTGCATCACCATACCAAAATACTAGCAACTTTATTTGTTGTTGGACTTATGAAAGAGCAATCAAAAACTCTCCTAATATGCTAAAAGTATGGATCATTACCTCTATCTTATAAAAGCAGTTGCAAATCTTGTCCTCCCTCCTGCAAATGCAGTCAAGTTATCTTGCGTTCCCACTATCTTTACCCGTAAAGACTTGATTAGTAAACCAAAGATTTGCAAGCCCAAATCTCATCAAAATGTAGCAGAGTGGCGCAGCGGACCAGCGTTTTTTTTTTTTTTTTTTTTTTTTTTTTTTGGGTATTTTTTTTTTTTTTTATGCTGGGCCCATAACCCAGAGGTCGATGGATCGAAACCATCCTCTGCTAATTGACTTAGCGACCATTGCCGCAAGGGTCCAAAGGAAAAGAACTGTTGTGCAAAAGCAGACGTCGTGCTTAAATCCAAAGCAACCGCTGCAAGTTTTTTTGCGCTTTTCCAACCTCCGACCTACAACTACTTATTTTCAATTCAACTGCTTTGGTCATCTGATCACGTTTCTGGACTAAAAGGCTAAACGTTGGAACAAGGTAACTGGAACATCTCGAAATCTTGGTTCTCAGTGGAACAAGTGTGTGCTGCGTAGCTCACTAAGTGAGTGACTGCAAACACCAGTAGGGCGTGTTTTCAGGTAGTGTGGCCGAGTGGTCTAAGGCGCTGGATTAAGGCTCCAGTCTCTCAGGAGGCGTGGGTTCAAATCCCACCACTGCCATTTGACAAGGTTCGCTGTCTGTTAACAAGACGAATACCGAAAAAAAAATTGACCTGTAAGGAGGTTGTGTGTTTGAGACCTCAGCCATCAAGAAAAGCTGTAAAATGAGTCTGAGCTCACTGACTCTAGTATTTCGGTATGGTGATGCACTGAACAACATGCTTTGGTTAAAGCATGCTGTTTGAGTCTGAGCTCACTGACTCAACCAAAATCATGTTGTTCAGTGCATCACCATACCAAAATACTAGCAACTTTATTTGTTGTTGGACTTATGAAAGAGCAATCAAAAACTCTCCTAATATGCTGAAAAGTATGGATCATTACCTCTATCTTATAAAAGCAGTTGCAAATCTTGTCCTCCTTCCTGCAAATGCAGTCAAGTTATCGTGCGTTCGCACTATCTTTACCCGTAAAGACTTGATTAGTAAACCAAAGATTTGCAAGCCCAAATCTCTTCAAAATGTAGCAGAGTGGCGCAGCGGAAGCGTGCTGGGCCCATAACCCAGAGGTCGATGGATCGAAACCATCCTCTGCTAATTGACTTAGCGACCATTGCCGCAAGTGTCTAAAGGACAAGAACTGTTGTGTGAAAGCAGACATCGTGCTTAAATCCAAAGCAGCCGCTGCAAGTTTTTTTGCTTTTCCAACCTCCGACCTACAACTACTTATTTTCAATTCAACTGCTTTGGTCATCTGATCACGTTTCTGGACTAAAAGGCTAAACGTTGGAACAAGGTAACTGGAACATCTCGAAATCTTGGTTCTCAGTGGAACAAGTGTGTGCTGCGTAGCTCACTAAGTGACTGACTGCAAACACCAGTAGGGCGTGTTTTCAGGTAGTGTGGCCGAGTGGTCTAAGGCGCTGGATTTAGGCTCCAGTCTCTCAGGAGGCGTGGGTTCAAATCCCACCACTGCCATTTGACAAGGTTCGCTATCTGTTAACAAGACGAATCCTGAAAAAAAATTGACCTGTAAGGAGGTTGTGTGTTTGAGACCTCAGCCATCAAGAAAAGCTTTAAAATGAGCCTGAGCTCACTAACTCAACTGTTTTCAGGTAGTGTGGTCTAAGGCGCTGGATTTAGGCTCCAGACTCTCTGGAGGCATGGGTTTTATCCCACCACTGCCATTTTACAAGGTTTGCTGTCTGTTAATGTGCCAAATCTTAACAGAAAAACCCCCCAATAAACAGCTATGCCGGTTGTGCTTTAAGAAGGGTGTGTATTTGAGACCTTGGCAAATCAAGAAAAGCTGTAAATTTATTATAGCTCACCAAAGGCACGTTGGTCAGTTTCTGTTATCCTACCAAAATACTGGCAACTTAATTTCTTGGTGTCAGTGTGACTCCTTTGTGTGTCAAATATTCAGCATGAAGTGTCCCCACTACATCTGGTTATTTGCAGGAAAGAATTCACTCAACAACTACAGCAAATTTTCCGGGAGGTTTTCATTACTAGAAGAGGAAATTGTTTGAATGCTATAACTAAAGCAATTTGAAGACACGAACCTTGACCTTCACACGTTTTTCTTGACGACCCCAACACAAGATCCACTTACTATTCTCTTTCGCTGGCCTCTTAACCATATTAGCTATGCATGGAGTTTTTACGAATGTCCTGGAAATTAAATCTGGTAACATGCAAGCTCAGTTATGGTTTCCTTCATTGCTCTTTCCAAGGTTAAGAATCAACTTACTTATTAAGCCAAGTTCGAGGAGAGGAAGGTCTTGTATCAGAAGGGGGAGCAAATGGCGAAAACATGTTTGAGGTCTACACTGGCAGTACCAAAGCAAGCCAGCCTGCTAACAATAGGTGGAGCCAGCCAAGCCACTGGTGCATGGGGCCCAGAGTACTACACGCACAACAGAAGAGACACCTGGCAGGGCTTTCGACTCTGGCTGTCTCTGTGTTGAAGGGCACTCAGGAGAGAGGCTGGGCTGTGCAATAGAGTATTGCAGGTTGGATGCAGTTAAGGCACCACAGATGGACCTGAAGCTGCAGAGAGAAAGAAAGTGAGCAAGACAGCCAGAAAATCCAGTCATGTGGATGCTGTCACAGTAATCATAAGAACATTAATGCATGTATTTTATACAAATGTTTCCAACGTGACCAGGCAAACCCAAAGCCTTCATGCAAAAATGCACCAACTGAGCAGCCTTACTGAGACTATTTAGCAGGTCTTACAGGAAATCCCCCCCATAAAACAACAAATGTAAATACATTTTTCATATAAATATACAAAATGGGGGAACGGAAAATGAAAAGAGGTTGTGCCACAACCATTAAATCTGATTCAATCACAAAGCCAAAGTGAGAGTAACTGCTGTGTGGAGTTGAATAGAGCTACAGAGCGCTTTCCAAAAGCCAGCGGTGATAAGTTGTTTTCTTCTGTAGATCATAAAGGCTGCCGGGAATACCTTGGGGAACTCTCTCTCTCTCTCTCTCTCTCTCTCTCTCTCTCTCTCTCTCTCTCTCTCTCTCACACACACACACACACACACACACACACACACACACACACACACAGACATGGAGTCAGACACAGACAGAAACATAGACATGTAGATGCTGACACATCCACTCACACATTTACAGAACATATATATATATATAATATAAACAAACAAATTCATACACACAAAGACAGATAAGGACACACTAGTGCATATAAACAACAAAATCAAATATTCCCCAAACAAATACATCCAATACGGCAGAGAGATTAAGTAAACACTAAATATTTGATTTTAATATACCATTTGCAAATGTAGCCAAGGTTTAATACTCAGCTCACACACGGACAGACATGAATGCACCCAAAACTAGACACACACTTGCACAAATGTACACATACATACATACACTCAGGCAGAAAAATAAACACTCATAAATGAATGCCCAGTCACACAATTGCAAATGGACGCAAATGTGAAAAAGTCATATATGCTTGATGACCTCACATGCTCTTCCTGCTCCCTCAAGCACACACAACACGTTGATTGACCTGACCTTTGTTAATGTCACGTCTGCCCTCTCCTAAGCCCTCCTGGGCCGCCTCTGATTGGCCAATATCCCTGTTACACTCTAATAGGTTGAAATTTTAAAGATAACCTGCCTGTTTCTGGAGACGAGTGTAGCAAGGTAAGGAGGTGGCGGACAGGAGAGAGCTGAGGCGACTGACTGATACATGAACCATTCATGTGTCAGATGAGAGAAGGTGAAAAAGGTGACTGTTTGGCAGTGTCAACACACACACATCCACAAACACACACACACACACACACACACACACACACACACACACACAACCACACACATTCACCCTCAAGGTGTTTGTGGACATTATGCACATAAACAAACTCTCTACTCCAGAGTGATGGATGCATGTGTGGATGTAGAAAGGGTGGGTTTTTCTTTGTGTGATACATGAGCAGCTATTGTGCCACAGCATCACCGCAGCATCCCCTATTTGACGCTAATCTCACCTATCCATCTCTCTCTCTCATGATCTCACACACACACAGATTTTCTAAGTGTGTCACTGTCCGTCTTTCCTCTCTAACTTCACCATGCTTCATGATCAAACAAACACAGCAAATTACCTACAGTCAAAATGAAAAATGTGCAGATGTATGAGTGGAAGCACTGGTTCATTGGAGAATTGAAAACCAGATGAAATTTGAAACATTAGCAGAGCTAAGCAGATGTTGGCCAATTATTTTATTGTAAATTATAGAAGCATAGCTTAAAGGTCTCCTAAAAGAAAGAACAATCTCAAATTTGAACAGCACTGCATTTATTTGAAAAATACAATGAATGACAAGAATTGTTGTGATCATGAAAACAAAATTTGAGACCTTAGGGTTAGTTAAAAACCGAGTTGCTAGTCTACCCCTGCCTCGATTGAAGTCACATAATAACACAAACAAACGTCATCATATAACTACTGGAAATGTTTCTTAGTGGCAAAGCTATTTAATTTTCAAGCGTATACATATGCAATGTGCACTGTATGATCTAAAAAAAATACTAAGTATTACATAAAGTATTGGATCGGAACTCAGTTTTGGCAGATACTCAAATTGCTTGGAAAGGATTGGTTGCTAAAAAACCTTAATTGGGACAACCCTGATTTAGGCCAACACATACTGTGAAGAAAGTTTCCTCAAGGAGATGCGTTTCCTTGGGATGTCATTGTCCCTCTAAATGAAAAGGCCCGTTATTGACTAAAAGGAAGTTTTGCTGTTGTTCCTGGTTCAGACCATTGACAGCCATTAGGTCTTTTATCTGTAGTTCTCATCACATACTGCCACAAGAATAATGGAACAATGTTCCACCCCAATCCTCAGGGTGCTTTTATTTGTACAGGTTTTACATCAGGGCTGTTGAGGCAACTCAGAAGTTCCAAAGCCTCCCAAAGTCACCCATGCTACTATGGAGTCTCAGGTGGGAAATGCACACACCAGCCTTATAAAAGCCTGCCAAAACGCAAGCTACACTTTGCTGTAAGCCCTTGGCTGTAATCATACTCAAAGTCAAAGCCGAACATCAACCAAGTACAGCCATGCAGCACATGAAATGTAGATGAGGATTTACGCTGTTAAATACTTCAAATGATTTATATACTTTTGAAGGAAGCACAAACCTGTTTTTCAAATTGTTCTACGGAAAGGAAACGAAATTCATCTTGTTGTCTGTTTCAAAAATTACCCCACCAGTATTTCTTACACACAGCAGTTGATGGAAATGGAAGCACAGTGATTCTTTTTCACCACAATGAAGCCAGGATCTGTCGCTCAGTCCTGGTCCATCTGCCCATACTTCTAATTATCCATTTCAAACTGTTTATGTGCTGGTCAGACAAATCTTGACGGAGTATTGAAGGAAAGGTTTTCTTTAAACTTGATTGCAACCCTGACACCCTTGTCTACCCTGGAATTGAGTCAGCATTGTTATCAGCAAAGGAGTGCTTTTACTTCAACTAATGTCTCTACAATAGGTCTGCAGTCCAACTTCACACTCATATCACTGAATGCAACCATTGTCGACATTGCCCACATTAGTCTTGAAGGTTATAGTTATAGTTTCAGCGTACTAGCATAAATAACTCAAAAGTATCAGGCACCCTCCATAGACTAGATTTCAGCGTATAAAAAAAAGTAAAAACTCTAAAACCAAACCTGCAGCATGAAAAACTGTTCCACAATTCAGCCATCCATAAGCTTGGTATATTACATACATATTCACCAAAACATGGACAAATTCATAGCTTCCATCTCACTTCTAAACCCAGTCAAACTTGTGCACAGGCGTGTGTCTGTTCTACCTCATTCACTGAGTAGACTCACAAAATCATCTGTTCCATTTCTTTATTTAATTTGTTTCCCTGACAGAAGTGATGGATGTTTTCCTATCCAAACTGAAGGTATTAGGATAGAAGAGGTTGTAAGCTGTAAAGGACTCCAAATTATTGCGATCCTGGGGTATAGCTGGCTGTTTGCTAAACCTCCCATAAACAGTTACTGTCCAAATAAAAACCATAACTAGTCACAGCAGCCCTATTTTCACATGCTGAAGAGCTATACTTTGATGAAAGTGATGCTTCGCAGCTAAAGAGTTTGCAGGGTCTTTTCTGTTTCTGTTCCAAAAAACAGCAAAAGTGTAGTCTCAGGAATGGGCTTAACAGTGCATTTGTCTGCGTGTTAGCCAACAGGGTTACCTCAAAAACCAAGAATAAGCATATTATAACGTAACTACATTATTGTGTTTACAAAAAAGCTCAGTTCAGGGGTGGCTTCAACAATTGAAGTGCTGATGCTAACAATGGCTACCAATGAGAGCTTGATTTTGTGACGTCAGCCCTCACTAAAATCTGCCTGCAGATCTGTCTTGGAAAAGATGACGCAAGGTCAATGTGTTTGCCCTCTGCATCACGGCAGCACCGATTGTTCTGGCTTTACCATCAAACATTCACCTCACTCTCTCTGGAAGTGAATGGCAATCGGTGAATTTCCTGCTATATCTGAAAGCACTGTTACCTGTCTCCTTCAGACCCTCTGGCTCTGCCATAAGGAGGAAGGAGGGCATTAGTAAGATAAAAAACAGATGGAGGGATGGAGAGGATGGATTGATGGAAAGGGAAGTTAGGTTATTAATTTTATGCATGAACACACTCACGTGCACACAGTCGTCGTCTACCAAGATGTCTGTTATGAAGCCTACAACACTAATGTCCATGTGACTGAAGTGTGTGTGTTTGTATTATTTTGTGTGCCACAAAATGGTATGCATGTGTGTGTGTGCAGGCATCCATTGTTTCAGTGCTACCTACCGTATCTCATCCACAAGTCACCTATCCATTTCTCTTTCTCTCTCTCTTTCTTTCTCTCTCTCTCTCTCTCTCTCTCTCTCTCTCTCTCTCCCTTTCTCTCCCTTTAATTTTACACATGCATCTCCTCCTCTCTCTGTTCTTTTCTCTCTCTCTTCCTCTGTCATCCATCCGATGCGGAGGGCAGCAGTTTCGGCTCAGGCTGATCACAGCATTTCATCACAACACATGAGCTAGGAAGGAAATTACTATCAGTCACAGTGTTTGTGTGTGTGTGTGTGTGTGTGTGTGTGTGTTTCTGTGTGTGTGTGTGTGTGTGTGTGTGTGTGTGTGTGTGTGTTTCTGTGTGTGTGTGTCTGTGTGTGTGTGTGTGTGTGTCAGAGAGAGAGAGAGAGAGAGAGAGAGAGAGAGAGAGAGAGAGAGAGAGAGAGAAGGGTGAGATGCATGTGAAGTTGCGTTGAGGTTGCGTTGAGGTTGCACAATGAAAAGCCGCCTGTTGGCTTTAGTTAGGATAAAGGAGGAGTACTTCACGTTTAAACTAATGTGTATATATATATATTTTTTTATTTAACTATTTTTTTATATTAAAAGTAAAACTGAAATGTATTAATATTTTAAGTAATACCAAGACTTGGCAAGCATGTTTGGTTCCATGTTTATTTTTTTATGAATTTTATTTCAATTGTATCAGCTGTGGACAGTGAACGTTTCCACTGAAGTTTAAACAATGTAAATTCCAGTGCCACTTATTTTCATGTTACGCAACGCAAAACCTCACTGAAGAGGCTTATCTACATTAAAAACCAACACGGTTACCCATCTTTGCAATTATTTTTCATTTTTGAAAGCCAACTGAATATTTCATTAATAAATATTTGTTCTTAAATATATTTTTATATGTTTTATATTCACAATGTGTTCATATAGAAGGTGAGTCATGCATAGTGATTTAATCAATCACATTTTAAAATGATTTTAAAACCAAATAATAATTTTTAAAAAAGCAAATGTGAACTTGTATGATACCTATGAGTCTTAATTTATTTATCACTTTAAGTGTATACATTATCAAACATAAAATGCATACTTAGCTTCTGCAACAAATATGAGCCTTGCTGTACTTTCCTGCACATTTGATCAGAACATTACTCTGTCGTCTGTGTCAGTTGAGATGCTGTTTGTCCTCTCCTGAAAAATACATGAGAGCACTGATTAATTGTTCAGTTATCATATGTTTTACATTAACTAGCAGTCATTATTAGCTATAAATATTTGAACAAACGGGACAAATGTTGCAGTTTTTACTGTGAGGATTGTTTCAATGGATGTATAGCGAACATGCAGAAGCTGTTCATACTGTACAGATTTTAAAACTGCAGTTGTATCCATGATTAATTCAACAACATTTGTTTGTATCTAGCATTATGTAGCGTTATGTTTAGCAATATATTACCAATATTTAGAGTGCAATTTATCCATAAACTGCAAGTGAAAAAATAACTTAAAGTTTATCCAAAATCCTCCTGAATCTGATATTTCATAACACTGTTTCTACCTGTTTTCACTCCCAGACTAGTCACCTGCATTTAAGTAGAAAATCACTTGTGACTGTTAACATGGTGAAAGCTTGTCTTCAGCCCCAGAGATCTTTAGCAGCAGCACCAAGGCGTTAAATAGAGGAGTTACAGTAGCACCAAAAGCATTAATAGCCATGTCATTCCCTCTCTAGCTTTCTGTCCTGGCTGTAATCTCTTTCATTCAGGTCCTCCAACACGTTGCTCCTGTCAAAAGTGGACTCATGCCTCTTTTACTTGGCTATTGGAGAAGGTCCAATGCCCTCCTCAAATATTTCATGTTTCGTTTTTCCTTCTACATTTTCACCTATTGGAAGAGATCCAATGAACTCTGTACTGATCTCACTCACTCCTTCTCTCCCCTTGCCTTCTCTCTCTCTCTCCCATCTGTCTTTGCCTGGTGCACCTCAGGTTTTTAAGATCTCAGGACTCGGAGGGTGATTTCATCCTTCACTGGGCCATGAAAGCTCTTTATAAGTACATCGCCACCGCCAGCGCATTAATCGCCCCGGCCATATTGATGTGACTGTTCTGTTGTGCAAGCCAGCATATGGAAGAGAAGGAGGGGGAGAAAGGAAGGAAGAAGAAGGGGAGGGAGTACAGGGGTGATGGAGAAGGAGAAAGGTTGGGGAAGGGAACAGAGAGAGCAATAGGATCTGGTAATTAGACTTATATAATGAGATGGTTTGAAACTCAGGGTGAGAGAAGATAGAATTTTTACTGCAAGTCTGTTGTGCTTCTGCAAGGGATGCAGTGCAGAAAGTGAAATGCCATGTAGAGGTCTGTGGTATAGATAACATTTTATCAGTGTCAGCAATCAGGAGGTGCAAAGATACGTAACACCATTATTAAGGTGTGTTCAAACAGAATGCTAAGCAACTTTAGCAAGTGATTCCATACAAAGTCAATGGTAAGAATGCCCTCTATATTACATACACTACAGCCCAAATGAATGAATTCATTTAGATATGAATAAAATAAGTAATGAAATATATGAATGTTAAATATATAGTAAATTTGAAATATAATTAGGCTGGCTTTTTTCTTATATCACTGCACTTTTTTTCATTTCTTCTCATATTAATTTCAGGATGATGGTTTGCCCTGTCACTTGGCTGACCTTCAGCCTAAAGCTATCGAGTCACACCAATTGATCATCACCCACTGGGTTGGTCAGTCAGAAACTGTGTTGAAAATGGAGGAAAAATTGGAGGAGGAGTTGGGAGGACAGGATGTTTGTGACACTACCAGCTCATGCACCTAGCTTACATTGGACTGCTACAACCTCCCTTCCTGCTGCGGGATCCACTGTAGATATTGCTGATGAGTTCCACCTTAATGTTTCACAGCCTCTGTTAAAATATCCACAATTTTCAACTCAGTTTCTGACTGAGGAGACTATCTTTTGTCTGTCGAGCAACAGTACAACCATTCATTACTGTTGATCTTTCCCCCCAGAGGTTGATTAACAAGCGTCATCCTGAAAAGAACTATTCAATCCATCAGTTCATTTTACGGAAACTATGAGCACCAAAGCATCATTTCTTCAGATGTACCGGCATGGTAAACAAGAGAGACAGAAAAAAGTGCTGACTCCCAGCCTTTGAAGCGGTCATAAAGTCGTACCATACGGTCTGTGTCCATCCCTCGATTATTTATATCCGTTTAGTCCACCGATAAAAAGAAAGGGTCGCATAAAAAAAAAATCCAAGTTATTATGTAAAGTTCTTTGCTCACTGTCTGTGTGCTCGGTGATGTAAATCTTCACATTCAAGTGTCAAGTGGCACACAGAAACAAGTATGACCTGAAATATTATCTGATGATTTTTTTGCTAAATTAATGAAACGCCTGTCCCAAACAGACGCCTATCCCCAATAAAGGCAGGGTGAGTTCAGTTGAAAAACAACAGACTAAAAAACTAAAAGCAATGATTACACGTTTTACAGTATTTGTCTATTTTATTAAAATACTCTTAGATTTCACAATGTTAACCGTGTGTTAAAAAGGCTTTGTGGCAGATAAACTAAAGGGTATGATGGTTTGGTATTTGACAAATGGGTAAAGCACCAGGTTTTGACAGAAAAGAGAGTATCTCTGGTTCTGCTACGTTGATTTTGATATTTTTGTTAAAAAACAGTCCATTATGAGTCCAATAAGTTTAACCACCTCACACTGTATGATATGATCATCCAACAGTCAACACCAACTGGTCCAGACTGGCCTGGACTCCAACCAGGTCCAATCATTCTAGATGCTAAAAATCGGCCCAATTGTAATGTGTCCCAGCCCTAAGAGAATGTAGTGATAAAGTGGGATGCTCACATAAAGAAACTGACAGCTTGTTCACTGACCAGAGCAAATAAATGTATGGGCCAAAAAACATGAAAATATGATTGTAGTTTGATTAGTTTATGATGACAGGGAAATAAAGCAGCAAAACTGTTGATATTAACTCCCTCTACTACGCTGCAAACAAGAATATGCAGGTATATTATACTTTTTTCTTGTAGCTGGTCAAAGTTCATGAGCAGCTGTTCTTGCAGAGATGACCCTTGTAATAACTCTCTCCTTTCATTTTGGGAAGATAGATGTTTTTTTTTTCTTTTACTGATACAGAAAATGGGATTGTTCCAAAGTGGGGTTATGGCTGATGGGAAACGGATTATGGTTAAGATGTCATTTCGGTGCTGTGCTTGAGAAAGAAGAAGAAACATGGGTTTGATTTCTAAGGGAGGCATAATCTTGGGGTTGACCTTATTATTTAGTTTCATGCTTTGATCTAACAGAATCGGGGAAAAGGAGATTTTAGAGGAAAAGACAACATGATTATATAACCATGGCTGTGAGAAAGAAGCTGATCTAGCTTGAGATTTCTAAAATCTTTCTTTAGGGAGTTTTACTAGCTGCCAGCCAATGACCTCTTACACTGTAAAGGCTGTGTTAAATGCCCAAGTCAGTAAAAGAGCAATGGGGAGAGAGCATTTACCCTGATATTTTAGGATATTTCAACAGGATCACAGTTCAAATATTGATTTCAGAAAGCAGGCTCCAATAACGCTGGCTCATAATCAAAATGTCTTTTCCCCTTGAAACCTTTTGTTCACATTACCTTAATCATCCAGAATCTCATAATTAAATTGATTATTTTTCCAGTAAGTCCAACATTTTGTGAGGTCCATTTTCCACTCTCTTTCTGCTAATTGGCCTTAAACAGCTTGCATGTATACATCACTCAATAGAAGGGCAAATGAGCAAACTGGTCGATTAAAATGATGGGATCATTACAGCATATCTGAGGGAGTTTCAGCAAAGCGGAAATAAGAGTTCACAGTGGATACTTGTTCACAAAGACCACAACTCTTGCTGTCAAATGTTCCCGGCTTTAAAATGCAATATTGTTAATCTGCCACATCAATTCAACAGCAGCTGTCTAAAAATCCATATTTCATATAGCTGAAGGCTTGGAGAGCGGGAGTCAGAGATTTAGCTCTATTTTGCTGTGGTGGCATTAAAAAATGCTGAACTGTTCACTTAAAGGGGATTCAGACTGAATGGAAGTTTTGAAATATGGTATTCCTTTACCCTTTACATGAACATTACAGCTTAAATTACACAACAGACTATGTTTCCAGTAGCCAGAGGGAAAGGTTTGTACCATCAACAGGAACAATGAAACCAGAGACATAATCATGATTGCCTGCAGCATCAGTAATACTCGCCTATTCTCTTAAATGCTTCATAAGCAAAAGTCAGTTTCAGTTTTGAATGTCATTCCTGTGTACTATACTGGAGGATAGTATTCCTGTTTGTTTTTAAGAAAGCCTATCCCATTCAGTTATTACTTCTCAAATTATAATCACATTTTACACTTTACAAGAAGCTAGAAAGAGTAGAAATTCTGGAAATTAACTAAATAAAAGCTAGGCTAAAGCACAAGAAAACATAACAATAGTGGATGGAAACACACTTTCATTTGTATTTTGTATTCTAAAAAATCTCCTTCACTCTGTTAGATTTGTTGTACCTGTCAGGGCACGACAAATGACACCTGTATCGTAAATATCATGGATCAGTTACAGAGAGTCACAATCAGAGCACTCCAGAATTTGGACTTGATATACATATTACGTAATGCATATTATGTAATAAATGGATATGCAAATAAAAACTTAATGTTGGGGAAGATACTTTGAAGCTGTTGCTAGTAAAGCTGCAAGCTACTCCACTGCAACAAAAGCTTTGTTGGTAATTTGTTGATAGTAGTGTCAATGCTAATGTAAAGTCACTGATAAATGAAGCCAGAGTTCAGTTTGACTTACATTATTTGAAAATGTCAGTGTCATGCTAGCATTGCTGTTTTCTCTATTTACATGAAAATTAGGAAACCTGAATAGATGCACACCATTAAAACATTTTCAGTCATAACCTTTGTCATTTGAGTGATTTTTTTAATTGTTATTTTAGTTTGAAGTTGTAATTTGCTATTTGAATCTTCAATCTACAGACAAGACAAGGAGCCAATGAGTGTGGAGTTTGTGAATTTGTTCAACCTTATGATGTTCATATGCAGTGAAAAAGTCATCCAGTAACTAGGAAACATGAATGAAGCTCTGGTATATCATATAAATCATTTTATCATTTTCCACTTAAGCAAAAGCAGGATTGTCTCCAACCACAATCTATCATACAGAGCGATACAATAAACATAACTGAAAACACAGTACCTAACTTTAGATTTTTGTTGATCAGGTGGGAGATCAGAGGTCCAGAGGGGGCAGCTTTTAGTGCTTGTGCAAAGTCCTTAAGGACATTCCAGGAGAGTTAAGTATCACAGTTCACAGTGAATACTCTCTCAAAGACCACAACACTGCCGGCCGTGAAATTCAATAATGCTAACCTGTCACATCAATTCAGCATTGGCAAATCTATACTTTCCCACAACATCAGTTATGTCTGACAGAGCAGTGCAGGGCTCAGCCAGTAACTCCCAGCCTGATGGAAAATAGAGACTGTTGGAGCCTCACAGTGATGCTTCGGTGGTTATATAGTGAGGGTGAAAACATAGAAATGCAGAATGCTGAAACAGTGAAAACTGAATTGAACCAAAATACATTTTTCCTATATGTAAATATCAGATGTTGTGCCCTGATGTGTAAAGACTGTCAGGAGAAAATTAAAGGCAGAGGGCAGAGGGGAAGAAGAGACAGTTGGAGACTAAAACAAGGTTGTGAAAGTAATGTAAAGTGCCCTGAGCAAGATTCAAGCATCCTCTGACCTCCCTGTGAATGAGGATAAAACAAAACAGAATTTAATTTGACAATATGACTGTATAACAAAAGGATCATTCATATGAAATGAAAACACTCAGATTTGAAGGTATACTTATCCAATACCACTATACATTGCTTCCATATTCAACAATTTTGCAGAACAATTGTTTTTATATGTCCAATGGAAGTTAAATGATAAATGATATGATCATAAAGTTTTCCAGAAATCATACCAATCAGCAGTGAAAAACAGTTACTCATTTGAACCAAAATTATGTTTTCATTGAGATTTAAGGTGAATCAGGGAGGCTAAAGACAAGTATAGGAGAACAAGAACATGAGGTGAGCTGAACAGAGTCTACACTCATCTGGATAAGCCGGTGAGCACTGTGAGGTCCTTTAACATCTGCCGGACGATTCTGAGGATGTTCTATGAGTCTGTTGTGGCCAGTACAATCTTCTTCGCTGTCGCTGGGGCAGTGGGCTGAGGGTCGCAGACAACAACAGACTAAGCAAACTGATCAGGAGGGCTGGTGATGTCGTAGGGGAGGAGCTGGACACTCTGACGACCGTGGCAGAGAGGAGGATGCTGTCCAGGCTTCAGTCCATCTTGAACAATGTCTCTCACCCTCTCTACGACACACTGGCCCAGCAGAGGAGCACCTTCAGCAGAAGACTCCTCTCACCCAGATGCACCACAGAGCGCCACAGGAAATCATTCCTGCCTGTGGTCATCAATCTCTACAACGCCTCCCTCAGAGAGTCAGACAACCCCCCTCTGTAATTGCTCATGGTGGTACTGTTGGGTCTCTCTAATTAATGTTTTAAAGAGTTCGGTCTAGACCTGCTCTATTTGAAAAGTGTCCTGAGATAACTTCTGTTATGAGTTGGAGCTATACAAATAAAATTGAATTGAATTGAATTGAATTAATTCTGACTCAAAACATAGACAATCATTCTTTTGCACTTTATGCTCATTAATACTGTACATTTCATCTTGTATATACATATATATATATATATATATATTTATATTTTTTGTGCTGAATGTTGTGTATATATATATGTTGTTTGTATAATATGTCGTTTGTATATCTGGAGTGTTGTAACGAAAACAATTTCCCCCTGGGATTATTAAAGTATTTCTGATTCTGATTCTGATTATTAATGTATTAGTTAATCAGTTATGACATATTAAAGCATTGTTCCACCCTTACAAGAAAAAACGTAAATTCCATCACTTACTTCTGTTAGTATCCACCCATGCAGATCACTTTATCTTGTCGTTGATGTGGTCATTACACGGTTCTGAAAACACATGGGAAAATATGTTTTTGTGATTTATAAATATATTTATTGAGATAACACACACATTCTGGTGACTTACATTGCTTTTTAAAAAATATATAGGTTGCTTCAACTGTGATTGGGTCAGGTGAGATATCAATTGAAAGTCAGAGTGCAGCGGCCCTTTTGTTATCAAGGTGTTGGAAATGTTTACATACAAATTGGAGTTATGATCGAGAATAAGCTGAATGTTAGTCACATCTGCCAGCTAATTTGAAATGATCCGATAGCATGAGTGGATATGTATGGATTTAATAATGTGTTTCAGTTTACTGGATTGGATTGTCTGTAACTTCAACCATATAACAAGACCATCTTTTGTCTGTCATTGGTTGGTGGATTACGATGAGGCTTTATAGAGTGAGTTGCCTCAAATTTGTATTTGTTTGTTGGTGGTCTGATAGAGGCGTTGATTGTACCTGCTGCTCTCATTGTATCTAAAAATGGTTTACATCAAATGAACAACAAGAATCTTAGCTTTCCATAGATACGTCACGTGTACCCCCTTAAACAGCTGTGTAACGCAGCATGGGCCGTCTGATTTGTAACAGGTCAAAGGTCTGGTGTTTAACATTTAGGAGGAACCATTGGCAGAAGTGGGATGTATAATCACATAATAAGAATCGTTGTGTTTTCATTACCTTAGAATTTGATTTTATCATCTACAGATGCTGCAGGTCACCTTCAGTGGAGTGTGCCATGTTAAGCTGCCATGTTTCTACAGTAGCCCAGAAGGGACAAACCAAACACTGGCTGTGTGTCTCTTTCACACTTGGAAGGGGAGGGTGGAGTTGTGATCTCCAACTACACCGCTAGATTCCCCTAAATCCTACACAGTAGTCCTTTAAAATGGCTTTTATACAAATTATTACTATAGATGTGCATTAGGTTAACATTGTATAGACCATCTCCATATCCTTAGACTAAACTTCCTCTTGTGATTAGCAAATTCAGTTGAAATCTTCTAATTGCACCATAAACCTGATCTCTAATTGTCACCTGGCTGACCCAAACACAGTCCAGCTCTGGGGGAAGACCGCCCCTTCCCCAACACAGCTAAAACAACAAAGACACAAATCTGAGGGAGCCTGGTTGCTGCTGTCTCCACACTGGGTCTGCTGTCTGTATGAGTGAACACACTGGCTGGATGTGTGTAGGTGGTCCTCAGCATGGTTCTGTGTGTGGCTGTGGGTTTATCTTCTCTCTCTCAGACACCTGGCCAACACAGTGTCTAAACCTGGCAGTGGATGCAGGCGCCTCTCTTTCCTCTCTGGAGGGTGCCACCACGTCATGTTTTTCTCTGTCTCATACATTTGTTTTGTCACCTCGATGTCTCTGTCCATGTAACTGTTCATTTTTGGTTTCACGCTGGAACATACTGCAGGCTAAATCATCAGGGTGGGGGGTTTCTGGGTTCTGTCTGGCTTGACCCATTCTTAACCCCTTAGATTATTTTCCCTGAAGGAGTATTTCATTCCCACCATAATGCTGTAAGGTAACTGGGATAACATTGCTAGGTTATATAAGCTTGTTATATCTCCATCATGCTTCACTTTTTTTACATTCTGCTGTTTTTTTTATTTAGGTTGTTGAATGCTAAACTATATTTTCTGATTTACTACTGATTTCTACTAGTTGATTGATGATTTTAGGTCAAAAGTTTGACTTGAAACATAGTTATACATGTACTTTGGGAAGATCCCTACCCCACTAGGAGTCGCCAAAGCTTTTCAGGGGATTGCAGGGCCTTCTTGATTTTAAGGGTACTACACTAAATAAAATTGTTACTTTTAAAGTTTAGATTCATGTTTAAGATATAAAGTGATATAAAGTGAGCATTCACATATATTAAACAGCCTCATCCTGCATTAGAAAAGTATGCAATTAAAACAACCAAAGAGCTAATAAAACAATGGCCAAGCATTAGGGAGGAGAAAAACTCTACATTTGTTTATGCATTATTCACTGGGAATAATCTGCTCAAAATTGATCAAAATCACTAATTTCACATGCCTGCAACTTCCTGCCCTATTTGCATTGACTCTTTGGGTTAACAGTACAATTGTTTTTAGTTATTCTGTACTGTACTTATTGTTATGCATTGTATACAAAATTAAATATCCACTTGTTACTTACTACTAGTTACTTAGTCATGGGTCGTCAGTTTACTTAATGATTAATGGTTAATGAGTGGTCCCTTAAACGAAAAGGATGACTACCACTGTCATTGTATAAAGACTGGAAGCAGAATGAAACATAAAGAGAAGCATAAAAACGGCAAGGTGTGTTTTTAGGTCTTCATCATCAAAAGTTGAGTTTGCAAGGCAGTGAAGACCAAAATGTTTCTCAAAATGTTCCTTTAAGAACAAGCTATGCTAAAACAAATCTGGAAACCTTCACTTAAAGCCAAAACTATATGTACTGTATATATGTGCACTATATACATAAGTTGGACATGACGAGTGGTAAGCGATATAATGTTTTTGTGTAATCTGGGTAAAGGGCTCTTATAAGTGGAATTTATTACCTTAAACTGCTGTATAACAACCAGGCTTGTTTCCTAGACATGGTCAACCCAGAGCAGATTCAGTTATGATTTATTTTAGGCCCTAGTATTTCTCCTCAAACAGCCTTAGTGTTAGTGTTTCTAGTACCCTGTTGCCAATAGGCCTAACATTAGCCAGCTGGATGATAGATGGCATTTCTGTGCTTGTGGCAGAAATCTTTCCTGGCAAAGTCCACCTGACCTGATAAGACGATGATATGCAAACCTTCAGTGTAATAATGATGTATTCTTGAGCCACCTCCAAACATGAGCTTCTATCTCAGTTTATCTGACTAAATTCCATGCCCAGCAAGGATTTTGACATTGAATAGATATTGGCATGACTCCCTGCAGATATTTTGAAAGCTGCTTGCTGCCAAAATGGAAGCTGAGATGACTTTTTACCATACCGTAGAATTGGGAAAATTGTTTTGTGTGTGGATTGAACTTGACCACTTGTTGCACATCACCACCAATCAAAGGCTTGCTGAAATCTCTTTCTGTGAATTGCAGCAGCAAAAGTTGTAGGGAGTAGTTTAAAACCTCAATGTTACAATTCTGGAAAAGTTGAAAGGGAATGAAAAGATTTAGGTGTGAATACAAATGAAGCAGCGATCTGCTGGCGTGAGCTCAATGTGAGGTTATCTGGCTGGGCATGACCAAGCATGTTTTCTGGTTGAAATCACTTCTTGCTTTACATAACTGCTGGTGTAAAAGGCCAAACAGGAGCTGTGATAGTGAGGGCACTGAGTAAATGTCAGCCTACTCTACTGCATATCAATAACCTTTAACAATTGCAGTTTGCAGTCTGGTGTGTTAGTGGTACAGACCTGTATGCTAAAGAGGCAGGTCATTTTCATATTAAAATGCTGATACTTGTTTTGGATGTTTACCCAAATGTTTGTTGAACCATTACCTATACTGTTTAAAGCCCATTGAGGCCTTCAGATTTTACAACCAAGCTAGTGCCTCTGTGTGGCTCATTGTGAAGAAAACCAAATAGCAAGATGGATAGAAATTAAGATCTAAATTGGCTAAAATTGCCAAATGACAATGAATCAGATTAAAATGGCTGAGGCAAAGTGGGCACAGCAAAAGTAACCACTTCATCATATCTTACTGCAAAACCTACAGAGCAACACACAATTGAACACGCACCAATGATATCTAACTTACAAAAAGGATCTGAAGGTGGATATCTCCTTGCAGAACAAAGTTAACCTTGCGGGGCAGCTGGACTGGCAAGATCACAAAATCACAAGATCAAGCGAGTATCCATTTTGCCAGGCTTCAATCTGTGCGTTTAGTACCGAACCAATCAATGTCTTTTTAGGAAGTACTGGCAGTTACGGTGTTGGGCACTCAGTGTGATGCAGCGAAAAGCAACCCAGCATCAGTTATATCACAACTGAAGAGAATTTCTTCATTGTAAGAAGAGCAAACAACAGCACTGAAGGCTTTTCTCAGTGGAAATTTCTCTTCTCCCAAATGGCTTTGACGGTTTACACGGTTCATTGATTTGATTTCTTGAAAGTGCCTGCACTTTTTCAAACAGTTTCCAACAATGACTTCCCAGATGACTCTGTGTAACAAACCATCTGGCACAGTTTGGTTGGAACAAAGCAGCAACACAAACAACTACTTGGCGGCCTCCTTTTGTCCATGACCCTGACTAGGTTAAAGAAAGTAGCAGCAACAGGGAATCCAGTGTACAAGCAGCGAAACTCCATCTATTAGCAGCTCTGGTCTCTCCTGCCTTCCTGCACTGAAGCCAAATTGGAAATGCCTCCAGTTGCCTCTAAGTTCCTTAGCATAGTCATTAACCTTGCCATTGTGTCTGTGCACAGTCAAAACACTTACAGAATGCTCCCCAAAAACAAAGTCATGCTGTTACTGACAGGCAGGCACACGCGCTCACACACCAGCATTTTAATGCATGAGAACATGATCACATGGAGGCCTACTCACACGTGGAACATTCACACACTTCCGAGGATCTTTGCTAGGCTCTTGGCCATTTTTCAATATTCTGATTACCATACATACAGATGGCATTTTGTGATAGAGATGTTGGCCTTTCCAACAACACAGCTAATCCACAGGGATGGTATAAACACACTAAAAAATACACTGTGTGCACCGTGCATACACATGTGTATGTGTATGAACAGCCACAAGCAATGCCCACACTAAAAATTGCACACATATTATGCATTCACATAAAGTTTCAGACACACCAAGATTGACAAAATGTCACTGAGTTTTCTGAGAAGAGTTTGTCCCATGACTAATGAAATATGTATGCACAAATGCACTTGTACTGTAATGTCATTGAGTCATTGAAACAGACTTAAGGCCATGACGATGTGCACTATGGACTGTGTGTGGAATTTTGTTGATATATATTTTGTAAGATCACTAGACATTTAAGTTACAAACAAAAGGTAATGGCTAAATTAATAACTACAGTACAAGTCTGGCCTGTAGGTTTTTTATTATCTGCTGGTAACATTCACAGTTGCTAGAAATCTGTCTTTTTGATCACTAACCTCATCCCCAGGCACTGAAGAAACCCTGTGTGGACATTTTATGCTTCATAGCCTCGATAGTCCTCCTCTGGCAGCATTTGTCGACTTTGTGTCATGTTTCACTGAAGGAACTTAAATAACAAAGTTCAGAACAGGGACAAGAGGCTAGAAAGAAAGGTGTTGCTTTGTATCTTTGCCACATCTATTCCAGACTTACATTTGGTGTAATGTGAAAATGCCACAGATTCACCTCACAGCAATATCACTTTTGAGGGACAATATATATAAATATATATATACAATACAGAATTACATAGCTGCCTCCCTGTGCTCCTGTGTTCAATTGCCCAAAACTAAGGTCAAACTGTAAAATCTAACTGTTTGCTATTACCTACTTAATTGGCATTCAAAAACCCATGGTTGTACGTTCAACTAAAGATGGTTTGTGAAAAAGTGCCACTCTTTATTGATTTGATATTAAACAAGTTTTTAAGGATTTCATCTTTTTGACAGAGTGACAAGACTATCTGTCAATAAACAGTCCAGCGTTCCCTGTTTGGTTCCCATAGGCCCCATTTTCACTTGTCATTTCGAGTGTCTCATATTCGGATAAAATCCATGTGAGATGTAAGACCTCCTCCAGTCCAGTGGGAGGCAAAGCTGTTTGGTAACTGCCAAAAACACCAGAAGAAGTTTAAGTAACTTTTTAAACTGCTTTAACAGTTAAATGAAACAGTTTCTATCCTTACAGGTATCTATAACCCCACACAAACGTGACTGAACTGATTTATTACGAGCTGGACAAAAGCTTTATCGTCTCCAGAGGCTCTAACTCATGCCACTCCCTCTCCCATACAGACCAATGCTCTCTCCCCCATTCAAATCATTCAGTGGTTGAACTGATCAGGGATCAGAGGTGTAGCTAACAAAGTTAATGTTAACTGCTGTTAGCGATAGCATGGCTAGCTGCAGGGAGCCAAAGCCAGCAAGAAAACCACCCGGTACTGTGTTCCCTGTCATTAAACTTGCCTTCATAGGCCAGTTGTGTTCGGTCCCGGTCTGGCCATGCTGTTCAGTGTGGGCTCGCACTCTGGCAGAGTCATCTAATAGGAGTTACCAGGGTACCGCCAACAGGATCAGTTTAGATGATATTTGATATCTTCAGCTTTACTGTCAGGCTGAATTACCAGTAGTTCAGTTGGCTATTTTAAATAGCAGTCACCAGTACTTACACTATGTATGATGAATTTAATGTTTTCTAATATAATTTCAATATCAATTTAGTCCCCTCCCTGGGTCAAACAAAAGCACAGAAAAGTTATTCACATTCATGAATGTAGTTGTTGCAGTACCACTTAGTTTGATGCTGAGTGTACCCGCTGATGGCCCTATGGAATACTTAAATGTAACTTCCAAAAGGGAAAATAACGCTCTGTAAATGAAGCATGCAGGTGCTTCCACACAGATGTGTTCTCTAAGATAATTACAATTTACAATTATGCATTTGGCAGATGCTTTTATCCAGAGCGACCTACAGTAAGTGCAAGAGTAAAAGAGTGAAGATTCCTCAAGCATTGACTGTATAAAGACCCGAGTACTTCAGAGTGCAATGAGCACTACATTAGTAAAGAAGGTTAAATAGGAACATCTATCCTGTCAGCAGTCCAGAAATGTGGTAACAACAAGGACGCAAGCCTTTGCAGTGTGTGTGGAGGGTGAAGCAAAAAGTCAAGGTTGGGTAAATGTCTTCAGGTCAAGGAGAAAGGTGGGATTGGAAGAAATGGATTTCCAGTAAGTGGTGTAAAATAGACAGACTATTTGCTATTACTCTGAGTCCTGATCAATGTAGGAACAGCATTCCACAACTGTGGTGAAAAGGGGGAGAAGAACCATGACACGGCAAGGTTTGTCAGGGAATAGAGGCTCAGTTGACTAGCAACCACGAGTGCAGAGTTCGTTGGGTTGGGTTGAATCGTGGCATTTTTATTGTCTTATAGCTGCGAGGAGTCAGTGGGAAAAGGGAATGAGAGGAGTTATATGACAGAATTTGGTAGGTTTAAGACAACTAGCTTGGCTGAATCATTCTGGATGAGCTGGTGGTGGATGCAGGAAAGACAACAAAGAGGGTGTTACAGACTCAAGCCTGGAGTCAAGAGAGCTTTGGACCAGGAGCTGAGCAGACTTCTTGTTCATGCCTCCAACATGTCTTGTAAATATATTGTAAATATCATAGTTTTGAGCAGGTTTTGACATAAAATGCTGGTGTCTTTTGTCTTTTAGGTGTGGATCAATTCGGCCCGGCCTTGCAATTCTGTTTAATCACTGCAACCTTTCCGCAAATTTGACCGGTCAATGTAGTTTGAGCCAGAAGTCACCAAACTCACTTCCTTGTTTCTAGTGGTGAACATAGAGACCATGTAGACATGTGCGATGCGAACATCCCACATTTACCCTGTCCAAACAGAAGAGAGAGAGCAAAGAGATTAGTGAGGGAGGAAAACTGGAAAAGGGAGATATAACAGGAGAAAAAAAAAGAGATGAGTCAGAACAAATTGGATGAGAGTTCAGAAGTGGGAAGACCGAAACTGAGGAAATGTGACGCAAACATCCTACAGTTTTTAATGAATTATGTAAAAACATGAAAAAAACAACGTTCTCCCGCAATTTCATTGCAAAAAAAATAATAATCAGGCACTTTAGGCTGCAACAAACCCAGAACAACCCAGCAAAATCCTAGAGGGAATGACTTTTTATTGATGCCTTTTGAGAGAAATCATGAAAAAAACTACAAAGAGACACAGTGTCCAGAATACTGTAAGCACTCACAGTAAGACAAGACACAGTAAGACACAGGCATTTCTAATGCTTTAAAAGCTGTTTTTTTTTATTTTATTTATTCTGTACCGAATACTCATTTCAGCTGAGTACTCACTCAACCCCAAGTAATTTATTAACAAAAATTAGTTTTAACTGCGAAATATAAGTGTTATAAATATATCTCACTCTGATTACCTAGGGATTGGATGATGATCCCTATGAATCTTGATTGTCCCAGAAACAAATTACAACAACTAATGCACTCAAGCACAACTTGGTGCCAATGATTAGGAAAAAAACAAACTGTTAAAGGAGTGCAGTAGCTGCAGCATCTGGTGTTACAAACATAAAGCCACAATGGACAGAGCCCAGCTCTGCTATGCCGTGGGTTAAATGTGTGTGCGAGTCCCTGGTTCAACACAATCCCTGAGTACATTATTTTACCATCTGGATGACTGGCTGAAATTACGGATGAGCTTTTCATCGCTGCTGGTAATTCTGCTGATGTCCGGAGAGAGTTATAGAATAATTCAGACTAGAAAATGCATAACAAGTCTGAAATGCTCAGGAACATATGTGAATATATGTGTGAATAGTATTATAGGTTGATTAGAAACCTTTCATTTCTAGCACATACTACCTTGACGCATCTTGCAAAAGATGTAAATTAAAGCTGGTGTGTACGGTATGTGTTAACCAAGCTGTTATCCAGCACTGGACTGCTTCTTATTGGTACTTCCATATTTAATTAATTTTGAGAAAGAATGTGTATCCCATTAATTCAGTGCTGTTGCTGCATATGTTAGAGTTTTCATTTTATTAATTTATTCAATGTGCTGCCAACAAATCTAGATGTTTTTTGTTTTGTCTTTTTCCATAAGAAGACACGGAAACAGATGATCCACTGTGGCGACCTCCAGCAGCCGAAAGAAGAACAAGAAGAAGAGATGATGAAGAAGAAGAAGTTAATTTGTCTGAAACATCCTACGGTCATAAATACAAAAAATATTAGGCTGCTGGGTCCTGCAGTATGCGATATTAGCTGCAGACTTTACACACAGACACACACAGAGACATGGCCAAATGCATGATCCCCTCCAGACTTACGCTGGTGGAGATAATAATGAAACAAAGAGAAAGAGGTGGTTGAAAGAGAGACAGTGAGCGAGAGAGAATAGGAGGGCAAAGAGATTAGTGAGGGAGGAAAATTGGAAAAGGGAGATACAACAAACAGGAGGAAAAAAGACATGAGTCAGAACAAATTGGATGAGAGTTCAGAAGTGGGGAGACCGAAATTGAGGAAACAATGGAGATGTGAGAGATGAGTGAGGAAAAAGGGAGGAGAGGGAAGAAAGAGAATGAAGGTCATAAAAGCATGCGGAAAGAAAAGACATCATTACCTTTTGATTTGGAGTAACAAGCAGTCAGAGCAATCATCATTGGCTCTCGGCGACATCCTCTTCTGTAAAACGCTCACAGAAACACACGTTAGTCAGGCCCGTGCACTATGATATTATGTATTCACAGTAGCAGTTCTGGTCTAATGATACCCCTACTGATAGTGGGTTAGTAGCTTAATATATCACTCTGTGTGTGAGTATGTGTGATGAGATTACCTCATGTTGCACAGGTACTGGACACTCACTCTACCTCTCACATGCTTTATTTTATGTTCCAGCCAATAAAACACAGATGGCACGTCCATTCTCCATATACTCAATGCTTCTAACTACAGATGGGGCTGGTTGCTGAAGTTTTTTCCACTGTATATTCCCTTTTTAAAGTTATTCTAATGATATCCTCACATAGCAGTCTTCTGGATAATTTAACAATACTATAGGTCTGTAATGGTCATTAGTTTTAAATGTGGTACCTGTACCTGCTGTACCTGAATTAGAATTAGTTAACTCAGAGTTTTCCAGTTTTTTCGGTTGACTTGTGTTTTATTTATTTCTAGGTCTCATGCTTTTCCTTATATAAAGCTATATTTACTTATTTATTCTAAAAACCTAACATTATTGCTGATGTTTTTTGTTTAATGTCTGTACCAAATGTTGGTTGGAAAAGAAATTTAGATTCCAACTCTGCTACAGCACTGGTCTGGCTGAAAATAATAATTCCCAAACCATGCCAACATTTGGTGACTTATAGCAGCTTTCTGAGCAGTCATAATATTCTTTACTGGCAACACTGGCTCTCAAAGATTTCATGCTAGTTAGTGATTAGCTGGTCACCTGTGAGTATAGTGATAAATACATCTGATCGATCTGAGTGAACTTCTAGAACCAAATATTTTGCCATGCATGGATTCATTTTGCTGTACCACCTTCTGTTCTGACCAGCCTTTGGAGGGTAGCCCCAGTTTTGATCATTATATATTTCTGTTAGTTTGGTATGCCAGATGATTCTAAATAAAAATCTAAAAAAATCAGTTGACATTTAGGAGGATCTATTGGTAGAAATCGTGTATAATAAATATAGGTCTCTGTTAATTAGAGTATAATAACCAGAAAATAAGAATCACGTTTTTGTTACCTTAGAAGGAGCTGTTTTTATGGATGCAATCTGCAGCTACACCGCTAGATGCCACTAAATCCTACACACTGGTCCTTTAAGTAAAATTCGAAACGGATGAATTTTACTTAAGTAAATTATCTGAGTACATCTTCCACCACGGGCTGCCACATGCATGGTTTGATGCAATGAAGATTCTGTCTAATCTCAGTTCAAAACAGTTTCCAAAGCTGTTTCAATGTGACTTTTTAGTATGCCAGAATATCACCCGGTGTATTTTCTTCTCCTGCTTGGCTTGATGTGTATCTTGGCCTCCACCTGCACATCACCATCTGTGAAACGCTTGCTCAGAGAGCATGCAAATGCTTTAAAAATCAAATGAAAGCAAATTTCAGATACCCATAAAATAAATCAAAACAAGACAACGAGCTACGACAAGACATTGTAAAAAGAGAAAATAGAGGGTAAACATTATAGTGCAAAATATAATAGGGTAAGTGGCCGTGCATTAAAAGCATGACGAAGCAACAAACTTTTAGCAAGTCATTTAAATTTTATTATGACATTATTATTTTTAGATAATTAGCCTACGCCCCCAATGCAGGTTGTACAAAGAAAACAAGCAAAGCAGAAGGTGCTTATTCCTGACAGGGAACTTTGAAAGTTACTCCGGAGTCAGAATGTTGTAACACGACCCACCTCCTGCCCCTCCTTTATGCAAAGTTTTAGAGATTAATAAACAAGTTCAAACTTTAATGAAAAGCTGTCTGTTGATTGCACTGTAACTTTGAAAGTCAAGGGGTCAAGTAGTTGCACAAGGTTGCATACAAAAGGTAGATACACAATAGAAAATAGTGACGTGGCATTAGAGATGGCATTGTCATCTCCACAAAATCTGATACAAATATTCAACGTCCACAGAGGATGAAACATATATACTTGATGATTTTTCCCCTTGCACCAGTAGAATGTCAAAGTTTTAATTTACAATGTGAATATTTCAACATCTGCAACACAGATTGGCACAAAATGTGGTCCATACATTTATCACAGGAGCAATTATAATAGTTTGGGGAATTATATGAAATTTCGGTGGTTTGTTCATTGTGGACATGCTTTTTATATTTACTATACCTGGAATACAGTTCATAAACCCACACTACAATTCATTAGTCTAGATATGTTATGTTATCTATTTAATCCAAAGGACAACACATGCATACCAGTGGCTTTTAAGTGAACTGCCGTCAGCATCCTGTAGCTCACACTTACACTAGGTCCATAGATGTGAGCGAGTATCGTCCTGTGCATTTGCCAAAAGTGATACATGAGACTGAATGCTGGAAAATACATGACATGAACAGAATAGAATAGAATCTTGGCTAATAGAAGATAATTGTTTACTTTGTACCATAACATTATTTATTGTTGGCTAAAATCTGCAACGTTTGTCATAATACGTAAGTAAATATCATGGATCATGTTAGCTGTTGTAGTAATTTTGCTAATTAAAGTTAGCCAACTAACATATCCACTCAGATTGTATTTTTTGTTGAGGTTAGCAAGGAAGAAAGCTAAAGTGAGCCAGCCAGCAGCAACCCTGCCAAAAGTTGGGGAAGGTCTTTTTAGGTAATTTTACAACCGGTTAACACAGTGGAAATAAGTAATAGTAAGTGGTTAATACATAAAAATAATAGGTAAAATATACTTATTTTTATTACATTAGCTCATGATGTTCTAATTAATTAATACAATCTTTCTTTTTTTTCTTTTTTTTAAATCTGGACTTCCATTCTCTAGGGACCAGCCTAATCATTGACACAGGACTATATACATAATATATTTATTTAAATACTTGCTGGTACAATACACAATAAACTTTTATTATTATAAATTATAAATTAGGGCACTTTAGAATATAAATGCCTAGACCACCTTCCACATCTGTTTATTTAATATTATTATATCATATTTAAGCATCTACAACTCAATGACAACTGGGCAACTCCATCTGCTATGGAAGATGATATGATTCAATGGAAAGCTTGATCTGTACTTCAGAATAAATCAAAATGTTTCCTGTTCTTTTAAGGTCTTATTAACTGCCACATTGCACAGTAAAAAGCTGCAGCAGAGTAGGTAAATCTTATAAAAATAAAACTGTTAGCAAGATTTGCGATGCACAATCAAATGATGGTGAACATCATTTCAATATAGCATTGATTGTAAAACTCTGAACCTGTCAACGTTTTGGGTATAATACAGCAGGAACAGTTTTAACCAGGCGTTTTTTAGTGTGTAGACTGAAAACGTTGAAAATAATAATGCAAAGTAAATGTATGCTAATGTAGGCAAAGGTGCTTGGAGGGTAAACGACTACACAGGAGGAGTGTCAGAAGGTGAGTTTGGAAATCAGCTCCCATCTGCTGCAGCCGTGGACTTTAACACTGTGGACAAGAAAGGACAGGTGCTGGAGGTTAGAGACGGAGGGCACAGAGCATCTGTAATTGTATCCAAAAAGAGTCATTGTATTTGTGTGTGGTGTGCGTGTCAGAGGGACAGATGCTGGCTTAGCAGGTGCACCGTCCCCTGACAGGTGACAACTCTAACTGCTTTGAAAACCTTATGGCCAACAGAGCAGGGTCACATTGTTAGTTAAATACTTTCTGATTCTCCAGGGGCACTCACTTTAACCTGTCTGACGTGCCGTGGGGGCACTGTTAATTAGGTTCTTTAGGAATTGCTGGAAGGGCTTGCATTGTGTCCATGATAAACAGCATATATTCTGAGGCCTAAAAGTCAGCCAGGTTTGGGTTTTGTTCAAAGAAACCCAATGTCTTGATGAACATATAATGAGCGATTACCTCACCACTGAGAAGCTTTATGGAGGAGAAAGATTTTGACATCAAAGCAGTATATTGATGTTGAAAAAGCATGTAAAATGTTATGTAAAATCTAAGTATAAATCTGTGGAGGTTGAGGGATTGACAGACAAACATTTTCAACATTTAAACTCAATTATTTGACCTCTTAACCTTTGTAAACACAGTGAAATGGATACATCACTTCCACATGGGACAGGTCAGCTGTTGGTTTATCTTTCTTCCTTATAATCTAAAACATATCCATTGGCTTTTTTGTCTATATTCTACGCTAAATGACTATTGTCATTTGTTGAATCTTAGCCACACTTTGTAAGAACCCCATGGTTTACAATGGTAACAGAATAACTGTTGTATCTCTATCTCAAATAAAATGGCATTTAATTTTTAATCCACTGCATCAATAGAGAGTAATGTACTGGAACCGAAGCATTATAAGACAGAAGACAAACTTTGCTGTGAGGTGGAGGGAGAGGCATGAGGTGTAGAATGTATTCCTGGAACGCTGACACTTGCCTCTATCCATTCTTAAACAGAAACAAACTTAGAGTGTCTACTGGTTTCTGGCAAGTGGGCCCAGCCACAACATCCAAACAAATGAGATATACACTGTTAATTAGTGAACTTTAGGTAGGTGGGCTGTGTTGGAACCATTGGACAGACCAGGTTATCTTAACAAACAGATTATTTTATTTTATTTTGCAGCATTCAAGAAATCAGTAGCATCATTACAAACAAAGCAAACTCTATACATTAATATGTACATGTAACTGCCACTGTTCTGCCATGGGGATACATGATCAAACAAAATAAGCTGTACATTACAGCTGTACTCCTGATATGCCAAAAAGAAAATACCAGAAAGTCACATCAAAAAGATGTACTGTATAATTAAACATATTTTAATACATTTTGTGACATACATGTTTTGTTAATGACAGGTTTATCCTTTATTTGCTAGGATGTTGGTGTTAATAACACACCATTTCATCTTTCATTTGATTTCCATCCAACTTGTCAGTCTCCATTCCCAGTCCTTGAAAACACATGGCTTTAGGCCAAACTGAAGGGCATAGTTGACAAGGATGTGTTGATGCTTTCATCGCTCCCCAGGATTGTTCAGAATAAATGGATAAATGCCCCAAATTTGAAAGTAAATTCTCCTTTCACCTTGGCTGACGAACAGTGTAGAATGGGTTTAAAATCTTTTTGGAACTGGTCCAGTGGGTGCCATTTTGTCGAGTTCTCCTGCAAGACAAGTCCCCCATAACAAGGTGGAAGTGGCTGGCACAAATCAACTGTTCACACACCAATAATGTTTGCTCATTCAGTCGTCAGAGTACAGCTGAGCCAGGCTGCAGAGCCTAAAGGAGACCACAGCAGCCAATACTGAATGATAAACTACAGGGACAGTTATTTGCTTAAACAGGCCCATTATTTTAACCCTTGTCCTGTGATAAGGGGGTACTAACATTGCTCCCAAGTTCAGTTAATCATTATAAATTGCACTTTGACAGAACATAGACGGATAAAGAAGGCTGCAGAACAGATATGAATCACTGGAATTGAAGGAAAATTTTGTCAAGCATCTCTGCCATAATAGTTTGATATTTTTTGGAAATACGCGTAGTAGCTTGTTTGCTAAGAGTTAGATGAGAAAATTGATACTACACTCTCTATATAAGTACAAAGCTACAGCCAGTTAGCTTACCTTAGCATAAAGACTGAAAAAAGCTAGTCTGGCTCATTCCAAAGAGAAGAAAATCTGACTAGCACCACAGGGCAGATTTATATCAAAACTTTGTTAAATGTTATTTCATTTGCATATGGTTTTCAAATGCACATTCCACCTAAGGAGTCAATGAATGGTCAGACACCAGCTTGTGGTCCCAGTGGTCCTAACCACAATTTTTACTTTTTCTTTTTAAAAGCTATTTTTAAAAGCAGCCTTGGAAAAGAGGACGAAGAAAAGCACAGGGAGGAAAAGTGAAAGAGAGAGAAAAGTTTCTGCTCTGGATTGTACTTTTGCCATTACCAACACTGGCAGATGAAGACAAAAGCTAAGAGTCCTGCTGGTGACCGGATCAGGGGATGTGACGGTCCTTGGATGGTCATTCTTCGCATGTTTGTGTGGGTGTTTGTAGGAGTGTGTGCGTATGAATCTGCCTGTTCCTATGTGTATGTGTTTGTGTCCAAACGTTTCCACACAGCGCCATGGTTCAGTTGTCCATCTGTGTGAGTGTACTGTAAAAGCATAGCAATATCAGTATGTGTGTATGGTCATGACAGCTAATCTGTGAGCAGGTGTGGCTTTTGATCACACACACACAGTAAATCACCTAAATCTTGCTGTCTGTGGATGATGCATGATGCCACTAGAGGGACATCACTCACGCTGTCATGACACGCATTTGAGCCAAACACGCTCACAGAGATTTCTCCTGTAAACTTTTTTTTCCCCACAGATGACGTAAGAACTCTCAGAACTTGCTGAGAGTATTTGTTGTTCAATTTATTGATTTTTGGGATGCCAAACTAAATATCAAGCCCAGAAAACCGTTCTCAACTGTCTGCTCACTCTTTTCGCTTTGCCTATACTGCTCAGTGTAAAAATGACTACATCATTGCTGCTGCTGTTGTAGCAATTAATGATCTCATCGCAGTATCCATCTGTCAGTGCTGAGCAGGGCATCCCACAAAATGTGTACAAGATCACCTGAAATAAAGACTGCCCCTTTTAATTGGAAAACATGATATCACCTTAATGAAATACTATAACTCTATATAATATCTTCTGTGAAAGACAACAATCTTTTCTAACAATAATGAGGTACTGAGATTGAACGGGCTGACCGGCTCTGGAATAATAAGTAAATAAATTTGAACTTTATGGTGGCACTAGAGAAAAAGTGAATCACTAAAGTCATTATGGTTCATCAGCCAGGAACCAGGGATATTCATACCAAACGCGTGGCCATCTATCATGTAGATGTTCAGATATTTCACTGGATAAGTGAAAACTCTGGACCTTCTATGCCTTGAAGAAGCAGGTTAATGTGTAACATTTAGGAGGATTTACTGGCCCAACACTGGCTGTAGGGCCTTTTGCGTTTTTTGTGGCAATTCTAGTCTCTCGTACACACTAAATACATCTCTATATGCCACTAAATCCTACACACTGGGCCTTTAAATAGATTTTTGGCTGATTTGACTGTGCATGTCTGATACTGGAAGAATTGTGCTTTTAATATGTAATTAAAAGTACAGTTACACTGTTGCGCTATACATCATTCATTACCATGAACACACAAACTGTACTTTATTGCTGCTGTTTAAAGTACAAAATGTGTATCAATTCATAAATAGTCCCCAACAAGTACTCTATTTACTCCTTTTTTAATAATGCTTTCCAAAATCTCAAGTGGCCAGATGTGGTAGAAAATTACTGGGCCTATAAAAAAAAGGAAACTATCTGTACTATATCTGTTACCAGTATTTAAAAAGTCAGTACAACTTAGTAGCTTGGGGCTTAGAGCTACAGGCAGGGTATGGAAGTCAGACATTAGTAAGAGTGCACTTTCCGTCTTTTTATTTGATATGTTCATGAGAGAAACATGCGTGATCCTTTAAGTGACCTTTTTGTAATATAAAGTCAAACTTACTGAATATTATCCACACACAAAAGATAAAAACCCTCTTAATACCTTCCTTTCTCCATTCTCCTCAAACAATAGATTTCATCTTAACACAACAGGACATTTCCTAATATGAAGCATATTGCAAGCTCTGTGCTGGTTTTCTCTTTCTTGTATGGTCTGTGTCTCCCCCCAATGTCCCAGAGTAAGGTGCTGGAGCTGTCAGTGTTAGACATGGTCTGTGGGTTATCAGTGCTGGAAGCTGCTATCCAGTGCAGGACAGGACAGTTAAGCAGACGGGCTGACAGGCTGACAGGTGTCAACTCTACGGGATTCAGGCTGATCCAGACCTCTCACTCGCCACAGTGCTCCAAGAACAGGTGGCTCACGCTGATATATCACACACAGTCATGTTCACGTTAAAACACACACACACAAAAACACACCGTAAAACAAACACGCTCCCTCAGAGGCATGGATGCGTACAAGCAAGCATGAGTGCACAGGCGTTGATCAGTGAGCGTGCATGTATATTGCACTCAAACTGGTTAGGTTCACATGCAAAGGTACACAAATCACAAGAAGAAACGTACACACACATACAAATTCAACTACACATACATTGAAGACCAGGACACATACTGCACTCACATTAACATAGGATACTCAAGGCTCCTCAGTTCAATGGAGAAAAGCATCCACACACTCAAGTCTGCACCAGAGATGTTCTTCAAGACAAAATCAGGTTTTGGATGCTTTTTCTTTATTGAGTTCTATTTTCTCTGTATTTTAAGCTTCCTTACTTTGCCACACAAGCGAAACTCTTTTAAACAAGACTATTTTCTAATGAACTTATCTTATTTGGGGATTTGAGGCCTACATTGCTACAGCTGCAACTATTACATAACAGAAAGATTACAAGACCAGATCAAATTTGATTCAAGAAAACTGTATATGTATTAAGCTTTACAATAATACAATAATGATTTTATTATTAAATAAATAAACAGACACAAATTTGAAAAAGCAGTGCTGAAATCACTGAGAGGAAAAACAGCTGTAGGGTTGATGCTACCCTCCTGAATGCCCAACAAAGTCTGAAGGAACAGTTATATACACTTTATAGGTTTTGCATACTTAAGGTTGAAAAGTAGCGATGGCGATGTCAGTAGATTATTCTGCAAGTAGGTCCTCAATGTCAGCAATGGTGCATTCTCCAAACAGGGTTTCATTTATCACCATTTTCCTGTTTGTTTTCCTGAATGGATGGAACCAGATGGCATTCAGTTTGTTTTGTTCAAAGCCTCGTTGTATGCTTCAGTACTTTCCAAAATAATCCACCATGACAAGGTGTTTTGCTGTGTTGTTTACTTTCTCAAAGGCGACTCTACATGTAATTCCTCATTGCCTCACTGTCCCTTTAACACACACACACACACACACGCACACACACAAACACACACACACACACACACACACACACACACACACACACACACACACACACACACAAACACTAAGTTTCATACCTTCTATCACAAGCAGCATCCAAAACTAACTCAAAGGTCACCAACGCTGGAATAAAATGCTGTGTTCAAATAAGCTGGCTGACTTCACACAACTTCTTCTTGTGATGTTTAGTGTCATTTTATGGGGGGAAATAAAATAAACAGTTCTTTGGAAGAGTCATCCCTTAAAAATAGAGCAGTAATTGGACACAATTAAGTGGAAAATGATGGACAATAAATGTAGTATAACGTAACGATGTGTAGTGGATAGAGAAAAACATACAGACGTGACAGTGGTCAATAATCAGTAAGACTAGCAATTAAGATTCAAATGTAAGATATAAGTATGATTCCTGCTGCTGAATGATTACCACAGGAAAACCTGGGTCAGAATTATTTTATTAATCCCCCAGAAAAAATAAATTACATTGTTTTTGTCACACACACATCGGGCTGAAATACAATACAAACCCATGACAGACATGCAGTTGTTAAGGAGAGATGTTGGAGTGATGGGGCTGCCACAGAGTCAAGCGCCCCGAGCAGTTGGTGCCCTTGCTCAAGGGTCCCTTGGCAGTGTCCAGGAGGTGAACTCTCTCCAGCTACCAGTCCACACTCCGTACCGTGGTGGGTATTGAACTTGAACTGGCAGAGCCAAATCCCTGTGGACTGAGCTACAGGCACTCCTTTTCCTCCATTACCAGGGTCAGTGCATCATGATGGCAAGAGTTCGGCTTTTCTGAGGGTGAGAGGAAGCGATCTGATTAGCATATAGTTGTTCCAAATATGACGATTCTAATTTCCAAAGTGACATGGTTTGTCGAATGCAGAAACAGAAACAGGAGTCTGCAAATGGGACTTAGTTCCTGGAACCTTTTGGTTGAAAGTGCTATATGAAATGATAAAATGGAAGTTGTGAAATTGATTTTGTTTGACACCACCATGCCTTTATTTTTATAATATATATATTCTGTGATTTGGCCTTCACAATTAAGGCTTGTTCCCCTTCTCAGATCGTATTACACATGAATATCATATACTGTACCTACATAAGATGACTACATGTCCCCAAAGACCAACCTCTGGTCTGAGCCCCACCAGCACAACTGTTGGGTCAGTGGGGTGGTTTGCAGGCAGAAAAGAACACTTCTTGTGTTGGAGGATGGGTTGGGACCTCGATTGTTGACAGATACTTGTGCCAGATACATGCCTACACTGTGGTAGAAATGTATTAGTTTATTCACAAGACAGCAACAAACTGTAATGGAAAATGTAATAAACTTGTTATCACCGAATATCATATTTGAGGAAACCAAATGTACCATTTCATTGTTGCAGGCCTGCTCGTTGAGCCTATTTTCCACCATTCCGATGTCCTGCCGGCGGCTCAGCGGTAAATAAATGGCCTTTAGCAAGATGGGGGTTGTCAGTGAAAATATAAGCTGGCTCATATCAGCCACCTCTTGTTTAAGGTGTTCAAGCTGATTTATTATGTACCATTGTGATTTTATATATAACATATCATGACACAGCAAGTCATGATATGTTAAATATAAAAGCCAACTGTACTATGATTTATGAGCATTTCTTAATTGACAATTTGTTTGTAGTCTCTGCAGACTGTGCTTATGCCCATGCATCAAAACCATTATTGGGAGTTAATCATGTATGTCAACACATATGCAGTAAATAAATATCTGAGAGTTGCTGATGCCGAGAAAGAGAGAGAGAGTATAATCAGTTGGAAAAATTTAACATAAAAAACCTCCAGTGATACATGAAAGTCTAACACCAGTGCTTATGAGTAATTATCGGCCTTGCTGATGAGGCAAGTACAGATGAGGATGGGAAGGAGCATCTTGGAGGGACTGGTGTAGTTGGTGGAGCTGGTGGACTTGGTGTGGATGGTGGGACTCCAACAGAGCAACACTGAGATTGAACTATTTCTTCTTCATCAAAGACTATTGGCACTCTTGGTACCATGAGTTTAGCTTGTGTAAATAAAAGTAAATAAAACATTACAAGCAAAGTTTCACAATGATGAATTATTTTAATTATCTCTATTAGTCATTGTAAAAGAGTATGTTAGCACAATGTTAATTAGTTTTCAGCGGTGGAAGTACATTTACTTTACAGGGGGTCATACAACACCTCTATCATTAATAAGCTATAGCTGCCGAATAGTACCACTCACAATGTATGATGAGGGGTCCTGTTTTGCACAGTTTCTGCCCTCTATTGTGCTACAGGTTAATCCTATAGTGTTCCACCTCGGTACCCTGACACAACTTCATGTACCTGTTGCCCACTCCGGTGGGACCATGCCCACACATCTATCTTTATCTTTAAACTCTTTGACCTGATGCTCTTTGTCTCCCTCTTAAGGCTTCAAATCCCATGAGCAGCTGGTGTGTGACAGGAAGAATTGACAGTGACAATGACAGAATCTCTCTCTCTTTCATCATGCCCCACATTCTCCTGTCCAGCATCTCAAAAGCAAGACAAGAAATTTATTGGAATGTGAAACTGAATGGCATCCAGCTGCAGAGCATTTTTTAAATGATCATTTTTTAAAATTTTTCGATGTACTGGAAATTTTGGCAAAAACACTAAGCTTTCCCCATGGGTGGACGAGGATGCTGAGGCTACGCTCAAGTATCTTCATGATAATTTCTCTTGGTCTGATAAAGCCTACTGTGACAGATCTGTGGAGAAGAGTTTTCTTTTACTGTAATCAATATCCTCCTCTGTGATGTCAGGCTGCATGTTTGAGGCCTTTACATCCTCCATATGAGTGACCCAGCAGCTGACATTGTGAATATCCAGTTAAAAGGCCAGCCTTTTGTTCCGCCTCAAGCCATCTTCCATCCACAGGGCCTACAGTGGGAATAGATAGCAGCAGATTAAAGACAAAGGTGTTCCATTCCTGGAGTACAGCAAACATTTCAGCCATTCCACAGTCACTCAAGTTGCTTGCTGTACTGTATCAACCTGAAATTATTTAATAAAAAAACATTTAAATCTCTCTCTTTTAAAGGACCAGTGTGTAGGACTTAGTGGTATCTAGCACTGTAGTTGCAGATTGCAACCAACTCGCCTCACCTTCCCCTTCCAAGCATGTAAGTGAACTTCCACCTGACGAGTGACATCACGTGACTTCCTGTGAATTGTAGAGAATTGTGGCTGAGGCCTGCCATCTTGTCTGCTTGGGAGAATCTATTGACAAAGACAGAGAAAGTGGAAAGTGTAGGAATGGATGAGTTCTGCAGACGGTAATGAAAGACTAAAGAGAGGGAGAGATGCACAGGATGTATTACAATAGAGAAAGTATAATGTAGAAATAAAGATTCTGTGCCTCCAGTCTTGGTAGTGAGATAAGGACACTATGCACCATTCTTTGCTGTGCTAATGGGCCCCATTCTTCTTCCAAATACAATATGGCACATTTCTCCCTCTAATAAAACACCAATTAGAGCCACTTTACTGAAAAGCCTGTAAGAAGTCAGAGAGATACACATAACTGTGAAGCAAAATATGGAGATAAAAACATCAAATTTTTTTAAAGGGGCATATACCGTTAGAAAATGATTGATAGCTAAATATTGAAATTCTTTTTGCAAAAGGTCTTTTCAGTGCAATAGTAGAATAAGCTGTAATTTCAAGCTCACCAAGAGCTAACCACTTATCATAAAGTGCAAACACAATGATTCAAAGCCTCCAGAGGGATTCAGACTGCCCTTACACTGTCTATGGAGCAGTCAAGTAAAAAAAAAAGAGCTTGAAAAGGAATATAGAGGAAGGGTTTAAGGTTGGTTTTTTTTAATCATCTGGAGGTGGTTCACCACTGATTCTGAAACTGATTCTAGCGGCATCCATGCTTACCTCTTTAGCAGTAGCTGACCACTGTGGTTAGGACACAAGTGCATAGCTTGATGCCTGGCAAGATGAATTCTCGTATGATGTGATTTTGTGATCTCGCAAATCCAGCTTCTTCTCAAGGTAAGGTTCCTGAAGCTATTGGACCATCCGACAAGCACTTCTGACAGAGTACATGTGCAGCTTTACATCCACCACATGACCTCCAAAATGTACAAATGGCCTCAGGAATCAGATCAGCAGGCAGGAACTATAAAATCCTGCCTTAAAAATTCTGGTTTGCTCTGGTTTTGAAAAGCCACAGTCTATGGTTCATATCACTGCATTTAAATGGTAATGATCTTGCAACAAACTGGTACAATTCTGTCACCATGTGAAGAAATAGCTAATCAATGTTTCTCTTCATTTTGTAATTATCAGTGCATCGTTTATTAGCCCGTCCATTTATGTTATGATTATGTGACTATTTTTTTTTTTTTTTATATAGAAAAAAACCCAGACAGAAAACAGATTTCTGAGGTGATAGTGGAAGGAGGCGGTTGACAGAAAAAAAACTCAACAGGGGGAGTTTTGTCGCTTCATGAGAATAAATGGATACTGTTCCTTGGATCATTTTAACGCATCATAAACTCTCTCCCTCTCTTCCTTTCCCTCCTACCTTTCCCTTTCTTTCAGCAACTCTCTCTCTGGTTTCATTTGAGAGGTGCATGCCTCAGAGGTTTGAGTAATATTCCCAACTGGCTGTCAGATTTTATATGCAGGCAGCTTTTTCCCGTCGCTAACGCAGCATCCGACCATTGGCCGTTGATAAAAGGAAGAGTGGCACCTCAAAGAGACGCAGTATTTCAAATAATAATAATCTTTGGACAGCAGAGACAGAAATTACAAAAGAGTGGAGATAAATACAGATACAGAAGCTTGATGACTGTAGACTGTTTTAACCTCTTTTCTTTCGAGTCCTTCAGATCAGTGAGTTTAACTCACACACAGCAAGTTAAACCTCAGTCTTGAAGAGTGTATCACCTGCTGATTTTATTTCACTGGAGTCACATGAAAAGTATGACCAAAGTCTTCTTCAGGAAACTTTGTTGATTTGCTTTACTTTGTTTCAGAGTACACCCAGATATGTCAGATTTTAGACATCTAATCACGCTTTGGGTCGGTGCTAAAATCATCAAACAGTTGACAATACCAAGAGTCAGGAGTCAACTGTCACATATAGTTGCTCCAAAAATACACTGTACATTCAAAGAAGTAAGTCATATTTTTAGATTGGTTTCCAAAAATTCTTTATTCAATACTGTCTCAAAAAGGTTGTTGAGGCCATATGTTTACACAGCCCTTCAAGCAAAATAGATTAAAGTAGACAATGTTTGTTCAGCTCAAGATAAAAATAAAATGTCAAAAAGAAACAAGGAAAAAAACCTTTATTAAGCTTAAGGATGAAAAGCAAAGATTCACTCCAATCACTTTAGTGTTGCTTTAAAGAACCAATATTAATATGAAAGTCATGGAAAAGGTTTGGATGGAGAGTTGTCTTGCCAAAAGCATGAAGCAATAACAACTTGAAAAGACCAAAAATATTTTAATTGAATATCAATGCTTGAAAGGCAAAAAATAAAATAGCTGCAAACAAACCTCGACACTATGATCACAATTTTTTTTCCATTAAAGATCCCCTCCAGACATGTATTCAGGCATAATACAAATAGTCTGCTTGGAACAATAATAAAAATAATTTACTCCTTCTACCTCATTAACGTTTTAAAATTCCAGAATCTATAAAAGATTCATAGAAGTCCATTCTCAGTGCATGTGACCTGGGAGCTTCAGCTTTCTACATGACATCTTCGTATAAATTGCATACTTGACCAGGATTGGGTGTCAAGCTACTTTTCATGTCACAAATCCACCTTGTAGACCCTACAACTTAAAATCAGATTTTCAATGAGCACAGAGAAACTTTCCATAAGAGACTTTACCAATAGATCAAACAAACGATGTACAATGTGAAAGGAGTTTAACAATAGATTGAAAGAACTGTTTAATTGATGCCCACTGCAGACATCTATGTGGAAACTTGTGACTGAATGACTATTGCATAACTATCCACTGTAGTACTTAAGAATGGGAATGTGTCATCTGTCAATAACACTGTGGCAGCCCTGTCTGTGCTTGAATTATGGAGCAATGTATATAGAATTTATTTTATTTAATTCTTTATTTTTCTCCAGCTCTGGCTGCAACTACTGTTACATAACAAAAGGAATTGATATACAGGATTTGGATACCGTTTCAAAAAACTGTGATGATTGTGGAACCACAATTTCCATCACTGCATAGCTCTGCCATGTACCCAGAGAGACAGGAAAACACACAAGTACAAAATATACACTGAATATATATTCTATATGTGTTTACCTTCTATCTCCAAACTTATTGGAAGTTTTACTTTCAGTATGCCGCCTCCTTTCTACAGTAGTGAGAGCATGCAGTTTTTCACTACACTACAAATTTGTCTGAATTCCTTCATACTGTAGATTATCTGTGAAACCAGTCAGTTTATGTTTATTCATAATTAAAGGGATTAATTAATTCCACAAAGCAACACAGTCATAGATTAACAACCTGAAATTTAGTAATAGAAAATGACTTATTTAGACTTCTAGAGGCTACTTTGTGTTAGTTTCACTCTTTGTCAGACTTTGGATGGAGTTCATTTGTATACTAGGATGCAGTGCTGCATATAATGAGCTCTCCTTTCATCTGGCTCTGCTGTCACAGCGATACTCTCCCTCTGAAGTCTTTATGGTGCACATGCTCTCATGTGAAGAGCAGATCAGAAATCTGGTAACATGTATACATGATCAGGAAATTTGCTTTTTCAAGTTTCTCTAATTCCAAACTCCAATTATGGAAACCTGTTTCTTGTTTCTTACAAATCTTTAAAGAACTCCATATATATGTTCTCTTGTCTCTTTTTCAACATTAACTCCACTTTCACATTCAAAGAACCAAAGGCAAATATGAATTAACACCCCCTGTGGTATAATTATCAATATTAAGATGACAATAGATGATAATATGTTTTTGAGGTCATATCAACTGCCTTCGGTGCATGTACTGCAAGTGCCGTATGCTTCCGATAACTTACAGTGAAATAAATCCAATGGTTGCATTGCTGTCAGTGCTGTAGCCACTGTTTTCCACGTGTCAGTTATGCATTATCCATTTATACTCTTAAAATGAGAGACACAGCAAAACATCTGAAAGACACTGAAGGAGGACACGATGCTTTAGTGCCTAATAGAGGTAGAAAAGGAAACAGACATACTGAGAGCATGCAATCCACCAGCCAGTCGGCCAGTAGTCAGTAATTTGGACTAAAAAGGTCAGAGCAGCTGATGGCTTCATCCATCTAAAATGGCAGCTGACCTGTGAGTGGGTTTGGGGTCGGGTGGATTAGAGAGAGGGAGACACATACAACAGCTTCACAACAATGGACGTCTACTGTTGTAGCTCAATTGCAGACTAGTTATACAAGTATATGACTCATGATTCTGCTGTGATCAAAGTTGGGCTGAACGTGCACAATTTCTTACAGACAGGCTTGTCTGTCTCCATTTTCTGTTTACATACCATTAAGTCGATGACGTGTCCTAATACCTCTCCTTCATCTCATCTCCAGCGAGGAGTCACAACAGGCTCGCCGATGGCCCAATCCATCTAACATGGCAGCTGACCCCTGTGAGTGTACGCCAAACGTGAGAGATGGGAAGAAGAAACAAGGAAACACAGATGCAGACCACAAGTCAATAGAAAGAGATGGACAAGATCTGTGGTTTTACACAAGAAAAAAGTAGGGTACACAACAAAGGTCAGCCAGATCAGAGAAAAAACTAAAGCTTCTTGGACTGAGATGTGGATTCTGAGTTTTGTTTGAATCTCTTTTATGTCCCGTACCTCCATCATATGTAACACGCTTCTCCACCACTGGCTGTCTGCTGATGGCTTCATCCATCTAATATGACAACTAGCCTCTGAGAATTGCTTTGGGGTCATGATGAGTCAAAGCAAGAGAAAGAAAGATAGAAATACAAAGAGAAAGAATGGCGAGTGATTGAGTTCGTTGCTCTTCAGTACAGCATTTATGATGAACGATGTAATCAAAGATCAGTATTGACATGATGGCGCTGTGTGAAACCTGAGTTAAATAAATTCCTACCTTTAAAATAAGCTCTACTGTCTACTATTTTGTAAATTGTATGGACAACTTGTAGAATGCTGGAGGCACTGCTTTTTATCTTTAAAGCCAGCCTTAACCTTTCCCTAAAGTTAAATAGTAAACTCTGATGCGAGGTGCTCATTATGTTTGCTTCTGACATCATGATGGTACTTTTCCACTGCCATTCCAATCCAATCATGTTCAGTCAAGGTCATGGTCATGGAAAGAATTATTCATGAACAGACTGAAGGGTAAATTAATGAATTACAGTCAGGTTTTCATCTCACTCCACCACTCCACTCTGCGGCATTGTTGGATCATCACGTAACATCATATTTCTGAGTCATGGCGTTTCGCTGTATAAATTAAGAACCATTGGTTGCTGCAAAGAAGCTGTCAAATGGGTTTGATCTTGTCTAACAAGTAGATTTCCAGTTCTTATTCTGTAACTTGTGGGGATCCACAGGGAAGTGTCCTGGGGCTTTTGTTATTTTGGTTTTATATTAATAATGTTAAATATGCCTGTTGATACATTCTGTATAATGTGCATTTCCACACCATTAATTACAGTCTTTCCTGATTAAGTTTAAACTACAGAAACACTGCAATTAATAGGTGGATGAAACAAATATACCCCAAAAAATATAACAGTGTAATATGACTATGTTTTACTGATGGATGCTTTAGAAATCCACTGAATTTACCACATGAGCCGTTGTTATAGGTCACAGGCACTTTCACCTCATTTTTATACGCAGCCTTTATTAACGAGTATTACTATTCATCGTGAGGGGGATAAATTCAGTACAAAATGCAATGGCGTTTCACAGACAAAGCTACAGTTGCATGGTCTTTGAGCAAAGGAGGCAGGCTGAAATATATATATTTTTTTGAGGATAGAAATAAAAATAAAAAAATAAATATTTACAGCTACAAGTTTAATAAGAAGGAAAAAAAAAAAAAAAAATCAAACGTTTAGGGCATCTAAATATATCTATTTTCTAGTGCGCACTAGAAAAAGCTCATTTAAATATTAAAATTAGCCATGTGTTAAACACAACAAAAACCAAAAATTACTACTACAAATTTAATAATTTTATATTTTTAATAAATTTTCCATATTGTGGTGAATCAACACATGGCTAATTTTAATATTCAAATGAGTATTAAACTAATTTATAAGTAAAAAATAAATAAATTAATTGTAACCTTTTTATTACAGTTTTTTTTTTCCTCTTTTTAAAAAAAAACTTTTTATTTTTTTTTTTTTTTTTTTTTTTAAAATTTGTCAAAATAATAATTTCATTGGTTACATTTTCGTGTTGTGACCTATTAACACATGGCTAATTTTAATATTTAAATGAGCCAACACTCATCCAATCTAGTGCGCAATCTAATGATCCATAGAACAGATATTAGTGAGCACTAGATACTATCTAGTGAGCAAAGATACTATCTAGTGAGCACAAGATACTATCTAGTGCGCACAAGATACTATCTAGTGAGCACAAGATACTATCTAGTGCTCTTTTTTTTTTTTTTTTTTCATGTCCCTTTAGGGGCTCCGTAATAAGAAGTTCAACTAAAGTTAAAACCATCCAGAAACTAACTTTGGGGGAAATTTGTGTAAAACGTAAAAGCCTGATGCCATTGAGGAAACAGAACCAGTAGATTATATGGATATATATATATATATATATATATATTTTTTTTTTTTTTTTTTAAATGATGTCACTTGCTTACACAAGACACCATATTGCCAGGCACAGCTAATTATCATTGCCTGAGAAATATTTCATGAAGCCTTGTAGAATCATGCGACAGCAGCGGGAAAGAGGTCAGAAAAATTATAGAAAGAGAAAATATGATCAAAGGCATATTTCTTGTTACCCTAGCTGTGTAGCCTTAAGCAGAAGTAAAGCCTGGAAAAATCTCTGTGGAGGCTCATGACCCCATCCTTTAAAGACTGTCTAATAGGATGAGGTAATTCTACATACACTGCAGTGTTTGTTTGAAACAATTGTCAGTATCTTTATGTTGCAATGAAAACTGTTTAAAGGAAGATACATTATTTCATGTTGGAGTGATGTGATGACTGCAAATAGTTATTGTGTTGAGTATCTTGGATTTCACTGCCACTTGATTAAAGAGGGCTGCCCAAAGTGGGTCTTGCAGGCCAAAGTTGGACCGTCATAAGGTTCAATTTGGCCCAGCAGATCTTTATAGTAAAAAAATAAAATAAGTAAAAGAATTAACTTTCTAATAACTTTCTCTTAGATTTTGTATCTTAAAAAATAAAATAGGTGATTTGCTTTTGGAAGGTTGACCACTGTTAAGAGTCAGTTTTGGGCCTCCAAAGGTAAAAGTTTGGGCACCCCTGATTTAAAGAATTTGCAGATGTTTCACTTTGACACTGCAAGTGGTAGTATCGAAAAAAGACACTGTGCCCGCCTCAGTATTGTTGCTACTGAAACATGCAGTGTAATGTAGACAGGGCAACCATAAGCATTGATTTCAGGCACCAGCATTGCATGTGGAACAAAATCAATTAATTCTCAAATTGTAAATCCACATACATGCATTTGAATTTGGTGAACTCTAACATGCATTGACCAATAGTAAGCCATCTTAAAAGTTCTGACTTGTGAGAGAACGGTGAGCTGGAGAATCTTAGCTGTTCCACATACATTTAACTGCTCCACCAAGCTGTCACGTCTGCTGACTGACAGTTAGCTCTATCTTTTCACCCCTCAAAAAAACTCTTAATATGCAATCTTTAAAACAAGATTCCAGGGATTTACAGGGGGCACAGTAAAAAGAAAGTAGAAACAATCTTGCGAAGTTTTTTATGTCTGGGGTCAAATTTTGTACTTCAGAAAACCTGGGAATCCACTGATACACTTTAAAATTAGTTCTGGGCTATATGCACTGTACTTGATAATAGGGAAATCACATTCAGATAAACTGGTAATTAATTTGGTCTATATGCCATCACCATGAAATGTCTAAATGTATAAAACCTATACTTACTGTAAAACCTGTACTTACTGTCTCTCTCTCATTGTACACTGCTCTCAGCTCAGTGTAATGTCCTGTTGTAAAGCAAAAGCTGATTTTATTGCTGTCATTGTGCTATATTACGCCCTCACCCTCTGCCTTTCTCTCTGCATTGCAGTAGCAGCATGTCAGACTGGTCGTCATAATGAATCCATTTAGGGCCGGAGTGATTAGGTCTGCCTTCTGCTCTGTTCTGCACATCTATCAAACCAGCGTCAAACTCATTTAGTCAATTAATAATCCCCATATTAGAGCCTCACTGTGTGTGTGTGTATGTGTGCCAGAAAGTACGTGTGAGTTTATGTTAAGTCGGTATGTTAAGAATGTAGCATTCAGGCTTTTTACGTGGATTGCTAACATATTATTTTACTTTTCACCACACTTTCCACCTGTTCTATCTATTATAAATTCAGGCTTTGTTGGTTTTATTTTCCTTGGTTTGCAGCTTAATAGCCTCTGGTGTGGTTGACAATTACTGTGTATTGCAACAGTATTCTTCATTCCTAAATGAAAGGACGCTGAAGGTTCCCAGGCGATTTAAAAGATATTTCATGTTTAATAGGATTTATGTCTGAAGGCTCAGTTCTTCAGTGAAGGCTAGTGTAATTAAATTTATGACCCTGTTCATGTAATGTTACACATTATTATTAGTATAAGTAGTCTAATTAGTACTACCGTTTAATTTTATTGCAGCAAACCTCAAGCCTAGCATAGCTGCACTACATGGTTTACAGTTGAAGGATAAAAAGGAAGCTTTGACAGCTCATTGATGCCCATGTTGAATATTTTTGGATTTAAGGGCTTTTAACAGGATTCAGGAGACCCGGAGAGGGAAGAATTTCACTCACCGTTTTAATCACCATGCAAACATCCAAATGAATGCAGGAACAAGGGTTTGCAGTTGCAACATACTCTGACTACACACAGATAAATCATGTCATTAGCCTAAAGCTCCAGTGTGTCCCTTATAGGAGGATCTATTGGCAGTAATGGAATACTATGCAATATGCATTCATATAAAATCCCCAAAAAATGAGAATCATTATGTTTTGTTATCTTAGAATGAGCCCTTTTTACCACACTGGTCGCCTTCCATGGAGTCTTCCAGATTGAACTGCCATGTTTTCTAGAGTAGCCCAGAATGGACAAACCAAACACTGGCCATTTGCACTTTTTTGCGCTTTTCACAGCATCTTAGAAGTGGGGGAGTTGAAATCTGCAACAACACCGCTATGCCACTAAATCCTGCACACTGGTCCTTTAACAGTTTGAGGAAAGTGTGTATTTATGATGGAAATGTGTCTGACCAATATTGTGATAGCAAATAAATTGAGATTAGCTTCTATAAATTAGACTTCAGGCCCATATTTGTAGTCTTCAAGATGTGTTCGTACCAAGCTCTCAAATGTGTCTTGTTTCTACATGATAAGAATCAGACATAATAATTCAGTTGCTAGTTGCTGTGGTCCTTCCTGGATTATAATTCAACTTGGTTACTTCACAGACTGATATAGTTTGTCACAAGCCTGAATTCTGGAGGTCCTGATTTAAAGCTTTCGAGGTAATAAACTTAAAGAAATAGTTCCACATTTTGGGTAATTTGCTCTCTTAGTGAGAGTTAATGAAGGGGGTCGATACAAGTCAGGAAAGCTTAGCTTAGCATGACTGACAACATATGTGTTACACATATATGTAAAAAACTACAAGATTTTTCATTGGAAGTAAATTGTGTCTTTGGTAAAATGAATACAGGTACTGTGACTCAAATGGATGAGTATGGTAGCACCTCTGCAGCTTCATGGAAAGCTGTGCCCCCCTCCCCTTCAGTACACAGCAGCAGCTCTGATGATTATCAGCAAGAGAAACAGTTGTGGGACCCAACAAGCTGACCTTCTGGAAAACGAAGATGGATGCAAATACTCCTCCACCACCAAAGCAATTCCTCCCAGCCAGACCCCATTGGCAACTTTTTAGAATATCATAAACAGTGTGCTTATATCAATTACTTTCTTGGGCCTTACAGTAGTGAATTTCTACACATTTTTTCAAATTAAGAGAGTCGAGTTCCAAGTAATAGTTTTTATTTTGCATGATTGCACAAATTTCCAACATCAAGACCGGTGCACCCATGACAGACAAGACTTATTACCCCATTGGAAGTTTCCCTTAGCTTTGACAGTAGCAGCTGGTATACAAATCTTGGCTAATTTCTTTCAAACATAATTTCAATTTTGAGTCCTTCCAAAAGCAAGAGAGATAAATCATCAGGTGAAAGCAAGAACACTTGCATTTTCAGCATCTGTTTTTAAAAATCCTTTGTCTTGTAGAAGATTGCCATTGCCTTTATTGTTTCAGCAGCACAACATATATTAAATCTTGTTTGAATTCAGTAAAATCAATCAATTATCCAGTCCAATTATTTACTTTTTTGACACAATTTGATGCAGCGTTGCTTTCCAGTCAAAGTAATTAATGTGTAACATCTGCACATTTGTTTTAGGATCCCATAATCATTCTTGTTTTGTGTCACATGCGGACACTGAAGCTTAATCCTGCATAAATGCTAATTAATGTATGCAAAGAATCTATTTTTGCAGTGGGCTGTGGAACAAAACCCCCCCAAAAAATGAAGAGAGACAGATTCAACTGTTCAGTATGTGATTTAGTATGGGACGTGTGTTCCAATTAAGGATATCTCTAAGGTGTGTGTGAAGCAAAGTGGGACTGTCATGACTGAATGGCCTCCTTATCTCACCCTGTATTCTCTGGATAAAGACAGACACACAGTTATGCAAAACCACGTGACTTTGTGGTACTGTAATACTGAAATCACTCTTGTCGTATAAAGACTGAGATTTGTTACTCAGCGGCATGTAGTGAGTGAGAAAGGGGTTTTTGCAGAGACATAGAGTGACTGTTTAAAATGGCTTCAGTTTTGCACAAGAGGCCCTATGTTAACAATATTTCAGTTGTAAATCCTTCTCTCTTGTGTGTGTGGTTTTCCATGCATGAGTGAGGGTGTGTGTGTCTGTCAATATGTGTGTGTGTGTGTGTGTGTGAGAGAGAGTGTGCTCTCCATGTTCAGAGTAGCTCTGTTGTAAATCTCTGCTCTCCTGGGTGTGTGTGCAACAGGGCGATGCTTTGTCGCCTGACAGGCAACATACGGACTGAAAGCGCTCCTCCAAGATGTCTGTCATTTCCTCCCAGCCACCGCACTCTCCTGGGACGCCAAGTAACCAGCCTGCTTTTCTCTTCTTCTTCTTCTTCCCCCCCCTATACTCATCTTTTCATGACGCTTTCAATCCAATCGTGTCCTGTGCATGAAGAGTCAGGAGGATACGTTTTACCACAACAAAAGAATTTGATGATGGACCCAGGTAGAAACAGGCAGTTGTAAGAGTAGTACAGTAAAATAACACCAACTGTTATCAATTTGTTAATGTGCAGTGAATGTATGCATCTTTCTTAACCTAACCCTAACATTGAAGAAACTGAAATAATTAAACCAGAAAGCTACCATTGTACACAGAGATAGTATAGACTAATATAAGCACAAGGCTTTTTTATGGTACATTTTGTTTCAATTTTCTGCTCCCTGGATTTATACTGGACTTGGCTAAACATATCCATAGTTATCAAATTGATATCTATCTTCCAAATTCTCTATTTTTTTTTTTTTTTTTAAAAACATGAGACTAATTAATTGCCTAAATTTAAACCCTTACCAGTTATTTACCTGCTCATACCATTGGCAAAACGTCTCAGGTTGTACAAAGCTTTTTCACTGCAACACAGGTGTTACAAAGGTTTCTTCTTTTCAGGTCAAACAGAGTCAGGGTGCTACTAAGGTGCTATTGTTGGCTCACTGAAGGGATGTGCTACACTAAATGTGAACTTTCATCAGTATCATTGGTAACTCCTGTGATTACCCTACTGTTTCGCGTCAAAATGGTTGCTGTGATAAAAGGTCTATTCTAATCGTGGAGGAATTTCCTTCCTCTTCATGTTTTAAAGTTTATGCTCATCTCACATATTGCTTTTCTTCCCTCTAACCCTTAATTGATCAGTTCTTCCCTCTTTGTGTTCCTATATCCATCAATCTTCCTTCTTCACTGCCTCTAACCAGTCCGAGGAGGAATTTTACCTCTACTTTTTATTTTCCTCCCTCCCTCCTTTGCACTTCTGCACCTTCATCTTTGCTTTAAGCAGGAGCTTTATTGATGCTTCTTCCTCGCCTCCTTTGTTACCTCCCAGATCCTCTCCCCATGTGGCTCCCAGGCATATGGTGATGTCAACAGTAACTTACACCACACATTTTGTCATATTGCCCAAGGGTGACTGCTGTACACTGCCGAATTAGAATAGCTAGAAAGGGTGCTTCCTAGTGTAATAAGTACAGATTATCTTTAGGCCTTCAGCATATTTGCGGCAGTATAGGCATATGGCCCTGATTCAATTAGCAGTTCATTTGATCAACTGCCTTATGCCTTGTCCTATGGAGAATGCACTAATGTAGTGAACATGGCTTATAACATACAATAGAATGATTCAAATTTCATTAGCTGGCAGGTGTGCAATAAAGTCATGTTCTGGGACTCAATTACAGGTCTGTTTTACTTACAGTTGAATTATCCTTCATTCATCACACTGGAAAGTGGCACAACAAAATCCATGTGTGCATGTTTGTAAAAATATGTGGCTTTAGATGTTAAATGCAGTTAGTTGGTGAACTACTGTACTTGATTAGCTGACCACTAACCCGCTTTCCAGGCGAAATTTGCACCAGTCACACTTCATATGGGAAATATGAATCATCAACACAGGATATAATCAGCTGACTACTGGTGTAATTTAACACTTCATTTTAACACGTTCTGTTCCGGCATCAACTCTTGAAACTGCATTTGACATTCGGCTCCCAGCACCTCTTAAGCTCACTAACACCTAAAGGTAAAAACAACACATCTTACCATATGGTTGCCAGGCAACAAGTGGAGACTCCAAGTCACTGGAGCAGCTAACGTGTTGTATGTACAGTAATTTGTTAATTACTGGGCTTTAGAGGTTCTAGTTGTTCATTTGTTTTAACCATTGGACAGAGCCAGGCTAGCTGTTCCTCCCTACTCCCGACATAGCTTCTGCTCCTTCATTCCCTACACCCTTCATCTCTCCTTTAAGCAGGGGTTTTATTGTTGTTTTCTCCCCCTTCTTCCTTTGTTTCCTCCCAGATGTTATGCTAAGCTAAGCAAAGCATGACCGGGTTAGGCATTCTCAACCAGGTGGTATCAGACATACAACAATGCAATAATGTAGGCTTGTTAAATTTGTATATTTAACGCACAAGTATCGTATTGGTACTCAGTATTGGCCAATAAGCAAAGTTCAGGTATTAGAATCGGTATAGGGAAGGAAAATCAAAAAACTTAATATATTGTGAATGTAAATGCAGTCACTGTTAAAAGTGTGCAACAGAGACTTTGTAAAGAGTTTGAGGAAGAGGAGGCATGAAACAGAGGAAAAGTGAGGGGGAGTAAGACAGAAGCAGTGGGTGGTTGTACATCACAGCATCATTTTATAACAGTACAGAGAGAGGGCTTGTTTTAGGGGTATCAGCTCTGGGACCGGCTTCTTACACTGAGACACCTGCTCAACAGTGTGTGTGTGTGTGTGTGTGTGTGTGTGTGTGTGTGTGTGTGTGTGTGTGTGTAAAAACTGTAAGTTCCACGTTCACTCAAGGCGCTATCTGTCAACAATGACAGGACAGGTTTCCTAACCTGAATTTGACTCTGTCCACACTTTGACTGTGTCAGTTGTTCTAGAAGACACGTTTGTATTGTGCTGGCTGTCTCAGTCTGCCTTTGAGCATACAAAGCTACAAAGCTCTTCAGTGGAGAAAACAAACAACATCACAGGAAAGTGTAATCTGGTTTTGCAGACTGTGTGTGTGTATGTTTACTTGTACATATTGCAGTAGTATCTGTGTCAGAGTTTGACTGTATGCCGGAAAAAGTTGAGTTAGACAAAAATATAATGTGTCTAATCCCCAAATAGAATAAGTGTGTTTTGCTTGGGAGGACTGGGAATAGTTGGGGGGGGGTTATGGGCAGGAACAAATCAGAAAAAACTGACTTCCTCAGCAAAAATCTTAACTAGAAAAGAAGGTCTTCTATGCTTTGACCTTTTTTGTGAGATGAGTAATATGTGAGTGCTTAAGTGATTAAATGTCCAGTCACTCATCCGTTGTATCTTTGCTTGTACCCCGACACTGCATCTAACACTGCAATAAAACTATAGCACTACAGTATTACTTTGGCATGTTCCACATGCAGTGAGACACTACATTGTCTCATTACGGTAATCGTCACATTCAGTTGATGTAAATGACGTTTGAAGAGTTTCCACAGACGTACCCGACTTGTTTGCACACAGTTTGACACCAATCACTGCCCACTAAGCTTGACTAACCCGGCTAAGCCAACTAACATGCTAGTGCTCATAAACTGTTGCACTGCCAAAACTTTCCAGGTAAAAGTAGTCGACATAGTCTACTACTATTTTTACAGTAACTGTTTGGATCACATGGCACACCGAACTGATTCGGTTGCATACCAAACTAAACATTTCACGAGGTAAACCTGTACTGTTACCCTACTTTTGCCTCACAGTTTTCAGCCTGTTTGTGTTGTAGCAGTCTTCACCAGTGGTCACCAGCAATGAGACCGTTCAAACAATGGCAACTTGCCTGGTCACACACGTTGTCGCAATATAAACAGTACACTAAGGTATTATATGTTACTGAAAATATTTGAAGTGAGAAATAGGCAATGCAGGAAAATAATCTTGATTCATATTTGCATAGTTTTAAGTTTGATCTAAATTTCGTGCAGTGTGCTTGACAGACCTGTCAGTTTCCATGTGTCCACACCCTCAAACATACCCTGCTTTATCTTCTATTTTACTATTAATGTGACCCTAATTTACCAAATGAACATCATACTGTATGGAAGAAAACTTGAAACTAGCCAGACCATAAACTCATTAGGAAACTGTTGACTGAGGTAATAAATCATGTAAGAAAAAAGGTAATTTTCCAATAACACTCCATACTATCAGACTTACAGCAAATAGACTCAGGCATTGGCTTCACTTCACAGACCCGGAAGTTCAACGAAATAGGGATTTTTATTCATTTATTTATTTTAATTGCAAAGGTTTAAGAGTCACAAGGAGATAAAATAATTTAATAATTCACAAGAAAGGTAGTAAATATTAGAGGAAAGTCTGAACCCTGTGCAGGGCTCCTGACCCCCAGGTCGGGACCCAGTTACATACACTCTAATCAGACATTTGGGATGTTAAGTCCAGATGAATGATTATTAAAAGTCATAATCATTGCTCCAATATTTTAACTAAAATCCTTTCCTTGGCTGGAATTTAATTAAATATATTAAAGCAAGTAGATGTAATAGTACATTTCAAGATAACACACTGGTTGGTGTGCATGATAATTCTGAGGGGACGCAAGATAAATAAACAGAAAACAATATTTATGCTGCACAAAGGTATGCTCCTCTATTCTGTTTTTTTTTCTCAGTTATTGGGTGTTTTGTGGAATACTGGATAGGTATACCTCTGCAGGACTCAACAAACAATTGAAATGTAACAGTATAAGTAAGTTGAACTGCACACAACACGCAGACATGCAATCTATGACAAAGGGTGTCAAAACAGAGCAAAGCTTGTTCTTTTTTAGCGGCTTCTCCAAATGCAGCCTTCTTTTGCCCAAATTTAGACAGAGAAACTGCATCATTAGCACCTGTCAGCATTTCACATTCCAGACGGCTACTGCTCAAGGGTGTGGCCCTTGAATTAGGACACAGGGACATAAACAGCTGCTGCGTCCGAATGTTTGTTTCAGCTAAGTGCCAGTTCAGTGCCATCATTATCATGTATCAAGTAACAGAAGTGGGACTTGTACACGACCTGAGAGATAGTTCTTCCAGAGAGTTCCTTTCCCAAACAGTCCCTCCCGTTCACTACAGAGTATCACTCCACATGAAGTCTCACTCACGACTGTGAAGGGCACTCCGTGTGAAGAGGGTGGTATGAATAAATTGATGCTTACAATGGAGACTGCAAGTGTGTCCCGCTGTTGACCCAACATTTGTCGCCTTGGATACTAACGGATGCTTTGCTTGCCAAGCTGCCCTGACATATCTCCTTATTTCTCTGCACATTGAAACAGAGTTTATCAGTCACAAAACACATTGAGGATAAAAGTCAATTCAATCCTGTGATCCTTAAGATTTTCATGAAATCAAACCCCTTTTAATACATTTTTATATTTTTGCATAATGATGCATGCTATATTTTTTCGGAAACAGCCATTCAGTGTACTGACATTCAGTACCTCTCTACATAGAAATTGTCATAAGAAAACTGTAGATGTGAACAACCAAAACACTATTTAACAAAGTAGCAGGACAGATTGTAGCTCCAATGATCAATATCTTTATATGGATTCATTATAATGTGAAAGGTGCCACTATTAGTGTGACTTCCAGCCCACAATATTAGCTTCCATCAATCGTGTTCCCATCAGCAGCAGACAGCTGTTTTCCATGAAAAAGCTCTAACAAGCCACTGTACACAACCTGCTCAGCACCAAACAGCTGACTGACACAGTTAGTGACTAGCAGGTGAACATAATGGATCATTTAGAAGGCAAAGAGGCAGGTATTTCCATCAGGATTTGGTGGAAACGGGTTTACCAAGGTTTAAGTTACTCTGTATCTTCTGAAGGTGTAAATAAGCAATACAACAATGAATGCAGCTTTGATTAATTTCTTCTTTTGAAGCAGGTTTGCTCCTGTTTTAGTGTATTTTGTGAATCAGCAACAGCAAACACTCCTGGTCAGATGGTTTTGTATTGGATTTCCACTTCCAGCTAGCTGGTTTGGGATATGGTGAACCCTCAGTGCAAGCAGACGCAGAGTGGGTATTTATTAACCGGAATTAGCCTGAGCCACAGTCCCTCTGCAATCAGAGGCATCCCATTTTGGCAGAAAACCACCCAATCTAGCAATACAGCCTTGCCTCTAATTGTGTTTGCCCTCTCCTGTCAAATATATCAATGTGGTACCTCCAATTAATGAAATACGAAATGATTAAAGTATTTGCACTGGCAGCAGAAATGAACCAAATTAAATTTTCTTTCACCGTTTCAATCAAAAACAAAACATTTATTTCAATCAAATGGACTGTTTGTTCAAACTGCCCGGTTGAGTGAATAATGAAATATGTGCAAGTATCAAATAACATGCTATCAACATGTTAATTATCATCAGTGTGTTCTCCGTAATCACACAGTATTACACTCATCCGTTTATCAGTATCATGTGCTGTTTGGCTCACTGGGTAAAAATCAGAGGCTGCACCTTCTTTGGCACATTCAGACACATTGTATTGCTACCAAATTGCACTCAAAGCCCTCTATTTTACAAAGGCTAATAACCACTTGGCATTGTGGCAAGGTGCTTTTTATGGGTGTTTATACATTTTTCTAACAGGATGTTTTTATCATTCTCTGTAACTCCTCTCCAAAGATTTTTCAGCTGGTTTCCCAGTTGGTGGCGTTGCACCGAATGCAGTATTAATGATTTAGCCTGGTCCCATAGTCCTGTCAGCTGCTGATTATGACCCAAAAAAATACTATGTATTTCAAAGCCCTTCTCAAAAGTAAAGAGAAATAAAACAGAGCTAATCAAAGCAGGCAAAAGCACAGAGACAGAAACACAAACAACTCAACCATAACTGAGTCAATAAAAGTCTCAGTAATTTAACCAGTGTGGAGGGAAACAAACACAGAGGGATGAAAACAATAAAGACTGCAACCGGATGATGAAGTATGACACTTAGGGAGACTCTTGTATAAAAGGAGTTTTTTGGATCAATAAGCTGACAATGTAGTGACTCAGCGTGTCTTGGTCGACCTGTATGTCTGTCTGCTCCTGTCTTCCAACTAGTCAGGCAGGTAATTGCAGATGAGTGGCTCCTGTCAGGTCCAGTTCAACAGCAGTAAACTCTACAGGCACAGTATCTCTCAGAAAGCAGTTGTTCCAACAATTTTTACCCCTTTATTTTAAATACCAATTTGTTTCGTTACAGCTGAATTAACTGTATTTCATCTGTGTTTTATGGCACTTTTATGTGTTAATGTGGAAAACTGCAATGGGTTTAATACTGGGAACTCATTTTCTGCTTTTGCATCATTGCTGTGTTAAATGTGGCTGCTCTGTATACTCAATCTAAAATGTCTTTGGTGACCTTGGAAAACAGGATAAATATAAAAATAAGCCGTATTGCAATAAAAAACACAGTATCGGGATAATTGTGAATATCGCTAGCTATAATTGCAAAATAAAGTACAGGGAGATGAGGTTCCTATCAGTTATGCAATAAATACATGTTACAATACATGTTTAAGGTAAAGTGATTCCAGTATGTTTTAGTGCCATTTAGGTAATATATGAAGTATATTTTTATGATTATCATGATAATATTGTTTATATCGCAATTATTTTGGCCAAGATAATCCTGACAAGAAATCTTCATATTGCCCCATGCCTAATATATAAAGTCTCTTGGCACTTTGAGAAAACTGGAAGAATGTGGTACTCATACTGTAGATTCCATTTGTTGATTTTAGGATTTATGGCATTATAACTGTGTACCTTCTGTACCTTCTTCAGAGGTCCAATCAGCCACAATTACTGACGATACCTGTGTGGGTTTACCTGGCCTTGGATCAAAACTGAACCTCGTGGGCTGACCCGGGTATCCAGAGGGGGCAAGACACACACGACAACTGCAACATCCACAGGTTAAAGGCCCTGCACATCCACGGTCCACAGGATGCTGATTAGACCTCTTCCGGAGGAATGTCTGGCTTCGGTTGAAGCTAGCTTTTTCTTTCTGGCCTGTGTGGTAGGCTGATTTGGTACCTCCCTTTTTCACTTGTTCACATGCACACTTTAACTAGATTATGGGTCTAATTTACTTGTCTTCCTTCACCTTTCTCATATTAAGTTGACCAACCCAAGGTCCCATGATTTATTTTAAAATTGCATGTTTGTCACCAAAGAAAGAAGAGAGAAAAACAGTGATGTTTGTATTTTGCATTGATTTTTTAACTCACAACTGTTAGCATATCTATGGTGATGCTAGAAATATTCATACTATATTCTCCCCCTATTGCTAAAAACATAAGACACTAGTTAGTATTTCCCTTTTGACTAAATCCATGTATATTTAATGAAAATGCAAAACCCTGACAATGTTGGCACTCACGCCCGATACTACACTCCAAAGATCTCAAAATACCCAGAGCAGTTTAAACAACTGCCACTGCAGATTACACATGAGATAATATTAGATCATTACATTTGAAATGTAATGCAGTAGCAGCCAAATTGGACAAAAAACATAAAATATACAAAAAGACCAATTCAATCACGTTCTTGCCACGCGAACGATGAATATCTATTTTTATTACAGATAATTAAATCTTTGTCTCCCAAATCTGTTACTGTGCGTGCACAGCATTAGGCTGAGGATGAGTCTCACACACACACACACACACACACACACACACATACAGAGGTACACTGTTTGTCAAGACATCACCAGTCACATCACAAAGACAACCTGATAAAGGAAGAAACACAGCAGTTCACAAACATTATCTCGTCAGATACGCGCAGACAATTACTGTAAACTTCATATCTGATCTCGCCTCCCACCACCAAAAAATTACCCCAATTTAACAAGAAACACAGATTTTGTGGCTTTTCTTGCCCGGTTATCAGCATGCGTGATTTGATTTGTCAACACATTTTCAGCCATCTCCATTAATGCTCACGCAGCCGCACTAATGACTTACGGGGCCCTCACAGTGGAGCGGAGCCGTTTCTCTGGTGAAATGCACAGATAAAATTTACAAAGTGAGCAATAATGGATGAGTAGTTTTTACTGGGTGATTAGGCTAATGTGCTTTTAATTGGCAGGAGGGAGCTTCTTTTGTTAAGGTATGCAGAATTAGTGCAGTAGAGTAGACTAGGAGGTGTTGAGCAGCATGCTTTTTAAACAAATAATGAAAAGACGACATGCCGAAGCTGCAGGTACACTCATCATTTCAATGTGATTTTGGAAAGTTATTTTTAATGCTTTTTCATCAGGCAGATCCTCTCAGCATCCTACGTTGTACCTGAAAACGTCCTTCACATCTCTCATTAATGCAGGCACACGTACATTACCTTTCCCACTCCTCCTCTCCAGATTCCAACTTGACTTCATCTAGTTTAAATGTGAGGGGCACCAGTTTAATAATGCACTTTACCTAATCAGAGAGCCTGATCTGATTAGTGAAACGGGAGCCGAAGAGATGTTTACCTGATTAGACCAGGTTACATGCAAATACACCAGAAAAATGCTTCAGACATGATCAGCTTAATAATAATAAAATGATTCTAAAATCCTGGTGTTATTCTGCGTCTTACAGGAGTTGAAGGGGTGATTTTAGCATTGCATTTGTAGTGAGTTGGGGGACTGACAAGGTCAAAAATTAAGCAGCAGAGTATGGGTTAAGCTCCAAAAACACTAGATCCTACAGTTCCCATAATGCAACACAGGAATGATTTTGAGCCTTCCTGGTTTTGGAAGTAAAGGCTTGTGGAGAATTGTTCTTAAGCTTGGGAGTTTGGCATTATGTCCATCCTGTTTGGCCTCCGGATAAAGTGGTTTCGATAATCGGGCTCAACTGTCGGCTTGTTTACAACCTGTCCTATCATCTCACTGACTGCGTGTCTAGCCCCCGCCGACTTCCTCTTAGCAATGCCAGTGTGTTCCCAACAATTATTCTGGTGAGTACAACTTTATCATAACGGTTATAAATGATGGACAACGCTGCAGAAATAAGAGCCAAGTCGTTAGAAGGAGAAATTATCCTGTAGGGAACACAAATTACAGAATTAGAGGCTCTGAAGTTGTGTCTTCTTTTACAGAGATTTTGACTCATAATTAGACCGAGAGGATCACACGAGAGTTGTCGTGAGCTGGATTTACAACTCATCCACCACTGAATATGTGATGTGGTTAATGCCTTAATCCACTGAGCCTCCAGAACGTCCCTGCGCTAATCAAATGCCCAAACTAAGCAAGAATGGATGAGTAATTTTTCCTGGATGATTAGGGTAATGTGACTTTAATTGGCAGAGGGGAGCTGCCACTGTTAAGGTATGCAGATTCTAAAGGTAGAGTAGAGGAACCCTCTAGAGGGTCACCGCGTAGACATCAATATTTATAGGCCAGCTGCGATTGTTTTAGAATGGGATTCCATTCTGAGATGCATATTTTAAACTTCCCCAAACATGCATTTCAGCAAACCACACACACTGAGCACACACACAATCACTTTCCTGAAAGGAATGTGTGTAAAAGAGCTATTTCTGTCCTGTCCTGGTTTTATTCATCATTTCCTGGGAGATGTATATAACCCAGTCACTAAGCCACCTACTGTAGCTCTGAGCCAACTTGTTACTCATTTTAATGCTATACAGTAACAAACCAACAAACTTGGCAATAAATAAAACTCATTAACATTCGAGGCTTGCTGATTAACTGGGTTTCAATTTCATTTAAATGAATGTGTCAGTGGTTGCCACCGGGAGACAAATATAACTTCAATCTTAATACAAAGTGGAGGAGTAAAGTGAATGAGTTGAAGTATCTTGGGGGTCTTGTTAAAAAGTGAGGAGTGTGAAGAAGTGTGAGTTTGTCAAGCAGATAGCTCCTGTCTTTAAGTATTATCAACGGTATTCTAAACAGTTTTTTGCATCCGATAATCCTTTAAATACATTAGTCTCTCACTCCAACTGGACATCCTAGATCGTATTTCATTGTCTCGCCGGTACCTTAAAAAACATACCCCCCACCAACACTGCCCCCTGCACTGTTTTAACGCAGGGCTTTTTTCAGTTTTATTTCACGCTTAGGCATAGCGGACTTTGAGCTGAATGCTAATTTGCAAACATGGCAACATGCACAAATACAACAATGTTAATATGTTGATTTAGCAGGTAAGTTTTAGCATGTTCAGCATCACAGTTTAGCATGTTAGCAGGTTACATTTTGCACATTAGTATTAAACACAATGTACAGTTGAGGCTGGCTGGTAAAGGCATTAGTTAGGTCACAAAGCAAAGTATTGGATGAATTAAAGTATTCAGAAGTCACTAAAAGAAAAGTTAAGGCCTCATCAGATTTATTACAGTTCATCACGAGGGGAGGGTGAATGTGCCAAACGTCATGAAAATGCATCCATGCAATTTCCTATAACCTAGGAAACCTAGAGATAACTTCTGTTATGAATTGGCACTATACAAATAAAATTGAATTGAATTGAATAGTTGTCACAACACACTCTGTACCAAAAATGTCAGTTAAAGTCTGTCGGATTTATTTTCTGATGACCATGAATGTCTGTACAAACCTCCAGAAAACTAAATTAACCTAATAGATGTGAAAAGACTTCAGTCGGGACCGGTGTAGTGATTGACCAACACTGCCATCCTAGAGCCACACTGACAGGTTGGCTGAAAATTCGTAGTGCGTAGTCTTGGCTATCACAGCCTGAAGGTGATCACAATGCCTGTGTCTGGAGTTATACAACTGGTCTACTGAGGCCAGCACTGTTTCATTCTCATTAAAATAAAATATAAGACCATTACAAGCAGCTAACGTCCACAAATTCAGATATCTCTTTCAAACAGTAATATAATGTTCATTATTATATTTCACTGATTCCCCCTAACCCCACTCATTATAGCTGTCTCCACAATAACCCTAACCCATTTGTTTATTCTGTTGATTTGATTGCTTTTATTATATAGTAAATAAATAGTCAGATCTCTACGGAGGAGGGTATGTAGCTTAGTTTAAATGAAGTCAAGGAACTGAACAGCTGGCAAGAAAGCATGCAGCAAAATAATGTCTTCACTTGAGACAGGTCTAAGAGGAGGAAGAGGAGTGTTTTCTGGCATGAGGGCATCAAAGGGAGCAAATGCAACAGAAATTATATCTGCCTGGACAGGGAGATGGTCATAGAGCACACTCCATCCTCTGGTGGAAGATAGCTTTCACCCAGGGGTTGAACAGGATTTGTTGTTAAGGCCTGGAAGAACTTGGATTTTGCTTGTGCGGCGTCCGGCTCTGATGCTGGGGAAGTTGACATGATTGAGATCAAGATCCTGGATGTTTTCTGTGTGAAAAATGCTCACCGCTCTGCCAACAGATAAAGAGTGTGCCAAAGGTAGCTGATACTGCAGAAAACCAGGTCTGGAAAGGCTAAACACAAGTACAAGCTTTCTTGTAGATGCAGAGTGTGGCTTTCTGAAGGAGACCTCCTCTCTGTTCAAACCACAGATCACCTGGCGAGCAGAGGTGTGTGCTCCTATGAACTTCAGCAGTCACACTCTGCTTGTTTGTGTCAGTGTTGAGGAGGGACAGTAAACTGAAAGCTGTGACCACATTTCATCCCAAAACCTGTGTTTGCATGTGTGTGTGCGTTTCATGGCAGCCAGAGTTTGTGAGTGGGTGGAGCTTCATGATGTGATACTTTATCCTACTAATATATTTTGGCTACATGGTTTTATGTGCTTTTAAGTAACCATTATTACTATTATTACCATTAGAGTATACATTAAGAGCAGTGCCTGAATTGGACCACAAAAGGTGCCAGTATACTCCTTGGAAAATATACCTTGGTGACCTTATTGTGGGTTTGGCCATGCACACCAGAAGAGGCAGTACTTCATAAGAAGTAAGGGTACTCATGTGGACAAAAATCAGAAGTACTCAGTACTGGTGAGTACTGGTCCATTTAAGGCACTGGTTGAAAGCACTCCACCAAATTAGCCCTGCACTTCTATGACATTGACAGACTCAGAGCAGTGGGCTACAGAGGTCTGGATCTTTTGTGCCGCTCCCCGTTAGCATCCCTCTCCACCCTGGGCCTGGAAACCTCAGATTCCCGACGGTCCAAAGCTCCTCTGCTAGAGGTGTAAACACCACTCCTCTGGTGCTCAGATGAGCTCCCAGTCTGGCTCCCTTAGCTTACAGAGCTAACTAGCAGCTAACCCCAGCCCATCAGGAATCTCAGTAGATCAAGGAATGTTAAAATCATAGATAAATACGATCCACCAAAATTAATGACATAGTTGGTAGTGTGGGGCTCAGTGCCGTAAAGTGTTATGCACTTCTTGCCGACCTGGCAAAACCCAAGTTACACAGTGCGAAAACGGATGCTCAGGGTGCAGAGTGGGAATGACAGAGGCACCATTCACCCAATTACAAGTCAGTGTTGCATCAAAATGATTTTGAAGTTTTTCTTTTGAAGGTAAAATTGTTACAAAATATTGCTTTAAAAAGTTGATGATGTTTAATGTTTATACAACAGCACAAGCAAGAAAAAATAAATGAACCAGCCTTTTAAGAAATGAGGCAGCTGTGCAGTAGAGTTTTATTTTCCCCTGTAAAGCACAGAGCTGATAGCACAGTGCTGTAGAAATAACCTGTTGATCACACAAGCCCAGAGGCCCAAAGCAATAATAAGATAAACATCAGCTGACACAGAGAAGACAAGACAAACAGGAGATAGAGAGGAGGGACCAGTGAGGAAAGAAGAGCATGAAAGGCACAGTGGACTCCAGCTGATGTGGGTTTTTAAAGGCTGGTTATTTTTATAACAAAGCTTCTGGTAGCTAATGTTTGTATTGATGTTCACTACCTTTAAAACATAAAAAAACCATCAATGAACTTGTTTCGTTACTTCATTTTATTTGCTGTCAGATTGGAAAGCAGATTCATGAAGCACACCTTAAATGTATGACTATCTATCCAGTCTTAATGGCCACTTTTATATAAAGAGAAACAAGAAAACCCCAAGAAGTACACTGTTTGAACTTTATCTGTTCTAATAACAACACCAAGCAGGATGCATACTAAGGATTTGTGGCCATGTTTTTGGTCTAAACAGTCCAGACACACCAAGATGTTGCACAAGTAAAGCAAAGCATCACTGAAAATTGTTTGTTATGTCTCACGGGATATTTTACAGCATTCCTGTTTGTGCAAAATATGGGAGGTGGGAATGAAAATTCATGTCAATAGACAAAATACATTATTTATCATTGCATACATTGACCACTGGACCACTGTGTCTGAAATGTAACATCTGGGAAAAGAAAGCGGTAAATTCTGCAGTGTTGTTTAATCACACACACACACACACACACACACACACACACACACACACACACACACACACAGACCGATGAGACCATGAGGCCAGACCAGAACAGTGAGTAAGAGAGATGGAGAGAAAGAGAAAAGTGCACATTTTTGTTAGTTATTTTACTGGAGCTCTCCACTCAGCACCCCGACATAAAACAAACAGCAGCAATGCAACAACCTGTTATTTTTCACACAACTGTAGCTTTGTGTTTCTTGCTGGTCCCTCCTGCATTTTTTTGTTTTTGCTATATGCATTTTTCAGGTTTGTACCAGTGTGGCCAGGTTAGAAGAAACACAGTGGAAGCCTGTAGGAAAAGCAGCAATGCACAGATATAACAGGAAGCAATAAAATACAGAGGTGTGTGTGTGTGTGTGTGTGTGTGTGTGTGTGTGTGTGTGTGTGTGTGTGTGTGTGTGTGTCTGTGTGTGACAAAAGGTCTTATGGGGCAGGGCCTGAGGTGATGATGGTGGTGGGGGATTAGTAAATGACCCTGTCTCCCTCTTGCTGACAGAGAAATAACTACCACTACTCTGACTTTCACCACACAGCCATAGCAGGCGTGTGTCCTGCAGGGCTATCTAGGGGAGTAATGTGATTTCTGCCTTTGTGTCTGCAGAGAAAAATACCAATTGTGTGGATTTGCCCTTTACTGCCACTGCTGCACTACTTGGTGATTGAAATATAGCTGTGTGGGGGAATGATGTGTGTGTGTGTGTGTGTGTGTGTGTGTGTGTGTGTGTGTGTGTGTGTGTGTGTGTGTGTGTGTGTGTGTGTGTGTGTGTTTGTGTATGTACAATGCTTTGACCACATCCTATGTGTGTGTCTTCTGCACATATAGATGTTTATGCCTCTGTCACACAGACAGAGGCATGTTTATGTTCAAGACAAACATCCCTCAGTCTTTGTGTCTACAGACTGTTTGTATGTGTGTGTGTGTGTGTGTGTGTGTGTGTGTGTGTGTGTGTGTGTGTGTGTGTGTGTGTGTGTGTGTGTGTGTGTGCGTGCTTTGACATGTACAATTTTTACATATAATGTTTATGTTCAAGACAAACATCCCAGTCTTGTGTCTACAGACTGTTTGTATGTGTGTGTGTGTGTGTGTGTGTGTGTGTGTGTGTGTGTGTGTGTGTGTGTGTGCTACATGTCAATTGCACGGGAGTTTCATAGTCATGAAAACACAATAAACACACCCACACATCCATGTGTATACACATACATACATGGACGACCACAGCTGTCTAAACATCCAGTCTCCAGGGTGTGAATGAAATCGACTGATCTGGGCTTGTTATAAACTGCGATTGCAAAATGTACTTGGAATAATTCCATAACATCTTTTAAATAGAGTTCTGTTGTCCTTGAGTACTGAATCAAACCCCATTTATGGCTCCCAGGCCAACAATGTGTGAAAGTGCAATCATCAAGTGCAAATGTATACACCATATATAAATATAAGAATGTAAAATGTAATATAAAATTAGCATTGCATTAGTATTAGCACCACTAATGATGATTGCATTGCATTTAACAGATCAAGAAGGAAACAACAGACTATGAGTGAGGCATTTTAAAAAATAGGAATTCATTGACTGTACTATCTAGTTTTGTAAGGGACAGAAACAGGAATGGCAGATTTGCTTGTTTTCCTCTAAATCTGTTGAAGGATGATTGGCAGTTTCACTTCAACAGAATTTATCTTCTCCATTGGGCAAAATTACAGTTATTTAGACCAGCAATAAATGATTTCTTTGGGAACTTGGGGTCAGCGGAAAGAAGTTGCATTGACATGTTATCACCTTTTAAACGTACTACATGGAGTTTTTAGCTGGCTATGGAACTGGCTTTATTACCGATGCCTCCATATGACCTACGTAAAGACCTTTAGCAAGCCATTTCTGTATAGTTATTCTTACTGCCACTGGGTTGGATTTAGTCAGATTTGGTCGGATTCCTCTTGAAAACAAAGGAAACATGGAAACAAGGAGATGGAGACACTGCTGCGTTTGTCTGCCAGAATCACCATCAAATTAAAGTTCTTTGTAGAGCTTTAAGTTGATATAGCAAACTTCTTAGCAAACTGTTTGCTTACCAGTATTTACACATCCACATCCTTCATTATCATGTATTTGGAATCGTGTTTGTATCCACCGGGTAGATGTGAGGTTAGGTACTCATACACTAAAGACAACGTTTTTCTGAATATTATATTCAATTTCTTCCAAAAAAAATCCTGCTAAATATTCTAAATTGGACCTTTAAGGAAAAGCCCAGTTTCTCCATACCATTTATTTCACTGACAGTTGCAGTCTAGTTGTCTTTTGATTTAGTATTTGGCTGTAGCCATTTCTGGGTTTAGTCTCAGGCTTAAACAACTTTTTCATTCAGATATTTTTTTCAAGTGTGGCTGAATGCCAATCTCAATTGTAGACTTGGTTTTACATGAGAACAAGTATTCCCTCCATCACAAATACCTCCCTGTCCTCCTGCCTCTGCAGTTGTTATTTATCACTCTTAAGCCTCAACAATAAATGAATTCCTTTCCCTCCGGGCCCTGCTGGCTGGGAATGTTTTCATTGTGAGTTACCTCGCACAACTCTCCAAGAGCAATTACTTAGACTTGGTCGCTGTACCCTAGATCAGGCTTTAGCTTGTGTGTGTGTGTGTGTGTGTGTGTGTGTGTGTATGTGTTGGAGAGCTCCATCATCAGTTTTCATACTACGTTTTGCCAGGGCTCCAGCATGATTAACAATCAGAATTTTAACCTTCTATCAATCACATCCTGTAGTATTCAGAAAGATACTGGCTCTTTCAGAAATGTTACGGACTGGATGTACTCTCAAATGCTCTGTATGGAGGTGGTCAAGTTAATCCAACATACATTTGGCAAACCACTTACTCCTCATTATTGGTGTATTTACTCTTATAATACCAAAACATACATTTTGAAAACATTTACAATACATTTTCCAAATGTTGCGTGCCGTGTTGAAACTGCCCCCGGTTGAAGGTATTTCATTGCAAAACAGATTTGATACACTGGATTTAAGTGTGTAGGATTTAGTGACATCTAGCGGTGAAGTTGCAGATTGCAGCCAACTCAATACAGCTTGCTTTCCAAGCGTGTTGGAGAAACTATGGTGACTGCAAACTTTCAAAAAGCCCTACCTTGATTTGGTTTGGTTTGTCTGTTCTGGGTTACTGTAGAAACATGGCAGTTCAACATGGTGGACTGCTAGAAGAGGTCCTGCTCTGCAGATTAAAACAGCTTCACTACGTTAGCAGGGAATCTTATTTTCATGTGATTATACACTAATGTGTACATGCCTATATATATTCCATTTCTGCCCAAAGAATATTGACTTTCACCAGACTCATCCATTCATTTTATTTTTTCTCCCACAAAATGCATTTCAAGATAAGGCAATATCACAGTACAATTCACAACAATCAACCTGTACGCTATAAGGCCTTCACCTCTTTCCCTTTCAGTATCATTTCCACGCCAACAGACATGACATTTTACTTGAGTTTATGAGTACCTCCAGGTTGAAGCACTGATCTGATCTGTGCAGACACCTGTAACAGCCTGCGACATGGTGCGGACCCTGATTTACAACCAGGGAGTGATGTTTCAAGTCGAGCGCCTGCTTTAAGGGAAATAAAACTGGAAATGAAAGTGGGTTGTTAAAGGAGCTGAGGGGAAATGTCTTGGCTATTTTGTCATGAGCTGAACAGGATCGGTCTGTGCTGTCAGAAGATAGATTTTCTAACTTGAAATGAGATGAGGAGCCAAATGATGGTAAAGACTATAGTGTTTTAGAGTTCTCATTGTTTAGGTGACTAGACTTGCTAAAACACAATGTTTCCTCTATTTAATCTGTGTTGAAACAATGGAAAGCTACAGAGTGAGACTCATGATCTACGTCTACTATAACTACAACTTTGACAAGGATGGTTATTTGAAAGCAGCTGCAGCAGTGAAAACAAAGGGGTTATGGTAACTGTCTTGAAGAGATTTATTGTGTTAGAAAAATACAAATTACCTTAATTAGCAGGTGCATGTGCACCTGTCTCAGTGAGTTGTTCCCAATGGAAACACAGCAAAGTAAACAACCACAGATCGAAAGACACAGATTTGATATAATGTTGTCCTCGACCACTCATACACCTGGACGCTGATTGTGCCAGATGGAGAAAGGTTAGTGTGATGTGTCAAATCGAAAAAGGTTACCTTACTTGATTCCCATGCAGAATAAGACCACTAAAGTCTAGAAAATAACATTGGTTCAAGAGAATTCTTTGAAAAATCTACATTAATAATGTATTAAATGGTCAAAAGAATATGACAAATTTTGAGGTTGTGATTCTACTTTGGATTTTCTTCATCTTCACCACAGGGTTGACACTGAACTGTCAGCTGGTCTACTGTTGATGAGCGCTGCAGATGGGTGTCACTCATGCGGATGTTAGTTGACTGGAGGATAGTGTATTGACAGTTCATTAGCCCATCTGTCTGTCTGTCTTCCTTCCTGTCTCACCTCCCTGAGATGAAACTGTATGTAGTCTCTCTTCCTTGGCCCTTGGTGTCAACAGCACATCTTTACCACTCGGCTAAGTTGTCACTCATTCAGTAGCATAGTGTCACCGTGTGTGAGAGGTGAGGGGGCGTCATGTTATATGCAGGAGTCTCAGACAGCAGCACATAAGAAAGACATCTTCGATCCTCATCAATGTTAATTATATCAGAGTAGTGGTGACATCAACAAAAAATTCTGATTGAGTGTTGTAGGGACAATTATGTGCAGGTTTGTCCTCTACGAGTAAATTGTTTGACAACAGCACGTATTGGACACAAAAATAGATCTACAGTTGGAATTATGTTGATTAAAAAGTATTGGTTACGTTTAAAGTATAATTTTGGTCATGAATAACCAGTAGTAGTTTAAAACGAGAAGAAAAAATAAGAAGACAGACAAGATAATGCATATAGTTATGAATACAATGTGGTGCAAACCACAAAGTTGTAAGATCTAGAAAAGGCCAAAGAAAACATAAGATGCTTTTGGTCTGATTTGTGATTTGGCTTCTGTGAGACTTTGCTGGAGGCTGTTATGTTGCTGAGGAGAAACATCACAAAGCACAATGACCTTCAGTTTGAACTTAATAATAATGATGCTGATCTTGGAACAGCCAGACGTTGCTGGTCTGAGTATTGTGCAGCTACCCAAAGTGGTAGGGCAAAACAACTCATTCATGTATCAATGAGCCTAAACATAATGCTAAAGTTAAAATGTCAAATTTTTAACATCAGTCCTAAACACAATACGGAACTAACAAAGCTGAGAAGCTAAACTGCTGTAATGTCTGATCTACGGTTGTTTGGTTAAGTTGAACAAAGTTTCTATTGTTTTTATCGCACGAAAAGAGTTTTGAATGGTGTCTACCTTCAGAGGGGGATTGAGATTAAATAAGATATGTGACTGTTATCAGTATATGCTGATAACAACAACATATCCCCCCAAGGGGAGCATGTACCCAGAGAACTTGATTGGACCTGGCTTTAATCCTTGGAGCACACCAGGAACAGAAGGGAAAACCTCAAGATTTATGGACCTGCAGTGACCCACAGTGTTCATATAAACTCCATGCTAGCCCATGCTACTTGCATTGCATTTTCTAAAAACCAGGACCACAACAGAGCATTCAAAAGTCTACCAACATCACGGTGTTGGCCAACAAAGGGCTGCCGTCATTGAGTGTAATCGCAGAAACAAGATCAACACGCACAAATGCCCTTCCTAAACCGACAGGATTGGACCCAAACTTCAAATATGTTCTTTAAAAATAGGCATTAAATTGTTTATTAGTAGTAAATTAGTTTTCAGGAGAGGTGAAATGATGCCTAATGAGTAGTACAGCCAGTACCAACTGAAGTTATTCATAAATTCAATGTAGACTGGGACCAGTGTTTTTTCAGAAAACATGGCAGTACTATGTGTAATAGGCTGGGAGATAGCTACATATATGAAATACAGAATTGTATAAGAAATTGTTATCAGGAGAGAGTTGAGAAATGTTATAGGACATTTACATTTACAGGATATATGAGCCCCCATTAGCATCAATATTTGTACATATGAAAGCACATGTGATCCTGTAAGTCTTTATTTTTCATCCAGTATTACATTGGACTGATTTTTGCTCATCTGAGCCACTGTCTGATTAAAGTGGCCTCCCAGTAACTGATTAGATCATCACCCCTTTCTCTCCTCCCATATATGGCATATTCAATCACCTCAGTGTTTTCATCCACAGCCATTGGCAGATTAGCCCAGGGCTTTCTAGTCTGTGATTATGGCCACCTTCGAAATGAATCTCCACTAATCATGTTAGCAGAAGCCAGTAACCCACTGCTGCTAAAAAGCAAAAGGCTAATGGAGCTGAAGACTGGGAGAACCAGAGGTCTAAAACTGTCTTGAGGAAACGTATGATTAAAGGAGCACAGAGGGGACCCCAACCTACGTTGTTAAAGAGGGAGAGGAAGACACACCAATAACAGAGAACAGAAAAGAACCCTCATCTAAACTATAAATGGTACAAAATCTGGTTTCCAAAGATCACTGAGTGAGAAATCTCTGCCAGCAACCCAGCAATAGGCACTCAGAGATAAAGAAAGGAGGAAAATAAAAGGATTGTAACCTTACAATTTGAAAATAAATTACATCTTGTTAACTAGAAATTTTCTCCAAAATGTTTGAGTGTGCCTGAATGCTTGGTGCGTATCCCGGGAGAGATAAAATACAGTTACTGTTTAGGAATGTATTTTGAAAAACTAAGTATATCCGCAGTTTCCTGTTAATATAGTTACTCTATGGGGCTTTTTGAAAGAACAGCCTTATCCTCATTTTCCAGTTAAGATACATTTACTTTCTGGCGATTTTATTTTGAAAAAAAATTAAATATGTGCATAGCTTTGTTTCTGTTAACAAGCCATTGAGGGCTTTATTTTGAAAACCAAAGGTCATCCTGCACTTCAAAAGTAGTTATTATCCAATTAATCAATGGAATAATCAATAGAATACTTGATTACTTAATTTATCAAAAGCTTCAGCCCTAGTCTCGTGAGACAAGACTCATGTCATTTAAATCACATCCCTGATGCACAAACATACATCGACTGTCCATTAAAGTTTTTGAGTTCAATTGAATTGCCTGCCAACTGCAATTAAGCAATAAAAGCAAACCAGTTTTGTTAAGAATGTATTGTCATCTTGTCTTTCCACCAAATAACATTGTCTTTACTATTAACAGTTTCCACCATCATTAAAAACTTGTAAGAGGAAACACAAGTAGCTGATCACCACTCTTATCTGGCTACAAACTTTGTCTATCTACCTTTCATGTCAAAGGTTTTTTGAAAAAACTCAACCTGTTGCAGCTAGAAACAAGGTTAACGAGAGTAGAGTTTTGCCCATAAAACCACAATCCTCTTAGCTGCTAATGCTAATGTTATCTGCCATTTGGTACTGATCAGGTAGGGCACAGTTGATTTTTCAGTCACACACACATACACAGCCAGTAGTGGCTGGAAACAACGTTGATTTATGGATTGAAAAACCAAAACAATGAGCTGAAAGAGGCTGAAAGCTCCATAGAACTGAGAGCGAGTCAGGTGATAATTCTTTCTCTCTTTCACATTACACATGTTACACACATTGTTCATATAAAAATATTGATTAGAGCAGCTTTAACAGATGAGATTTTACAGTAGAATGCTTTATCCTCTTGTCTAAATCACTTGCCAAATGAGAAGGCAGTTTGCCTAACCCTAACCCATCTTCCATACATGACAGATTTTGAATCAGTTCAGTGTTTCTAACCCTGTGTGTTGGCACGTTGGCCCAAGGGTTCCTGCTCTGTGATTATAGCTGCCTTCAAAGTGTAGCTAATTATGTTAGCGTGGACTGCTAATGCACTGCTTTTAATGTGAATTGCCAGCTTCACTGAATCATAACTGTTAGACCTAATTACCAAAGGAGAGGAGGCCATATATCACGGTGATGATGGCACGAAGGCTGTGAGCTTTGGCACAAAATACCTCACCTGGACTGCCAGGAAGAGAGAGTGAGAGACGAGATTTAGAGTGCATACTAAAATACTGAAATACACACTTATTTATATGCTTTGACAATATTGTTTATCCTGTACCTATGCCAATAAAAGAGATAGAGAATATTTAAATTAAATGGTGTGTCACAGGCAGACAGACAGAATGGATCATAGAGGATAGAGGGGGCGCGCACTGAGTCATCGCTTCACATCTCATTGAACCAAACCCTTCAATGTCATGTTCAATAGGTGCCTCAGAATAAAAAATAAATACAGCAGGGAAATAAGAGTTGATACTTGATTGAGAGTATGTGTCCATAGAAGGCTTGTAAAAAATTACCTTTAACTGCAAGACGTATCTCCTTAATTCAAGTTCTATTCTATTCCAGTTCTACTTTTTTTTAGCAGCCTGTTGTTCCATCAACCAGGCTGGATTATGTGAAAATAAAAATCCCTAAGGACCTATGCAGACAGGTGTGTTATGGATAACCATGTAGTGCTCACACCTTCCAAACCTGCTATCGCGCGTAAACTCCCTAATATATGATTCAACAAGTGTTTGTCCATTTAAAGGGATGTGTCTGTATCTTTCAACCTGGACCCTGTTTCCCCATTATTTTGTGTCTAAGTGACTAGGCGACAACAGTCTTTGAAATTGGTCCAATATTGAGTGAGAGCGCTGCAGCCAGGGCGCGAAACAGGCTACAAGGTAATCGCTCAGGGTGATTGTGCACCGTCAAAGTATGTCAACTGAAAGTGCTTGTTTTTGCCACTGACAGGCTCAAATTGGTATTCTAAGTGTCTGACAACATTATGGAAAATACCCTGCAGAGATAGAGAGTTTTGGTGAAAGAGTAAGATTATTTTTGTTTAAACAGAAACAGCCGTTATATTGCTGTGTTCAAAGCCACCAGACTCCACTGATACCTTGCAGAACATGTGAGTTGCTGGTGTACCGTAGCCTCCTTCGGTTAGGTTGTTTGTGTGTAACTTCGGTATTTTTTAACCCTTTAAAACACCATAGTCAAAGGATAACACAAAAGTGCCCATCCATAAAAAGTCATCTAGTGCCCTATAAGTGTTTGTGTATGAGTGTGAGAGAGAGGAAGACATCCAATGACAGTGATGTTCAGAAACTTAACTCATAAAATATGAACACGTGTAAATAAACACAATATAAACACAATCATGTGAGGACTAATAGGAAATACAGTGGCTTTTGATTAAGTTGTTTGAAAAATGGAGGCAACATGTGCGCACATAAATTGATATTGACATAATGGACCTAATATAAAACCCAATGTTTTCTTTAAGGCTTTTTTTATTGGCAAGTAATGGAGGATAAAATAAAATGTATCACAAACTCATCCCACTGCTAACTAGAAATCACACACTGCTTGTATTTCCTCTTCCCTCTACTTCCATCCCTGAGAGGCAGTAGGTAATATATTACCAGCACTTAATATAATTACAGTAATGGTATATTGGAATTTTTAAGCTGCTAAATTTAGCCAACACAAATGTGTTGCTGTATGTGCACAATAAGGCATCTTGTATATCAACTTATTATGAAAACAGCTTGTGTTTCCTTTCAATATTCTTGTGTTGGATGGAATTAATGCGTGTATGATTTATTAGTGTGTGCTTGTATGGTTGTGAAACACTTCCTTTACAAGGGGCAGTGTGAGCTATTGATATAGACAGACATTGGTGAAATAATTAGATTAGAGTCAACTTTATTGTCATTGCAGGTGCTGAGATAATGAAATACAGCAGGTGCAAAAAACAATGCCAAGGTCAGACACACATAAAGAGCATTTCCTTCAGTTGTTGAGTAATTGCATCTGCATTGCATCATGGTATTGACTTGGTGCTAATCAGATTTGGAGCCAAATACAAACACTTTGATTTAAAGCACACAGGCTGAGTGAGTTCTTTGAATTAAAACTCCTATCTCCAACTGGCTTTTACTACAAATATTACAATCTCTTAGTAATATGAGGCATCACACAAGAACCACTTATGCTTTCTCAAGCAATTTAAGATAAGTTTGACTAATGAAAGCCTAACTTTAATGAACTTGAAAAGAAATGTGATGTGTTTCCTGACTTTTTCACTATTATTAGATTTGAGCATTTTGTCATAACAACTCATTTTAGTTGCTTCTTACACAGGACGGCTCTGCAATGACATGGTGTTAAAACCTTTTTCTGGACCTGTAATACCACCACTGTTTTCATCTGCTAATGTCAGACAACAAGGTTTCAGGCTCACTGTTGCTAGATAGGACAGTGTTCCACCCAGCTGTGCTACTTTTTATTTAAATGGACAGGTAATGACAGAGTTGGGCATCTTTTTGCACCAGCAGTGTAGCAGCTATGCTGGAGATTGAAAGGGCACTTTCTATGTTTGACATTTATCCAGTCATAGCTCTGTAATAAAAGACTTGTATTTTTCTTCAGTTCTTTTCCAGCACTTTATATATATAAGGATGCTGAGCTTCACCAATTAGCAGTCATGCACCGGCATAAAAGTCCAAGATGCACTAACTAACAGAAATAAAAAAGAAAACTGAACTTGTGGAAAATGCCCTCCTACTCTAACCCTCCTCTACCTGCCTGCTTCCTCAGAGTCTTTATAGCCAACTCACCTGTGGCAAACTCTCGGAGAACAAAGAAGCTGACTGGCTTTATGTAGATGCCTCATCACTCCAAATGTTTGAACTGTGTATGTGATATGTAAGTTTCCTTTGGTTTAAATGCAGTTATTGCTTTAGTAGTTTATGATTGTTTGCTGTATTAATAAAGTTTAAATAGTGCTATTTTATCTTTGGTAGATAAAGTAATTCTGCTTAAAGTTAAATTACCTCTGTTGGATTGTTCATTATTTAAATTAGGAATTGTGATGTCTAGATTAATATCCTCTTATCTTATTATCAGACAAACCCGTTTAATCTCTCCAATCAAATAAAAGATTGGACTGGAACTCTTGCCTGTGCTCATCTGTCCTAATAGACATGCCACTGAGTTGATATCAATCCTGAAGCCAGATTACCCTAAAATAAATCAGTCTACCCTCAAACTCAATATTCTTCAGAACTACCGGTCCCATCAGAAAACAAAGAAACCACCAAACAAACTAAATATCACTCCACAGTGACTCCAGTCACACAAACGGCACGTCTGGCTGTAAAGAGGAGCAGAGAGCTAACATGTTATATATCTGACCAGCAAGGGTAGCAGGTAACAATAGCCCACTGTACATTCATAAATATTGGGCAGGTGGTTTCAAGGCTCTGATTGGGCTATTTCTGTCGGTCAAATCTGACACCCCTGTCCAGACTGTGTAACTCATCTTTTAAGTCTTTGTGGATGAAACTAAGCAGCACCATTATATTGCAGTTTAAGGGCACTTATTATAACAATTATTAAATCTCATGGCTGTGTACTACCCGATGAACAGGTGGTATCCATCAGGCTGAAATGCTCACATGAACAAACCTCACAGAGAAAAAGAAAGAAAGAATACAAAAATGTTCCGTTACGAGGCTTCATGAGAAAACCACAGGAAACGCTGGTGTATCTCAGTTTCCCATAAACCCTTGCACTTACGGTCTCAAGAAGATCCTCGGTTGTGAGGTTTTTACACTACATCGAATTAATGTGTGAGTGAAAGCGCACATGGGCTAAACTGAATGTGGGTTCATTGGTGTCATTGATTGATGATCAGAAGTCTGTCAGGATTTTACATATTGATCACAGTAAGTGCAATGTATTGATTCCAGAGGTTCCCTGCCATGGTTGATAGTGATCTCTGTCACATTCTGCACTTACATTCCTCCATCTTGTGCAGTAGTTCTTCGTTTCTGTGTCAGACACTTTCTCGAGCATGATACTCCTGACCCCGTAATGTCTCTACTTCCACACATTTTTCCTTCAGAGTAATTCTTTAATAATTTCTGTGCTTGAATTGTGCCCTTTCCTTACACACTTCACCTCTTTTCATTTTTAATTTTACGTTCAGCCTAATATTTGGAGGTTTATTTTTCAGTGTAATTGTAAGATTTTACTCAAATTGAACTTCTACCCGGCCACTTGCTACTGAAACAGACCGTATAACACATGACTGAATACCATGTTGCCACCTAACACTGAAATTAACATTGCATAGTGTTTTATTAAAGTCATTTGTGACCCAATCATGACCTCGTGGCACTCTCAATACACTTCCGTTCCCTTGCTCTGAATGTAAAATAACCTGGCTACTTGCCAAATTCACCCAAATGCACTCTGCTCGCACTCTCCTCCATCAAACTAATAGAACATAGTCTTTACCACTGATCTTGACCCATAACTAATTTTCCTGAATATCTCGCTCTAGTTCCTCTATGTCTCTTTAGCTGCTGATGTTCTGAGTTCCTCTAAATTTAATGCGGCGTGACCCCGTACTGGAGTTATCTTGACTCATAACCATTCGCCTTGCTCTTTTGCTAAACTCCCCGTATGATTGATAAAACGCTCTCTCTCTTCCATCGATCTTTGAGTGCTCAGAAACTTTTTCATAGCTCATTGTCCTCCTCATTCTTCCCATGTTTTTTTCGGTTGCCTCCACCTGTCACTGTATCAAGGTTAGAGATTGCAGGGGTTACACCCTGCAGCACAGAGCCAGCTGCTGGCATAGGCAGTACAAATGCTAGGGGCATGAAGGAACTCTGAGGGCACACGACAGGCAGGAAAATACCTGTATGACAAAAAAAGTGCCCCCCATGTTATCATTAAAAATAATCCAGGGAATAGGTGTATATATATCCACCAAAAATCATGTCTAGGCCACGCTTATGTAAAATTAGGTCGCAATTGAGTTATTACTATGCGCATGGAAAGGTTATTGCCATTGCGAATGTGATGATGGCTGGCTTCATTAGCTGCTAGCTCACCTTACGCAGCTTTACAGGACTGCTGTGAAGATGGCTAGCTGATTCTCTCTGTTTCCTAGCAAGTGTTGACTCACTTTCATGGTAGCATAACATTATTCAGGGGAAAAAGGCAAAGTGGAACACATTTATGTGCCACCTTGGGTGTTCGCCACTGCTCCAACTTTACACTCTCCTCTAATGGATGCCGGGTCTCTTTAATCCGAACTTTGCAGTAGCCAATCCCAACCCAACTTCAGTTCACCTTTCCACAACTTTTCACCCATTCTCTCTTTCTACCTATCTCTCTCCCGCTCTGTCACTTTGCATATCTGCTGTCGATCAAGGTTAGCAATCACACGATGCCCTATGCCTCGCATTCACCTCCAGGGCCCATGAAACCTCTCGCTGTGAGAGAAAATTAGTTTACCTTCAATTAGCATATTACTCCAATTAGCGCGTTACCCTTCGCCCCATTATCACTAAAGTCTAATGAAGAAAGGCTAATTAGAAATTAATCTGCTTCTTTTCTTTTTTTCTTAATACAAACGACCTTCGAACACTAATACAGGATAAGACAGGATTTTTGTTAGGGGAAAATGAATCATTAATTGTTTCAAAGTAAGAGCGTGTTATCACCCGAACAAGGAGAAAATCCACAACAAAGCTCAATTCCAGTCAAAAGCAAGATCATCAGGTTCAAAGGAACAAAAATGTCCATAGTAGAAAGTCTGATCAGAATTTCATTATTTTTTTTTACAAGTTTATGAACTTTATAGGGCTTAGAAGTAAACTCCAGACTGCTAAATGTTTGAATATGTTTAATTGGCTTTTAAGTCCTTTGAGACATTTTTATCATTCAAAAGACCCAATAAACTATAAATGCAAGGGTAAACTAATCACAGTTCCGTTTAAGTTGACCATATAAACTCATCTTTCAAACTAAAGAGTCAAGTGTATGTGAACAAAGTCATCAGGAGAGCACTCCAATAGCTGCTCCACTGACCAGGAATAGGACAGCAGATTCAGTTTTTATGGTAGAGTCGGGTTTATGGAGCTGTTAGGTCTTGTTTATTTTATAGCTGACAGGAAAGAAAATTGGTTTTTGTTGACCTGGCTGTGTAATTAAATGCTAATTAGAAAATGGCACATAAAAAGCCTCTGTATGGAAAGGTGCTGACACATTTTGGAGGGATAATTATTGTTGGTGTTAAGACTAAAGACATAGAAGGCTACTGCAGAAGTAAGGAAATATCTATCTGTGTATGTCAACATGTTTAACAACAAGATTTCAATTTGGACACTTGCCTTTAAAAAAGGTTGCTATTCAGCTGCCAATTCTCAAGTCTCGAAAGAATGAAGTTCAAGCAGCACTCACACCACAACAACAACAGCAACAATTAGTCTACAAGATTAGCTATCACAAAGCATTCAGCAGTAGACTTTTAAAATAAAATCTCAGCAAAAACACTGGTATGACCCCTGAACGTTGTTTTTGAAAAAGTGATAAGGTTAAGAAGAGGAAAGATAAAGCAGAAAGACTTCACACTCCTGCCATGTTCATGCAATTGGGGATGGGTCATGTGTTCTATTATAAAAGTAAATTGAGTAAGTTCATTTTAATTTTTAATTTTTAATTTTTTTTTTAGTTTGAGTGTCATTTGATTGTGAAAAAAACATTCAACAACAAATATTTTGTTGTCATCTACGGGCCTGGTTTAACAGTAGGTGTGAGTGATGACTCGCTTAAGAAGGAACATCAGTTATATCAGGACTGGTAAGTATTTCTTCATCGAAAGAAGAGCAAAGAAGGGCACTGAAGGCTTTTCGCTCTTCTTCAGACTTCAGTGAGAATTTGACTAAATTATATAGTTCATTCATCTGATGGCTTGAAGTTTGTTTGTGATAGACAGTTATATACAGATGGTTCATCCAATCACCTGCCAAGTATTTTTTGAAAGTGCTTGCCCTTTTGTAAAGTTTCCCACAACGACTTCTCAGATGGTTCTGTGAAACAAACCTTTTGGCGCAGTCAGGTTAATCTAAACTTTGCTGGATACCACTACAGAGTGTAAGTAAAACATTGTTCTGTTTTGCGATTTAGGTGCACTGACCATTTAATCTGCATCAGGTCTTATTTAATTAAGTTCATTCCAATCACCTTCATTCTGGCCATGCTAATTTACATCTTCAGTGTTATATATACCTAAGCATTATAGCACTGTATGGTATCTACTTACTGTCATAACAATGAATATCGGTAAAGGGGTTTATATAGGCAGCAAAAGCTTAATGTTACATTTGAACCCATGACATCAGGAGTACAGTACATAAGTATATGGTATGAATTACTTTGCTATGCGGGGAAGCAGTCATCAATGTGTCTTCCCACAAGGCTGCCACTTCGGCTCCTCTGGTTCTTTCTTGGCAGCAGCTCAATAACCTCAACAGACAAGTCAACATCCCCCTCCCTTCCCCTGTAGCCATCTTTCTTTTTACCTGCCTGCCTCTCTTCTCTTCTCTATCCATTTCTGTAATGTGTTGGCACTGTGTTCTTGGTCTCTACTGCCCTCTCTCCAATCCAACAATCAGTTTAGTGCCCCTGCTGTCTAACCTCCCACCTTTTTTTGATCTTCGCTCAGTCCCAAAATACAAACTGACATAAGTTCTCCCTCTTTCCAGCCTTACTCTTTCTCCCACTCTCCCTCTCCTAAAAAGTTTCACTGTGCTTATTATTGACTGAGTCTGGCTGTCTTCGTTGCTAGATGGACAGGGCTTGTCTCAGATTAGATTTACAAGCATGCCAAGGATAGGAACATGCCTCTGTAACTGTCGCCCCCAACATCCATCCATCCACGTGTCTCCTCTGTCCCTTCATCACAAATAGCAGAGTTGTGTGTCAAACCCAGGCCTCTACCTGTCTATCTAATCTAATCTGTATCTCCCTCAAGTCCTGTCCACACATCCATCCACCCACTGAGTGCATTCTGTCATCTTTTCATTTTGTAGAAAGTGTTTTATGTGGCTCCCCTGACCCATATCCGTTCATCTCCCATTGGCTTTTTTTAATGCTTCAAAGATAAGCAAATGTATTTTAGGTTTGCCACTTTTTTCACTGTATAACACATATGTAATTTATAGCCAGATGATGAAAGTGGTGGAAACATATTGTGTCTCGTAGGTGATTCTTGGAAACAAGACTAGTGGCTCTGCTAACATAAGCATCCTGAATGCTGTGATACTGTATGTTAAATGTTAAAGGCACATGGATAGAATCTCCTCCGGCAATCTAGTAGGGATGCATTCTGTTTTACCCTCATTGTTCATGGTATTGCTTGTGTGACAGACAACATACTGAAACTTAAACTTCATTGACAGGAAATCAAGGTAACAAACACAAAACTGGAACACAGACTGTGTAAATCATGACTTCCTTTAAACACCATCTAGCCTTATCTTTCTCTGTGTATATTTGTCCATCTATCTGTCCATTCATTTATATCTCCCATCCTGCTAAATCTCTATCCATAATTTTAGTTATCTCCATTTATTTAGTTATCTCCCACTGGCTCTCCCTAAATCAATCTATCTATGTACATCTCCATCCGTACATCCATTCATCCCTCCCTCTGGCCTTCCATTTTTTTCCCCCTATCATCAATCCCCTGCGTCCTTTTAGAGAAAGCTGCATATATCGCCTCCTTCCCCAGGCAGAGATTACTCTCAAACCTTTGGAAAATGTAAGGAGGGCTAGCAATCATTGTACGCTAAAGAAGACCTCAAGAACTCAACTTCACTGTGTTTTTAAAGTGCTGGAATGTGTGTTCGATTGTGCATAGGCTTGACAAACCGAACCTCCATCTACATTACTTCTTTCCATCCTCCAGCCCTTCTATACTGTTTGTCAATATACGTGTTACTCTGTAAGGTTAATCTCATCCATCACAGCAATCCACAAATAAAAAGTTAATTAATCAAACACTTATGGCCACTCAATACTCATAAAAAGTCATTTAATCACCAGTATCCAGAAAATATATTTTACTACATACAGTCTAGATGAGCAGTCATGCAATCATCATCCATGCATCCATTTTTGAATCATTCGATTATGTCCTCCACCTTAAATGAAATAGGTTGTTTGGCATTGCCCTCCAAAATAACCTGTATGAGTGATTTCTGATCCGGCACCCCAGTCTTCTGGACAACATTGTTTGCCAATGCCTTCCAAACTACACACTTTATGACTGTTACATATGTCTGCCACTTCTATAGTTGAGGTTTGGTTAAGTTTAGGAAACTAAAAGTATTTGGTTATGGTTAGGGAAATATCATGGCCATGATTAAAAGAAACCAATTTAACTTAAGATGTTCGGCGTACCTCATGGGACAACATTTAAAATTTCCGCCTAGTCTAACCAACTTATAAGTATACTTATGTCAACAGACAAAATGTCAACAAAAGTTTAGGTTTAGAGTTTAGTCATCCAACCAAAAACAAACCCTGTGCCTCTATTTAGGATGATTTGTGGCTTCCAAAACTGTCACAGATCAACAGATGGATGCCTGCGTGATTTTGTAAGTCCAGCTGCACCACAAGAATAGCAATGCTATGCTACTGAAAACTGTTATAATGGGGTATTTTAGCTATGTGAGGACAGTGAAACAAAAGAAATAAAAAGAGTAACTAATACAACACACCACTGAGGGAAGATAAGATATTTTGTCTTTTACCTTCCTTTGGTATCCTTTGGTGCAAAGGAGTTGTACCTAACAAAATTTGTGGGTACTGGATTGAACAGGATATGAAGATTCAAACACTTTCACATTCAACATTCCCAGCAGCAGTCTGTGCCTTGAAAGGACGTTTACGGCCACCACAGTATCAAGTTGACTGGGGCGTGTTTAAGCTATACAGACCACCCACTTATTTCCAGATTAGAGCTCTTAAACTACTTTACCCAAGCATAACATGAGTGAATGGGCTCTTGTTAGGAGAGGCCGCAAAACCCAAAAGTTTGTACTATGTTCTTATAAACCTCCAGGTCTTAATCCTGACTGACATTTTGTTATACTTTCAAAGGCATCAGTGGAAATCGCTGCAGTTAGGAACCACTTTACTGCATCAGAGCTTTGAAAAGGCCATTTTACAGGCACTATCTCTGCTTCCTCTTTTTGCTTTCTTTTTCTCACTTTTCCCTATTTTTAATCTATCACTCTTGTCTGCTTTCATTTATCTCATTTTTATCTGATTTTGCTACTCCCTCAGTTCTTCAGGTCACTTTTTTACCAATTCTTTCAAGGACTGGATTTATGATGTGTTTTTTGCGATTCTCATCCTCTGTTTATTTTGTCATTCAGCCTGCTCTGGCATCAAGATGATCTCTTCTTCTTTCTGTCTGTCTTATTCTCACCTTTCTTATACTACCCCATGATGCCAAAGGTTGAGGGTGTGGCTGACGCAAACCTGTGGGTCCTCATATGCAATTCATGGCTGTTGCCAATGTTAACTCTTGTTTTGCTTCTATTTCAGTCACCTCCTTTCTTTCAATCTCAGCTGACATTGGGTGACACAGGGCTGACATACAGAGACAAACAACCATTCAAGATTACATTCACACCTACGGGCAATTTATAGTCACCAATTAACCTAATTACACTCCATGTCTTTGGACTGCGGTAGGAAGTTGGCGCACTGGGCGGAAACCCACGCAGACACAAGGAGAACATGCAAACTCCACACAGGAAGGCACCAACCGGCTGGTGGAGCCCAGAACCTTCTTGCTGATTCAGAACAGGTGAAGCTAAAGCTAAAGTTAAAGCTAAGTTGAACTTGGCTGCTTCAGCCAAAACAAGTAGGCTACAGGATCTGCTGATCTTTAGCTAAACTGCAGCTAAACCGGATATAGCTATACCAACACCGTGTTATAAGGTCCTCCCATTTATTTTTCATGCATTTTGTATGAATGGAGGAACTTATTGTAACTAGCTCTGTCTATAGGATGGGCTTCCTGTATTAAGACATATGATAGGAGCTTCAGGAGTTGTTAAGCTGCAGGCTTGCTAGAGCCCACAGGAACCTGGGCCTAGCCTGGGCTAAATTTCATCATCTGCATTTAAAGAGTTTGTATATTTCTATTTTTTTTTAATTTCTATTCTTGTATATGTTTGTTATTACACAACTAATCCTACCCACAAATCATACAATCGGTAACAATTATTTTTTTATAAGAGACATGTGCCCCACCAATTCTTACAGTCTAGATGTTAGCCACTAAACTTTTTTAATTTAGTAGAAGTGACAAGTATCAGCAGGCTATGATTGTGAATATGAGATTTTTTGTTATAACACTGTCTGTAAATCTCTTTAACCTACATATATCTGAAAGCTCAAAGTGTCTTGGGACTATTAGCATAATAGCTGCAATTTGCTGTGGGTACTAATTTACTGTGTGGAAAGTAGCAGGAAGTTAAATTACATCTTATGTTTAAGAGCATGTTCTGCACAGTGTGCATTCGTTTCATTAACTTACATGAATAGTTTTACTCACAATCTTATATATCGTTTTTGAAAATCACATAAAAAGAAATAAGGCAGAAGGCACATCCTGTGGTAGAGCAGGATTCCAGCATGACTTGATCCCTGATCAAAGCGGGGTAGCGTCTGATTAAATGTAAACATCAAAATGCCATTTGAGATGAAACTGTGTATTTAAGGCTTATATGACTGGAACTGAATAGGACTTATGATATGAAATATGGAATACACATCAGAGAAACCAGACTGTGCCCATGTGTGCAGACATGCGCTAATAATTGAAACTCATTCTGCAGAATGAAAAATATATATACATACACACACACAGACCTGCACTACAGAAGCTATCAGAGACTCACCTGTAATGAATTCACAAATCAAATCAGCATCGACTGGACACAGATGGTGCTGGAACAGTATCAATCCTTAGTTTGAGAGAAAGTGAGCATGTATATGCATGTCTAGGGTGGCCTTGAGAGACAGAGATGAACATTGAACCATCTTATGTCTAATTGGATGTACCTTAGCTTGCAGTGCTGGCCCGATCCTTTCAGAAATGTAGACTATTAGCATTGGTAAGAATCAATACCCTGCACAGCCTGTTAGTTGAAATGCAAACTTATTTCGACAGCATGCATGCAGAAACTCCCATCAGAAACACTTAAAAAATGTTTACCACAGTGGCCCTCAATGAGCTGTGGTGCTACAGTACACACAATAATTTATTCACAAATGATAGCAGTGGAAAGAGGTGTGCAGCATCTAAATTTAAAACTACATCTAAATTGTATCAACAATTCTTTATGGCAATAATGCTGCAATAGTTGATACACCTATGGCTACAACCTCCACTATGTCACACCCAGCACAGATGATGTAAACCAAGGGGGGGGGACTTGTTGTCATACCTTGTGCACCAATTTGGTAAATGAACAAGCAAGCAGTCATGTTTAAAACCTACAGATCTCAATCTTCCCATACCAACATAGATTTTATATAGAGAGCACCCTAGGATTATTTTTCAGGTGATTAATTAGAGAGCTAATTAAAACATAGTTACATTATATTATATTCCATTATGTCAATAGATCCTCCTAAATGTTACACACTGGACCTTCAATAAACTCTAAATTCATTAATAACATGAAGCAGAGGACTTGGGCTTTTACTTGATTAAGTAAAGCCAAACGATAAAGTATAAGTCATTAACCTTTAAGAAACTGTGTAATCTGTGAACCAAGAGCTCCAAAAAAATTTTGATGTCCCCCACAACCACACCAACCCTATGATAATACTTCCTTTTAGCTTTGGTCAACATGGAATTGTTTAAACATGAATATATTTTTCACCTCTAAGTGTATGAGCTACTCCTCTTAATAAACTTGATTAAAATTGATGGTCTCTGGTTAGACTCTGACTGCTCTGCCCAAGTTTATTACTGCATACCAACAGTACTGTTCTGATGTGCATTTCTGTGCTATTGATTTAAGCATGAAGACTGAATCTTCTACTGGAAGCACATTGTTAAACCTGCACTGACTTGTAAATATTCAGCATGATTCATGGACTCATTAAACGCTTTAGTTATATGGTTCCCAGTGATGTTTAAAACCCACATTACTGTTCATTGAGCCACATTTCAGAAATTCCTTCTAAAAGGTTTGATAAATGGAAGGAGCAACCACGTTAAAAGTTGACCCTTTCTCTTCTGAAACAGTAACAGCACTGGGTAATTGGATGGACCGCTGGCAGAAAGAAAGATTCTTTGAGATATATCACCATAATGGAGTCAGTACCCTGCAGCTGAACCTGCTGAGCTGTCCTGTGCAAAATGCTGCATTCAAACCCGCTGTTACTAAATTATGTGTTGGCTTCATCTAAGCATGTAGCACCAGGTAGCAGGTCCATTTTGCTTCTCAGCTCATTATTCTAATGCCCAAACTAAAAAGCTCAGTAAACAGACAAATGTGGAAAGTTGCCCCTTTGGTAAATAACAACAGATACTGTGGATTATTTGAATGTACCCCAACTAGCCTTGAGAAATATCTTTATGATTGATATTATCTGTCCAGAATAAATACCGCAAACTGTACAGCTCAATTGTGTTTAACCTTATAAATGCATCCATTGAACATCCCTTATGAAGGTGCTCACACGCCGGAAATTGTGCATCCTTGGTGGACGCAGTGATTCCTTAAATGAATAGTTAGACATTTTGGGAAATTTGGTTATTTGCTTTCTTGTTGAGAGTCAGATTAGGAGACCAATAACACTCTCATATCTGTGCACTAACTATTGAGCCAATTATCTTTGCACAAAGAAAGACAGTAGGGAGAAATAAGTAGTGTCTCTAGGCCAGGTGAAGCAACTTTCTGCAGTCTTGTTGTCATCATGAGGTTGCTAGCCGCCGGGCACAGCATCATCACAGTGTCTCTGCTGATTACCAAGACATAGTTGCAGCACACACCTCCTCGTAAAAACAACTTCTTTTTACATTTCGGTTGATCCACAGATAACATAAACAAGTATCCTGACAACAAGTCAGCTCCAGAGCTGTTTTTTGCCATATTTCTGAACTGTTGACATGATGCCAGAACAGCTTTTCCCCTTTGCGTCCAGTCTTTATGCTAAGCTATGCTAATTGGCTTCAAGCTAGCTTCAATGAGAGTGGTATCAGTCTTCTCATCTAACTCTCTTGAAAAGAAACCAAAATGAACTTTTCCTTCAATACAGTTCAAGGGAAGTGATTTGTGTCATCCAATCACAACTGACTGTGCCACATCTCTTTTGTGGCAGAGCAGGGTTATATAATTTAGACGGTGCCACACAGCTTAAACAAGAGACCTTTTTCACAGTCGTGACGTAAACACAGGTGTTGGAGTAAATCCACCAAAATGCAATTCTGTAGAAATTAAGTGATTTCTCACAAATGCCTCGATGTCAGAAATGACTGCCAGGATGAGAATAAGTTGGGATGATCCACTTCTCACTTAGGGAATGCAGTAAAAAAGTTTATCAAGTTAGGTTTTGATGATTCACTCGATATTTCTTTCTCACGCTCAGATGAAGGACCCGTCATCAGCGACCAAAATAAAGAAAAGCTAAGGTTTATGGAACCCAAATGAAATGCTGACACAGATGTAATATAGCTGTGGCTGCAGCATTGACTAGTAAATCTATTGTATTAGTTCCAGACGAACATAGTGTATGTGATTCTTAAAAGCATCAACGACAATGAAATAAATACAAAATACGGACCATTTTTTAAATCTAAAACTAAGGCAATGTAAAATATATTACTGAACGTATGTACAAATGAATTTTGAGAATGAATAATGGCAGCTAGTTTACAACCACCTCATGATTCATGTTTTGAACACTTAATGATGAACACTCAGGCCCTCTCATCTCATTTAATAATAGACAGACACCCTGTCAGCATCTTTTTACAAGCCACCACTTGCTTTTAATTGTAATAACACCTACGTCAACTTGCAAAATGCAACAACATCAACTTTTCCCCTCTGGCATGGACTGTAGAGAACTTGTTGCTTGATCTAGCTTCCCTAATTTCCTCAGGCAATGCCTCCTGCAGTCTGGGTTCCTTGCAGTGAAAGCATGATTATCTTTAGTTCTGTGCATGCAGTGCTGGACGCCCATGAGGACACAGCCTGAGGATATGTGGGAAAGAAAACTGGTTTCTTGGAGGAACTGCTGCTGGCAACAAGGAGATTCCTTCAAAAACATCAGCATGATGGGTATTGATAATACATCAGAGCTTTGCTTCCTCTTAAAATAAGAACATATCTGCATACAGTTTACTTTAATGCAGCTCCAGTGGGTACAGCAGTTACCTCACCCTACCCAAAAGCAAAATTCATATAATAATTTTGGAACCTACACAACAGATGTGATTTAGTGTTTCTGCGACTGTCCGACTAAGACTCTTCACATCAGCTAACGATTAGGTTGACCATTAGGGGGCAGCTTGATATTGTGTTCATTGCTTTTCTCTCTGATAATCAGTTTTTAGTTATTTACAAGATTGTATTTAATTCACATTTCATTTCTTATTACAACATTCCTTGTGGCTCTTTTAAATCCCATGTGTGCTGTGTTTACGCCAGGTATTCAGAGATGGAGAACTTTACCTGTAAAACTGCCCATCGCAAATGTGACCTTAGTAAATGCAGCGGAATACATCATCAACCTCTGTTAACATGTCTCCCCCTATTATTTGTGTTAGTCTCCCTTAAATGGATCACCCTGAAAATGGGAATTTCCACACAGGAATGCTACAGCCACACAGCTGGGAAATAATTATCATGGTCAAATATTGTAAGCTGGGGATTTTTTAAAGTTCAATTCAACTTACAAGGAGAGTTGAGAGGCCACTCTACCTTAAGAAACTTCAAGGTCAAAGACTAAGTAGTCACCATCTTTAAAAGAAGAATCAATGACTGTGTTCCCTGAAATGTCTTTTAGTACCTACTTAATTTGTAACCATGGCCATAAATGTAATGACATTTAATAAAATAACAAATATGTACACCTTAAACAAAGTGTTTAAGGTCAAAGACACAAACCAGTTATCATTTCTGAAAATGACCTCAATGTACCATGGAGGGCCAAATATTTTAATAAAAAATACACTATGTCCTCAAATGACTGAGCCTTTCAGCACCTTCTTGTCTCAACTATGGCAGCAAATGCAGTAAAAAGAAATAAATTAAAACGAAGACTAGCAATGAAGTAAAGATAAGAAGAAAGCATGGCTAAAACAGCAAGTTTGGAAAAGAAGCTTATTAGCTTTAATCTGAAAGCTGACTGTAGTTTCTTTTTTCAGGGTTCAGGTCTGTAAGTACAGAAGCAGCTACTGGAGGTATTTGCGAGAGATTCTGCTAAAGTGAGAGGTAGAGTCCTTGGATCTGTAAGCGCTACAAAAGTATTTTGGCAGTATATCAATATTATAGTCAAGTGACAAGTCAATGGAGAGCCTTAGAGAGTTCAGAGATCTTGAATCACAGTTTTAGTAGTTTTGTCATGCATTCACAAGTTTGTCTGTATCCAAGGGAGAGGGACCTGACCTTTGTACTGTTGTGCACTGGTAGATTGTTTAATGGAGCATTCAAAGGATCCCAGTCAACCAGTTTAGTTGTGAAATGTCACAACGACATCATATCGAAAAGGTATTTGCCTTCAGGTGGTCACCAATGACTGACAATGAAACAAGTCACATGAACTTGCATCATGTTCTCACTCCCCCCTCCAGAGGCCCTCTGCTGTCTCTCTCATGTCATTTGTGGACGCGTATGGCACCGTAGTCAAATTAGAATAAATATGCAACATCCAGTTAGGCTTTCAAAATAATGCCTGTGTGGTAAATGTGAAACAGTCACAATTTGGTTAGGATTAGCTGGTTTTCTGAGGCATCTATCCACCCCACCTGCTCCATATGCAGAATTCCTTGCTCTTGTATCACCAAACTTCAACCACAGTCATGTCCAGAAATTATGCTAGAGGGATACGTTTGGTGTCATATATTGAATTGTAGGGCCAATTCAAACTTTGCCTTCAAGGCCTCCAAAGGACTCTTTGTCACAGTCCATGTCCTTCAGAAAACCCAGTTCCTGAACTGGGACACAACTAGAGATGTGATCCTGACATTAGATTAAGGATAAAAGGGAAGATCTGAACATTACTCTGGAGTCTATTACAGTTCACATGTAGGCTGCTCTCTATTTGTGATTGTATAATGCCTCTATAACTGTAGGTGTGTGATGTGTTTGGTCTGTGCAATCAAATACATGATCATGTGACATTTGGGAAACACACAGACCAGAAAACATTTTGTGCAGCAAAGTAACCACTACACTATTTCAGACAAAATGCAAACATAATGGTCACACTGACAACAAACATCAAAGATGCATTCCGAGTGCCAGTGACACCAGTTACACACCATTAGGGTTAATGTAACCACAGAGAGGGATAGCAGAACTTCAGATGAGTCTGTTTGCCAGTGATTTTGCAAATGCAAAAGAAAATTAAAGGTCCAATGTGTAACATTTAGAATAATCTATTGGCAGAAATGGAATGTAATATCCATAGGTATGTTTTCATTAGTGTATAATCAAAACAAATGGGCCGTTTTTATCTACAGAGGGAGCAGACAAACCAAACACTGACTCTAGGTATGGTCTTTCATGTATTTTTTAAATTTTGCAGCCACTGTAGTTTCTCCTAAACACGGCTACGATGCCACGGAATCCTACACACTGGTCCTTTAAAGGTATCTCCTTAATTAAGTACACACAAGAGCATATTACAAGGTACAGTCAAGATAAGAAATGGGTTTAATGTCTTCAAGTCTTAATTGTATTGCATAACGTGCATAAATGAAATATAAATGGACTTATATAGCGCCTTTTTAGTCTTCCGACCACGCAAAGCACTTTGCACTACATTTCACATTCACCCATTCACACGGCAAAGCCCATCACAAACAGAACTAATTTTAATTTAGTATTAACTTTAATAATTGCATAAAGGTAATTTGACCAAATTGAGCCAGACCTGGTTGGTGTGTTGACAAGACATGTATAATGCCTTTGTTAATCGTACCTTCATATTACAGTGCCTTTTTTTCCACTAGCTGCCCTGAAAAAGAAAAAAAAATTCGCGTTTTACAGTTGTCCCGCTGTGTTTGTGAGGTTTGAATCCCCGGACTATCTGAAGGACTGAAATCAAAATGAATGTTAAGGGCAGTATGAGTTCATATAAATTCAATGAAAAGATGGGCACAAACAGATACTAATTTAAAGTACAGTAAGAAAAAAAAAAAACAAGTCACAATCATGAGCAGCAATTAAAAACAAGTGGACCTTGAGCTAAGTTGGGGTTTCATTTTGACAATATTGTCTTGGCACAGCAAATGTGAAGTGAAGACATGTCTGTAGAAGTTTGTTACCTTAAGCGAGACTGCTGAACTTCTCCAAAGGCTTTCATAAACGGAAATGTTCCTGGTCAGTCTTAAAGGTCCAGGATCTATTAACATAAATGAAATATATTATTCATAGGTATGTTTTTATTAGTGGATAATAGTTGTTGTGTTTTTGTTACCTTAAAATTAGTTTTTATCTACAGAGGGATGGGCTGTTGAACCGCCATGTTTCTGGGTGTTGAAAGTTGCAACTACACCACAAGATGCCACAAAATCCTTCACCTCCTGTAAACAGGAATTATACTTTGCAAGTATGCAAGTATGGAAGGGTCCATTAGGGTCCATGTGACTTAAGTAATGTCATCTTAGGGTGTTACACGTTCGCTCTGTACAGACAACTGCTTCCTCCCGATTTATTGGATTGTCCACATGGTCAACACTGTGTGGAACACAACCTCCAGATAATGGTATTAACAATGTTTGGGAGTGTATTTGAGCCACACAAAACACACAGATATGGTAAATATCTACTAGTGTTTTAGCTATTGTGCACTCCCAACAACTCTTGCTTTATATACCCTTATTCTATGTATCTCTTCCTCACCATCTTTATCTTACTCCTTTAAAATTGTTCTTTTTACCCCCTGTACTATTTGCCCTGGATCTTTTTCCCTTTCATCCCTCTGTTTAGCTTTCTGTCTTTCCACTGCTCCTTTTTACCCCCTCTCTCTGCCAGTCGCCCAATCCCTTTCGTCCTTCTCTTCTCTGCTTTCTATCCATTAACCTCTGACCAGTCCCATCTACCAACACCAGCTGGATCCTCTCTGATCTCTACAGCACTGGGTTGCACAGTTGTGTGTATGCATGTGTGTTTCTAACCCCTACCTGTTAGGCAATGATGTGTGTGCAGCCAGTAACAACAAGAGACTTGTTTCTTCTCAGCGAGAGAAAGACAGAGGGATAGAGAGAACAAGCAAATACAGGAGAGCAGACAAACCATTGTTCAGTTTCTGTAAGGTATGCCATTGCCCTCTAGAGAGTGAACGCAAGAAAGAACAAAATATGCATGAAAATGAATACCTTAGTAAATTATACCTTGTGGAGAAAATAAAGCACATACTTAATATTTCAAAAGGAATAGCAGTAGTTTAAATGTTCTACAAAATGCAAGATATTAAATCATCACCACCACCATTGAGAGGCATCAGGGCTATTACAGTAACATAAACAGACCAACTAAAACGTCTATGATGCTTTCACATTTTATGCTGCTTGGCCAGACTTGACAGTAAATCTTTTGGATTGTTTGCTGCACAAATTAAGGAGTGCATTTCTTTTAAATATCACAAAGCCTTGTTACGTTGAATGTGTCTTCTTTCACCAAAAATCAGGTTTATGACCAAGAGCAAGAGTATACTGGACTGCTATGACCTGCAAGGTCAGGGTCATGTGACTGATGGTGGCCACCAAACTAACACTACCTCTAGTGAGTTAATCTTCCAGCGTGCAAGCTGGCTGTGGGTTTGCAGATATTATTTTGAATGTTACATAGGGACACATTTAATTAACCTGCAGTGAAATAGAGCCGTTTTCTCTTCATTATATGGTTACTCCAGACATATATTGTAAACAGAGCTGCTGGAAGTATAATGGCAACACACTCAAAATCAGATTAAATGTAAAATGCTTTTTCCCCTTTGATGTACAGGGCCTTTATGATATTTCACATACAGTTGTATGCTTCTTTGCTAATCAACTTCTACAGTACATGTAGACAAGCTAGCAATGCTACTGAAAACCCCAAAACTACCGTACTGATACCTTCCGCGAACGCCGTCAGTCACATAACCCTCACCTTTCAGGTTGTAGTGATGCATCGAGTCACGGCATCTTTAATTCAATTTAACCCTTTAGGGTAAATAAGTCTTACTTTTAAAAATACTAGATTTTGACATCTAAATTTCAGAAGGCTCTGGCTTGAAAGTGGTTTGAGATAGAGACAAAGTGTAAATGCGATAAATATTGAGAATGACCTAAAGTTTATCTAGGGAGTACATTTTCCCATCTAATTTGCATGTTATGACGTCATTTGGTGGCGACCATATTGGATTATGTAATTTCCATGAAATACCTGATATTTTGAAAGAGAGTTGAACTTCTTTCATCAGATTCACCAGTTGTAAACTAGAACTATTACTACACCACAAAACTCATGTAAACAGTAGGCATTTTTAATGATTTTTTTTTTTAAAACCCTAACCCTAACCCTTTTTTTATTCAGTACAGCGTTGTGTCACAATTTTGCGACTTTGGCGCTTAAAGGAGACATAATAAAAGTACATAATAAAAGGCAATTAAATGTAAGAATATATTTTGAATTTCCAGAGCCAAGTTACATAACTAAATACTGTGTAAGGAAATCCAGCAAATCCTCAAATGGTAGTATCCATTAGTTGGACTACTTAACAGCTAAAATGTTCCTTATATTTCTCTCTTCTCACCCAAAAGCTCAAAAATGATGCAAACCTATAACGCTGTAATGGAATAAAGCTTATTTGGTAGAAAGGACAACAATCAGCAGTGTTGCGCACTGCACATCAAAAGACCACCACCCGTTGTCTTCTATATGCGGAATGCCCACACTAGAGGTGTCTTGATGCATATGAATTGATCGGTTTCCCAGGGATAATGTGTCAACTCTCCAGAAAAGCAGCAAATATAGCACAATGGCAGATTGGTACAGAGTGTCTGCTGTTCCCTTGACTACTTCTTCAGGCTGTATGACACATCCAGTGTCCACCACAAACGTCAATCGACCCACGGCAACATTGGCTGACGTGTTGTAAAAGGTCAGAGCAACATTTGATAAAAGCATTATTTTCAATGAAGTTGGTTTAGACCGTGTCTCTTGCTAACAGTACTGTATATGTTTCATGCTTTGTTATGTTGGCTTTTGACATATGAATCATGTTTAGACTTCTAAAAACCATAGAAATAGCATACATATATTTTCAGGTTGGATTTCCCTGTCACTAATTGTTGCACTTAAGAAATTGAAAACACAGCCTGCTCTCGTCCCATTTTGTCAAATACTGATGCTTTGTCATACTCCCTCGTCTGTATGAGACGCACTAGACACCCCCCTGGTTTTGCTTTACGACCCCAGTCCCCTGGGTTCCCTTGAGGGGTGGAAAACAACATCATGGTGGTGCATGATGACAATAAAAAAGCTGAAAAACTAAAGAAAAAAATGCATTGTGTATCAGAGAGGAGCAACAAGCTAATACTGGCTCTGTAGCTCACTGTTTCCGTGCTCAAAAATGCTAAATTATGGATTTCCCTGTTTAACATGAATCAAATGTGTTTTTCCTCAGGTAAAAGGCCTGAAAGTTGTAAAAAAAAAATGCCTCTACACCATTGTGTAATCATATTCATTACCAGAGGCAGACTGAAAAAATGCATGAACATTACAGAGAGCCAATGTGTAATTGTACAAATTCACCAATTTTGGATTTGAATCTGTTGCAACTACCTCAAACCACCAGGATGATTCTCCAGATACCACCAGTGCCAAAATAATTTGGTTTTGAACAGAAAATCATCCATGGGTGCCAGATTAAATGATAATCTAGTTTTGTTATAACTTGGATGCTATTTTCATAGTTTTAGCTACCACTTACTGGTTATCATCACTACAAAGAAAGTTGCAGAGAAAGTTTTTGTGGGATTTTTGGCCAAGGACTGGAGTTGTATTGCAGATGAATGAAAAACATGAATGTCTCATTATTATAACTGTTAAGATTATAGTGTTTTTATTGTTGTAATTTTCAAGTCTTCCCAAGTTGGTCATTGCACCTTTTTGTCCCTTGTTTATTTATTTGATTGGCTTTCATTCATTTAATATTTTATCATATATGTGACGGTCCCTGTCTAGTGTTGATGTGCTGATGTGGTTGACCAGTTATTGTTTTTCCTATGTGTCCTTGAAGGTACCATCAGCAGAGTACGGATTTGGAGCACCTGGTTCAGGCGCTCCTAAAAGCATAAAGACCCTGTCTCAACTCTGTTCTGGTCTCTCTCTGGCATTCGGCTGCATCCCCGCCAGCAGCAGCAGCACATTCTCTTTGTTTGGTTTCTGCTTTGTTTTCACTTTACAACATTTACACTTCATATTGCTCACACATCCACATTTACATTACTGATGTTACTGACTGACACACCTCACATTTGTACTTGTACTTATATACCTCAGTTGTTTAAGTTAATATAATAAATTCAGTCATTTCTGGCCATCTGTTGTGTCCTGTGCCGTATTTGTCATAGCCTAGGAGCCGGGTTATGTCATATATATTTTTATTGTTGTAATTTTTTAAGTCTTGCCAAATTCTATTTATCGATGTAAAGTAAAGTTGAGTTGAGTTGAATCAGACCGAGAAACATCATCTAAAGACCAGACTCGAGTACTACACCCCTGTTTTAACTAAAACTGGTTTCAAATCCCATGTGGGTGGGAATCCCTACTACCTCTTAAGCAGCTGGTGTCTCTGATCTCCATGTACAATGTGGGTGAGTTAAAAGAGAATATTCTTACAAGGATCAGTGAAGTGTCACATGGTAGTCGCAAACAAGCCTTGTCACACAATGCTTATCTGCACTGTGTAGTCACAAAACCCATTACGAGCAGCAGGAGTAAAGAAACATGTCGCCATCATGACAATTTAGGAAGACATTAAAAGCATTTCAGGTCCGCCACCGCACTCAAAGAGTGTTTGCTAATTTACATGGGTGAAAAACAAATTAGGTGAACGGTGGTGTACTTGGACTGTGCTGAGTGCTGGACTGTGTGTGGGAGTGTGTTTGTCTTCTCGATCCTCTGGCGCCACAGCACTCTGGGGAGTGAGATGGAGAGAGAGATGGAGGGAGATGCACAAGGCAATCAAGAAGGAAAGATAAATAAATGGTTAATAACTTGTACTCTGGTCATGGAGACAGAAACAGTGAGAGACAGAGAGAGGAATATAGAGACAAAGCAAAAGAGAGAAAGAAAGAAAGAAATGGTAAATAGCTCTTGTTCCGTCTCCTCCTTGAGAGAAACAAAGAGGAAACACGGTACATCAAGTAGCCCCCAGTAATGGAACTTCCATTTTTTCTGTCATTAATTCATGCCTCTTGTTTGTGACTTATCTTGTTGGCCTATTTTAGTGGCTTTGGTCTTTGTTCCCAGTAATAAAAGGCAGGGAATTACTTTGTAAAAACCAAGAGGCAGATGACAGTTGCAGTTGAGAACACAGTCGGTGGTTGTATCAACAAATTGTTTATGCGACTAACGGCAAGTGAGTCATCTGCCAGTTGTCTTTGCTCTGAAGTGAAAAATTTCCAATTTTTCTGCAGCCCATTAAAACGTTCCTTTTAGCTAAAAAGGTGAGTTCATGCGTGTTTTAAATTACTTACGTTTGCCTCTTTGTGCCATCTGTTGTTTCTCCACTGTAATTAAACTGTGACCAAAGTTTCTTGTATCTGATTTCACTGGCAGTACACCTTGACCCAAAAATCTGCATATCCATGGCACAATTCCTAATGCTTCCAAGGAGCCAAGGCAGGCACAAAGACATGTTGGGCTGCAGATTCATCTCACTTTACTGGCTTCAATTTTGTCCGAGCACCCTATGAAGTCAAATGCACAAGATTAAAAACATTTGAATGTAAAAGAACCAAAGAACAATGTTTTAGTTTTACCTGATGGAGGTCTAAAGGCAGAAAAACTCTTTTAATAAACTGAGTTCAACTCATCGAAAGTGCACAGGATTCTTGTTTTTCTTGAGCAAAACTGAACTGTAATCCACATAGAAAAGGTTTGTTTTAAGCATTATTGACGTCACTCCCCTGTTTAAAGCACACTAATGCTGTTTATCTGTTGTGAACTTACTTAACATGTCTGTAATGACTGATCAAGGTTCCCCTGAGTTATAAAATCATTACATCAGTAAATAAACACAATGCGCTTTCTATCCTGCATATTTCTCTCAGATTCTACCAGATTATTTTGCCCAGTAAAACACCCCGAGTCAAGTTTTTGTGCCTAAAACCTAACCAAACTGTTACTGTTTATCAGCATTAATCAAGCTTTATTTTGAAAGTCAAACCAGATGGTGTATATTCATTCTTGCAAGCTTCACCAGAAGTTTTGAATACTGCGTATTTATTGTTGCTAGCTTGAACGCGGAGCCCTGTGCAACCAGAAATGATGTGAAATGGGTAGCTGCAGTCATATTTTGAAGCGAAGGGCCACTGACTAAGCGGCAGTATTTGGAGGGGCTTGAAATCACTCATGGCAATTCATCCAGTAAATGCTGAAGCAAACTGTGTCTGAACCAAAAAAATTCCACCCTCTGGTGATGCTAAAGGAAAAGTAAGAAGATAAAAGTTATTAGCATAAACCCAGTGTGGCTATTTGTATGAGCTTTAATAAAGTTTCATAATTTTCTTTGCCATATTTCTGTTCTTTACATTCTGTTTTGCCTCTGTGTGTGGGGAGGGAGTTCTTGTTCTTACAAGCCAAGGAAAAAGGCTGAGGCTACTGCTCTGTATATAATGCTCTTGAGGTTCCTTTTGTTTAGCTGACCTTTGGCAATACACTCACAAACATGGCAGCCACACAAGGACCTTGACATATAAGGGTCCTGACAGATGGAACGGGTATTTGTTTGGTGAAAGAATGGAGGGCATGGTTGGTGGCCAGTGCTGTTTAGGATGCAGTTGAGGCACATGCTAAATGAAATTCCATTGCTATTCACATTCCACAAGAAAAGCATAATTGTTATAGTAGCCATTAACTTTTGAACACATACACTAATTTATTTGGCTTAATTGGTCTACTCTTGGTATTTGTTGTCAGGCTACAGATAATTCTTTCTGTGGAAGGTGGTCTTATGTATATTTTGTTCCAATTTCACATTATTAGTATTTTGTCTGTTTGCACACTTTGCACCCATTCCACACCTAACTGTGTTAGAGGGGGTTCCTCCTGGTGATGTCGTGCACAAAGTTTGTCGTCTTTAATGAGCCTTTTGTAGAAGCTTTCACAATGAAGATCCATGATGAGTCAGTATTGTTGTTCTAATAGATTGCAGTGGGTGTTACTGAGCTCTTTGCAGACTGCATAATGGTTTAAGAGCTATGCAAATAAAGATTGAACTTGTATTAACTGCTGTGCTGTGTAATGGAGATTCTTTAAGTTATAATATTATCCTGGAAGTTGGAATAAACAAGATGCATGATGTGCATTATGGAGGGAATAAACATGATCACAAGCAGTACAGCTTGGGACAGAAGCTACACAGTCTGAGTGTAGATAAATACTCCAATAAAGGTCCTTTAAAAGATAAGTCAATAATAAATAATCTAATGGACCAACAGGCGAAACAGCATTGATAAACGTTCAATCCGTTAGATCTGTGGTGTGTGAAGGGTTTTGACTTTTCAGTTCCTGCCGAGTAATCATTGTGTTACTTAACTGTCCTGTCAGGGACCACTCTTCTACCCTTTGAAACTGTAGTTAGACACAGTTAAAATCGTGGTTTTAATGGTTTCATCATTAAGTGCTTCACTGTGGGATCTAAGAAAAATACAGAAAACAAACACACAGAAGTTGTCACGGTGAAAGAGCGCAAGAACGCATGAAACTAGGAAGCACTTAGTGCATGGCGGGACACGAGCAGCAGTCTACCTTTCTTTTACGAATGCATCCATAAATTTCAATTAAGCATGCATGTACTGATTACCTCTTGCAAAAATCTTAGTTATAAGGGACTATTCTTAAGTCATATTAAAAGAAGGACCTTCCAAGTCAAAGTTTATGAGTGAGCATCATATTGCTAACAGTGCTAACAAGGTGCCCACAACAGTAACTGTTTACTGAAGTGTAACCAAATGTAATGTTTAAGCAGCCCATGTTTACTGAACCATGGCAAAGGGAATATTGTGCTGGAGTTAGTCTAATTACTAATCTATGGCAGTCTAAATTAAATTTAAAGGGACTTTTTATCAGCACTGTACACACACTTCTATCAGAAGATACCCTCCTAGTTATGACATGTCAATCAAAAATACATGTGTCCTTAACTGCAGGATGAGTCATCCAAACTTTAGTGCAAACCTCTTTGTGTGGATAGACAGCAAGTGAGAGACAGAAGGAATGGGCGAAGCTTGGGACGCTGCATGGTGAGTTGTGATGAGAAAAGGGTGTTTAAGGACAGGCTGAAAAGAAATAAGAGAAAATGGTAGATGAAAGGAAGTATAAAATACAGAGACAATTACATGCATACTAATAATTTGTATGCATGTAATTATATTCTTACACTGGAAATTGCCATAGACGTTTCGTCTGTGGAAGAGCATGAGCATGGCAACAAGCCTTTCACGCTGGCTAGTAGAGGTAGGACCAAGTCAGTGTTTTGCAATTCACAAGTAAGCCTCCAGTTTCGAGTCTGAAACAAGTCATAATGCGTTCTTCACCAAATGTATTACCATTTTAACCACAGAACAAACAAAATGATCTTTGGTATAGTAATAATGATAATAATAATAAGAAGAAGAAGAAATAGAATAAATGATATTTAAACATCTCTGTAAACATGCCGGATTATAGCAAAGCTACTTATTTGCATCCATAGTCCCTAATAAATAAATAGATAAAATACAAATAGAAGAGACAACACACACAGCACAATACATTACACAATGCACCTGTTGGGAATCTCACAGTCTGGTGCTCATACCTCCCAGAGTCTTTTTTTTGTCTGTTTTCAAAAAGTCCCCCAAAAAAAAAAAAAAAAAATAACTTTCATTGGTGTCATGATGTTAGAATCACAAGCTCATTCAGCTCTATAATATACAGTACAAGTACCGGTAGTCAGGTTTGGACTTTGCACAACGGATTTACCGCCACATATGGGCACATTAAAGGGCCATAGAATAATGTTCACCTGACAAAACTGCACATCATCTTCAGCACATTATTTAAATCAGTTATTATACAGTCTATTGTCAAATTCAGATATTTCTCAAAAAGGAAAAAGTAAGGACGATAATGGAGGATAACAGTGGTTTCAGTTAGCATGGCATGGCATGGCATGTATCATGTCCATGTGCTCAGTAATGTCCCGTTAGTTCTTCATGTTTCTTTCCTTTCCAGTTTCATTGGATGCTGTCGGATTGGTTCACACAAACTGGATCTAATTTAAATTATTGTTTGCTGTAAATGAATGAAACTTAGAACACTTACTTAAGGCCACACTGGTCCTCTGGTCTAGTTTGCTGTAAATGAATGAAAAAGACCTGTACAGCTACGACTACAACCAAACAATGGAGCCAACGGACACATCTTTTGAGAAAGACCTTCTTCTTTCTCACAACACAGATCACTTTATAGCTATGCTATTTTTTGTCCAGCCACCTAATTTACTAAAATCTACAATCTAAGAATGGACAAACAATGATTTGTACATACTATAGCCACTATAATGTATTTATAATGAGATATTATATGTAGAGATTACATTATTTCTGTATTTATTTATTATGTATCATTGTAATAGTTATTATATTGTATAATATGTTAGTAGTTTTAGCACATTTTAAAATTGTTGTTGATGAATATTCTTAATTAAATGAGGAAATTATAATAATTATAACAATTTGATATCTTAGACTTACATCTGCATCTTTTGGCATCCTATATATTTTAAAAATCTAGTTCCATGGTTGTATGACAGCAGGATAATGTCTTTCATTCTTTTTTCACAAAACAAAAAAGAAAGAGAAAGCCTGATCCGGCAAGGTATAGAGTCAGATAGGGATGGTAAATAGAAGGCAGTGTTATGTGTGCAGTGTCCTCTCCAGCTTCAGGTCTGAGCAATGGAAGAGCCATAAAGGGTTTGACCAGAATTGGTCTCAGCTTTTATTGCACCCTGAAGTGTGTGACTTCTACAGAGTATGACCTCTGCTGCGGGAACACGAGACAGAAATATATCCCATTCGTTTATGGTTACTTCTGCTGGAGAGTATTTACATGTAAAATACAGCTCTACTGGTGAGATGCACAGCACTGCTTCCCTGGCAAAACAGCTCCAGGGACAAACGTCACCATCTGCTTTTAGTCATGCAGATGCAAGAATGAAAATATACCAGTATGCAGGTATGCTCTCATTCACACACACAGCTTTACGCTAACATTGGTCCTCATGTTCTCTGTACTTCTTTCTTATAAGACAATATAATGTGATTTGAGTCTGGCTTGACTTGTCTCTCCCTGTAAAAAGTTTCTCTTTGCAAAGGTAGCCTACGTTCACAAGTACTGCAGTACTTTTTTGTGCCTGTACACTCTAAGTTTGACCTTTCTATCATTTCATTCAGTCGGATATTTGCTGTTCCATCATTTGCCGTTACATGGTGATTTGAACAATGTCACCAGTGATGCAAACAGCAGTTTTTTTGTGGATTTTATTTTTCCTGCAGATTGCTTTTTTTATTTAGCATGTGACGGAATCTACCAATCTGACTGCACCAGATGGCTTGGTACACATCTGGGAATTGGTTGATGGAAACTGGAGAAGGGCAGGCACTTTCAAAAAATACTCAGCGGTTGATTGGATGAACCATCTGTCTGTTGCTGTTGAGCAAACAAAAACCAATCAGATCAACAAACCATGTAAACTCAAACTCTTAGCAAAGCCAGCCAGGAGAAAAGGGAGGAGTGAAATGTCTTCAGTGCTTTGCTCTTCTTGTACTGTAGAAATACTCTCCCAATACACGCCCACCCTTGTAGTGTACAGTACACCCTCAAAGAATGTGAATTGGTAGCCACTGTAGTCTGGCCAAAAATGCATAGATTGAAGCCTGGCAAGATGGATTTGTGCATAATTTCATGATCAGGTGAGTCCAGCTGTCTCGTAAGGTTAGGAATCTAATGAAGTAAGCTTTTCATAGCCAGATACAGCCGAATCAAGGAGCAGATTCAAATTAACAGTAGATCCACATTGCAAAAACTTTACTCATTTCTCTATGAGCAAATTTCCCTTTGCGTTCATGGCTTTGTCTAAATGCATCCTTACTGCATTCCCTATCCACTATTCACAATATTACAGAGACAGCTGTGAAGGCAGAATGGCATGAGTGACAGTCCATATCAAGTCTGTAAAGACAACAGAAACATTCATAACAAACTTGGATGAATGACTTGAAATATTGCTTTATGTGCAGTTCAGTCATATTGTTAATCTATAACTGAATAATAATGCTGTAACCTCTTTATAATTTCTCCTTATATGGTCTCCAAACATAACTCTGAAGTGTAAACCATTATCACTAAAGCTGTGTTTAGTTTCTGGGGACCATCACAAAATCTTTAGCTTTTTTTCTTTTCAAATCTTCCTTGACATTGATGTACAGATACACAACTGACCACAAGAGAGGCAGTAAAGTCTTCAAAGGTCCTGTCTTACCCAGTCCACTGGATGTAAAAACAAAATGAAACTTTTGAACAGAGTTGATGGGAGACCACACAGCCTCTGTTCGTGCACCAGTCTTTATTGAAGCTTTACTGGGAATACCCATCCACACAAGGATGCCTTTTGTCCACTTGGGAACAGTAAATTGCTCACACTGAGAATACTTGAACAAGCAAGGATGCCTTCAACTCACACAGAGCTGCTCTCTTTTGAACATTTTGTCATTATTTTGTCAAAGTAGGCCAGTGCCAGTGGGGTTGAACTAAGGGCCACCAAGGCCAGTTTTTATGGGCAGAGCAGATGAGCGTTTAAGATTACAAAGAGTTTGGCAATACTGGAACCATACTTATTATTTGTTATTTTTATTTAGGTGTCTCAGAATCACGTCTGGAATCTAAACATTAACCTGGGACTAGAACAGCCTTACTCTTGACTCTTTCTGACTCTTCATACTTTTTATACCTTCTGATACTAAGAAGGAGCGTGTGGGGGAGTTGGAGGTGGGTGGATGGATAGAGGGGATCAAACAAAAACAAGACTTCCACCGAGGAGTCAAGGATTTGTGTGAAACCAAAATTAAAAGTTGACTTATTTAAAGGTCCAGTGTGTAACATTTATGAGGATCTGTTCGCATAAATGGAGTATAATATTTATAGGTATGTTTTCATTATTGTATCATCTGAACGTAGGAACACTTGACAAAAGAGTGAATAAGTATAATTCCCTAACTGTCAAACTAATCCCTTAAATATAGCTCAGACTGGTAAATTTAAATGAATGAATGAATGAATGAATGAATGAATGACTAAACCCAATCTGTATGCATGCTTGTTTTTCAGCTTCACGCTGAATGGTTCAGAAATGAATGAATATGTACATTATCTCAGGCACTGTGAAGGTGATCAAAGTTTGATTTATTTCTGCAGAAATTGTTGGTTGTGACAGACCCAAATCATTACTGTTACAAATGTGCATTTGCACCTTGTTTTTTTGTGGAGACAATTAGGTCTGTTGCATCCTGTACAAAATTATTAAATGTCTGTGCCTGAGAGACTCTCCTTAAATATCAGCAGAGATACGAGTCATTTCCTACGTTAGGGAAGTTGATGAAATTGCTTTTACTTCTCGGCCTGAAAGTAGGACCACAAATGTGTCACACTTAGAACTTTTGGCCAGTTACGGCTAATTTTCTGCTCTGAGTCACTTGATAAATATTGGCCATATTCTTACTGTTCTGCTGTAGATAGTGGATGCCAAGACATCTTACAAACCCACTCATAAATTACTAATAATACATAATACATATTGAAAGCATAGGGCTAGTGGTCACAATCTGTTTAATCAAAAACTGGAAAAAGATAACTATCAGTCTGTTGACAGAGATCAATGATCATTTATTAGTAAAATTTCCAGCTTATGCTATAGACATTGTAACATCAAGAAAATATTCAGAATTAATGGATTACTTAAGTAATGAAAAGTCAATGATTCTCATTGAATTTAACATTTCAGTGCTGGCCTATGGGTTTAGTGACTGCCTCTTATGCTCTGTAATAGGGGCCTCTCATTGGCACTTTTGGGCAAGTCAAACCATGCCACCTTTATTTGCGTTTCTATTGCAGTCGTGCCTGAGATTGACAATCTCCGGAGTCTGGTAAAAGTGCGCCAGACCTGCCTCCAAGTGGGTTGCAATGTTTGGTTTCTCTTCAAACGTTGAATGGTAGCATCTGCTTATAGATCCATTTCGTCATCCTGTCTTAGTTTTTCAAGCCATAAGCAGTAGATGTCAAGTAAAAACGTGACAACAGCCTGAAAAACCTATCTTAGGGGTCAGTGGTGTGTCATGGGAGAAACCTCAGTGCAGGCGTGAGTGCATCTATCAAGGTTTCAAGGGTAAATGTTGCCTCCCAGAAAATAAAAAAGTATATGAAAGCTTGTTGCTGATGCTAGGGGCTTCTGTTCAATGTAAACATCCTTCATGAGCTTTTTGTCTAGCTGAGGAAGAGGTCGACACAAATAAAGAAGAGTGTTTGGATCTGTCAGACAGCCAAAAGAACACATCACAAAGCCCAAAATCCCATATCAGACATTTCTGCCAACAAAATACAGCCCTCTCTACAGCTGAGTCAGGAAGGGTGCTGGTGAAGATGGGGCAGAGGTGGAGTCAGTGGGAAGCATGTCACACTAGAATAGAGGACTGCACTGGGTTTGGGATCTGATAGGACCCAACGTAAACCTCACGGGAGCGGGCGGTCCCAAAATAAACTTGATGGCGATGGAGTCAACAAATTGCTTTTTAATTTAAGACAGACTAAAGCGAGGGTTAGCACTCTTTCTATAAAGGCTTTGGTGGAAGGTTATATGCAAGATGCCTCTACTGTTCCTAGATCAGGTGACTGTACAGTGGTATAGAGTGCTGATACAATAAATAGATTTTATCGCAGATGGAGTAAAGGCCGGGTGTACGGCTCTTTCATCTTTGAGTGTAATTACATGAAGACCATGTGGAGACCATAGGGATTCATTCCCATGACAGGTGCCCTTTACGTAAGCCCACATCTTAGATCTCAGTGTACACACAGGTGCGCTGTAAATGATCCCCTTTTTTATGGGGGAAGATCTATATGTATGGTTCTGTTATTGCTTACCACATAGTAAACTTGCCATTTTTTGTGCTTTCTGGATTCTATTTGACACTTTTGTGAATACAGAGCTGGTTTGGAGCCAGCACTCAAGTTTGATATGTGGATCTTCATGTCAGTACATGAAAGCACAAATACACAGAGAAGCATGTATTTCTTTTCTGATTCCCAACACAATCTGGAATACTTGGGCTTGGTCTCTGGGTATCTGTTATACTTTGACTCAGTCCAGCAGAATACGCAGTCCAGTAAAAAATGTGTGACATGGCTCAAGTGCAAACTCGGAAGGAATTCAGTAAGTGTAGACAGCTGTATGTGTGAAAAAGTGCTTCTGGTTTGATAAATGGCCGACTAGGACATGGCTGAGTTGCTTTGACTTGAAACCAAAGAATAATAGGAACATAATGATGTATTTTTTCTGGGACCTTACTACCTCAGTAGTCCGTTAGTAGACCTTACTAATGTGACTGGAGTTTCAATATATTTCTGAAAACACATCATCAGAATTAAAGTGTGGTGAGGCCTGCGCTGACTTTGATGTAGAGGTCCATGGTAATCTAAGAGAAGCAAGCTATCCTCTTCCAAGCACAGTATAAAACAAGAAGGAAGGGAGATAAAAAGACAGCAGAGCAAAAATAACATACAAAAGATGATATTAAAGAGATAAAAGGGAAATGGGAGATAGAGAACTGACAGGAGAGAAATATGCAGAAAAATAGAACAAGAAATAAAGTGGGAAGGGGAGAAAGGAAGGGAGTGGAAAAAAATAGGAAATGGGCAGGAATGAAGAGAAACAAAGAGAAGACATGAGGTCGAGACTTAAAGAAGAATGAGGGAATTAAATACAAAGAAAGAGAATTTAGAGAGTAACAAGGAAGAAATAAGAAATGTGGGGGGGGGACATGTAGACAATCAAAGATGAGACATGAAAAGGAGGACGGCAAGGGAAAAAGGGAATGGTAAGAAATTAAGAAAGATGGGAAATGAGAGAGGAAATAAGGAGATGGAAAAAAAGAGCAATGGGTAGAAATGGAGAAAACAAGTAAGTGTGACAGAGGAAGACATAAGATAAAGAGAGAGAATAAGAAGACAAAGGCAAAGTAAATTAGATTAGCCAAGGCAAACGGGAGAGTGAAAGAAAAATAAAATAAATGTGAATGTCTGAGAAAGAGGAACAGAAATAGAAAGAATGCAAGCTAAAGAATAACAAAGAGGGACTTAAATCAAAACTCTGTAAAAAGTAAAAAAAAAAATAGATATACATATAACTAAACCCAAGGAGGGAAGCTAAGTTATATGCACTGAGTTTCAGCCCATAGGGTTGGTGAGATGGATTACAGGCATATCTTAGAATACTGTTCTGTCTAACTCTGCGAATTAAGGGTTTATTCTGATCAAACAAGCATTAATGATTGTTATAAAGACTGTGGTAAGTCTAAAAATGGCGTTTTGTTTAGTTTGAATTTGTTTTAGTCCAGTCTGAGGTGTAGTCTAGTAGTGGTGATTATTGTATACATAGCCTTTAACAATATATTCCATGTACTAAAACAAAGAAAAAGATTAGGACTATCAGGACTTCAGATCTATTATTTACTCTATCCACTTCTGTCGAAGATAAGATATAAGAATTCTCATTAATCTCACACACACACACACACACACACACACACACACACACACAATGTTCGAGCCCATAACTGAAAGAGTTGACAAGGCTACTAATGGAAATTTGGAGCTGTAAAGTGCTGTGACAGGTTCATATTGGCCAACAGCAAAGATTAGAGTCCAAGTCTAAGTGTGTGTGTGGCTCAAAGAGAAAGAAAGTAACTGTGTGTGTGTGTGTGTGTGTGTGTGTGTGTGTGTGTGTGTGTGTGTGGTGTGTGTGTGAAAGTGCGTACGACTACAAGTAAACAAGGCTATTTATGAGTGATTTGTGACCAGATTTGTCCTTAAATTGAATTCTGTTTACTGCAGAAAGAGGGACTGGGAGAGCCATGTTACTGACTGACTACTCCATATTAGTGGCTGTCAGAATGCAGAGCAATTCTGCAATTGAAGGCTTGTTTTTAAAAGCAATATCACGTACAGCACCTTTAATGCTAATATATGTTGAACTGTAAATTAAATGAATTAATAGCAGTTGCACTGCTGTGAAGCATTTTAGTTTAACAGGCCAGACCAGGTACTGTCAGTATTTGGACTTAAGGACGGTGGTGCCTTAAAGGGTCGTACCAGTGCGTTTGCACAATGAGTCCAGTAAATGTTATGTAATTACAACTTCCATTTCTTTTCCAATTCATGCGGGTAGTGCTTTTTCCAATCTTCTTGTCTTCAATTCCCTTTAGCATGCCATTAAAAAAACAGCTCTGACTGATCTGTGAATCCTTCTTCCTTGTGTGTTTACTGAAAGTGAAGTTCTGATGGTAGAGCTTTATCATTCAACTGTCACACTGCATTCACAAGCTATGATGTCTTTGACTCTACAGGGAATACATGATAGTTATTTTGGTTTCAGCAACATAAAAGCACATAATACACTGTTCCTCTACATCAAACTCAGATGTTAGTAAGTGAACAAAAAGAGGGGAAAATTCTCCCAAATCGGAAAATCTAAAGTTTAAAGCACAGCTGCTGAAGTCTTTTAGGAGCAAAATGCCTCTACAAATTTTATTTTTAATTTATTTGGAAAGGTGGTCTTCAGTTACAAAAGGTTGAGAAACCCTGCATTAGCTGATTGGCATCCGATTTTTCATTCATGCTTCATTAGCTGTGTGGCAGCAAATCCAGCATCAGCTGGCAAACAGTGTACCCGACTCAGAATTACAAAGATTTTTCCGTTTATTCCTTTTTTTTTTTTTGTTCCGCACCACTAAACTCCACCACAAGAGTCTCATGTTTTAACAGTAAGATTCACGTTTTACTGTTATAACCTCTGATGTGAAAACATTTTTGAGAGATTTTCACACAGTCAGGAAAAGTAAAAAGTGTGTGTCTAGCTCATAGTTCAGCTCTAAAATTCCAGCACACCGTGACGTGTCTCTCCTGCTGCGACCCCCCCCATCTGCTCCTAGTGTGGTATTATTGGTATTGTTGATTTCAGATTTAATTTTCATGAATGTGTTCATTAAGGGAGAATAAATTCATGCAGCAGAATCCTTGTTTTCCATCGAAGAGTTAAGCCTCCAAATCCAACTGTATACCCATTTACTATAAATGGTCAATGCATTGACGCATGTGTCTCTGACTGAATTGGCTTTTGGGACCGAAGCCTATCCCAGCATGCACTGGACAAAATGCTGGAAAATATCTGGACATGTCACCAGTGATTGCAAGGCACATTTAACTTCTCACATATGTAGAATAAGGGAACTCTTATTTCTTCAAATAGTATGACGTGTTGTCATTATGCATTTCATTCACCACTGAAATATTTTCTCTCTCACATAGAACACTCATCAACTTTGATTTTGAGGACATCTTCTTTCTTATTTTCTTTGTTCTAATGTGCAAAATTATATATATACACATACACACATATATATATACAGGTCACACACTGCGCCAAGTACATATTCAGTGAAAATGTTAAGGATAACACAATAAAGCGTTTCCATTTAATTCATTTTAGCCTGTTTGAAAATAATTTAATTGAATAATTGTTTTCATGGTTTATGATTAAGTCACATTATGAGTGAAAATTTTAGCTGTCCAGGAAAAGAAAAAAATAGCCAGTCTTCTGACATTTTTTATGCCCTTATGTCATGATGTGAACTGAAATAACAAGACTCTAATGATGCTATTAATGTTCCTTATGGGTAATAATGTCATGTCACCATTCAGATGAGAGGATATATTATTCATAAAGCCATTATCCTCCAGTTTGACCCTCTCTATGACAGACACATGCAGTGCAGCAGGGGGGCTATCATTGCCCATTGGCTCAGCAGGGACTTTGTGTGTTCACTTACAGTATGTATGTGCACATCAGAAGCCTAGAGGTGTGTGTGTGTGTGTGTGTGTGTGTGTTCCAGAGATGGGGACTCGAGTTTGCGATTCGGACTTGAGTCTCACTTAAGTCGCACACACAGAGACTTCAGACTTGACTTGGACTCGTGCTCAAAAGACTTAAGACTCGACTCGGACTCGTGTTTTGGGACTCGTGAACAATCATCATGTTTTCTTTTTTGGCGTATTAATATTGAGGAAACTCTGAAACGTCTGATGAGCTTAATGTGATTCCTTCCTTTTTTTCATGGTAACGGGTGCGCGCCTCGCGGCCTCACGCACTAGTACCTCGGATGACGACTATGGCGACCGGCGGCACACCTGCAGCTGCTGCTGTACCATTTGTGATTACATTTGGTTATACAACTTCAAACAGGACGGCACCAACAAAAGGAGCGCTGACTGCAAAGTCTGCAGTACCCGAATCAAGGATGGCACCTGAAAACTCACCTGGATAGCTCAGTCACATTAGTGCATATGGACGGTTAGCTCAGCATCAGCTATGTAACGTTCACTTAGATTGCTACTAGCTTTGTAACTGAATATTTGAATAGATGAGGGAATGTTAGTTTGCTTGTCGCACTTGTTTGCATTGAGTGGCGTTGACATGACGTAAAGAAAAAAAAAAGGGTAACGTTTATCATCTACGTTGCCACCATCTACTGGCTAACGTTAGCCGTAGAAAAATACATAGTTATACTGTCGGCTTACAGGCAGGTTACAGGTTGATTGTTGACCACGTAACACTGAGTTTGAGTGAGAGGATAGAGGAATGTGTCATTAGAGACCCAGTGTAATTAAACAATATGGTTGCAGAGTGCAAACCTTGGATGATCAGTTATTATTGCATGACTAATAATGTTAGTCGGTGATATTCCATCTTGAGTTTTACTTTTATGCAAGGAATCATTTTTGTCATACAAGGTGCCTTTTGGAACAAAACTGGTCATGTTTTAATATCACCAGTTTATAGACTTACAGTATATTTCAGATAATATATAAACAGTTTTGCTTTTTTGTGAACAAATTTTTAATTGCAAATAACACAGAAGTAACATATACAAGTGTTTAAAGTACTTTTAAGTGTTTTGCTTACAAGTTGTTTGCATTCAGCTAAAGTGTGATGTTTAGCACTAATTGGAATGATGTGAATTACAATGTCTTTGACTGGGTGAGTGGTAACATTTTCTATATTTGTTCTTATTATGGTCCCACTGAGCCTGCACAATAGGGGGCAAGATATACTGTGACTGTATGTTCATGTTGGAAGAATACAGTTTCCTTTAAAGGAAAGAATTCATTGTGTGTTTTCTTCATACTGCATTGCAATAGCCTGTTTAAAGTGATCATATAACAAACAACTAATCAGTACTGATACTGTATGCTAATAGATAAAGGAGTGATAATAATACAGTAAATGCTTTGAATTTCTTAGCTATAGCTGTGCAGTATTCTTAGTAGACCGGATAGCAGCAGATGACAGAAGGCTCATTACAACCAGAAGAGACATATGACTTTTATTTTTTAAAGACTTGAGACTTGACTTGGACTCGTGACCAAAGACTTCACCACACAAAGACTTGAGACTTGACTTGGACTTGCAAAAAAAGACTTGTGAACATCATGTAAAACGTGTTTCCTTCTGTCGATTTGTGTGTATGGACATTTTCACTCACCATGTGCGTGCACATTATTGATTCATATCAACACAGCATCTGTCTGTCAAGCATACGGTGTACAACAACCCTGCACCCTACCTGATCCCTGTCTCACACACACACAGACAGACAGACAGACAGACACACACACACTGGCTGTGCTCCCCATGCCTCAACAGACGTCAAGTGGAACAGAGCTGAATGTTTCCTTACTATCTTTGCACCCAGAAACACACACATATGTACACTTTATGGACATCCTAAGCAAAGCAACATAGCAGTTTGGGAACACACACACACACACACCAAATAAAGCGGCACACAGGCACAGGGGCATCCAAGCTGAGAGAGCAGCCAATTAGCCTGACCATCTGTCATGGAGGCTAGTGGCAGCATTTGTGTGTGCATGTGTGCGTGTGTGTGATAGAACAATGCAACTGTCAAATGTCCAGCTAATCCTTCCTGCTAACAGGGTCATATATGTGGAAAGACCAAAGGCGGAGGTGAAAGGCAAAGACAGGTGCAAGGAGAGGAAATTATGAATGGATGAGAGAAGTCAAGGAAAGGAGGAAGGTGTAGGAAATGCTGACAGTTTTAACTTCCTGAGCACATTAGATAGTGAGATTCATTAATTTTGACCTGCATTTTTTCCATTGAATTATGCAGATGAGTAAATAAAGAGCCTGCGGCAGTGCTTGCTGCATACGGTCTTCTGCAGCAGTAGCAGTTGGGGGTAGAGAGTTTTATGTTTTTCAGGATCCCTGCTGTGATTCTAATGCAGGTTGTACCACCATTGTGAACTCCCCACATATGCCTATTATGTGTATGTTTATTCTTCATTAGAAAGGTCATCTATATGGGTTACCATGCATCCTTATTCATACAGCCTGCTCTTTGAAAGGACCTGTAGGTATCATATGATTGGGTCAAGGAAGCTCATGTTGTTCATCTGAAGTTGTTCTTGTGTAGCGTAGGTGATGAAGAAGATGGATTCAGTGTGGCTTACATTTTCACCATGGAAGAGTGTGCTGTTGTTTACCAGCTATGTGCTCGAGTAACAAACCACCAATGTGAAAGAACTTGGGAACACCAACTAGGGGCTAGAAGGACATCAATTTCATTGATGGCTAGGTACTTCCACAGTCCTGAGACTCTAATTCTACCTTATTATTGTTCTATCATCATTATTAAAATGGAGGTCAATTTCACCTGTAATCCAGTCTTTTACTCCTTTCTACACTGAACTGCTGCTTTCTCTGTGTTTTAGGTGTCTTATTAGACATCAGAATCAATGACTGAATTGTTGTTATTCCCATTATTTAAGGGAAACAACTGAATGTCTGAATGGAGCCCCACTGAAAAGCCTAACTTGTGACAATGTTGGTTTTGATTTTCTCTTGAGAAAGCACGTTGGTTTCTACACTGATTAAAGGAAATTAGTTGAAATTGCAATTGGACGCCTCAATTAGGGAGTCAAATAAATTCCAATAACAAAGTGCAAACCATTCAATAGCAGTTATTCCTTTTTCCTCATGGCGAATACCAGCAGTGAAAGCTTACAAAATAAGTAATTCAAATCTGGATTTTCTTGTTAAGAGATCAAATTACATTGTGAAATCCAATCTGAGTCTTGAACAGTTTATCTGTTTGGCTGAGGTAAAACACAAGCCCTGTGGGACAACCAATTTGGCTCCATGTAATGACTCAAGTCCAACTGCTTATTTGTTTGAATTAGGCTTAATTTAAATGCACCATAACCACGCTCTTAAGAAGGGCATTGTGTGTGTTAAGGGAGGAGGTGGGTCTGTGTAGCAACAGAAGCAGAAAGTGAACGTTGTATTATTAACTATTCAATGTGATGTGAGTGTTTAATTGGTCCCAATGATAGAAAGAGAGCTGGATTAAAGTAGTAATGAATTTGGCTCCTGCAGGCAGAACAGCTACCGATAAAACCTGTTACTGTGGGGCATTTAATGGACAAATGGAGAGCCAAAAGCATTACTAAATTACAAAAATCTCAAAATTTCTGTAATTTAAAATAATTACAGAGCTGATTTGATGAAAACACCAAAACATGATTTAATAGGAAGTTGTGTGTGCCTCATGAATTTTAAAACATCCCATCACTTAAATGTGTTTTTCATGTTCTCTAAAGACTAGAAAAAACTAAAATTAAACACACAACATTTCTGAGCATTTATACCGTAGTCGTCATATTTAGAGGTTTCAGGGTTTCAGGGTTTTGAGGCCGATTATTGGTACCGATTACCAATCACTGGGTCTATTTAAAGTCTTATGTTTATAGTGTTGCCTTAGTTATTATGATTTACTATTCTTAACAACACTGTATATTAAAATTCCGTAATTATTAAATTAAATTATGAAATCATGACAAAACTCAAACTGCAGCCTGTTGTTGGTTATATAACAGTGTTTCCCAAAGAATGACAGTGGAACTGTGGAGGTACATTTCTATTTCTACAGGTCATTTCTTATTACGCAGCTTACGATTGGTGACGCTTTGTCTTACTATACCTTATTATCCACACACAGAGTGGACCACAGTCTAACGTCAATGGGAGAAAAAGCAATCATATATTTTACTATCACTTTTACAATGGTCATTATCCATAAGTGCATTATTACAATCTGCAGTAGGACCAATTTATTAAACACCTGCAAAAGCAAAACACAAACACAACAATGTGACAAACAGCTGTTTCTACCTGCCTCTTCCTGCTGATTTTGACAGAGAATATTAAACAGCTTTGCTCTGTCGACGGTTAGACAGACTGAGGGACAACTGGACAAAGGCATGGAGATGCAGAGGTGCTTCCTTTGTGAAGAGAGAAGAGAAAGTATCCAAGGACAGCCACTGGATAAGTTTACTGATAAACCCCCTTTGTGAGCGGTCAAATCATCATGCATAACATCGAAGCTCATGACGTGTTTTGAATGGCACTGAAGATTTTATGCCTATTTTGACAACAGCATCACAAAATCTGACTGCAGTGACAATGTCGGTAGAAACAACAAAATATCTTTAACAAGCAGCAACAAGAAAGTTAGACTTTTATTATTAAAGACATGAGTGGAAATCTAGAGCAATAGCTATCTGGGAAGTGGAGTCCCATGGGAGCTGTATTGTCAAGAGATGCATGTTTTCAACAGCAAACAGGAGGGTGTCCCCGGGATTGCCTTCCATTGTTTTGTATCTTCTCCTACTTGCTTTCCACAGCAATCCATAGCGTTTGCTCCAATATGCCTTCAGTAAAAAACTGTCACAACAACAACATAGTCTACAAGGGATAAAAAGTTTAGAATAAGCACTAGTCTCATTATTAAGTACCTGACAAAGATCTGCAACCCCAATCACCCCAATCCAACCAACTTCTGTCTCTGTTTTCACTGAACTCTCCAGTGGATTGAAAGCTCCTAGCAGTAGAACATTATACCCGATGACTTTGGTGACTCTCAAGTCCCTAAAGGCCCCTGTACACTGTGCTACTTTGGGCTGTCCCAAAGGAAAGTTGAAAGTTGTAAGAGAAACATGGTGAAATCTTTGTTTGTTAATCCAAAAGGAAACTCAGATCAAACTATCAAACTAGACAGTGCTGGTCAAATATGAATCAATATTTCCTGTCTAAATCCTGAAACATATTTTAGTGTACTGTTTGGTTGTAATACGAGAACAGTGTGTGATCAGGCAAGCTGTCATTGTTTCCTAATACAATGAGTCAAAACTGCAAACCTCAACTCATAGTACATCCGTACTGCAGGCTCAGAAAACTGTCACAGCGACTATCATAATGCCAAACTGGAGGCTTCAAAACTGTACTCCACAACCCAATGGGTGGCGTCACAAAAGGTTTACATTTGGTACAAACCAACCAATCAGAATTCACATGATATGACGCAGAATACACTGGAGCAATTTTGTGTCTAAAAAAGATAAAAATGCAGATGCTTGTTTCCTGATAAACATTGCTACAGTTCAGCCAGCATTCATCTCACAATCTGACATGACTCAAAATTAATATTGTACAAGCTAACAGATTATGACCACTAGTGGAACAATATCACAAAAAACAATAGCCTATTAATGAGTTTCTTGTTGTATTCACCTATTTGCCCCTGCAGAATACAGCTAAAACCCCTTTCCAATAACTACTTCACAATAAAAGCCTCCTGCTGGCTCTCCAGTGGAAAGCTTTTATTGTGAAGCATCAGCAGTGGGAACTTTTGGGTTTTCATCAGCAGTAACCTAACACACCTTTGATATGGCTGAAAGAGAGCTAAGATAAGGCTGATATCAAAAGGTATGAACAGAGATTCAGAAGCTACAAGAGCACCGCGAGCTGAGACTTTTGAGAAAAAAGCTTTCTCTCTAGCCTCCAGTATTTCAGGCAGTGAATATCTTTGAAGGTGGAAGTCAGTAGAAGATCCCCCATGAGCATTTTAGCTAGACACAGCACAACATGGACCTGTTGGCTGCTCATCACTGTGTATGCGTTCGATTTGGGTCACTCAGCATGCTTGCTGGGTTGGGCCCCAGGCCCAGGGGCAGCTGCACCCCTTGCACGCCTAATGCTCTGCCAGTCAATGAGAGTAGTGCTTTGTAACCCATCTTGCACAAAGTGACATGCAATGAACCTGCAAGACTGCTGTTATTGTACGGAGTCGGGCCTTTAGTGGTGGTGTTTTACAACAGCAACCGCAAAAAGCCACTTTTTCCGCTATGGAAGCTTTTAAGTGCCAATATAATGCACATTGACATTTGTATTTCCCTTTTTATGTATGCATTTACTGTGTTATAGATAAATCAAAAACACGTGTTAGATGTAATGTGGCATGTAAAATGATTATTAGATAAACCGGCAGTGCAGAACTTTCTCCCCTTGTCTCCCCCTTCTGGCAGTGAGAGTAATTACACAAAGACTGTCAAGGCATTATGACGCCTCAGCCATACTCATACTGCGAAATACAGAGATTTATCTGGCGGTTAAATAGCATTGTGGGAACTCGTTTGGCAAGGGCTTAAATGCAATGGACATTCATTTATATGTAAAAGTCCCACACTCCAGCTTAAACGTGTTTTTCATTAAATTTTGACACAGTAACATGCTTAAAAAGGAAATACAGATAACATTGTGTATTGTTTTCCACTTTATTTCTCTGCTTGACTAGTTTTCAGTGGGCTTCTTAAATTGTGCACAGTCTTCTAGAGAGTGCAGAGAGAAACACGCATCGACCGAATCACTGGGATGACAAGCCAACAACAACAGTCACTTCCGGGTAGACAGCTGGCAGTTGATTACGAGATGCATAAAATTGGCAATATTTGTCATTTTTAGCTGTAACTGTAATGTTTAAATATATATAGTTAAACGTGGCTGTCCAACATAACCGACTTGCTGTGCTTATTTCATGTACTGTGTTTCTTTGCTAGTGTCATAGGCCAACAGAGCCATGTCACTACTGGTGAGACGCCAAGCCAAACTGATAAAATCCCAGTTGTGTCCTCGATTGGTTTATGTCGTGTACCTAGCTCATTGCCGCCTGATTTGGTGTTAACTGCTGGTTGTGGGTAAACTGAAACTGCCTTTTTTTTTTTTTAACTCCAAATGTAGTTAGTGAATGTGTTGTTATTGTATGATGAGATTTATTTTGTGAATTACTTTACTATGTTTATTGAATTTGCATAAATTAATTAATGGTAATTACATATATAAGCATATTTGTATTCTGTTCTGCAATATAGATGAGGAACTCCATAAGGTGCATGTTACCCGGAATGTTACCAATGGTTAAGATTGGCGGAGTGATATGATGAAAAGGAGTGTTCAGTTGTCCTACTGTTGAAACGGACATTAAGTAGATCGAGTAACCAAGATGAAGTTGTCCCCGTGCTCTTGCTTTACCCACGACCCAAATGTAGTTAATATAGTAACTATCAAATTATAGTTCACGCTAAGAGTAACCAGCGTTACATTATTAATGAGATATGAAAGCATAAAAAATGCATTGTAGATGAACTAGATGTATACACTTTGAAATAATATGCAACATGTTGCTGCCATTAAACTGTAAGAAAGCTACGCCATGGTTTTCTACCTGGAAGCTATAATAAACAAACACTGGGCAGTTGTGGGCAGGGATGAGCTATTCATATGTAATAAACTGAAACAAACTCATGTAAGCTCTAACCTCTTATTGGTCAAGGAAATAACACAGGACTCCCATAAATGCACTCCACATACGTTATTCAATCAGTTTTATTTTCCTGAAAGAATTCTGATTGAAATTAATGACCTCTGACTGGCGTCATCTTGCAAATTGGTCTACCCTAGAACGCAAATTCTACGTGCAGCCGGAGGCAGAACCTTATCTGTAGTGAAAGCCCTCGAAAACTACAGCAATCCATCAAACCAGGGAGAGAGAGAGAGAGAGACGCAGGGAGGGGGAAAGACAGGAGAGAGATTATTTTAAGAGGAGAGCGTGTGCCAGAGAAAACGAAGGGACGAAAAGCAGAAGATGAAAGCTGCAGACATTAAGAAAAGAGAAAGAAAGTGGCAGGCAACATGGCTTGCTATGACGACTACTTGCTGGGGCTGTGACATTCTGCAAGGTGCAACACCCAATCCTCCTCCTTTACCACCTCCCCACCCTCATCCACCCATCCATCTATTCCATCTTTCTATGACACTTTTCTGTCCAAGCTTTGACATTCAAGAACCTATTTCTCCACCCTCCTTGTCATCTGTCCAAACCACCATTCCTCCCTGTCGTCCTTATTCCTCCTTTTTCCCTTATTTCTCGTCCTGCGAGAAAGACTCACCGAACACTGTGGGCATGAGGGAAGAGGTAAAGCAAAGTCCATCTATCTCGTCCTCCAATCAATCCAGCCCTCTCTCATTCCTACGAGAAAACACTGTTTTCTATTCATGTGTCAAGTCAAGGACCATATATGTATGTATTCCTCTATCGATGCCTGTGTGTGCACAATGAGGGAAAGGCCAGGGTGAGGTGGGGAAGATGGTAATGAAGTCCCAAAAATGTCTGAGAACCAGACTTCAGCATGGAGGGATGTAGGGGAAAGAAAAAGGGGGGGATTCAGGACATGATGGACAACCTGAGAGACAAGTGGAGGGGTATTACATCTTGTTCAGACTTGGTGCAGTGTGTTTTTATTTTAATCATAGGGCGACAGTGCCCTCATGTGTTGTGAAGTGGTTTAGCATTAAGGGCTTTCTTTAGGTAGTAAAATGAGTTTCTGTACCACCCAGTGCTGAGGTTGCATTAAATTCAAGCATTAACATATTCCTGTGCAGATGATGTATTCAAGACAAGTGGGAAATGGGAGGTTTCCGGCTGGAGAAGATGACAGCACTGTTGCCTGAGTATGATTTGGCACGAAAATGCTCCTTAAATTTAACCAATCCAGGAACTGACTGTTAGATAGCACTCAGTTTTCAGGCCTGGATCACCAACGAGGAAAAGGTAACTGCGGCCAAAAAAAGCATGCTCCATATCAACTGGTCGTACATAATTTGATGTAAATGTTAATGCTCCCTTAAATGAAGATCTGGGAGAGAGAAGCTGACAGAGGCAGGGCGGGTAACACCGGTGTAAATTAGCTTGTTCTTCGTTTTCCAGGTTCCCGGAGATTTTTATTTAATTTTATCTGTTTATATTTTTACAGTGTACAGACTTGATATATGGTGTTTGGCCAAAAGCTGTCTGTCCCACGCTTCTGCTGCTGAGCCTTATTCTCTGAAAATACTTCCCACATTGAGATACTCTTCATTTATCCATCTTGCAGATTCAGATGCACTATAATGCCTGGCTAATGGAAATCATTTAGTCATGATGCATTTTAATATCTTGACCTACCCATGGAGATATCAGATTAGATTGTTCTTTCAACTAAACTTACCTTCAACTTTCTTCATAAACATCTTATGAACAAACAAATGCGAGCAGTAGTGATATCAACTTGACCCAAAAAGTTATAGTTCAGGAGAAAGAAAAAAATAAATACAAAAAGGGATTAGGATGTACTACCATTATTTGACCACAAAGTGGCATGAGAGAGTCGCACAACATCCAGCTAGAAATGGTATGCAATGTAAGCAGAACAATTAATAAACGATTATTAAACGAGAACAGATCAACTAGATCTGATAAACACAGGTCTTTAAAAGAAGGCAGATGCTAAAGAAAGCCAAGCTGTGATATGCACTGATTTTTATACAGCTACAGCTTCACCCAGCACTGACATACAGAGCAGCTGCAGCTGTGCTCACAGTCAGCGGTTGTATACTGTCAGAGATTGGCCTTTTGAAAGGAGTAACAAGCAATAAATGCATCATGTGAAGTGCATCTCTCCTTTTTGTACACACTGACTGTTCCTATGGATTAGAGATAATGTAAAAATATTAGGAGGTAAAGTAGTTCTGATAAATAAATACCCCACTGTGACCTTTTGGGGGCTCCATAACAGACTGCAGTTGAGCGGTAATAATATTTTTAATTTACATCTTTCCTTCCCACTGTTTCTATATTTCTACCTACTCTAGGGAGGTACTCTCTCTTTCTGTCTCCCTGGCTCTCTTTCACCTCAGCGTTTGTTTTGTTTTGCTGCCACCCTCTGGTATAACCGTACCATTACAGCTCCCAAAGACCTCCAGCCTTTATTGTTACATACAACGATCAGCTATAACAATATGACCACCTGGGCACCCTGGTGGTCATACAGTCCCATACACAACAGACTGTGATGCACTGTGTGTTCTAACACCTTTCTATCAGAACCAGCATTAACTGTTTCAGCAGTTTGAGCTACAGTAGCTCATCTGTTGGATCTGACCACACGGGCCAGCCTTCACTCCCCACGTGTACCAATGTGCCTTTGCCCCCCATGACCCTGTCTCCAGGTCTTTTCCTTCCTTGGACCACTTTTGATAGGTACTGACCACTGCACAGGACCTTCGGGACGTCCTTTGGCTGCTGAACAGCGTCAAAGAAACACTGGTTTTCAAGATGAAACTGCTTTATTTAGCGGATCTGTTTGGTTTGTAGAGTAGGAGACCACTGCAGATAATCCGTCCCCTGGTAGAAAACTATGAACACTGAAGGTATCATTGGTAACACCTGTGTTCACCCTACTATTTCATGTCAAAATGGCTGCTGTGAAAAAGTTCTATTGGGATCTCTCATCAGAATGTTTTGTTGCACCTGTTAGGGTGGAAGTAATTACACCTACAGTAAGTAATTTATTGGTCCATAAAGTTTAGTGACCAGAGAGGTGTGATTAGCCAAAGATGAAAACACCTTAAACTGACAAAATAATCTTTAATTCTGTAATTGCCACTGCTTAATATATATATATATAAATATATAGAAATATTATTTCTCTTCATAAACCTTCTGATTTTAAATCCCATCATGTTCTTTCATAGAAATGATTTGTTTTTGCAGAAGAGTGTACGAAATGAGAGAAAAACTTAAAGGGCAGTTACAGGAAGAAAATAAGATTGGTACTGTGGTGACTTAGACACACAAACCTCCCAGCTGCCCCAGTCTCCCTCAGTCTCTGATCAGATACTACTGAATTTTCAGTCACCCCAAAAAACCCTCAGCTAAGCCTTCATATTCTGCAGTGTCCTCACTCTGGGGATTTCAGACCCGGCCATTAGATCAGCAGGTTGCCCCCCAGCCCTCCCAAGCCCAAGGCTCGAAAACAGCCTATTCCTCCCATGCAGCAACCCAAAAGGCAGCTAAGCCTCCAACAGTGGATAAGCATATCTAGCCTCCCAAGACACCTTCCCAACCCTGTGGCACTACAGCAAAAAAAAAAAAAAGCAAAAAGGCCACATCCAAGTCTAGACAACTGTTTTGAAGAGAGCCTAACTTCTGTGCTAAATAAAGAACAAGACACAGAGGAATGTCTCCTTTTGAACCTTGCCCCAATGTTAAGGAGTCTACACCTAGTCGACACCAAGGTGTACTTGGGATATGATTAATAACATGAGCAATAGTCCATACATTTTGTCATACAGATGAAGCTCTGTGCTTTTTGCTGGCAATGTTTTTTTGATAAATAACTTCATGATTACTCAATGAACCCACATATTTGATTCTGTACCTCAGTGACCACTCAGCCCAGTTGCACAAATGACACCCCCCGACTGAGACCTTTTTTTATAGCTATATTTTAGTCATTTTATAAATACCTTTGTCCATTCTGATAGTTAAATATAATTGCCTCCACAGAAGCTGAGGACCATGATTTCAAGATGTTCCAGTTCCCCTGTTACGACGTTTAGCCTTTTAGTCCAGAAACGTGATCAGATAACCAAAGCAGTTGAATTGAAAACAAAGAGTAGTCGTAGGTTGGAACAGCAAAAATATTTGCAGCGGCTGCTTTGGATTTCAGCATGATGTCTGCTTTCGCAAAAAAGTTATTTTCCTAAAGACCCTTGTGGAAATGGTCGCTAAGTCGATTAGCAGAGGATGGTTTTGAGCCTTCAACCTCTGGGTTATTGGCCCAGCACTCTTCCGCTGCGCCACTCTGCTACAGTTTCATGACATTTTGGCTTGCAAATCTTTGGTTTACTAATCAAGTCTTCATAGGTAAAGATACTGGGAACTAGTGATTGGCCGATACATCGGCCAGCCGATATTATCGGCTGATTTTTGCATTTTTTACGTGTATCGGCATCGGCCGATGCAGGCAACTGCGTTCGCCGATCCGGCATTATTTACAGACAGGCATCCCCAGGCAGCTCCGTGTTGATGGAGACGCTGCAGTGAAGGTGCAGACCATGCATAGCCCCTCCCCCACTAGGAGAGTGCTGGATGCCTGCTCTTCAACACAACGGTAAGTTTTAAACTTTCAAAGCATCTTTTAACTGTTTAACTTAGCTGAAATATTGCCATACATGTTGAAAGTGGAAACACGAATGCCAAATGCATGCTCTGTATGTGTTTTGCTTGAAACTATAGCTAAGCAAGTTTGTGGGTCCAAATGGTAAACGGCCGAATGTTTTATCTATAAAACTGCTTGCCATTGTGGCTATATGTATTCATACGGTAGCTGTTACAAACACTGGTCATAGGATTAAGTAATGCCGACGTTGTTCCATGGTTCCGTGGTGTTGCAGCAGGTTTATTAAGCGACCACCTGGCTGGAGGTTTGGACAGTGTGTGTGTGTGTTTCTCTCCCCCTCTCTCCCTACTTGGAGCAGGGCGGAGTTCCCTCGTGTTAACGTTTATCATGTACCAGACAAGTGCACAGTGATGGCCTTACTAGTGTTTAGAGCCGTTTGCACACATTAGCATTAGCAATCCAGGGTGTGTGAAATGACCGCGCTCTGTTTTGGTTACACCGATCAGCAGGAGCCTAAACTCATTAATACATTTAATATCACAAGTGACATTTTAAAAACACAAACTTATATGGTGATCTTTTACATTTCTCTTTTCCACAAATCATATCATCAATAATGTCTCTGAAACTCCTCTGTGTGGGGTAAAGAGTTTGACCTGATCTTAGTGATTATTTTTGCTACTGTGTGCAATAGTGTGTTTCATTATTTTATTTATGCTTAAATATTTATTTTCAGAATTTTTATTATGTTTTCATTACTGTATTTTCAGTATTTACAGCACTAAACTCTTTTTTTACTTGTTCTACCTCACCTGTTTTTAATATTTGTTAAATATTGTTTACTTGTTTTTGTTCTACCTCAGCTTTTTTAATTTCAATAAATATTCCCTTTTTTAAAATTGAGACTCGTAACATTTGTTATCATCATTGTGTAATTTTTATGATGTAAATTGAGGGAGCAAAAGTAGTATCGGCTCGAAATATCGGCTCAAGAAAATCAGCAGTCCGTATAGGTCATCGGCTAAGGCTGATGAAAAAGAAATTGGGATCGGCATCGGCCCTAAAAAATCCATATCGGTCGATCCCTACTGGGAATGCACGATAACTTAACTGGAGTTGCAGGAAGGAGGACAAGATTTGCAACTGATTTAATGAGATAGAGGTAATGATCCATACTTTCAGCATTTTAGAAGAGGTTTTCTCTGAGTTGTTCATTGCTCTTTCATAAGTCCAGCAAGAAATGAAGTTGGCAGTATTTTGGTAGGGTAACAGAAACTGACCTTTTTTTTTTGTTAACCCTTGGCACATTAAAGGGGAACTTGGCAACTCTAGCCATTTCTTCGCTGGTTTTCACTTTTGTCGTTGCATGTTCCCCCTACAGCTCTGGGACGTATATTTCAAAACACTGTCGTAAAAAAAACTCACTTGCGGCACCCTCCTCCCCCTTTCTACCGCTGCTGATGTGCATTTGTTGCCGGGCAACTTTTTCGTGTGGATCAATGTCTACCGAGGTGGGTGATACATTCATCGTCACTTGTTCTTATAGCCAGCGTGGCTAACAGGTATTGAGGGGGGCGTGTGCATTTACGTGAAATTGCCGTAAAGCAGCTCGTGTTTTTCGCTTCTTGCGATACTTCCTATTTACAACTTAACGGGAGTCACCATTTTCAACAGAACAGGCCATTTAACCATCCAAATGAATTCTAAACAGGTTCATTAAGTTGAAATAGTTGCCAAGTTCCCCTTTAACAGATAACCTTGTCAAATGGCAGTGGTGGGATTTGAACCCACGCCTCCTGAGAGACTGGAGCCTAAATCCAGCGCCTTAGACCACTCGGCCACACTACCTGAAAACAGGCTCTACTGGTGTTTGCAGTCAGTCACTTAGTGAGCTACGCAGCACACACTTGTTCCACTGAGAACCAAGATTTCGAGATGTTCCAGTTACCTTGTTCCAACGTTTAGCCTTTTAGTCCAGAAACGTGATCAGATGACCAAAGCAGTTGAATTGAAAATAAAGAGTAGTCGTAGGTTGGAAAAGCAAAAAAAATTTGCAGCGGCTGCTTTGGATTTAAGCACGATGTCTGCTTTCGCACAACAGTTCTTTTCCTTTAGACCCTTCCGGCAATGGTCGCTAAGTCAATTAGCAGAGGATGGTTTCGATCCATCGACCTCTGGGTTATGGGCCCAGCACGCTACTGCTGCGCCACTCTGCCACTTTTTCATAACATTTTGGCTTGCAAATCTTTGGTTTACTAATCAAGTCTTCATAGATAAAGATACTGGGAACGCACGATAACTTAAAGAGGAACTTCGGCAGATTTTTACCCTAGTCTTGATCACTAGGGGTCACCGAGTACTGTCGATAGGACAAAAGGACGACCAGAATTGGTTCTGGCAAACATATCCTAAAGAGTGCCTTTTGCTCCTCTTAACAGACACAAAATGCAATTAAAATGTCTGTGCAACATGATCAGGGCTCTTACGTAACAACAACATGCCTTTTCCACTCATATGTTGTGCAGAAACCGTACAAAACAGTACTGTCGCCTACCTGTTTTTCCACCGCTCGCTTCACCGAAAGCCCAGAATAATTGATCACGGAGATAATGCCTTCACGACGAAAAAAAGTTTATTTCCCCCTCAAAAATGTCCATGTCTTCACACACTACTCTCCGATTTGCACACTTCCTGCAACAATTTCTTCTGCGTTTCCCTACAACAAGTGAAATCCCATTTTTTCCCATTGCATTTTGTGTCTGTTAAGAGGAGCAAAAGGCACTCTTTAGGATATGCCCCCAAGAAGTGTATTACAACTAACTGGGAGCTCTGGCCATTAGCTGCAGGATCTCCAGTTTGCTAGAACCAATTATGTCCTTTCGACAGTACTCGGTGACCCCTAGTGATCAAGACTAGGGTAAAAATCTGCCAAAGTTCCCCTTTAACTGGAGTTGCAGGAAGGAGGACAAGATTTGCAACTGATTTAATGAGATAAAGGTAATGATCCATACTTTCAGCATTTTAGAAGAGTATTTCTCTGAGTTGTTCACTGGTCTTTCATAAGTCCAGAAAGAAAAACTGTTTGTATACTTATCACTACACAGTGACATAATGACCCTTCTTTTACAGTTTTTTTGTTATTCACTCATTAACCAGGTGTCTATTTCAACGTGGTTTCCAGAGTGTTGCTAAAAACAGTATGGCTGTACTCACACGGCTGTTCAGATATTTAAGTAGTTATCTTGTCATCGTGGGAAACTCTAAACAATAGGGTTTATTGTCAGCTTAATTTCCAAATTCGCTGGGCTCAAGTTGTGAGTCACAGATTTTTGTGAGTTTAATTTTGTGAGTTTAAGTTAATACCTGCTGCATTGCTGATGTGCCCTAGCCTGTTGTGGCGTATCAGGTGGATTGGGGTTTATCCATCCCATTTCACTAGATCTCCAATCCCTCTTTTTCTTTTTTAGGGACAAAGTGTGGCATCAGTTCGTTCATGATTTGTATTCATGAGTTCCACATGAGTTGGTTCACTAAAAAGCAGCTAAATAGCTAAGTAGAAGCAACATATGGTGCAGTACTGACAGGGAAGTATCTCGACTGCTGTCTAGCTGTTTGTCCCAAGTAAGTAGTTCCTCTTTAATGGTAACCGGTTTTGTTGTTGTCAAGGTATAATCTGTCCAAATCCTAATGTCTTTAATGATAAAAACTGAGCATGATTATTGGAGGTGATAGATTTGGGTTCTTTAGGTATTATCTCACATTGACCACTGTCTAGTAGCATAGTTCATGACTTTATACATTTCAATATGGTATCTAGACATAATCCCATAACATTTTTATCATATTTTTCCATTTTCTGCACAAAAAAGGCAGCATAAGGCAAATTCTGTTTTATCTTTTTTAACCACAAGATGGAGATGTAGTATTTATTTTCAGATATGTGTGTCTGCTTCTGTCCTGACTTCTATAAAGTAGACCATTGATCATTTTCTTTGTTTTTTTTTTTGGGGGGGGGGGCTTTAATGCCTTTAATTGATAGGACAGCTCATGATAGACAGGAAAGGGGGGGGGTGACATGCAGCAAAGGACCACTGGTCGGACTTAAACCCATAACTGCTGCAGCAAGGACTCAGCCTTGGTCCACGGGGTAACAGCTCTACATTACAGAGGAGTGGCTTATAGCTGTGTACATACATTAACAAATCGGAAGTATGGGTAAGTCTATGTTCTATGTTATTTTGGAATGATTATGTTGTGATTATGCATGTATTAACTTTTAATAAATCAGAGATTTGTAGTGACTTTAATCCACAGATTGACAGTAATGCAGATTGAAAGAAGAACAGACTATACGGACATAGCACAACAGAGCTGAAGTGGAGGCTCGAGCCACCTCAGCCCGCAATGCCTCCTTTTCCATCTCTTGACATAAGGTAGACGAGTTGTAAAGTTTGATTGCCGCAAGAAGATACGATTTTTTGTTGCATCATGGTGGTAAGAAAATGACCAACATATGCAGCAGTTGTAGATTTTTACCTTATTAATTATTGGAGGCTAAAAGCCTGCCTCTCTCTCTCTCACACACACACACACACACGCTTGCATCATATAAAGATCCTCTCAATAGATCATGTGAAATTTGTCTTCTGTCAGCGTCCCCCATTACTTTCTACACAACACTGAAAGACTATTCAAGCACATCACTGAATTTTCATTACATAGTGTGGCTGCACAGCGTGGCAGCCCACAGGTTCCACACGCACAGACTATCAATCCAGCCCATCATTCATTGGCTGAATAGGTATTTTACTGCGTGTGTGTGTGTGTGTGAGAGAGAGACGGGGGCAGCATTTTAAATATCCCATGGTTTATACATCCACTTTCACACCTGGAAGCTGTGATTGACTGGAAACCTGACTCACAGAGTGATCTGTTGCCTCGGGGTCGACGACCTACATCTTAGAAAACCTCCGCAGCTGGGACTGAATGACATGTTAGTCACAGCACAGAGGGAGACATGTTAGATTTATGGCTGAAATTGAGGATTATTTTAATTATTTATTGATATTTTGTGGGTTTTTTATGAACAATCTGCATTTTATACAGCACATTATTAAAGTTTATGAAATTCAATTGCACTGGTTGTCACACTAAAGCACCAGCATGAGCAGGGGTGGTTCCAGACTTCTAGGACTGGGGTGGCACAAGTGGGGCCCTGACTTATGCAGTGGTGGTATAAAGTATGTGTCTCAGCTTTCCAGTCATTCCCAATTCATGCAATTCCAAACTAAGCATGCAGAAATCAAATACACAATGCACACATTTATACCACATACAACAATGGCATGGTTTTGCCCCGAAACTCCATGGGGTTAGCACAAAGTGGGCATGTCTGCAAAGGGAAGGCTCGTGGGTACCGATAGAACCCATCTTCATTCAGATATCTTGAGGTTGTTGCTATATTAATGTTTTAAACCTCATACTACTGTATAACCTTCAAAGGTTTTGTCTCAAAATGAGGAAAGATTACAAGTTCCCAGAGCCCAAAGTGTTGTCTTCCAGAACCTAATGTATGACATTGTGATTAATTTCCTCGAAACCATTTATCGATTTAGTGCCAACAAGACGAGCCAATTTAGCAGACTCAGTAGGTTGTGGACGTTCAGTTAAACAAATACTGATATAAATACATCACCATGGGCTTTCTGAACTTGTGTTGGACATTTTTCACATCTTCTCTAGCAAAACTAAAGGTTTAAACAAATAATTGTAAAGATAATAAACTTAAGTTGCAACCCTAAATCAATTATTGTTTGTTGGTCATTCATTCCTGACTCACATCTAATTGATTAATTCAGTTTTCCCTCTCTGAGTGCGTACACAATGTTGTACTTGCTCGTTATATTTATCCAGTATTCTCAAGGTGTACGTTATTTAAAGGGAGTTATGTTGAGGAAACAGCATGTGCACAAAAACCGTTGCAGATAAAAAGAATGAATGGAGATCAGTGGATACAGAGCATAATAATGTAAGTACAAGACACAATACATTATTATTATATAACTTTAAAGGCTTCTATACAGCGTGCACTCAGCTTTGTGCTCTGTAAAATACTCATTCTGTGGCCTTGAAGAAAAAGGGGAAATATATCCTCTTGGCATCAGTGCTTTGTTAGTAAATGTTTTTTTAATTCAGCGGATGTCAACATGAAGAGGGAGGCACTGACTGCTAGGTGAGTGTCAGTGTCTCTGCAGCTCCAAGTTAGACTAACTTTGGGTAGTGTATTACACTTTAACACAGTACAAAGAGGGCAGACTGCAGTTGAAGGACTCAGTGTTCTCTGTGAGAAAATTCACCCACTCTTTTCAAAACTCTTTAAAACAAGAATGAGGGAAGTCACACTGACAGCAAGGTTGTTTTTCAGTGAAGACCTCAGACTTTCCACTGTAACAAACTGAATTATTAATACGGGTGACGTGTCAACCCAGCAGGTGCACAATGAGTCCTCAAAAGGAGGAAATAATGTCACCCAGTGTTTTCAGACTCTGCTGCAATGTTCAGTACACTCCACAATACAGTGTTCTGGGCAGAAGGAACATATTGATCATTTAGTTTTTCACACACTGTATGACGACAGGAATCTCACAGGTTGCTGTTTCACTGTGAGAGACCTCGGTAACAAACTGTGTCAGACTGTGATGTCTATTTGAAGGCATGTTAGAGTGTGTGATGGCACGCCTCTATCTCTGCACACACACGGCTTTCCCAGTCTGTTTGGTTTACTTTCTTTGTCAGCTGTACACAACACAGCTTACGATTCTGTTCTCACCACTGCAGGTGAGCTGTGTGTGGAGGTAGATGAAACAAAATCAAAATGGTACTTATAACGTAATACCAGAGGACGTCTCTCTCTGTCTGAGTATGTACAGTTGTCAGTGGACCGTACAGGAGGGGTAGAACAAGGGACATCTTGAAATAAAAAATGCTCGAATGAGTTGGCAAATAAACTTTTGAACATACTTTACAACATTATGCTTACAACATTGTAGTATTACGATCACTGACCACATATGTCATCACAGCAGCCTATGGTGTGTGTGTGTATGTGTGTGTCTTTGTTTGCGTCACGCACACAGCGTTTGACATCCAGTGGAAACTGCAGCAGAAACTGCACATTGTGATTTACATGCTAAACCAAGGTTGTTAATAAGACATAGCATAGAGTTAGCGAGGCATTGAAAGTCTTCTACCATGAAGCTATGCCATGGTGCATATTACCATATCCAGAGACGGCTCGCCAGCTCACAGGGGGGAAAGTCCTCCTCACACCTCAAACATCTCTCCATCACAGTGGGGGACTGAACATGTGAGATCAAACATGTCACTGCAATTAACAGTATTTAAAAAGAAAAAAAAAAAACAAAGGGATATCCGTGCTGCAATGGAACAATATATAGGGGAGAACTCTTGGTGTCCACAAAATGTCATCAGTACTCAGTTTTAGTATCCTGGAGCTGTAAGAGAGATTTTAATCTCTTGCCTATACCGTAACCACCAGCTTCACGGGGTGGTGGGTAGGTGTTGTATAGATATTGTGAGACAGCTGTGATCCCCACGTCTTCTTTCCTATAACACCCCGAGATTCCAAAAGAGAAGGAGGTGACAAAGATGAGGTTGACTGAGATGGACATAGCACACAGGATGAGCGTGATGCAGGTGATGATGCAGAAGAGGATGAGGTGCCAGTCTTTCAGCAAGCAGGGAGGTTGTTATGCTGCAAGATATTATAAAAAACAACAAACTCATCAAATTTGATACACTTTAATATTTATTCTCATTCCATATTGGGTAATACCATAAGGCAAAAATAATGTATTTTCTTTCTAGATATATGTACATCTGACTATTTCAGGACTTCAAAACACTAAGCCTCCTCGAGATTGGGCACAGCAACATCAGAACTACATATAGAGGAGAACTCATCGGTACTCAGTTCAGTATCCTGATGATGGAATAGATATTTTAATCTCTTCTATCGTAACTATCAGCTTCACAGGGTGGTGGGTAGGTGTTGTTTAGATAGATGTGATCCCCGCGTTGCTGCCACCTGGAGCCGCTGACCTGTAGCAGTGATGAGGAAGGAAGGAGTGCAGGTGAAAGGAAAGACAAGTGGGTCAAAGAGGAACACCCAGGCCCGAGTAATTCCTCTTTCTCTATGCCACGCCACCCACAAGTCCTGCATGAGTGTCAGATATGTTGTGAACTGAAGTTGAAGGTCTGCCACTTTAAGAAAAAATTGGATGCTTTGTAATCTTCTTCCTGGTTATTGAATCCGTGTTTCTCTGTATATGACTGTAAAGTCATTACAACAGTACCAGCCACTCAGAATCACAGCCCCCAGCGACTGTCAGCCGGGTGTACCCATTCATTCCATTCAGATAAGCATGGACCTGTCATGGACCAGCCAGCAATTTTAGACAGCTATGTCTGCATGTAAAGTGCCCAGAGATTATGATTTGGCCCTGTATAAGTAAAACTGAATTGTTTATTGATGGATTTACATTTAAATCTAGCAGATGCCTCTAACACAAATGACTTACAATATTGTACTCAATGTGTGCTGGGTACTGAATGCATGGTCTTTGTGTTTGTTAGCATCTGAGTTGATTAGTTCAGCTACATGAACACATCTTGTACAGGAGTTACCACCCACTCTCTGTGACAGTGATTCTCAATCATGCTTCTGGGCCATGCTGCCCTGCAACTTTTCCATTTGTCCTGGCTCTGCATGCCTGACTGCTGTACTCTTGATTAAGTGAACACACAATGTAGTTGATCAAATATAACTGAGGGATGAGGAACCATTCTCTATGACTGTATTTCAGATATGCTTGTCGACCTCATCCACATTACTGTAGTCTCCATTAAGAAACAGTCAACAAAGAAGAACCTTGATTGGTTTTATGGCCTTCTTGGTGGATTAATAGTTTGTACGGCTGGGCAGTGGAAGGGGATCTTCACAAACGTGATGGTGAAGGAGGCTGTCGCTGCGCAGCCAGACAGTTCTGTCAATCATAGTAAGAAAATGCTGATGCTGTGACACCTGTTTTTAGACATTTACTGTAGGTCAGTGGTTAGGTGTTTTCAGTTGAGTCCAGCTCTCACTGGTCTGCCACTGAAAGAAATGCCATGACATTTCTATGTGACGTTACAATGAATGAGAAAATTCTATTCTCTTTCTTTACGCACCGAAAAGCAAGGCTCTAAATCAAGCTGCTGGGCCCCCTGCCATGTTTGTTATCCATCATACTTTACATTTGTTTACCATCTTTTTCTGCTCTGCATACCTGGCTGATCTTTTTAGTGGCACTCTGAATTAGCTGAAAACAACTGATTTATCCAATAAAAGAAATGCATAGTTTTATTCTTAATTTGGTCTGTTTTGAGCTTGAATTCGAGATGCTCCTGGAACATCATTTTAAACCCCTGTCCCAGTGTTTGTTAAGTTAATGTGGTTTCCAGTGCTCGTGAATGTTTGCTTGTTTCTGTCACAGGTAAAAAAGGCGACAACCAAGGAAACATTTGGTCGTGCGGATGAAGGTGGAGTGTATGTGACCTGTTATTCACAAACAGCATGGGGACCCATTTCATATAGTGCTGAATGCATTTCAGGATTGCTGGAAGGAGTTTTGCATGCTGAAAACACTGGCCTCACTGACTTACAGCAGCATCTGACATTAATCAGTAGTGTGTACTAAAATATTTTTGCACCATATTTCATATTTTCTATTTTTGTAGATTGGAAAAATCTTGGAGCAACAGACGAAATCCAACATTTGGCGAATGATGTGCAACTGCTGAAAAGTTTCATGAGGCTGGCTTGGATTTCACCAAAATATTTGAGAGCCAGAAAGATACAGGACCTGCGCTTGCGGAGAGCAGCAACATAAACAGAAATGGACAAAACAAAGAGAGTGATGACACAGACTTTAATGAATCCAAAAGCTCTGAGGAATAGGACCGAGAGGAAGGACAAGTCGCATGCTTTGAAGAAGAAAATAAATAAGAGTGCAGCATGAAAGTGAAATGCAGCAAAGGCAGAGCAAAGAAGGAAGGAAATAAGAGGAGGAAGTAGGAAGAGATCAGGAATTCAGGAAGTGAGCACATACTAAGGAAGAGAAGAAAGTCAAGGTGTATTGAAAGTGACAAGGAAAGTGCTGGAAACAGGAAAGCAAACGGCAACAGAGACACGGTGTGCAGCAGTACTGCCTACTGCATACTCCATCAATATGTACTGCATACTGCCTACTAAATAAACAATTAAGTACGCCATTAACAGCAGACTGTCTACATTAAGAAACAGTCAACAAAGAAAAGCCTTGAGTGGTTTTATGGCCCCCTTGGCGGATTCAGTCTGTACAGCTGGGCAGAGGAACAACACAAACATGATGGTGAAGGAGGTGGGCAGTAGCAGACATTTAGGTCAGCCGACTGTCCACACTTAAGTATATTCACGCTATATGTCTTCACATGACTGTAGTTATCATAACAGTATAGTAAAGGGTGGTTTATATTTGAAGAATTTATTATTTAAAGAACAATTACATATCATAGGTCCAGTGTGAAATAGTTAGGCAGAAATGGAATATAATATTCATAGCTATGTTTTCATTAGTGTATCATCACCTCAATATAGGAATCAGTACAGTACAGTTTAAAGCTGAACATACATAGACATACACAGACCGTGCACGTGACGGAAATTCTGCAGCTCTACGTTTCGACCCTGTGAGCAGAGGCAGGCCAGCCTCTGCTTTGTGTTGCCATCATATTGTACTGCATTATTTGGCCTTCATCCTTTGCTACTAGACTTCTGCAGTCATGTGGGCGAATGAACAGTGACGGTTACTGTGTGACCTTTTGTAAATGGAGTGCGGAAATAAACACTTGAAAATATAAAGTGACGAAAAGTGTACACTGATAGTAAACAGGAAGTTATCCAAGTATGAGTCTGCTGAAGGTTAAGATGCTGTTTACTGAGTTTGTACTTGTATTGTCTTGTTGCAAATTGTTATGTGTGTTCTCATGTGTAGTCTTGTCAATCATTTTAATTACATTGCAGTATTTGTTTTCATTCCAGAGAAGCAGTGGCTCCTCAGCCTGGTTGTGGTTCGGTATCACAGATTGCATCTTTACTTGATGCCCTGCTGAACTTGTGTTGCTGAAATAAGCTCCCAGTATGGGGGCTCTATGCTGGCGCAGTGCTGTTTTCTAGGCTACATTTTACATCGGTGTTCTCTCCTGTGCTGATATTAAACAATATGTCCTGCTAACTCCCTTTTGTCTCAAAACAAAAGTGTCCAAAATCTCTTTACATGATTCACACAGTGGATTAGAGCTGAAACAATAGGTTAATAAATGAATAAGTCAATTGAGAGATCATTAGTCTGCAACCATTTTTATCATCATATTTCATATTTTGGGTATATATTTGGGTTCAGGTTATTTTGGGCACCCCCTTAACACTACAGTGGTATAAAAATGTACGCTGGCATCGATGGTATCAGTAATAATGACGGGTGAACAGACTGGGTGAACCAACCGTTTCTCTCCCAGGACTTCATCCTCCCACTGCCAACACCACGCCCACAAAGTATTTAATTTGCACCAGAGAATCAGCCTCAAAATGACACTTATATTCCACACAGAGTGCGTTGTTTCACAGAGGTAAATTGCTTATGTGCATTGAGACAGATGGAACGGCATGGAGGACGCAGGGAGAGACAGAGACTGATTCAGCTATCCCAGCGCTGGTTCAAAATATGAGTTGTCATATAATTTTCATTTCAGTCATTTTAAAGATAAAGCTATTCCTCATCTGTTATTATCCCCCACAGTGGGAAAGGGAGGTGGGTAACTCTTTACCCACCACCACTGGAGAGCTCACAACATATAATTATAAATTCAGCATTGTGGTACTCCTGAGATGGCCAGACATACACAAGAGAACATGCTTGTTTGGTACAGACCTCAGAAAAAAGCGACGTCATCATTTTTAGGTATTTTTCCAGTGAAAATGAATTGCAAAAGGGATCATTCTTTCCACTTTGATTCACTTTGCATATTGTTCAGTTGCATCAGCATCAGTCATGTTTAACTTATTAGGCAAGTAATTCAACTGTTACCTGTGTTCACAAAGCAGTGTCTTCCAACCACAAGAGAGACAGAATGCTGCTGCGTGGGGAAAAGGACTGTGGCCACACAACAGCACACAACTGGGATGCAACAGCACTATTGAAGCCCTTACTCAATTAGTTATTTGGGTAATATATACATTAGATTTCAAGATTGGACCCAGGTGTTTCCCCATGTGCAGCTGTCATTGTCTTCCTTCAGGATCTCACCTGCCTCTGTGTTTCTGTGACTGACCTTCTGCCTCAGCACATCCCTGCTGCAGAGCCCCACCGTCCTCCATTTCAAAAGGTTGTGACACATGTCATTACTCCAAAAATGATTTATCACAAGTGTAATCAGTTCCAGAACATTAGAATAAAACATTTTTACATTATTCAAATGGGAGGTTTAAAACCTGTGTACTCCTAATGAGGGTACTACTGATGAATACAGTGCATGACAGAAGAAGGGAGGACAACCCAGTTGTGCTTTCCCTTGTATCCCCAGCACCAGGAAACAAAACATCTATAGGCCAGGTAGCGAGTACGCCTGTAATGACAAAACAAAATACTGTCATGTGATTCATGAAACACAGGACACTATAGCAACCTAGGAGTCCTATATTCTCTCTGTTTTACAGGACGCCAGAAGATGACTAATGATTCATCCTCAACCTGCAGGCTGCCTCAAATCATTTTGGCTGTATGGATGGACCAGGACATGGACAGCAGCTTCTCTTTCATAAAAACTAGCTGCATATTTGTGCAAATGCACTGAATGACTCATCATCTGTTTGTTTGTGTCATTCTCAGTGTTGGGACCAACTGTAATTCCAGAATTTAAAATGTAATTTTGTCTTACCTGAAAATAATAACTGGACAACTGCGAAGGGAAGACAAACAGCTTGTCTCTTTGATTTTATGGCTTATGAGCTAATGTCACCAACCTTATGTTGGCCCCACACACCTGTTATTTGCTTTAAGTGTCTGTAAAAGCATCAATAGGTAGAAGAAGAGACTAGCACTCTGATATATGATAATGTAGATGTCATCAGTGTTTGTTGCACCTGTGTTAAATAACAGCCTGTAAGCACCCGGATGCCGCAGTTATTAGTCTTTGCTTAAAGGCTACTGTATGTGTTGAATTATATTTACTGGTGGATGTTTTACACCAAATGATTATGTACTGCTTAGTGCTTTAGCAAATGTGGTGTTAATTGATTGTTTGTGATTGGTGGAAATAGCTACTCTGCTTTGTTTAAATATAAAAGCACCACATGGATGCAAGCTGCTTATTATTAGGACAGAGATTCTGTGTTTGTCTAAATATTAAAAGCAAATGGGTTTCAGTGCACATCGATCCTGTTGACACTGTAAGATAAATAATTTTTTTATTCACTGCAAACTGTGTGACCTGGTTCTTGATTCTCAAATCTTACTGGGGGTTTTTTTTAAAGACAGGGGATTTGATCAACATAAATGTAATTTCTACACATTCCAAATCAATAAAAAAAACATTTCATAGTCTAACACAGCTCTTTCCTTTACCTCCAGTGGCCCATGGTCTGCATGGTAAATGTTCAGAGCATTCTGCAGGTCAGGCAGACATTGGATACCAGCAACTGACAGATAAAAGACCACATTCTGATTCATATTCATACACACCAGTCTGCCATAACATTATGACCACTGACAGGTGAAGTGAATAACACAGATTATCTGGTTATATCACATAAGACTGTCAATGGGTGGGATATATTAGGCAGCAAGTGAACATTTTGTCCTCAAAGTTGATGTGTTAGAAGCAGGAAAAATGGCCAGCGTGAGGATTTGAGAGACTTTGACAAGGGCCAAATTGTGATGGCTAGACAACTGGATTAGAGCATCTCCAGAACTGCAGCTCTTCCCGGTCTGCAGAGGTCAGTACCTATCAAAAGTGGTCCAAGACAGGGTCAGGGCTCATTGATGCACATGGGGAACGAAGGCTGGCCCGTGTGGTCCGATCCAACAGACGAGCTACTGTAGCTCAAACTGCTGAAAAAGTCAATGCTGGTTCTGATAGAAAGTTGTCAGAACACACAGTGCATCGCAGTCTGATGGTATGGGGCTGCATAATATTAGCAGCAGGGTGCCCGGGGGGTTATAATGTTATGGCTGATCAGTGTATATATATATATATATGTATCAGCCAGTTTCATATTTTACTAGCATTTGTCTATATTGCTAATTTCTCACACTTGTTGTATAACACATACTAAAGCTAGCTGTAGTCCCTTTATGCAACTCAGAAAACAGAAATGACATTAATAGATGAATAAATATGTAATAAAAATGCACGTTTACATAGTGGAGTGCAGAGGATGGCTGCTAGGTTGAGCCGGGACGCGGCACAGGAACACCCGGCTGTCTCAGTAACGCCGGTTGATGTAGTAAGGACCCAGGCAGAGCGAACATCAGCCTTCATAATACCAGGTCTTTGATGTTATGCAGTGATACCTTGCCAACTTTCCCACTGTGGAGGTATTGATAACCCATCTTATCTGAAGCCAGTTCTTCATGGCATCTCCCCACTCTGTAACAGATATTTTCTAATCAATTAAGTGATTAATCAGCAAAATAATTGCTAGATTAATCAATAATAAAAATAATGATTATTTGTAGGCCTAATTTGGCATAATTATGCATGCAATCATTTTTTTAATCATTTCCAAATTCAGTGGTAAATCATTTAAAATGAGAATAAATGATTAGATTATTTGGTCTTTTTGATGTTAGATTTACCAAATTAAATTGCGAATCAGTTGTATTTGACTGATCCTTGTTATCTCTTTCCTGTGTTACATTGCTGTGTACTTTCTGTCACTACGGTCTTCCTACTTCTCCTTTCAGTCTAGCCCAGTTTGTGCTCCATCAGCAGGTACTGTGCTGTTAGAAAGCAGCAGGCCTGCAGAGTCTGACAGCAAATCCTCCTCCCACCTCTCCCTCATGCCCACGGCCCCACTCCTATGAGACAAAGACCACTGCTGATTGAAATCCACATTATCCATGTATGATTTGCACATTTCCACGCTGTTATCAACCATCACATCTCTGTCATAGGACAGCGAACGCAACGAAAAGTATCTCACCTTCCCTGGCAGGAACATAGAGTTCCAGTCTTGCATTTATACGGGTCACTTTTATCTTCCTCTAATGTGAAAGGGAAAGATAAGTTTCATTCTCCATTTTAGTTTGTTTTTCCACATATTCATAGAGGTTTGCCTGTGAGCCGAAAGATACAACTTGCTCTGTCTCTGCATTTGTGCATTGTGTGTGTGTGTGTGTGTGTGTGTGTGTGTGTGTGTGTGTGTGTGTGTGTGTGTGTGTGTGTGTGTGTATGTGTGTTTGTGTGTAAGACAGACTCAAAAGAAGGGCTGGTGTTATTTTAAGTCAGATTTAAAAGGTGTTTCATTAAGGAACATTCATGGCTGCTCCCGATTTCCCTCCTACTGGCTGATTCAGTCGCAGGATGAATTCATAGAGAGCAACTTATAATGTCTGAGACTGTGTACAGTACAATCATTACACATTAGAGTTTCAAGTTACAGTAAACTGACTTCTGCACTGTTTAATTTACTGTAAACTGTGCTGCAGCATGAATGTAGTGTAAACGAGGCCCATTAGGTCAGTAGAAGTCTATTTTGTTTCTGCTAATGTTGGGCAGTTTGATGATATTTTTTATACAGTTTAGTAGGATGCCTTCATATCTATACCTATATCTCAGCATGTTGTTCATTTCTGTGAAGAAAACTAAATGCAAGTGCTATTTTTAAAGTTTAGATTATCATTATAGATATGAACTTCTATAAAGAAATCTCACAGGATGAGGGTAAGGTGAACACAAGCCATATTCACAGAGCCTTCACTCTCTGATAAACAGCCTCATCCTGCATTAGAAAACAACCAAAGCGTTAATAAAACAATGAGAAGAAAACACTGAAACTTTCAAAAAAGAGGAATATCGAGTATGTATGACAGTAAAAATATGAGAAAAACTCATCTCTGATGAAACAATGCATTGAACATAATATGAAGTATCCATAAAATATCAATATAATATATAATATATCACATTCAGGGGTCGTCAGTTAACTGGATAATAGAAAAGGGGGCTTAGATGCTCAGAATACACTTCATATACACATTCAGAAAACAAATACTGATTATTTCCTAATTCCTGTTATGAAGAGGAATAAAGGTGAGACAGAAAGAATATGATCTCTAAGTTTCAACACACAGACTTACTGTAAGCCCACTAAAATTAATAAATACATACAGTACTTCTGCGGCAGCAGTGTGTGATTAATCAAACATGAAAGGGTTATTATCTGTCAGCTGTTGTGAAGATGTTTAAATTATGGAAGAAGAAAAAGTGTGTGTCGAATAACAAGATGTCCTCCCATGCATTAATTCAGTGAGCTCCCAAAGACTTGACTACACTTTCTTTGGCAGGCCAAGGCCCCCCTTTCTGTGCTCTTTCCACCACTTCTTACATGTCTGCTATCCATTTAATGTCTGGAATCCTGACTGTGGGCATTTGTGTGTCTACAAACCGAAAGAATGGCAATGAAGGTTATCTGTATACATTAATACCCTCTACATTTTAAATGAACAAAAGAAAGCCACAGCAGTTCACTTTTTTTTACAGCGAACCTGCTGAACCATTACTGTATTACGACAGCATCAGCCAGAGCAATTCAAGGTTAGTAGTTTTCAGCTGTCAAGGTTATATTTTGTATATTATACAAAATTCACTACTAGATGTCGCACTAGAGCACCAGCATCTCAGGGCAACACAAATGGGTGGGTCATTTAACCTGGCAGATAATCACAAAACATACTTCAAACTGGACAGAAACAAAATGAATCTCATCAAACTCACTGTCTCTGTCAGTCTTCCCACAGTCTTTTCAACAATTAACCAACACTGCTTTGGTCGAAATGATCACTCGCCACCAGAGTCCATAGACAAAAACGATCATTTGACCTCACACATCAAAGTAACAATATAACTACATTCAAAGCGGACAGAAATAAAATAAGCCGAACCAAAACTATCTTTTCGGAAAAATGGAAAATGGAAAAAAGCTGCTTTAGTCGCTATCCTGAAAGAACAGTTACACGCAAAAGGGGTCTCTAAAGCTTCATAGGGGGTCACAAGGGCTTCTTGTCCTAGAAAACTTACAAAATATACACAGTAGGCCTATATCTGAGCATTTGGTTCACTTCTGTGAAGAAAAGTAAATGGAAATTGTCCAATAGAACAATGGCCAAGTATCAGGGAAGGAAACACTGAATTTGATTGTCAAAAAAGAAACCTATTAACAATGATTGTTGAAAATAAAATTAAAAAACAAACAGACAGAGAATTGTATAAAAAGTTTCCTAAACAGGAAATAATCAGCTCAAAATTCATCCAAGTCACTCACTTTACACAAACTTCTTGCAGTTACCGAGTCCACTGTTTGGGTTCATTGTACAGTTTTTTAGGAATAAGCGTCTGTTAATGGAAGGTGAAGGAAAAATTGGGGAGCAAATGTTTAAATGTAACAGTTAGCTACCTGTTGACCAATGACCACTGTGGGTTTTGACATAACTTTCCTCCCATTCAGGATTTTGCAGGTGCTGAGTAGTTATTTAGTCTGGGGGCATGTAGGTGTGATATTTGTCTTCTCCCAGCAATATTTACAACCCAACCCCAAAATACCGCATGTTTTCTGTCAACCACATTGGTTCTCCCGTAATTTTGGCCTCATCCAGGGTGACAACTCGTATTTGAAAGGTGTACTTCACGCACAGGGGGAGCTGTGTTTTCTAACCCTTCTATTGTATTTCATCAGATCAGCTCACAGTCTGAGGTATGTGGGACAGTGGTATTGTTATATGGTATCTCTAACCATATCTCATAACACCTACAGGCCTGTCCACAAACTCAGACAACAAACAAAACGAAAGTCGAAGAGCAAAGTTGTGACTGTCCTCCCAAGAAGAACTACAGTGTCGATAATTTAAAAAAGTTTACTTTTAGAAGACAAATCCCTCTAAAGGCCAGAGTAGTTATGACAGGAACAAAGGAGGAAGTCAGGTAACGTTGAATCAAATCAAAAGACATCAGAAAACAGGCAACATCATCATGCATTCAGCGATTTCTATTCCACACAGGTAATAACATCTTATTTAACAATATCAAATGTAAAGCCAGAGAGTTCCTTTCTAGTCATTGGACCACTGAAAGCACTGTCCACGACATGCCACAATCAGCACCACCTGCACACATTCGACTGCTCATCAGAAACAGGAACTAAGGACACATTGTTCAGTATCTTGCTCAAGGACACTTCGACATACAGCGCGAGAGGAGGAAGAACATGCAGCTCAGTCAGGCCCCACTGTTTTCAACAAAGGTAACATGGCTACATAAATCATTCATTTTCATATGGATAATGTGTTAATGAGGGAGTAAGTCCATCGCCTGCTGCAGGTGATTAACAAGCTGGAATGAGTTGGTCCTGATTCTGCATTAAGTCGCTTTGACTGGAGCTGCCAAGGAGCGAAGGTTGAGTCGTGATCTGCATTTTAACTGTCGACATAACTCACCAGATTAACCTTTTTTTTTTAAACTACGGCTCACACTAAAGGGAGCTGGAGGAGACGGAAGGAGAGGAAGCTGTGGTGGGGGGTTAATGTTCCCTCGGCTCAACAAGCTCAGAGGTCCATTTGCAAATCATTAAATATTGGAAAGAACTCTTAGAAGACAATTCTCCCTGTGAGATCCGCCTCTGTAGACACTTTTCACTGCAGACATTTTAATTCAGCCATTAGTAATCTTATTAATTTGTCAAAATGTCTACTGTGAAAAGGGTCTATTACAGAGGATTTGCACAAGACTTATTGTATGAAACGCCCTGCACTGTCTCTGCTGTCTGCAATGTCTCTGCCGCGCCCGGCCCCACGTGCAGAGGGGACACACCTGCACTCAGTTAGCTCTGATTGAGAACGACCGCCGTCCACACAGACCGCAGACAACAATGAAACATGAGTACAGATTTTACCTCAGTTCTGTATAAATAAATACCTAAATACCTTTTCTGTTTTTTGCTTTAAGTTAACATTGTTGTTTCATTGTAGGCCTGCACAGTGTGGCTGCATGCTCATGTGTAGTCCAACAGAGAAAACAAAGAACATGTGTGTGTTTACATGAATCACTTTTATCTTCTCCTTTCAAGCACTTTTTACTTGATTTACTATTTGAATAAGCCCTAAAGAAGCAAAATTACCTATAAATTATTTCATGACACCATAATCATAAACTTTAACTTGAACTGTATTATCTTGCTGTCCATAAATCACTCATAGTTAACCCCCTGCCCTCACCTTGACTCATACCTCAGAAATCCACCAACAGTGAGACAATCTAGAGGGGGATTTTTTCCCCCATCTGCACTAAAGTAGGGTCTAAGTTTTGGAGGAAAAAAAAAAGATTAAGATAGAATTTATCAAACTTAATATCCAACAAAATAAAACTACACTGAACAAAAATATAAATAAAAACATTTCTGTTTTTTTTAAATATTCGCCAAGAGTATCGTTAAAGTTCCTGATCAATAAGCAGTATCGACAAGAGAGTGAAAACAAAAATCTATGATACCCATCCCTAGTGTCCAATTTAAATCACATTTTAAATTTGAGAAAAATACCTGTAAAGTATACAATACAATGTCCATCAAGAATTAGTTAAATATCAGTAAAATATCCCAAACATACTACTAAAATATCTTACTATTTATATATATATATATATATATTACTAATAACTAGCATTTTATACTGATATTTTTCCGATATTTTATTGTTTGGTGAATATTTTACTTTTATTTTTGCAGATGTTTTACGACTGTTACCTTCCTTTAACAATTTTGTTTGCCCTTTTTGCTTCATCCTCAATCCCTTTTCTTTTTTTAATTTGCTTTACTCTGTTTCACCTTCATCTCCAACTCTATCCTCTTTTGTTATCACTTTATGACTTTCTTCTGTCTTCACCATCCACCCTGCATCCAGCCCTTCTCTCCATTTCCTTCACCTCTGCACTCTTTTTCACCTCTCTGTCATTTTTTGATTATTTTTCTTCTCTTGTCATTTGTCTCTTTCCCCCTTAATTCAGTCTCACATATTATCCTCTTCTTTTTCCTGTCATCCTTTCCTTCTCAAGCTCTCGCCCTCTGCATGCTCTCCCTCTCATCTTTCGACACTGCTGATTGCCAGATAGCTCTTAGGAGTCGAGCGTGTGATTGACAGTTGACAGATGTTAACAGCAGGTCACACAGAGACGCACAAAGCTGAACAATCACAGACCGACTGAGCCACAGACTATCAGAATAAAGTATTCAAGTGGCAACAGGTTGGCTGGACACAAATCTACCTGCTTTGCCTGATTTTCCGTCTCGAACGGTTTGTTTTCTATTCGATATCTTGTGATCTGTTTACATTGCTATGTGTGATCCAGCGTATTACAGGAATTATTCTCCGGTGCTGTGGGAGTTCCCTTAAAGTGGTGGTTCATTTTTGTTTTCTTTTTTTATATTTAAACACACCAGAGCAGTTCAAAAACAAAAACTGCAGCACGTTGAAGCTCTGGGTACACGCCGGCTTGCAAGATGTACAAAGAACTATTTAAGCTAAAAAATAGTAGTTTGACAAAGTAATTTTAAGGTTCACTTACTTGCTTTTTCCAGAGCTGGTTTGAGTTAAAATTATTTTCTCAAACTACTTAATTTTATTGACACACATGTCATTTATTTGGGTTACCAGAGGCGGCATGTACTATTTTGTGTAAAATTGAAACGTGTGGAAACTGCCCCTCCAGCACAAACCACCACTGTGCCAATCCGGTGTCAGAGCTCAGAAATGATAGTTCTTAGTGTAACAAACAACTTTCCTGATACATGTGTAACAAAGGGGTAACATCCTTGTCATCCTTGGGAAAGGGTTGACAGTGTATTTCCCTAGCAGTGAGTTTAGTAGCTAGTGTTTGAGCCAGGCTATCTATTAGCCTATTAAAAGAAAAGGTAGAAAGTTTTATACGTACAATTAGCATCACTGTGCATATATTTATCAACCACAACAACAAATGTAAATTTGATCGATAACAGGTTGTATGTGAATGCTGAATGTACATTTGACCATCTACGGTATTTCCAAAATAAACTTGATGCCAGACGTTCACTACAAGTGGTGTGAACAGCTTTTGACTGACATGGGAGCTGCTTGTTTTAAAGGTTATGTAACCACTGTTCCTATGGTAGCAAGTGTACATGCATTAGTCAACTATAACACCATCAAATGTTAGATTGACTTTATGGATAGTTTCATCATATCGAGTGTTACGCAGCAGTCAAAACTAACAGACATCTCCCCATTCATAACATCCATTCTGAGGAAAACTTGAAACGCAGTCAGAGGTCAAGCTCGGCTAATAGGCTAGGCAATGAAGACGTGGCTTCATGCCCTGCAGGCGTTGTGGATGCAGCACAAGTTGGCCAAGTTCATTCTGTTCATTTCTAAAGAGAAACAACACATTTAAAACAAGTGAAACAATTTCAAATGCATCTTCTTTTAAAACTGTGAGCTTGCTGATTTTGGAGACAATCAGTGTAACTTTTCAAACCCTGGAACATGGTGAGAGGATGCATCATCCCAGCAGGATTCCTCTGATTTAACCACATCAAAGACAAAAGGCTGTGATGCAGGGAAAGTGAGTGGTTTGGCAGTACGTAGTTTTGGGGGGGGAGATGTAATCCTCTAACTACACCCCAGGAGAAACTGTGTGCCTTCAAAAAGGTGGGAAAGTGTGTGTTCACTGTCCACAAAGGGGTGGGAGACAGATGAAGTTGAAGTTGGTGAATGTGATGAATGAAGAGTAATTAAGAAGTTGAAGCTTATATGGTCCTGAGGCCTGTACTGTGGTTAAAATGCTAATAATTTAGTAATCATCAACACTTCACAATAGTTCTGTTGTAAGGAGAAAACACGAAAATGTGCATGTTTATCTTAAAAAAAATTTCCGCTTCCTCCTGTTTGAAGGCTGAAGCCTGAAAAGACCACTTTCCCAAGACATTTCTAAAATCTGTCTTCCTTTGAAAGGTTGTGTCTGAACTGAAAGAAAGGGGAAAAAAAAGATCGGGCATACTTTTTCACTTCATATCTCTAAAGCGCTCCTCCAAAGGATAAGACATGATTGTTATTCCCATTTTGTAAAAAGAATGAGAGCCATTTTCACCAAACAAACCACACTGAAAACACAGTGTGTGTGTGTGTGTGTGTGTGTGTGTGTGTGTGTGTGTGTGTGTGTGTGTGTGTGTGTGTGTGTGGGGGGGGGGACATTATTTCATTTTATTAGAGTACAGAGTGGGGACCATGTGTTTTGGCAGACCTGACGGTGCTGAAAACATCACTTGACCACAGTGAGAGGTTGCGCACGCTTAGTTCACTGCTTTTGTCTGTTCTGACATGAAAAGTGTCTGACGTCAGAAATAATACACTTTAATAGACATGTATGGCAGCTACAACAACCTTTTTTTTGGCTCTGCAGACTATTTGCATATTAACGCATTGTTGCGGACCGGGAGATTGTTTCACAGCAGCCCCAAAATGAGGGTTGGGCTTTGATTAGGTCAAACATTTAGATATTATATTATGCAGTTTAGTAGGGATGAGCGAGTACACCATTATCTGTATCTGTTCCGCCAACTAAATTATCTGTATTCGTATCAGTGCTATGAATGGGTGTGGCTTAAATTTGAAGTGGGTGGTGCTTATACCCAAATGGGCGGGACATAAACTAAATTGATAATATAAGCCTGAAATTGATATGGGTTGATCAGAAGTTGCTATATATTTATAATTTAATATTTACAGCGCCATATTTTTGATCACAAGAGAACGATGAAGATCAAGTACAGATATTAACACATTTAACTTAGTACCTCTCCTACAGCCTCCATCCAAATCTCCATGTTATTGCTTTTTACTCCCGTTAGGGATAGAAAACCAGCACACGCAGATTGAACATCTAAGTGGGTGATGACAATAATAACCTCATGTACTCATGTTTACAATCACTAACCCCTTTTTACTGTATCATATTGTTTACTTGTTACGTTAAATGTTACATGTCCTCAGGGGTGGGTTTCAGCCAGCAGCTTCTTGTTGTTAGCTGTCGCTGATGGACACTGTTCAAATTTCACTTTTTGTTGTTCCAACCCTCCAACAGAGTGATGCGTCTTGTCTCCAGCGGATCACATCATTTCAATTTCCACTCCCATCATATCAATAATTCAGGCTTATCAGCTTAATAGTTTTGAACCAGGACCTTTGGTATTTGGATCAAGTAGCTTGTGAAAAATAAAAGGCTACAGTGGTTATTTCAATGTGTCAGACTTTTTGCAGTCACAAACTACACTTCTGTTTCTGACTGCGTATCATGTGTCCACTGGCTCCACCAGCACTGAAGGTACACAAGTTTGTTCCTGTCTAGCATACTGAGAACCGGATATCCGTTGATCATAAATGTAATTTATAGCATTTAGGACAATGGCATCCACAGTTCTTCTCATCGAGGGACTTTCCAGATCCCTGAACCACATTGGCACACTGGTAGAATGTAGCTCCAATACAAACTGATGACAGCTGTGTTGTGTTGTATCCAGAGGAACACGGATACTGCATATTGCTGCTGAAAAATGTTCTTAATGCTGTCATCACCGAAAACATGATTCATCTAAATTGTTTAACGGTTGAAAAACTAGAAAAATATCTCAAAATTTGGACCAATGAAGCCATAACTATGTGCATAGCTAGATACTACTGTAGAGATAGGTCGACGCAGGTGTAAAGGGGATTAGGAAGAGAACTGGAAAACAAGGCTGAATGAATGCTGGGTGAGGGAGAAAGATTATAAACAGCTATTCAAGGAAAACGATTTGTATGGTTACGGACACATAGAAAGTCGAGGAAGAAGACCGAGAGAAGATCAAGGGGAAGATGTGCTAAATCACTTTTTTTCATCGTGTCAAACAGACAGCTCCCATAATCTAACAGGTTTGAACAAACCCGCCACGCCTGCAAACGCTGCATTGCCAAAATACTTACTGTCGATATTGTCTCTGAGCTCTGGGGATCAGAACCAACTTGTCGACATGTAAGCTTGTATCCACAGAGCATAAACAAAGAACAATGAGACTCATTTCACTGAGAAAAACTGATTCTTCTTCTTTTGGAAAGGCTGTAATTAGGGATTGGGATTGGATATTGTTGCAATCCAGGATTACAGCTCTCTAATGTGAAAGCCCACCTTAAAATGTAAAGGTTAAAGCTTGTGAATTAAGTGTCGAAAGGCTGCTGAGGTTTAAGCTTGTGTCAAAGTTTGGGAAGTTAAAAGAAGTTCAAACTGCCCATCTATTATTTACCTACTTTTCTAAGCTTTTAGTGGCCATTGCCTCCTTATGCCTTCCATAATACAAATGGAGCAGGAAAATTACAGTCACTAACATCAGTGGCTATTAGAAATAACAAAAAGATCTCAGCTGGTGCATGCAGCTCAATGTACTCTGTATATGTTATGTACTTTTGGTTGCCATGCAACAAGGATATTAGCAAGCCTCAAGTAAATACAGGGATAATGGATACTGAAAATTGAAATGGACAGGGTAAAGATGTAGAAGATTATCTGTACTGGAAGACGACGAAGAGTTGACTCCAGAGATAACACTGAAGGTTTCAAATTAAATTAAGAGCATATTCTGTCCTGATGATGGCGTGGTGTGCAATGCTACCAAAGTTGAGTCATCGTGAACTTGGTGTGCAAGAAAGTGTCCCAAAGGGACAGCACAGCCAATTCTCCAGTCGGAAAAACCAGAAGAAGAGAGCACAGTAATGAGAAGTTAAGAGTGCCGGTCGAACCCCTAATGGCAAAAAACAATGCGGAATACAGGATGGAAATATGGACATTTTTGGTTCATGTATTAATGGTATTAATGTGAGAAAGGTTACATCAGATCTGTGAGGAGCAATCATGGATGTAGAGCCATGGGAGTGATGAGGAGAATGTCAGAGCAGAAACAGCTGATCAGCCATGTGAGTTAAACGTTCGCCACGTCTGAATTTATTTTGGGAAAGTGTTTAGGCGCATTAATGCTTTTGAGACAGGCAAAATCGACCTCAAGTGAGCGTAAAGACTTTTTTGTTAAATCGTGAATCTTGCTGTTTCAATTAACCTTTTCTAAAGCGATATTTCAAACAACACAACTAACACGGTTACTGACTTTTTACATTACATCACACATTTAAGTTAAAGCTTACAATTTGTTGTCATCTCATAAAACTGGTGGCACTAGAGGAAAGGTCACAGAATTCATTAAGTTCTATGTACAAAATTTCATGGCAATGCATCCAACATTTTGTTGATATATTTCCCTGTGGGCTGACCGATGTTGCCATCCTGGGGGATGGTAACTTTTACTTTACCAGCCTTTGTCTCGAAAAAGTTTGACTCATCCAAGATGGCGCCTCGGACAGCGGCCTCAGTGTGTTGGTGCGCATTGTTTTGTGTTGTTTTGTTTGCTGACTCATAAACCCTAAACCCACCCAGAATATATGCGTTACATTAACACACTTCCCTTTTATCTTGCACAATTTAATATCATTATACAACATGTCACACTGCAAAATTACACGTTGCCTTAACAATATTTTCCCATATTACTGCAAACATTATATACATGCATATTGTGCATGTTTTTTATTTGTATATATTGTCTCTTTTTATCTATTTCTATTGTCATCTTTATTCAATTAAATTTCAATTCAATTGTATTTGTACAACGCCATTTCATAACAGAAGTTATCTCAGGAAACTTTTCAAATAGAGCAGGTTTAGACCATACTCCTTATAAAATTATTTAGAGAGACCCAACAGTTCCCACCATGAGCAAGCACTTGGCGACGGCGGCAAGGAAAAACTTCCTTTTAAGAGACAGAAACCTCGGACAGACCCCGGCTCCAGGTGGATGGCCCGAATCAAAACTGGAAGCTGGTTCCATAGGAGGGGAGCTTGGTAGCTAAAGGCTCTGGCTCCTGTTCTACTTTTAGAGACTATAGGAACCACAAGCAACCCTGCATGCAGAGAGTGCAGTGATCAAAGGATTTCTCCTTACTAAAATGAGAAAAGTAGGAAGACAACTTTGGATATGAGAGTATATAGTGGGTTGCAAAGAACTTGTGTAAATTGAAAGCTTTAGGCTGTACTATTGTACCAGCTATAGTTACAGACACTACACAGATTTCTTTGATTTCTGATGACGTCTAAACTGAATTTTACATTTAACTTCTATGCTGCGGTCTATAATGCTTTTTCATGTTTTCCCAGTTGGAAAAAAACTCCTTAGGATCAATAAATATGCAATATGCAAGGTTTAGTGCAGTGCGGATAGGGACACAGTCCTTTTGATCCTTTGTTGCTTACTCTTTTATACAGCGTCTGAAATCAAATTCTCACTTTTTTCATCCATTTAAGTTTTCACAGTATTTTTTTTGTGTACACAGGAGCAGTAAGACAACCAGAAACAAGCCAACAGTTCAGCCAGAGTTAAGACTGAAAGTGTGCTCACCTGAAATGTCCTGATGGCATAAAGAAAACTGTAACGCACAACTCCAGTAAGTCGAGTAGGTCGCATAAGTCTGTCTGTAAACTGTGATTGATGTTACAAAATTAAAACGGACATTGGGTGGTGATAAAGCGCTGCAGGAATGAGTCCTTAAACCTGCTTAAGACATTTTCATGTTTTATTCTGTGACATAAAGTACCCTACTTGTGAATTTTAAAGCTTGTAAATCTCTCTAAAAAGCCAGCTACCAAGTGGCTAAATGACGTCAGGGACATTCCATGTCATCCCTCCCACCACTCGACGTTTAGTCACAGTGTAGTTCTTTTAAAGCCTAATGTTAGCTTTGTATTTCTGCTGAATGCATTTAGGCTTCAAAAATAATTAAAGTGGTGTACACTTTTGAAGATTATCTTGCCCCAGAGCTTATTTTCTGATGTATTTAATTTCTTATTTGACTGTTCTACAAAAAGACGACATCCCTGCAGCACTCAATTATACTATTAATTGTACAATAAGTTTGCCTAACCTGGATGTTTGTTTACAGCCTGTCTGATTGACTGACTGCCATAATCTGGTAGCGTGGCGACATTGCAAGAGAGAATGGTGTAAGAAACATGAGCAATTAGTTGTCACTTTTTATATAAGACCCTCCAGGAAGTTGCAATGTGACGATCGCCAAATTTAACGCAAACTCAACCAATCCCAGTGAATTCTGTGTGACCTTGCAATTTTGTCCAATCCCAACACCCCAAGTTTTCCACAAATCACTACCTTGTAAAATCCCTAAGAACTATTCAACATGCATTGCAGTTTTTTAGAAAAGCTGCTGAGAAATCGGGCATTTTAGGTCACAATAGTCCCCAAGAAAATGCTGAAAAGGGCTGAAAATCCTGGATAAGACCTAGGTTCTTCTGAGCAGCGATGATCACTAAAGACTACAGAAAAGTAGAGAATAACTGTATGAATTAGCAGCACTGCATCTTATCACAACAAATTATTTAGCACTAAATTGGATGCTGTTAAATTGTGTAGGTACAGGTAAGTGTCACACATTTTGTTTTTCTTGTTTTCTCCTATTTTATAGAAGGATATTTTTAAATGGATGGAATTAACTGATGAATGTAATGATGTATGACATCCGAGTGACTGCCAAAGATTGAACTGCAAATTGAGAGAAAAATTGACACCCTTATAACAAATAACCGATGAAGTAAAAAAAATAAAGGCGTGTTTTTTAAAGACAAACTAGAGCTCCTTTGTTGAGAAAGTAATAACCATCATTCATAGATTGGCATAATAACTGAGATTAAAGATAAATCGGCCCTGTGAAGAAACTGGGCCATTGTAGCAGGAATGAGATATCCTTCTGACAAACACAATGTACTCTAACAATACAGAGGAAGCAGCTGTGGTAGTTAGACTTTAATGTGGTTATCCTGGATATCCTGATGTTTATCCTGAACAATTACCAGATTTCATCCTCTTTATTTCTAATATATTGAATGATAAACTTGAGCTAAGGTCTACAAATTGCTCGTTTTGTACCCTGAAGGTAGCGCACAATGATATAAAACAGAGAAATCAGCCTTACAACCCTCATTTTTAAGAAGCTGGATTTGGACCGTCTAATCATTTGATCGACGAAACGCTTCCACATTGTAGTTTTCTCCTTTTGTGAGAGGAAAAAAAGAGAGTCATTGAGGAAATAAAGGCCATTGACCTGCAGTTAACTAAAGAGAAAGAAGTTTGTGGAGAGCAGAGAGCCTCGTAAAAGACTAATTTGCATGGAGAAACCTGTTTCTGCTCTCTGACCCTCCGGCAGGTATTTAATGTAACAGGGCATTAAAAATGTGAGTCAGTATCCTCACTGAAAAGATAGAGCCCCCAATAAAACTGTCAAGATATATTTTTACGTTTGCAGCACAGGTGTGTGTGTCAGGACAGATGTGCGTGACGGCATTGGGATGCGTGTGTGTGTGTGTGTGTGTGTGTGTGTGTGTGTGTTGTGTGTGTGTGTGTGCTGTCTGAACTGTACATGTGTGGTAAGGAGGTACAGTCACGCTTCACTAATATTACGTCAACACTAAATCCCCTTATCATCCGGCCAGCTGATGCCTGGTCAGCACTGAATGGCATGCTGTGTGTGTGTGTGTGTGTGTGTGTGTGTGTGTGTGTGTGTGTGTGTGTGTGTGTGTGGAGGGAAAGAGAAAGGAATGTCTGTAACATTATATGAGGATGATAACGAGATTACAGAGTAAGTGATTTCCCCGTTGGACTGTAGAGCAAATGTGAAGCAAATATTTGAAGTGTTGCCAGAAACAGAACAACCAACTATGTTCTCTTCCATAAACGATGCGGGCAGCACTTCAGCTAAGTAGTAAAGAGACGCTTCATTTCTCCAGGTATTGTTTCACTCAGACGAGCGGCGTCAGAAATGTTATGAGTTTGTCAACAGTTTGTCTCAAGAAAATTGTGTCTCACTTAAAAATGTGACAATATCCACAGGTATTGTTTCATGGCAGCAGACGCTGATGCATTACACAGTACAGCAGGTTGCTTGACATTGAAATGTGCTTTTCAGGCTCATTTAGGGCCGTCTGACACCATCAGAGAAAAACTTTCAGAAGAATTTTTAGACTGACTGAGTTTAAGAGTCCACAGCCGTGGTAGTGGCTCTGTGAGGCTGTTTATTACGTACAGCCATACTAACATGCTCACAGTGATAATGCTAACATGTTGATGTTTAGCAGATATCATTTGGAAAATAAGGTTGGGTAACATTCACATTTGAACCAGGGATTTGGTACCCAATGATACCTTTTTTCAGTACTTTACTACCTATGTAATAACAAAAATGTAATTTAGGTTGGAAGAAATAAGTCCAAACTCCTCTTACTAGTGCAGTGATTGCATACTGTAATATTTTAAACATCCAATAGTTTGATGTTTGAAAATATTTGAATAAACACAAAAATGGCAATTCATTGTGGCGCTAGAGGGAAAGTCACGAGATAGTGAAGTCATTACAATACATCCTCTGAGAACCACAGTTGTCAAAAACCTGGTGCCAGTCCATCAATAAAATACAAAAAGGCCAATAAATAGTACTGTCATAAAGAGGTTATTCTGTGTTTCAGGCATATTTTTAGATCACTAAAACATTTTCAGCTATTGAACTTCACTGGAACTGATGGAAATATCTGAATGTGACAATACACCTTCTACTTTCAGCCAACAGTCAGTTAGAAGAAACAACGCACATAGCAACCAGAACCTGAATCAGTAAGACCCTTTTAAACAGTGTTAGTGTGCTATAGGAACGATTTATGGACTGCATTTAAGGTTTTAGAATAAAAATAGGGTCCCCTGTGAGCGAAGAATAAGGGGATTAACATGGTAAATGAAGGTCCACACAAGAACAGGTGTGTGTGTGTGTGTGTGAGAGAGAGAGGAAGGGGGAGTTGGTATGCTCATATATCAAGAAGACAGATGGTGCTAAAGCAGGAGGTACAAGACCGCCCAAAAGTCCTGTATGTATGTGATTGTGCACGTGTGTGAGGGAGTGTATGCTTTATGTTTGTGCTGTGTGTGTGTGTGTGTGTGTGTGTGTGTGTGTGTGTGCCAGCAGGTCCCAGGAAACAGGAGCAAATTCCCAGCAGATATCCTGGTTCAGACACAGTTATGCTCCACTAATATACACAACACACTGTCTCACTGTCCTTTCGTCCATCTGTCTCTCTCTCTCTTCTGCATGTCTCTGATTCTTTCTGTCATCTACCTGATATACTGGCTTGTCTTTCTTCTGTCACCTTTCTCCATATTTCACTGCCTCTCCCTCGTCTGTGTTCTGCTGGTTTTCGTACATTCCCATTAGTTTGATGTGACATATTTTTGTAAATCGCTGCTGCTGTTGTTTCTGTGTGCTCGTTTCATTCAAAGGAAACTGAAGCAAGAATCATAAAAATCATAACACAGTCATCATAATGCAGTTTTCTGTGTTCATGAACCTTTGGCATGCTGTAAAGTTTGTTGTACAATTCAAACAGAGCATTTGGGTTTAAACAAGGCTACAGCCCTGAAGTTCCACTCATGGCCCCCAGAGGCTGCAATCCTTATTACACAAATATTAAATATACTGGTATATAGGTATAATGTGGTGCACCAACAACGACTAAAATATGGTTTATTTAATACATAAGAACTCATTTTGATAACCCTACTGTGTGCTACCTACCATGCACCAAATTGCAGGCAGACAAAGTTATCAACTAGCTGTTAAAGAAAGTGGATCGTTCAACATTTGGGAAACCAACAAGCAAATCAGAGCTAAAAGAAAAGTGAACATTCGACTTACATCACAAAAACACAACTATAAATGAATGAATGATTCTATTTCTGTGTCTGCTGCATGTGTAAATAGGTAATTATTTGTTAACACACTGGCAATAACAACATTATTATGTCAATGTTGTGTTTACAGCTTGTTCTGCTGCCCCTGAGTGCCCCAAAAATAAATCAATGCAGCTTAGATCGTTGTTTAGTCCTCTCCCATATTTAAAAGTCTAGAGCATTTTTCAATTTAAACTCTCATCTCAGGTCAACTTAATGGAGATTTATGTCCGCCTCAGGAAAGTCTGTCATATAAGAACAACAGAAAAGGTGGAGCTGAGTTAGCAAAAAGCTAGTTGGAGACCCACTTCCTCTCCTTCCTAAGAGTGACATTTAATGGTCCAGTGTTACCTTAGAATGAACATTTTAAACAGCTGCCGCCATGTTGTAACCGCCATGTTTCTACACCAGCCCAAAACGTTTTATGTAGTTTCACCTACATGCTTGGAAGGGCAGGGTGAAGCGAGGGAGGTGCAATCTACAACCACTAGATTCCACTAAATCGGACACACGGGTCCTTTAAACTAAGTTTACCCAAACAATGACATTCGAAAACAATCAACGCCAATCTTCTCTTTAAGGAATCTTTGTTGGGTTTGGGTTACTGTGTGTTGGCTTTAGTTCACCATGGGGCTAAAACTGTCAGGTTAGTCCTGCGGGTTGAGCTAAATTTCATTCAAAACTGGCCTCTGGTTGGTGAGATCCTCAACTTTGCTGTCACTAGATGGTTAAAAATATTCAAACTTTTTTTGTTTTTGTTTTTAAGCACAGATTTAGAGCTATTATTCCCGGAGAACAATAATTCTGCTGAAGTTGCTGAAAGGATCTGAAATGCACAAATATGATCGTATGCATACAGCAACAGAATGTGTTGATTGCCGTCACACACGAAGGGAAACAAGCCGCTTTACTAAAGGAAGAATAATAGTGGTGTTTGTTGTGTTTGAACCATTTAAACTGCGGGTGCGGTTAATTTTATCAGTACGGGGAGTCTGCATTGTGACAGCAAAGCAACAGCAGAGAGGAGAAGATCAAAAAACATGTACTTTGTTTTATTTCCCTCTGCTGAGTTCTTATCAGGAGGGGAAATGTGGAAAGCTCTGCTATCTTATGCCACAGTGGATGTGTTGTTCTAGAGCAACAATGCTTTTGTTCATATCACAGACTGTCAGGGTTTGGCCTCGAAGCTTTGAAGCAGTTCTGCAGAGTTTCTCTCCGGCTTACTTTTTTGGAGGAGTGGGGGTGGGTGGGTCTTTCAATTAAAGTGAGTTAAGTTTGTGATATTGCCACACTTCGATGGAAAGAATACCTTGCATCTATCTTTATTAAAGTGAATTAGTGATGAATCATGTATCATTTATAGCCTAATTTTATGCATGATCCATGATGGTGAATATACAGAAAAACAGAAATGCATATGCAAAAATAGTATATTGTCAAAATTCCACAAATCATGTTTTCAGGGGAGCTCATGTCTTATTAAGAGGAGCCAGCTTCCCTGTAGTCTGCACAATGCCACCCACAGCACTTTCATGGAAAATGAACAGGGTTGCAGTAATTTGAATTCAAAAGATTATCAGCCTTCAAACTCTAGCCCTAATGGGCGAGAAGCATTTATTTGGCACACTTTGCATACCATTGTATCAACCAAAGAACATTTTGCATCTCCTTTGTGGGATTTCACTGTGTATGTGCAGGTGGGTGGAGTGTGGGTTGGTGATAAGTAAAGAAAACAAACCAAAAATTAAATAAAAAACTTGTCTTGCGGAGGAGCACGAGGTCACGGCAAGAACATGATAACAACAGAATGAGTGTCTTTGTCTGACAGACAACAGGGAGCGAACTGATGAACCTGCAGACACAAGATTCCGTCTGCTGAAGGCCTCGATGACCTCCATGGTACGACACACACACACACACACACACACACACACACACACACACACACACACACACACACACACACACACACACTGGGCCATTTATGAAGCACTTTTTTGTTATATTCTGTCATACTTTCTAAACTTTAACGTTTAAATTGAGTAGATGACAAAAACCTTCTTCCATGGATGCCTCGGTCCAACACGTCCATATACATATAGGCCACACCAATTCTGCCTACAAATTTTCCACTATTTAAATTGTTAGCTTTTTCATAGTTCCTTCTACAAATTCAATCAAGTTTTAACAAAAAATAATAGATAAATTACTAATTTTACATTATTTGTGAAATTCTTGTAGGCTTGTATTATAATCTCCTAAAAAGAGGTCCAGTTTGTAGGATTCAGTGGCATCTGGCAGTGTAGTTGCAGATTACAACCCCCTCACGTCATTCTCCCTTTCCAAGTGTGTAGGAGAACCTACAGTGGCAGCGAAACCCACGAAAAATGTGTAAGGCCCCATCTAAAGGCAGTGTTTGGATTGTCTGTTCTGGGCTTTGTAGAAACATGGTGGTTCAAAATGGCGGACTCTGTAGAAGAGGACAGTTTGTTCTAATGTAACAAAAACACAATTATTGTTATATTCAGGTGATTAGACACTAATGAAAACATGCCTTTGAATATTATATTCCATTTCTGCCAATAGATACACCTAAATGTTACACACTGGACCTCCGTTTACTTTATTGAATAATTTAACCAGAAATATTAAATTCACATACATATGAAACAGTACAGTGAAGGAAGATGTCATACTAAAAGTCATACAATTCTTTGCTGATTTGTTGGCAAGTTTGCTTTGTAACGGGTACGCACTGCTACATACCACCTCCAGGAAGTAGTCATATGCCTCGCACTATAAAGTCCAATACTGCCGAAGTGCTCTCACCTTCTCCTGCCTGCTCAGCTTTTACATGTTACCAAACTAACTGCCAGCAATACAAATGTACGTATTACAACTTTAAACATTATGATCAACTTTTTAAAGTGCTGTGCAACAAAGTTCAGCTTGTTTTAAGCAGTGTGGGTGGCATGGTGCGAACTACAGGGCTCCTTTTAATAAGACATGAGCTCCCCTGAAAACCTGATTTGTGACATTTTGGGGGTATGCTATTTCTGCCATGCATTTGTATTTTTCTATATATAATTTCTGGATAATGCATAACATAAGGCTATTAATGATACATGATTCATGCATGATTCATCACTTATTTGCTTTAATAAAGATAGATGAACGGTATTCTTCCCATCGAAATGTTGCAATATCATAAACTTAACTCACTTTAACACAAAGACCAGTGTGTATGAGTGTGTGTGCCAGCACAGGTGCATTCACTAGAACTGTATATGTGCATACTGGGTATTTGCACAGGTGAGTGAATCAACTCTTGTTTCCTCTGTTCTCAATCGGTAACCTTTCCCCTACTGCAGCCAGAACAGTGACAGTGTTTCTGTTTGGAGGAACCAGCCCACAATCTGTCCTAGCATGCCTATCTGTCTGTTCCTCATTCCCTTCTTCCCCGTTCTTCCTCTTCTGACTCATCAAGTTTCAGGTGGAGAGAGGACTAGATTTATGGATAGATGGACAGGATTTCCAGCTGGGAAGAAGAGCTCATACAGTTGATGCTTGATAATGTCACACAGCCAATAAACTCCGGGATTAAACCAGAAACACAGAATATGGAGACAACAAAGAAGAGTCAATAAAACGTGAGAAAAAAGTTCCATTTCTGTTTAATGAGGCCATCATACTAACTGAATGCAGGTACCACCTCAGCACATACATTCCTTATAGCATGTTAAATAAATCTGTAGTTAATGTGTTTAAGATTAACCTGCAGGTGTTGGGTTATGCACTGTCAGGCTTTGAGCCCCCTGTGGTGATAGAGGTGGTTGTTGTGAAGGTGGTTTCACAAGTAGTCTGTGGCGCTGTGGGTGTGGGAACAAAAGCTGTCTGACTCTCTTGAACAATGGAAAAGATACCCGAAGCAGGCCGGTTGGTCCCGGTCTGGGGGGTGTAAGGGAGGTAGTAGTTGTGTTGGTTTTCATGGAGTCTGGTAGAGATATTAACTTAGAGACAGTGTCGTGGTAAATCTCAGGGAGGTGTGATAGTGTTTCTAAGTGAGAGTAGCAGCTATCCCCCACAGCCGGAACTAAATCTCATTCAGAGGTTGATTCAGCTGTCTGACTTCCATTAATGAGACGCCTCTTCTGTATCGTTCTGCCTTTGTCAGTAATGTTATATGTTAGCCTCGGTTCTTAAAATAAACAAATCTATAAACTAAATTAATCTACAAGTAAGACAGTAAGCTGCAACAAAACAACTTGGGCAAACTATGCAGTCGCCAACGTTTAACCATCATTTAAATCTTCCTCTCGAATATCACTAAAGAAATATAACTACGTATACCAGAAATTGAGTGGGGATATGTGAAGTGGTAACTAATTACTCAAAACTAAAGGTGGATAAAATGTAAAATGTAAACAATATTTTCAGTTTCAGCAACCAAAAGCTGCCTGATTTCCAGCCTGGCAACCACTTTTAAAAGTTAGTTTTGAGCCCTGCAATCAACAGTATTTTAGTGAACGAGTCAGTGAATCCAGCTTCTTAATGAGTCGCTGTTCTGCAGCGGAGAGCACAAGTCATGTTAGCCGTAGTAATGCTAATGCTAATGAGCAGGAACGACGGAGAGAAAGAGTGAGAGAGAAAACTGCTGGATTCAAACAGTCAGTGTTTGGAAATGTTAACTGGATTTAAACTAGTATGACTAAAACTAAATTGGAATCAGGTGCAAACATTTACACAAGCCACCTTAACTGGTAGTTGAATGGGAAACACTGTATGAGCGCCAAACCACAGTTTGTGCAGAAGTCAAGTCATTCTTGAAAGTGAGGCTACATCAATGTCAGAATTGAACTCTCCCATGAATGGATGGCGGCGCTGCCTCTCAGAGAGCTTACTCTTCATGCTGGAGATACAAAAACATTTCAGCATGCGTCTGCCTGTAGGCTGTGATCCTTATCGGGGCAGGCGTTAAGCGAGGTTGGTGCAAACACTGTAAATCAAAGCTACCCCAATGAGGGTTATCACTTCAGGACCATTGGGGAGTGGGGGAGGTTACAGAAATATGACGGCAGAAAGAATTTATTCACTGTGTTAAATGTGGATTTTTTAACTGTCTTGCAACTTTTTATTGCTTTATTTGCTTTTGACATTGCATGGTGAGGTATTTTATGTAAAATGCACCTGCTGAAATTAGTCAGTTTCATGTCCTTTTCTGTTTTCCATCGCTGCGTTTTATCTTAGTTTATTTGCACGGTGAAAAAAATCTAGAAGTGGAATCATTAAAGAGAATGAGTTCCCAAAGACCAGCACGATATGCTTTTGTAGGGAGGAATTCAGATCAATGTCGCCCTGATGTTTATCTCTCTGTAGCTCATGGGAGCTCATGAACGAGAATGTACTGTGCAGGACATGCATCTCTTGCCACCAATATCACCACCATCCACTTAAGTTGTGAAGGGAAAGTGGAGCGATGGGTTTTGACTGACAAGACTATTTCATTGTCAGTGTAATTAAATGGTGTACTCTAAGTCAACAAGCTCTCAGTTTAAAGACAAATTATGCTCCAAAATCTCCTTTTTTTTTACTTTTGGCCAACACTTAGAGCTGTACAATGTCTTTTTTTTTGTAAAACAGTTCAGACTGTTTACTTATCTCTCCAATGGCCCCTGTCCTTCTCCCGACCCCAAATTCCTTGCAGAAGAGAGAGAGCGAAGAAGTGAATTTGTTGACAGAGGCATCGACACATTTAGAAAAAGGTCAGCCGAGGACCATTCAAGGCCCTGCAGCGTCAGTCCATTACTGCACCTGAAAACTGGTTTGGTCGACATGTGGCGACAGTTTTCCTTTCACTATCCGTCGATCTGGGGGCGACGGGGTGGAACATGAACAGGACGTAGCTGAACCGATGAACTCGGAGCTGACCCTGTAGTCACACAGCGAACATCTCTGATGATGGGTGGCTCCACTCTGACAGGTTGTTAGCAAGGGCAGGAGCTCCAGTTTCATTTTTTGAAATGCTCTGTCATTCCAGTCATTCTTAAGTTGTGTATTTTTCGGCTCTGTCATCTGTCATAATATTACAACTTATCAAATTACCACAGTTATTAAGTGCCAGTTACTTTTAAGAGAAGTAAAACACATCTCTCAATTTAAGTAATTTTATTAATTTACTTAAACTGAGTGCTTGATCAAATCCCCCCAAAAACTGAGCCAACCAATCAAATATATTGATACCTATTTAATAAAATAAATAGAATTTTGGTACACTTATGGCCCCCAGAGGATAAATCCTGATGACTCTGGTGACCACTGATGTGTCATCTTGTGCCAGCATAAAGTCAAAATGTTCACTCGACCAATACGATACTAAACGTGTCTAAATGTCTAAATTCTGGTCTCTGCTGTTTTCAGGTCAGTGCTAACATAGCATGGTAACATAGTAAACCTGTATGTTACACAACTCCAGGTCATGCAATCAAACAAGAATCCATCTTGCCAGGCTTGTATTTCTGCGTTTGCGGACTAACTACGTGGTACCGGACCAATCGGCGCCCTTTGGGGTTGCGTAGGTTAGGATAGATGCTGTTAGCATCAGTTATCACGCTTTCTTTCTCACTTTATGACTGAAGATGAACAGCTGTTGGAAGTACAAAACCAAATAGGAAAATTACATTTTTACATACATATACATAGTGTGACTATGAGTTGTAGAGACAACACAGAGGATCTTATAGATCACACACATTAGCGGTTTTTAAACCCTCATCTAAGTATAAATGAGGAGATTGTATCTTACCACCCTGTGGTGCACGCTCTTAGAAGATTATTGAGAGGACAAAATTAAAACAAATTACCGTCCATTGTTTCACCAAATGGAAGCATTTGTACAGACTCCATCCTCTAAATATATTAAATGATGGATTTAAGGTTATGATAAGCTTCTTCAAATGAGAGCTGTACATTTTATAAAATGAACTGGTATGTAAATCTAACAGTCAAGCCTGGACCTGAAATGTGATTTTCTCATTTTTTGTTTAACCTCAGCTTGTGGTATGGACGCCTGCAGCACTGCGCCAACAGACTATTATTTAGTGTGTGCGTGTGTGTGTGTGTGTGTGTGTGTGTGTGTATATATATACGTGTGTGTTGTAAAGTGCACTAGAGTTTAGGCTGTAGCACAATAGCACAATAATAGCACGCCTATTAAACCATGACATGTTGTTCATCAGTCTCAAGTCGTGCCGTGCTGCCACCACTGGCATGCAGGTATACGTAGTAAATAAGGGGAGTGGACTCCTTTGACGCACGTTTTACAGCAGCACGTGCCAGAAAAGATCAAGTCCACATTATCCTTTAAAAAGGTGGAAGAAGTAGATAGAAGTATAATACCTATAAAGTCGGGGGGTTAGAGTAAGGAGACATAAGTAAATGTTACAGTGTCATGGCTACAATAATGATGTAGGCAATAAACTAGCGTGGCTAGATGCCACTAAATCCTTCACGCTGCTCCTTTAAATACTGCAGCGTGAGATTTAGTGAATATACGTGGCACGCTGTATGAAGCTCTAGAGAAATCATTCCTACTTTAACTGTAGGCTGTTTATCTAACAGGTTAGGGCAGCTCAGAGAGTAAAGATGACTTTCTGAGATAAAGAAAGACAATAAAAATGTTTTTATAAGTGGGACCGCTTAAACTTTTGGTCAGCTGGATACAATTTCCTAACATGCTTGATAAATACAACTGTATTCTATTTTGTTTGCCGGCAAATAGAGAGATGAATCTGTGCTTCCTCTTCACTGATGGATTTGTATGACTGTTCATTGAAAAACAAACCCCAAAGAAATCCAAACTTGATTCTGAGGGACGAACACCAGAATCTGACATTTAGTGGCTCACATTTTAAATTGCTGAGACATTTTGTTCCACTGTAAGTGAGGACAGAAGCGTCCTCCGGTGTAGATGTAAATGTTGAGCAGTATGGATCGAACAGCGTGAGACGGCAGCAGCGGGTTACGTAAGGTGGATTTTAGCTTTCATTTCCTCCAGGCTCTCCTGCTCTTTGCTCAGGTTCACCTGCTGCTGGTGGCTCCATGCCCACCTTCTGTTGGTGTTTATTTCTAGATCAGACCTCCTCCCTCCTTTTCTCCTCTCTCTGTTCATCTGCCCCCCCCCCCTTACGCCCCTTTATCACCTCTACCTTTCTGTCCGTCTCCTTGTATCTTACAGGCATTTTTTGATTAATTCTTCTGTTTCCTTTTTCATTTCGTCCCTCCTCCATTTCTTATCAACTTGTGCTCCCCTCTGTCTTTGTATCCCTTCACCGTGTCCTTCTTTCCATTTGCTCCCTTTGTGACTCCCTCCATCCACCTCCTTACATTTCTCACAGTCACTCTTTCTTCATTACCATTTGTTTCAAATGATCGCCATCCTCCTTTTTCTCATCTCTTTTCTATCATCACCCTCCCACAACATATTTATTTTTCTGTTTTTTCCATTAATCTCCTCTTCTCCTCTTTCTCTTTTCTTGCTTTTCTCTCCATTTATCTGACCACCCCATTTTTTTGTCCTGCTCTCCTTTTCCATCCCCCCTTCTCTCTCCACAGGTCCATGTGGTCTCTCTCTCTCCTCTGTATCATAAGGTCTGTCTACCTTGGCCTGGAAATACTGGACTTGGAGCCTCAGGGAAGCTTCTGCTCTCCTTCTGTTCTATCCTTTAAAGGGATAGTACAACGATCAATACTGACACTATTAAGATGGTCACCTATATTTCCTAGAATGCCCTTCAACACCCCCCAGAGGAATGTAAACAGGTTGCTCTTGCGTTTAATGTTAATGACATCCCTTTTCACACATAAGCTGCAAAACTGATTGCTTTAAAGTGTGTAAAGGTCTTTGACATAAAGCATGTCACAAGTAAAACAGCAACGGGATGTTGACAGGTTCTTCATCATCAAGTGCTGCTGGATCTAATGTCAGTGCAGAGTTGCCTATAAACAGGATTTACACTCCCCGCAGTGCCTCCAGAGTGCACCTCTGAATTTCCTGAGCTGTTCATTTCAACATGGACGCCGACTGGCCAAGTCCCTACAGGTTTGCCTCCTGACACCTCTCTGACTGGTCCTTGAGAGAAATGACTCTGACTTCAACAATTTCGATTAGGAGATAGGCAACGGCAATCTTTGGTGGTACGTTGGTGTTTAGTACTGTTGGCAAGCAGTGTGTTTAGCCATGCTGGATAATGATGATCTTGATATCACTTGACTTCTTTCTTATTCACAGAATAGTTTTTACAGCTTCTGGCCCCACCCTGGCATTTCATTGTCATTCAGGTTAGTGCAAACAGAAAGTAACGGTTGATTTCTCGTGTGGGTTCTTTTGGCACCAGGATGATGGTGGATGTTTTCTAGAGCGTGGGTACCGTGTTGTCAGATTGGGTGGTTTTCTGCCCGGTTGAGCTACTTTTTATTTAGTTGTGTGGGTATTGATTATTTTACTTTTTGTACCATTTGGGTGATTTCAGCCACTTTCTCTCCAACAAAATGTAATTTCTGTTTTTTACAGTTATGTTGAAACTATTGCAAATTGAATCGATGTTGTAGCTCAGCGATTAAAGACGCTGTTCACATGAATAAAAACTGTTAATGTTTAATCTAACACTATCTAAAATACTTTTTTTTATGACTATCATTTCATTATCGTTACCGTAATTTTGTGTTTGCCTAATTATACTGATTTCATTCACATTGCCCACTAATGTTAGCGTAGCCTAGCCAAGCATTAATGCTAACATTGCTAGAAAAAGGTTTATGTGAAGGCAGCTAATCAGTGGTTACAGCTGGGTTATGTGAATCTGAATTTGATGATGCTTCAGTAAGAACCTAAAATCTGTCTCAGTGAGTGTTAGATTTAAATTATTCCTCAGCCTGCTAATAACTCATCATTAAATGAGCCACAGTGGAGAAAACTGTAATATAGTAACTGCATTTGTTTAACAATAAATTTTACGTAAAATCAAAAACCTGGACATCAAACCAAACCAGCAACTAAATTATGAATCTGAAGGTTTGACCTAAAATTTCATTGAACTGTGGTTTTTATCTGACGTTAAAAGTTAACCTTAGGTCCCCTACCAAACTATTTAAAGAGAACATATACAGTTTTAGAAATACCACCTGTGCTGTATGGTCTCTGAGGTCTATAAAGAATGAAAAAATCTGTTCTTCTGTCAAAGGACATCTGGCATTAACATTAAAATGGTATTAAACAAGATCCCCTTGCCCCACTGCACAAATGACTGTAATACACAGCATCTGCAGCAGGATCCAATGATCAGCCTCCTACACAACAATCCCCTCTTTGTGAATTTCCCTCCGCTCAGCGATGGAAGACACAAACAAACGACAAATCCTTATTATTATTCCAGTCTTTATCGTGATGATGAATTACCTCTTTATCACCTCTGTCCTGGATCCCTTATTGAATCTGATTTATTAGTTATCAGCTGACAGATTTGTGTCACCTACAGGCCACTGTAAGCTGTGCCTGCGGGTTGAAAATTCTTTGCTCTTTTAATCTTGATAAGACAGAAAAGACTAAATGCCTCCTGCTACTGTACTGTACTATAGATTACATACCACCACCACCACCCACAGTATTCTCCGCCTTGTTGCTAACCACATTCATGGCCCAGGGCTAGGAGTTAGAGAGCTGTATGCATTGAGTTCATTTGTAGTGTTTACACAACAACAACACAAAGCTTGTTAAGTTTCTGCTGCAGCTACAAAACCCTACCAGTTAATTACCCCTCTCCATTAGGGCGAGATTGGTTTGAAGTAGCCTCTTTTGGTGAGTCACGGTTACACCCAGACTGGTCAGCAAGCAACAAGCAAATGGTTAATATCAGTCAGCTCGCAGGTAATCAACTAATTCAAAACCCAAAGATAATTTGCGAATATATGGCCTACATACTGTAAATGAATTCTTGTTCTTGCAAAAACAAACACTGAAACACTTTTTCTGGTTCCAGCTAAAATATTAGAATTCGCTGATTTTCTTTGTTTTGCAAATTTAATGTCTTTGGGTTTTAGGCTGTTGGTCAGACAAAGCCAGCAATTTATTGCACTCTGGGAACAAAAGATGGTCGTTTTTTCACTTTTTTCTTGTCTTTAATATACTGAAAATCAATAATTTAATTTAAAAAAACTGTAAAAATTGTTTGTTGCAGCTGTACTTTGAATGATTTTGAGAAAACATGAAAAGCACCCCACATTTTGATTTCCATTTTGTCTGTCTGTTTGATAGTTTCAGCCAAGTTGTAATTAACTGAAATCACATTTGGTTTTGTTGGCCATCAGTTTCCTGTTACTGCTTATTAAACTCAGTGCCCTGTCAGCCTCAAGCATCATGAGAAAGGGACGATTCACAAGACCAGACATTGCGGGGGGGGGATAGATAAACAATTTTACCCGCTTAGTCTAATAAAAGTAGACCGATTTGGATAATCTGCAAAACCAAATTGTGGTCACGTCTTTTTAAAATTCCTAGAGCACCAAAAATCTTACATTCAGATCATACCAGTAATAATGATTGATGTATAAAATGATAACTGCACCACAACATTTTGCAGCTTTTTTCTTTCAGCAGCGGACAATATTATCTGCCATTATCATCTTTTGTTTCCCCGGTATATATTTGATTTTTATTTATTTTTAATTTTCTCTGTGTTCATTTCTGGAATTGGTTGACAATGTAGCTTTTGTGTTAAGTTATTTAACATGTTAAAGAATAATGAACTTGAATATTCTTGAATAAAGTTGTTTCTTCTTAGTCATATTGGTGCAAAAAAAACAGTGATTTGTTTGTCTGTATGAAAAAAAAAAACACATCAGTCCGGCACTACTATGGTTTGGCCATCACCAACTTTTGTCTATCAACTATTTTAGATATTTTATGTTTCTATGTTTTTTTTTTAAATGTGTCTAAATGTTTGTGTTTGCATTCAGTTCTCCTCAAACAGCGCCTTGAGGGTCCGAATAACTGACCCCTTTTTGTTGCTGTGGTTTTATTGGCCTGCCTTAGAGTTCAACACAGGTCACAGATGGCCCTTTAAGGGTTGTGCGTTGTTTTCTTCTCAGTAAATGTGGATGTGGGTTTTAATGACTATACTGCAATAAGAGAGAATCCCTCCATAATGAGATAATTAATCATAAAATTTTCTTCTTATTTTTATTAGTTTTTCTTACAGCACAAATAGAAAACAAAGACATTTAATTTTACTTTCCCAACCTGTGTTCTTGCTTTAATCAGCTTGCTGTCTGTGTGTGTGTCTGTCTGTGTGTGTGTGTTAGATGCGGTTTGTTTTACATTAGTTTTTTTCCCACTTGTTGCATTTATTTATTGATTTGTTGCTTTGAGGAAAAAGTTCTGCATTGAATCAGACTATAATTTAACTTTACATATTGCAGAGAGAAATACAGCATCAACAGACACCAAACACACACACACACACACACACACACACTCACACACACACCAAACATGCGCACACACACACACACACACACACACACACACACACACACACACACACACACACACACACACACACACACATGCACACGCCCTAGAAGCACAGTTCTGGCCAAGGCCCAAAGGCCTGAGCCCACAGGCAAGAGAGGGGGGAGCAGAGCCAATCTGGGCACATGGAAGGTAGGTGTGTGTGTGTGTGTGTGTGTGTGTCACAGAGGGAGGAGGGACAGTGTGAGAAGTGGGTGGAGATGGGACTCCTGAGAGTGTTGTTGAGATGTCTCAGCAGCACTTTGGTTCAGAGCCTTTGAAGGCGCTGAAGTAAGCGTCAGTCGAAACACACTCCCACAACTCCGTATGTGTGCTTTTATTTGTATGTTTTCATGGACTTTACATCAGACCACTATGGGAGTACACCGGTTGTTGCCGGCCTGTCGAAGGATTTTTAAAGTTCCTCAAGTTTGAGGGGAGAAAAGAGGCAGAGATATTCCAGGAAGAGTCACCTAACTGGCCCTGAGGTACGTTTTCGTTGTCGCTCACCATGCATACTGCTTCACTTCACTTCACTTCACACTGCTGTTTATTGTGGAGAATATCACCACTATTTAGTATCCCAATATTACTAAACACTGTGTAGTAGTGTGTATAAACAGAGCAGAAGTACCTCAGAAGAACTTTTCTTGCATTGCATAAATCAGACAAATGCTGGAAAATAATTCAGTTTTTGCACATTCTGCTTCATATATCATGTTCTAGTTCTAATTATGCACCAACAGTGTGCATATGGGCTTCCCATGGTGCTTTATAATGTGTTTTGAGCAACAACTGTTGCAAAAGGGATTTTAAATATAATCAATCAAGCAATTTACTATATTATTTGTGAGAAAAGAGAGAGTGTGTGAGTGTGTGGCTATGTGTGTGAGTTGTTATTAGAGTTTCATAATGGATTTGTAAGCTTTCATTTCTGACAGTTTTAGCTTGGAGCGATAGCATGGGAGGGGAGGTAAAGAGGAGCAGTAGAAGCACATGTCAATGCATGCAGACGTTTGAAGTTTTTGGTCAAAGAGTCCCTCCCTTCTCTTATGTTATTTCTCCTGGAGCTGATTTCCTCTGTGTGGAAGGAAATTGCTCAATCATGTTTTTTGCAACAATGATGATTATGTACCCAGATCTTTTGCAATGCAATGACAGCAAAAGAAATGATGAGCTTTTGTTTCTCTTTCAAATGACTGTCAGGTCTGGAGCTGATTTTTGTGTGTGTCCACTGAGTTCTGTCAGCTCGCTCAGCGTGTACTGTGAAATGGAAGATGGCATTTTGTGATGGATGGGTGCCAAGATAACCTTACAGCACTGACCAGTTCATTTCTTCAAAGGTGAAATTCCATAATGGAAAGCGGCACACAGGCAGCTGTTTTGTAAACGGTGTGACAAGAAAACTTCTCACTCATTCTCCTGAATCTCATTTGACCTGAAAGTTGCTTGAGGCTGTGTTGTGTTTAGATGTTACTTTCAGTTGATGCTTTAATTTAAAGGTATATAGGCACATAATTGGTTTTTACTACCCTGGAGACATGCCATATCCCTGATAAGGAAGTTTAATTTGTTATAGTGGGATTAGGTCAGTTTAGTTTCCATCAAGTGAAGTTTTTAGAAGAATAGGATTTCTGCAGAAATTTAACCGTCAAGCACGTGCAAACCATTGAGTCTGGACTGAGAGCTTTTTAAACAATTGATTTGTTGAATTGCTGAGCCTCATTAATGACAGTGCAGATAACACGGCTGTTTGGAGTGGTTGAGATAAAGTCTAGACTTTGCTGGAAGGATGGTTGGAACAGCCCGCCGTAAAAGATAGATAGATATTACCCTTGTGCAATTAGGCTGTTGGCCTCTCCAACTTGCCGACTGATTGTTTTATTGTCTGATTGAGTGTAAGCAGCAGAAAACCACAGAGGGAAGTTATAAAATTAGCCCAAAAAGACTGAAAACTAGATAACACCATGAAAAAGAGTGTTATATGAGGGGGAAAAACTGAAGGTGAAGTAAGCCTAATCCAAACCAGCACACACCTATGCAGCCCCTAAAAGACATAAACACCTATCTACCCCCTCCATCAATCACACACCCCTTACAGTCAGGTCCAAACGAACCGTCGGACCGTCTGGATGACTGACAGGCCGAGCTTGATAACAGCAAATACTGATTAGGCATTTCTGACCCTCCTTGTAATTATAGTATTTGCTCTGTGGGGTCCTAAGTGAACCTTTGGGTGTGGGTGTGAATGTGTGTGTGTGTTTGTGGAGGGGCAGTTTTGACTTGAAAGGACACCCCCAACCCCTTCACTCAACCTTCCACCCATGACATGACCTAACCCTGCAGTCCGCATATCTGAGAGGAGAAGCCCAGAAAAAAACAGCAAAACAGGCTGTAATATTGTACAGGATGGCATAACAGAGAACATATGTTATAAAATAATATTATAAGAGAGTAAATGTGGAATCTGGCTTAATATGTTATTGAAGTGGGGGACTACTTTTTTTAAATGCTCTACTTTTACAACCCAAGATTAATGTAAAGGGGTGTAACAAATACTATCACGTCCAAATGCAGTTTTATTCTCACAAAGTTTAAATTTAAATCTCATCCCCAGAACGTTTCCATGACTTCACTTTGAACTTTTATGTCTGCCCTCAGTGCTGAACCACAACAACTTTTACAGATGCTATGACAGTAAAATGTTCTGTGATTGTAGACTAGAGCTTGAAGAATCATCCAGAGTCTTTGTTTAACAGCGACACATAAAAGTTGTGGGAACTGGGGGTGGGGTGAACGACTTCACTGAGACAAAAAGCTTTAGTTGGCAGAGCTCAGTTAATATTTTTATTATTCAAAAATGAAAATAAAATCTTTCACCTGCAGGATTCTGTTTCCCACATTGATGCAATGTGCGATGTATTATTGTACAAAACTCCAGTAATGTAATGTAAGTAATGCTACATAACATAAAATATAATTTTGCATTGTAGCAAAGCAGAGCATATAATTATATATAAAATAGACAGATAGATATATTTTGTCGTATACCAAGGTATGCATCCTTTGAATATCGTTGGTTGTATGATTGTAACCAAATCAATGAGCGGTATTATATGGCAATATTGTATTTGTTTATGGATTTTACTACAATATGATGGAGTACCAGGGTTATTGGCTGGATTAGGCAAAAACATCACAAGGAAGTATCTTTTATGATTTTCCAGAAGAAATTAAATATCACAATATAACTAATTTTAATGAATATTTCCAATGCTCTGGCCTATTGTATAGTGCTGGAGCATACATCATATATCGGCAATGTGGAGCATCTAAATTTTGCTGACATTAAGAGTCAAAGTTTACTGTCAAACACCAAACATTATTCTGTCTGAGGCTGTATACTATTACTACTAAGTTTTTATGTTTATTATTTTTATTATATTATTTAAGACAGACTCTCAGCCTTTTCTCAGATTTTCACCAGAGTACTCTGTGGTCCTGACAGGGTTAAGTACCTCCAGACCAGAGCTGCTCTCAGCTCATCCCAATATAACCACTCAGCTCCAGTTAAAGGCCTCCGCGTCCCGGCTTCATGCTGTGGGTGTGAGAGAGGTTAGGTTGGAGGCCGCGCCCTTCCCAACCCCTGGACCTTTCCAGACGGGGGTTAGCATCGTAACCCCACCCATACAAAATCCAGGAAGTCTGATCTGAAATTACACTTCTGCAAAGGCGTTAGCTGTGAGAGTTCCTGCAGATGGAATTTTGAAGGAATTAAAACTTTTGTTTAATTTAACCGATGCTTTTATGCAAGATTTCATTGTAAGATTAGGCTTGGAATCAAAGAGTTCTGTGGGTAAAGTGGGCTTTTACAGATCACGACAAAAACTCAAACCAATAATTCTGGTACTAATTTTGTATGAAATGTAGTAATCATGTCCCATTAATAATGTAGTCCAACGCTAATACATGAATCAGAGGAGAAGAATGGATTCCACCTCTGGCTGGAGGGTGCTGTACAGAGGTCAAGTGTCAGAGTCATTGAGCGCTGATAACGCTCCTGCAGGAAGAAGTAATAAAATGAGAGCAGAGTGCTAGGAGGCAGTTTCCATATATGAGAACAAGTCAGAGCGAGGACTGATGGGGGCTCATCCAGGCTCATCCAGTCCTACCTCTGACCCCCCTGACTCTCCAGTGTCTAATTTAATTGGTATCTGGATGCAGGAAGATGTGTCAGGGAGCGAGGCTGCAAAATTGAATGTTTTCCACTCTTATTTGAATGTCAAACCACGCCTCTGGCTTTCATTTGTCTCATGGTGGTCTGGCAACGCTCACTAGCAATCAGCTATTTCGAGTTTGTTGTAAAAAAATCATTGACAGTCCCTTCCTTGTGTACATTTATACAGGGTTTCTTGCAGCATTTATAGTGGGAGAACCCCGCCTCGTCTGACATAAAGAGCCAGCCCACTAACATCCCAAAAAACATGAAGCCTCAGTATAACAGTCAACGTGTCAATTTGGAAGCATCCTATATTCTATAAATGAAAGTGTAATTTACAGACATCCATCACTGGTTGTTCTATAAAAAACAGAAGTTGCTGTGTGTGCTCTGGAGTAATGGAGAAAGTGGAGGGCTTCGCTGTGCTGTGATGAACAGTGGAGAGCAGTTTCTCTGTTGTAGCAAGGCTGCAGAAAACCTTTGTTATCCAAAATGCCCAACCAGAATTGGCTGAAAATGTTATTTAGTGCTGCAGTCTTTGTTGGTTGGCCTGCATGTTTGCGTCTGACATCAGTAACATTAGTGTCCGGGAGGGGGTAGGCGACTGGTGGCCCTGGAACCACACATTGCTCCCTGTGGCCTTAAAAAAATATGTGGAAATATGTTTAATAAAATGTTTTTATTTATCATTGTTGTTGGCTGTAAAACTGTGCAGCCATTACACACAGAATAAAAAAAGCCCTAGCTAGTTGAGCTATGCGTATCAAATCCTAAAAATTGAAAGGTTTTGCAGGAAAATAGAGAATTTAATAGTACATGGATCATTTTGTTTGCTTTTGCCACCAATGTTACTGTCGAAAAAAAATGCAATATAAGGCTCTTATACCTATGTACCTTTTTGTCTGGCATCATATAATGTAAAATGGACTTTAAACCCAAAAGGGATGTGTATGGGGAAAAAGTGACACCAGGATAACAAGACCTCATATTGTGCAGATGATAATGCAAGCTGTTCTTCAGACCGCAGGCAATTCAAATAACAGCTGACAATATACAGAAACCTTCCAGCTATATACGGATTAGTGGGGATTGTAATTTAGTATTATTATGGATGAGGTGGAGGACAAACCCCGTAACTCAGTTTTTACCCACTTTGATAGAGTCATAGAAACCTTGAGGCCTGTTTATACAAGCTATATGTTATATCAAACTGGTGTAGGTCAGCAGGGTCTTTAACTGACAAAAGCCTCAGGTTTTAAGTATTGACCATAATGATAGTTGTGATGACTTAGGTTGAAAAAAACTTTTGAAAACTTTAACCTCATTTATCTATTCTACACTATAATGTAGATCACTGTTGCTCATCACATCTGCAAAACACTTTCTGAGACCCTAGAGAACTTTAACAGGGCTTGAAATGCTAAAGACCTGCATGTCTCACCAGTCTGAGGGAACAACCTTTTATCTGAATGGGAGCAGCTGCTGAAACACCATGTTGTCGCGCTTAATTGTCAAATTTGACATTTACAGGTTACTTCATTCTGTGAATCTTAAAGGAAGAGCATAACAGCACTGGTGCTTTGTAGTCAGCAAATTCGGGGTGTGTTTTTTTCACCATAATACAGTGGGAACTTAATAGACTGACATCGGGTAGAGCCTCCCCATCCATCATTGCTTAATACTACAGCACAGACTCATTACCCTGTTAGATTGTACCAAAGTACAGACCATGGATGTTGTTTTTTATAGATAGGGAGGAAATTGAACTTGGTAATTATGCAAATAAGAGTCTGAAAGTAAATTTAGTTTCACATGGAGGAAAACGTGTTGGCACCCTTGCAACTGGGCCAGGACAGTTGTGATGGTTCAATGAGCTTAAAGGGCAGCACCTTAACCTAATTTAGCATTTACATTGACACAAGTAACAATTAAACACTTAAAGGTCCAGTGTGTAACATTTAGGAGAATCTGTTGGAGGAAATTGGACATAATATTAGGTATGTATAGGTATATTTTTTATTAGTGTATAATCATATACTGACATATAATTACAACTGTCATTGTCAATAATTAATTATCTGTTCATGCCAGTTATGACACATTCCAGGACTTATAGTTGTTGACAAATACATTAACATTTATTTAAATCTGCTTACAACTACACTATAGTGTGTTGCAAACCACTCATTAATCTTTTTGTGAATCCTTACTTGTGGGGGTTAAACTGTAGTGTTAAGGGTAGGGGAACAGGACAAAGCCAATGTCTGCTGCTCAAGTTACAAAGAAATGCAAAGACCTGTAATGTCCAAAAACGTTTTACGGATAAATAAACCTGTATTTTCATTTACAGAATGGTACGTTGGTCTGTCTGGTTTTTTGTGATTCCTTTGAAACGCCCACATCCAGAACAGCACCTTAGATATTACATTTCAGCAGAATCCCGGCAGCTCCTTCGTCTTTGCTTTCTTTTTGGAGAATGGGGGTGTAATCACTTCACAAAACCCAGGAAACAGGTTGATGGGTTGAATACAGTCGGGGACAGAGTAGGAGGAGGAATAATGCCATATAGTTTTCCCTGATAAAAGGAAAACCCTGAAATCTTTTAATTCCCACATAAGACCACTTTCTACCATTACCATTTTACAATTTACTGGTAAAGAACCTTTGTACAAACATATACGGAGATAATTACCTGTATGCCACCGGGCCTGATGGGGCCTGCTGTCTGCTGTTGGCTCTCTCAGATCAAACCACAGTCCCTGCCCTCCCATTATAAAATGCCCAGGGGGTTTACAAAGCCAGATTGGCAGCTATGGATCCATGATTCAACTTGTCTGTGTTGCAATAGACATCACACAGGAAATGAGTGACTACCTTTACATTGAGTGAATTGCGCCATCTGGTTTAAAGGGATTTGCACGTAGATGGATGGTGACTGTAAGATAATAAAGCCAAGAAACCTTTAAGGCTAATCTAATGGATCTATTAGACAGAAGTGTTAATAGTAATTGAAGCAAGTTGAAATAAGCCACAATACTGTCCTTCCTTCTTTACACAGCTAGCAAACCTTTTGCTCACCCTGATCATACCCTGTGGCACTGTGAAAGAATCAATGTAGACAGCAATCGCAAGACAGCATTCTCTAGTTGAGAAATGAGATGTGACCTCACTGTTACTCCAGTTTTCTGTCACTCTATATGTATATCGTAAATGACAGAATGGAAACAATATTACTGTGGGGGGTGTAATTATAGGATAATTGATAGCAGTGATTGCAGTGGTGCCAACAATGGGTGAAGTTCGACAATGAACTATAAATTAAAATCTATTTCATAGATACCTATGGTAGGACTATTATTAACCTCTTGTATCAATTATGAACTCACCCTAATAGTACAGATTCAATGAACACTAAGTCATTAATAATAATAATATAGATAAAAGTATTTTAAACATCAGACAAAAAAAACATGTTGATTTTCTGTGACAAACCTTTCTTAGATTGATGATACCGAGGTGCTGACATATCAGCCCACCCTACTAGTAACACTCCTTGCAGGAGTGATAAGCAGCAATGATCACATGGTCTCAGCCAACAGCAGAAAGCCGGCAAACATGAAACAGTGTGTTGTGTTTGAAGCTGTGTAGGTCTGCTGTAGATTTCCACATTGTTGAGCTTCCAGCAGAGAAAAACGACTCAGTCAGCCTCACACTGACAGACAGTAGGAATGGAGACGAGGAGTGAAAAAAGCTGCAGATACTGTTCTCTGGCGGCACTGGGAGCCATAGGGGTGATGGTGAAATGTGATCCAGGAAGCTGCAGCTGAACGTGTGGCTGCAGGTTTCTACCTGGAACGCACACCGGGAGGGAGGTTCAAGACTGTGTGTGATGATGTGGGTGTAAGTGAGATGGTGTGTATCTATCTGCATGTATGAGCTGACCTCAGCAGCAGCAGTAATGGCCTGAGGTTTCTGCCCTGCAGCACTGGATGTTTGGATGAAAACATGAACGTTTCCTTTCAGTCTCAATTTCAGGTTCAGGCGAGTTTAGCGACTCTAGAGGAACTCCGAGATCAGTTTCCGGCAGAATCCTAAAAAGCTTTTTGGCAAGTGGCAACAATTCACAGCAGTGTTAAATTTTGTAAGTGACTGACTTGGTAGAAAGTCAACCTTTCAGTTTAGGAAAAGAAAATCAATACTGTGCAGTTCTGTTTGGTCAGACTTAGTGCTCAGTTTAGTCGAAAATTCCAAGTCCAACATGTAATACACCTCCACAATACCTACATCTGTATGCAGTGTACGAGATGAGTATGACTATTAACGAGTGTGATGATGAGGCAAGTAATGTTGATTTGTGGGATTCATTACGTCTGCCGCAGAATTCATTAGATTCGAATGGAATTCATTATATTTCTGTGTTTTCAATCAGTGTGTGATCCATCCTCATCTCCCCCTTAAATCTTCTTCCTCTGGTTGCTGCTGAAGAAACATTACATAAGCAAACAATGGTGCATTTCTCTTTTGAGTTATCATGTGGTCGATGCTCTATATCCTAACCCAGAGCAAATTACATAGAGCACTGGGTCATCTCTAATTTCTTTCAATAAGACAAATGATTTCGGATTTTTTTTCTTCGTGTTTTGATGGTAGATCAATTTTTAATACATACTGTATTACTTCTATAACCATTAGTAATATGTTTTAGGTATAGTTTGTGTCTTGCACTGTGCTTACTTGACTTAACAGTGTATGGGATACAGTAGATATCTGAATAGGGTTATCATAAAAACCTATACAATTGAGGAGATACACCAACCTACTACTGGCCAAATGAGAGGTCTGTTGTTTAACAGTGGCTGGGAAGAGCCGATTATGATGAATCAGTTCCTTGAACAGATAAATAAAATTAGATATGTAATTAATTTATGGTAACGCTAAAAACTGCTCTTTTTTACTTATGAGTCTAAAAGAAATGTGGTTCAGCATAAAACCCACTTCTTACTCACCAAGAGCTGTTTCCAGCGGTGTCTTGCTTCTATTTTGTCACTCCTTTTTTGCAACAAAAACATGGTTTCTTGTCCTTGGCACTGGGCTACTTCTTCTTCATCCTCTCATGTCGGACTGAGGGCAGATTGGACACTGCAGTCACAACTCCAATAGACCTATTTGCTGAAATAAGACGCCTGTGATTCTATGTCAAGGAAGATTGAGAATAGCCTATTATCAAAAGAAAGCACCGGTTTAGTCATTTCACCTAAACCACCGAAAGATTTTCCTAATGATGCTGTTTTGTATACTCATGTGCCAAGACAAGTATGTTTTCCTTCATTTTAGCTGAATTTACTTTTTAAGAAGAACCTGGATTGCACTGCTAAATCCCTCCTCGAGACATATTTGTTCTGTCCACAGGGATAAACATACTAAAGTATTTTTCAAAGACAAAATCAAGCTTAGACCTGTAATTATTACACTGAGGATTACGTTATACCTCAATATGCCAATCCTGTAGATCCATATCTTTGAGAATGAGATCAATGTGAAATGTGATGTATATACACATATTCTAATCTAGAAACCAGACACACAATATAAATAGTCTACTTCTGTATGCATTCATGCAGTGAGACCTGCAATCTATGAGGTATCTCTATTGATATTTTAAACTAAAAGAAAACCTCAAGTACTGCATGCAAAGTTTCCCTGACTTAAAATAGGACCCAGCCCCTAGACTAAATTATGCTAAATCTATTTAAATCCAGCCTCACAGGCGAAAAGGATACCAACCCAAATAGTGACCCTGACTGTAGTAATCTGATTATATGTCACCAAGTGCCTTGACTGGAGATAAAATCCCACATACCTGTCACCCTTCACTGAACCCCCCAGCGCCAGTCTACCTGGAGGCACACCATATACACGGTAGAGCTGTTTTCCTAAACCCATATAAATTGTGAGATAATGTATGACACTGGTATTCATATTTATGTGGCACAATATGAAAGGATCTTTTGTCTTTCCCCTTTGTGTACTCCCGTTTATTTAGACACCAGGAATCGATATGGCCTAACAATGGGGTCAAATGGTTGGAATTTTCTTTCATAACACCTGAACAAGCTTATTTTTGCAGAGGAGTGAAAGGAGAAAAAGCATGACAGAGATCTTTTCATCACAGATCTCAGGGAGCGACATTTCTGCCCTCCAGATTGTTCAGTGCAGGTTGCTTTTAGCTCTGGATGAGCTGTCAGATTGGCAGTGAAGGGCAAAGTGTTCTGCCCTCCAGTTCCTACTGCTGTCAGTTCTGGGTCTTGTGAAATCTCATCAAGTACGTCAACTGGCCTCACGTTTTCTCATGTATTTTGGGCTTTTGGTTTACATTAAAAAGCTTGGAATCCACATACAAGGGATGCACCCTAAAGCAAGTGTCAAAACTGAATTAAGGCCTTCTTGCAGTTTATATGCTCATTTTTTCTCCCCTTCCATGGGTTACTCATTTGCAGTCATACTTATCCTAATGGGGTTGAAATTGCTTGTAAATGGTTTGATGTGGAGACACTGATGATACAGATTCACCTGCACTATGTCCCTTGATTTGTGAATGCAGTTAAAATGGCGCTGAAACATTTTTCATTAAAGAATGAAGTGTTAGGTCTTGTTTAGTCCTTTTTTTTAAACTAAAGTCACTGTGTAAGTAAGTAAATGGTGCAAACTGCCAGTCTTGCACACATACTTTTTCCCACAGCTCACACATCACTCCCCTCCTTGTTCTTTTCACTATCAGTCGAAAAGGATCGATAAGCTGCATCTGCCCACAGGTAAACAGTTAGCTTAGTCAGGGAAAGCTAAATCCCGAGTTGAAATCAAAGTAATGATTCTAGGGATTTTGATAGCATCAGTTATTTCATCAGAACTTCAACACTAAAGTATGAATAATACGGATTAAGGTGTAGATTAGGAGGATCCTTGGAATATGATGAGACAATTTTGTCACCATTGAATCTGCTCTCAGGGAAACTGAAAGTGAGACTATACCAGAAACTGTATTTAATTTGTAGTAATATTTGTTGCAGACTGATAAATCAAATTTGTTTTAATGGGTAGATTTTAATGTAATGTGTTAGTCTTTGTATTCACTTCAAATCATCCAGGTCCAGTCCATCCAATCACAACATTTTATGCAGGTTTGAAATAACCTATAAAAAAAACTTGTAAAGAAAAGCTGCCAAATGCAGCATTCAATAAATGCTTTATGAGCGATATACATTTTAATTGTTATAAAGTTTTTAAATGATCAGGGCTGCGGTTTTCATCTGTGACGCTTCCACTTTAGTGCACAGTTAGTGACCTGAATTGGTCTCAGTGCATTTTTAACAATTCATGCTGCCATTTTGGCCAAGTCTCCTTCGTAAAAGAGATATTGTAATTGCAACAGTGTGGTAGCCTGATCCCTTGTTGATAATGAAAGCAGCAATTTGATGGCTCATGCCTCCAGGGATGCCTAATGCACATACAGCAGTCACCACTGCAGACCTACAGTACACATGCAGCTATTTGCATTCGGATCAGGACTGAACCACCCACTGTTATCTACTTGAAACTGAGTCATCAAACTACAAATCCCTCCTCATAGCTCTGTGATGACAAAAGCTTAAAGTAATAATTTCGATGAGCACTTTTTGCTAGTATTTGGTCACCAAAGGGATAATTATGAGGAATTGTTTTGGCTGCCACCTGTCTAAAAAGGCTTGGAGGCTTTCTGGTCCTGGAACAATGTGCTGCCTTCCTTTTTTTTTTTGGTCAAGGCAAGTTGGGACAGGAGTCAGATACCGCGCCACAGGCCTACCCTCTGCTGTTGTGTCATTGTGTATTCTGTGTCCATTTTGAATTGTTTGTGGAGCTTAAGGAAATGATTGGTCTATTTACAAAATAGTGTAGGTACAAGAGTTATGAGTGTATTACTGTTCTGCAGATATAAAATGCAATACTATTTATTCAAGGATACTAGTTATTTTCTATAAAGGATTCTTCTATTCATGATTTATAGTAAATCACGTGACAGGTATTTGTCTTTTTCCTCTTTCCCTTTCACAGGTCTGAGGATCTTCATGGAGATACTAAAGATGGCAGCTTTTGGAACAACTTTCCTCACTTTAGCAGCAGTGCTCCTGCACGTGTCGAGGTGTCAGGGGGGTATGGGAAAAGGAAAAGACAGCTCACCGTTGAGGTTCACGCACCATCTCTACAATGCCACCATCAACGAGAACTCTGCCCCGCGGACGTACATTGAGACACCAGTGAAGATGGGCATTGAAGTGACAGATCTGTTCTGGGAAATCACATATAATGTCGTCTCAGGTGATGACGACGGCCTTTTCCAAGCAGAATCAGTTAAAGTTGGGGATTTCTGCTTCCTCAGGATCAAAACACGCAGCAGTAACTCAGCGCTCCTCAACAGGGAAGTCAGAGACACTTACACTCTCACTGTGGAGGCAACCGAAAGCACTTTTGACTTCCAGGCAAAGACAAAGGTGTTTGTCCAGGTGCTTGACACCAATGACCTAAAACCTCTTTTCTATCCTGCCTCGTACAACGTGGCCATCAAGGAGGACACTCAACTTAAGTCAAGTGTGATCAGGGTTAGTGCCACAGACGCCGACATTGGTAGCAACGCTGAATTTTATTACTCTTTCACCAGCAGATCTCATCCTTTTGTCGTTGACCCTTTCACAGGCACAGTTAGCCTCGTCAAGAAGCTCAATCACACCCGCACAGAGAGATACGACCTTACTGTTTTAGCTGAGGACAGGACAAAGAAGATATCTGGTGTTCAGAAATTTGGTAATGTGGCCAGGGTTACAGTAAACATACAGAAGATGTCCATGGGGTCACCAGTAATCACACCTCTCCCCAAACCCACAGTCTCTACAGATGGCAAAATAACTATCAATGTCCATGTGGAGGCAGGGGTTAAGCCAGTGGAATCTCTTAATATTGTTGGAGGGGATCCCCACAAGTGTTTTGAGATAATCCCCTTAGGTGCGCAGGGCAGTGACTTCCAAGTGATCTCTACAAAGAGGATTATCTGGTCTCAAACTCCTTTTGGGCTGAATCTGTCCCTTCAAGCTAAAGACAGGAGCTTCCCAAGTTTACTCTCTCCAATTACACAAATCCATGTTCCGGCCTATCATTATAGCCCGTTAGCATTTTTTGAAGACACCTACATTGTCACACTCAGTGAGTTTTCACCCCCTAAAACCCATGTAGTTAAGGTGTCTGTCACCTCAGTACCATATAATGTTACCTTTAGTATCAAAAATAATCCAGACAGCACTAAATTCAAGATAAATCCCAAAACAGGAATTATCATAACGACGGAGAAATTTGACTATGAGATAAAGAATCGTTATGAGTTTGATGTAGTGGCCAATCATGGTGAAGCTGAGACTCACATAGTGGTTGAGGTAACGGACGAAAATGACAACAGCCCACAATTCACCCTCACCTCCTACCAGGCCACACTGGATGAAAACACCCCTGTTGGCAGTAGTGTTTTGAAAGTAGCAGCCACAGACAAAGATAAAGGTAAAAACGGCTTTGTGACTTACACTATTGCAAACTCGGGTCCCTTACCTTTTACAATAGACCCATTCACAGGTGTCATCTCAACCTCTGAACACTTGGACTATGAGCTGATGAAACGGCGCTATCACCTCAGAGTTTGGGCCTCAGACAGCGGCAACCCCTTCAGTCAGGTCAGCGAATGCCCCGTGACGATTACCTTGAACAATGTCAACGATAACATCCCTCTGTTTGAGAGGGTGGGCTGCAACACCACTGTACCTCTAGATTTACCCGTGGGGCATACGATCGCTGAGCTGTCAGCCATTGATTTAGATGAGCTGCAGCAGCTGAGGTATGTCATCGAGACAGGAAATGAGCTTCAAGTTTTTGGTATTGATTCTACGTCAGGAGCCATCACCCTTAAGCAACCGATTCCCCTGCGGGCAGGTTCATTTACTTTGAGAGTTGTAGCCACTGATGGCAAACATCACTCTGAAGCTTCAGTTGTCAGGATAACTGTCACAAACAGAGGTGATGATGCAACAGTCCACTGCGAGGAAACAGGCATTTTCAAACAGCTGACTGATAAACTTATCGAGTCGATCAAACCCATTTTAACAAATCAAGAGGAAGACACGTTCTCTGATATTCACATCATTAACCGACATTCTCCCAAGTTTAATTTGAGCCTTCCAAGCTCAATTGACCTCATTGAGGACCATCCACTGAATTCCACCATTGTTCAGTTCAAAGCAACAGACTCTGACACTGGGTTTAATAGTAAACTAGTGTATGCCATATCAAGTGGGAATGAGGATGGCTGTTTCTCCATTGACACTTTCTCTGGTGACCTTCAGTTAGTTTGCCCATTGGATAGAGAAAGTAAAGAGTTCTACATTTTGAACATCACTGTTTATGATTTGGGAACACCACAAACATCGGCATGGAAGTTCGTTGCAGTGAATGTCATGGATGTCAACGACAATCCTCCTGTTTTTGATCAGCCCAGCTATGTGATACGTGTGCCTGAAAACACAGAAGTTGACTCCATTATTTTTACAGCCCGTGCAATAGATCTTGATGTGGATACGAGCGGTAATGTTCAATATTCGCTGCTGACATCTACTGACATGTTCAGAGTTGATGAACTGACTGGTGAGGTGACAGTGACGGGTCATTTGGATCGAGAAACCTCACCTAGGCATGACCTTTGGATCGAAGCCAGAGACCAAGCTAAACACGGCCCTCAGTTGTTCTCCATGATTGACCTTGTGGTGGTTTTACAAGACATTAATGACAACCCACCCAAGTTTGTGCCCAAAGTTTACAAAATAAAAGTTCCAGAGGATGTACCTGTGGGCACCCTCCTTGTCTGGGTTGAGAGTGTTGACTTAGATCTGGGGAGCGGCGGCCTCGTCACCTACAACCTCAAGAATACCGAGGGTGGGATCTTTAATCTCGACTCCTCCACAGGTGCTTTGACCCTGGAGAGGGAGCTGGACTTTGAGAGGAGGCCAATTTACAACCTCACAGTCCGAGCTGTCGATCACGGCTTCCCTCGCTCCCTCTCTTCCTCCTGCTTTGTAGAGATTCAGGTTATGGATGTCAACGAGAACCTCCACAGGCCTGTGTTCTCAGAGTTTGTGTATGAAGCCGGAGTGATGGAGGATGCAGCAGTGGGGACATCAGTGGTCATGCTTACGGCTTCAGACAAGGATCTGGGCAGAGATGGAGTCGTGAGATACCACATCCATGAAGGCTCTGGTCTTGGAGTGTTCACCATTGATGAGGAAACAGGTAAGAAATACTGTGGTTTTGCTGATTTAAGTTTTAATGATTGTACAGTTGGTAATAAGGGGGGAAGGGGAAATTCTTTTTTTCATCTTGACCTACACTAGGACTCTTCATTTAAAAAAATCTAGTTTGAATCCTTTTGTGTAGAATTAATCTAGTTTGGCTCAAATTGTTGTTCCCCTGTTTGCCTTACATGAATGACTAATAGAACTAATATAAGTAGAAATAGAAGACTCAGATTTGTTGTTTTGTTGTATTAGTTTTGTGAAGGTGACAAACATCCTTAAATGTATTCATTATGTATTGACCAGCAGCCAGCGAAGACTTCAGGAAGTTACTGGTCTCGATTGAGAAATAGTGCTGTTTTTAAACTTACATACTTACAGCATGCAATTTATAAAGTAACTAGGCAAGGTAATTAGGCATACTAATTCAGTCTTTTGTATTTGATTGACTGATTTCTTTATTTAAACAGTTACAGAGCATACCTTTAATTGTCAATGTCTCCACAAGGACTATTAGTAGCTCTCCCTGAGCTTGTGATTGTACTAGACAATCCTCCTCAGCAGATGTTCAGATTTCAGAAATACATTTCCTCATGTAGTTTCCCTTACGATAAGATGAGACATGTGCATGTTGTACAACTTGATATTTCCCCTGGGGTGTTAAGGCGGTTTTTCTATTTTTCCATCAGCATATCCTTTGCAGATACCCTGCAACCTCTCAACATATCGTAGTGCATTCAATCAGCCTGGTGCTGTACTTAGGGCTCAGATAAAATCATAGAAAATAGAGCCTGCTGTCATAATGTAACCATACTGAAATATAAATATTTTCCTTTGTTGCTGGTTTTGTACCTCAGGGTATCCAAATTTAAACTGCTTATGAACTATGTGCAGAAAAATATTTCCCTTGCTTTTAGACATCTGGCATACCATAACTAGTCTGGTATCCAGCTTCTTCTATACCATAAGAATTTGAGTATGTTTTGGCAACACAAATGTGTCACCCATGTTGCTGAGCATTTGGGCATCAATCCAGACTTTTTAAAATACAAACAGGCCCCTTAAGCTAGATGAAAGTCATAGTGATTGATATTTTCTCCAGGGTGGTTACAGTTATTAAGTATAAAATTGATTCAACCGATTCATTCCTGAGGCACAGCTGCAGGTTTAAACAAGTTAATACTGGTGTGTTGTTCACAAGTGAAAACAGTGTTTTATCTGAACATTTAATCCTAATTCCCCACCCTTTCATGTGTCTTAGGTGTGATTCGTACAACAGAGACGTTGGACCGTGAGATGATGCCTCACTACTGGCTTTCTGTCTACGTCACTGATCTGGGGACGGAGCCTCTGATCTCCTGGACTCACGTCTTCCTGGAGGTCCTGGACATTAACGATAACGCTCCAGAACTTTCTCAGCCAGTGTATTTCGCTTCTGCCCAGGAGAACGTGGACAAAGCCAAGTCCGTCATTCAGGTGTTCGCCACAGACGTGGACACTTCCTCGGAGGGGAAGCTTTCTTTTCAGATGCTGGAATCCCATCGCACATACTTCGATGTGGATCCCAAAACAGGTAATTAAGAGTTAATGAGCAGAAACATTGTCTACTATTGCAACAGTACATTTTTATTAAACATGCAAAACAATCGGCAGTAATAATTACAATGGTTTCCAGTGGAATGGTAGTCACATTTTGAAACATTTGCAGTAGGAGCAAATTAAATTCCATCCTTAAAAGTGAACACACATTCTGGTTTGATAAAAATAGCACAACATTTTAAGCAATGGGCATCACATTGTCTTTGGTGTTGGGCATCTTCAATGGTGAAATAGTCTGTGATGGCCTTGAAGCAACAACACCCTGTAAAATTGTATAAACATGTAGCCAGGTAGAGTCCAACAGGATAAAATGACATAAAAAGTCATAATTGTTTTTGAAAGATATAAGAAATAGTGCATACAGGCAATGGTATTATAGTGCAAACATTCCTCCCATTTTCCCATTTGCCTGGTGCCCATTCCCTCCCTTATCTAACCTTCACGCCAAGCCGGACTGTGACTTAGGTAGAACGGATTGTCCACTAATCAGACAATTGGTGGTTGGATCCCCAGCTCCCTCCTGTCTACATCTTGAAGAGTCCTTGGGAAAGATACTGAACGCTAAATTGCTCCCAAAAGCTGTGCCATCCGTGTGTGTGAATGGGCACTAGTTCATGTTTCTGATGAGCAAGTTGGTACCTTGCATGGCAGCCCCGTCCATCAGTGTGTATATCGGTGAACGTTGACAAGTGTAAAGTGCTTTGACTGGTTAGAAGACCAGAAAGGAGCTATGAAAATGCAGTGTATTTATTTATTACATTGAAAATAAGTCCTTTAAGCATCTTCAACTTCCATCTTTGTGACAGTATAGATTTTAATATTCAGCATGGCCGTGAAACATGCAATTTAAGCTTTTAGCAAGTTGTACGGGCAGACAGATATACAGGAAGTCTGGGATATAATTGGATCAGCCTGCACAGTGTCATGCTCTCATTTTATAAGCATTTTGGACAGAAACACAGGCTACTCGCTCCCTTGTGATTAATCTACATTTGGATTCAAACTCCCCTTGTGAATATAAGACATCTGGAGGTCCGCTGTGCTTTCTCTTTCACAAATTGTTTGGACAAATCGGTATATGTCGCCGTATATGTCCCCACGGCAGATTTATGTGCATTTTGATTCTGGGGTATTACTGCAGCCGTAAAACCTATCAGTGAGACATTTCCCACAAAGGGGGATTGAAAAATGGTTCATATTTCCTACTGCACTGTTGCAAGTCTGAGCAGAGCAAGCCATGCAGAACCTGGGCGTGTCGCACAGAGGGCAGAGCTGAAAATGAAACTTCATAATTAGGAACTCCTTCAGAGGTCACTCACAAACTCACTCATGCAGCTATCAAGAGGTTGTGCAGTTGTGGAGAAAAAACTAAAATAGTTGGGGAAAAGCCTTTTATGGCCCCTCAGGTATGTGGGCGTGCATGTTTGACAGTTGTAACTGAGTCACCTGGTGTGGACTTTGAGGTTCAGGCAAATTAGCGCAGCATTAGCTCCTCCACTGCAAGCTGCTACAAGTCCTGTCCTCTTCATATAATCTCCAGGTAGCTCTGGTGTTTGTCCACACCCTAAAGGCCAGTATACCAAAGGATTATGGGCAAGGAGGGCAAGTTGTGTTAATAGAGAGACGTCACACAATGGCAGGGAGGACAGGAGGTGTTGAAACAGCCGGAGAGTGTCACATAAAAACAAGCTCTTTTTGTGCAAAAGCATGTGTATTTGATATTAATTTACTCATGCATACAAGCAAGATTGGAATGTGTTTGGTTGAAAAGAGTTATTGTATCTGTGTGTACGTTTTGCACTGAGGATTTTTCTTATGTAAAATCTGTAGACTAAGGGCCTTTTGAATGTAGATGACTTAAATTCATGTAGAAAAGCTACTGAACTATTCTCCCTATTAGCTTTCAAAAGTCCTCCATGGGTCACAGGATTAAATAAAATGTATCAATTTAAGACATAACTAACCTGACATAAATCACAAAATAAGTGAAGAGATACAAAAATTAGGGTAGTTAAACAATAAAAATTATACAATAAAAATGTCAAAAGCAGTCGAATGAAACTGAAAGAAATATGAAAAAATGTCCCCTAAAATGAAAACAACACTGGTCAAAATTACATGAACTTCTACTGTGACCTGGGAGCTTCAGAAAAGACATTATATGACCAAAAGTATGTGGACAACCCTGTAAACATATTTGTGTAGTGTTTTTCATGTTTTGGGTTTGGCCATTAAAGGGAAATCTTAATCTTTCAGCAAACAATGATATTTAAGACTACAAACTACTTTTTGTCAAAAAGTTTGTTTGTCACTTAACTGTTTCTACATGGCAACGCCCCAATGTACAAAGCCAGCTCAGTGAATAAATGGTTTTCCCAGTTGGATGTTGGGTGATCAGGTCTGGCTCGTTCCAGTTCATCCCAAAGATGTTGGATGGGGTTGAGGTCAGGGATTTGTGCAGACCAGTGCTGGTGTCCTTTCACACCAGTGTTGGACCTCACTAAAGCTTTTATGGCTGAATGGGAGCAAATCCCTGCAGCCAGTTTCCAACACATGGTGAAAAGACTGAAACCAGAAGAGTTATTGCAGTAGATCATGTTCCTGGTTTTGGGAATAAAATATGCAACAATGAACTGAGTGTAAAGTGTCCACATACTTTCGGCCATGTAGTTTCAATCAAAGAGGACATATTGACATTCATGCACGTAATCTGACCTTTTACTTGAAGGCACCGACGCTCAACCTATCCGGAAAAATCATCAGTAACAACAAGAAAAATCTGACAAGCTAATCCGTGTAAATGAGGGAGACTGCGTTACTATGAATTACATAAACGTGCTGCTGAAACCTGATCTTTAGAACATGATCCACCTTGTCTTATTTTCACAAATGAACCCTCTGTTACTAATGTAGAGTACATGGGTGACTGGTGTAGAAACCTCTCATGCCTCAACAGGATGAAAATGACTCATGGCTGTATGCAACCTTGTGACTAAGCTTTTATTCTCCTAGAGCGTGACTACTGAGCACTGTCAGTGATTCAACCTTGATGAATTATCTGATAAAGGTTCAGCAGAACTGAATAAGGATGTGTCCTGAACGAGGGAAAACAGCAAAAATTAAATCTAGATTTTGTTGAGTTGTTCTTGCTTTGAACAAGTTGTTGTCTGACTTACTAGACGACAGGTTTGTGCAGGGAATGAGGGAGTGCTGAATAACCAAAATGACCGAAAATCAGTGTCTTTGCCATTTAAGTGCAGTGTAGGTTTAATTATGTGTCTGTTTGCAAGGCAGGGCAAGTCAGGAATGTGCCCAATTCATTAATATTTGCAACAGCAAATTCTTCAAGTTATTGCAGAGACTCAAAGATCCATAAACTGATATTTTGTGAAGCATAGTGTTCTTTTGCTTTATTTTTTGTTTTGTACACTTTCTGTTCACCACTTTGGTGATATTCTATATGTTATAAAAAAAAAAAAAAAAAAAAAAAAAAATAAAAAAAAAAATAAATAAAAAAAAAAAAAAAAAAAAATATTTTTTTTTTTTTTTTTTTTTAAATTTTTTTTTTTTTTTTTTTCCTTTGGGGTGAATTTTTTTTTTTTTAAAAAAAAAAAAAAAAAAAAAAATAAACCCAATTTTTTGTTTGGGGTGAATTTTTCTTCCCTAAAAAAAAAAAAAATTTTTTTTTTTTTTTTTTCACCCCCCCAAACTCACTAGAGCACCAAATGAGGATTAATCTGCCACTGAAAATAGTCCCAGCACTATTTATTCACTATTTCATGTTGTTTTAAGTAAAGTTAAATTACAATGGCCAGCTGTTTTAGAAAATTATGGATCCTTATCCTATCCGACCCATTTTTAAAGATTTATATCTTCAGTAGAAACCAATGGGCTTGGAGCTGAGAGCCACAGCCAGAGTATGGCAGTCAGAAAGTACTGAAAGTCGAACACATTGTTGGATTTGATGTTTTTATGGGATTTTTGACAATAAGAAGAAATAGAATAACCACAGCCTTATATCCATATTCCATTCTTTTGCAGGCTATTGTTGCTTCTATCTCTGTTGATCAGTGAGTTCAAACGGTTTGGGATACCTGAAAATGTTTCACTTCTTTTTGTGCCACGTGGAGCAAATCTGTTTGTTCCACTCTGTAAGCATCTTTGCACTAACTTCTTAAACAGTTGCACAGCCTTGAAGTTTCACATTTTGTATCTGAGCTCACCTTGAGAAACTTTGTCCATCCATATTGGCTGCAATGATCAGATATCATTGCTAGAGAGTTGGGCAAACGAGGCAGAGTGTTTTCCATCTCAGATCAGGTCAGATAGCAATCCGATAATGGGGAGCACTTTAAGGCCCAAGGGTGCTAGTGTGGTGGATTTGCTCTAGCAATTAGTGATGAATTGGGCTGTTTGCAGCTCTTTCCAGAGGCTTGTTTACGCACACAACTTAATTTGCATACATTTGTTATTGAGGAGGTAATTTTGTATTCTTAGTTCAAGAATGAAACTCCCCCTTGTAAGCCAACCGGGGTGAATTTGGACTGCTGCCTGGCAATCTTTATATGTTTGACTGACTTTTCCTGTGAGTCTTTCTTCCTCCTCCGTCATTGATATGCTGAAATGTTGCTCAGAAATGCCACATAGTTTAAGACGTCTGCCTTGAAAACATGATTTTGACAGGGCTCACTGTGTGAAAAGAAGGCTACGTAAGACAAATAAATAAATGAAATAAAGAGTGGAAGTATAGTTGCTGTGGAATAGCCGACTGGCAGTGAATCTACAGAGAAAGGAGAGGAAACAAACATACCGGGCCCTGACATGCCAGACAACACTGTTTATCCTCACGTGGTTTTGACAGCAGTCCGACACGGCTGAGTGAATACAGGAGACAAGGGAGAGACGAGGCTTTACCACGGATTCCCATGTCTGCACTAATGACAAAAACACACTTTCTAATGTGCCCCACCTGTCCTAATGATGTCCTCCCAGCAGGGCTTGTTTGCACTGTTGTAAAAGGCCTGAATGACCCTCAGCAGGGTCTTTCACTTCAGTCCCCCAGCCTTGTCTACAGAGAGCAGCTCCCACACCCCGTGTCTGTCTCCTTCACTCAGTCCTGACAAATAAACACTCACATTTCTTCCTTTAGTGGTTTATTCATGGTTATATTCACTTCTGCTAATTAGAACCAGAAATGTTTTTATTTTAGGTTTTTGATTGATGCTTTACCACTGATACTGACACTAACTGGACCACTTGTGTTAGAATGTGTAGCTAGTTCAAGCAATGTGAAGGTGTAATTATGCTTTTGGTGTCTGCATGGCCACCAGGGTCCATCTTACGCAAATGTCGTCATCTGCCAGACACTCAGTGTAGTATAAATAGGACCACTAATGTTGTAAGTATATCAGGCCCTAAATCTGTATGTTTCCTGTCCACAGGGGCCACCAGAATCATCAAAAAATTAACGTTCCGTGTAGCTTCTTTAAGTAAGAGTACAGAAGTACCACGTATCAAAAGCAAAAGTACTCATTATACAGAGAGGCCTCTGTCAGTGTTTTATTATCATATACATTATATAAGCAGCATTTTTATGTCGTAAATGGTTGGAGTTGAACTAATATTAGCTACTTTATGTAGAGCAATGAACTTATAAAATGTTTAATTTAAAATGTTATTAATTTTGCTTTCACAAGCTGATCATGTTTTAGTTATAAAATCTCAATCGGCAAATCAACAAATAATTATAACTCATAATACAATTATGAATGCCGTGTACAAAGTACACTATTTCACTTTAAAATAGTAGAATAGTATATAAAGTAGCATAATCTGGAAATACTAGTACTTACATACAGTACTTGAGGGTACTTGAATGTACCTTTTTTCCAAGTACTCACTGCTGCCGAGCAGTGAAGCAAATATACTCATGAAAGAACGAGAATGACCCCGTTGTCCACCGCATCAAATAGTGCATTCTCTTTTTTTGTGTTTGAAAGCTCAATACCTCCTTCACTGCTGACACAGAGGCGATCTGTGTAATTAAGCATTAAGAATGTACAGCAGAGAGAAGACTTTGCTTTGTACTTGGAGTTCAGCCCATTTTCACACCTGTGTACACCATCTAACAGATCTCAACCTGCTGAAACAAAGACAAACCTGCCACCATGTTGCTTTATGTCAGTGGCTGACTTTTTGATGTTTGATGGAGTTGGTTTGGGAAAGTTGATCAGAAAGGTTTGGGGTGGGGGAGATGGTTTCCTCTAACGTTCCAATGAAGTGCTCGTCTGATCTTCCCACACTTTCCAAACAACGGAATGTAACCGTCTATTTGACCGCACGCTGGGTGGGCAGGGTTAAGAAAAAAGCAAGTTTAAAGTTTTCTGTTAAGCTGTTTCATTTTTTACCCAACAGCTTCTGTCATTGTTCATGTGATCAGCAGAGCGCTGTGTGAAAATGTGCACCAGTATCCAGATCTGCATGATTCATTGCTTCTCGCTCCTCTCTATGATGGCAGGCTTTTCACCCCATGTTCAAGAGTGGCCATTCAGAACAGCTATTACTCTTTTGTCTTCAGACATGGTCAATGACACTTTGTACAAATGAGTATTTTTTGAACATCATATTTCAGTTTTCTTGCTCATTTGAAGTGCATCTCAAGTCCGATGGGGCTAGAGATTGTTAGGCTATATATATATATATGTATCCTGTCATTATTGTAGGACCAGATGTCCATCCTTTCAAAAGCTGAGGAGCATCATATTGCTTTGGTGTGAAAGGAGATAAACACACACACACACACACTAACACCACACTGTTATCCACACACTCCTCCACCTGACCCCTGTTATTATGGCGCCAGCAGCATTAGCAGCCATTCCCTGCCTGTGTGTCTCTGATGTCCCTATTAGAGCTAATAGCTGCCCTAAAACACTTCACTTAATTTATTTAGATTAGATGAGACGAGACGAGGTCAAAAGCCCAACTGGGAGACTGACTCACAGCCACAGAAAAAAGAGATTGAAAAAAGAGATTGAAGAGAGTGAGGGCTTTTAATGAAAAATTCTTAATTATTGATTTAAAAAATATGATTAATAATATATTAAGGCAACATACAAATAGCTCAAAATCGGCGTGGATGTCCTTGATGAAAAGAAGTTGAATTAGTTCAAAAATGTGTCGAATAGTTTCTCCAGTTTTATTTCTGCAGTAGATTTGAAAAGAATCCCTCTTTTATTAAAGTCCCAAACATTTTTGTGAGTATGACTGTGGTGCCAGAAAGAGTCTGAGAAGAATTTCTTTTGTACAGTCTACATTTGATAACTAGGTTACAGGTCTGAAGTGAGGAACCTGTTGAGGTTTTTCAGCAGCTTCAGACACAAACCGACTCCCAACAAACAGCTGTACAGCAGCCAAATGAGTGTGCATAACCTGTTGAGCCAAATAGTTTATATCTTTTATCAGACAAACAGTCAGAGATAACAGACAGAAACCCTGATTCACCAAACCGCCAGTCAGCCATTTGGTGCCGTCGATGAGAAGTTCTTTTTGTTTTAATATGTCTGATGGTGTGTGTCTGTCTCAGATTGGCTGCTGGTGGATCAGGGATTTAGAGTATTCAGGATAAATTCACCTCAATTTTTTTACTTGTTTTCTCCAACTCACGAGTAGCACCACAGGGTGACAATGCAGAGCAAAACGTTACAATGCCAGCGCTGTCCTCTGTATATTCTGACCACAACGTTATTAGCCTCTTTTGTTGTTCTGCAATGTGCATTTCATTATGAATATGTGGTTTCATATTTCTATGAATCAAGTCTATTGAATATAAATTAATGAAATGATCTGCTATGTGGTGACATAATTTGGTTTAATATGCTGTCTTTTAATTATTTTTAATTAAATTAATTCTAGTAGTTTGACTAAACAAGAGATGCTCTTGAAATCTCAAGAGAAATTCCAAATACATGCTTTTAGTATGTTATCATTTGTTATTATTTGTTCATCTGTTGTTATTTTTTGTATTTCAACAATGTCATAAGTGATGATGATACGTTTTACGAGTTTAGCAGCAGGAAATTGGTCTACTTTTCTGAACGGACTCATGAAAACAGGGACACACACAGGAGGGTAAACATACACAAACACACAGAGCTATACTAGCAACAACAGCAACAACAGCAGAAACAACATCCATAAACCAAAATGTGTTTGCTTAGGTGCCATGACCTCTGTTACTGCTCTGGGTGAGACACACACACACACACACACACACACACTCACACACCTACAATAACAGAAGCAGTAGCACTCCTAACTGTTTGTGTTTGTTTGTTTAGCTGTAATTAGCTCTCACTTCCCGAGACTGGGACTCTCACACACTAACGTCCTTGATTCTTTCTCTCTCTGTGTGTGTGTGTGTGTGTGTGTGTGTGTGTGTGTGTGTGTGTGTGTGTGTATGCACAGGTGTGATCAGCACTCTCTCAGCCTTGGATCGGGAGGATAAACCAGAGCACAGTGTCGAGGTGAGACTCTTAAAACCTTTCCCTTTGGATCGGTGCTGAAACGGGGGAAAACAAATCCTGTTGTTTTGCAGTGCATCAGAGGTTCAAAGTATTAATAAAGCCAGAACAACGCATGTTCTACAGGCTCATATCTGTTATACACACTGCTTTTTATGTGGCTTATATTTCAACTACATCAGCTTGAGTTAGAAACAGGAACCCACACTTCAAATCCAGCTGCATGGATGGATGGCTCAAACAAACGCTGTTGGTGTCTCATGTAAAACCAACAGTAAAAAACATTTGTATATGTAGGTTAACTTAGGCAACGTACTTAAGTTACATAAGCTGCGTTTTATTCAGGTACTCAGTCACACCAGGAAAATAACAGAACTCACAATCTCTTTTTACAATTAACCAAATAGTTTTTGTCCTTAAACCTAATCTGTGACTGTTTTGTTAACCATGCATGCATTGATTTTGAAAGTCTAACCGTATGTTGATATTCTTTTAGCTAACTTGACCACAGAGGCATAAGAATCCTGTGCTCTTACTCTTCTGCGCAGTCCCTAACTTTCAGTCATGGGAGCAGACTCAACACAGAATCTTCCATATGGGCGTCTAATTGGACACATCTCACCACAACACCAGTTAATGAGACGGGTTAAGCGAAAGAGTCTCTGATTGCAGTTGATTACAGTTCTTTCATCACAACATAAAGCTGAACCACAGAGTAAGAGCAGAGCTTTACAAATAATATGATTATTATGATATTAACCCTCTGCCCTTTTAATTCCCAGGTAATCGTTTCAGATAACGGATCTCCACCTTTGCGCTCCACCGCCACCGTCGTGATCCGAGTCCTAGATGCCAACGACAACCGACCGAAGTTCACCGACAAACTTTTCCACGTCAAGCTGCCTGAACAGAGCCATCAGGCAGGTAAACAGGAGGTCTGCAGGATGGTCGCCCGTGACGATGATGAGGGCTCAAACGCAGTGGTGACCTACCAGCTCCAAGACAACAGGGATGAGCGTTTTGAGATTGACTCAGTGACGGGTGTGGTGACTGCGCATGGTGATTTCTGGCCTGGGAACTACAGCATTCTCACGGTAGGTATCCAGAACTCAATTTAGTGTTGCTGTTAATATGATGTGCCCACATGGAGGTGTCTGGCTCTGAAGCAAAAACGTGCCTCCTGTCTTTCAGCAAGAGTGATTATGAGTTTGTATTTCAACAGGCTATTTTCTCTAAAGAGTTGTGCTTCATTTGCGTGTCTCTGTAGGAGGTGTGGAGACTTAAAAGTCTCGGCCAAGCCCACCAGCTCTGCTAAAGAGGCTAAATTACCCGTGCTTAATACTCTGAAAGGCACTTCAGTAACACCTGCTCTGAAACCACTGAATGTTCTCAGTCCTTGTCATCACTCTGCATTGTGGAAGCCAGATGGGTTAATCAGCAGCAGAAAAGCTCTGTAGGATTTTAAAAACATCAGAAACCTTTTTCTCTCTCCGCTTCCGCTGACATTCAGAACAGTCATTTCATCTCTGCATGTTGGGCAGCTAACAATAGGATCTATTGGAAGAAATGGAATATAATATTCATAGGTATGTTTTCACTAGTGGATAATAACCTGAAAATAAGATCACCTTAGAATGAGCTACTTTAATCTACAGACTGTTGGACTGCCATGTTTCGACAGTAGCCCAGAATGGAGTAGACTCACTTCCTTAGACCACTTTTGATAGGTACTGACCACTGCAGACCCGGAACACCCCACAAGAGCTGCAGTTTAGGAGATGCTCTCAAATCCTCACGGTGCCCATTTTTCCTGCTTCTAACACATCAACTCTGAGGACAAAATGTTCACTTGCTGCCTGATATATATATATATATATATATATATATATATATACACAATTTTCTCATCACTATTCTGTCATGAGTACCAGCAGCAGAAAACACAATTAGACGTTTAGAGGAACATAAAATCCAGCTATTAAAATCTGTATGTATGTATCATGTAGTAAAACTAAGACAATAAAAAAATCTCTCAAAATAAATCTGTCAACCATTTACTCTAGCTGGTGATGACATCACACAGGCATAAAATTGATAAAAAAAATTAATTAAAAATCTTGTTGGCACCCCGAGCAAGCATAAACTGTGAGGGAGGCGGAGCCAGACTGACTAATTATCCCCTGAGATCTCTGATATTGTCTTAGACTTCTATTTTTAGAAAACCCCCATTAAAATGTTAATCTCATTTCTATGTTAATTTCCAGATTAAAGCTACAGACCAGGGCAGCCCATCACGCTCGTCCACAGCGAGACTCGACATCGAGTGGATCGCCCACCCGCCGCCCTCTACTGAGCCTATCACATTTGACGAGCCCCACTTCCCCTTTGCCGTCATGGAAACGGAGCCTGTCACTCACATGGTGGGCATCATCATGACGGAGAGGCATGGGCAGAGGTGGTTCGATATCACAGGTGAGGGGAAGTGAACACATGTGTCCAGACACACACATCTGCACACACTCTGGCGTTTGCGCTCTGGTATTGAGCCGAGTATGGATCGGAAGCTGTTCACGGTGTAGGTGAGGTCAGGAGAATGGAATAAACTTCAAACCCTGGTGGAAAGCAAGCAGCGCACAAATGAGGGTAATGAGCTGTTAATAGAGACAAAGGATAGAGATTATTGTTAGTATTTATTTCCACAATAGGCTCAATTTGATAAGAAAGGGCTCAAAAAACTGCTGAAATCAGACCTCAGTGATCACAGAGTAGTGGCCTCTCATAGATCACAGCGTCTCTGCCTCTGTCTGACTCCTGCAGCCGAGCAAAAAGCATAACATGTTAGGAAATGATATCTGACATTCACTTTATTGCCACTTGTGCCGAAGTGCTGACTTGTAGAGCGCCGACTCGCACCCGAGAATACAAACAGGTTATGACTGTCATCCATCCACATGAGCCTTCAAATAAACGGGAGAGTTATTTTCTAAAGGTCAGCAAATTCCTACAACAGTGAATGATACTGGAGCAGAGCAGGGCGAAACAATATGAGAGTGAGTTGAAGGAAGAAAAAGTACTGTTCTGTGTGATTAATCTGTGAATTCAGTTTGATTTATTTTTTTGATCAACCCCATATTTCCTAAATCGGCCTCTTAAACTTCAGTCATTTCCCAGAATAGTTTTCATCAGCTTGCCAGAGCAGAGTAAAGACAACCAGTCAGCATTTCCAGGCACACAAAATTGAGAACAGCATCCCGGACTGAATCCCAACCTATTTCTTGGCTGCTCTGTATATTTGTAATGCTCCTGTGGGTATAGAAGCTGGTCTCCATGTATGTCTTCCAGTGGATTTTTTTTCTTGAGCGCTTTCACTCTTTGTTCGAGAGGGACTGACAGCGAGATGTGATGCTTAGTGTTGATGTTTCAGATGGATTGAACATTTTCTGGTGTCAGCAGTGCAGGAAATGTCTGGGTGTGACATACAGTACACCAAAAACACCCAGATGTAAAAAGTAGATTATAAAAACAGTATTAGGAGGGGTAGTAAATGTATATGGTTGTGGTCAGGGGGTTGTGTTTTATGTTAGGAAGTGACCGGTCACTAGTTGGTCACAGACTAAGGTCAGGAGTGGGTCATAGCTCTCAAGACCATTTATGGGAGAGACCTGGACTTTTTCATTAATAACATAAACAAGACAAACAGGGGTGTTCACTGTTTTACGATGTACTGAGATGTAAGGGAGAGCATTTTGGAGGTCTAGAGAGATTACTCATGATGTGGTCATCTCTCCATGCTGCAAGTATTAAAGTGTCTTGACTATCATACCGGCTTGAAAGTTCTTCAGAGAATTAGCACCTCTCAGCTTTGGGAAGAATTTCCACGACACATTGATCTCTTTTATTCAGCGTAGCTCTAACTGACAGGTGGCATGTTGATGATGATGTTTGTAATTGGGTTTTTTTTCTATTGGGTGGCTCTGCTGCTGCCTCCCTGTGCTGCCTGAGAGAATAAAGTGAGTGGGAAAAACATCCCGCCGATCTGGTAGCACTTTTCTCTCCCCCAGCATTTGCAGTTCCTCTCTGGGCCACTCTCATATCCTGTCACTGAAAAACATAAAACATAAAAAAAAGACACTATAGATCAAACAAGGTGACCAGCGATGGCAGAACTTGAGAGTGGAGAGCTCTGAAGGAGGGCTTTGAAGTGATGGCGAAGCTGCATGGTTTGTGTTTGAAAGGTAACAGAGGTGATCATTTAATCCACAGAAAAGACACTTTGCGGCCATTGAAAAGAAAGGCACAGACAGAACAGTTTTTGACATGCCTTAGAGGGGGAACGGAAGGCTTAGCAGAAGTGGGGTGTGATCGTTGGCTTTCACTGACCTCGTTCACCTTGGATATTCCATCACTTTCAACTACAAGCACACACATGCACGTGAACACACAAAGACAAAACTATAGACAGTAAACAGTCAGAAATGTAGGTTTTTCTGCCAAATCTTTACAATTTAATCTATGATTTGTTTTATATATACGAGCTATGTATATAGTAATGTGTTCATTTTATAAGTATGTATAATACTTAATAACCAGTTGATTCCTTGACATTTGCTCAGCGGTAATTCTGCTGTATAAGCCGAAATGTTAAAAATGTAGAGATTGGATAAATAGACTAAACATGAATAAATGCAAACAAAATATGGATAAATAATAAAGCCTTGCCACCACAGAAGCATAAGTGTTCCTGGAGTGATGGGTAAATAGAGAGAAAAGGGGGGAGGAGGAGAGGAAAAAAAGGTCTCAGTGTCAGCGGTATCAGCAGGACGTTTTCTCTCTGCGAGGATAAATCAGCAGCGTTCCTTCTCTCATCACCTGCCAGATCACCACAGGAGGGACGACTGGCCATTCCTCCCCTTCCTGCTCTCCACATCTCATCCTCCTTTCTCCCTTTCCCTCCACACTTGCTCCTCTCAGCCCAGAACACTACGAGAAGGACGGCCACAGAGAGGTTTGTGAAAAATAAAAAGGCCTAACAACATTCTCAGTTGAAGTGGAAATCAGCCCTGCGACTCCGGAGGTGTCTGTGTCTCGTTCCCTTTGAGCGCTTCCCAGGAAAACACATCAGGGTTTGCCAGGCCGTTTCCTGCCAGGCGGGGCAGCGTGTGCAGAGAAAGACCGAGGTTCCTCCTGTTCAGTTTGCAGTGCCAAGCTCAATCTGTGCCAGAACTCGACAGAACACAACAGACACTCTCTGCATCCCTGAGGGGACATTTGGTTGTCTCATAACTGCGGATGCCGGATGTTACGTCTCATGATTTTGGTGTGTTACGTTATGTCACGAAGCAGAGGAGTCCTGATCATCCCGAGGAGTGCTGCCGGGCGTTATCACACCAGCTACACACGTCACGTAAATTATAGTTTCGCAGTTTATTGAAGCGTGTAAGAAAATAAGATTTCTCCAAGAAATAGTCGGCCACACACTTTTTATTGTACTTGCTTGAAATAACTTTTTATACATTTTTATATACATTAAATTTTTTTTATACATGTTTCTAACCTCAAACTTTCTGAAATAACCAAACACTGGCAGCATGTGTTAATGTGGTTATACTATTATGTAACAGAAAAAGGATGAAAACTTTCCGAGCTCCTACACATCTCCGCCTCATTCCCACATCTAAATCTGTAGCTTTCGGATGTATTCAGCAATGAGCGCCAGTTCACATACTCAGCTCTAATTGGACAGCTAGCTTCTGAAGTTTCCACTAAAGTAATTCATTCCCCCTTTTGTCTTGCAGTGCAGTATGTCTTATTAAAACAGCACATTTTTCTTTTTGTTAGTTTGAAGCTTTACATTGTGTTGTGGAGTAGAAAATGAGTGGAAGAAAGTTAATACCTTAACATAAGAAATTATATATTTTAATATATATAATATATATCATTTAATTGTTTATTATACAACATTTGTTAACTAAAAGGTAGTACCACAATTTACATTCAAAACATATTACTGGTAAAAGAAGTCAGACAACCGTAACAACCCCTTTATAGATCAGTGATGAATATATATATATAGATCAATGAACAATTGACTATTTGAATGTATAGCATTATGTAAGATGTTATATAAAGTAATCACAAGCTGTACAATAGTGGAGTAAAGTGGAAGTACCACTGAAATATAGCAGAGTAGAAGTATAAAGTCTCATTGGGTTACAATACTGAAGTTCCAGTATAAACTATGTACTCATGTACAGTGGATGAGTATATATATATATAAATATATATATATGTACTTTCCACCTCAGCCTTGTTAGTAATGTGTTTGCAGTAGCTTTGACAGCTCTGTGTTCAATCAATCAGAGCTGATGTGTTTGTTGTAGTGTTAGGTAATTGTGCAGCGGTTTTCTCCCTGTGTGGTCTGTGAACATAACTCAGTAATTATCATTGATGGCCTGTCAACCGTCAGACCAATATTCGCTTTCCTTCTAATTGTGAGAAACAAGAGACCTCACCCACAGTTTGAATTTCTGTTTATTTTTGAAGATTACATGACAAGACCGTATTTCATTCCTACTCTGTTCCACCCCAGTCTGCCCTCAGTCGTATATCGCTGACCCTCATCTCGACGTCGGCTATAAGGGAATGTTGTTGTGTCACAGGACTCCTCTCCCATATAGATATGATCAGGTCTTTATCGCCCCGCTTTACTTTCCTCCTCCCAAGAAGAGCCCAGATGCCTATCGAACCTCTCTGGCTGTGAGATAACTTAGAGAGACAAATGAAGACTTCCCTTGCTGTCAAAATAACTCAAAAATGGCTCCTGTGAATCTGCACCAAAACAACATGCTGGGCCAAGTGGAAACACAAAATCAGCGACAGGATATGAAAGAGCAGGCGAGGGTTGCGTCTCGGCTGTTTGTGGATGGATGCAGCGTCCCTCCGGCTTCACTGGACTGTGATCTGTGTGCTGGAGCGGGTCCCAGCTGGGCGTGATGTGGTCAGGATGAGGGTCAGCACCTACAGGTCCGAGGCCATGGCTCTCTGCTGGAGGACGAGATTTGTCCCCCGCGGGGGGGGGGCTGAGCATCTGCTCGGATTGGACGAGTTCAGTCTTCTCTGGCTCTGAATCCAGCAGTGTTTCCTGATAGGAACACAGTGAGAATGATAAACTACTTTAAAGAATACTTTCTCCTTCATTAAAGGATTGCAATTTAATGTAATACTTTATTTTGGTGAATAAGCATAATTGCTTTCTTTTCGAGCGTTAGATGAATCTGCCTACCAACAATTTTTAAGGTCACAAAATAACACATTATATCTCAGCTTAATTTAGAAAAGGTTTGAATTGGCCACCTGATAGTGATCACAACAGCATACACTGTATTTGTGCCCATCCCACTGAGTTTTTTTTTTTAAAGTATTATTTTTTTGGCCTTTATACCTTTATTTGATAGAGAGACAGCTGGAGATAGACAGGAGAGGGGGGCAGAGAGAGAGAGGATGAAATGCAGCAAAGGGCTGCAGGTCAGATTTGAACCTGGGCCACTGTGTATATGGGTTGCCAGCTCTACCGACTGAGCTAACCGGGAGCCCATCCCACTGAATTCTTGCTGCACTTCGGTAGAATCTTTTTCCAACTGTGTTGCACAGCGGGGGGTGAAGAGAGAGAGCATCAATTGAAAGAATCAATCGATCTTCATTTCTGACCCTCAGCTGCTGCCACAACCTGCAGCTGCAGATTAAATCAGAGAAAATAATGTTGCGTCTGCAGGAAAGTTGACCCGATTCTCCATGTACAGGGAGAGGACAACATGTGGCTGTTCGACCTCTCCTGACCAGAGCTGTTGAGGCAAGTCAGGTACCTGGAGGAGACCCTGAGGCAGGGCAAGTTGAGAAATTAAACCACCTTATATTATGCCTTGGAGCAATTACTGGAGGATGTTGCAGTAGAAATTGACATCTGTTTTGTGGTCATTTTAACTTAACTTTTAACACCCCCTCAACTTGCCCTGAAGGGAATGTCTGCTGTCTGCAAACTTTTGACGATCAAGAGAGTGAGTCGACAATGATATTCAACTCAGAATGCTTTGTATTCAACCATTTCAATAAATGTATGTACTGATCCTCCTTGGTGGGAACAGGATTGAGAATAATTCATAGTTTATTCGTATCACCCAGTAATATAAAATGTCTCACTGGATTACCACCCAGCCTAAAAAGGAAACAAGGCAAATAAAGCAATAAAGCAATACTTCTGTCCCCAAAGGCTTTCTAGTGCTCATTATACCCTGCAATACAAAAGTGACAGATAAAACAAACAACATACTCTTTGTTCTTCTAGGAGTCAGAAAATATTAGTTTTATCCTGAGGGTAGTGCTAGAGGATGGGCCATATCACTATTAACCTGAAGAAAGGAAATAAATGTATCCATTTATTGGTGTCCTGTAGGGAATTTGGCTTGATGGTGGGCTTGAGGAAAGGTCATGTAATGTCCATTCAAGTGACGTATTACAGTAAGCTACATATAAGCAGGTAGTAAGGGAAAGCCATGGATAAGTGACTGATGGGCTCCAGGTGGCTCAGCTTGCCTTGTTGCCACTGTAGCCCTGACCCACATAAATGTCCAGAAGATGGATGGAACAGTGGATGGATGGATGAAAATGTCAGTGAAATTCCTGCATAGAAGATCCGTTTTCCTGCCTAACTCGACATTTGGTGTACACTTTATTTTCTCCCGGTTTCATGAGTAAAAGATATTTTTTGCATGGTTGGCCCCAGAGGGAATGGAACCTCCAACCTTGGCGGGGATATTATATGTTCCTGGAGGTGATCAGTAAACTGAAAAATTGCTTTTACAATACATCCTCCTCTCTCTCTGCTGAGACGACAGCCGGTGATGTGCGATTTAGCCGTTTTCTTTTCCAAGAAAGGCTTTCTAGGTGCTGATGTATGTCTTACAGGAAGTCAATCCAGGAATTTAGAAATCTAAATCAGTTAAACAAACCTGTCAATGTGGCTGGTTAGCCTGCAGTGTTTCGGCGTAGTCATTACGGCGTAACTGACAGAAATAGACCTCTGGATGACCCAATTATCTATTGATCAAGAACAAACAGAGTGTGCAGAGTGTGCGTGTTTGTGTAGGAAAGCAAAGAGGGAAAAAGAACGAGAGGTATTAGTGCTTTACTCCACTTCCCTTTAACATAAAGGCAAATATTTAAAGATTTAAATTAAAATGTAGTGGTGAAGTGCAGCCTCAGCCATCACTACACCAATACAAGCATATGTAGAGGTATAAGAGTGTGTGTGTGTGTTTAGCCCTTCGTAAGGTGGATATCTTAATAATAAACACCATCTGGCTGAGCAGGCATGAGGTTTACCTTTCTCACGTACATACACACAACACGCTGAGAGAGAGAGAGAGATAGAGAGAGAGAGAAGAAAGCCACGGAGCAAGAAAAATCGAGGGGGTGCAGCAAACACAGGGATGAGTGGAGAGGAAGAGAGGAGGATTGAAGGAAGGAGAGAAAAGGAAGAGAGGATAAAGGGAAACAGATGGACAGAGTGAGTCAGTGTTGCTGCAGATTTAAAACCCAGTATGTTCCTTTGAAACAAAGGAAAGAAGAAAAAACAATCATGCTAGCACTCAGTAAATATTCAGATAAAGCAGAATAAATGTGAGGCATATGAAAAATAAAACCCACCTTTGAACACCGGGAGTTTTAATTTTATTGGCAGTACCAAGAGCACAGAAGCGTTTCACTCAGAAGTCAGATTTCAATTCAAGATTTTTACGAGAAGTTTTCATTGTGAACAATTTTCTGTTTCTTACCAAGGATGCATTGTATATATCCTGAAAGTTCAACAAACATAGTGAATACATTTTCTGTTAGAGCCCCACTGATGAATCAGCCAGGCCGATATTAGACAATATTAGCTTATAGTAGATTTATCATTGTTAGTATCACATTTTAGGGATCCACAAAAATGTTGTTATTATTTATACTGCTTCATAATTTGAATGACCTGACTTTTGTCACATATAAAGGTGTATTGAGCCTTGCCAGAGCAAAAATATTCATATATACATTTATTTATTAACTCATTCATTTATTCCTTGCCATCTTCCTCTACTGTCTTGACCGCAGGACTGGCAAGAGAAAGAGTCAAGGTTAAACATAAACTCAGACTGCTTATAAAATCAGATAGACATTCAGACAGACAGGTACTAAGACAGGTGATCAGACAGACAGACAGCATTGTTGCTGTTGGTCTCAGTTGGTTTCACAGCTCTGTCTGTAAATAAGAGGCCATCAAAACGTCCTGCTGTGATGGATGGATTCATGTTGAGAAAAAAAAATCTATTTTTCATTTCTGTTTTTCTCCGTATTTTTTTGTTCAATTTTAATAATTCCAACAGGATGGGTTTATGAGAAACACAAGCACCCAAACATTTCTACAAAACTCACATTTTCAAGTCACTTTAGACAATTAAGCCAGGATGAGATAATACGTTGTTTGGCTTGAAAACTCTCCTGTACATTGGTTTTTAATTTATGACAACATTCACTGCCCATGCTAACATAAAAAGTGACATTTAGAACATGAAATCCTACTAATAATTCAAAAAATGCATATTCCTCAAAGTTTCTCCAGAATGGGACGAGAGTTAAGGGAGTTTGGGCTTTTCAAAGTTAGAAACTGGATCATTAATTACAGCGCCCCCCACAGGGAAATCACTGCTGTTCTTTCGATGCTGGAGGACGATGCCAAGATACATCATTCCTGCAACCAGTAAAAATCAGAACGGCCGATTCTGACACATCATCTAAGATATTACATGTGACAGCTGGACACGGCCTGATTCATACTCCACATACTGTAGCATCAACACCTGATGGAATAAACCTCTCTTACTTTCTCTCCATCTGTCTGTATGTGTCTTTCTCTCAGGTGGCGATGAGGAAAAGGACTTTGACATCCAGAGAAATACAGGAACCATTTTGATTGCCCGCCGGCTCGATGCGGCTCGGCGCTCCATCTACAACATGACGGTTCGGGTCACTGACGGCCACCAAATCGCCACCACGCAGGTCTGAACAGAAACAGAAAGAAACAGAAAGACTCACGAAAAACACCTCTCACATTTGCAACAAGTACAAAAAATACATTAGTGACAAAGAGTGGGACATAGGGAGAAAAATAATACATACAAAAAAATAACTTAAAAAACCCAAGACTCAAAGCACTTTCGGGTCATTGCTCCGCACGTTGTTCGGGAACCAGCAAACCCTGAACAATGGAGAGTGTCATAGAGTTTTATTTTGACTTTGGCCTCAGATATAAAGAAATTAAGTCAGTTCTTGCTTCTAGGCATGGTGATGATGGTGAATTGAGTGAAAGACAGTTCAAGAGGATACTTTGCGCAAGGCGATATTCTCATCGGAAAATGTGCTCAAGCTCGACAGACCTAGTCCTAATTTCATTTGCGACCAACTGCGTATTCCAGACAACTTCATGGTTAGTGATGGATGTATGCCAAATATAGAGAAAGCAACTAGCTAAGTGCACCAAGCTTGAGTACATTATAAATATTTTTTTGTATGCCAATGTATTGTTTTCTCTCCAATGTCCCCTAATGGGCTCCTCAAAAATGTGTAGAAAACGGGCTGACACTGAAAATAAGGAAAGAATGTTCTGAAAGTCCTTTTACTTGAGAATTAAAACAATGAAGAATGGCAGTTCTGCGGTACGCCTTCAGTGGAGGCCGCCATGTTGAAGAGCCATGTTTCTACAGTAGCCCAGAACAGACAAACCAAACACTGGCAATAGATAGGGCCTTTCAAGTTTGTCCTACACACTTTGCAGCCCATTCTCCTTCCCAGGTCATCAAATGCAGACGCCAACAGTGTTCAGATAGTTCAGATCACTGCTTGATTCCACTCAATTCTAAACACTGGCCCTTTAAAGATAAAAACAAAACTCCTCTGAACAAGCTATTTTTAAATTCATCATCCAAAAGTTGTCATTATGAACCAAACCAACAACAGAAAAATAGTTAAGATCAAAGAAAACAAAGTAGCACTGAAAATATCTCTAGAATCGAATGTTAAAGCCCGCTGGCAGCAGCGGCTCAGGTGCTGCGTGTGAAGCAGCTTTGAAGTTCTGCCTTCCATATTTAATGTTGTTCATTCTGAGCATCCATTTTATCAAACCCTGTGTATTCCATCTCCAAACTGCAGGCCTACATCCGTGTGCTGGACATGAATGAGCATCGCCCCGTCTTCCTGAAGCCGCTGTACAAGGTGAGAGCTGAGGCAGATCCAGTAGATTTTCATTTGAATAAAGAATTCAGAGTGGTAGAGCTCATGTTAGTTATTACAGCAGTAATACCCACAAGGAAATTCTTTACAGATAATTATGGGTATGTCAGAGATGCAACCAGGTGTGCAAGTGCTTAAGCGTGGTTATCGAAGGGTTTTATACAACAAAACTGTCTCTAAGCTAACAAAGACCACACCAGTATTTCTCAAATGCCCGAAGACACACAAGACAAAAATATCTTCTGCTCTATTTACAGTAAACAGCAACATCAAATTTGTCATATTTTGGATTTGACATGCTGGATTAGTGAGCATCACTTCTGTTATTCTTTGCTTTTCTATTTGGAGAATAATCACACTCTTAGTTTTAGCACTCCATAATTTGAGGACTTCAGGGGATGTAAACAGGAAGTATAATGTTACCATGGAGTCAGTGAGTAAGCTGTGGGCTACGACTTTGAGCCCCAATTTTATTTGTCCCTATATTGGTTTACAATTTAGCAAACTGGAAATAAAAGTATGCCGAATTCAATAAGAGCACTTCCTGTTTGCTACATACCCATGTATGTGCATTCAACTGTCCCTGGATTCCTTTGATGCTGAAGAAATCAGAAAAAACGTTTTAATTGTCAGGCAAGTTCTGGTGTGACAAGGAGCAACCTTTTCTATGATTTCTGAGCAGATGGTTGTTTAAAATGGATCTGAGTCAGTCCTCACTATTCCATCCATGAGAGCTCCTCCTACAATAACTCTTTCCCCAGCACTTCCCGCTAACTTAAGGAAAGTTATGTTTCGGGTTGGTAAACGCAAGAACTCCAAAGCTTGACTCAAGGGCCATGTTCTATTGATTTCTTTGTCTGAGTCTCTTATGGTAATGAGGAAGCTAGTTAGAGATCTGTTCCACATACCACTTTGAATTTAAATTTAGACACATGTTGATAGTTACTATAAACCTCTGCTGGCATTCTTTACTGTGATTATCAGGACATCCAACAGACAGTACAACTGCTGCATAACTGTTGTTTTCTAAATCACAGTACTCAACACCCTCTCTGGGCCTGTCTCTGGAATTATTGCTCTTACTGAACAATTCCCTCTCCTCAAAATGTTTTCTGCCCTTAGTCTGACCACCTTTATGAATAAAAATTGAATTTAAATTGAAACGTAAAAGTCCAGGAATTCAGTTTTCCATCCATTTTTCAAACAAGTTGTTTCCTGTGTTACTGTGTTTGTTGATTTTTTGTTTTTTTTCATTAGCATGAAAAACTTCACCCATTTCCTCCTCTGTTGCTGTGTGTTTAAGGTGAGGGTTCCTGAGGATACCTCCCCCTGGAAGGATATCCTGCAAATCAGCGCGCAGGATGCCGACACCAACAGTAAGCTGGTGTACTCCATACACAGCAGCCTGCATCCAGACAGCACCAAGTTCTTCCATCTGGACCCAAAGAGTGGAGTCCTGGTGATGACAGAGGAGCTTGACTACGAGATGATCTCTGTTCATACACTCATTGTTATGGTAATGATGCAGTTGTCTAAGTAGAATACAGTAGAAACAAATCTGTCTGAATGAAGATGTCTAATGTATATTGATGACACATAACAGGATATGATAGAATAGAGCCAAATACAGTAAACAATATAGAAAAAATAAGTAGGTAAGTAAAAACAAAAGGAATAATAACGTAACATACAAGTACAGCGCCAAAAATAAACTCTTTACTCATGCAGCATAACTCAGTCCCTCCAGAAAAACTTGATTATGCGATCGCATAATTCAATGCATAATTAGCCAAAGTCCGCATATTTATGCGGGGGCCGCATTTTTTCAAATACGCCGCACTTTCGCTGCATAAATTGTCGATTTCCGCGCAAAATATGCGGGGCTTGCATGATTTCATAATCACCGCATTTTCATTGCAAAAAAGTCACATATATCTTAGCAGAAAGTTAAAAAATGTTGCGTTTACTTCACACAAGAGCAGCCATTTCCCCCTGTTGCCGTGGGAACGTTATGAAGTGACGTAATTACGCGACATTGCATAAAATTGCATAAATTGCCGTATATTCCGTTGCGTTTTTTAAGAAAATGTGCCGCATAATCAAGGATTTTGCCCCGCAACAATCACAAAAAAACTCAGCGTTTTTCTGGAGGGACTGCTAACTGCAGCAAATAAACTGGTGCAGTGCTCATTGCTTTATTATGTTTGTACAGCATTTATTACTATCTGCCTCATTAGACTCTTACCACCACATACACGACTACTTTAACATTTCTTTTCTCCTGCTCAGGTGCGTGACCAGGAAATCCCAGTGAAGAGGAACTTTGTGAAGGTGGTGGTTCATGTGGAGGACTGTAACGACCACTCGCCGGCTTTCCTCAGCCCCCGCTATGAGGCCAGCATCTCCAACCAGGCCCCCACAGGCTCCGAGGTCATCCGTGTCAAGGCCCTGGACAAGGACATGGGCAGCAACGCTGACATTAGCTATTCTCTGCACTCCGGTGAGCAAAGGGGCTACTTTTATCTCTAGTTTGTGCTTGCTTTTTCACTGTGATTTACAGTAATCTGAAACTTTTATCAGATTTAATTTTGTATTTATCGTAAAAGAATAGTTCAACATTTACCTTTCTTGCCGCGAGTTAGATAAGATGATCAGTACCATTTTAATATATTTTGGATGGCCTGGCAATGTCCAAAGGTAACCAAATCCACCTACCAGCACCACTGAAACTCACTTAATAAAGCAGCAACATTTAACATGTTAATTCTGGCAGCTCCTGTGGGCCAAGGTGGTAGTGTTTCAACCGGATGGTGTCAAGTGATTTCAAGGGAACTATGACAAAATCCAACTTGGTGGCAGGCATAAAGAATAACCACCTGGGCACCCTGCTGGTCATAATGTTTGACAACTTTGAGGACAACATGTTCACTTTCTGCCTAATATATCCCAGCCACTGAAGTGTATAAACAACAGTTTACAATTTTATAAGGGTTTATGTGACAAATTATTTCTTGGCCAAGAGCAGTGACTTCAAAATTCTCAGCAAGACACATAATTAACGTATTCCCCAAAAGGTTAAATACTAATTTTAAGAAAATAACATTTTATGAATGAAACTGTAATCTGCAATCTAATGCAAACCTGTAAAACAGGGCTGTCAGAGATGAAATCAAATAAAGTAGTACGGTATAAGATTGACAGCATTTGGAGTATTTGATTTGTGTAACACATTATTTCTTTTTTTGCAGGGAATATTGACAACATCTTCTCCATTGATCCGGAGCTGGGCTCCATCAGTGTGTCCAAACCTTTGGACCTTCAGCCTCAGGACCAGTTCCACTTGACAGTAAAGGCCACTGACCAGGGCTTCCCTCAGCGCAGTGACCTCTGCTCTGTCCACATCCACATCCGCATCTCTGACCAAACCCCACCTGCCTTCCCCTCGGATGAATACCTAACAGAGATCAGTGAGTTAAGCACCCTTGGAACACCAGTGGTCACCATCTTAGCCTCCAGTCCCACTGCAGTGCATTATGGGATAGAAAGTGGCAACCCAAATGGGACATTTCATATCAACCCTTACACTGGGTTGATTTCAGTCCAAAAGCACCTTGATTTTGAGAAAGGTGCCTCCTACAAGCTCAAAGTTACAGCTTCCACCACGGCTGGAGCCTTGTCAAAGACTCTCGTTTACATATACGTCATTGACGAGAATGACAATGCTCCGGTTTTTCAGCAGAGGGAGTACCTGGGACAAATAAGTGAGTCAGCGCACATCAACAGCATGGTTATGGGAGAAAGAAACACCCCTCTGGTCATCCAGGCTTCAGATGCAGACAGAGATGCAAATTCTCTGCTGGTGTATCAGATCCTCGAACCAGAAGCCCTGAACGTCTTCAAGATAGACTCAAGTATGGGCACCATCTCTTTAATTTCACCAGTGGATTTTGAAGCCAAGGCAGAGTATCACTTCAGCGTGCAGGTAAAGGACTCAGGGGAGCCATCACTGTATGCAGCAGAGCCTGCCAAGGTCACTATTCGCATCCTGGACCTGAATGACTGCCCACCACAATTTACCTCCCCAGTGTACGAGCCATCCATCATCTTCCCAGCTGTCAGAGATACAGAGGTTGTGCGAGTCATGGCCCATGACGCCGACTCGGCAGTCTCATATAGCATCACAGAAGGGAATCTTCACAATGCCTTTTCTATTCACCCCAATACTGGAGTCATCACAGTGAGCAATGTGTCTGAATTTAGGCTATTCTACCAATTGGTCATCAAAGCCTCTGATGGCCTCTACAAAGATTTAGCTACCGTCAAGGTAAACCTAACAAACCTAACAGCCAGTGATCTTGAATTTGAGCAGAAAGTGTATTCAGCTAGCGTACCAGAAAACCTAAAGACAGTCAAAACTTTGGCAGCACTCAAAGTCACAGGTTGCTATTTAAATGAGCCTCTTTCATATTCTGTGTTAAACCCAATGGGAAAGTTTGCAATTTCCCAGACATCAGGCATACTTGAAACAACAGGTATTCCTTTTGACAGAGAGGAACAAGATGTTTATGATATAGTGGTGATGGTGCAAGACATGAGAACACCACCTCGTACAGCTACAACCCAGGTCAAGGTTTTTATAGATGATGTCAACGACAACGCTCCACAATTTCTAAACTTGCCTTTTTCAATGTTGATCTCTGAAGTCCCTGAACCAGGAGATGTTTTGTATCAAGCAACTGCCATTGACAAAGATCTGGGAGAGAATGGATCCATCATGTACTCACTGGAGGAGGACTACAACCTCTTCAGGATAGATCCTGACGTAGGCGATGTATCCCTTCAAAGGCCTCTTGACTTTGAAGCTCTGAATAAGTATGTGTTGACAGTTTTGGCTATAGACGAGGGTGAGCCCAGTCAAAGCACAGTGGCACAGCTCAGTATTCAAGTGAGGAATCAAACCAACCCAGTTTTCCAGACTCTTTTGTATCCGCTGAAAGTCCCAGAAAATGTCCCCCCGTTCACCACCATCTTACATGTCCAGGCCAGGAATCCTGAAGGCTATCGGCTCATCTACAACCTTCAAGAGGAAAATGCCTCAAAACACTTTCACATTGATTTCAAAACTGGTGTGTTGACAGTCACCAACCCTCTTGACTATGAGAGCCAAACCATGCATGTGTTGACAGTTCGAGCTACTGACTCTGTGACTGGAGCTTCCTCTGAGGCCTCCATTGAAATAGAAGTAGAGGATGTGAACGATAATGTGCCAGTTTTTTCTAATCTAACATACTCTGTGATCATTGCTGAGGGACTCCCAATCGGCACCTCTGTGATACAACTTTCTGCCTCTGATAGGGACTCTGGCAGAAATAAAGATCTTACCTTCAAGATGGTGAAAACAGAGCTGAATGAGACTGATTTATTTGAGATAGACCCTCATAGTGGGTTGATTGTCACAAAACAGGTGCTGGACCATGAAAACACAAAAAACCTTAATTTGAAAATCAAAGTCACTGACAATGGCACTGTTCCTCTCAGTAGTGAAGTCTATGTTTTCATAAATGTCACCAATGTTAATGACAACCCACCAGACTTTGTCAGTTCCCAGTATGAAGCCACACTGGATGAAATGGCAAAGTGTGGCCACATAGTGATCAAAATCCAAGCTTCAGATCCCGACACCGGGGACGTGAATAACCTCAAGTACAAAATAGTCTCAGGGAATGAAGGCCGGTACTTCAACATCAACGAATCCTCAGGAATTATCTCCTTTTCTAATGTCTGTAAGAGGAATCTGGATCCTTACTATAACCTCACAGTGGCAGTGTCTGATGGAGTGTTTCAGAAAACAGCGCCGGTCAATATTGACATGATGAACAGTAACAGGCACAGTCCATACTTCAAGCAGAGCATCTACGAAGCAGAGCTGGCTGAAAATGCAGAGGCAGGAACTCGTGTGATTCGATTAGCGGCCATTGACCCTGACGATGGACCATATGGCAGCGTTGACTACACCATCATAAATAAACTTGCTGATGAAAAATTTGCCATTGACACTGATGGGCAGATTGTTACAACGCAACCATTGGACAGAGAGAACCCTACACAGAGAGTCATAGCTATCAAAGTGATGGCAAAAGATGGTGGCGGAAAAGTCGCATTTTGCACGGTTAAGATTATCCTCACAGATGAGAATGACAACGTTCCGCAGTTCAAAGCCTCAGAATACCAGGTTTCAATTCAGTCAACTGTAAATAAAGGCTCTCCTGTCATTCAAATCCTGGCTTATGACGCAGATGATGGCAAAAATGCAGATGTCACCTACACAGTAGATGAAGCTGAAGAGGTGACTGAAGACATTATTGAGATCAACCCTTTCACTGGAGTTGTGAGTGTCAAAGAGAGTCTTGTTGGCATGGAGAACAAGATTTTCAACTTCAAAGTCAAAGCTCGTGATGGCAGCATACCTTTTTATAACTCCACAGTCCCCGTTCAGGTCAAAGTGGTTCCTCCTGAGGTTCCTCTTCCAAAGTTCTCAGAGCCTCTCTATACCTTCTCAGCTGCAGAGGACATCCCCATAGGGACAGAGATAGGCTCTGTTAGGGCGGACTCTGACATGCCCCTCATTTACAGTCTGGTGGATGGGAACACTGTGGAAAGCAACAAAGACAAAGTGTTCACTTTGGACAAAGAAAGTGGAACTTTGCTGTTGCAGAAGACCATTGATCATGAAAAGACAAAATGGTATCAGATAGATGTGCTCGCTAAGGGGAGCCACAATGGGACTGATGTGGCATCACTGGTGTCGGTCAGCATCCAGGTCCAAGATGTAAATGATAACCAGCCTGTGTTTGATGCAAACCCATACAGGGCCTTCCTGGCTGAGAACATGCCTGCTGGAACCACTGTTATTCAGGTAAGAGCAAGAAAGTCTTAATTCTTTATCTCTCGAACTAGTTAGTACTCACTGTGGATGCAAGGAATATAACAGTGTGATAACTGCTCTTCTCAGGTATAAGTTATTTACAATATGTTTTCCATACCTGTTGAAAAGCAAAACAAATAAATAAAATGCTTAAATTGAATCACAGGTGACCGCCAATGACCCGGACACAGACACCAACGGTCTTGTGACCTACAGCTTGGAGTCTCTACCCGAGGACACCAAAGAGGACATCACAGAGGTATTCTCCATTGAAGGAGAAAGCGGCTGGATTACCACCATACGGGACACTGACTGTGAGGCGACCAGGGTTTACAGGTTCAACGTGGTCGCCACGGACCATGGCGGTGACGTCAAGCTGTCGTCCAGCGTTCTGGTGGAAGTGACGGTGACGGATGAGAACGACAACCCACCAAAGTTCTCTGATGACGTGTACCGTGGGTCAGTGGTGGAGAACAGCAGTCCCGGTGAAGTCATTGTCTCCATGACGACCACAGATGCTGACGTATCACTGGAGAACCGTCTTGTGACTTGTTACATCACAGGTGAGTACTTCTAAATGTGTATTTGAGTGTGTATGTGTGCACAAAAGTGTAATGTCACTCATATCACTTATAATCATGTATTTGTGGGTTTTTCAGTGAGAGGGAGTGTGTGTGTGTGTGTGTGTGTGTGTGTGTGTGTGTGTGTGTGTGTGTGTTTATCATCCAAATTACTGTCCCATTGAAGATTTGTGACACTGGGATGTATCAAGACATTAATGAGGTGAAATGAAATCTCTGTTAATCACCCTCAACAGAGTCATGATATTATGTTATTCAGCCAAAGATTAATCACAAAGAGAAGCAGTTTGAGAAGCTGACAAGATGGGAATACAAATGAGATGCCCTGCAGCTACCAACAAAAACAAAGCCACGTATTAATGCAAATCCTCCATTTTCTTCCAGACAGTTAAAGCCGGACTGTTCTGAAGGAGCTTGCTGTCACAACATTGTTTTTGGAAAGTGCAACAGAGGAATATTTGCATTGGGATTATTTGTTAATGGTAGGGTTCAGGTGATGCTGACACTGGCTTGTCAAAAGAAACAAAAACAGAAGCAGACGTTGCATATTTAAGTTGCCTACCACCAGTATGATTGATGAGAGGATTTTACTTATTCAGGAGCATCTAGCTGCTTCACACAACAAAATTCAAAATTCATTACTGTGATTTTCAGTAGTTTTTCATCAGGGCCGTAGCCAGGATTTTAGAAATACTGAGGTATGGACCCCCAAATTCTCAGGAACAATACAGAGTGATCATAATGTATCACCTGTGGCTACAATCACGTTATATTATTTTGTATGTTATATTAGCTTTTTATTGTGAAATTACTTTAAAAGAAGTGAGTCTGTGGTGTGGTTTGTGGTAAATCTAATCTATTTATTTAGAGATTTTGGCCAAAATGTGATTTTTCTTCTGATTTCACAGTATAAATGAATGTGAAAGTGATCATGCATAATACTTTTTTATTCAGGAATGTAAGAAATTTCAAATCAAATTGAACAGAACTAGTTGCAACCCTCTGAGGTGTAAGATTTTTTTTGTCCAGTCCTGAATTTGTGATCTTTTTTGTACCTTTTCATTTTGGTGATCTAAATTAGGTTTCAGATGTTTTAAGAGTTCAAATTCTTGGGGAACTAGAACATAATTGCTTTATTTTGGAGATGTTGTAAATCACATCAACATAAATATCAAGTGTCAACAGCGTCAGTCCAAAAGCTTTATCCGCCCTTAACGAACTCTATCAGTTACTTACTTCATGGCATCCTCCTCCTCTGTGGTAGTAATACAATTTGCCAGTTTGCATTTAAGATATCACCTCTCCCTCACAGTGCTGCAGGCTGTTTATGTACAGTAGCACTTAATTAGTGTTTTGTCACTGCCAAAGAAAACCACACAAGACAGCTGTAAAGAATTCAAACAGTTTACTTCTTGAGGTTGAAGCGTTTGTTCAGTGAGCATGCAGGCTAGACTTCTACAAACGTTCCATCAGCATACGACACCTGTCAAACAGGTGGTTGACTGACTGTGATGCAATCAGCTGTAACGTACAGACTGATGGCCACGCTCACCAGCCAGTGTCAGCTGTCTAGTCAGAGAAAAAAAAGTGTTTATGTTTTCATCTCAAAGATAAAGGTTTGAGAGATAGAGAAGAAAACTATAAAATGCAAAGTACCCAGGTGAGTCGGCCAAATGTTAAAACATTCTCTTCTACAAAAAAAAGAGGAAAAAAACAAGATGGCACACAGAAATGACTGAATTATTCATCAGGAACAACATGCCATCGGAACTCAATATCAAAGATGCTGCTGTATTAAATAAGTAAAGTGGGAATTTAAAAAACTTTATATTACTTAGAAGGTAATGGAATGTTTGAGAGACGCTGTAATGGAAGCAAAAGCAGACAACAAATGAACAGCACAACCAATAATAAACTCAGGCACAACCTCATTCTCTCTTATGTACAACAAACATTACAGCACATGAAGCAAACATCATTCACGGCAGGAAATAACACCTACAAGTGGCGCTGAAATCCCGCCTCATTCACAGTTACATATGCATTCTGATTGCTGATTTATTGCAGATTGGACATCTGCAATTCAATACTTCATTTTATCTGCCTTCCATCCTGATGCAGCCAACACCAAAAGATTATCGATAATTTAAGATCAGCAGACCAAAACAGTTTGTCACTAACAAATATCTGTTGGTTATAAGATCACATTTGAATACATAAGTGACACTTTTTTAAGGTGACTCTTGATTCTGTAATGCTCTGTTCACTTGTTTTTTTCCCTCTCTTTTACCTTTTAATTTTAATTTTAACAACTAAATATGTTATATATCTATATCTTTTCTACTGTAACTTCGTGTCCTTATATAACAAACATATTCAGCATTGATTTTGATCATCGATTAATTGATAATTGATGGTTCTGGGTTGTCAAATGTGAGAATTCACTGCTCTTCCTCTTACATTATCGTAAATTGAGTCTAAATCTAAATGATCTAGTATCTAACTCAGGCCTTCATCCCACATGCAGATGGGGACCCTTTGGGCCAATTTGCCATCATCCAGGAAGACGAGGGCGAGTGGGGTCTGATCCTGAAGGAACCTCTGGACAGAGAGACCAAAGACAGATACACGCTCAAAGTCACGGCCACCGATGGGAAGTTTGAAGCTCCGGTTATCGTGGACGTCCACGTGCTGGACATCAATGACAATAGTCCGCTGTGTGAACAGGTGAGGAGGGAGTTATTTCCCCCTTTCATTTACAGATAATATTCATCAAAGCATCACATTGTCCTCATTCATCCACAGAAGGTCTTCTTGCCTATTGGGAACATTTAAGTGAAATACAATTTTGTTTTCTTTCCTCCTTTATTGTACCAATAATGTTTCTCAGAAAATGTAATCTTCACTCACTGAATGAATGAAGAATCTTATTAGTCTGGGTTTAATTGTAGTGTTTTGATGAAGAACAAATCAAGGACAGACTGAATATTTGTAGGTTTTGCATGAAAATGATTCCACTTTAAGACTACTATCAAATGCTGGTCAACCCCCAACAACCTGTTCTGAAAAAACTTTACTATCTTCATGAAAAAATGATTTATTATTGGATGTAATCAGAAGAGAATTCCTTCCTAACCCCCTCATGTACTCACATATAGAGTATGGCAGCTGTATTAACAGAACTGATTACAATACATCCAAACCCTCTTCATACATATTTTATTCTGCAGCCCCTACACACTACCAAAAACATGTCAATATCAATTCTGAAGGGAAAGGCTCTACATTCCACATAAGAAATGTAGTACTATTGTCATTTTGTTTAGTATCAACAGAGTTTGTTTTTTCCTTACAACCAAATATTTGGAGCTATGAACGGTGGCAATTCTGACACCAAGTATTAAATCAGAGGATAACAAGAGGATGCAAAACTAACTCCATTTCAGCAAATTCTCACACACGCTGCAACCTGGTGGGAATTTTCAAGTGATATGAACTTCAACTCTCCCTTTAGTTTGTTCAAATTTAATCACAACTGCTGTATACCATTATAAGACCTGCTAAAGTAATTTTATTTATTCTAAAAATTGATCAAAATGTGATGCTATAATACATAAAAATGACAAAATGACAACATTAATTTGACAGACAGAGAGATTGTGGTAGATGAGTTCTGAAACATTTCTTCCAATTATCTTGAAATTGAATTGTGGCTAATTTGAATATACATATAAAGTTGTATCTTATTTCATAGCAAAAGATTAATAGGGAAAGGACGTGTGAAAACAAACCAAAAACGAATATTTTCAACATTATTATGCATATGTTGAATTCAGTTCAATTTCATATTTCAGGACACTTTTCATAGAGCAGGTCTAGGCCGTTCTCTTTATAGAGACCCAACAATTCCCACCTTTAGATTTGTCTCATTTTAACACCTTTCAGTGAATGAAAATGTACCAAAGTTGACTTATATTCATTAGGCTTTTACCTTAAATGTTCCCTCCATGTATCCAGAGCTATTTGGAATTCAGTGTCGTGATCAAGGACACTTTGACATGAGAAAGTGGGCATTGAACCAGTAACCCTATGATTAGTAGCCCACTCTGCCTTTTGTGCTACTGCTGCCTGATAACGCAGACTACCTGAACTGTTTTCCCCCAAACTTTCTTATTTTTTTAAAAACCCTTGATGTAAAGTTCAATTGCTTCAAATTCAACTGTAATAATCAAATCTGACCAGTGCTAAGATGTTTAAATCACCTTTTTTCTCTTCATTACTGAAGCCCAGTAGCTGTGTCAATATATTTATCCAGCACTCAGTAGCTTGACTTAGAAACTTGCAACGCTATTGGGGGGGGGCCTGATTATTGTTATTATCCTCCTGTTCCAGCTGCTGTACAAGGAGTCGGTGATGGAAAACTCGCCCTCCAGCACGTTTGTGTTGAAGGTTTCGGCTTCAGATCCAGACGTGGGAGCTAATGGCCAGATCTCCTACACCCTCCACGGTCCCAACGCAGACAAGTTCCATCTCGACCACAGGACAGGTATGATGGTGTCTGTTTGGGGTCAAAACACGAGTGCTCCTTCTAAGTGAGCTGTGCTGTGAGTGTTTGAGTTGGCGATACCATCAGAGGCTTAAAGGATCCAAAACCTTTCTATTGTCATTTCTTTTTTTTCCCCATTTTCAGGAGTGGCCTCCTGACATCCATCACACTTTATTTCTGTCATAACATCTTTCTCTTATATCTTCAATGCCACCCAGTTTCTTGTAAGATATCTGTTTTTAGCAATGCTAACAGAGAGGTTGAGTACGTTGGTGGACCCAACACTTTGGTGCACATATCAGACAGTACTGGATCCCAAAGGATGAATAAAGTTTCACTGGAAACATATTTAAACACAACATTTAGCTTTTAGCCTGCACTTTGAGAGTAATGCTAACATAGCAGCATGCAAATTATAATAAAAGATAGCAGTTTACATTTACAAGGAAGTGGCACAGCAAAGGTTACCTGTGTGTTCTCTGGGTGATTCACAAAGCTAGTTGGCAAACTACTGTAGCTGGTGAACTAACTGCTAACACGCTAGCCAGCTGGGAACATGTTAGCACTAGTCAGTCATAATAACTGTGGTGCCTGGGTGCTACGTTACGCTACTCCTGTCTTTTCGAAGCTATACCCTGGAAGAGCTGGTTTACAACAAAGACAATAGCTTCTATAGTTTCTTAAGCTCTGTCATGACATGTTTTGTTATTGGTCAACGGTGCAATTTGCATTCAATTGTATGCATTTTCGTATTGAAAAAATTAAGGAAAATCTTGTTTGAGCACATTTTGCCTTCATCAATAAAAAGCTAATCATCTGTCTGACATAGGACTTCCCCTAATCTTTGATCTCTAGACTTAAATTTTAAATTCAAAATCATTTCATCTCTGTGGCTTAGTGGCTCATTCCTAACATAACAACGTTATCGTGCTAAATGTTAAACATCATCATTGACATCGCGTAGGCTAGTTAACATGTTAGCACATGAGGAAACGTAATGGATGCTCGCACACGTTGGCATGCTAAATCATGAGCACACTGGAGAGATAGAAAAACCATTTCAAAAACCAGCTGGCAAACTTTGAATGAATTTTGGACTTCATGATGATTTCAGCATTGTATCCATCGTTCCCCAGGTGAGCTGTTTTCTCTGGGTCTGTTGGACCGGGAGAGGGAGGTTGAGTACAACCTGGTGGCGAAGGCGACGGACGGCGGGGGGCGGTCGTGTCAGGCAGACATCCTGCTGATGATCCAGGACATGAACGACAACCCACCTCGCTTCTCCTCCAGCCACTACGAGGTCACCGTCTTTGACAACACGACCATCCGAACTCCCATCGCTGTCATATACGCCAAGGACCCGGACACCGGTATGCTACAGTTTGTCATTATGGGTGCTGTGAACATGCAAGTTAGAGTTACAACACAACGGGGCCATAAAGAGGATAGCTCTCAGGTCAGGACATGTTGTGACAACCCCCCTTAGTCCTGGTATCAGTGTTCCTTAATACTATTAAGGCCTAATGCACACATACTTGCCTTTGTGTGTGAATGTGGTACAACTAATTCTAAGCATAATAAAAGACTAAGCCATTCCCAACAGAGTTTTTCTCTCTGAAACGCCCACCTGATACTGTACCTCTCCTTTGTGTTATTCCAGCTTTACTTGTAATTGTTTACTGCACAGGTATTTTAACCCTCAACCCTGGAAGCATTAGCATCGACTGTTCTCGTTGTTAGGTGATAGTAATTTATCATCTTTTAGCTTCTGTTAGTTGTGAGCATATTAAGTAGTGTTCAGGTCTAGATTATTATATTGTGTTGGTGTCCAGACAAAGAGAAATATCTAAACAATGGTTGGATGAATTGTCATGATATTTGGTGAACACATCCAGGTCTCCCTCAGGATGAATTGTAATAACTATGGTGATTCCCTGACTTTTCATCTAGTGCCATCATTAGGTCAAAATCTGAATTCACACACCTGCAAAACTAAGGCTACATTACCATCGGCCTCAACTGCACCTTGTGTCTAGAGCTTATTAACGAATGTCAGCATGCTAACATTGCAAACCACGATGGTGAACATGCTATTGTACTATATCGTTATACCTGAAAAAATACCTGCAAATAAATTGGCATGTTGGTATTGTCATTATTAATATGTTAGCATGGTGACTAGCATTTACCTCAAAGTACCCCTTTAGCTAAGCACAGTAAATAAGTGCGTAGACCTCACAATTGCGGCGAAAGCATTCCCTTCTTCCAAGAAAACATTTGCCATATGAGACCTGCATTGTTTATTGCTATGTTTAAGCCGTCAACCAGTTTTCTTCTGGTAGTTGATTGCTAGGTTTATTGGCATGTGTCTTCCACCAGCTGTCTATCGGTGTCATTCCAATATAATGGTCAGACTTATGTTTAATTACCGTGAGTGCTGGCTCCCCCTTCTCCAGTTTGCATCACGCCTACTCTGCATTTTACACATTCATCTTTGTGTTTCATCACTTGCATCCCCAACACATTTGCATTACCATCCTCTGTTGTCTGCATGAATATCACATCTCACATAGCTGCATGCTCACAATATGTGTGCATCCTCATCCCCATGTTGGTACAGCAAGGGGGACCTGCTCCTGAGAACATTGCTCCTGAGCGTGAGAGTGAATTTTCATAAAAATGGGCCTTTGATCAGTGGGCTTTCGGAATAATGGGCCAGTGGAACAATGGGCAGTCCCCACTACAAGGACAGAACACACCCACCCTTTTATTTTATTAAACAGACTTCGCCTGCATACAGTTTGCTTAAAGGTCCAGTAACATTGGCAGAAATGGAATAGAATATTCATAGGCATGTTTTCATTAGTGTATAATCACTTGATAAAAGAGAAACGTGTTTTCGTCACCTTAGAAGGAGCTGTTCTCTTCTGCGGTGTCCGCCATGTTGATTTGTGATTTGTCATTTTGAAACAAACCCACAAAGCTTCTAGTATAGTTCTGTAGTAATAACAAGCTTATATTTGTTTCTTTCTTCGTTGCTTCCTTTGTGTTACTTCTAAAAGACTTCCTTTGTTTTTTACGTTTTTCTATTACCTGTGATTTATAGGAGCCTCTTTGTTTTTTTTTTAATCTCCTTCACACAAATTTGTCATTCTGCCTTTGAGTTTTAGCACACAATTTGATCACACTGGTTTTTAAATTACAAATCTAAACCAATCTCTTCTGGTTGAAGTGTGCTGACGCAGTTTTGGTGCACATTTCCACTGCAGTGTTGGATGTTTTATTCATCAGTTGCCTTTGATGGTTAGTTAGTGTTCAGGTGTCGGACCAGTAAAGTCAGATAACAGTAAAGTAAAGCAGACATTTCCTCATTTGAAACCAGTTGTAGAGCTCAGTCAGAGTAGGCGTGTGTGGTGTTTGATGTTTCTCACACACAAATATACTCATTCACAAACACACACACACATATTCACTCTTGAATAGTTCACACAAGAGGATCGATAAAAACTACCCATACAAAGACATACACCTATACACACTCTTGCTTTTGTATGAACTGAGATTGACAAATTCCAATAGGTAGTCGTTCACACACACACACACACACACACACGCACACACACACACACACACACACACACACACACATGCACACCCACACACAGCTGGGTAGGGAAACAGGAGCCGACAGAACAGGTCAGCCACTCCTTCAGATGTGCAGCAGCTTGTTCTCTTTCTCCACACTGGCAACTTTCTCACAGACAGCAATGACTAATTAATGGTATTAGATGTTATTTGCCAAAGAAGTCAAAACACTTCAAGGAAAAAACAACAAGTAACACACAAGGTAGACAGAAATCCAGATGCTGTCGATTCACAGAGAAATAAACAGATAGATCCACTATAAGATGCATTTGTATAATTTTCAGTCCGAATGAAACTGGAGTTAGAGCAGTTATAAGTTTTAAAAAATATTTTTTGTCATTTTTTTACACTATGCAGTGTCTTAGTGGTGGCACTTCTGATTTTGAATACCGCCTCCTCTGGTGAGCATGGCCGTATCCTCCACTGAGGTCACCAAGGTTTGGGCTTCAGTATTTTTTCTGAGGGGTGTACAATAGGAATTGTGAAATAATTGCCCAGAAATAACAACTTTGATGCTTTGATGCCCAAAATCCACCTTGCAAGTTCAGTTTTTGGACCTCTGTATTTCTAAAACCCCGCATACAGCAGTGTTTATGAGGTTCTCCTACACGTCTGCATAACTGCATCTCTGTGTAAACACAGCTAGCTTAACGCTAAGAAAACAGCTTAACATCATGAAAACAGCACTGAAATAGTTCAACCACTGGTCCTCTAAAATGCAGGATTTGACATTTTTTAACTGTAGCGCCATCTTTAGTTTGCTGCAAAATTGCATCTTCCCCTCCAGGATTTGTGAAACCATGTTTGTTAAAGCTTTGTTTGAGTAAAAAATGTTGACCTGTAATCACAACACTCCCATTAGTCTGTGTAATTATTCTAAAAAAAACTTTGATGAGAGGCCAGGTAGAGGCAATGATTAACTTGTGTGGTATGCTGTCATGTATTTTCTCACTGATACTAATAACAAGGCAAAAAACACCAAAGAGAGAGCAGCTCAACAAGAGTCATGTTTCCTTTGTTTCGTCTGAATCATTTTATAGGGCTTGAGAGATAAAACTAAGACCTCTTGTGGGGTTCAGACCTCCAGGTTTAAAGCCACACCCTTGAATTATACATTATTGGTCTCCTGTTACCAGTTGTGTGTTAATTGGCCTCATGTCTGCGGGGCCTACAGATGGCGAATGATACTTACATGATCTTGTAGCACCAACCTTGAGACAAACTCCCACTGTTAGAGCAGCGAACTCGCCAGTGCTTTCACACATTTGTTTTGCAGCCCAGACTTTATACTTAAAAATAAAGTAAAACAGAGTACTCCAGCACACAGTGTCAAAAAGCTTAATTCCTCCCACTTTTGTTAAAACAGTGTCACTGTCATATACAACTTAATGGTGCTTGTGGTGGACTTGTGTGTGTGTATTATCAACCTCTTTTACCAACTATGTACAGATAATAGAACAAATTGTCTCGTTAAACACTCATTAACTTTTTTCCTCCTCAGTGTGTTTTTTGGCACACGTATAAAAGTTTCTTCAACATCAAAATGTCAACAGTTTTTCATCTTTTGATTACACAGTTGAAAGTTTTAGGATTTTTTTTATTTTCCCTCTTTGTGCTTTGACAACAAGTCTTCACTTCTAATCGTAAACACACGTTATGGGAATCCAGATGTGGTTTTGATAACAGTAGCAAATTCTTGGCTAATTTGTTTTCCCTCTCAGGTGTCAAGCAGCAGCACGTCTGTCACTGACTGACAACAAACTGAATAATATATTAGACGTGATATATTGGTCATGTTCGTGACAGAGGAGACCTGTTGTTGATATCTCTCCATATTCATCTCCTGCAGGTATAAACTCTGAGGTGAAGTACTCCCTCCTGGCGGGCGACAGCGGCTACTTCTCTCTGGATGAGTTCTCGGGGATCCTGCGTTTGGAGCGACCCCTGACCCCCGACACCCCGCCCACCTTTGAGCTGAAGGTGAAGGCCACCGATCGCGGCCTGCCTCGTCACCTCTACTCTGTCGCCACTGTGACGGTGGACGTGGTCTCCCTGGACGACTACCAGCCTGTCTTCCTGAGCTCGGAGTACATCGCTCAGCTCCCTGAATCCTTGGCAGTCGGGTCTGAGGTGTTGAGCGTCTCCGCACTGACCAGAGATGGCGGTGGGCCGGATCCTGTCAGCTACCGCATTGTGTCCGGCAACGAGGACGGACGGTTCCTGCTGGACTCACGGACAGGTTGGAAAAGTTTTGGTTATGTTTTGCGGGATATACTACCTGGAGAAGAAACCAGGTTTCTGAACCACCTCATAGTTGCTGAGATGGTGAGAAACCGAGATGTATACAGGGATATAAATAACAAGCAAAAATTGCATTTCTTTAAAGGGACAGCGAGGTAATTTTACACTTAAAGGTCAGTTTATTCATCATGGGGAATACAACTTACTCATCCTGTGAAAACAGTTGTATAATGTCTTCTGTGGGTCTGTTTAGAGTGTGGTACAGAAAATAGTGTCAGTAACAAAAAATAAATCAGAAAATAGTGTCCAATTTAATGAATAAGTCATAGAAAACCGATATCTTCTGAGGGCTCAAACAAGAGGACTGCAGTGGATTATCTGCCCCGTGTCAGAGGATGCTGGTCTGCCATGTCCACAATTAGCCAGTTGATAGCTGTAGGTGTGTTTCTATTCACATGTATCGCACATTTGAACCGAATTCTGAGCAAATCTGCAAAAACAAAAAAGCTAATGAATTCTTGGTTCTATCCACTATCATTATGTGCTTTTTAGGATTTGGTTCATCGAGATGTAATTAAAAGAGCAGCAATGCAAAAATGTAGAGAACATGATGGAAACATGCTATTTCTGTTTATTGTGAGTGAGGTTACATCAAGTCTTGTCTGGAATGATCATGGATGAGCTATGTGAGCGAAGTCGGAGCGGAAGGAGCTGATCGGTCATGTGAGTTAAATGTCCGCTACTTCAGAACTTATTCGGAAAAGGTGTTTTCATCTCGCATTAAACGCATTAAAGGTTGGGTCAGTCATTCTGTAGAAAGATAGTTGATTGCTGAGTCTCACAAGCGTCTGTTACCATAACCCAGCTAACCCAGTTAGTATGAGTGAATGAATACAAAAAACGTTTTTTCAGATTTTGCCGTTTCCATCAACCTTTTTTATATATCAAAGCTTATTTGCTTAAAACAGCTGCTGCCGTTTTTGGGGGCCTGTTCAACAGTCTTATAGATGGTCTTTTACTTTTTTTTTGTTTTGTGCAATGAAACAGTTTACAACCCAGACGAACCCAGCCCTACTGCTTTACTGCGAAACCCAAGAATAAAGTGCTTCTCTTCAACAGTCAAAGCTTTGATGCTATAATTTAATTTCCCTCCAAGGTGGCTTGAGGCTGCCAGTCTACCCAGCATTTGTGTCACAGGTTGTATGGTAATTAGTAACACTTAAATTAATCATAATGGTAATATTTTCTGTGTATTAATATGCAACACCTTTAACATCCCAGTTGAAGGCCAGATATAATTAGGCACATCATTTTTAACAGATAATTAGAGGACTAAAAGACTAGATGTTCTCTTCCTCAAACTTTATTAACACCTTCCTCTCTGTTATTCAGTGTTAGGATTTTCTGTCTTACTCTTGAGCAAAATCTTCCGACACCAAATGAATCCATCATCCATCCTCCCTTTTGTTTTGAACAAAAAAAGTTTTATCATTGTTTATAGAAGTGAGGGAGTTGAACTTGGAGTTAAGTCCCCTAAGTCTTCGCGAGCTCTGGCCCCTGCTGGATTTACAAACCTGCAAAGTTTGGGAGTGAACCGCAGCCTGCCCTTTGGACTGAATGGGACCTTCTCACGGCTTGCTGCCAATAAATCATTTAAGGGCAGCTGTTCAGAAGAACCACACTCATTGATCACTGTCCACTGCATTAGGTTTCATTATTTGGGGAGAGCAGCCCACATCCTGCAGCATAAGAAACACTAAGCTGGGCAAAAAAATAGATTTTGGAATACATTAGAGTTGGCAAGGTTGTTGAGATTCTGGGGACATTCATATTTATTCATGTGGCAAGTTGAATTAAAGCTGCAAGCAGTATTGTGCGGGACCTCGCACTCCACGCAACACGGGGCGTGCTGCGGCCGCTTCATGTGCCGTCGTAATATGTGTGGACCACAACATGAAAATTTCAAGTAAATCAGCTCAAAATCGCCACGCAGAACTTACTTCCTGTTGTCAGCAGGTGGCGCTATCACTATGTCTGCATATTGTTTGGTCATGTAGACGTGTTCAGGGCGGTACTGTTATCAAACGTGAAGTTTCATTGAGATTGGACCACGCACACTGAAGTTATGAGGATGTGTTCAGGGCGAGACTGTTACAGAATATATGAAGTTTATTGGAGATTGGACATTGCACACTGAAGTTATGAGTACTGTTTTATGGCGAATCGGCTGAATTCGACAAGTCTGGCATGCGGTTTGACTTACAGTCACAAATAGCGCTACTTTTCATCTACAGTTTATTTTGATTGTACTGGCCGACTTCCCGTGGGCTTGGGGGTATGGGTCCAAGAGGCTTTTCTGTAGGTCTCGGCACGTTACACGTCGCTACCTAGTTTCATACATATCGGTGAAATGTGGTGCCGGGGCTGCTTTTTTGAAATACTGTAGGGGGCGCTACAAACACATTTTTTGGTATGTGAGCTACATGCAACAGTCTACATGTGCCCTGTGAATTTCATGTTCATAAGTATTACGGTCTCCGCACAGTGATTTACCATGCCACCAGAGCGCCACCTAGTGGCAGATTGTTGACACATTTTTTAGCAAGCCTCAGGGAGCCATGGGCAATCATCGTGCCAAGTTTCGTTTTGATCACACGTGAGAGAAATTCATCGAAAATGACCACGGAATTCAAAATGGCCAACTTTGACGCCACGCCACGGACACGCCCTTCAATGTACATGCACAAATAGCACAACGTTTAATCAAGAAGGTTTTTTAACTGTACCGACCAATTTTGAACCAGATCCGATAAGTCACTTTTAACGAGTTTGTTCAAATACAACACGAAAAACCAAAAATAAATATCAGAATGGCCGACTTCCTGTGGGGTTTGGGGCATGGGTCCAAGAGGCTTTTCTGCGTCTTTTAATACGATACACATTTGTACCGATTTCTGTACGTGTCGACCTTACGCGTCTTGAGGGCTGTGCACGGAGACAATTGCATACCGGTATTTTCGTTACGTTTGAATTTTGTGCAGACTTTTCGAGCATGTTGCGACCGCCAAATATGCGGTTGAAGGCGGCAAAAATAAGAATTCCTTGCATTACAATAGGGCCTTGCACTGGTCAGTGCTCGGTCCCTAATAAGAAAACAAAACTAAAGGCCTGTCTGATGGTAAGAATGGCCTAGTTGAGAAAATACCTCAGGCAGATCTCATGTTTGTAAATCAATCAATAAAGAATCAGAAATGAAATAGTTTGGGTCTGCTCAACAACTAACCCAAGCTTACAGTTAGAAGCATGTATTAAAAGTGAGCTCTTCTTCATTTGCTTTGGAAAGCTGCATTGATCCCTTTAAATGTGCAGTCAAGTGATGGTAGGCTGAGGAAGACGGTAACTTCACAATCTAGGGCATCTCCTGCTGAGCCATACTGTGTGTTTGCTCTCCATATAGCTAGTACTGATCAATAAACCTTCTGATCAGCCCTGCACACATCACACACAGCTTACTCTCTCAGTATGTAGTTGTCACATAGGGAGCTAAACCACTGACTGAGGTGTACAGAGGTTTAAACCTGCTTTCTTTAAGTTTGTTTAAAGATCCCCTCCCAGACATGTATCAGGACATATATACAAAAAGTCAGCTTGGAACAATAATGTGTGCCTTTTTTCCACTAACAAAAAGTATAATTTCCACATTATGGAACTTATAAAGACAGAAATTAGAAATTCCAAGATCTATGAATATGCAAACTGTGTTCATTTCCTGGTCTCCTACTTCACTGTAAAGTCCAGGCTCAGTGTGTGTGTGCACTGGTGGCTTCATGTTTCTACCAAACACTTGTATAAGTTGCACACTGGACCAGGATTCATTTACAAATTATTTGTGATGTCATAAATATCATATTTTCAGTGAGCACAGAGAAACTTTCCACTTTTCACCAGATTAATGTGAAAACATCTTTCTAGTGTCAAACTCTGCACACACAGCATTCTGCACAGTGAAGCTCAAACGTCCAGCTGTGGCAACAAGAGGGGGGAAAAAATTGAGTAGATGGGGACTACCCATACAATTTCAACTTCATTTACTTCACTGTCAATGTTGTCCGTGCACTGAGAGTCTCTGTACTAGGCTTCAATTAGCCGGACTAGCTGAGTCAGCATTTGGGTAAAGACCTGCCAGTGGTTGTAATGAAAATCATACAGAACTCCATGTAATCAGCACACACATGCTACTGCCTTAGAAATTGATTTACGGCCCAGCTGTGAACCTTATTCCCCAGCTGATCGATCTCAGTACTGTTGTCTCGTCCTCCTCTGTTGTTATAACTTCATTGAACATTTTTCAAACTTTTGATGGATCAATCCATACACCATTGATATGATCACTGTGGCAGAATCGTGATGTGGTTTGCAGACTGTTATTTCTATGCCGGTATTTGTGTTTAATTTAATTTTAAATGCTAAAAAGTCCGTTTTATTTTAGAAGGTAAATATTTTGTGCACATTTCTGTAATAGTAGACTGCTTAAATGTACAGTTTAACACTTATTCACTTTCTTGCTTTTGTTGTTAAGATTGATACCACTAGCTTAGCATAAAGACTGGCAATTTAACACTTTCGGTTTCTGTTCAGAGAGAATTTCTGTGTACTGATTACACAAATGAGAACATTTTAAAAAGTGATCTCTAGAGGTGTTTGTTGGTAGATTTTTTTATATAGATAGAACTGCTTCCAGTCTTTATGCAAAGTTAAGCTATCCATGTAATGGATCTAGCTTCGTATTTAGCATACATACGTGAGAGTATTACTATATCTTAGTATCATCTCATTCTCGGCACAAAAGCAAATAAGCGTGTATCCCAAAGTGCTGAACTTTTGCTTTAAGTAAGTAGAATTTACTTTCAGCCCATGTACGTCTCCCAATGGCCTTCACACATGAATAGAAGAAAGTTGTAACATTTATAGAAACGTTTGTAAGGGTCCTCACAAATGCCGTGAGATTAGATGAGTATGTGTTAATTCTGATCGCAAGACGGATAAAGTTTGTTTTTGTATGTTGTCTTTGTGAGTTACTTTTTAATCAACAGTTGTCTTTTGTTGTCCACTGCAGGACAAGAAGAGACTGACTCACTGGCTTGTTGGAACCACTGTTAATAATTTATGAGTTTTGTTTTTTTGATGTCCACAGAATGATACAAATTATATAACAAAAATGATGTGCCCTCTGCGTCATCAGTAAGCCTCTTCAAGGATGCCGTGAAGGACGCAGTTGTAAACAATAAATCTCACACTGGCACTTGGCATACCACAGTTTGTCATATCCTACTGCAGGTGAACGGTGGTTTACCCAACGTGACAGTGTAATGTGTCTGTGAATCACCGGGAAGTGTTTGACAGTCCACATATCTCTGTGGTTGAAAGTTAGGTGTCAGCAAACACGATAAACCACGAAAAACACCCATCTGTCAAACAAGAATGACAAGGATAGCACAGTCATAGAGTGACATATACATTTTAAATGGATGGACTAGGAATTGAAGTAAATGAAAACGGATGCAGGTATAGATGTATGTAGGAATCGGAGCACAGATACAGAACACTTTGACGTTGCTTTAGTGTCAAGTTGTGTTTAGATGGAATTTTAGCATGAAAGGATTATTGCCTACTAATGAGTATTAAGGCTCAGATATACAGCACTTGTGTTCACACATATTTGTCGGCGTGTCTGCAGAGTCCTACATTTTGAGCAGCATTTGTTCGGTCTGCAAGGACACGCTCACGGCCACAGAAATGCAGACAGTGTAACGTGGTTTTAGGCCTCCTTCAGACAGACTAGAGATCTCTGAGGCTACTCCGTCAGCGCATGGTAAAGTATAGGGGGGAAGAAATGCGGACCAACATGTATGTGCCAACATGAGCACACTCTTGTACACAGACACCCAGTGCAGGATAATCAGAACAGCATGTGTGTCTGTTTTGAAGTACATCAGGGATGTCAGATGTAAGGGTTAGGAAATAAACTGTGTCAATGAGGGTAGTCACAAGTACACGTGCAAATGTGTGTCTTTGTTTGAGTATGGCCTAGTCCAAGAAAAGCTTTCTTTCTTTTAGTTTTAAATGTATAAGTTAAATTACCAGTAGCATTTACAACATCAAATTAAATGATACGTTTCTGAAACCTGCACTTGCACTGTGTGTGTGTGTGTGTGTGTGTGTGTGTGTGTGAGTGTGAGTGTGTTTGTGTTTGTACACAATGTTGTTCACAGTCATTGAGGCTGACAATGACAAATGACCTTCGCCCACTTTCTTATTTCTGAGAAGTCACATCACGCCGTGCAGAATGAGCTCGGACTGCTTTGAGCAAAACACAAAACACAGATAGGAACCCTTATTGACAGAAAGCTGGCAGCGGGGATCACGAGCGGGAGCTGCTGTACATAAACCATATCTCTGTGCAGGATTTGAACAGAAACGTGCCATAATAAATCTCAGTCATTAGCATTATTACCTGCACAAACATGACACAAAGAGGAATGTCTGCCTCCGGTTGTTTCTGCACTGCGATTACATTGTGAAATCTGATGGATTGTGGGAATCATTTAAATTAATAGAGCAAAAGGGGTTTGTTTTTATGGAACAAAAGGAGGTTTTGGAGCTTACAGCAGTTGCAGGAGGTGGAAGGAGTTAAATCTCGATGGAAAATCGCTGCCAAGACTTTTATTCAGGGAGGAAAACAAGGGCAGTTCACCTCTTTGCCAAAGAGGCAAATATTTGTTTGTCTGTTTTTGAAGCAAATTAAAATGGAAATAGGTAAATGTTTGCAGGAACCTGACTTCGTGCTTGAGGTTAGCAGCTTCAGTGCGCATTTTGAACCTTTGCAACGTTCACAACTAAGGTTAACAGGAAGGAACATGAACCCCCACCAATAAAATGAACAAGTACAATAAAGCACAACAAAATTGAGAGATAACAAAACAAAAAAAATGAAGCAGTCACACAACCAGATTGTGTCCAGTTATAAAAGAAATATCAGATAATAAAGTCTTTAGGTGCAGCTGTTGGTACATCAAGGATTGATTTAACAGAAAGACCAGAGGTTGGAAGCAGGCTCAATATTCCTCCACTCGTTCTTCCGCTGCCTCACTTGGGTTTGCTAACAGCAGCTACATTTTGCAGCGGTTACTTTACTGCCCATCAGGAAACTCTGTGGATCACAGAGAGTTGAGGCGGAGCTCTATAAAATATGATCCACTTTCACCAATATCAGTGACATAGCTGCTGGTGTGTGACTACTGGCATAAAGTTCCCACTTGTTGTGACCCGAAACCAAAAGTTACACAGTCCCTAGTAAGGCTGTTATTTTAAGGTTATTTTAAGGTAGAAAAGTTATATGACACGCTCTTGTCTTTCCCCTTGTATTGTCCTTGTCCTTTTGTTTCACTGGCGGAGGCACGGGCACTGGAAGTACTGACATAATGAAACCATACGTTCATAAAAATGTTTAAACTTAACATGACTTTCTCCTTTTTACTCAGATTTACATGTACACACTTTTATTTAAAGCAGGAAAAGTAGTTTTAACTAGTTTTTTTAATCAATTTTATCTGCTGTAAAGTTATAAAATATTGTTAATAACTATTATGTAGGCTATAAATGATCCTGGCCGTTCAAATTAATGCAAAAACCATGAATGTCATGCATTTAGCATTCAATATGATGACTGATGATGCCCTCCCGCTGCCCGGGGAAACGAGGAAAATACAGCGACAGGGGAGAGTTTCTATTTCAGTCGCCATTGTTTGAAGTAATGAAACCCCACTGGTGTTATGGCTGTGTTATTTGCAGACCAAGCAGACACACCAGCGCACAAAGACTCACAACGGCGTAGGTCACTGGGGTAGACTCAACGTAGAGCCTACGTACAAGTATAAATCAGCCTTTACTCCTCCCTTGTGTTACTACGTCAATGAGCGGCCTGTGGAAATAAACACTTCAGGGTCTGTCCCCTGTGATACTGCCAGATCAGTCGTTCTCCACACATCATTAAAGCAAAAATAAAGCTCCAGTGATTTCAGCATACATTATAAATTTAGAAACAAGCTATTCTGCTCTTATCAGCCAACATCAAATTCCCCCTTATAGCAAGGCACTCGATCCCTGGTTAGTGCCTAAATATGCATAAATGAGCAGTAGAGCTTCTGTGGATGTGCTGGTCGACTACGGATGTACAGAAGAGCATGAATGGGACGTGGGGCATTGAGAAAAAGGGAAAACTGGAGCTTAGCCAACTTTCCCTGTAGAAAAACATAAATAAAATAAAATACACGTAAATAAAAAACAACTTGGATTATTCCGACTCAAGCTGGTTGTACAAATCTCCTTGATCTTAGAAAAATCAATAAAGTGAGATCTTGGCTGTGTGTACAAGGTGCAAATAATTTACATGCTGGAACCTGGAGGTGTTTAGTTTGAGGGGAACGGTAGATGTTTGTTTTTGCTGGATCCCATTATGTTTTATCTTAATGAAGAGTGGATCAGCAGACTGGCTGGCAGCCCGAGAAAGTAGGTTGTGTGTCTCACCCACACACTCTGCTGGATGTGACCCGCCGCAGTCCACAGATACACTCCGGCTTTGTGTGTTATAATAGGCTCACTTACAGAGGTATCCTGTCTCCTCAGACCTGATCGGTGTAATAAACATTAAAAAAATTGGAACAATTAACAGTGTGCGTCTCTCCAAACACCCATATCTATAAAAATTGGCAGTGGCTCATTAGAATCACAAATTACATGTAAGAGATGTGATTCAGCAGGAGATTATGAGTGAATCAGGTTTTTAAGGGAAACAGACAGGGAGACAGATAGCCATAAATAAATAGAATATTACCAGATTTATTCTTTATAAGGACCTCAGTAGAAAATGCTGAAAGAGGTAGAACATTTAAAAAATCTGACATTTCTGCCTCTTTCATCAGATTTGTTTCTTGTATTATAAAATATGTCTGTTAAACATGATATATCATCTGTTGTTAAACATGATATATCATCTGTTATGCAAGTTCAGCTGATACAAACATACTTTTATTTTTGTAAGATAAAGATTTTTTAAATGGTCTTTAAAATCTACACTGATTGACCAGGGCCGTGTCCAGACTTTTTTGATCGGGTGGCACACGAGGGGCACTGACTTGATGTAGAGGTGGCATCAGGTATATGTCTCAGTGTTCCAGTCATTCATAATTCCAATACTGTTTATGGACCCCAGTTTGCAGAAATATTCAAATACATTCAAAAACACATTTATACCACAAGAAAAAAACGACATGTTTTTTGCCCCAAACTGCACTGGGTTAGCATAAGGGGCATGTCTGAAAAGAGGAGACTCGTGGGTACCCATAATCCATTTTTTTCGTTCACATATCTTTAAAATGGCCATGCCAGTTTTTCCTTCGCCAACACTTATTTAGCCCCCTTCCTGACATGCTATCATGACATGGTTGGTTCCAATGGATCACCGTCATTTAGTTTCATACGATACCAGAATCTTCCCTATTGCTTTAAAACGGAGCCTACTACAGTACAAAAGGTCAGGATAATGGGAAGGCCATTTAGATTTCAGGGACCGCCAGGTTTTTTTTTTTTCTTTGTCAGAAAATAGTAAAAATAAAAACATCCATCAAAATTTCTCAAACTTTGAGACATCTTTGTCCAGCAAGCAGTCCGAAACTCTATCAATTTCAATTAGAATCACCAACTAGGGCTAGTATCTAGGGAATTTCTGGCATTGTTGCTTTAAAATTGACTCTCATCAATTCTGAAAATACTTGCCAGTTAATTGTGTAATCTTTAATTTTCTAAACAATTGATCAACTAATGTTTTCAGCTCTAGTAACTCGCAAATTGGTCCGTTCTTTTCTGATACGTTCTTCTCTCTCACAAATAACACTGAAAGATTGTTTATTTTCTTTGTCAGACCTCGAGCTGGGAGGCAAGTCATTCATATCCACTAGAAGTCTAACACCAAACATTCAATAACAATGCTCTGTTGATAAAATGGCCAGAGGAGGAGAGAGCAGGAGGTGAAAAGGCCTATCTGTTAAAGTTGAGCAGGTTTACGGCAGGTCAGATAAATGAGGACCTCAAACCGAACCGAAGGGAGTGACTCAATAATGGACAAAAAAGTGGACACGACACCATATATCCCCATAAGGACTCTGATGCGTCTTTTATCGCTGCCATAAATTGAGGTAAACTTCACATGTGGATGACAGGTAACACATGAAGGCAGCAGCCGGCTGTGGAGAGATTTATAGTTGCTGAAAGGTTGAGCTCACAGCTTCACTGAGCTGACAAAAGTGAGAGTTCACTAGATATGTCACATGATACCACTCACACATGCAGTGTGGGTGTGTGTGACTTATGGTGGATATTATCATCCAAAGCACTCTGCTAAAAGAACATCCATTTTAAACAGTATATTATGTCTGTCACTGTGCATAATATACATTCTGCATTTCAACATGAAGTGTGTTCAAGCAAAGCAGCATCACAGTTTACATACAGAGAGGGTGATGACAGTTGTGCATTTGAATGGTGGTGAGGATGGAAGTGCATGGAATAAGGTCTGAATAAGAATTGTGAGTCCCTGATCTGGACCAGATCTTTTAAGATAAAACCTGGTACTGTACAGACAAATTCAATTAATTCAATTATCGATTTCTTCTTTATTAAGTGCCTTTTTGTGAAGAGCTGTTGGTTGTTCTTTTAATCTGTCGCTTGACTTTTCATGTAGGCTAACGCCAACAGGTCAACATTTTCACTTATCCAACACCTCAATTAATGAAAATAATGAATAAATTCCACTCAGTCTTAGTTGTAAAACAAGTGCAGTGCTAACACAGTGTTGAAGAAAAAGTCCAGTTCAGGTTTGCTGTGGTGGTGTCAGTTTAATAAAGCATGCCGACATCCTGGTGAACTTACATACACAGAGCAGGTCTGAGTCCGTAAGCGGACCCAGAGCAAATGAAATGAGGTACTTTTATACATGGACTAATACAATGGACAGTATGTTAATGGTAGCCATTGATCACGCAGTCACCAGACTTAACATTATTAACATCGGAGTCAGAGGGAAGTAATACAAAAGGTAGTGATCAGACCAAATGTGATGGAGACAAAGGGCAGGAAAGGTAGGTGTGGGCGTTTGGTCAAGGGGGAAGCAGACAATAAGAATACACATTTAGAATATGAAGACCAAGGGACACAAACGGTAGGTGGGGTCGGCGGCCACATGTCCTTTGGGTAGCATGTCTGGAGAATGTGAATTGTCTTCCTCAACAGTATTAGCACATTGTCCATTATACCTTGCCAATGCTCTAGCAACCTTAAATAGCATACTAACTAGTGCTGAAATTATTAATAAGTCAATTGATTGTCATTTTAGCCGAAATTAAACTTTTTTGACAGTTGAATTATCATTCAGGAAAAACTAGTCCCAGCTTCTTGTGAGAATTAGCCGAATAAACAAACATTTCTCATTTCTTTGCGACAATATATGAACTAAAGTAAATGTAATATTCAACAGGTAAATCAGTTTGATGCTGCCATAGTGCGAAGGTGCTGCATGTAATGACGATATGCTACACATTACCATGTTAGACTTTTAATTTGAGGCACGTTTACATTTTAATCAGCATTAGCTGACGATGTAGAGCTGCACACAATTTTAGGACATGCTCAGTCTCAGTGTCAGCGCCACCTTCAGGCCAAATGTAACATTATTAGCCACACAAGTGTTAAAGATATATAGATGGCAAACTTCCCACTTTTGTTTTTATACCATTTTCATCCATCCAGATTTTCTTTTTATTCCAGGTATATAATGAGCACCAGCCTAAAATATTCAAACCCAAGGTGCCATGTTGTATATGACTCCAACACTGAGATCTCGACTAGAATTTAAAACCAAGTTCTGTGACTTTGAAGAGTGTTCAGCAGCAATGCAACATATATTTATAATGATGATGGATCCACCAGAGAATCTGACGAGTGAAGAGACTGCAGAACTGCACAGAACAAAATAAAGAACTTGCAAATGTTTTATGAATCCCAGAGTAGTTTGCTCATAAGGTGAACTGACCTTTTTGTTGCACATTATAGGTAACTGTTTTATAGTCAAGGATTTCATCACCCCAGCAAATATTGTAACATTACATCAGAACAAAGCATGTTCAGCAGCCCAGTCTGTGATGTTTTATACTAACATAAACCAAAGATAGGTGTGAAAGATCAGTTAGTTCAGTGCAGTGAGTCTAGCTTTCTCTGATTCCCACTCTTGATTCTTGCAGAATCAATCCTTTTTCGGGGGGTAAACAGGTCAAATCTGTACTTCATTTTCTCACACTTTTCAATAAGAATAATTCAGTCTTTGCCACGTGGTCTTCCAGGCCTTCTGACCCTCATTGCACCGCTGGACTTTGAAGTTTCCCGGGAGCACTACCTCTCTGTGGAGGGGAACCGGGGCAAGTCATCCCTCAGCGACATCACCACTGTCATCATCAACGTGACGGACGTGAACGACAACGCCCCAGTGTTCGGGCGAGGCGACTACAGTACAGAGATATCAGAGGATCTGACGCCTGGAGGCCTGGTAATGAAGGTAAGAGACGCATGCAGAATGACGCAGGTGTATATATACATAAAATGCAAGGTAAGCGTACTTCAAGTATGTTACAAACTGGTATAAAAGCTCAACTTGTGGCTCTAGAAACTGCACTGTTCTTCACACCCACCTGAAACCCAGAATCTGCAAGGCTGAAACAAGTTGTTGTCTTCAAAGTGTTACACTCTAGCAAGCTGAAAAGAACTAGCGAAGTGAAGGTCATATTGAATAAATTACTTCATGATGAATTCTTCAAGTATGCACAAGTATATAGAGAATATTGGGCACATTCATATATCATAGACACAAAAACATCAGTAATCTTTAATTGAATCACTGAATTGAATTGGACTTTAAATGAAATATATTTCCAAGGTTCAATTTAGCTGAAGGGCATTTCTCTGTTATCTGTAACTTCAGAGCAGATTTTTCTGTGTTATGTTTTCCGGCCTCAACACACACACATGATCATGCATCAGCACACACATACCAAAGGTGTTGCATACAAATATTTGTTTGTCATACAAGCAAATACACCCGGATTATCTCAATCCACATGCACAAACACACACAAATGACAGCGTCTGACACCTGGCTGCTCGCCGGTGATTCAGGTAATGAAAAAGTAAAAGATTGCACACAAACAAGTTGAGGACAAACACAGAGAGCTCAACTCGTGAAAAATAGCATAATTCTATACGGGCAATAACAACATGTAAGCATGAAATGATCAGGCAGTCTGTTGATTATGTACATGTGTAGAAAACATGCACACACACACACACACACACACACACACACACACACACACACACACACCGACGCCTCAGCCATCATCTGTCAGACCAGTAGCAGAGATAACACAGCAATAACACAGCTCAGTGGTTCGCTGATGGTGGGACCATGGCTGGGTGATGAGTGTGTAATCATATGGTTTCATATTTGACTCTTTTTTTTTCCATCTCTCAGTTTTCACCATTTAACTGCATCATCATGTCGCTGTGTTTTAACAGTTTTCACATAAATGGGGAAGCGTGATTTCTCTCTCAGCCGACAGGATGAGGTCATGATTTTATGCACGACATCTCCATCTTAGTGACTCATCTTTGTCGATTATTGAGCCCAAAAGTCTTTTTGTAAAACAAATATGCCATTGAAGATTATTATGTACATCCTGTTTCAGTTGTGTCATGAATTTTCCAGAAATGAGTGTCAATATCCTGAAACAAGACAGATGATAGAAGAATTATATTTCATTCTACAAAATTCTTATAACAGTGTGAATCTTACCACACATTTTTTCGTTAAAAAAAGAAAAAAGACTAATTAGAGACCATGTCATGTCTTTAACCCAGCATCAGATGTGCTGTTGTGTAGCTAAGCATAACCTCTGACCTTACTTTATGACCACTCAGCATTGTTGTTACTCTATTGAATCACATTTGTTGGATGCTAGAATTATAACGTTTGGATCTTTGGTCTGACCTCTGCCTGACCGCTATCCCTCAGGAGGAATCAAGACAGAAGAGAATTTCTGTACATGGCATGAAGTGATGTTATTCTGCTCACATTTCACCTTTCCTTTTGTTCCCCAGGTGACAGCCACTGATCAGGACGGTCCCATCAACAATCTGCTGCGTTACTCCATAGTGAGCGGAGACCCTCTGCAGCAGTTCTCTATTCACTCTCGTAGTGGAGAAATCAGTGTCCGCACTGCGCTGGACAGAGAAGAGGTCAGTGTGTTTCTGTGTGTGTTAAATCAATGGAAAAGAACAAGGAAAAACATAGATAGGAAGATTTATTTTATGTTGTTTCATTTTTCAAACAGAGATACAGAGGGGGATTCATTTGTAGTAAAATAAGCTGTGAAACAACTAAAAAAGTAAAAGAAACAACAACCCAAAAAAAAGGAAAAAGTGTACAAAAAAGAGTTAAATAAACACCTCTCTCTCCTCTCCAGATCCCTCATTACTCTCTGACGGTGCAGGCAGCGGATGAAGGTGATCCTCCTCTGTCCTCGGCGGTTCTCATCACCATCACTGTCACCGACGTCAACGACAACCCGCCTGTCTTCTCCCAGATAAACCACAGTCTGCTGCTGCAGGTATGACAACCAGAACCAGATCTCAGATCAGTTTGTCTACGTGAGAGCAGCTCAGACTCGCATACCCGCTTACACATTCACGTCAGGGTCAGGTAATATAAGGATCTTCAAACTTGTTCCCTTCTGAAAAATATGGCACCCATGTGAAATGTGTAGATCTAAAGGTTTTGATTATGCTTAAGGAGCCTGTTTGACCACACGACCAAATGAAGCAACGGATTATAGTAGTGCCCAAGATTAATTTCCCCTCTGGAAAAATAGAGTTTACTCTACCACTCTACTCAAACTGAAATGTTATCAACTGAAAAATGAATTGAGAAAATGTAAGCTCATTTTCTATGGGGAAACATTATTCAAAAAGTCTCACGTTTTGTTTTATAACGTAAAATCCCACACACTGATGGCGTCTAAATACAGGGCAGGAGAAAGTTGGACAAGGTTCTGACCGAGGGTTGTTCAACTGCTATTCGGGAGGGTCAATTGCTCTACGGATTGCCACATCCAGGCTAAAGTACCCTGGCTACTTCTCCTGTCTGTACGATATATCCAGTGTGGTGCTACAGGCTTCAGTTGTTAGAGAAAAAGTGGCGGGAAACAGGCACATCATGGCTAAGCAGCAACAACGAGTGAAGTTGAAATTCTGGTGGGTAAACAGTTAACTCTCAACCGGATGTGAGAGTCTCTTTATGTCTGCACAGCAGGTTGGATGTGTTGGCATGGTGCTACAGCCCACGAAAACTGATTTATAAATCTTCTATCGTTTCTCTCTATTTGCCCAGGGAGCATCAGAATGCCTCATTTACAAGTTAAAATTGTAAAAATGTGTTCCTGCCAATTATTAGAAGTGTGCTGTTTTGCCTTCAACACTGTTTTATTAATTTATTTGACCCCTGCGGGACACAAAATAAAATATGGAAAAACAGCTTTGGTTTTGTGTTCAGAAACCAACCACGTTCGCAGCCCAAAGCAGTTAAAAACGCGTTGGCACGAAGCTGCCTGCAGTAGAAGAAAACACAGCCCTCACACAAACCACTGCATCAACAAAAAGTCCAAAAGCAAAAAAAAAAGTAAAATAAAATTCACCCAGAATGCTCCAGAAAGAATCGTCTGCTCATCAGCTCCTCCAAATAACCTCTGGTGTCCCAGTGGGGGGGAAGCAGCCGTCGCATTCATGTGTGAAATTTGACAACTCATTGGAAAAGTATGAACACAGGGACTCGCTTTTAAGGGAATATGAGCAGAACATGCAATTCCTCATGAAAAGCCAGTTTAGTTCATCTGTTCATAATGTGTCGGTAACCTGAAAAAGCTCATAACTTTTAAAGTATTCCCAAAAACAGCCATCGCTGTAACCGTCTACCTGCTCTGCTCCCGACTGCCTAACAAGCTGATAATGAAGACAGATGAACTAATGACTGGAGGTAATTGAAGAGAAATCACTTAAGATCAGTCATCCTCTATCAATCTGTCTTCTTGTATCGTTATAACTCTCTCTTTCTCATTCTCAAACACACTCCAGTGAAAATATGCTGACCTGTAAGTGCTGCTCCATCATAGCTGCACAGCGCCCAGAGCTCATTAAAACTGCGTTCTGAGAGTTCAAGAGTGAAACTCTTCAGAGAGCCAAAACCAGAGTGAACTTTATGGGGATCAAAGACGCAGGCGAAGATCCGCTGACGTGATTTGTTGGAGCTGCTGTGTGTGTTGCTTGCAGGACATCAGTGCTACACTTTTACCTACAACCTCTAATTGCAGAGACAGGCCTGCTGGTGTGGCGAAACCTTCAACAAATAATTCCCCTCCACTCTGCATGATCGCTCATATTGCTGCATACTTCAGTGCGACATATCTGCCCACACAAGTGTGTGTGGGTTCATGTTGCAGTGTTGTTTCAGCCACACTGGCTGTTGCTCACTGACAGTTGAAGTTCTCTCTGCCAGCTCTCTATCACTCTACCTGCTGCAGCTCTGCCAGCCCACAAACTCCCATCCAGTCACAGAATAGCTGCTTCACGAGCCAAACGTCTGCGCTGTGTGGTGATGAATCCAAACTCTGTGATATCATCCCATCTGCCAACGTCTCCGCAGCCAGCTCATGAAGAAAGCTTTGATTGCATTAAGCAGATGGATGTTGCTGAAGCTGGGAGAAGGATTTGTCTTTTTTTTTCAGACAGGTGTTATAGGTCAGTGGTGGCGGCGCCCTCTGTGCTAAAGCCATCACATACCTTTGTTCGACTATTTGCCACTTTTATGACTGGCGCATCTGTTGTGTTGAAGTGTTGCCGCCCTATTAGGCTGCAGTCAAATTTGAATATATTTCACTAAAAGCAGCAGATGGACAGGTAATTCTGTACCTTTGCAGAACGTCCTCAAAGGATGCAGGAGCACTACAGCACGTTGTGTCTGTGTTGATTTACTGCTGATATCCTGGAAATGCTGAGTGAAGTTCGTCTTCGCTCCAGCATGCTAAACACACACATGAATACCATGAACAGGATGTAACTCCACTGAAGTGATCTGCTCAGCTCTGTGATGCGAATCTGTCACATGTTTCTGTTGAGGAAGGTGACTTAAAAAGTAATGGCTTTGATTTTGTACAAGCATCGATTTGATGATTTGCAAGATGTCTTGGTTTAAACAACAAAATTTGGTGGAAAAGTGAAAGTTTCTATATCAAGATTAAATGCAACCTTTGTTTCAATTACTATATTTCACATAAAGTTTAAACCTGTTTCATATCAAAATATAGGAAGTTAAAGCTACAATTCCAGAAGAATCTTTAAAAAATCAGAATAAATATAGAAGTGCTATAATCCCATTGTGCACAGTGGCTCTAAATGCTGTTGAAAGAATGATTATAAGCAACCTTTCATAAACATGTAAGAAAAACTGTGCTTTCTGGCGTTATTCACCATAAATGCCCTTGTGCTGTGTCAAGACTGGTGTCTTGGTGTTTTCAAGAGGTCGGGGTCAGTGTGGGTTGCCACTCTGCCAAACCACTGGCCTGCACAAAGAGTCTCACTCCTAAATATGACTGGCCAACTTCCTGTACGTTCCTCACAGTCTGATGAAGCCATTCTTTGCTTTGTGATGCATGCTCTAATTGAAATTTGAAAGACCACGCCGGAGGTGCAACATGTTTTAGCCCATTAACTCCAAATTGGTTGTATTTCATTGCTGCCCTCCTCCCAAATAGATTGATAACCCACCTTCCAGGGAACCACAGCTTTCTATTAATTTCTGTGTGCCATGAAAATCAACAGACAGAGCCTTTTAAGATGGCTTTGGATAGGTAATCAGTCATAGTGAACAATTTACTGTCCTGTGGTGCTTAAGTTGCAAGCACGGACCATTTTCTAAACTTTTCTTGGTAGCACAGTACTTTTAATATTGATGAGCTATGTCGTTGGAAAGTCAAATAGAAAAGTTAAAATAAATAAAACATGCATATTTTATTAGGTTAATGAATAGGGGCGCCCCTGCAGACACTTGCATCGGAGCATCCTTCAATGCACCAAAGGTAAGGGCTTTGAAAACGGGCACAACCACAATATCGCATATTGCTAGTAAAGCTTTGATAAAGTGAAAAAGCAAAATGTTTAATGTTAGTGGTTACTTTTGAAAAAGTACTGACATGAATGGAAATCAGTGGCTGCCAGGAAGTATGCAGAATGATTTGCAGTATTATGGCCTGGTAGATAAAACTAATGATTTCTTACTTCCCTTTTATCTCCTGTAGAATGAAAGGCTGCAATGAGCTCCCTCGAAAACAAATGCACTCTCATATATTATTTTTCATATGTTCGATTTCATTCTCATATAGCCACCAAAAATGACTATAAGCACACAAAAAACACAACTGAACGCCATAATCTTTATGAAAGTAAACTTTATTGCAGTGCCGCTGCATTAAAATGGAAATGAATCAATAGAAGTAATAAGACTTAAAGTAAAAGGTGAATTAATAAAGCTGGTCTCCTGCAGGAGGGCGAGTCGGTCGGCAGCAGCATCCTCCAGCTCGTGGTGACGGACAAAGACACTCCCAGGAACGGACCGCCTTTCTCCTTCCACATCGTCAGCGGCAACGAGGATCGCCGTTTCCACGTCGACCAGGGAGGCCTGCTGTCGCTCTCTGCTCCACTCAGAAAGAAGGTCAGACCACAACACCAGCTCAAGATACAGGTAAGAATACTGTGTATGACTCTACGCTGTGTTTACTTCAGAGTTTGATTCACATATCACCTCCTCCAAGTAATCACCTCTTTTTCACTCTAGCGTGAGTTAAGCTTTAAGCTTTAAGCGCCTTTCTTATGCTGTTTTGACCCAGTGGGAGGATACAAATCTATTTTCATATTTGCTTAATCTCACATATAACCCCTGAGATTCACATCTTCATCTTTTTACTGGAATCTCATGACTATAAAATGACAATTCTCATATTATGAAAGAAACAAAGTGTTTACTGGAGTCCTGGTTCAGTGGTAAAATGCTGATTCACTGCAGTGTTCCTCATGGCCTCGGTTGCTCTGTTGCTGACGGTGCTCTCAGGAGAGGTGGCAATCACATTGGCACGCAGAGGAGGAAGTGGTAACACAGTCATTTTCATTGTGTCAAGGGTGGTTTTAAAAGTAATGCATTACTGCAATCACATTACATTTTTCTGCAACACAGTAATGCAACTAAATTCAGTAATCACATTACAACAATCACGTGAGCGACTTCCTTTCTTTCGAGGAGGAGGATACAGCTTCCTTTGACACTGAGATCACTAAATATTTGAAGTTGGGGTCAGAGATCCTGAGCAGTTTCCCTATCCATAAACTTCAACACAGCAGTGCTGTCTATTTCACCTGTGCAGAGGCTCTTCAGCCCGGGCAGTCTTGTGCTGACTCCGAGGAGCAACAGGTTGTCTGACAAACTCTTCCTGCAGTATAACCACTGCTATAGTGATAAACACGTCGAATAAGCCATAGTCTGGTGATGGAGTGAGTTCTTTTGAGCGATGTTGCTGAGTAACAGAAATTAAATATAACAAGCAGTGTACCAAATTACTTTCTACAGGGAGTAATTAAGACTAACATCCTCAGCACTGTTCAGGAGTGACCTCACAAACCTGAGCCTGTGGTGCTTTAGATTCACAGGGAGCTAAAAGGTTTTGACTTCAGACTGCCGATAATTGCATTTTCTTGATGTGGGGTCACAATTTCTGCTTATTACCATCACAGTTATACAGACAGGTATGTTTTGTCCTTCAGGGATCATGAAAATTGTATTATTAGAAAAAGCCCACTGCTGCGAATTTAATAGCATTCAAAGTTATAAACTAACTAATAGTATAAAAAATGACTAGAATCCTAGAGTAGAGTTGAATAAAGTTTACCCTGTTATCTCTTCCCACTAGAAAAAAAAGGTTATTATGAGGTTACAGCCTTTAAGGCTGGTCAAGATGATGAACTGAAAGCATTACAGTACAGCTGAATATGCATATGAGTGGATTGCAATACATGGATTTTGTAGGTTGGTACTAAGGCTTTTTGGCTTTAAAACTGCTGACAGATGATATTTTGGTACAAATTCTGAATTTTTTATTTTGACCTTTTCCGTGCGTAAAAATATGTTTTTAGCCAGCCTCTGGTCAGAGTACGAAAAAGTCCACATATACAGCATTTGGAGTATCATAGACACATATTCAGCAATAACAGTAATAAACTCAACATTATATCCGTTATGCCTTGTTGTCAACTTTTTTCTGCCTGTGACTCCTCGCATGTCTGTGAGTTGTGAGCAGTTCAATCAAAGGGGGATTTTTCTTTTTCAGATTGTTCTCAATCATTTTCAGAGGAGGTTAAAAACTACTTTGTATTTTTACATCAAAAAAGCAAATATTGCAGAAATCTTTGAAAGGCAGACATAATAATAACATAGGAATCAATATGAAGCTGGAGCCAGCAGGCGCTGAGCTGGGCTTAGCACAGAGACTGGGGGAAAAAGCTCTGTTCACAAATTCTGCTTACCACCTACCTCGAAAGCTCAATAATTAACCAGTTGTATCTCAATTACGAACAAAAACCGAAGCCTAAAAACGACATGTGGTTTTCTTGGGGATGTGCATGGGACTATTTCTTTGCAGACAGGAGTGACTCTTTAGAGGAGCTGGTAGGTGGATTTTGTTTGTTTTTGACAGTCTAGCTGTTTCCCTGTTTCCAGTCTTTATTCTAAGCTAAGCCAAACCTGCTTTTAGCTCCAGCATTATATTCACATTACATATATAAGAGGGGTATCGATCTCTTCATATAACTTGCAACAATTAGGCAAATCAGCATACTTTCCTAAATATCAAATTATTCCTATAAATAAAACTTATGGCTCCCACTGTCTTACAGTTACAAAATCTGATGTAATAAAAAAAAAGGCAGGTATGGTATTAGTCTAATCTTTGTGTTTTGTGCTATCAATGTACCAATCAGGTGACAGACAGCGGGCATCCCCCACTCTCCTCCATCTGTGTGGTCAACATCAATGTCACAGAGCAGAGCAAGTATCCTCCCTCTGTGGTGCCTTTGGAGGTCTTCATCACTACCTCCGGCGGGCTGTTTGCCAACCGCGTCATAGGCAGGCTCCACGCCTCAGACCAGGATCTGCAGGACGTCCTGACCTACAAGCTGGTGTCAGAAAATCCAGACATGGGGAGATTCTCCGTCGACCTGGCTGATGGCAAAATCTGGGCGGACGAAAACCTGGAGGAGGGCTCGTACTCCCTGAACGTCAGTGTGACCGATGGGAAGTTCAGTGTCTGGACCGGGGTCAGAGTTCATGTGTGGGCGGCTGACCAGAGGGTGCTGGACTCTGGCCTGACATTGCAGCTGGATGGGTTGACACCTGAGGAGTTTCTGGGTGACCACTGGAGAGGCCTCCAACGCATCCTAGGACAAGCTCTGGGTTTACCCAGGCAAGAGCTTCACCTGGCCAGCCTGCAGAAGCTACCTAATGCCAAGGTCCTGGAGGCCCTGCTGATCTGGAGGACTCAGAGTGGACACATCCAGTCTCTGCCAACCAACAGACTCGCAGGTAATCAGTCATGATAAATATTCAGCCATTCAAATTTGCTGCCACAATGAGGGCCTTGACCCTAGTCCACCCCATAAGAAAAAACGTATTCTATGATTAATGTATGAGAACTACACAATAAGGCGGAAATATGATATATAATGCATTTTAAATTAAAAAGATTAGATTCATATTCATCTTCTTGGATTTGAAAATGACATGCAATCAAGTTCCAGATTTAAGGTACTTTTCTTCAATAGAGTAAGACTCTTTGAAAGCCATTCATTTGGACACAAAGTACATCAGGTAATCCCTGCAAGATGAAGAGTCTCTTCGAATGTGCTGTCTGAAAGCTGAACTCTTTGATGTAGGTATTATATCGGACATCGAGGACTCTCTGGGCCTCAGCATCCTCAGGGTGAGCCACAACGGGTGTCTGGGTACCGGCTGTCCGCCTCGAGGCTGCAGGAACGCCGTCCAACTGTCAGGAGGAAGACTGAGCCATTACACCACTGCCAGAGCCGGTTACATCACCCCACAACACACCTGGGAGAGCATCTGCCCCTGTAACGGTACGTCTGTCTGTCCGTCTGACTGTGTGCATTTGTGTATGTACTCGTGCTTTGGAGAGGCGTTAATGAGGGAGAGTGCATGCGGGTATTGATGTGAGCGTGTGTGAACCAGAAGGAACAGCGATTGTGAGGTTCATAGACACACCAACACACAGCTCATTGCTCTCCTCTCAGACGCAGCAGCATCTTCCTGCTGCTCCCACAATCGATCCGATTCAATGCCTCAGCACTGAATAAGAAAATGAGCCGTACGTGCACTCTGGCAGAGTAATTTCAGTCAACTCTCTTAACAGCCACACAGAGCAGAGAGTGCACGTTCTCCGCAAGCTCAGCCAACTGTGGATGTAGGTGTGCAACAAAAAAAAAAACACATGAAGGTGTTAGTGAGGAAAACTGAAGTGAAGAGAGGTTTACTTCCAACTACATTTTGCACCTTTTTTGTCTCTTTTTCTTTCTTTTGTCATAATGGGAAAAAAAATACATTTTAGTCTTTTAGGTTTTGTATTTATTTTTTATTTCTACACAAAAGTACAAGGATTACAGAAGACAATGTTCAGTGAATTAAAAGAAGGAGAGGTGCTGCTGAAAGGCTCAAAGGAAGATAAACTTGTTACATTAATTATTTGTAAAAAAAAGCAATTAGGGGACAAATTATTAATATAAATTGGGAGAAAAGGACACTTGTTTCTTATTCATGTTGTACAAAAAGTAACAATACTTCATAACTACAAACTAGGGACACTACTTTTGTAACACAGATAGTAAATGAGGGGTGATCCTACCACCATCTGCAGTTTATTTGAATCTTTTGCTGCTGTGAGTGGACAATAACATCAATAGCAAAATCAAAAGTCTTAGTACTGACTGTGGGAGTACACTTAGGTTTTCAGTATGTAGTACTATTCACTCTAAACTTAGAATAAGCATAATAATAGTTATGTGGATTTGTGACTGACAGCTCTTTTTGGAGAGTTTTGTAACTTTTCATGTTGCCAGGAGGACACTGAGACTTCAGTTGTGGGTTTGAGGATGAAGTTAGTCTCAGAAGAAAGAAAAGCTGAACATGAGGATTAGCCGGTTCTGTGGATTCCCCTTATTTCTACTGGACTTTCCGAGCATAAAGGCCCCTTTTCTGTCACTCGCTGAAGTCGATGAAGGTGTAGCCTTCTTCTTCTTACCTGTTAAAACACAGGGAACAAAGGTAGTAAATCCCCAAGATTTCATACAAATCACTCAGAATAGTGTGAATGTGGGCACTCTGTTAGCTTCTGTTACAGCCGACAGAACATCTAAATCATTAAGCGGCGGCGCCACCTCGCCGGATCGTCCTCACTGATTTGTGTTGGCATTCCTGTGAGGATTAGTGGTGTGAAGACAGAATAAAAGTCAGCTAGGGGCTCTCCAAGATGTATACTCATTATCAGTTTGTTTAGAGTCTTCTTCCCTCAGGAACATCTTCTTAAAGCGTTATCGCCACTGTATTTTGACTATATCGGATACCTCTTTGGGCTTAAGAGACTCTGGGGTTCAGCGATAAAGAGATGTCGTGTGACGACGGAGAACAACAAAGAACAACAAGTATCTTGTAGCAGTTGCACTAACGGTGTCAAACTCCAGTTTATATTAATCGATATTGTAAGTTAACTGCTGATTATTTTTTTTCTTCAAATAACAAAGATCATAAATATAATATGCAATAAATAAATACATTAAAGAATAACATTTAATTAAACATGAAAAGGTGGCTGTTTTGAGATGTCTTAGTTGCATACGCTGAACCTTATGTAATCTTATTCAAGCGGACTCCAGTCATGGAAACCAACCCATAATTGTGATTATAGATTTAGATTTGAACCTGCTAAACCAAATACTGAATCAATCACTCAAGTGAACATCATCAACAAAAGTTTGACAGTCTGTATTCAAAATGTAAAAACAGGGTATACATTTAGCCACCAACTCTGGATTTTTCATATATTAATATATAATTACCAACTATAGTTTTAGTGGCAAAACAATTAGTCGATTAATCATTTAAAATGCAATTTAGAAAAGCTTTATTTCCCATCATAACTTTTTTTTTTTTTCAACACTTTTTATGGACTTTATGGACTCTGAACCTTCACTCAATTAATTAAAAAATAATAAACAACCTTAGAAAATTCACAAGAATGATAACCACTCTCAGTAAATAGTGTTGCACATTATAAAGGTTATAAAGGTTAGCTGATTTGACAATGTAAATGAAGAAACTGAAAAAAGTCATTATACAAACAAACAGGAGTTATTGAATTTTGGACCTTTTTATGCATTCAAAGTTTGATTGATTTTGATTAGTGAAAGAGTGGCACTTTTAGAGCCGAAGTTAAGTTAAGCATAAGTTACCATAACGATTTAGAGACACTTTTGTGACATTGAATACTCTGGCTTTCATTCATTCATCCCGCTTTGTAGTTCACCCCTCTGGTGACTTTGAGTCACAAACAAACCTTATCGATCTAACTGTTGTTTTTTATATTTCCTTCAGAGAGCAGTGTGGATCTCAAGGTCAAAATAAAAGTTACTAGATTCAAATCCCACTTCGGAAAAAGGTTTTCACCAAGAAAGGAGTTGTTTTTTTATGAACCAGAAGACTTTGGAAACGTGTTGTTACTGAACCTACCCCACAGGCATCATTAAAGTTTAATCTAAGAACCACTAAAAAAGCAGAAGAAGTTTTGTCTGTAGACTAATGTGCTCCCTTTTGCTTTTAGGATGATCACTGATCCATCCATTCAGGAATTCACTCCTCCTCCTTCCTTCCTTCCTTCCTTCCTTCCTTGTTACTGTTGTCGACATTTAAACTTCGTCCAGATGCAGTTTTGTTATTTGGTTGTTGCTTTTTGGGCTTTTTTGTTTTTTCAGCTTTTGGCGATTTTCCAGTTAAAAAGATCAAAGAATTTTTAGAAAAACATGTATTTTTTTTCTCTTTAGTTGCAGTCATTTAGATCTGAGCTCACACATTACAGTCAGTTTATAACGTTTCATCTGCCGACTCACATTTAGTGGAAAGTGAGGGTGAATAAACAGAAGGAGGAGAGGATTGAAAAAAATTTGTTAGGCCTTGAGATGGAAAGTGAAACAAGGTTAATTTGGTTGGAATTATTCTGGAGGAGTTTGGTGCCTACAAAAGCTCTGATTTGTACAAGTCTGCTACTATGAAAAGGTAAGACTTAAATAGAAGTTGCTTTGTACCGAATGTAACATGAATTACATGAGTCTGATCATTTGTTTATCTGAGAATATATGTCTCAGTTTCCAGTGCCAATAAATTATTACAAGTTGTGTAATCATGTCATCTAAAGTTTTCCAAAAAACTATTTTGCCCTACTAAAGACCACTTTCCTAAACATACCAAAAGTCTGACGCTTGGTGGTCGTTCAAGCGTCTGCTGGCTTCTCTTGGTTTCTATTCACTGGAAATTTGTCAGCAGTAATACACCAAACACTAGTTGTTTAAACCATGAAAGGACTTCAGTGTGTTAACCATGAAACCATGAATATTATAGCAAAGTCTGGTTAGAGAGATGATTGAGGCTAGATTGAAAATGATATCAGAAGTATCTATAAGTTAAAACACCAAAGTCACACAAACTAACTAACTGGCCACTAGTAGACCAGCAGCTCCCCTGTAAGGTTGCAGTTTTTGTGGACTTCCAAGAGAGCATAGATAGATACAAGATGAGTCTGTACAAAGGGAGCAATTGCCAATTCACTTTTGTCACATTGTCTCTATAAGTTTTTTCATTTTTCATATAATACAGGGTGATGAGAAACATAAACAATCATGAGGGCTGCCATGACTTGTGGTGTGATAGTTGAGGCCTTTATTCAAGCTGTGAAAGCTGCGTTATTTTCACATCCTGCGTGAAAGTATGACAAAAACAACAGTTAGAAAAATTGTATTGATCTTCATATTTCTGTGTTTCAGAGTCGGCAGTGAGATTCGATGGTAAATCCTACCTGAAGTACCTTCACAGGATGGACGAGGACAACCAGGATTTCAAGCTGTCACTGAGGTTTAAGACTTTCCAGGAGCAAGGCCTCATCATGTCCACAAACAGCACCAGCAATTGGGGAACTTTACAGGTAGAATTTCTGTCTCTGAGGCTGCATTTAAAGAGGAACAGATGCCTGGATTTATTTTGAACCATTTGTGGCAGATGTACTCTTCTTATGAATTCCTAAATCACTTTTTTTATAAACAGATGCAGCCTCTTTTTGTTTGCTTGTTTGTTTGCTCCCAAATTTCAGCCTGTTACTGGATGTTACTAATCCAGTGGTGGACTCTAACTAAATAAATGTACTAAAGTTACTATAGTTATTAATAATTTCCCCCAATTCCCCTTGAAATCAATGAAACAAGGCAGTGGAAACACTGTTTTTGTCCACATGGGTCGCCAGAATCAACACAAAGTGAAACTTCCTTGTAGCTGCTTTAAGTGCTACTTGAGATACTTTTCTTATGAGTGCGTTCATTTTCTGCTATTCTCTACTTCTCCTCCACTAAAGTTGTCTGAAAGATATAGTTACTAGTCACTCGAAAGATCTTGGCTTTGGAGGTACTTCTTCAACTCAAATCCGAAGACACACCTCAGGATATCATTATCCGTGATAAATCGTTTAAATCTCCATAAAAAAGCAACTCCAGACTAGCCTGAAAACTACTGCGTTTTTAAGTTTTCTTCAGTATCAGAGTAATCCAGTGATAGTTGACGTACATCCATGGGTACACTGCAAACAGGAAATGCTGACAGCTAATTCGGCATCATTTTAACGGTACCAAATTTGGCTAAATGTAAACCAGCACAGGCCAGGGCTGCAGTGTTAGACTACAAATACCCCTGCTAAAGACTAAACTATTAAATCATTAAAGTTGTATTCATCTCAACCCAACATTAAAATGGCACATCATCTTGAATCAGTAATAATAATCCAATATAACAATTAAAACATAAAAAGGCAAAACGTGATATCATATAATTTAGTTATAATAAAATATGTTAAGGCTTCTATCACCACTGAGGTGTTTTTATAGTTGTTTTTTGAATAATATTACATAAAGCTGAATTACAGTCACATAAATTGTGTTTTATGAAGTGATTCAAAAGGTGCTGCAAACTTTAGCTCGACCAGATAATGTAGGCAAAGTCATCAAGATCCCAGAGGTGAAAATCCTAGTGCAGGAGGATCAGAAGTTAGCAACGAAGCATAAAAGTCAGAATAAGACTGAATTCATACATTTTAACTCATACTTTCAATTAATTAGGTTTTGCATTAGTTGGCTCTCAGCAGCACTGCAGCGTTCGTTTCAAAGACATGCATGTCTGTGTTTGTTCTGTTCACTTGAGATATAAAGCACCCCTTTATTGTCTGCTGGTTGGAAATATCACAGCAGCTCAGCACGATAACACACACACGCCGCAATTCAATTACAACTAAACGAACAAGAAAATCATTATTTTCATTCATTTGAAGGAAGTGTAAATATTTGTTGCGTTCTCCCTTGAGCTGGCAGGTAATTTATTTTGCCCTTCGAGCATTGCTGCTGTGGGGAGATAAAATCTCCTCCTAATTTTTCAGCACTGTTAGTGTTATGTTGTTGTTTGACACTAATTTACTATCAGAATGATCAAATCTAAGAGCGGCAGATTTAATCTAAGGGAGTTCTCACTGGGGAGCGCTGACGACGAGCAAAGCTTTTCAGTCCAAAATGTTTCCGGCTCAGATTCACAAACACCGCTGGATGTTCTACTTCAACCGTGTAAACTGATATCATCTTAAATGTCAATATTTTATTTGTTACTTTGTGCCAGATGTCATGTTATCAGCACAGGTGTCACATTTTTTGAAATATTTGACATCTGGTGAACATTTTGTGTCTAATCTGTTTGTCCTTTTCTGTGTTTACTGCAAACACAAATCCCATAATAGCAGAACACTCCGCTGTGTATCTGGGTCAACACTGTCAGCATCACACAGCACCTGTTGACACCCTGAAACTTGGCAAATAAAATCAACTCAATTTAAACTTGTTCTATTGTGGCAACACTGACATTTCAGACAACGTGCCCTTCGTCACCGTGAAATACCAGCTGTGTCCTGGGCCTTTTTACATTCTCTGTGCTGACAAGAAAAGCCAGAGAGAGAGTTTGTTCTCGAGTTAGTGTTTTTCTTTTGTCCAAACGTTGCTGGTTGTCTCTTGCCAAATCTCGCCGATGATCACACGTTAGAGCATATCAGGCATGCCTCTCCTTTATCTCTGCATTTCATGTGTTTATGTGTGCTAAATGCCTGATAGAATATCAGAGGCGGCGGTGAACCCCCCACCCGGCACACATTTTTAAATTCCACATTATGAATCTGGCGATACACGTCTGCCTTCATTATTCCCTGCTTTCCCAGAGTAATCAGCCCATCATTGCCCTTTTAACTCGAGTTGTGACGACTGCTGGCTCTGAACGCAGCACGTGAGCAACATGTTGCCCTTTTCACTCAAAATGCAAGCTGAGGGAACCAGTTCGGCTTCTGCAGGAGTCCTAATGAAAAGCCGTCTGCAAGATTTATTGGCGTGATTTTTGGAATTGTTGGGGGAAAGAGAGATTCATCTCGGTGCTACAGTACAAGGTCTACTGTACCATATTAAACGGGCACGTTGAAAGAGAATAATGACTTGTTGTATTCTTTGAGAGGCATGAATAATTCTCTAAACAGATAACCAAAAAAACTACTTTCTATGCACTTGAAATGCAGTGTGATACTTCCCCTTGTGGGCTTCTCATTTGTGTGACATCCGTGTGCACTCACGCGGAATATTCAATCATTTTGATTCTTGGGAAACTTCAAAAGCAGCATTCAGTCTTTCCCAAGGTTCTACCTCCTGGGTTTTGGTTCTCGGCTCGCACATGCAAGAATGGGTCCCTGCCTGATTCATTGTGAGCTCGAATGGCTTCAGAAGGAATTTCTGAATATGGTCATCTGAGAAGTCCCTCTCCTGGTTTTTTGTGATGTCTTTAGAGAAAGTTCCTGGAGATACAAGACGCTATTTGTGCACTTCGTTCCCCTCGGGAGCTTCTGCCGTGCCTTCTTCCAAACCACCAAATCTCTTCAGTACGCTCCGTACAGAGCTTTGGAAAAAAAAAAAAACACAAATTAAAGTTCAGACTTATTTGCCGCTGCTAATTCTCTTTTATGTCTTCACACATCTTACTCTATGTCATCACCTTTGAAATGGAAATTGCAGCTGCTTGAATGAAAAGCCACTGTGGCAAGCCGAGCAGAAGTAAAAGTGACTCGTCAGTGGAAAGAAAACGCCGTCCTTGATAAGGAGTGACAGCTCAAACCTGACAGCAGAGCAGTTTGTGGACAATGATGTAGATACACGCTGGTGTGGAATCAGTGGACCAACGCTGATCGCTCACGCTCGCTGCAGTCACACAAACTGATTATCTTTGATGCCAGCTCAGGCTTTTATCTTACTACCAGGAGGAAGGAGCTCTGTGTCTTGCTCAAGGACACAGTATAGGAGCTAAGGGAATAAAACATGAGACCTTTTACTAGGTGGACAAAGCTATTCCCATGTTGCCAAATTGTATTTTGTGCCACAATAAACAAGTGAGCGCAGTCAGTGATGCCTCCTGCATGCTCTCAGTATAATACCATACATCACATGCAAGCAGAACAAGTGTTTGAGTCCAAAGCTACAGTTTATGTCCGAGTCCAAGCCAAACCCAACAGGCATTCTGTTTTAGATATCTGAACCCGAACTGAGCCTGATGTAGTCAATGTGAACTAAAGCACTGTCACATAATTGTTGTTACCATGGTTACAGCTTGCCTATTTACAGGCAGTGCTCCTTGCAAATGACCTTCAAAAAGCATGTATTATATAAAATATACATATGATAGGTAAATTAAGCACGCATTATCTTAAATCATCAGCATTTACTTTTCGACTATATTTTCACTAAAAAGAACTTGAAGCATCATGTCAAGGCGACGCGACCAAACCCGACCTCATCCCGCACATCATTTCTACATGTTTGTCCGAACCCGACCTTTTGGGTACAGACAAGGGTTGAGCAAGTACTCGATTGAAACGAGTCCTTGACCGAAACGAGTATCTGGTACATATAATTTGCGTTTTACGAGTACAAATATCATCAGAGTAAAATGTATCAATGTCCGTCCTTCTAAATATACCAACTTTTATGAAAAAACGTGTCTTAAAAGTTATCTTATTCTTACTTCATTGCTCTGAAACTTAATTCTTAGACTTCTCTGTTGCAGCTTCGAATCAACCCATGTCAATTTCAGGTTAAAATATACACCTTCTTGTTAGTCCTGACAACTTCAGGTTTAAGCACCACCAATGTCATGTTTGACCCCGCTCAGCCCGAGTGCAGAAACACCTACAGATAATTTAGTTGGTTGAACACATACAGATAATGGTGTACTTGCTCATCCTTAGCATCCACATTCTAATGACTGTAGCAGCCATTGTTGAATATTGATCTTTGTCCAGCAGTATTTAAGCTCCCCACGGGAAGCTCACACCGTTTGCGCTCAGGGTGATTTATTTATGAGTCGTGAAGCACTGATGCTCCAGAGCTTCAGTCCGCATGGAGATTGACTTGACACGGTGCCCGCCCTACATCGGCTGTGCTGATACTGTAAAATCCTGAGTGCTTCAAACCATGCTATCTCTCTTCAAATATCCACCATAAATCACACCAGAAGTCACACCAAGTCATGTAAAATAGATTAAAAGACAAGAGGCAGGCGCCTCGGATGTCTCAAGGTTTTCACTTGTTCTTCTGCCAGCACTTCAGCATCTTTCCATGATAAGCCAGAGCAGCCCTCATCTCCCTCCCCTCTGTGTGCACTGTCATTGATCCATGGGAATTTGTTTGCAGGTCTGTCCCTCCAGACTTAATCATTCCTGTTTGTATTTTTCATCATTCCAGCCACAGGGAATTGGACAGAAAGCAGGCCAGCGCAGCCCCACAGAGCCAGAATGCTGAACAACCCGCCCATGCTAGAGTTTTACAGAAAGCATAAAAATGAAAACTCTGAAAGGAAATAGATCTGCAAAGTAAAGCGAGAAAAGCTAATCTTCCTGCAGCAATTAAAGAAGCAGTAACAAAGCAGATTGGTATCAATAATGTATCACGGCTTTCAGCGTCCGATGGGGTGATGCTTGGCAATTTTCAAAATGCGCACTCCATCTGTATATTTAGCAGGGAAGATATGAGGAGCCTTCTGTTACATAAAGAAAACATGAAAAAAAAAAGCTGCTGGCTTGTTAGTTTGTGGGAACGCTGAGCGTGCAGAAACGTTAAGAGGCTCCCACTGATGTTGATGAAATGCTGAATAAATGTGTGACTGCGTGGTGCTGTACAGGGGAAACATTGGGAGCTGACAGTAAAAGCTGATTTTATTTGCGACACAAAAGACTTGTCAAAGAGAACACAGTCCTGTTTATCTTCTTGTTAAAGTCTCCAGAATGTAAAAGACATCGAGTTTTGTTTTTGGTGTGCACTGTGAAAAGTGTATTTATTACTTTGGTACATGAACATTTTATCTACACAGACACAGCACATACCAGATTGTTATCTCTCCATACTTACCAGGCTTGCACCAGTGATTTTAGATTCAGACTAGTCCAAAAACAAAAACAGAAACGCAGAGTTTGGTGATTTGCAGGCAGCATTTAAATGACTATACTTCAACATAAAGGAGGTCCTGATAACGTGTTGAAATAAAGCCATTTCAAATCTGTTCAAACAATGATTATATATCCTAAGCATCGAAGTACCTTTCACTTTCAACTCAATTCCGCCCAGACTTAACCAAGACGTCTTCTGACCTTCAAATCATCAAATCAATGCATCCGGGGGAACTAACAACACCAGCAGAAATTGCCATAATTGAACAAAGGAATCAATAATAACAAGCACATAACATAAAACAGTGTCAACAAATCCAAAATGCATGTTAAATATCAACTGAATTCAAACAGACGATGATCTTAATCAATTAAATACATTTAATTGTAAAGAAAAAGAACCCCCTCCCCAAATGCAGATATCCTTAAATATATGTATTACTTTATTACTTGTGAATATATAAATGAAAACAATATCGTAGTTTGATACTACTTTTTATGATTTAGAACAGTTTAAAACAATATTACCTGAGAGATTCATCTGACTTTGTTAAAAATGTATTGAACATAAATAATATTAAATTAAAGTGACTGGTATGGCTGTCTAATAAGCAAGCTAAATGACCTAGAATTAAAATTGTAACTCAACACTTCTTTGTCACTTACCGTCCCCCATGCTTCCCATCCCAGACACTCTTTCTGATAAAGAAAAAAAACAAACTGTTTACATAAAGTGTAATCTTGAGCCTCTACACAGCTGATAAGAGGTCAGTCGATCTTGTCTAACTTGACAAGTCTAAAAGCTTAACTCTTTCAGGATATTGGGTTTAGAGTCATTCATTAAGCTGTGACTTCAATGGGAATTTTTGCACATTAGAAGTTTTTGTGTTATTAACTTTTTGCTATCTGATTCTCATTCTCATTCTTCAGCTGACTGACGGAGAGCTGCAGTTCCGGTACAGCTGTGGAAACACCTCGCCTGGTTCCTTACTCATCCGATCTGACCCAGTGTCAGACGGCCAGTGGCACAGCATCCTGCTGGAGGTCAACTCCACCGCCCTGAGACTGACTCTGGACCAGCTGCATCCAGCCTTCATCGCCCTGACCGAGCCTTGCCGGATGATGCGCTCCCACGGCGCTTTGCTCTTCGCTTCTTTTGCTCAAGAGTCTGCTCCGGAGGTCCACCTCCATCCGCGTAATTTCACCGGCTGCCTGGAGGGCCTGGAGCTCAACGGGGAGCCAATCAGAGCGGGTGACGCAGCAGAGTGGGCCAGGCCGGGCAGCAGGAGGGTGTTTGGGGTGTACCAGTGCTGCAGCAGAGCAGGTGCCTGTGACAACAGCCCCTGTCAGAACGGAGGAGTGTGTAAGGAGGATGCCAGCGGAGGTGAGAGCACTGAAGAGGTCATATCACTCAAATCTAAAAACCTGGTTATAAATCCCACCTCCTCTCAGAAATAGGTTTTTCTTGTGGTTCCTAAAGTTGGATGTTGGAGCTTTACACTGGAGTTTGACACTAGAAGGATGTCTTGCTGTTGAAAATAGAATGTTTCTCTGTGCTCACTGAAAATCAGATTTTAAGGGGCGGGACATACCATATATATATGCAGTTCTTTAAAAAAAGGGGATGGGGCCAGAGCAATATTCTGTCCTGCAGATCAGTAATGTCAGGTTGTTATTATTACACAAGGACGAAGTAGACGGTTTCCTAGCATGAAACATTTTCAAAACTTCTTAAAGCTGCTCTGCACCCTCTCAGTCAGGGATGAACCACAGCTCCGCCATGAAAGATTAGCTTGGTCTGAAATACTTATCAGACTCTCAGCGCTGTATGTGACTGCTTGCTTCTTCCAGCCTTAGGTTATTGCTAATTGGCCAAATGCATAAGTTCTTGGCAGAACACAAAAGATACAAAAAAATTGTTGTCGGAGAGGACCAATTGCAATGTCTTGTTGTTTTTTTGCATTATGTATCACAAAAGAGGATGTCTGGTAGCTTGCCTTATTCTTTACTGAGAATAGCAGCTGATAAGCACACCTGCAATTTTACAGATAAAAGACCAGGAGCTTTAGAATAATATTCTCCTGAGTCTCGGTGAGGCTGTGGCACCGGGTGCAGGCAATATGTTCCCTTTTCTCGGAAGGTGGATATGAAGCCAAACATAAAGCTGTGAAAAAGATATGGATCTCTGTGCTACGGAAGACCAGTGTAAACAAACAAAACCCTATAGCCTGTTGGTTTTTCTTTCACATGACTTTACCTGTTAGGTTACTGAGCTGCATAATTTTGTACAATAAGAAAATGTCCACCGTGCCCCCCTGTGGACAGGAGGTTACAGCCAGGTATTACTTTTCTCAAGACTCAATTCGTCATCACGTCAAATCACATTTCAGTTATGCTTCAGGCACAAATTCTGGGGTGCGAAGGCGAACAACAAGCAAATATTATTTCCCAAAAGATCTTTCCAGGTCAAGCTAATGTAATCAGACAGGCGGCAAAAACAATGAAGGCTGTGGATGTGTCTTTCTTTTTACTGCAGAATATGAAGTCATTCCCCTGCTGTTTTACAGAGGCTTCAATTTTGTTTGCTTTGTGAGTCAAAAGGAATGCGGAGTAAAAGGAAATAACAGGGCAGAAGAAGACAGTAAGGTTGAACTTGTTTTACTTTTAATATGCCAGTTTAGGACTTGTCAGGCCAAGGTTTGTTATGTCAGAAATGTCAGATGACAAAGAAACTCCTCCTAAATAAGGTAACACCTCAAAAAGAATATCACCTTCCCCTAATAGAGTGCTGCAGGAATGAGTCCCAAAACCTGGAACTGGATTAGCATTTATGCACTCCCAGTTCCCTCACCTCAAAGTCAATGGGTTTTTGGTTTGACGCCTGAAATAAGGTCTGTGGTTAACACTAGATTTTGCATGACATGAAATACGTTAGTAAATAACTCACTCGTACATTTTGAAGCTTTTACACGTCTTAAAAAAGGTGGTTGCTAACAAGTGGCTAAATGGCTGGATCATGTGACCAAAGTTCCATGTTTTGGGTCACATGATAACAACTGAGGTGCCCTATTTGTTCAAATAAGGGTGGCTGTATTAGAGCTAGCTGAACATGTATCATAGGGTTGGTGGTTCGATCCCTGTCCCCCCTTGTCAAAGTGTCCTTGGGCTAGACACTGAACCACAAATTACTAAAAAGTGTTTATGTGAGCATAACTGTCTTTTTAGGCAAAACAGTGGGAAATAACCAAATACGCAGGAGGATTCCACAGGCAAATGCAATATCTGTGATTAAACTGCTAATAACTGGTTTGTTCCACTAAAGTGTTTCCTTTTGGGGGCATTTTTGCTGCATTAAGTAATTCATTATTTAACAGGCAGTGATGAGTGTCTATGTGAAAGTACCACGGTGACTCATACCTGCAATAAAACAATAATGCGCTTTACTTTATGTGACAACTTTTACACTTAGAATAAAAGTCCCAGCTACGTTACTCAACAACCAGGGAGGTACTCAGAGGTGTCATTTACTACTTCCAGACACTGTCGACAGTAATAACATACAGAATGAGAGTCGTCCCGACAATGACAAAAACAGCTTTTGTCGCCGTTACATTGCATTCTCCATTCTCGAGCTCCTGAGGGTGTAAATCGGTCTGTTTTCTCCTTGCAGGTGGTTTTCTTCTTGTGTGATGGTTGAGCTTTAGTGCAAAATGGCAAAATCTAGAAAAAAAGCTTATAGTCTTTGATTCTGGCAACTTACAAAACACGATGTTTACTGTCGATGTTACAGATGAGTGAAACCATTTCTAGTAACGGACCTCTTTGAAGCTACTGGACAAGATGAGAAAGAGGAAAAACAACAAGAAAATTGCTGTTAAACAGGGTTGAAGTTTTTTAGGGCCGATTTTTCACTTTAAATATCAAACCCACTCTCGTGTTCTCTGGCTGGATCAGGTTGACCTTTGCTTTGATTATTTACTGCCTGTAGGGCAAACTGGCCATGGCTTTGATCAGTAGCTCTTGTCTCAGACGTCTGGGTGTGTTTTATTTACTCTGCAGAGCCGCGCTGCAGGTGTGCAGGACTCTTCCATGGCGCCCGCTGCGAGCTGGCCGACAACCCGTGTGCCTCCCAGCCATGTGCCCACGGCAGGGTGTGTGTACCCAAGACTCAAGGATACATGTGCAACTGCTCGTTGGACAACGCTGATGCACGGTAAATACACACACACACACACACACACACACACACACACACACACACACACACACACACACACACATATTTTATTTATTAACTTTTTTAATCAATAATGCATTTTCACATACTTTAAGCATGCAGTAGTGTCTCTACTGTTGAACGTATGTGCAGTGTAAAACTTTCTTCAAGAGCTGATGAGGCTGTAAAATATTAGTTTGGTTTCAGAGACTTTTACAGTCCAATATTCATCAAAACACTGTTTTAGAAGCTTTTACAGAAGATCAAAATTATGGGGCGACTCCTGACTTGTAAGTTTTCCTAATGAAAATGCTCAACATTCCTAAAGGTGTTCAAAACATCTCTTGAAGGCCCAAAATATCCACACTGGTTAAAACAACAACTTCAATGTAGTGATGTGACGGTATGAATTCTTACCGCAATGAAACAAGTATTGTTAATTGTTCCATGGTGAACACTGTTGTTGTTGTTGTCATTAGCATGTTGTTAGCTGTCCACTGTCAATCCCACGATGCCTTGGGTTGAGTCTGTCAACCAATCAGAGGCTGTGTAGGGCAGGTGTGTTAACAGAATTGGGTAACCCTAACCTTATACTGGGGTGATGTTACAGCTCTGATGTCAAACGCATTGCGCATTACATTAACATGAGATTAGTTGCAGTGATAACGGTAATGAGCTCAACCCCCTGAAGTACGCATCACATGACTGTTATTTAAGAATTTGCCTCTTTCTTGGTTTTATGTTCATAATTAAAACCTTTTTTCCCCTTTAGACAACATAAGCTATTTTTGTAGCACGTGATCTTTAAGGGAAAGTCTGGTTTATAACAAATTCGTTTTTTTCCCAGGCTCTGACCGTGATTTCTATCAGTATAATGATGGGATGCACTGCAAAACCTGAGCGGCACAGTGGTTGGGAATTGTTTCCACTCTTCCATTTCTTTATGACACACAATTTATGCCAACTTCAAATGATGGCTACATGTGGCAAAATACCACATGTACAGGCTGCATTGCAAATGATACAGACTGATAAATAAAATATTTCACACGGTTTGTAGTGGTAGTAAAAAAAGATACGGTACTGCCACACTTGAAAGCTGTAAAAAAGACTATAGTTTGTTTGATTATTATCTGAAAGAGGTTCAGTGTCACACCTGTTGCCTCATGAGCCGCATGCACTCCATTTAAATGGCTCCAGCACAACTAAATGGAGTACAGCCACTGTCTACCACCAATCGTCATCACTAACACCGCATCGAGCTCCAGTGCAGTGTCAAGTGTAGAGCACCTGGATTTTTGCTAAATACAATTTGGGTTGAGTGAAATACAGGCGCCCTGTGTAGACAGCTGGATTGTATTTGTTAGTCAGACAAACAACTGGAAAACGCTGCTGAAACATCTCTTGTGTGTTGATGTAGATGTAGCAGTTACAGCAAGAAAGGAGCAGTCAGGCAATCTGACTGTTTGGTAATGAATTTATTTGAAAGAAAAAACGACACTGAATGATTTACTCAAACTGCTGGATGTTCGTCACAGTTTACAGACCAACTTTCATTTTTATCTTTTAAGAAAAAGTCTTACCGCTCATGTATTTTGAACTGTTGGATGTATTTTTAGCAATGTGGCGCCTTCACCTCCAGTTATCATAACAGAGGTGACGGCTTGACCTAGAAAAGTGAAGGTTGCAAGTTGCAATATTTTGTAGACTAAATGATTAATCAAATAAGCCGAAAAAAATAGATTCATAAGAGAGGAAGATAATTACCTGCAGCTGTAACTCTCCCACATGTATTGTGGTCAAACAGATGAACACCCACAGAATCATAATTAGATACACAGTGCTATTATCGTGATTCAAACAAGGCCAAGCAGCACAACCCTCATTATATGCAACATCACTTACATTTCAGTACATGCTTGCATTATGAAAAACCATGTGTGGCCTTGAATTTGCATGTATATATGATTGGACACATACTCTAACTATACTAACTATAACACACACAAACACACACTGTCAGATGCGCACAATCGCACACTTTGTTCATCACCCTACACAACCAGCTAGCTGTATTCCACTCACACCACTCACATCTGAAAAAGAGACATTCAAATTAAATTACAACAGCATTTGCATATTTCCCCTTTTATTAAAGCCGCCTGTGGAATTGTGTCTCTACTTGCGGGTATTAATAACAGTCCATGTTCGGCTTTTGATTAACTCAGTGAATGAAAAATAAGCACCGGTGGACTGAATGGCAGGAAGTGGGAGTTTTGCTGTGTGACGTGTAAAACACATACTGCACGTAGATGTTTTATCATGCTGCAGAGGTTTTTTGATGCGGTCTGATAATTATCTTTATATGCGCATCACATAGTAATCAGTCTGTACAGTGGACAGCAGCACATACAACCCGTTCTCATTCCTCGGTCGTCAAATATGGCAGCTGGGTCAGTGGCCCTATGCTTCAGACTAGGACGCTGTAGGTTGAGGTCAAACAAACACAGGACTTTAACCCAAGACACCGCTGTTCCGTGTCCCGTATGAAACCAAAAGCCAAAAGGATCTTTTGGCACAATTTAAATCTGTGTATCCTTACCTTACGTACTTGTTTGACTTATTTTAACCAAAACTAGATCTTATCTGAACCAAACTAAGACTGTTTAAATTTGAAATGTTTCTCAGCATAGTTTATTTTGAAAGTCTAACCAGACATTGCATATTAATCTACCTACAGCATCCTAGTATGAATAGAGAAGAGAGTAAAGGGAAGAAAAATACAGGCTTGAAATCTCAGTCCATCAAAAAACACATCTTTCCAAAATCAAACTGTTCCAAAATACTGAATGCTGTATTTTATTCTGTAACTGCTGGAATATACGTTCAGTGCTGTACAGCAAGGGAATTCAGCACCTGGGAAATGAGAGGGTAAAGCTTTTTTTCAGTTTTATGTAAAACAAAATGATAGGTTTTGTGAGTATCACAGCGATGGCTCTTAGCAATCAGAGCTCTGTCAGTGGGTCCTTGGGGGCCTGTTTTCTGCCTGGGCCTGGAAGATGGAGGGCCGCAGTAAAGCTCTTAGTATCATCAGCCAAATTTTACCTACTCCCCCAGGTCAAAGTGGCAGCCTTTGAGCTGCTCTTCACTGGAGCACTCTCATTCACGGACACAGCAGTTCGGTCATAACATTAACTGTTTAGAGAGAAACTGCTGGGTTTTTGGCCATAACCTGGATAATTCCATGAGTTGCAAGGTCTGAGTGATGGAAAAGCTGAGGATAACTTGATTTCTGTATAAGAAAAGATCCACTACCAGTAGGCCATTCAAAATTATTTCTAAACTTTAAAGAAAAACCTAACTCAAGCCTCATTTTCCAGCTTTTTTAAAGCTCTTAACTGCATTCCACTACCTGTTATGACATTGTTGTAAGGTGGATCCAAGTGCAGGACACAGAGGTGAGGTGAAGTTCTTCAGATTGTGAAGAGGATGGGATGGGAGGATAGGATAAGAGATGATGGCTGGCAGGGGAAATGGTGTAAGCAAAGCTGGCTGCAGAGGTGCCTTGATAGCAGGCAGGCAAACAGATGTGAGGCTATCCCCAGGCAGAAAATACAGTGAATAAGCAACCAGGAATTAACATTGAGGATAAGTGCAGAAACCTGAAGCGTATATAACAACCACAGTAGTAGAGGAAGTTGGTGATGGATGGCAGGTGAACAGGGATCCAGGAGCCAGGACAGTGAGTGGCAGGACAGGAACAACACAAACACAGGGAGACCAGCGGGGGACACAGCTGGAGAGAGAAATGGGGAAGGGTACTGAGGCACTACATATTTCAGCCAGGTTTTTATCAGAGAATCACAAGACATTCACATATCACCGCCCTAAAGACTTTGGATTGGTTCTGCTAAGTGTTCTCAGTCCTCATGTTTTCTTTAAAGTATGTGCCCTGAACCAGCATCCACTAAATAACAATACACTACATGCACACTACAAACTACAGCATATTCAAATAATCATTCATGTCATCTGCAAATGTCCTAAATCCGACTTCCTTTACTCCCTTAGGTGCCACAATCAGTTAGAAGTCTGTTCGCCCAATCCGTGTCCCGGAGGCTTTGACTGTAAAATCACTGACGGCTCCATCCACTGCGACCCGCTGCCTCAAGTGAGTCCTTTACTGTTGTTTCTCAGTGCCATCACAACATTTATAGAGACAACTGTTAGGGAAATGACACTTAACATCCATAGGTAGCTTTAATTATGCTAATTTGCCCAATCTATCTATCAGGTATCTCCAATGATTGGCTATATGGAAATCATGGAGATCAGTGTCAGCGTGCTCGGATTACTCTTCTTGGTTGGCATCTTTGTTTGCATCAGGAAACGTTATGTCCAGCAGAAGAAGAAAAAGCCTGTCTGTGTCCAGGACTCCAATGGGTAAGAGCAAATTTTTGGGTCTAAAATGTCTCCAACATATTTGGTTTGTCCAGTTTATATGTTTTAAGACACACAAACTTCACTTTCATAGCCGTCACTGCCACAAAGTGTTAACAGAATTTATCAGGAGATTTTGAACTCTTTTCTAACGGCACAAATAGCAAAACTTGTTCTTCAGCTTACAGTACTTTCTGCACTGTGTATTGTAATGCAACCTTTTTGCAACCTATGGACGTCAGAGGGAGACATTACCAACTAGGAAATGAAAGAAACTTGAGGAGAATTTGATTCCAGTTGAGCAAGGATTTCTTAAATTATACAACTGTGAAGTTGTAAAGGGCCGTCAGAAGAAACTCTTGCAATTTTTTCCTTGCAACATAGCAGGCTTCAAATGTTTCTGCTTTTCCATTTGCCTCAAACATCCTAAAATTCTAGTTAAAGCTGGATTAATAAATTGTTATCCACTAGAGGGTCACTAAGCAACATTAGGCAGGGATTTGTCCACAAAGATGAATATTTAACTGAAACCAAAACATATTTTTTCACACCCACAGCTATTTCCAGCCCAGTCTGGCCAAGAGCCTCAAAGCCAACAACCAGGAAGTCAACCCCATAGAGATGAGCTCATTGGTCGGTCCCATCAACGACCTCGACCACACACCGTTCAGGTCGCTTCGCCCACGAAGCCAGATCAGTTCGTCGGGAGGCGGGCTTTCCTCTCCAAAGACACAAAGGCCGGTTGTTTGCAGTGTTGCCCCCAACCTTCCTGCCAGGCCACCGTCCAGCTCCGACAACGACTCCATCAGGAAGAACCACTGGGATATGGACTACGAAGGTATGTGTTTATACGATTTTAGAACGATGAGCCTCTTTTTCCATGAATATATTCACATGATTCACATATAGATGCAGCCGAGATGTTTTTCTATTTGTCTCGGGCTAGTTGGTATTTTCACTCAGACTTGGCCATTTGTCTCGCCGAATATTCTAGATGGTCTCGACCGAGTCCAGCGATATATATTTGTTTGTTTCTCTGATATAACTTACTCCTTCTCTGAAGGAACAAGTGCAGTTGTTCAAAAAATGGGTATTGGTTTAATTCAAAATCCATCTAGAACAGGCATTGACATTGGCCGGCTGGTAACCATAGTTATGTCACTTGCAATTTCACTGAACACAGAATGAGTACATTTACCGTAATTGTCACATAGATTTTCATTTAAGGCATCTTTGTTAGCAGTTAGGTGTGCAGTTTATTTAAAGTTAATGGCAGAAAAGAATCTAATTGGAACACTCGGGGAAATGTCAACTGCACTGAAGGAAAAGAAAACGTCAATAACCTGGGAACCAAATCATTCCAACATTCTCCGTCATTCTGCAGAGCCACACAGTAATGCAAAAGGTTAGGACAGGCTGAATTGTTCAGTCATTCAAGGTCACTGTAAACAAGCATTTAATTGTCATTCGGAGAGGTGCATCATGGGAAACACAAGACCGCCTGTAGAGTCGTCTGTCAACACATGACGCTGATTAAACTGTGGAAGATGAAACATTCACAGACGAGGCCGATTGGACGTGATAACATCAGGAAATAATCAAGTGATTTCTCTTCTTCATCTCTCCGCATGTCTTCATTTTCCACTTTCTCTTTCTGAGATTGATTCTCTCTCCTTCTATCTCTATCTCTATCTCTCTATTTGCTATACTATTCTCTGTAATAGCCTCCCTTATTCACCTTCACCTTTTACTCTTTTAGTTTTACTTTATTACTTAAGTGGACATATTAGGGTGTGTCGGTCACTTTTGACTCTCCCAGATGAAGAAAATCAACCTTGATACATTTTTATTTTAACCATCAGAGTGTATAATACATATAAAGAGCTACACAGAATCCCATATTGTCATCAAGATTTTAATCTGGAACATGTTTATTTTATGTACTGTATAACTCACCTTGAATTTGTGTCTACTGCAACAATTATAATATGGTGTGAAATAACATTTATATGCAACAATTTCATTTGATATTCATGATTGAATTAGCTCACTCCACGTATCATAACATTAAGACTGCAGTTGACATGAACAAAAGCAGTATTTGAGCCCATAAAATGCATAAATACTCCATTCAATTTTATTAAATTACATTATTAACTCATTTTATTTATTAAACATGAAAAAAATGTTGACTTAAATCCATAATTCCACTGCTGGGACTGCTGCTCGTAGTTTCAGAAACACCCACTGCGTTGTTAAGCACCAAAATTTAAATTGATACAATACGAACAAAGCCTGCAGTACATAGACAAGAGAGAGAGCGGCGGCAGTTATGACACAGAAACAATAATGTTGGGCTTAGGAGTGTGGATACCATGAACACAGAGCATAATAAGCAGGAGCAGCTCCTACACTGAACAGCAGTGCTGTTCTAGTGTTTACAAGTTAGATTTCTAATAACCCAGGCTCTCAATGTTGTGGAGAAGGAATGGTCGTTGGCACAGTTTCTTATGTGTTGTAGTAAATTGTTCCAATCCTGGGAGGATCTGACCGAAAAGGTACTTTGTTATCTGGGAGTAAGACAGTCCCCTGGAGTTGTTGCTCTAGTGGTTTGGCTGGTTTTTAATGTGTTGTAAATACAGAGTGGTGGAGGAGCCATATTCGGTGATACCTTGAAAACGAGGCTCAGTCTACTGTGTTTGACCCAGCTTAGTAAATTGTGCTTTTTCAAAATAGTGCAGTGATGGTATCCATATTCTTTTCCAGGGTTTATATGTTTGTTTGTACAGGGATTCTAATGGCATAGTTTTATTGACGTGTCCCCAAGCTGTCAGACAGTATGTGATCTCCTGTCTCTCGCCCTCTGAATATCTCCTTTTTCTGTATTTTGTCTTTGTATGTTTTACTTTCACTGCCCCGACTTTTTCTTTTGCTCTCTTACCCTCTTAGCCTCATGCAAGAGCCCCTCGTTCGAACAGATTTGTTGTTGAAGATCCCCTCCAGATATGTATTAGGACATATACTAACAGTCTTCGTGGAACAATATTAAAGTATCCAGTGAGAACAAAGAGAGTGATAAAGGTTAACACACAAACACTTACTACAGAAGCCCAGAACGCACAAAGCAAACACTGGCTCTAGATAGAAACCTGTGGGTTTTTTGAGCGTTTCACAGATATTGTAGTTTCTCCTTTGCTCCTGGAAGGAGAGGGTGAAGCGAGGGAGGGTCAATCTGCAACCACACCGCTAGGTGCCACAAAAAACCTACACCCTGGTCCTTTATGTTCTTCTTTTTACTCTTGGGTGACATTTTTGTGCACGAAGCATAACCACAGAGTGACACAGGTAGCTATGAATATCAATTTAGGGGCCCTCAATTTGCTAATGACCCAATCTCTTGAACGCACACCTGTGAACTGTTGACATTCATCACGCACACCTGTGAACTGTTGACATTCATCACATTTATCATCAGATTTACGACAAGTTTGTACATTTAGGAGGGTTTGCTGGATCTACTGTGGAACACTTGTACACTCAAACCTCAAAGGAAAAAGTAAGAGGGGATTAGGATAAGAATACTAAGTATTTCCCATTGTCTACCCTGCTCCTTTTCACATCCCCCTTCTTTCATATCTTCCACCTCTCTTACTTCATTTATCCTTCCCTCTATCACACTCACTCAATTGTTTTCTCCTCTTTTGTTCTTCTGTCATCCTCTCGCTCTCTGTCTGTCCTCCTCGCCTTTCTCGCATTCTGTCTCTCACCCTTTTGTGTGCAGCGATTTTTTTTTTTTTTCATGTCAGAAATCAATACAACTGAGCCGTGACTCATACATCCACTGCTATGTTCTCGAGACAGATGAAGAGAGGCAGATCAGGCGTTCGTCATGCCATCGCTCCCCAGGCAACGCCCGCCTGGCAGGTCATTCATCTGCTTGACCTTATCACGGAGAATAAAGGACACATTCCTGTAGTTCCTCACTTGTTATCCAACGCCTTGTTAGAGGGGACAGCAGCTCAGTCCTCTACACTGCTTTTGGTTTGCCCTGTGACCCTGGTACAACATCCTCATAATCTTTTATGGCTCTTGACCACACTTGACACGTTCTTTGGGCAGATCAGGTGATTTCCCCTATGTCTGAGATGCCAAAAATTGGTTCAATAGAGATAGTATCTCTGTATAAAAGAATTGCTCGCTGGAAAAAAATAGAAAATATTAGGGCCTTCTATCACCATCACCATTATTGAATTGGCGATGAAGCATCCAATCATTGAGCCCCATCAAACTGTCAGCCATCTTAAAACCATTTATAGCTATCAAATGTCAAGATGGTAAAATTATATGGTGCGGGAGAGAGAAAGAGAAAAAGAGGACACACGAGCATGAAATAAGATTTGGCTTTTGGTTCCAAAGAAGATTACATTTGTAGAAAGTGTGACTTTAGATATCAAGACTGTCAACAACATAATATAGCTTTGTTGTCACTGCATGCAACAATGCCAAATGCCCCCAATATAAGCAGCTTTCTTCAAAACCCTCCAAAACTGAAGTGGTGCTTACTCGCCAACCAGACAATGTTATTTTCACATTGCTGCTTTTATAAAAAACTAATAATGGTGAGAAATGTTAAAGAAGAAGGCTGGTGGTTTTTTGTCTTACTGTTACAAAATGCCGTAAACAGACCAAAACCAACCATGTTAGTCTCCTAATACTTTCTGACTTTACTACCTTGTATGTGGCTCTCATGCCCACTGGCTCCTACTAGTGGGTACTATGGAAATCTTAAAAAGCAGGTCATGAATACTGTTTTCTACTTTTTTTGTGGACTATTTTCAGCAGTGGATTAAAGGACTAGTGTGTAGTATTTATGGCATCTAGCGGTGTAGTTGATGATTGCAACACCCTCACCTCACGCTCCTGTTCCAAGCAGAGGAGTGTAGGAGAGACTGAGGGCTACTGTAGGAACATGGTGGCCTCTACTTGGCTCATTCTAAGGTAACAAAAACACAACAATTCTCTCTTTTATGCGATTGTACACTAATGAAAACATACATATTAATATGATATTCCGTTTCTGCCAACAGACCCTTCTAAATGTTACAAACAACATTCAGTGCTCTTGAGTATTTAGGGCAGCAGGACCGTGTATGTGGGATTGAATAAACTGCAGTGTGTGTTTGAGGTAACAAAGAGTACCCAGTGCAACACACAATTACTCTAGAGGAATGTGCCCCAGTTTTAGAAAGCATAAATTTGGACAGATTGTCCTTTAAATCATACCTCCGATTCTCTATTTTCAAGCTTTTCTTATTTAAGTCTTATTCAAGTGATTAACTTGTTAGAAAATAATAGATTACGAAAATATACTGGCTTGTGACCTGTCAAAGTGGTGATTACTCACCACTCCTCTGTTTAGCCAAGTATGTGCAGACAAGAGGATGAATTTTGACGCCAAATATTTTATTCTTTGTCTGTATTTTAGACTGGAGCTGAAACCCACACTGATCTCTGGTGAAAAAAATGCAGAAGGTTACAGATAGCAGCCTCAAAATCAAATGCAGTTTTATTTCAGCACTCAAATCAATTTTTTTGCTTTGCCCTTGGTTAGCACCTTGTTCACTTTTCAGCTGTTTAAAAGCCCAAGCAGTACTTCATGTTAAGAAAAGACAGCTTGGTGTAAAAAACCTTCAAGTGAACAAAGTAATTCTGCCATTTATTATCAATACTGCAGCCCGCGGCGGTGATCTGAGACTTAGCCCTCTGTTCTCTGCAGCTTTAGAAAAAGAGCAGCTCTTGTTCTTAACATTTACTGAGCTGTGCAAAGTGTGGAAATAAAGTTGGAATCAGAATTGAATCCCCCCCCCTTTGATGTCCCTTGTTTAAGTCTACAGAGGTATGTAGATTAAAATAATAGGCTTGGCTTTTTTCAAGACTGTTTTAGTGCAATACTGGTCACTGTAATTATTCCTCCTGTCCGTGTTGGCCCTGAAGCGATACCTTCCCAATGAGAGTGCAGTGTAAGAGATGGGGAACAAAATCCTCGTTATGTGCAAAAGTGCATTATAAACTGCAGACAAAGCTAATATCTTCATTGTCTGTCATGTGTCCTGCCAACAAGAATGTAGCTGACTTCTAGAAAGCAGCTCAGCAAGGATTTTGTTCAACCATGTCTCCTAATACTTACATTTATGTCGTACTAAATTGTGTTGCCAAATAGCTTTTAGAGGAAACAAAATTGCTGGCTGATTATGTTCCCTGGAGTTTTTCCACTCCAGGAACTTAAGTTACCATGCAGCGCTTGCATGATGGTGGTGGGGGTGGATGATAGCCTGAGCACGCCACATAGTTTGTTACGTAAAGCCATCTAGGAAGTCAAAGTTGGAAACTTTTTGGAAAATAGCTGGCACTTTCAAAAAATACTTGGTCAATCCCCATTGGATAAACCATGTGTCTTATCACTGTCTATCACGAGCGAACTTCAACCAATCAGATACAAGAACCATACAACATTGTCAAATTTTTAGCGAAGTCAGTCGGAGAAGAGGAAAAAAGGATCTTTTCCATCAAGCCGTCAGTGTCATTCTTTGCTCTTCTTTCAATGAAGAAACGTCTATGCTAACCTCTGTAGCAGCCGCTATAGTTGTTTTCCGTCGGAGAGTTCTTCAGCTTCTCACACACGTCGTCACACACACCTAGCCTTAAACCACACCCGTAGCTCATGCCGTAGCTGCCAGCAGCTCTTTAAAGGACACTGATTGGTCTCAATTAGAGTGAAAAATTAAACCCATTCTGTCTTATGTCACTGTATGGACAGCCAAGACAACCTAATCTGAACCAACTGCTGTTGGTACCTAAACTTAAGGATAAAAAACACTGCTTTAGTTACTGCAAGCCGGTATTAAACTAAATAAATATATTCTCAGTGAATATTTTGTAGTTACACTTTTGTGACTTGGCACATTTATTAAAAACATTGATAAAAAATGTAATTCAGGCAATTAGGAGCATACAAACAAAAAGGACTGCAGAAGAGCACAACACTAAGCATGTGAATAGCTAAAATATCTTTCCTTTAAGTTAACTAAGTACTTCTGCCATTTATCAACCTTGTTTCAGCCCGAAACAGTGATCCGTGACTTAGTCCTCTGTTCTTTCTGCTTTTAACTCTTTATTGAACTGTGCAAAGTGTGGAAATAACAAGCAAAGATTTAGAGTCTGAGTTGAAAGCTGAATCCGTTTGATGTCTGTTAAGTCTACAGAGGGAGGTACAGATGCTGTCAGATTTTTCATCTTCTTTGCCTGAAAACATCTCCATCTATCCTACATGCTTTTATATATCTGCCTCTCACTGACTTGTGTCTCTCTCGCATCCTTCATTGAATGATAGACTCTTTTGTCTGTTATCTGTTTCACCTGTTTGTCCCTCACCCCTTCATTTTGTCACCCTCCATCTTTTACTCTTGATGTTTTTCTCTTGTTGTCTCTACCTCTTTATAAGAAGCTCTCGCTCTTGCTTTTCGTCTCGTTTCCCCTTGTAACTCCCTCTACCACTTTGTCTCATTCTCTCTCTCTCTCTCTCTCTCTCTCTCTCTCTACAATGCAAGCAGCTGGGAGTTTGCTCAGTATTCTCAGTAACTCTAGTGACAGCAGGAGACTTTTTTTAATGTCATTTTGTTTGAACAAACTGTATAATGCGTCCTTCTTGTTGGTTTGAGATTTTGGGGATGAAGGGCAGGAATTTGAAAAGGTAATCCTCAAGAATCCTCGTCTTGTTTTCAGATTTTGCCTCCCATCTCTTCTGCTAAGCGCTCGTTGCTGCAGGGTGTTTCCTGTCAGTCGAACAGTGGGAGATGAGCTCTGACGCCTTCTTCCTTCAGTTGTTTTCTTGATTCTAATTATTATTTTATTGTTATTACTTATTAGCCAGGGTGGCTACTGAAGAAACACATCACTTTCAGTTTGCCTGATGATGTGTTTCCATTGATAGAAATGTTGTCGAAACATGCAAGAACTTTGCCTAAATAAAAACACAGTTTAAAACTGACTGCAGTGGGATTTAAGTCCATAAATGTCTGTTATAAGATAAGATAAGATGTTCCTTTATTGATCCCCCATAGGAGAAATCTAAATCAGACACAGCAGCACAGGGGACTGTAGTGCAAAAAGTACAGAAGTGTAAAAGTACATTAAAGAATCACAAAATAAGAATATTATGAAATACAATGTAAAATATAAATACTATATGTGCAATATGCAGTAAATATATATATATATATATATATATATATATATATATGCACTTTCACACCTGCCCAGTTGGTGTTGAGGGTCTTGCTCGAGGGCGCTTTTCACTTTCCCTTTAACTTTTTTGAGATCGATTTCCGGGTCACAGGCATTAATTATCTAAAATGTAATTTTTCAGTATATTTGTATGTGTCAACCAGTTCAAGTGCATGTTTAGTGCATTCCTCACTGTCACATCGAACATGCTGTTTTAGACCATTTATGTAAGTACAATTGAACAATGCAGTGTACAGATACCACTCCGAAAGGGAAAATAACTGTGAAGTATGACTCATTGCAAGGTCGTCTATGTGCTTTGTCCTCCCCGATCAAACTCAGAAAAACAACTCTTCACCTGCCACACACTCCTGTTGTTAAACCTGCAGAAGAGGATTTAAAACGTCTACTTATTATTCAGGATAGAATGACATGATTTATCATTAAATAGGTGTTAAAAGGTTAGGAACTTAGCATGAAATTAGTTTCAGGAAAATATTTAAGAGATTAAGTGTTATGAGCACATGCAGGGATGTACAGAAAGCCAGAGGAGCTTACCATCAAGGTTGCCCTTGAATTGTCATGATAGCTGATTGGGATTCTGTTGATCTGAGAAGAGATTATTCTACTTTTGCAGTCATTAAAAGTCTGGATCAGTCATTTGTCTAAAATATTAAAGTAAATATGGTGACTTTAGGACATTGAGCTTTCTCAAGACATCTCCCTGCTACCATTCCACTAATCAAACCCACACCACTTCAAATCCACAGTGAAGGATTTAATATGCAAATAGTCAAATCTTCTTTAAACTCCTCCCTGACTTCTGTCATGACAGCAACAACTGTCCCAGTGTTTGTTAGTATTAATCTTTCAGTGACAATAAGTGTTGATTAGAGTTGTTTGTTGAGTCGGAGAGCTGATGTGACTCTGGCAGCTGTTCAAAATTAAGTGTGAAACGCCTCCGTCTGATGGGTGTGGACTTGCAGAAACACTGGCATACGGTAGTGTCAGTTTTTGTACCGGCAGATTAACACAGACGGCTTTGCAGTGTCTTTTTTTCTTTTTGTTTTTTTTAATGCATGCAATCTCATCAGGGGTTAAAAAGGTGGCAAAGGAGCACCCTGGTAGAGCTTGTAGCCCGTGTACTAAGGCTGAGTCCTTACTTACAGCTGTTGCTGTTGCTAAAATTAGTCTTGTGCCCCAAAACAACCCCAAAAGTAAATGGTTTAATCACGTTGTGTTTATGACAGTATTAGCCTCGCTAATATTATCTTAGCATAAAGGAAGTGTCAGGGGCTAATGTTAAATTGGCGCTTTGGTTAAGGTGCACAACTAATGTTGTAATTTGATGAAAGAACATTAGTAATGTTAAACGAGTAGTCCCAGAGCCCTGACATCAGTGACAGAAAGTGCCAGATATGAGTTTGAGCTAACTCATGTTTTTCATATCTGTCCTCTCTCCTCAGTCTATCCGGCAGACCCTGACTACTATGGCCGCCCAGCAGTCCAGGAGTTCCCCCAGTTTGACATCGTAGAGGACACATATTCCACCTCTACCATAGACTCACGGAGGAACTCTCGATTCGGTGGCTTCCCATTCCCACTGGATCGCTGTGACCGCCGCGCTCCTCTTCCGCCCTGCTACAGCAACCAGAACCTGGACGACTTCCTGGGTCCCGACGGGCTTCCACTTCCCAGCTCCCAGTGCCCCAACGAGTACACCGCCATCAGCTACTACCCCACCCAGCACACCCGCAGCCTCGACAACGTCTCTGGAGGCTACAAGAGACTCAGCATGCGTCTAAGCGTGGCTATGCCATCGTACGCAGAGCAAGCCAGTCCACCACCGGCGCCAAACCCTGCCCAGCCTCAAACGAGACCAACAGGGCAGAACCCGCGCAGCTACGACGGGTCGAGCATGGTGGAGAGCGATTACGGGAGCTGTGAGGAGGTGATGTTTTAAGACCAGGTTTTTGTTCGAAGCCTACGTCCTTATGTGGCCATTTGTGTCCTTTTCAGTGATTATTCACTTTTAGTTTCACATGGGAACCTGAACAGTGCAAGTACATGCCACTGAGTTCTACAAATCCATCCTAAGGCAGCTTTGTGTATGTGTACTCTTATCAGATGAGACTCTTTGAAACTAATGAACAGCAGCTCAGTAGTCTCTCACTGTGAGAGTCTTTTTTTCACTCTGATGGAGATGAAAGAACCACGTGAAACAGTAGTTCAGATGGCTTTCATTTGTTTCATTTGTCTGTGGCAGACTAGACGGGGGTAATTCAGGAATCCTCGGTTGCCTCTGTGGAAGAAGTTCAGCAGAAGTTCATTCCTTCGTCAAAGAGACGCCGCCGAGAGCACTCGTTACCTTGTTAGGGTTGTGAAATCGTGAACAGTATTACTGACTTGACTGTGGACTGTTTCAAAGGCAAAATAAGGCAAAGACTTTTTCTTTCAACATGGGATAATCTGAATCTGTTGCAAACTATATCTCCTGGATTTCACTTCTCAAACACTTGTCTGACAAGCCAACCACTCTAAAAATATAAGTTTCAGCTCTGCCAAACATTGATAACGGTATGTTTACTATGCACCGTGTGATGTGATTGAGCATCTGACAGCAGACACGAGGAAAACACAGTTGCCATGACAGTGGCCAGCGTGACATTTAGACAACAACTCTCATTCAGAAATGCCTTTGTGATGAAATCCTGACAAAGAGCTTTGGTGGGGACTGTTGCATTGTATGAAAGGTAAATCACCAACGGGGTTTTATCAAATCCACATTCTGCTGGGTGTTTGTGTTCATGTGAAAAAAAACCACACACAGGTTCAATGTGTGTCTAATGTCTACCCATTATTTCAAATCTAAACCGTATTAAAAATGACACATTTCATGCAGGATGAACATTTCACTCTTTAATCTGCTTACTGTTGCTGTTGTTTATTGTTGCTGTCTGTTACAATGAAGGGGGCTGGATCCTCATTAAAAAAAAAAAAAAAGATGAAAGCCATAAACAAGAGGGACGAGGTGATGTTAGTAGTGAAATAGATGTATTTTAACTTTTAGTGTTGCTAGTAACAATGCCGTTTCCATTGCTGTAAATTCTGTAGATTTGGGATCTGTAAGCATCTCCTTGTGTATTTTAAATAGTGTGAACTAGATTACAGTGTTTTCTCTGGATGAGACGTTAGTGTTTGTGATCAAGTTCAGCACTGCAGTGTTGCTGCCCTGGATGATAAAGGGAGCTCTTAATGTGGAGTAGATTTTGCAGCAGTAAAGAAATGTCTATGCAGCCATTTTAAATGGCGCAAATATGCAAGCCTCAGATAAAAGAAATGCTTGTTTTGGTCAAGAACTTGTAGTGCAGAATGCAGCACATTAAACAGTGAATCTATGCGGAGTAGTAGAGAGGTATATGTTGGGCCTTAAATCTATCCATTATAATATCAATTCAAACTAAATCATTTCATCAAATCTTCTTTTATAAAGAATTCCGAGCAGCTAATGGTTATTCAGTCATTATTCTGCTGATTAAACTGGAACCAGCAGTTATTTGGCATTTTTGCTTGAAAAATTGGTTCTTTCTGTGCATCGACAATTCATTTCAGCTCTTATTGCCTATTTTCTGGTTAACTGATCAATTGTTTAGTCTATTAAATAGAAAAATAATGACAAATGGCTCCCAAATTCTATATTATAAGATTTAAAGGTATTTAATATATGATGTAAATGGAGAAAAACAAGCAGTGTTTTTAAATTTGAGGAGCTGTTTGGTAATTTCACAGTTTTAGTGTCACAATCAGTTCATTCTGTGATCAACTGAATAATTGTTTCAGGTTCAAAACTCTTCTAAAACTAAAACAAATTGTTATTAACTACTGTGGAAGCCATGGATTGTCCCTCTGAGTAAAGTGAACAAACAGTATGGTAGTCTACTCTATATGTTAGCATAACAGCCGATGTCAGCGTGTGATTATACAATCCAAACAACACAAAACCTTAATCAGATGGTTTGTGAATTCCAGTGCAGATCTACGGCCTCAAAGATCTAAAATACAAATCGGATTTTCCAGCTGTTTGGACAGTTTGTCTTTTGGCAAACGCTGGAGCGCGGGGTGAATGTGTACACAGTGTTTACTGCGACTGCCTCCATGTAAACGTGTCGGGGATGCAGATGATGCTTGTAATCAACTGAATTTTTACACAGCTCTCGCAGGCTGGGGAGATAAACAAGTCACGAGGGCACCGCTTGTACTAGAAAAAGGCGTTGGTTGTAACGTGTGGGTGTTAATGGACATCGGGGTGATTCAGGAAAGGGCTGAATGGGTTAGTCAGTCAGAAAGAAAATAGTTTCTCTACAACTGTCATCCGTTCTTAATGTCCTAACTGGCAAATCTCTCCCATCTGGCACCATAATGGACTAAATCAAAGCTCACACTCTGCAAATATTAATACTAATGTAGTCACTGCTGTTTCTACTGCAGTCTTGCTGAGCTTTGGCACCATTTCTGAAAAAGGAAGACTGAAGGAAATTCAGGGTGCATTAAGAGAGACTTGCATGGCTTCCACTGTACGTGCAGTGTCATGGAGTTTAACGGATTTCAGCCCAGGATTCTTCTGTCTGTTTATCTGATGCACACAGGGCAAATCTTCCTCGTCTGAAATGGGAAATCTGTCTTTATTTTACAATCACGACAAACTCGTGACAACAACTACAGAATCATGATGTTTATTTGCCGTTTTACCAAGAGTTGGATGAGAAGATTAATATTAGTTTCATCTCTTCATGTTCAATGAAGGAGAACTGTAGCTGTGTGATGTGCTTATGAAATTGCTAGTATCCATCAGAATAACAAGAAAATGCCTTTAAGCAACATATTTGTATGCATGTATCGTAGAAAGCAAGCTATTCACCAATGCAGCTGCTGTCGATCCAAATGCTCTTGGTTAGCTTGTACCGGTGAGATGTATATTTGACAGAGCGAGGCTCTCTCCACTCTCTGTGCCAAGCTGAGCATGTTACCGAAGTAGAGATAAAACTGACATTATTGACTTCTCATCCAACTCCCGCTAATTAGAAATTACTCAAAATGTTGGAGTATTCCTTTAAATGACCACGTCTTAAAGTTCAATGTAAAGAAATCCATTTTCCCACAATTAAAGGATTACACAAATCTCATCTTGCTTAGCCAGAGACAACTTTAAAGTGAACTTTGAATGTTGGGGGGGGGCTTAAAGTAATAGAGTAATAAAACCCGACCGAGTTGAGCCAACGACACAGTGTCAGCAAAGTATTGTCAAGAAAAGCTAATAAGAAAATATTGTATTAGAAAATCCTTTTAATATCCTGGCTGAATAATATGAGCTTTAATGAGTGCTGAATCAAAGGTCCGTGCTGTTTTATTTCTGCTGCCTTTGTTGTTTCAGTCCAAACACTCTACAGCAATTTTGTGAGCAAGAACTGAGAATTTCTGAAGATCAGGGAACGTGCGTTGTATCATAACCAAAAGCTGATCTTCACCTCGCTGTTAAACTCCTTAAATATACCCGCTAGAACAACGGCTCCACTCCTGCTGGTCTCAAACGAATCCTCTCTGTCACTTCAGATTTTGAACTTGATGAAATCTGTTGAACCATTGTTGCTGTATGCCATTCATGTACAATGTCTGTCTATCACTGGTGGTTTAACTGTAACTGCTCTTATTTTTTTCAGTCCTTTGTACAAGGAAAGACCTTGTAATCGACAGGTATTGTGCTGTACATACAGTCTGTATAGTGTGTTGCTGTTGTAGGTTGTTGTTTGTGCAGAATTCGACTTCACTTGAATGTAAGTTGCATTTTTTTTTTTTTTCATGCATAAAGTTTATTTTTGTATCAATGTGGGCCTCCCCATGTTTTGCTCTGTTGTTTCTCTGTGAGAGATTTTATTAAGATGCCGTCTTTCTGTTTTGTTTTTCAATATTGTAAAGAGAATATGAATAAAGATATTATCTTCTATGAACACTGATTGAAGATATCGTGCTTATTTCTGGTTGGTATTTTCAGCATCAAGATAGATGAGATTTCTTTTTTTTTAAAACACACACATCTGGGTTCCGTCACTGTCTGGAGAGAAGTGAAAAAACCTTAAGCCTTCTCCAGAGAGGATTTGTGTTATCAGAGGAAATCATGGGTAATTTGAATTTGCCCATGCACATCAGTGACGTAAGTCACCCAGACAGTGAAATCATTTTCGGGTTAGTCTCAGACACATTGAGCCAAACAGTTGGAAGCCTGATCACTCAGCATTTTACAGGAAGTAGTTCAGGTAATGACAACACTTAAATTGCACTTTGCATTAGTGAGGACTGAGACAAAAGCACTGTATTTTGATACATTTTGTTCAGTGTATTCCAACCCTTGTATGTTTGCAAGAAACTAGACAACAAGGAGCTAACCAGAAACTTTTCACACCATTTTCAGACTTCAGTGGGTGTATTTGATACTCAGAAATATCACTTTAATCCAGGCACTGTCCATTTAAATTAAGGAGGATTAGGCAACTGTGCCCATACAACAGGATTATCAATTTAGGTCAACTTTTAAAAGACAAGCATTGGAGGACCTCATTGATCCGTCTGGAACATAAAATGAAAGAAAGGAGGAGCAATGTCATTTAAAGCTTCATAAACAAGTAAAATAACTTTACAATTCTAAAAGAATGAACAGTAAAAGCATCTATATGATGCTCTTCTATTTGTACGGCAGTTTTTGATCCATTGACTGCAGGCTCATGTTGTAAAAGTACGTCATCCAATGTAACACGGCTATTCTATGTGTGAGGACCCTGTGGGCTCTGGTCCCTGACTCCAGGTGTTTCTCTGTGGTCCCTGCTCCTCCCCTCTGTCTCCTCCTCCCCTGTTTTTCTGTGTGTGTGTGTGTGTGTGTGTGTGTGTGTGTGTGTGTGTGTGTGTGTGTGTGTGTGTTGTGTGTGTGTGTGTGTTGAGTTCTCCTTCTGACTGCTATAGAGAGCTGGACATGTTTTCATATGGCTTATATTTTACAGTATAGTTCGTTGATCTGATTGGTTGAAGTTCGGCCGTGATAGACAGACGGTTCATCCAATCGCTCTTTTCAAGTTTCCAACGACGACTTCGCAGATTGTTCTGTGTAACAAACCATCTGGTGCAGACAGGTTACCAAAAGGTCTCTGCTGCCGCTCTCCTTGTCTTAAACTTTTCAATGTACGCACATGGAAGGGCAGGGAGGTTCCCAGAACAGAGTCATACTGCCAAATGTAATATTCTGCTTTGGAATAAAAGTTATTTTGACAAAAGTGGTTCGACTGAACAATAAGTATGACACAAAAATCAATTTACAGATTTTGATAGTGACGAAGGAAATGCCAGAACCAATCAGACAGCTGGTCCTGGCCCGGATCCTGTTCATTGATGATGAGAAATTCCACAGAGGAAATATGCGGTGGTGTGTTGATCGTCACACAGTAAATGAACCGAGCCGCGTCTTCTCCTCCATTATTTGAAGGATCATTTAGTATGTTTGCAGTTTCTTGTTATCTCATTTCATAATTTTCTTTTGCCAAGCGTCTCATACTTCACTAAAACAATTACAGTGAGGGAATGCAGGAAATGAGTAGAAGCTGTAATAATCATCTCATTCCTCCATCACATTTATGAAATGATGAGTGCAGCTCCGGCCACATACTGGAGGACAGACCTGTGTGTGTGTGTGTGTGTGTGTGAGCTGAAGAAAAAGCGGGATAAAGGGAGGATGACAGAGCGAATGCCTGCGTCTGGCAGTCTGAGATTTTGTGAATGCTTAAGTGTGACGGGATGAAAGAATGTGTGTTTGTGTGAAACTGAGAAACGGAAAGTGAGAGATGGAGGTGCTGAGATAAAGGTGAGACAGTTAGTTGTCTGTGTGTTTCAGACTCTCATTACAACAGAAGCGGCTCTTATCTGACCCAGTCAGCAACTTTCTGCCAGATCCTGACGCTACCTGATAAGGTGTATATGTGTGTGTGTGTGTGTGCATTTGGAGGTAACTATAGCATGCTCTATATCAAAGACTACACACACTTTCCACTGCACTAATTTTTGCTGCCTGGAGGCCTAAAATACATCAGACTGATGATACTTTTCTGTTTATTTATTGGGCAAACCTACTTTCCCCCAAACTACTACAACTTTTTTTCCCTCCAACTTTGCTTAAGTGTTTCTCATGTTTTCCCAAATTCTTTTGAACAACCCAACACGTCTTACTCTCAAACTCCTTTGTAGCCGTTGCAAATATGTGGATGTGACAAGTGATCATCTACATTTGCAAACTTCGGAGGTGTCGTAGGTACGAAGTACATCACAGTTGTTAAACAGTGTTTTGGGGTTGGAAGTTTCAGTTTCACGTACATTTGAGAGGATCAAACCCAATACCTAGGTACAAGAATGTCAAAATCATCAAATCTTGACAGCTCTGTACGCTAAGGGTACGTTCCCACTGCAAGCCTTAATGCTCAATTCTGGAAATTGTAATTGAAAAGATCAGATTCTATGATTCTTATTTGTGCTGTTCAAGATGAGAAAAAAAAAACAGTCATATATGAGCAAAAAAGTCAGATTTGGGCCACTTTGTCCTGCAGTGTGAACCCAGCCTAAGGTCCATGGAAGCCTTCAGTCTTTAAACTTTAAAGCTGTATTTCCCAAGATACAAATACATAGGAAGTTCCATCAGAGCAATCAGAAAATCAAATACATATGTGAAGTAATCAAAGAGAAGGAAATCTTGCATTTATAAAACAAAAAAACCTTGGCCGCAGCTCTTGGATCAGTTACTATTCTGTCCTTGTTGGATGCCATACACGTAATACCAGCAACATGTCAACAGAAATGATTGACTTTGTTTGCTTTTTCCAGCTCATTCAGCACAATCAGAGTCAAGTTGGTCATTTCTTTCACAGCATCCGAGTCCTTTCGAGTTCTTATTTAAAAAGGCTTCTCTGACGCATAAACTTTGTTGCTCTCACGCTTCCTTTAGTTGCCCCTTTAGTTCTCTTTGAACTGCTCTCAGTTCCATTATATCGCTGTCCTGGAAGGCTTACTGTTTGATCTCAGGAATGACGTAGTCTGTGTTGTTCAGGTATAATCTTTAAAGTCTTATTTTGGCACTACAGTGTCGACACAAAACTTAATGAACCCCATGATTACTTCCATAATGCTGTCCATATTATTGTCTTTTTGGAAAATGTGCCAATCCGTGGCCAGGAAGCAACAACTTATTCTATCTCGCCACACATTGACAGGTTTGCTCTTTGAAGTCCCCTGGTACAAATATCGGTGCATCAGGCTTGTTTTTCAATTGCTGATGAACACAGTCGGCTAAACATTGGTAACTTTGGATGTGTTCCCGCTTGGCGAGATCAGTGGTGCCCCCTTTTAAAAGGGGTGGCCTTACCAAACTCTAAGGGCACGCCAGAGGGACGGCTTGTTGCAGAACTGGCTGACCTTGAATTTATAGTACTCACTACTCAGAAGATTATTATACGCATGTGATTCACGATTGGCGGGGCGGTGGGGGGGCATTTGTTGTGTAATTCCTGCACCAGGAGTCTTTGTTTGCTCTTTATTCATCTTGTGTTCAGGCTCAATCTCCTCCATCTTGTTCCTCAGGGAGCGAACGTTGTTAAAGAGTATTGATGGCAGCAGTGGCTTGTTGCACCCTCGGCGGAGTCGATGTTGAACGTTGCGTCTTATCCCTCTTTTCTGCGCTCCATGCTGCCGCAATTTTCTCAGTCAATTACAATCTTTTTAAAGAAAATATCTGCAAATGGTAAATGATGCCCATTTCAAATACATCAAAGAGACTTCTTCAAATGTCCTGTTCTGTCTGACTGACACATACTGTACATTCTGATTACAGTGACACGAAACAGAGATGCAGAAGAATTCCATTCATTCCATACCAGCAATTTCTTGCTTGAAAAATGGCAATAATGATTAATCGATTATCAAAATAGCAGATACACTTTTTGTTAGTCGCCTTATCAGTAGATCGACTAATCGTTGCAGCCCTAGTTTGATATGATGGAAATGATGGGCCTGAATATTCTGCGGACATCATGGCAGTGTAATAGTTCTGGATTTACTCTTTCCTGGGGTCTCTTTGGAGGACGTGTTCCGCACATTGTTGTGACTGCCCACAACAAATTGGCGGTACACCGATGTCCACGCAGAGCATACACAAACACCCTCTGATGTCACTGATGAGGTCACTCAGGCCCTACTGGACCCTCACATATTCACAGTGTCCTTGCATTAGTGTGGATGTCTGTGTACTTCTTCACACCATATTTTTTCTACTTTTTCCTGTCACAGATAAGCATGATACCCTCACTCACACTTCCCACTCACACCCTTTTTTTCATTCTCTCTCACACACGCACACACAAACACACACTCAGAGCAAGTGTGTAAAGCCAGTTCCTGTCTTTAGACCCCAGCTGTGGAGCTGCCTGTCCTCTCCAACCAGCTGTCAATCACTCTTTCCATCCCTGTCATTCATACAGACACACACACACAATGAAAACACATGAAATCACTGGTGTCCGACAGCAAGGGTGTTAGTATGTCAGGTGATAAGACCACCGAAGAGGACAGAGAGCAGAACCAACACTACGTGTTTTTGCCTATTGTAATTACGCTCTGACAGGTCTGCACTGCAAGGCCTATGACTCAGCCACAATACTGACATGCAGTCAGTCTTAAATTGCCTGCAGTAAGTTAGTAAATCCTTAGTATGGTAGCAACAGGTAGCATACAATCTGACCAGTTTGAGTTTTTGTACGTCTCCTAATTTAAAAGGCTAAGTTTAAAAACAGCCTGAAGCACACTGCAGGCAGGCGGGCACATGCTACCTAACACAGCACAAAATTCAGGTTGTAAAGAGACTCATAGTGTTAGTATTGTTACATTTGCCCTTCATCCTTCTGAATAAATCAGGAAACATTCAAAGGTGTTATTTTTTAATCCCCAAAAATGGATTAAACCCAGAGTTAAGTCTTGACAGGTTGAAATGAGGATTAGAAAAGAAAAATATATATGCGTCACATGTCATAATGCCAAGGCGCCTCCATCTGTTTTGCTACAATATTATTCACCACAAATATTAAATATTTTCAGATTTCCTTTCCACACAGTTGAATGTATTGTTTCTAGTGACTGGGGGACATTTATAATCACGATAAATGGACTCAAATGAATCTGTTCTTTATTAGGGAAATAAAACAAACTAAATCCTAAATAACTCTAAATACACTACATGGCCCAAAGTCAGTGACCGTACAACAGCAGCCACTTTTCTGGGAAGGCTTTCCACGAGATTTTGCAGTGTGTCTGTGGGAATTTGTGCCCATTTAGCCAAAAGAACATTTTTGAGGTCAGGCACTGATCTTGGCTCGCAATCAGTGTCCTATTTCCTCCCAGAGGTGTTCAGTGGAGTCAGTTTGGGCTCTGTGCAGGCCAATCAAGTTCCTCCACACAAAACCTGTCTAACCATATCTTTATGTGTACATGGAGACAGTGGCGCTAGATTAGTAAAGAGCCTTCCCCACTGCCTCAGACCATTGTCCCACCTCCATCAAACTACAGTATAGGCACTACACATTCCGGTTTGTAGATGTGTTAAGGTTTAAAGCTCTGGAAAAAACGAATAACTTTTTACCTCTTAAACTTGCATTAGGGGGTAAAAACTATTTTGAGATACTTATTTTGTCAGCCAGCAAAACATCAACAAGCATCAGCTAACCAATTTCTTTTTCCAAAAGCAACTATTCCAACAGTAGTTTATTGGTAGTTATAGTCATTTCTTAATAGCACATCAGCTTTAAAAAACACAACTTCAGCTCACATTTCAGTGACTTGTAACACTCATGTGCAACATATCCCCAAACATGGGGATTCATTTCAAAATGAAAGAGGGATTAATGTCTTCTCCCAGATAATAATGGCGTGTGTGCTCATGCTCCAGTGCCTCCATCTCTTTTTGCACACTCAGCATGTTTACCACAATCAACACAACAAGAAAAAGATAACATGCTCCCCTTGCCACAGAGATGACATGACAGTAATATATCATATTTTATTGTATTATATTCAGATGGCCACAGTAGAGGCCAGGGGACATAAGAGATACTTTGGAAACACATTGGTGTTTTGGGAAGACTTGCCACTGACCCCATTGTGTAGGAAAGTGATAGAGGATGGCTGTTGGCTGATGCCCCGAAGGCAGAGGCAAACACCTGCGCCATGATACCCGCATGAAGATTATGATGTCTTTAGGCACTATCACCGGCTTCCGGTAAAGGAACAGGAACACTGATGAATGTTTTGGATATTTAAGATTTGATTACTATACTGTATCTGCATCAGGAATCAAATCTGTCAAATCTGATTTAGCAGTTTGAATGCTTTGTATATTTAGGGGATTTAAAGAATACATTTATATTTCCATGTCTGTGACATTTTATACAGATACAGACATTGAAACTGTAGTGAAAGGTGTATATGTTGCTGTTATATTGTTGATATGACTATGAACAGACCATTTTCACTACCTACTTTTGTTTGGGTGGTGCTAGTGGAAAAAATTGGCGAGACCTCGACTCTCTAGTAAAGCGTCGCTGCAACCGCAGCTGAGACGCACGACTTAGGGGGGCAGTGTGACTGCTCTAATCTGTTAACAAGGGAACCGAAATAGAAAAGTAACACGTTCCACCACTCACACGCGCTGCTCAGGTAGGCTATGTGAAAGAGCCGTAAGGAGCTAACCTTGTTGGCAGCTGAACTTGCGAGATCACAAATTTACACGGGTGCGCTGAAGCTTTGACAGACACTAGAAGCGCATTCATGGCAGGTCATGGGATCTTCATCAAGAAAGTGATTAGCCATCAAAAATCCAAGCCATTGCGCAAGGGTTAACAAAAAGTAATGTAGACTCCAGACTCCGGATTTCTCTGGGCTGCTTGAAACATTTGGGATAATTTGGGGTAAGTACACAACTCAACAAAATATATGACACAGGTCTTGTTGTTTTTGGACATTTTGATGTGGAATTGTTACATATTATAATTTTGAGTGCCAAAGCATGAGGAAGTGTGATAATAGTGTAGTAAAAAGGTACAGGGATGAGGTAGAGGAAGAGAGGATGGACTGGGCATACTAAGGATTTGATCTCTGAGCTTGTGGTGACATAACTTACAGGAGTCACTTCCTTTGTATTGTCATTGTCCATCTCTGCTGTTACCGTGGCTGGACTAATCTGCTTGAAGACCCTGGGGGAAAAAAACGAGGTGTGACCAATGTTCCACCCACTGTATGCACATTGTGTGTAAACCCTGTTAGCTTCAAGTACCCATTAAGAGGCCAAAGCCTCAAAAACATCCAGCACTCTTTAAGACTACTTGTTCACAGCTTTGCTCTGTTTGTTAGTTGATGGATTAAACAGTGTTTTTCTCTCGTTAAAGTGACAGTGGACTGTTCGACCTGTAGGAGACTATCACATCCAAGCAGCACAAGGGCAGAGAGTGCAGAGTGGAGTTCTTTCGAAAGACCAAAAAAGTTTTGCCCATGTATATGATCTGATGTTTTCACCTTTAATATAACTGACACATTACTGACTCTTTATGTCCTTTCCATTCATATTGAGAGAAGCAGAGAACTTCAAAAGTGATGCATAAAAAGCATAAATTGGTGCATAAAAATTCACCAGAAGGCAGAAAATGAAGTTTCTGACACTCGAAATCTCATGGCGGAGGACCCCCCGACCCCCCTCTGGGTTTGTGTCCCCAGGCATGTCGCCGCTGGCAAGTGTATTTTACCACATTGGAGGTGTCAACCATAGTACAGACTGAAGCATCTCAACAGCTGTCGGATGGACTGCCATTAAATGTTGTGCAGACATTCATGGTGCCCAGCGGATGAATCCAAATGACTTCATTTCATTTAAATACAACACTTTGTTTTATGGAGAATACCCATCAGCCTCAGCTGTGCTTTGAGTTTTGTGACAGCATGTTAACAAGATGGGGATCCTGATAAACATTACATCTGCTTAACATCAGCATGTTATTGTCATTGTGAGCATGTCAGCACGCCGATGTTAGCTTTCAGCTCAAAGCAGAAAGCAAAGCCTCACAGAGCGGCTAGCATGGCTGCTAATTCTTGGTTTTTCACACACTTTCACAACTGGTGCAAAGGTGTTAATATTTAGAACACAGTGTACTTGTCTCCTTTCTTCTTCCAAAGCAAATATTACCATACCAGTCCTCACACACACATAGAGGCCAAACACACACTCTTGTGAAGGACTTATTAAATGTCCATCTATTGAGCTTCCCTGAAAGGCATCAAGGATCTAACAGACATTAAGGTGTGTGTGAGTCTGCATTTGTGGTCCTGCTGATCTGTGTTTTTCTACTGTTCATCATACTAATGAGGAGAGGTGTGTGTGTGTGTGTGTGTGTGTGTGTGTGTGAGAGAGAGAGAGAGAGAGAGAGACAGAGACAGAGAGAGAGAGAGAATGCATGTGTGTGAATAGTATTTGACAAGACATCAAACAGTTTCAATTATTTCAGCACCCCGGGTGTCGTCCTCATTATCCACTTAGAACAACCAGTGCCTGGGCATGTGTGTGTGTGTGTGTGTGTGTGTGTGTGTGTGCGTGCGTGCGTGCGTGCGTGCGTGCGTGCGTGCGTGCGTGCGTGTGTGTGTGTGTGCGCGTGCATGCTTGCGTGCGCATGTGTTTTATGCAAGATGAGTTAACAATCCCACTGCTGTAACACAGGAGGAGAGAGTCAAGCAGCCCTGAAAGTTCATTTTTAAATCGATCTCAGTGATCAATCAAGTTACGACCTGAGCAGAAGCACACAATGATGAAGATTTACTTATAAACCTTGATATAGAAGTGATTGGAAGTTTAAGGTGATGTTTTTTTGTGTGATTTTTTCAGCTTTCTCTCCAATATTAATTATTTGAGGATCTTTCTCTAACTGATTGTAAGTAACTATTGTCCATTTCAGTCAATACTGAAGCAGTGTTCATTTATTTCACACACGTCTCATTGTTCCAAACACAGAATAAATTACTTCCAACTTCACAAAAACAAACACTCACAGACTTATCAATACAATGGATGATGATGATGATGATGTTCAGGTTCTGTTAGTTTATGCCTAATCATGAAGAAAATGAGATAAACAAGAGAGTTTATACTCACAAACAGATCCCAGATTAAACACAAAGGCCTCTAAAAGAACTTCAGTTCTTCATGTCATAGATTCTTTGGACTCTATTGGAGAGACAAAAACCAGCGCTGTCTAACACGTCTTTCCAAAAGCCCTCCATAGGTGCTTAACTTGTTGAGATGTGGCGACATGCATATTACATATATATAATTCATTTTCATATGCATTAAACCTTTCAGTGAGCGCTTGTGACCTGTATAGAGGCATCTGCATTTATTATGTTTCTCCACTTATTTCTTTAGGTTTTCATTTTAATTTCTATATACATGTGACCGGTGTGTAGATGTAAGATTTAAAAAACTGCACACACCTTATTAGTTATATCCAATTCATAGATAATGTATGGTTCACAGGTTAAGGAATATTCATAAATATGCAGATTTGGACATGTGCATTAATATCCACTTATATTAATCAAAAAGTACAAGAGCATGTGCCTTTGTGTGTGTGTGTGTGTGTGTGTGTCATAGAGGCTTTGATCTCCCTTTCCGTCTCCCTTTCCACACACATACCTGCATCACAGTGTTTCCTGAAAATTAACAAAATAAAACACCTTCAATGTGACCTATGAGAGCGCTAATGTAGTCAACATGGCTCTGCAGGAGCATGTATGTGTGTGTGTGCATGTTAGACCCTGTGAGGAGGTATGTGTACCCGCACATGCATGTCTCTGTGGGTATGTGTGTGTGTGAGTTTTTACATGTGCCTGGCCATCACGTGAGGCCGAGCTCTGCTGTACTGTAATAAATCTGTTTTGTGGAAACAGCAATTCACACACAATTCTGTGGTGACTATGGGCAGTAATGAACCAACAGGACAGAGGGATGGGTCAAAGATCAGAAAAAACCTATTTCACAGCCCCACACCTCTCATGCCAGGCTGTAGAGATTTCTGGGAAACATGGCCTAAAATTGCACCTCATTGTTCCACACCTATAGTACTGTATACAGCAGGAAACAACAGGTGATTTACTGCAGCAAAATGCTCCTAAATTACATGAATAAATGGAATCAATAAGTGAGGCTGCTAAAAGTGTCACAGCACATGAAATATTTATTCATGAGAAACTGGATTTATTGTTCGCACAGATACATAGTAGTACATCATATATGATACATGTTCTATAGAGAAAATATAATAGCTATGTTTGTATGTATTCACACGTTGTTATACTATTTTGCTTTTCTATATCAAGCATCTAATGCATAAAATGTGTTTAGTAAAGAAATATGTTATTAATATTATTATTTACTGTATGTAGATATTATAGTATATCTGTTTGAGCAGTATGAGACAATGTGTCTCACCTCTGCCTACCTGGCCAATCACTGCATTAAGAGAGTGCTTGTCAGATTGTCAGAAAGTTACAAAACAAATTAGTGAGAGGCAGCCATCCCCCAATTTTGACGTCGGAAAGCTGTGAGAGGAGGGTGTGTGACCTCATCCGTCCTCAGCAGAAAAACAAAGTTTTTGATTGTGGGGCAGCGCAATATGATAAAAAAATTAAAAAATAAAAAATATTATTACGTATTTTAATATTTTGACATATTGTGATATCATTCACAATTTTTATTTTCACTAAAAAAGAAAACTCTCATCATCATGATGTGACATTTGTTAGGGTCTGTACCTTCTTTGGAGAAAAAGATTTGTAGTCCAGGGTATATCTCCAGAACTACATTATTTCATTTTAATGCTGTTTTCTCACACATTTAACCTTTATTAAAAAAAAAAAAAAACTTCTGCAATTTGGATATTGAACATTTTGTGATTTTGATAATATTTCGATTCATTGTGCAGCTTTAATTGGTTGTTTGTACAAACACTTAAAAAGACTGACGTATACATTTTCCTGACATGTGACCTCTTGGCTGAAAGACAGAAGTGATGTGATGTGTTTGTGATGGTTTTAGAAGGCCGTCCTGCTAATAAAGATGTCAGATCAGAAAACAGTCGTACCATTTTTTCAAGGCAATGGCAAACAACCTGTTTTGTTATTTAGTTAATTTTTTTTGGAAAGTCAAGTACCTTTTAAGAATAAAGTGACTGCTACATTTAAAAAAATAAATAAAGTCAAACATAACTTTTGATCTTTGATCTTAAAGGGAACTTTTAATCAGTCCTGACTTTCGTGCTTGATTTAGTTTTTCTACTTTTTTAACTGCTGATCATCAGACATCCGTTCCTCTTTTTCAGGTGTGTTTCTGTGCTCTTATTTTGACTGAAGGCCTCAGGGTCTAAAATAAACCTCTCATAACATGCTGAGTGTGAACGTGCTCTGAAATTACAGACTTATTTATGCATGATGCACAGGAGATGGAATATGTTAATAAAAAACAACCACTGTGTGTTTGTATCTCTTTCTATGTGCTTTTCTGTACACATGAGGTTTTCTGCGTCTCTGTGCGTGAGTGTTTTTCCACGTGTTGAGTGTTGGGGTATTCACAACGTATCAACATTCATAACGCGTGCTTCGCCTTGTTTGGTCAAACATCCCAATAAAGCACAGGTGTATTTGTATATACTTAAAAAGGTGTGTGTGTGTGTGTGTGTGTGTGTGTGTGTGTGTGTGTGTGTGTGTGTGCTTGGATGCTTACATGCAACTAACACACTGAGTCACATTATTCACAGAGGGGACTCGGATGTTTTAAGCACCAACAAAGTGCATGTCAGATGAGGGAGAGGAGCATTTGCCCTGTTTGGATGAAAATCCAAAGACTTGGCGAACGTTGCGTTTGATGTGGAAATGAATGATTCAGATTCTCTGGGCACCGTCTTGTCTTTTTATACCCCAGCCCCCCCCCCCTTTCTCTTCCTCTTCCCTCTTCTCTTGTTTTGGACCAGTGCCCATGGTCTAGATCCATCTCCTTATCCACTCCATCATGTACCATGAGTTGAAGTGTTTTAATCTGAGCTGCTGTGAGGTTTGCCATTCCTGTGCTGCTATTTGTGGTTCAATTTAAGTTCGGAGGAAGTTGCCTGAATGTATCTTTCCTGCAAGTCTCATCAAAGTTGGACGAATGGCGTCTGAATCAGCATTCAAGAATAACTACGGATCGGCTGAAAAATCTTTTTTTGTGTTCAGTGCAGCTTGACATCACTGTTGGGTGTGACTACAGGTGCAACGGTTGTCAAGACTTTCAACCAGAAACAGTCAGTGAAGTTACATTTTCCTGATGCCTGTTAAAGGTTCATTACTTTCAGAAAACTTTTGTTACCAGTGGCCATTAAGTACACTCAGCATCTTATTGCTCACGCTTGCACTCCTGCACAGTCCCTAGGCGTGAGCAGGGCTTGGGCAAAAAGTGACATGGACTAGACTCAATGCTGGGCAATAACAGTATCATATTTAGAATAGCATTACTATCAGCAATGTTCCTATATTATATTTGGACCATTGACTCTGTGCTACTAACTAGCTTGCTGTTTACAAATCCCCCCATCAGCCAACATCACCAAACCAGAAATGTGTCCACGTTAGGGAGGGTTGCCACCCGGCCCATAAATGTGGGATCATCTCATATTGAAAAATACAACGTGTTTTAACCTGCCTTGGATAACATAAGAAATAATAAAACCAATAGGTTTGTTTCGGCGAATACCTCCAGCTCAAGTCGGCTGTAAAAAGTAAGAGGCTGTCCAAATACAGATCTGAATGGCAGATGGACCACAAGTGGATCAGTCCTGTCAGTGGGAATGGGGATTAATTGAGTATCGTCTGGTAGACTGTGCGACCTGAAGCAACATTCAGCAGAGGACTACTACATCCGAGCAGCACCAGAGTAGAGTCTAGAACTCAATTCAAAAAACCCCAGAACTGTACAGTTGTTATTAGATTGTACTGTGTTTAAAGCACTGACATACAGTCAGTCGATTAGAGTCACCCGCCCCCTCTGTGCATAAGAGCGTGTGTGCGTTAGATAGAGAGACCTTAAACTAATAATCCACATCCAAATTAATCTTCCAAAGGCTATGCTACCTCAAGGTTAAAATTACATTAATTTTATATATAGGCCGATATACAGTATAAATTCACTCAACCTAGTTATATTACCTTTATTGTTTCTCCACATTTCCCTCACTCTGGAACCGGTTCCTCTTTATTTCAGTGCCTATATCCAGGAATCCAGGAGAGCTGATCAGTTTCACAGTTAAGTAAGGAATTTATTTTAATTTGACAGACCATACATTTTGCTCATGTCTCTGATGTGATCTTTTGAACCTTCTTATAATTGATGAAACTGCGCCTCACTCTATTGACTCTTTATTTAATTTACTTTCTTGTTGAGAGTAGCAGAGGACTTTTAAATTGATGCATAAAAAGTACAACCTGGTGAATAAAATCATCACCAGAAAGGAGGGAATAAAGTGTCTGACGCTCCCACAGAGGAACCCCAGATCCCCCGCTTGATTAGCATCCCCCACGGCATTGGGCCGCTGCCAAGGTGTCCCTTATCTTTCCACACTGAAGGTGGCCACTCAAGTGTTAGCAATCAAGGTAATGTTAACCAGCTAAAACCACAATATCACATTTCACAAGCTTTGCAGTAATGTTGGCTTTGACTTTGGACTTGGTGTTGTGGTGGGTGTCGGTTGGGGACGTTAGCGGACTCCATTGATAAGCTCACGTTAGGTAGTGTTGCACATTGTTGACACTGTAGTGAAGTGGCGAGAGAGGGCACTCGGGAACGCATCACAAACTGGATTTTTCTGGAAGTCCGACCCACATCGCTACATAGAAACGCTATGATATAATCTGTCCACAGGCAACCGAGAAAGTCAGGGAAGGTCTCATGATTTAAGTTACGTTACAACCCGTTCACACATTGGCAATAAAAAGTGATTAATAAATAAAAATAACTAAACAATGCAAATTGTAAAGACAAATGTATGTGTGCAGAAATTCCAGTGTCAGTTGGAGATCGGAAGAATGATTCTGACCTTTAATTACAGCGCCCTCATCAGGCCAATTAAAATGATATTTAAAGATAACCTTGAACATGGTGCCAAAATGTATCATCCCTCCTAGTTTCATCAAAATTGAGCAATAGTTGTGCCTGATACATCATGTTTCACTATAACAAGACATCCAACTTACTGTTTAAGTGCCCAAATTCAATTTTGACATATTTGTATTCTCTAGTGGGGAGTTATGCACAAATTTGGAGTTATGAAGTACAGGAAAAACACCAGTGACTCAGCTCCACATACTTCACTGACATCAATGTGATAAAGTCCTGAAGTTTGCTTTTCTGGTTTCTGAGCCCACTGTTTTGAGAACTCAGCCCTCACGCTTTCTCACATAGAATTGGCTCATTTGACCTCAATGGCTGAGCTGCCCCTCTGAGAGAAAAAAAAGATGTTTCTTGTTGTGGCTGCATAAATATGAGTCCCATAATTGCCTAAGTTAGACCAAATGTAATGCCTTGTCGTCTAACTTTCTGTCACTTTTACACAGAGATGGGGTGGCCCTGTGCCCCCTGTCATGTAGCACTGTAGCATCCAAACTTGGCATTGTTTCCGTTGTGTGAAATCTTTCGAAGTTGTGGAAATGATTAATGAAGAATGATATAAGTATTGGACTGGGGACTCGTCCATTATGAATGGTCATAAGGCAAATTCAAAAAGGCAATAACTGTGAAGGGGATTTTTAAATAATAGCTCTGCCATTTTTTTTTTATCTACCATTAACTGACTGGCTGGCATCCAGCAGTTAAATATCCTCACTAGTGTTATTACCTGATACAGCTGCATAATGTGTCTGGGGCACTGCGCAGTGAGTTTACTGTTGCCTTTTGTTAATTTATGATATTTTAAATCATATATATCATGGGCACTTAGCACAAAAGAATACCCATGATATTCATATAGTGAATGTATTTAGGTTAATAGAGATCGCACATTAGAGCTGAAGTCTGAATAGGGCGGCAGTTCCGTTAATGGGCACGTTAAAGGGAATAAAACATAGGCGATAAGGAAAAAGGGGTCGAGGTTAGTTCACTGCTGAGAATCAGAGATGGACTACGAGTTCCTCCACAGGACAGAGTGACGTGAACCCGTGAGGCGCGCACCCGAGAGGTGCGTGAGGGCACGCGCAACCTCATCTGGAAGAGGCGATAAGAAGCTGAGCGGGAGAGAGCATCACTGTGGATCAAATGAAACCGTTCTGCGTACAGGTGAAACCCTGGACACATGAACAGATTGGGGTTGGGGGGGAAAAAAGGGACAAACAGCACAGGAGGAGAATAATAGACAGAAAGTGAAAAAGTCCAGAACAGAGGAAAAGACATGAAGAGAGCGCATCACTGGTGGAGCATATGAAGAGTGTGTGTGTGACACAGAAAACACGCACACACTCACAACCACAGCACAGGAGAGAGAGAGAGAGAGAGAGAGAGAGAGAGAGAGAGAGAGAGAGAGAGAGAGAGAGAGAGAGAGAGCATCCTTGTTGGCGCTATAAGGCTCGTACAAGGACTCAGACTCTGAATGGCAGACAGACCGGATCCTGGAACTGAATGAAGCGGGACTCATGACTAACGGAGCGGATTTGTGAATGAACCCTCAGAGTGGAAAGGACTCGGATGACAGAAAAGCAGCGGCTGACCGGCAGTTTCTTCCAGTTGAAATGGGAACTGAATGACGGACTGGAAACCGCCTGCTTGCATTTAAAAGACTTTTATTGCGTTTTCTCTCTCTGACTGTTGATCACTGAGGAAACCTTGACCGTGAATGGCCAGATTAAACAACCTACACAGGTAGACAGCGGGACTAGTCATTGATAAAACTCTACTAGTTTTACTCGTGGCATGTTTGGAGGCTGGGGCGCATAGAGGACACGTCGCTCCGGTGCCATAGAGCGCAACGACGCGCACAGTTCCCCGGTGCTCCTAGACTGACAGCCGCATGGACGCAGGGAGTAGGGATGCTGAGGGGGCTGCAGCATCCCCTAAAACCAGGAATCAAACCACCAACTGATGAAACAAAGTTTTCTCATTAATTGCTGGAATATAAGTTAGTACATGAAGAGGATTTATTTAGTGTGTGTCCGTTGTTAGATTCCTTGTGATGGTGACTCGCAGCAGGTTGATGCTTTTCTATCAGCGCGAACACACTGAGGAGATTTAGAGAAAGTTTGTATCAAGTGTCGCGGCTCAGATCTCTGTCAGGTCTGCAGTTCTCATCCATCAGTTCAGTGCAGTTGCTGTGGCTGCTGGCAGGTCTGTACATTCTACATTAGGTTAATAAGCATTAGATATCAGTGCTCCTGGTCACTCAAATGAAAACACAAACTGTTCATGTCGTCAAGCATTTTTAATGACGTCAGTGTACACAGGGACTTTCTATCAGCAGCCCAACTCTGACTGACTTCCAGCGTCTCTGGACCGCCGTGCGTTATGCTGAATGGACCGACCTTCCTCGACCACGACCCGATGGGACTCGTTGACCCGAGGCACCTCCCGCAACTGATGTCTCTGGAGGACCATGAGCCCACCATGGTGGAAGGGACCCTGGTGCCCCGCAACTCCACGCCGGCAGGGGAGGAGGGGGCTCCGGGTCAGCAGCACCAGTCCTTCCCCTGGGTGGTGACCCTGCTGGCCGGCGTCCTGATCACGACCATCGTGGTGGATGTTATCGGGAACCTGCTGGTCATCGTGTCCGTGTTCAGGAACAGGAAACTCAGGAAAGCAGGTAAAGGGTTATCAGCTATGGAGGAGAATATCTGACAGAATGAGAGTTAAAAGCTGTTAACATAATCTATGTAGTAGCGACCTGAATGGTGATGGAAGTGTATTACCAAACTTTATTCAATTTTTCTGGAGGTAATGTCTCTATGAACTTCTTCTATTTTCTTATATTCAAGATTACCCGTAAATAATCTAGTAATGTATTCATGTGAGGGCTAAATAATAATATACTGTACATATATTAATGTATTCAGTTAACAGTTAAGTTTTAATTTCCTGCAGAAATAGTTGAAAACACGTTGGTCTTTATTTAAAAAGAAATACTAAAATGTCAGTAAAACACACAGTTTTGAAACAGAAAGAAATATTATTGCATTGTAGATACTACTATACATTATACACCACTATCCTGTATTATAGGAGGCAGATTTCCACATAGTGTCCATTGACAGCAGTCAAAGTGAACTGCTACAGTACCGGCTTATTGATGATAAAGCTTTCTGTGTAGACTGCAGTTTTTTGACACTTCCTCCGTATTACGAGATCTTGAGCAGGACAGGTCTGGTTGGAGAAGCTGTTTCACTCCTTGAGAGCTCAGTTCTCTGCAACTTTTCTGTGCATCAGCATTTTTCTGCCACGGCCATGCTGAGCCACTTCAAGAGATTACTTGATGTGTTACTCAAGGACACTTTGAGTGTTTGGCTGCTGCACGCGATCAAACACCAAACACTGTATGACATGTTGTTGTAGCTTTAGAAAAATGCAGCACCGACAGAATATTTGTCACCGTCAGTCTCTGAAAACAGTGACAATCCAGACTTTTGGAGCAGCTCTGCAGATGCAGGCTGGGAGATTTGCCATCTTGGCTCACAGTCAAGGACTTCTGGATGAAAAAGTAGCGAAGCTATAGTTGATGACTCACTGTACTTGATGTGTAAATCTGATAGTAGCCACAGACTGACGTGGACTACAAGCTTTCAAGAGCAACGCTGCCCATAAATAACCCGGGCACTTACTGTAGGACCCCTCAAAGACACAGTTGAAGAAAAAAATCAATCAGGCTCCTTATTGTTATCTCTCAGAATCAGAATCAGAAATACTTTAATAATCCCCGTGGGGAAATTACTTGTGGGGGGGGACAAGAGGAGAGGGGAGGAGAAAAAAGAGCAGCACCCAGACTCTGCTCCTGTGGGGGAGTACAGTGTGGGACTGGGAAAACAGAGCCATCTGAAGTAGAAAATATCACATTAAAAGCACTCAGGATGGGAGCCTGTCTTTGCACTCGTAAGGAAAATATATGAATATTGATGAGCTGTTTTGCTCCTGAAACAATCCAGCCAGGAAAATCAATTCACATCACACCTCCAACCCATCCGAACTGTTGGTGATAAAGAAGCTTGGTTATGAAAGGTCAAATGATTACCAGGTCAAATCCCAAATCAGATGAGAGACTGTGGAGAGCTAATGTCTCCTCTGTGAAAGCCCAAATGAGCTGCCATGAAAGCACTTAACCCTGCTCCTATATTAATGAGCTCAGAGATCAACAGGAGCTTGTATGGGAAGATCCTGCGCAGGGAGATAAACGTGATTTCTTTAATCCCACTCCTGCTGGATTTACTGCCCACACAATAGAGTTCCATTGATTTTTTGTCTTCCTTTGGCCTGCAGGGACGTTATTTTATTGTGTAGTATCGAGATACATTCCTGTCGGTAATGACATAGCAGAATTACATTCTCCTCGGCTGCATGTAACCAAATGTCAGACTGTCTTGCTTTGCCTTTGTATTGTAGTGACCATCTTCATTTAGCACTAAATCCCGCAGTTTATTTATTGACCGCCTGCTCCCAGAAGATTTGCCTTCTGCATGATCCCAATCCCAATGCAGTCCTCTACTGGCTACCAAATGCTGAAAATGTTTATGGAAAGCAGGTTAATCTGTTTCTTATTCAACAGCTCATATTTACACCTTTGTGGTAAAAAACACTGTCCTCAAAGTCTAAATAAACCAGCATTTTGTAGTTTTTATGTTTTGGTGTCAAAATGTTTCCCTAGTGTACACAGCAACAGTGAAGTAATCATTATGTTGGGTTTTATGTTGCAGTATTTTGTTTTTGCTTAATGGTTATACAACTGAATACATGAATTGGTTTGAAAGATGTGCTGCAGCGGTGCATTCACATGCTGGTGAGAAACTCTGACATCTGAGCGTGGAGCGTATGAAGCGGCTCTCCAGAACAATGTTAGAGGAAAAATTCAATGTGACAAACATGGAGACTGTGAAAAGAATTATTAGTTTTAACACAATCCACATCAAGATGATGATTAATATAATCACACATGTTCAAAATGTTTAACACCTTATTCGGGATGCACCCATACCACTAACATTTTGGTACTTGTCAATACCGAGTACTCAATAATACCATTACAGTTCAGACAATGACTGTAACAAATGAAATGTTGCTAATTCTTCTCCACCACCTATTCAACTAAGAGATTATGCAGTATTAGAGTAGTTTTATGATTACAATTCAGCACTGTCTCCGACCTGATACTGGTATCAGCGCATCCCTAGTGTTTATAGTTGTTCCACTGGAGGGAACTGGAAGGTGAAAAGCTGGCTATCATAGAATATTGTTGCCATATTGTTCACAGAACTTACAGAAGTTGATGGACACAGCTCCAACTAATCCATCGTCAGAAAGGTGTGATAGGAGGTTATTGTTAGCGAGGAAAACCTTTGTTTGGTTCTTAATGTCAAGCTGCTCCTGCCTTTGTTTCTGTGACTTTCCCAGGAACCGTTTCTATATTTTAATCATATCTAGTAGTGGGGAAGTTTGGATGGACATATTAAAAAATTCCCAACTTTTTAGGAGGAAAGAGTATAAAAAAAATTATGTTGGGTCAAGAAGCAAAAAAAAAGCAAACAAACAAGACGGGGAGGGTGGGGCTGGCAAGTCAATTATCTTTATCTCCATCCAAGATCATTTTCTGTTACCTGAGCATCTAAATGTGCAGCCTCCGATCATCCGGTCACAGTCAAGCTCCAGAGCCCATCACTTGTCACAATGACAAATTAACATTGCCATCGTTATAAATCAATACATAAGCAGACACATTCTGTCATTCCCTTTAGCTCCATTAAGCTGTCCTATACAAATCAGTCAAAAACGTAGTCATTCGTTTCCTGCTTTTCCATCCATCTGGAAGTAGATCCCTGGAATCCCTGAGTGAAAATCTAACGATCGGAGGTGGAAAACTGGATGAATTGTTCACCAATCTCATTTATTCTTCCCGTCGCCTCCTCATTCATCTGATCTCCCCCTCCTGTCCGCTCTTATCTCCTTTTCTACCCCCTCTCCCTTTCCGTCGGCTACCCCATCGTCTTAACTCTCATGTCAATTCATCTCCCGCCTTTCTAATTCTCCTTCTCTCTCCTCTATCTAGCCTTTCTTGTCCTTTCCATTTGATTCATTCCCTTGGACTTTTCTCCTCACCATTCCTCTACTCCTCTCAGTCTCCTCTCTTTTCTCCCTTTTCAATCACTTTCCTCTGCTCTTAATTACTCTGCTCTTCCCTCCTCTCTTGCCCTGTCTGGTTTCCCATCTCTCCAATTATCTCCTTTAAATTCCTACCCTTTCTTCTCCTCTTCTTTTCTCCTACCGGTGAACTATTCTCCTCTTTTTTTTTTTTGCACGTCCTCCCCTTCATCCATCATCTCCTCTCTCCATCTGCCCTGTCAGAGTCGCATCACCTCATCATCAGCAAAGTCCTGTCACAGTTCATTAAGTCACCAAACCGACAGATTATCTTCATTCATAATCACATTCAGCTCAGACTCAATACACCTACTTGGACTGCAAAAAAACACACCTATAAATACAAATGTGCCAATGTATTCTGGGAGAGCAGTTCTGTGGAAATGGCTGTAATTGTTTAAATCTGAGAAGGCAATTATCGTGTCAATGCAGATGCATGTTTTCGCTTGTTTGACTGCTCGGTGGAATTTCTGCATTGTGTTTTGCGTTGCTGGTTCCTGGCTGATTGCCCAGACTCACTGAATTCAACTAATTTGTTGCCCCTGCAATTGCAAAAACTGTGTCCAGCTGGAAATCAATTTACCCAAGCATGAATGAGTCTGACAGTTTTCATTGATCTTGAGGCTGGTAGATCAGCGGTTCTCAACCTTTTCAGAGCGGCGACGACAGTCCCACCTGGACAGAGTAAGCCACAGCAGACCAGGGTGGTGATGAACTCTAAATGTCACCCAGATCTATTCATGAACTTGCATTTTTAATACATCTGTTCTTTGGTAGGGCTGCTGATTATTCTGTCTTGATTGTTAAAGCTTTTAGTGTCCAGACTGCTGCAGTAAGAGACCAAGAGCTGCTACATGGGATGCTTATGGTACAGACACCCTTGATCCATTGACTGATGTCAAGTCAATGGATCATATTCAGTTTCTATTGACAGCAGAAGATGGATACACTATGACAAGTTGACTGACCATTCACACAATCTGAATTTACATAAAAAACAACTTCCAATTTATGCAAATAATGTCTGTTCTTCATAGCTCTACTGATTGTCAAACATGTCTCCATACCTTTTGAGACTTAAAATGAAAATAACCTCAGAACAAAACAACTAAGATAATGTGCTCTATAAGAGAATAATACATCATCTTAAAGTTTGTTATATATCAAATATCTATATGTCGTGATAAATGTCAGCTGTCCCGCACAGATGGAGTTTGGTCAGTTTTAAGTGTGGGATGGCGGGTAGTGCATCATGAGAAGTAAAGCTGAGCAGATGGCGGTTCTCTGCATGTTGCACTGAATCCCAAACCAAGTGGTCTGACAGCTGGAAACCAGCATGAAGGGGGGTCAGATCTGAAATATCAACCACTGAGGGGATTTATTTGTAAGATAAGCTCACGGTTCTTCTTTGACCTTCACTTTCATCTCAAGACACACCAAAGTTCGCTTTGAGGAACTCAACGAGCCCAGAAGCTCCCAGCTAACGAAACCTATTATGTAAATGACAAAACTCTTTGAGTTCCAACAGTTTGAAATGGTCTGTGGGGACAAGATTACATGAATATGGGCTTTTATAGCATTTTATCTAGTATGAAACTGAAAGTGAATCAGTCCATTAAATCCCAGTCTATTCAAATCTATGTAGATAGATTTCAACATTTTGAAATAACTAAAGATGTAAAGTACGCTACATAACTTAGTTGAGATTTAACTGGAAAGTAAACAATTATGAATAGTAGCCCAAATAATGCTCACAACCATCAAATTAAATATAACGCATTTCATGAGTTTAAAAGTAGTCAACACTGACGTTCGGTTTCAGGACACGAACAGTGGTCTCTTGGGCGAAAATCCTGTGTTTCTTTGATCCTGCTATCTACCCCACCACCTCCATGTGAGGACTTTCTCGCTCTTTATACATTGTTTGACTTCAGTGGTGACAAAGGTTCATAGTTCATAGTTTAACAATGCTTTAGTTTCTACATGTGGATACTGTATTGCAAGAGTGGATGTTGTAGAAAAACAAATTAAATATGTTGTAAATTAGTGGTTTTGGTCATAAAACAAATTAGAATATGTTCAGTAATGTCTGGTATGTCATTGCTTCACCAAAGATTCTGTAAAGCTCATAGCACACTGATCAATCATTCTCCTACAACAGGGGACGTTTTAATGTTGGCAGTTGTCTTTGATTGTGTTTTTAAAATTAACTGCCCATGGCACCCTGAAAAAAACAGCAAGACAGTTGATCAAATCAAGAAATACTGGAAATATTTGACGAAATCTGGAGAAAACATTGGTTATTAAGAAGACAACACAAGGGAGCTTTTCATCTGTGTTATGAAAAATTAAGACAGATTTGGTTTTGTACTCTCCTCTCGAGTCACACTAAAGCAGTACTACAGGCTGTTGGAAAAGGTTACATCACTTGTAAGAAGTCAAAATACTAATTACAAGGACTGCATCTCTCATTTAATGCTAATACTGGCCATGCAGGAGCTGCATTGCTATGGATACGTGTCATATGTGTGTTCTGTTGGGGTATTAGTCCGTCTGAAAGCACGGCAAACTGATCAAACTTCATCAGACACAGACTGTACATGTCAAATCTGCCCAAACATCTCCAGACGAGGAAGGAAAGCCACGGCATATCAAACAAACACCTGTGTTTGTTGGAGAATGTTTGATTGGTGTGGCCTTAAGTATCCTACTTCAAGCAGCGTTTCTGAGCTACAATATGAGGAGCCGACGCAAAAGTGGTGCATTTATCGACACTGAAAAGAAACATTTGGAATGCCCGAGAGGTGGAATGTAGTGCAGGAATTGTTTGAGAAGTTTCTAAAAGAGTTGTGACCCTGGATCACCGTTACAATGCATTGTTACTTCTGTGAATTTAAACTGACAACATTTGCCATCAAAATGTTCAAAAGTCACCTTTTATCAAAAGACATATTGTTGGTAAAGTACAGACACTGGATTCCAGGAAGCAAAATCACCAGATAACAGCCAGGTCTTTAAAATTGGAACCATCCATCAGAGCTGAACCTTGTATCTGTAAGACCTTGTTCAGCTGCTAACCCACAGCAGAACAGTTTGACCATAGAGGTAACACTGACCGAGTTAGTCGAGAAAATCTATTTGTCTACGCCCTTATGAATTTTAAGACAGGTCTGGCAGAGTTAATTTTCCCTTTTCATCTCACTGAATGGGATCTGTCTTGTTAACTATAGATCTGAAGGGAATATGAGGAGTGCAGTGTCATGACTACACATCATTAAAGCTTTACAGCTTCAGTATTGGGTGACTGCACTGCCCGAGCAAGGTCACAGCTGGCCAGCAGGCGAAATAAATATTTATGGAAGCTCCCCTCTGGGTTTTCAGATAGCACACCTTTTAAAAATGCTGTGTGGTACAGTACTTGCCCTGGTGACAACATTTTCAACAACATGTGAAGCAGGGATGGACAGCCGTGTGTCATGGAGGGCTGAGAGTGTTATTACTTACTTAATCACTGCATAGCATGATTTCACTCATTAGCTCATCCTTAGCTTATGAGAAACAAACTGTGTGGTGCTGCATTCATGAACACTGCATGAACAGAATGGAGGCGCATACCACTCAAATTTTGATATTTAGAGCCTCTACAGAAGGTTGACTCACTGTATTTGTTGTTGGTTTTTGCAGCTAGGCCTGAACCTGACTATATCTAAAGTGTTTAAATTTTAAGGTCCAATTTTGTGTCGTTGGGTTTTAAAGTTGTAAGATTTTCAGTTCTTGTTCACTTGGAAACACCTGTGTTTATGGTGGGAACAAAAAACCTGAGCAGCTAAATACAACAGAAGGGCTGCTGGTGTAGTATCTGTTTGCAGTGAAGCCAAGAATGACCATTTTCTTTTTGGCAAACATCTTGAAACAAATTGTGTTTAGAGCTAACCGCAGTGACAAATTCCTGTGACTGTGCTTTTGCTTTTGACAATCTGCCCTCAGTCCAACATGAGAATGAAAAAGTAGCACTTCAGCAGCAAAGCAAGAAGTGATAGAAATAGAGGCTGTTAATGCTAATGTTGACTATTTAGTGATAGCTTATTGAGGTAGCTAATTGTATAACATTACTGGTTGTTAAGCTTGTTGACAGACAGTCAATACATTACTGTATAAATTACTGCAGTTCTGACAGCCTATTGCTGCCATGTTTTCAGTCCCACCAGTTAAAGTCATCAAGTGTGTTTTGGCTACAGTAGCTAACAAAATATTGGATAGAAAAATACACAAGGGATTGGTGGGAAAACATTTGGAGGAACTTTATGAATTTATTTTTCTTGGTTCTGCTTTGTCAGTAGGGAGATATTTATTTAAATGTTGTGTCTCTGTGTGTGACGCTTGGGCAACAAATGTTTAAAGTGACATTAAATCTGTTTAATTAGAGAGATGGTTAAAACAGTAAATCAATCAGAGAGACCACTGTATGCCAGAACAACAAAAAGAAAAAGTCAATCAAATAAGACTACAATTAAAGATGAGTACTTTACACAATACGTAATAATACATGTATGAAATATTAAACAAAATAAATGGATTATAATAAAACAGTAAAATGTTAATACAACAAAATAGAATGAAATAAATCATCTCCAGGCTGACTTTTGCAGTTTCTCTAATATGCAGGGAGATTTTTGACTTTGTTGAGAAATGGTGACACACCTGTAACAGAATAAAATGGCAGCCTATAAGAAATATATTTTTTGGAAGAGATGCAAATTTGGCAAGGCCCAGTTGCTGCACCTTTTTAGATGGTTTCCTCACTAAACGTTGTAATGGAACATTTTACCTGTTTACCTATTAATAGTGTTTTGCATTCCTATTGATTTAAGCAGGATTATAAATGGGCTGGTAATGACATTGTGTAATGGTGCATAATGGCTGATTTGGCACTGTTCGAGGGTTATGCCATGGAACAATTAAATAGAGAGTCATCCATTAAGATGACTTTATGAGTGACTGATTAATAATTCCCAAAAGTCATTCTGTTGGAAGTTTGTGAGTCCAGATTTACAGAGGCGAAGAGTAGAAAGTAGTTTTCTGGGAAAGCTGCTTTGAAAGGGTAACACTTCAGGGATACTTCTCTCTCCAGAGTCTATTCTGAACCTGGCAAAAAGATTTTTCATATTACACCCTCTGGGATTGGATTAATCAACAAGAATAACCTAATTTGGAAACACTACCATTGCTCCGAGGATGAGTTGAGGAGTGTAATTGTTCTTCTTGTTGTACTTTCATGTCTTTCAGGTTTTATTGCGATGTATATCAAAACTGTTATCATTGTATTTGGGGCAGTGATGTTACTCTGGAGTTTTTAATATGTCATTTTTCAGTACTCACGAACTTTAGCCGTGGGTGACTCAATACCATGAGGCATAATAGTAAAACTCCCCGATCCACAGAGAGCAAAAAATAGGCGTTGTGACAGCAGCAACAGGTGGCAGGAAGCTTAACAACCCAGCAAACGTCTGCCATGTTGTTAAGGCATGTGCTCTGCTGCACCGTATGACATGAAGCCATGGCCTCCCTTTTCCTCCCGACATCATGTCTGATGAGCCTGACCTGATCCCAACCACATGCCCGGCTTTCCTCCAGCAGCAGCACACCTGCCCGAGGATTCAGCCACTCCGGTGAGCTGCCCCGACACGATGATTTATTTTATCTAATTTTCTGTAACTGCCTGGATACTTGGATACTACATCATGTTTTGTAATTCTGTCAGTTTGTATTTTTTAGCATTGGCGAGGACGTTGCTGCTGCTGGAGGCATTCAAGATACAATAATGCATCCCATCTTTAACCTCAAAACCTCAGACTGTGACTGGAAAAAAAATTGTCTTGTAGAATTCTCTGCTGTTTGTTTCTGTCATAGGACTGAAGCACAGAAAGTGCACGATACACAATATGTGACTATCAAACACTCATCTCCTGTAGGTTTGAAAGATGGCTGTACAAAGTTTGATATTTGGATTTCTATAGTGACATTTTCTCTGGCGTTATCACTCTATTTTTACCCAAATGTGGCTAAATGTATACCATGCACTGGAATAAATGCACATAAATATGGTACCAAAGATATAGACAGTATGCATAAGATTAAAGGCTGGATGTTATGATTATATATGATATAATCAGGAACTGGATACATTTCCATTAACCTTTCCTTTAACCTTTATACCATTGGATCAGGATGGTGAGTCGGGTTGTTTTCCCTTCAGTCCAATGAAATTACCCTGAGCTAATGTATATGCAAGATGGATAGTAGAGATGGGACGGATGTGCGAGCTTTTACATCCTCAGCAAACTAAAAACAGTTGTATGGTTGCAGATTTGGCCATGTGAGGCTTAAATAAACTGGGAAACAGGAAACGTATTCTTGATTGCAGAGAATGATGCAAGTGTGATTGAGGTTCAGCATAGAGAGTTGGCAGTCGGTCAGTTGGTTTGGAGGATTGAAACAGAAGTTATGGAAGCTTTTGATTAAAAACTTTTCATAGAATGAAAAAGTCAATTTCAGACAAGTCTAAACAAAAATTTTGGATTCAATATCCCTTGAAACACATGAAAAATACAAATGCCCCTTAGTTTTAATGGTTTACAGCAGCTTTCTCATCAGTTTTGTCAATACCAATCACTAATTACCAAAGCCATCCATTGATCAAAGGCTAAGAAGCCTCAGTGGCTACCCGTTCCCAGCAGCTACACAGATTAAGTTAATGACATATATTCTACAATATAATTAAATATGAAAACAATGTGATAATTTAAAAGGGGCTACCTATAGTGAACCTACAGATAGTTATCACCTGAATCTGCAGCTTCCATCGGCTTTATAGAGACAGCTCATTGTTTAGCTGTCTGGCCCACAACTTTACTGTTTTGATTCATTCTCACCACTCACATATTGTCATTTTTTGCCCCAGAAGGCAGCTGTTGTCAGATAAAAAAAACTCTAAAACAGCAGTTAGAGACTAGATGATGAATCAGTAAAGGTAGAGATATTTCCCTCAGGAGCTGGCAAAGACCAAAAAAAGAGCTGAAAGAGAGTGAATATTGGACTTAAATTCACGACTGCAAATGAACAATCATGTTGCTCTTTGACTGATGTATAAATAAGCAACTGTTCTCACGAAGTTTGCTATGTCAACTTAGTATGTCAATGTTGTGTTCACAGCTTGTTTCCACTGCCTCCGAGTGGCCAAACAAAATCAATTATTGCAGATTCAAAAGTCAAAAAACTAAACAAAAATGAAAGTAAAAGTGTAGAAGTGTATAGAAGGCTTTAAATAACATTCAAAGAACAATATTGGGTGATAAAGTTAACAGAAAATGCAACAGAGTTTGGTTTGTGGCAAGTCAAAAAGTTGTTATGGAGGTGGATTTGGACTCATGAATTCAGCATCCTTCTAATCCTGGTTACAGCCCTGAACATGACCCTCTGAATACCCCAAACCTCCAAAAGTTTTATATCCCCAGACTCCCGTGTCTTTACGATATTCCAGTATGATCCAGAAATGTCAGTTGGAGGTTGAGTCACTCTGACAAAGTGTCTATTTTTTCCTGCAAACTGCAACTCCATACCATATCGTCAGTGGGTGACAGCAGTATTTGCTGTTGTACTTGAACAAGATACAAGCAGCAGCAGTCAGAGCTGCCGTCAGGATCACACACAGCAGCGGCTGCAGTGCTGAACACACTCGCACTGCTGAGAGAAACAAACTGAGCGCAGCGAAGGAGCTAAGCCAAGACTCTCACTTCAGAGGAGACTCTCTGTGGTTACGAGGCGTTCGATCGTGCTGGCATCTGTCTGTTTGTGTGGGACACGCTGTTACAGTAACTCAAGAACACCAGACTATAGGAACTTTAAAAAGTTCACAGCGCTGCTCCCTCTGCACAACAGATGATCTGATTAGATTTTGGAGTGACTCGCTGCATAAATTTGCATTTCAATGTGGAAAAACCAATGTCTTTGAAACTACTGTAACTTCTCAGTGCGTTCAAGAGGCAAAGATCACACTGATAGAAATCTTTGCTTATCATTTGTCTTAATGAACTGGCTAATTAGCATAACTGGTTGTGTTTAATTTATCATTAGGGAGATGAGTTGCCTGTTGTTGTCTAACTGTGTTGGAAAGTCATGTGTGTCTGAAGGTTTCTGCTATGATACATGATTAACTTTACATGTAGGATTAAAGTTGCCTGGGGAGAGACACACAAAAGTAATGTTACAGACAGAGTGTGACTCCTGCGAGTATGTACACCATAACTGTTGCTGATTTTGTCCGTACAGCTGTGAAGAAGATGGAACATGGTTTGGCACGGGGGCCATGCTGAGACCTTCATGACTTTTACATGACAGACAGGTGGACTAATGACATATGTGTGACCTCAGCAGACTGTCCTCTAAAGTAGAAAGACAGCATCTGTCATTTCAGCAAGTGCCCCAAAATGACATGTTTACATCCCAGTGACAAAAATCCTCCATTTAGAGGAAGTCAGGTGACATTAATATAGAGTGACAAAGTCAGTGTGGAGAGTAACGTATTTTGACATTTTATTTAGAGGACTAGTTGGACGTCAACCACACAAATTTTCGTACATTTACTTCTGATAGATTCTGGTAAATTGTGCTGCAAATATGTGTTTTTCATTATTATTTTTCACTTTTTCAACAATTGTTATAGTCCATACATATTTGTAATCTGCTTGGAACAATCATATGTGCCTAATGTGTTTTTTTCCGCGAAAAAAGGATATCATTACCGAATTCAAATCCTTAAAAAGGCATCTACGACTTCCATACATAAAGTACATTTACACAGTTTAAATGTATAGTGAGGGCTTGACAACAGCTGAAGCACCTTCAAGTACCATGAACGAGTTTACAGCATGAATGGCTCTAATGAGACTGGCCAACCTAATGTCTTCCTCAATCAATGAACTACACAGGGTGTTGAACCTCTAACTGGCAGTCTTTCTCTTCCTCACTTATTAACATGTGGCTTCAGTTAACACGAGAGGAGGGATGTTGATGGGAGTAGTTGCAAGTGGAGTAATAAAGACAAAACCACAGAGTAATATGTATTGGCTGGTGGTTAACAAGTCCCCTGTCTCCGAACCACAGCTCTTCCCTAAGTAACCTTCTGTAACGTGCCGGAGAGTTGTCGCCTGGAATATTAACGATGATGCTTCTTCATGATGAAGATGGAGGGTGATAAATACTGAATGGTGGCGCACAGTTGAGCAGGTACAGTGGGGTGTTATTAACGCTGCCAGAGTGAACGACCACACTCCTTCTGGGTGTGTAGATGCATTTTGATAGCTTCCACCAAAACGTATCAATTACAGCAGCTGCAGAGTGATGAGACTCAGCTCTCTCAACTGGAGGGTTTCCTGACTGCATCCTCAGTGCGTTAGTCAAAACTGATTGGAAAATTTACTGGAGGCCTAAATTGTACAGTTTTGGTGTGAATGTGTCATAGTTAAGGTGAAGGTCAGACGAAGCATCATCCACCATGTCAGAGAGGACAAGTTATACAAATGGCTACCTAGCAGTGGGGTGAGCCTGTCATAGCGGCAGGGGTATGATAAAGTCAGATTGCTTGTTGTTGGTACAAGAGATCAATAAATAGGCTACAATAAAAGTCTAATTTACCTCTATATTGGATGTACAGGATAAACTCATCATCACATACAGTGAACATGAGCAGGGTTCTCGAGATTACGTTGGGTAGCCTATCTATAGGTCATGGTCATAAATTGTAGCCGCATGCTGATGGTCTGCACAGGTGACAAACTGGAAGTCATACAGTGTCTTGCTGCCACACACACATGAACAGTGTAATTTTTGCTGTCGATAGCTGTTTTTGTAGAAAGTAGAGCCAAAAGGGGCCATAAAAAGAGAAGGTCTTCTTGCCCATCAGGGTTTTTAGTACCATTAACAACCAACATGATTCAAGGTGTGTCAAATCTCATAGAATCCTAGAAATTCAATTTATGGTGGTGTAGAGGAAATGTCAGGGGACCACCAAAAGTCATTAGAATGAATCCTCTGGGGACCATAAATATCTGAGCAAAATTGTGGCAATCCGTCCAATAGTTTGGGCCAAAGTAGTGGACCGACTGACCAACATTGTTATCCATAAAACCTAATTGCTAAATGGGAAGTCTTCATGAAAACTGTTGCCCTTTAAAAAAATTAGCCGGCAATTGGCGATGGCAGCAAAAAATGTCCTTTTTCGAGAGAGAGAGAGAGAGAGAGAGAGAGAGAGAGAAAGAGAGAGAGCGAGGGGTAAAGACAAAAGGACAGAGACAGAGGTAAAGGTGCACAGCAACAACAGTAGCAACAACTACACTAATAGTGGTGACTGATGGTGATGATAGTGATGAACATGAAGAAGATGATGACGACGACGACGACGACGACAACTACAACAACAGCCACAACGATGGGGGACAATGAGCAGTGATAATAGTAATAATAGTAACTGTAGTAATAATAAAAATAATAATAACAATAATATCAGTAATATTAGCAATGGGAGTCAAGCAGGACCATGGCAGGAGGCTCCACCAGGATCCATGAGAACCTGGGAGACGAGAAAGCACAAGAACTCCGGGGAAGAAGTGAAGTTAGTAACATGCATTAATGGGACATGAACGAGTGCAGAAAGAGACTCAGGGAAGTTTCACTGAGAGCCCGGCTCCTCTGGCACTTTAGCGGTGGTAATGAGGGAAGTGATGACGCTACGTTTTCTTTCCTTTTCAGAATGATCCTGATCCTGGATACCCTGAATCTATCCAGATATATAGCAATCCAGCAACCTTACAATCACACGCTGTTACACGAATACATTTACTTGTAGATCAGCATGGCCTTACACATTAATAGTCAAAACATAACAGAAATAATTCAATAATTCAATTCACTACAAAAACAGCTGAGTTTGCGTAAAGAAAAACTTTATTCAATAGAAAACACCTGAATTGGAGACTGAACTGATTTAATTAGAGTCAGGGGTAAACATAACTATCTATAGATAGAAACCTGCCTGCCATACTAATACAGGACAGACACAGGACAGTTCAGAAAGGGAGTTTTGTACAATGGCTAAAACGCTGAGAAAATATAATTGAAATGCAGCACGGCTCACTCGGGGCGAGAGGTAAATGTTAAACTCCTAAATCAGGCCCTCAAACTTCATTTCCCCATGTGGGAGACCTTTACAGCACATCAGCAGGGGGAGAACTTCTTTTATTGTTAAAGCATACAGCATTTGGAAGAGCCGAAAAACTCGAATCCACCTGCTGCTGTGGCTGGCATACAAACAAGTGTTTACTCCCCTCCTCGGGAACAACAATGGTTCATCATTATGAACCTTTTTTCGGGTGAGGTGTATGTCTGAATGTGTGTGAGCTGCCTAAAGTGGTTACATTGTTGGACTGAATGTGTACAGGAGCAGCTCTGGACAGTTGTATTCATTAGCCTGTAATGATGCCGGAGACATTAAAGCGGCAGTGATGAGGTTTGAAGAGCTTAATGATCCAGATGCTATTAAAGTTAAGTTGGAGGGGAATAGGATCCGACTGGGAGTTTTGACTTTCTGGTTTTTGTCTGCCGCTCGCTCGCCCGTCTATTTGTTGGAGATTATTTTTGTTTGCTGCTTTCCTTCAGTAATGTCCTGCTACGAGTTGTTCTGAGGCTCGATGTTCCCGTTTTGTTTTGATTATTTATTTATTTTTATTACAGCTTCTTTCTTGTTGTTTTTACATTTGTTTGCTCCAAATCTTCTCTCTCCCTTTCTAAAAAATACCAGAAAATATCCCACTCTGTTCTAAACATGTCCTCTTTCTCCCTTTAATTATTATTGTGTTATTTATGTATTTGTTTGTATCAGATATCCTTATTAATTAATCTGTCATGTTATCTTTAAAATGTAATCTGTTACATTATTTAAAAAAAAATACAGAAAAATGCCAATTACAAGTGCCCAGAAATAATGTTTTGTTTCATCTGAACAAGAGGCTATCCAATTTACGACGACATAAAACTGAGCGAGCAGCACATTTAAGAGACTTGATAAATGATTGAAATTATCAAATGGATTATCAAAATTACGGACAGTTTGGTGTCAATTAACCCATCAATTTGAATCCTTTCAGCACTACTTTATGTTACCACCAACCAAAAGAAAAGATAGATTTCAGTTCTTTTCGACCTTCAAGTTGTGAACACTGACAGACAGAGACAAAGGGGAAACTCTTCTGTGATCGACTGAACAGCCCCACATTCAGAAACTAAATTGCATTTTCATTTACAACCTTCTGTATGGTTTAGAAAACCCAGAAGAAATAGAAGCAGACACGTATCAAGGACCATGTAAAATTGGTCTTTACAAGGATTTGGGTGGATCAGAAATGGGAAACCAGTGGCTGTGTGGAAAGGCTCTACTTTCTACAAAGAAAACAGCTATTGACAACTGTCTGTGTCACCTGTCCATGTAGAAATTCTTATGATTGCCATTGCCATTGAAATGGAATTTGTGTACTTCACAAATGGTACTTCATCCACGCTGGACGTGTCTATGGCCGAGGCAACTCTACATTCACATATTAAAACACATGACTGTGAGAGAATAACTGGACTTTACTCAACCTTCTGAGTTTATTTTCTACCTGCTCATGATCTGTCTGTCTCCCGCTCATGTCTGCAGGAAACGCCTTCGTGGTGAGCCTGGCTCTTGCTGACTTGGTAGTCGCCATCTATCCCTATCCGCTGGTCCTGACCGCCATTTTCCACGATGGCTGGATCGCCGGCTACATCCACTGTCAGATCAGCGGCTTCCTCATGGGCCTCAGCGTCATCGGCTCCATCTTCAACATCACGGGCATCGCCATCAACCGCTACTGCTACATCTGCCACAGCCTTAAGTACGACAAACTCTTCTCCAACAGCAACACCATGTGCTACGTCGTGCTGGTCTGGGCTCTCACCATCCTCGCCATCGTACCCAACTGGTTCGTGGAGTCGCTGCAGTACGACCCACGGGTGTACTCCTGCACCTTCGCCCAGTCGGTGAGCTCGCTGTACACCATTACGGTGGTGGTGGTGCACTTCATCCTGCCGATCGGCATCGTCACCTACTGTTACCTGCGTATCTGGATCCTCGTCATCCAGGTGAGGCGGAGGGTCAAGCCGGACTCACGGCCGAAGATTAAGCCACACGACCTCCGCAACTTCCTCACCATGTTCGTTGTGTTTGTGCTCTTTGCCGTCTGCTGGGCGCCGCTGAACCTGATCGGCCTGGCGGTGGCGCTGGACTCCAGGCTGAGCCGGGCGATACCGGAGTGGCTGTTTACAGCCAGCTACTTCATGGCGTACTTCAACAGCTGCCTCAACGCTGTCGTCTACGGTGTCCTGAACCACAACTTCAGGAAGGAGTACAAGAGGATCGTCCTGATCATCTTCAAATTTCACTGCTGAGACGATACGTTCAAAGAGTGTGTGTGGGGGGGAGGAGAGAAGAACTTGACCATGACAAAGAGAGGGAAACAGTGCTAATGAAAGGGAAAGAAAACAAATCTGGAGAAAAAAAACACTTTGTATGAGAAAGAAAAATAGAAGAACTTTAATAGCTGGGGGTGTGGAGGAGGAAAGGTGGAGGGTAGAGTTGAAGTGAAATAAATGACGCCACACTGAGAGTTATCAGTGATGCCTTCAGGGAATCTGAGAGACTATAAAAATACAGAGGAAGGGAGGCAGGGACCAAAGCTTGGGAGCAACTCTTAACTTAGTAATGTGTTTTATCATGAGTTTTTTGGTAACAAAGTCATGACTTACTGTTTAAATAAAAAAAATGAATTGCTACTATTGTTTTTGTCAACTCAATAGTTTAATTTGATGTTGGATTACTCAAACATTGTGATTATCTTCTTCCCCCTTGATTCATTTTGATGCATAAAATCCACCATGAGCTATTTTCAATACAGAAATACTCAAAATACAGTTTTTTGGTTTTTTTTAAGGACAGAGGACGTCAACGCTGTTTCTGTTTCTTTATTGTTCATAGAAGAGAAATCTGAAACACAAGTGTTTTTTGAAAAAAGAATTTATTGAATAGAATAACAAACTGGTGCTTCTGTGGAATATAAAGTGGTGTCGTCTACTTTTGAATTAAGAAATGAGTAAAGGTGCTACACACCTGACAGCCTGGCCAACAGTCTTCTTGGTTAAAGTCCTGCTTGTTTACAGTGATTATTTTTATATTTTGAATTTGACATTGATAATTCTTTGGAGTAACAAGCCAAAAAGGATGAATGGAGGGGCAAGAGCAAAATCAGAACTTTTTCTAATTTGAATTGACCAATGACTTGTGACTTGTGACTTTAAATGACTTGATAGCATTCTCAAGCCCAAAGATAAACGTTCCTGCTGCGAATACTCTAAAGTAAATTATTGACATAAATAAATACACCCATGGTCTTGATGCTGAGGCTCTGGCAAAGACTCACTGGGTTGTGTAACAAAGAAAAGGAACATGGCTCGGCGCAATTCAGCATCATTAAGCAACAGCTTGGGGGGTAACAGATAATCAGGATACCAAAAAAAGGTAACTGTAACCTGTAATCGGATCATTTAGTACAAATGGGGATTATCAGCAGGATCAGAATTTTAGATTTTAAAATAAAGAACGATATACTACCACCACTGTGGTCTCGAGTGAAAATATAGACAATCTTACAGTTCACAAATTTAACTAATAACTTTTAGTCTTTACAGCAGAAAAAAGGAACAACATCAAAGCACAGTGCAAAATTTACTTCATGAAAAACACATTTTTCTTTAAAGAAATCACATTTTTGATGCTAAAAATCTTGGTTGGTTACACTGTTCTGTTGTCTTATAGACTACACATTATCAATAATTGTTTTCTCTTGTCTTTATTTGCCTATTTGGTGTTGAGGTAATGCAAAAGTAACAGAAAGCAATCAAGTTACTTTAATATCGAGATAGTCCGATCAGGTTACGACTACTGTTCTTAACAGGAACTTAATAATTGTATTGGATTATTTTTAAAGCAACCCACCCAACCTTTTTTCAGCAATGCTCTGCGTTGGCAAATCAAATATATGTAATTACACAATCCCAGAAAATGAGCTTGTAGCATGAATGGCGTCGTGTCTACCTCGTAATCGACAAGGCTAAAGTTCTCTCTCATAGTAATAAAATCTGCCCTGCATTTTTTTGCTGTCTTCAAACCCATTTATTCCTCAGTCTGGACTTCCTGGATAGTAATAAATCACCTCACTTATAACTATTGCCATTGCACTAACGCAGCCACAAGTATTTTTGTGTATTTTGGTATGAAAGTGGCATAAATATAAATGTTAACACGACACATTGTGAAAGAACAAGAATTTGTTTTACTACTTTTCAATTTCTGATTATTACTATAACTCTGCTGTTTTTACATGTTGTGAGGGGGCCAGAATGACTTGTTAACGAACTGAAACTCCAAGTTTAGGACATGGACTCCAACATTTGGAACTGAGACTTGTACTTGACTTGTAAAACAAAGACCCACCCTTTCCTCTCTGATGAAAGCTGTTGCGTCTTTTATCCTCTGGGTCTTAACTCTTCACGTCATCAGTTTCTTCTACCTGAGCCAAGAACAAGTGGCATGGACTCGGACTCTACACATCTTCCACATCGTGCGTTAATCTGCTTAGATGATACGAGGATGTTTTCTCACATGTGGATCGGACGAGTCTGAGTGTAAAACACTTTAATGAACAAAACCAGAGTGAAAAAAAGTCACGGTGTCTCTGCCGTTCAGAAGCAATACTGTGTGCTCTTTCATTTCTAACTCGTCCTCACACATGAAAAAACTCTTCATTCCAGTTGCCAGAACACACAGAAGTTCTCACACGCTGTGTCCGATTCCCAAATCACACACCCTCCCGGCAATGAGCATATTTACTCTACTCTTCACATTTGAATATCAAACATAAGAATGACATAAAAAAAGAGACATGAAAATGAGTAATTAAGTTGTGTTGTTCTGAACAGTATTCTGACCACATCACTGTGTTTCACACTCCTGGAAAGTGGAAGATGAATGTTGCATATGTATGAATAAGCGGGGTGCTGCTGCTGTGATAATCCGCCTGTGCTTCAGTCCCATTTTAATGAGCTCACTGTGTGTGTGTGTGTGTGTGTGTGTGTGTGTGTGTGTGTGTGTGTGTGTGTGTGTGGATCAGGATGTTCTGGGACCAGTTTTTCACAGGGCCAGCTGTGGGAGGGCGTGTTTGCATAAGTCTTTGTTTCATTTTTGTGCCAAAATGTTGCCGGTTCCAAACCCAGGGAAGGTCTTAATTGGGAAATTTAAAGTGAAGTGCTCTTTTGTGGCTCAGTACCCAGTAGGCATTAACTGAATGATTTGCTAGTCGAGCAACATCTGATCAGAATCTGAGAAATACACAGAATTTAGAGGAAGCTTTAGAGGGGCCGGTTGGATGATTTTGTTATCTAGACTAGCTGTTTTCACCAGTTTCCACAGTCTTAATGCTAAGCTAAGCTTACCAGCTGTTGGTTGTAGCCTCATATTTGCAAGACATGAGAGTTGAAGCCGAGATCTTTTCATCAAACTCTAAAACAGAAAATTAATACATTTATTTTCCAAAATGTCCAACCATCTGTTCTTTCTTTCTTTCTTTGGTAGTAGTTTAGCCAATGTAGTACATTTTGCTATCTGACAGTTGTTTTGTTTTGTTTTTTACTGCTATTTTTAAGGTAAATTATGAACAGTCAAGCTAAGCTCTGGGTATCTTTGTTAAAATTCAGCTTTTGTTTCAAGAATCAAATATATAATAATTGAAATTATGTTAAAACAAGGGTTATATGTAACCTATATCTCTCAAAAAAAAAAAAGTTTCCCAATTTTGGGCTAGAAGCACCTGCAAACTTAAATATGTCCACTGGGTAATGACAGTGTGAGCCTTTGAAGAAAATAGTTATGTGGGTGGAAAACGTGGAGGTGAGGCAGAGTTTCTCTAAAGTACATTTTCCTGATCATTTTACCCTTCTTTGAAAGTTAAAAAGTTACATATTAAATTTAAAAAATGTGTTAAAGAGTAAAACCTCCCCAGTGCAGATGGATGTAAATTTCCATCCGTATGAGCTGGAGTTAGTAAATCAACCCCAGGAGTTGGCTAGTTAGAACAACCTTGTGAGGACAGCAGCAGATAATTGGCCCACTGAGGGTTTAAAAAATACAATACTGGCCTTTAACCTGTAGTGGTGTAGATGGAAAGTTTCCTTTTTCTTATTTTTTTCAGCGCTAAAAATCAATGCAATGAACTGAGCTTGTTGTCGTTTGTGTGTTTGGAACAATTTAAAAAAAGAAAATATAAAAAACAAAGTGTCTGTGTCTCTGGCTGAAGGCCAGCCAGTCGCATTGGAAGCCAACAGTAAATGAGAATGTACCTGTTTTCCTTTCATACGCTGTTTTGCACATCGCCATGGAGAATGTTTCCACTGAATGTCTGTAATGTTGATGAGACAAAAGAAAACCAACCAAGCCCTGGAAAACATGTCTTAATAAAAGAACGTTCACTGTGAGCTATGTGTGTCACTTGCTTTCCACTTATTCCCTCTCTGCATCTGTGGAAGAACATTATTTTACAGTATCAATATTTAATGTATGTTGAAAATGGCCCGAAGTTCTCTTTGTCGTCAAAAGAAACACTCCCTGACTGCTGTCCCCAAATCCTTAAAACCTCCCGTCAGCTCACTTTTCATTTGTTTGAAACTCAGCTGTAAACTAGCAAAAATGGGGAAGTGTATTTTTAAAATAGGGTGATGTTGAGAAGATGGGTACCAATCTCAGGTCTGTGCATCAAGTGCAGAGCTGGAGTCGGGAGGCAATGAGCCTAGCTTTCAAACTGTTACAGGACGTAGCTTCCTCGAAACCCAAAAACTTAGTATGTTATTAGTATGTTGTTGCCATGTTTTTGAACTTTGTACAAAGCCAGGCTGTTTACCCCTGCCTCCAGTCTTTATGCTAAGCTAACTAAGCAAAGGACTTCCTGGCTTTAGCTCCGCACTTAACACAAAGACATAAAAGTGGTATTGATCCTATAATCAAACTCAAATAAAGCAAATAAGTCTAAATTATTCCTAAAATGAACGAATGAAGGATTCATTATTTGTGAGGTATTACCAAGATGCCTTCGTATCATACCAACTGAGCTGTTCTTGTGCTAGTTCACATAAATTTGACATTCTGGTGTTTAAAGCAACATATTTTACTACAAACTACAGAACTATTTGTTTTGTCATCTTTCCTACACTTCTCTTTTTATCTAAATTCATCTCGATTCTCTTGACTTTGGCTCCTTCCGCTCCCAATCCTTTTCATGATCTCTCATGCTCCTTTCTCACTCACTATGTATAACTCATCTCTCTGCCCCGTCGTGCTGCATTCCAAATATATAAATCACTCCACCGATCTCTGTGCCTCTCTGACAATTTGGTCTACAGAAACCTCTCTCCAGAGTGACTCTCTGTTAAGCAAACAAAAACAATCCATCCCTGTGGCCTCTCCTGAGTCTGTTGCTGCGGTAACGGGGGGAGATCTGAGGGGCGTCCTGTCACTTTAGAGGAGTTGTCGCCGGGAGTGACGCCACCGGTCAACACCGTCGTCCCTCCAAACTGTTTAAACCAGGACCAAATGCAAAACAAAAAGAGGAGATTGAGGAGAGGAGGAAAGAGGAGATATAGGAGAAAAGAAATGACAGGAGTGAACGGGCTGCAGATAAGAAAGCAAAGGTGACGAGAGATTGGAGCTGAGGAGAGGCGATGAGATATTTTGCTGCCTTCTTTCCTCACTCGTTATAAATCCAGATTTAACAAAACAGCCAAAAATCAAATAGTGGAGAAAAACGTGGAAATATAGCTGTCAAGCCGAAGAGAAAGTTGGCAATAATTATCCCCATTCCTGATTAACCGCATAAATGCAGTACACATTAACACACTGGTTTGGGTCCTTCTGGGGACCTTGTTGCATCTCTCCCTCCCTCAGTTCCTGTAATAAAGGCATAAAAATGTATACAGAACAGCGTTTCTCAAACTTTGCCATGCAAGTCAAGCTTGTTAAAGGAAAAGGTTTTGTCTAAATATTCCACATGCTATTATACATTCATATATTTCCACTATTGAAGTATACATTTGTATAATATACTGTATGTCATTCTCTTTGCTTCCAGGGAACTGACACATTTAAATGGCAGGAACTTTCGTATGCATCTGCAGTAGACATTTCTTAACTGGTAGAGGTCTGTAAGAAATAAAGTGAATGTGCGTTAGGTTGTCCAAAACTTTATGAAAGATTAAAAGATAATTCAAAATGAAATATATTTCCAGTCTGACCTTTATCAGGACGATAAATCTATGTATCATCCTTAAAATCAATCATTAGATACAGCTTTGTAGACAGTTATGGATTGGTCTTTAATGAATCTCGATTGCTGGCTTCTCCTCGCAGTGTCATACATGTATATTCAATTCAATTCAGATCACTTATTTGTCATGCAATCTAGTCTGAGCTTTGCTTTAAAACTCAGCTTTCGATCACAGCCACAGTTTGAAACAAAGCCCAGTGTCACCAATAAGATTGAGTCAGTAAGATGTTTCAGCCTGAATGGCACAGACAATATGTTATAGGCTTTTTTTTAAATGTGTTGTTTCAACATCAGAAGAGTCCAAGGATGCAGCAATAGATCAAACACTCTACGTCCACGTCTCCGGTACCGGGCAGAATCACACCGCAGGACAGTATAAATCCTTGCAGCCTTTCTGGCAACATTTGATGTGATGCTGCACAGAGCGGTGAGAGATGAAACAAACAGCAGAGATTAAAATAAAGAGGAGCATGATGAGGAGAGGTGAGAGAAGAGCGTAGAGGAGATGAGAGCAATACAGCTATGAACTGAAATGGGAGAGGAGACTACAGAGAAGGAGGAGATGGGGTGGGAGCAGAAAGGGATGACAAACAGGGATGAAGAGGAGCAGACCAGAAATGCAGGGTGAGGAAAAGGTTGGGAAGGAGAGGTAATGAAATGAGGAGTGGATGAGATGAGGGCAGAGGAATAAAATAAATGAGTGGAGAGGAGAAGATTATGAAATGGACCTCTGATTTACTGAACTTTGAGTTTTTCAGGTTTTCCAGTATTAGATGTTGTGTACCTTTAACATGCGTCGCGACATGAGTGGAAGTAAAGCACTTCCTTAGGATTAGGCTTAATGCCTACATTAAAGGTCTAATGTGTAAAATTTAGGGAGGATCTATGGCAGAAATTGGATTTAATACTGATAGGTGTGTTTTCATTAGTGTGTATTAGTGTGGCTCTTTCACTGAGTCCGCCATGTTGAACCATCCTGTTTGTACAGTAGTTTCTATTTTTCTAACAGTCAGGAAACTCTCACGTTGTTTCTCGACGCGCAGCTGATCAAGTTAGGAAGAATAAATATGAAACTGGTTACACTTTCAAAATAAAGCTTGCATGCTATTTGGTTAAGTTTAGGAAAAGATAAAGCTATGTTACGTACCTGACTGAAGTACATGAATAAAACAATCGTCCCTTCTTCGTCACTGTCATTTCTTTGCCTTTGGTGCAGACTTTCAGGCTCTTTATACTACATCGGCTGACTTCGACTGCAGGCCTGGCCAACATTTTGAAGCGGTCGGCTACTGACCAAGTTGCAGCATTTGACGACTTGGGATGGATTGGATCTTGATGCAAAAAAAATGCATTTGATGCAGTCAATATAATAACAAAAGCTGGATTACCAACTGGGCATTATGGGAAACTACCCATGGGCCCTAAATCTCCAGGAGGCACAAAAAACTCAAGATTCACTGTTTGCGGATTGTGGTTCAGATATGCAAACTTGTTGTAAATTTGTTGTGGGTCCTGCATTATAACCTGAGATTGTGACCCAAAATATGGTCCCATTATTTTCAAATAGGGTTGTCTTTAGTAAAATGGCCACAAACTGATTTACACACAGAAATCCTGCAGACAGGTTCCATATTGGCCCCACAGTAGATTTTTGCCCCTGGGGCCCTCTAACAGGTTAGTCCAGCCTTGGTAATAACTGTCAATGTAATAAAAGGGGCAGGAGGGAAGAGAAGTGACAGGAATGGAGAGGAGATGTAATGAAAAAAGAGATGAGACAAGTGGAGCAGGAGGAGTGCGTAGATGAAAGAAAGGGAAGAAAAGCAGAGTTTGTGATCTGAGATTAGAGGAGAGGAGGTGAGGTGTCATGGAATCTGAGGATGGATGGACAAATTCTCTGGCACTGAATGAAAGTGAAAATGTATTAATGCTTTTATTATTTATTACATTTATTCATGCGTCCTGACAGGGAAATTGAAAGGAGAAGGAGGAGAAACAAGAATATCACATCTTGTCTTCTCTCCTTCTTTTTCAATGCATTTGTCTCCTCCTGCTTTCATCTTCTTTCGCTCCTCCCTCTCTCTATAAACACGTATAAATCATCCAAAGCTGCAATTTGCAAAGCACTTGCTTTTTTATGTGCTTAAAGTTCAACGATGCATTAAAAATGGATTCCACAGCAATGAAATGAAAACAACCTCCGTGCATGTTACATCTCTCAGGTAAACTCCTGCTCCCGTTGTCACAACGTAGTCAGCTGTGAGCCTGAATTTCAATGTAGTCACAGCCAGTCAAGAGGAGAGGGGCTGAGAGATGACCCCTGGATGAAGAAAGTGCAGAAGGTCAGATTTCTAATGGCCTCACAGGAGAAATCCATTGATCCCTGCACGTGGAGCTACACATCAGTACGGATAACAGCGGCCCTCCTCCTTGTGTTTTTAATTCAACAGAAAACATGGCAGCTTGCTAATAAGGGACTGTCCCTCTTCATCATGTGAAGGTGCAGAATTCACCATTTTAGGAGAAAGGTCAGCTAAGGTAATCTACTCATGGTACTGTAATTAAGTTTTTCAAGCCAGAAAGTTTCACTCTCACCTAGGTATGCATTATACAATGTAATCTATTACTTCCACTGCAGCAGGCACAGGTTTGGAGAGGTGACCACGCTGACCAAAACAGCACAGGAACTTCTCATATTTAAAATATTTTATTCAGATTAAGGCATTATCGCTCTTAAAGGACCAATGTGTTGGATTTAGTGACATCTAGCAGTGAGATTTCCAACAGAAATACTTAACCAAGTGTGTAGGAGACTGTGGTGGCTACAAAAAATGCGAAACAGGATAATAATAGCTCATTCTAAGGTATTATACACTAATGACTATTATATTCCACTTCTGCCTATAGTTCCTCCTGAATGTTACACGCTGGACCTTTATTGAAGGGATGTTGACAGATCCGTCTGATGCTGAGCTGCAAACTGAAACAAGTGAAGAAATGTTCCTGTTTTGGTGGAGTGTGAGAACAGCCTTCAACAGAAGCTGAGAGGTCACAGAGACAAAGCTCACAGTGTCGACAGGTGAAATCTCAGAGTAAGAAAACCATGAAGAGTCATTGGGCAGAACCGACCCCCATAAACTCAGAGGAGCTAAAAACGGTCTTGGGTCCACACTTTTTATTCCACTTTTGTCCTGGGCAGTGGTGGAACGTAACTAAATACATTTTGGAGGCAAATATTGTTCTTTTTACTCCACTGCATTTATTCAACAGCAGATTTAGATGATTACTACAAAATACACATAAAAATGAATCAGTTGCAACATTGAAGTGATGAACACATAATGTGAAACTAATTATTACCCATTAATATATATATGCTTCTGAAATGGACCATTTCATTGGACTGATTTTAGCTTTGGTACTTTAAAGGTCCAGTGTGTCCTATTGGCAGAAATGGAATATAATATTCTTCACTAACAAAGACCACGCTATCGAATGTATAATGAACGAATGGGAACTGATGTGGTATACTGAGGGATGAGGGGATAAAGTGATGAGGGTTGAAGGGATGGGGGGTAGGGGTCGAGGGTTGAGGGATGAAGGGATGAAGGTCGAGGGATGAAGGGTTGTTGGCGGACGTGAAGGTCGAGGGATGAAGGTTTGTTGGTGGGTGAATGAATGGAGGGGTTTGGCGCGATGGTAAGAGGGAACCGAGTGGGTTGTGAGACTCTGAGTGGGGGAGCTGTCTCTTCATATCTCTTGTATAGAGCCCCAGTGGTTCCTGTATTTGGATAAGGAGAGAAAAAAAAAAAGGATTTGGGGGGAGGGATGTGGAAAATGAGTCGAGCAGGGAGTGAACAGATAAGGTGTGCTTAAGTATGTTTTGAGCGGAAATTAGATGAGTGCCGGGCGTGGTCTCTGTTCCCGAAGCTAGTTATAAAACTTCATATAGCCATGTTTTCATTAGTGTATAATCCTCAGGGATATATTTTATATATTATATATCATATCATATTTCATATCTATCTGTAATTTTGTCTTCCTGATGGTCCAAACGGTATTTTTATGTTGGTCTATTCTGTACACACGTCTGTCTATCATGAAGACGGATCGCTCCTCTGTTGCTCTTCCTGAGGTTCCCATTCTTTATTAAAGGGGAATAGAGGGTCTAATGATAGCGGGTGTCTGTAAAGCCATTTAAGGAAAATGTATTATTTGTGATATTGGACTTTTAAGAATAATTATCCAGGGCGCTTCCCTGACTCTTTATTAGTTAACATTGATGATATCATTAAAAGGAAAACACTTAAATATTCATTAAAGCATTTTAGTCATATTTGTTGAAATTCTCTTTACATCCCAACAGAAATCAATACATCAAATTCTCTGGGAAAACAAATAAAGAAGAAAAAGAAAATCCGTTATGTGCAGCAGTCACAGGCCTGTAATAATCCCAGCCAAACATTTCATTTGGACCAAATGAAATGATCGTCTGGCCAACCTACCACCTCTGTGCACTCTGCCCGCCCGTCAGGAAGGGCACCCGGTGTAAAAAGCCAATGCCAAATCAAATATGCGGATCATCAGATCTGCAGATGATACGCTGTGGCAGCCCCTACGGGCTTCACATATGACTTCATTATGTTAGAGCTACAGTCCCGTCGCTTTATGACCTTTTTTCTATATTTAGAAAATGGACCCTTTTAGACCCTCGAATACCATAAATATGCCACAGTACCAAAAGAGAAATACTGGATATTAAAGTGAAGCAGGTGTTATTTTTTCTTTTTTTAATTGTTTTACTTTTTCCACTTTTCGGTCTCAGGTCGAGCTGCTAATGGTCGCGCTCAGGTTCCTGGATCCTTTTCAGGGTTGATACAGATTTCCCAACCCATTAAGACCAAGCCCCCAGGAAGACTTTTTCTGAGAAGGTTACATTGTGAAAGAAGCGGCTGTAAAACGATGGATACATCTTTTGTTTAGCATCACAACCTCCGTGCAATGACTCATATCACTACCAGAATTTGATCCATTCAGTCTGACATTTTTAAAGTCTAGAGGATTTGTACTCATTCAAGTTAACGGAGGGCTAAACTGGAAGTTTTCACAGGATACAGCGTTGGAGCACTCTTTGTACATCCGTGTTTAAGACCCACAGAGTCGAACATGTGCAGCTGATACTCAGCAGAGAGAAAACTGGTACCTGGGTAGAGTTCAGTATAAATATGTGTATTTTTAATCAAGTATTTCTATATTACAGTACTTTTACATAACTAAAGGATTCAAGTAATTATTCAACAGCTGAATAATTACTGGTGAATGCCCTTAAGCTGTAAATGTGCGTCATATTCAATCATCTGTGTGTGGCTGCTGCTTTTCAATTAGAGAGTGACTGGCTGTTTGGCTCACGGCGAGCCACCCACCATTTCTAAAGAGACGATCATTGTCATTATTCTCAGCTCGGCTCGGCTCTCTCAGAGTTTTGAAATGGAAAACGACTTTCCAAAGATGAGAAGTGAGCGCGGAGAATCCTTTAAGCCGAGAGTCCACAGGGAAGCTGCACTTATCTCCCTGTTCTCAGTGAAAGGTGGTGCAGCTGCATATTCCTGACAGCGCCGAGGGGGCTGCCTGCTCTCCACACTTGAAAATATTCCAGCTTCATCCATAACCACACTAACAGCAGTCTCAAGGTAACAACAGGAGCTACACTCATTCACCCAAGCATCTGTTCAGTTCACTAAAAGCTTGAGGTGAGGTGCCTCAGGTGAAAAACCATGATTTTCAGTTGGACAGGTCAGTGCTGAGGCAGGACATTTCACATTTATGTGTTTTATGATCCAAACAGTCCTCAAGGTATATTTCTATAAACACAAACATAAAACATGTAAAGCAGACTGAAGTTGATTGAAGAGGGATCTTTTTTCAATATGCATATAAGTTGCTTTAAGTGTACATTTAAACACGTAGTGAGGACCAGCTGCTACAGTTGAAATCATATGAACCATGTCAAAATTTAAATAAAAATAGAATCACTGTCCCGCGGTTGTACGCCCCAGCCAGCCAGACAAATAGCAGTTTACAGCCATGTCTGTCCAGATTCAGAATATATATAAGACAAGGAATTTAATTAAAGGTATTAGGTGTATTTTTTGGCTAAATGGAAGTTATCACCATTATTGATGATTGCACTGATAAATGAAGGATTATTATAGATGTATTGGATAAACAGGCACACATGAACTTCATTAACTGTGTAAAGATAGTCAAGATATACAAGTATAGCGATACAAAAGGTGATGCTTTTGTTTTCTCCTGGCATTTTTAGATGCAAAGCCTCTCTATGAGAGATCAAACTCACTCGCAGGATTGCAACTGACTAGCCGTGCTCTGAGTAGTCGTTTGCAGTCATGTGATTTGTGAATAGCAGAATGGATGAGACAGTCAGTCGAAAGCCCATACAGTGCTAGTTACTGTTCACTTATTGTGTCGTATCAGTCAACATATTTGTGAAATCTGGAATTGTCAGATTTATTCCTACAATTATGGCTTAAAACCTATTTGGAGGTGACAATGAGTGTCACTAACTTCCTGAGCTACAGCTGCCCCAATGATGATGACTATCTCCCCTTCTATTAGTTACGGTGTTCACTAATGGCCAAAGAGTGTAAAATGTCCTGAGAGAGATCACGGCCATGGCTAATGCCGGCATGGAGCCATAAAAAACCCATTTGAACCAATTAATTGTCATTTGACCTGCAAAACCACAAATCCATACTGGCAATCTTACAGAGAATTCTTATTTCTGGTGTTCACATCAAGTCATTTTTAATTCCTATAATGGACCGAGGTAATAACTAAACTTAAAAAGAAATGTGTGGACACATCACTGCATGATTCCTTCATGGTGTTTTATTTGTCGGATTTGCTAAAAACTTGCTTTTCGAAGCTGCTGTCAGCCTTCTGTTCAGTTTCTCTCTCCTACATGACAACAAGTGGTCTTTTTGAAGTGGATAAGAACGTGAGGTAATTCTGAAAGGTCATGCCCTCTATGTTTTTATTTCTGTGATCAGGGTGAGTTGTCATTCATGTTTCTCTGGAAACGAATTACAGGAGACAAAACTGATTCCGAAGATGAGTCGTGTTTCTCTGTGAATTAATAAATAAAATAAAAACTTAAGTTAATAAAAGTTAGATTAAATAAAACATTTTCAAACTCCACCTGCAACATCATCTGCTTTAACACCATTGGTCACAAAAAATAGCCCGTTCAGAGCCTAAAATACAACCTAGAAGACAAATAATTGCCTCCAGTCTTCTGTTTTATCCTTATACTTAATTATCCTGACAAATAATAGAATTCATAAAAAATAAATGAAATTTTATGTTAAACGCTAAAAGCTTTCACTCATGAAAAGATTTTTATTACTGAGCTATGCCGGAATAATATCAGGAATAGAAAAGAAGTTTGGACTCGTTGTAATAAACTGAAATGACATTTGGTTTTAAAGGTCGACAAGGACTTAGCCTAGCTACAATCCATAGGAAAGGATTGTTTGTCTTTTCTTTTCTTTTTTTTTACAGCAAATAACCGTCTAGTACTTAAGCTGCCATCGCCAGCTGTATAGCAGTATTGCAACTACGTATTAAAATGACTAATATCAATAACATTATCCTGAATTCAAGCTTTGCTACTGCACACAATGTGACGAAAATGTGACCGAGATGTCATGTGTGCATCATTTTGGTTCAGCATAGAAACACAATTACCCAAAGAGACACACACCAGTCTGTTAATGTCCCGGATCACGTCTGTGTTTGAACCAGACAGGCACTGCATTGTGGGAGTGAAAAGGGCTCAGTTTACAACAAATTACAAAGGACTGAATAGGTGTCCTCAAAGTGTTTTTGGCCTCGGTGTGCAGATGGTAATAAGTGAATAAGAGCAGTGATTTAGCAGGAAGAGCTGGAAACTTTTTGTCCTCAGAAAATGGGACAACAGAAGACCATTGTGATACTGACAGTATAATGGACTGCCAAACCCCTGCAACAAGAAATCAGAGGGAAACCAATAAAACAATGGAATATTAATCCCCATCTCTCTATAGGACATTTTCACCAATGTAAAGCTAAATGCAGGCATTCACACACGTCTATAATGACCAGCTCATATAAAATGCATGGAGCATGTGCATGTCGGAATACATCGGTCTACATTAGAGACTCCCCTGCTCCAACTCGGGTTAATGTAATTCCATCTCTGGCTGACCGTAAATGCAGCGTGGAGCTTTACGGAGGAAAATTAGCCCCAACAGACCCTTTTCTCTCCTTCCCAATCCAATCGGCCTCCCTCTCATTTGTATCAATTAGGCAGGAAAACGTGCTTGTGCGGCGAATGTTGAGAAGCGTTTTCACTGCAGGGACACGGAGAGAAATATCCTTTGGAAAGATCCAAGGTCCTTTATTTGGCTTGGGTTTACATTCTGCAGAACGCTGATAGACAGACTCAAAAACTGACAGCAACACTTGATAACAGTTTGCCCTTTAATGGTTAGCTATTATTACTGACAACCTTAAACATTCATATAGATGGAGGGAAAAAAAGTCGATTTACAGCTTTACACCTTTCATAGACATGTTAATGTTTTATAAAAGCTTTAATTGACATTTAAAACATACATTGATAAGCGTGTTCTGTACACATAAAGACCAAGAACAGTCTGAAAAGTGGCAATTTCTGAGAAAAAAATCGGAAAACTGGATTTTTGTGTTTAGAGAAAACAAGAGTTAAAACAAAAAAAGGCTGCTCTTTAAGACCTCGTTGTCATGGCAGCGTGGGTATAACTAGGCTAATGGAAGGAGGGTTATTAAGCAGATCAGATGTGTGGAGTCGGCTTCCTGGCGCCAGCGCTCTAATAAAGTCAGTAATAAAGAATGTAAGACAGCAGAGACCGACGACAGAATGTTTTTTTATATTCATCACTAAGTGTGAGGCTGGAAATCTGCTCATCAGGGCGAGTGCAGAGTGAGACCTCCTGTACGTTATGAACCAGCTCGTGGCTACACAGCCTGTTGCCTTAACGTGATTTAACTGGCGCCGTCGATTATCTGTGACCTACACGGAGCAGTTTTACACGCAAGCTCATGTTTCACTGCAATTTGTGTCCTGTCACTGTAATTTGCGGGGCGAATAAATGCCTTTGATAACATAAACCCAAAGCTTTCCACATTTATTTGCGTCTTTTCCGTATTCAGTGAGACTCTGTGAAGTGCTCACGGATTACAGAAGAGTAAAGCAGACTGCACTGTAGCTGAGCTAGCTGATGAGCACTTTTGATTTCTGGATTTATTTATTCTGCCAATAAGAAGAGTAAAATCTAGCCACGACCTCTGACTTTTAAAAAGGAAAAAAAAAAAACACCCAGTTTTTGCCGTTGGTCCTTGTTAGGCGGACTGCTTTCTACCAAATCTTTGACAAAAGCTGTAGGAAATACTGTAGTTTTGGCAGCTACCTAAAAAAGACAGTAAAACACACGTGGACACTTTGAATGTTATTTATTCTGAGCAAGGAATAAAGAAATAAAAAAATCTGTTTTAAGGAATTTATCAAATAAAAAATCTCAAACATTTGAAGGTTCCAGTCCGTCCAATCTGGGGATTTTGAGCGTTTTAAAACTGTTAATAAAAGTACAGGACGATGCGTCGGGCTCTTTCTGATAAACTAAACAATGATTAATTTAAAAAAAATAAAACATTTCCTTATTTATGATGGACATAATGCTGTATTGTACTGTTCCTTATTACCGTGCAACAGATACAGTGTTGGAGCTGTGTGTGCCTTTATTCTTCACCATCATTTTAAAAATAAAGAATTGATTAAGTGACACTTCAAATTATCACTACTCGCAGCCCTAAATGAGCCAAGTGAAATTAGTCTTCTTTGGGTAGCTGCACATAATAATCCCCCTCACGGCCATTATCCTCAACATCATCCTTCTCTTAAAGTGTCCAGTGGGAAAAATCTCATTCAAACTGTTTTAGCACACAAGTTCCTCCATAGGAGATGGAGAACGGTGGATATTTCGTCATTTCAAACAAGATTTAAACATTTTTGTGTGACATTTACATGTACATATGCACAGAAGCAACTGTGATTCACACCAACAGCTGTTACAAGTTTTTACACATAAGGCCCATAAGCTTTCAGTTTTTACCAATGTCCACTGATAAATAGCTGCAAAGCCCGGATAACACAAACACTGAAGACGTACAACAGTACCGAAGCTTTAGAATGAACTTACAGTACGTGTTGGTATTTGTCTGAATATAATCCCTACAGCTTGTGACTAAAACCTTTTGTTTTATATTACATACATATTACATTATATTACACAGGGCCTCTCTGTAATTGAACCAAAATAACTTTTTCAAGGTTAGTTGTAAGTCTTAAAAATGCATGCTGTTGAATAAAAAAAAAAAAAGACGACTCAAAAATACCATTCACCGTTAACTTAGTAAATACATTAAAACATGAAAACACATAAAAAAATGATCGGATCAAAAAAAAAATAAACGTTTTAAAGACAAGACAAGAGGTGTCGAACAAAATAGCTCCAACACAAACAGTACAACTACGTTTCTAAAGTTTGATAGATTTTGTTGTCGGGTTGAGTATCAGATAGATTGGATTGATTCTCATTTTGCTCATCTATCTGGGTTCAGATCCTGGCTTTCACAAACTGAACCAAAATATGTCAGCAGTAAAAACTGATTTTAAAAGTACATACATAAAATATGAATATTCTTTATCTTAAACGTCTCTTTTCATTTTGATTTTAACTGAGTTTAGCTGATTTTAGGGCATTATGACTTGAGAAAACAAACACTGTCTTTCTTCTCTTTGTGAAATTATTTTGTTGTAGCAAATAAAAACTGATTAGGAACATTTTCTTTGCTAGTATCCATTACAAGACGCATAGATCATAGTTAGGACTTGAACTCTCAAACTTATGAAATACAGATCTCGTACACGGTCAGTATTTGAAAAAAACAAAATGTCAACTGAGTCTGATAATCAGGCTAATTTCTTTAAAAAAACGGGAAGCTTTAACTTTATAAACTGCTGTTGCTGCTTTGCTGTGCAGCGATTAGCTGGCAACAGTGTGTTGTGACTGGTCACTTACTGCTGACTGATATTATGGAGTTGTTGTGTGTAAGATTACATTAATTTAAGACAGAACTCAAATAAAGATGTGGCCAATCCCATTTTGAGGTTGATAAATGAAATTGAAAAGCACAATTCCTAAACAATCCACGGTTCTTATTAATCTGGAACTGGTACCCATTTGGATACCCAACCCTTTTTTTGTGCTACGTTTTGTTATAAAAAAAATCAACCTTGCAACAATAATTTTAAAGTTACAGGTACTTGATTTAAAGTTTGTGTAATGAGTTGTCTGTGTCAAAGTAGTGTGCCGTTTCACTGAGTAAGGCATAAATCAAAGTGCAACAAAAAAATTAAGATTTTTTTTTATTCCTTTTTTTTTTCCAAATGAGGTGGTCGAACACTAAAAGCTCTACGTGAAAAGCTGTTCGGGCTGACAGTTACGAATCCACGTGTTAAAAAGTTTCCAAAGACCGAATCGATACCAGTTTGTGAGGTAGTTAGATTCTTTAAGCGAAATATTAAACACATCAATATATTCAGGCTGTCAAAATGATAAATTACCTCTAAAAACCCTTAAAATCTTTTGAAGGTATCTCCTACCTGAAGGAATGATTTAGCTTTATGTTATCGTTAGATTGCACTACATTGCTGGACTTGTGTGAGTTGCTGCCAGTAGTCACATATGTCAGACACAACAGCACATTGTAGTGCAGCTGTGACATAATGAAACACAACACAAAGCACCACGAGTCCTTACAGCTTCGTAATGCTTAAACGTGATGAATGAATCCTTAAATGGCCGCCGTATCCAACAGCAGCAAATCAAATAATTAAAAAACAAAAATGTGCCCTAAAATGGTTTCTAAATGGCATGGGTGTGTTACTTCCACCTGCCAACAGTCACTTCACTTCCTCACTGGACCATGTAGGAGGAGAACGTCTCTTCGTGTTTGTGTGAGTTGCGGGTGATGATCTGCTCGATGGCGATGTAGGTCCCCGTGAGGAACCCCACCAACCCAAACAAGCTGATGACGATGTTCTTGATGGTCACCAGCGGCGACAGGCCCTCTGTGTGAAACGCTATGATCTGGAGGATGGGAGGAAAGATCAGCGCCAGGAAACTGCTGCTGACCGAGCCCACCAGTGAGATGACGAGGTCCAGCTCCGGTATCAGGATGGCGAGAGCACCTGGAGGAGGAAATGAATGCTGGTTAACAGACTGACTGTATAACGATGAGCTTTGATCAAGTTGTTCATTGCTGGTTCTTCAGCTATTACTAACCTTAAAACCTAACCCCCCCCCACCCCAACCCTTGTGGCGAATTGTAGAAATTGCGGCTTTTAACGTCCTCTTACTTCACATAACCTCGATGACTAGCAGATCTGCACTACTTCAACAAACCACAAGAGTTATGTAGTGGACTAGATGGCTGTTCTAATTGCATTGAAGTAGTATATTTAATGCAATGTTGTGTTTTAATGGTGCAAATGGAGAAATTCAAGTCTGGCTATAGTGAACAAAATAGAGAAAAAAGATTTTAGATCTTGGATGGCGGCTGTGATTAAATAGATCCTGACAGTTTTTTGGCCAGATCGCCCACCCCTATATGGTGTCACATACATCCATCATTGGACACACCGACACACAGATGATGGCTACGAGCCGAAACCTGGTCGAACAATACAAGTTCTGGCCTTTCCCTTCTCTGTGATCCTGTCAAGGAGGCACAGAAACTCAGAGTCTACAATATATTGGATAGGAAATGCATGAAGGAAATTGACTTAAGTTCCATCTCTGTACAGAAAACTGCAGAAACATCTTTATTTTGGGGAAACTCCAACACAGGTCTTTTTACAGATCTGCACAATTTTGGTATTAACTTCGCTACACACAATAAAGACTGTTGTGAAGCTCTTTATAGACTAATTGTGATTAAGGCCATTAAGATTAATTAGACTTGATAGTGATTAATGACTTTGAGAAAAATACAGTACAGTTTCCAGCCTTTTATTTTGGTTAAAAAATGTAGAAGGCTGGAAATAAAACAATAAACAGGACCACTAACCACACTAACTGTGCAACAGCCGTTTGTCATAAATGATTTCTGAGCAGTGTTGAATTTCAGTGCCAACTGCTTGTCAGGACTAACTTCATTATAATTGTTTCGGTTCTATATCGTTGATATGAGCACCCAGTATTTCTACTAATGAGATCCTAACATTAGAAAGTGACTCTGAAGCTCCAATATCAACTGGTAAAATTCCCCCTGCTCTTAACACTTCATTGTGTTACAAGGAGTGACAGGATCATCACTGCTTGAAGTCTGCATTTACTAACAGGCATCGGACAAGGAGAGATTCTAACTTGAAAAAAACTTTGTAAGACTGTGACCTTTGGCCTCTTAGGTGATAGGTTTCTTTTGAATCTGAAGAGCATATTTTCTGATTGTATCTATTCATACCCCTGTCACACTAGAATGATCATGTGTAATAGAAGAGCTAGATGAGGAAATGACTTAAGAGACAAAAGGGACAGTTTCCTTATTTTCATCTACTCCTCTGCACAGATCTGGTAGGAAAATGAGAACCACGTTAGGTAACCGTGTAGAGAAGGTGCAGAAGAGAAGACAGAAAAGAGTGATGGGGGAGAAATGAGGTGAATCGTACCAGGAAATAAAGGTAGGATGAGGATAGAGGACTAAAAGAGATGGATGAGGTAAGGAAGATGACAATGCAATGGGAAAAGTGGGGAGAAAACAACAAATTTAGAAGTACAGGACAGCGACGTCTGCTGTGACAAAATGAGGCTGCGATTGTGCGGATTGTTCTTCACGTCTGCGGGAGGGTCCACCATGCTGCTATGGTCACTGCGGACCCGAGTCTCCTTTACCCATAGCCATGGAGACAGGCATAAACAGCAGTTGGCAGCCGTGTTCGGACAAAACAAGCACCCGCTCTGACGCCACACCGCATTGTCGCAACCAAGGTGTGTTTCCGTTCCTGCTGACACACTCCACAGCGAAGCTTACACTTTGAAATGTGCACATGGGCTATCGTTACACGCATGAACACACCTGAAAAGAGCTTTGCCAAACACACACACACACAGACACACACACACACACACACACACACACACACTTGCTCTCTTGTTCTGTCCGTTAGCATCTTCTCCCTAGTGAGTAAAGAGGACAAGTCGGGTGTACTTGTTCTCTCTATACGTCGGACACCCATTACCAGCGCCTCATAAAAGACTCTTTGAACCATAATCAATTGTGCGCTGCTGCATGTTCAAAGTCTGTCAAATTAACCTATGGGGTGACGGCAAGGTCGAGCTTTCATGTGACAAGTTCGGCAGAAAGCGCCTGGCCGCCACACGCTCCCGGGGAGTTAACCTGTCACTTCCAGGAAAAGGCCCTCGCTGTTGAAGGGTGCTCTTCAAACTACATTTGAAGCTTTCTGAGCCATCAAAGAAGGCAGGCGCAGCCGTGAAGGAGGATGGCGAGGGGCAGGGAACACCTTAAGAATGCCCTGAACTTTCATAGCAAATAAACTGCAAGGCTGTAGCTAAAAGCCTGGCTGCTGTCTCATGGGAGAGGCAGAACGTGGATCATCAGGCAGCTTCAAAGAGCTAAAGGGAACGCTCCAAGCACACTAATTTGGCAGTGCAACCTCCGATCTTACAAAAACAAAGAGAAAATAGTCCACCTTTCTTCCCGTCAGCCTGCTGGGGCTTTGGTGTGCTGAAGTACAGTCTACACTGAGAGAAGGACAAAGACGTTAGAGGAGGAGACGATGTGACGATGGTGGTACTATGAGGTTCGGAAAAGAGTGTTTGATAAAGGCAAGGTAAATGAGGGATCTTATCAACGGTGCACAATTAAACTTGTGCATGTGCATCAAGGTTAAGGTATTTGTGAAGACGAGAAAGCCGTCAAAAGAAAATCAAATAAGTAGTAGCCATCTAATTGGCTACATCACTGTATTACTGTGTTCATGTAGCACGGATCCACTAGTCAATGAGGTTATGCGAAGTTCAGAAACAAATTAAATACAGCAATCTCTACGATTTGCCTGAAGTGGACGCCTTCGATCACAATCTCAAGCTAAAAGGTGGAAGGTAACTCAGTGCTTGGAGCTTAACCCTGATTCAAGACAAGGCCCCCAAAAAATGCAAGATTTGCTAAGACAACAATAGAAACAACCAACTAAAACAGCACAGTATTGAGCAACAAGAAACTCTGGGCTTTTATCTTTACACCCATCGGCATCAACAGACACAAAGCAGGCAAGGCCAGTTCAAATAAGCAGCCAGAAGAAGAAAATAAGGGTAGACTCAGAGGGGAGGAGTGAAATGGGGGTCTGGTTGCCTTTAGATAGTCAGCGGGCAGTTTCTGAACTGAGACGGCAACTTTTAAATCCATTGGGAAAGCAAACTCCTCAGACAGGTAGAGTCAATTACCTCCAGAACCGTAAAGATATAGCCAGCAGGGGGGATGCTCTGAGGTTGGATCAAAGATTTGGTCTTGGTTTTCTCCACAGTCAACCTGGATGTACAGACACTGTCCTACTGTCTCATTTCTGTACATAGCCAACAGCAATCACCAACGAGGCCAGAGCCACAGGACCCTGCTGCCTCTAGCACAGTCAGAGCTGGCTGGTCTGCTGCTCAGTGGACTATAGCTCATTAAAGATGGGAGGGAACTTAGTCTCCCCAACAGACTCCCAGGCTGCTTGCACTCGGACCAACGGCAAGTGAACAGTCAAGGTCTGTATATGCTAATGTTAATTAGCAAAGAGTGGATCTACTCAGCATGGAGCCAGCAGCAGCGGCAACTACATTAAACTTCGCTGACACGCAAACGTAAAAACAGCAACTGGTAAAATCAAGAAGTCTCAGTATTAATCTCATAATGACAAGAAATGACCAATCCTAAAAATAAGCCTTATCCCTGTCGATGCCTTAATAATCAGACGATATCCCTTGAGTAGATCAAGCCTAAACGCCTGACAATATTAAGAAGAGGTGGTCATCCCTCCAGTTCTTGTGATGGTTTAGTTGAAGTCCTTACAAGGAACTTTAATTTGTTGATTCTGGCGTCGTTTTCTTTTTGCATATGTGTTAGCACAGCTGCTTCACCAACAGGGAAATGAATGAATGAGTGGGTGGTGTTTTTCCCATGGTACTAATGTTGTCTTTTTGTAGCCAAGATGTACTATAATTAGGGGTGGGCAAGTACTGTGTATGGTCATACGGTGGGTATTACGATGGATGTTGGCAGGACTAACCAGAAATTATTAATGTAAGTCTGAATTGATATGGACTGATCAGACGTTGCAATATAATGGTTAACAGAACAATAAACAACAAACGATATTTACTGTTATAGCAATATTATATATTATATACCGATATACCTCTCAACACCAACTATAACTTTAACTGCAGTTAAAAAAGTGATGCTACCCAACCCGCCCAGTTGAGAGGAAATGTTAATCTATATTGTCATCCTCCTCCTGTATATGCATTGTCACCGACTGCATTCTTCTTTCTTCCTTTTGTAGAGAGCAGAATGACTTTGCCTTAAGATAATTTTTTTGCAGATGTGATTATTCCATCTTGTGTAAATCCTATAATGGAGAACTGAAGTCCTTGCTGTTGGCTACTATACAATGTGTAGCTGAATGCCTCTTACAAATGACAAAGGGTATTTCACTGCAGAAAGTGCTCTACTGAATGGATGGCGACATGTTGTTGTCTGACAACAGTAACAGTAATTAGATGGTGGGACAATTGGCAGCACTCTCTGAACATGCAGTGGTTCAGTGTTTTGTTCATGGACACCATCTTTTCTCATGATGATAGAAGCCTTTGATGTTGAACCACTGGACAGTTTGTCAGTCCACCCTGTCAATGACAAATATATAAACCATGATGTTGGAAGACAAAGTTATAAAACTCTTAAATATGCTGATTTGCAATTTCTCTGTCGCAGTCTCGTCACTGCCAGCGAATATATCATTTAACCAAACACCCATGATCCCTAACGATCATTAACTTGGCACAAACACACCTCCTCTGCTTTTTTTCCTGAATAATTGCTGTCTCTCCGTCCCTATTAACATAACCTCTGGCTCACCTCCCTCTTTCCCACTACTTCATCACCGTGTTGAGTCAGCAATCAGCTGTTCTCCTCGCCCTGATGAACTGGCCGAGATGGAAAAACTCTTCTCTAAACTAACAGACAGATCTCTGGATTAATCACTTTAAAGGTGTTGCTTTAATGACAGAAGTTCCAGATACACTGAACCTTTTTCTGCCGCCATGACAGTAATGATGAAACTGTAACTGTTTCAGCGTCAGTGTAAGGTCAACAACGCGGCCTGAGAAGGACTACAAAGAACATCCTTCCATAATGATGGTTCCAGGGCGATCTACACAGCCAATTCTGCTCATTCTAGTGCTGTAACGTAGAACTTTGGTGATCTCTTGACCTTGATGCCACGATGAGGTTTACAAGTTTCACTATCTATATTATGGATTGCTGTGAAATTTGTTGTGGACATTCATGTTCTCCACTAAATGAATTGTGATAACCTTGGTGATCCACCGACTTTTCATGCTGATGTTACTGCTTACCCCTCTAAAAGCCATCTCATAGAGATGCTAGAGTGACTGCAGACTTTTCTGACATTTTACAAAGCGTGTAATTAATAAATTACAGTATTGGAAATAATTGTTAGTTGCCTCACTATTCAAACATACAGTATGTAATTTACACAACTAGCATTTATAGACATTTTAATGTGGAAATGTTACGTTATATCTTTAACACAGCTGTTTAGCATAATCATAATTGGTAACTGAGCAACTTAACATTTTATTTAATCATTCCTAAAGGATCATTGTATACGTGCGTTACTATGTATATTACTGTAGATAATCTGCAGGCTCAAAAACTCCAAAAACTGAATCAGTACTGGAATTTAAAAACCACCTCTAATATTTACAAGTATGTTCTGGGGAAGAGAACAACTGAGGAGGTTTGACAAACTTTCTTTGTACTTCCCTGTTACATGTTGTATAAACCTCGAGCAAATATGAGTCATCATGGCTCCAGCACAAAATAAATGTAATTTTCACTTGACTGAGAAACATTATATGTGGGCCTGAGGAGGGGGTACATCTAGCAAGGGGGGGACAAACATTTCCTTGCTCTGCAATTACAAGCTTTTGTTGGAGGGGGTGGCTGTCCCCGCTTAACTATTCCTTCTAGATCCTCTACAAATGGCAAAAATTTCTTAGGAAATTAAATCGATGATTTCAGCCCTTAGGATACATTGTAAAGGTGGAAACGGGATGTACACTCATCAAAGTTACCAATTCAATTTATTGTGGCTCATGGTTGTTTGAAATTACAAAAATACAAGGTAATAGAAGCTGTCACTACAACTCTTCACTATGAGTGTGTGAGAGGATTCATTTAATCAGAAGGCGGCAGTCTGCTGGAGGGGCTGTAATCAATTTGGACTGAGATGATTATTTGTTTAATTTTTATTTAACCAGGAATAATGTATTTGTAGGCATTAACAACAGAGTTGTTACAGAGTTACAAACAGCAGATAACACAAAACATATCAAAATGATAAATCAAGTTTGATATTTGCTTGTGGTTAGTTAAAATGGTTGAGACCTTCAAGTAGGAGCAGTAAAAGTAGTGTCTTGTTCTAAACTGATTGGGTTAATATGTGACGGTGCTAATGACTAGGGTTGCAGCAGTATACTGATACCATGGTATACCGTGGTATGAACATTGACGGTTCTACAATATTGAATTCTACTGTATTAGTGTTATCAAAAAAATATGACATCGTATTTTGTGAAATTATAATTATAAGCGTATAATAAGCGTTTGTTCAACAAAAAAAAGAGTCTAGGTATGCTCAGCTCTCCGTACCATTGTAATTACTAACTGAATCTGTGGAGAGTTTATGTTCTCTTCTATGTTGCTATTCATACTTAAAGATATTATTGCGTTGCTGTTTACAGATTGCTGTCCAGCCATATTGTAGCAATTTTTTTTTTTTTTCATTGCTAAATCTCCTGCTGTGGCTGCTTCACATTAGAAGTTTTCCACTGGAAACCAGTGGGAGCTTTTTTAGTGAAGCAACTAAGGAAATAAAATATACAGTTTGTTTTGTCACAGAGTTCATGAAAAATCCATTAGTGGTGCTATTCTTCAATAAATATATGTATTTATGTATATATACACACATGTAGCACGACTTGGTGAGTGGATCAGTTTTAATATTGCAGAGAGGAATATTACAAGTTAGATGAAGAGCTGCAGACTACTGGCTCCACGGCTCCAACATGTCATCAAGGTAAACAAAACCTTTTTGTTCTGTGAAAACCCATTTCCACCACTGACAGCATGAGTTGCATGGTCAAGACTGCTCATGGCGCAGCTCAGTGGGAGTATCCAGTACCCTTTAAAAATGGCACTTCTGTAGTGATACTGCCAGTGAGCCGCTCCAGCTCAAGAGTTCAGTCTTTTACTCTACATTACGTACAAGCATCCATGTGGGGTAAGTCATTCTTGTTGAACATTCCTGCATTGTCTGATCTGTCTTCAACACATTTTAGGGATTTCAAACCTTTCCTTAGACCTACACCTCTGCAATAAAAATCACAGTCCCTATAATCATAGCCAAGTACAACATAATTGTCTGCATTCTTCCCTTCAACAGGCATTGAAAAACATGTACATGTAACATTCAACATCATAGGCCCCAAGTTTACAACACTGCTATCTAGCAGTTGGAGGTTTAAAAAAAAAAATATATCTCAAGACGATATTTTCCGATGTTTTCTTACACCCCTACTTTAATGTGGGCTGGAAAAAAACAACATGCAAAGGTTGACAGAACAAACTAAATAGCCACAGGGGTTCTTGTGTTCTTGACCAAACTGGTCACAGTTACGGTGATTTTAACTTCAAGTGCATGGGAGCAACTGCAGCACTAAATTATACATGCAGAGCACGCTCTATGTAAACATTATTATTATTATTATTTTTCTGTTGCATTCTGTCATTGTAAAAGACAGTAAAAATGCCAAATGCATGGATATATGTACAATTCCCAAGTGGAAAAAAGTCAATTTAAATGTCAAATACAAACAAGGACACACTCCTTTATTACAGCATTTAACAGTCTATGAAGACTGAAGTACCCAGGCGTATAAAAACACACCTTTCAGTGTTGATCTTAAATAAGAGATTTAGCCTTGAACAGCGGCCTGGATTTTATGTGTGAGCAGGGTAGTAAGCACCGACAGAGACAGCACAATGTGTTGTCTGAACATGTGTGTCTGTGGGAAAAGGAACAGCATGGCCTTCAGGGTGGAATTACAACGAATGTTTGCTTTATGTAGCAAAGACGCCAATTGTGGAAACTGATTGCTTTAAATTGTATGGCTGCGAGGCACAATATGATAAATAAGAACATTTGCTGCTTGCTTAGAGCCTGGTTTCATGAATAAATCCATATCAATCTCTTCTGAAACTATCAATTTTAAATAATTGACGTACATCTTCAGCAAAATGGACATCGGGACACTGTGCCAGCAATCATGTTTCCTGGATATAAGATGGAAAAGTTCACATCAGATTATGAGGACAAACTGGTCACATTCATGATTGGGCAGTTGTGGCCTTGACTAGTGACAGAGGAGTAAGTTGACATTTCTGCTTTAAATTTGCTAACAGAAACCATTATCCTGTCAACCAACAGCTAACCTATAGGGGTATAAAAAATAAGTTATCTCAGTGTCCTGAGAATTGGCGCTATACAAATAAAATTGAATTGAATTGAATTGAATAAAGAAATAAGTAAAATCACATGTCATAAGTGTACTTCTGCTCGCTTGCCCAACAGACAAACAGAAGTATCAGTAGCAAGGGCATAAACAATCACATACGTCGTGGGCAAAATCACAAACAGCGAACAAAGATTAAAAAAAGGACAATAGCGTATTTTGGTACACAACACAAAACCACAGAACTATATATTCTGGTGCCACGCCATGATGAGTTGTCATTCTGTCTTTGTGGTGCATTTTGCAACAACAAAATGCCATCCAGAGACCTGTCAAGCCTTCCATGCAATTTGTTGGAAATGCAACATTTCATTGTGTGATACCTGCAGGATCCCAAAAATGAACTAAACAAACACAAAAGACATACTAGAGTCATTCAATGGATGACAAAACTGAAAGTCCAAAGCCCCCCAAGTGGCCACTGGAGGCCGCAATGTTGTGCGTCACTGCGCCAATTTTCAAGTGTTTGACTGAGGAAACAGAGGGAATGCAACGGAATCATTTAAGTCAAATGGATTAGGGATCTTGTGTGCAGTCGACTTGATTTTTTCCCCGTGTTTGGTGCTGCAGTAAAGTAGCACCATACAAAAGAAAAATGGTTCATCTTCTGTGGAACAACACGCATTATATATTAATCTAGCCATTAGGTCTGCCTGTAATTTGGACCTTTCATTTGCACATGCGGGACATTCACCCTGATAGCAGTGCTAGAATAGAGGTCAACATCAAACATTATGATTCATCCCATGGGGAACATAAATATCCGCAACAGATTGAATGCAAATCTGGTCACTTGACGTTGAGAACTTGGAATCTACCAAAGTGGTGGTTAAAGGGAGATTTAATGTAAGGTCACAAGGTCACAAAGAGTCGTCCTGTGGGGAATATACAGATCCCTATGAAATGACATGGCATTTTATTTCCCAGTAATTGTTAGACCATTGAAGTACAGACAGGCATACTGACTATCCTGTTATCACCATCTTTAGTCAAAGCAAATTAAATACCAAGATCAGTTTTGAATAGTTAAAAACAAAAACATTTCATGATCATTTTCGTTTACGTGTGATAAAAGTAGACACATTTTAAACAGTCATTTATTGTTTGACATTGTTTGTTTTTATCAGCACAGTTAAAGTACTTTAAATAACAGGATTTTCCTTGAGTGTGTAAAGATATGTCTGGCTCAATATCCACAAGTGGGCACATTGTCAAAAGGCCTTCTATGTTCTTTATTTTTTTTTACTTTAAGGAGTTTAAGAAAAACGTAAACTGATAAAAGTCAAAAGCCTCTTTTTTTAACAACAAACATTAAGCTGTAAGCACCCCTGGGAATACTACAATAAAAATAAAGACAAGAAGACCTCAGTACTGTGGGCAAAGGAGCTCTCAGTGGACACTTTACTTTATCTGCTCACCAAACAAGGCTAAGGGTGAAGAAGCAATAGGATCAGAGAGAGACTTTTGTCCTTTCCTGGCTCGCCATCACACTGACCTGTCTATATTTAAGAGCCCTCGGGTACTACTCTGGGTTTTTAAGGGGGTCTGAAAGTGCAAGAAAGGCTTTAATGACAACAGCACTTTCACAGAGTGTTGACCTGTGTGTCCTGCTCGGAGAACATAACTTTTTGTCCTGTTAACTGTCAAAAAGACACAAAAACAAAAGCACATATGTTTGATACTTGTTAATACGAGTCCTGGTTGTCATCACTTAACAAGGATGAAGAAAATCAGTTTGACATTCTGCTGACTCTCTCGTGTATAAAGTCACACAACAGCCTCTAAACAGTTACCTCCTGCTGCAAATGTGAAAACTCCCAAAACCTGAAAACTCAAAAGTCCTATCATGTCAGGATACTAAGCTACACACAGCATGCTCATACTTCAGCCAGTCTGTGATGCTTTATACCAGAAGATACCAAGAGGGCAAGAGATGGAAAAGATCAAATGTTGGTGACTGAAGTTTTCTTTCTCTGGACAGAAAACTTGCTGTCTGATGTAGGGAAGTTGTTAAAGTTCTTCCTTGTGCTTCAATTCCTTGATTCCTGTGTTCAGAAAAGATTTGGCACCAGTGACAACAAACTAAAAGTTTCTGTTCTTTTCTGTACTACGTTTCCACTTTGTGATTTTGACCTATAAAATGGGTGCATTTTGTTGAATCTCGCCTTGTGGAGCAGAAAGGAGTATTAGGCTGTTTTCAGACTGACATTAGCACTGCGTAGAAAAATGCAGCCCCCTCGTTCATTTCAGTGAGACCACTGCGTTGGTAGTGGTCCATTAGCGGGGGTGCCTATACAAAGTGGTCAGGCAAAGAAAGCAAACAACTTTCCAGCAGAAACTTGATGGCCTGACTCAACTTAAATGTTGCATATCTACTGTGTAAACTGCCCATCAGAGTACCAACTTTCCATAATTCCTGTACTAAGAGGGGGTTCAGAGCGATGGCCTATGAAAAAGGGTAAACAATCAAGACTCCACATGGGGTTGCTTGATATACAGACTGGATCACATGAGATTTCTATGACTTTCTAAGACAACTATTCAGTCCTACGGGCAATTTAGAGGCGTCAATTAACCTAACCTGCTTGTCTTTGGACTTTGGGAGGAAGCCTGAGTACTCAGAGGAAACCCACGCAGGCAAAGGGGGAATATGCAACAACAGAAAGGCATTTTCTGGGTTCGAACACAAGCTTCCTGCTGTGACAGTGCTAACCAGTGCACCACCATGCCACCTGCAGACTTAAGCCACTCAAGGATAATATAGCTGTTTTTAATGTATTTTTTTATATATTAATAAACAATAAATTAAATATATTTTGAATGTATAACAATTTTGATACAATGCACTTTGAACACAAACAATATTATGCCACGCTCCAGTATAAGGGTTAAAGCTCTCTCTACCTTTTGACGTCATTAGAATTTTTAGGACGCAAAAATTAGGTCAACATATGTTAAGCAACCCTGATCTAGACACTGACAGTGAGAAAAACACCATGACAAAAACTATGATGAAGAGAAGGCTGATAACAGAAAGAAGGCAGAGGAGGAGTGGAAGCGAGGGAAGATGGAGTTGGAGGGCGAGGCTGACCTTCCCCACCCAGCAGGAGGTCCATGCTAAAGACAGAAATCCTCAGGCTGACCTGTCTGCTCACAGCCCAGCTACTCTGGTGGTGCTTCTTTTAGCTCGGCTGACACACTAAGTGAGCTGTGGTTTGGATGTTTGGGGACAGAGGTTGTCATTCAGAGATAAGACTGGTTTAAAAAAAATAAAAAATGTGACTTGCACATTCAGACACTGTGTTCTGATTTGTTTCTCAGATGTAACCTTTAGGGCTGATTGTTCTTCCTGTCACTCGACATATTAATGTCCATGGTTTTTTGAAATGACATGTTCAGCAAGTTTGAGTCCATATACTATTGGTCATGTAGTGTGCCTATATTTTATTTAAATTAATAAAAAAAAATATGTATTTTTCTTAAAATAAATGCATGGGTTTGAGAAAAAGTATTTTTTTAAATTTAATTTAATTTCAAGGTGATTTTGTAGTCCTACATAGTGTTTCAACTGCCTTTCTCCATCAGTGTAATTTATTATTAATTTTTTTTTTTTACTGCAGTGCCTTTCAGAAAGTGCTTTCTTAAATAGACCTTTAGACCTACAGTAGGTTCATCACATGACCTGACATCTGATCTTAGTGTGTCACTGCTAACAGACACAAGTTAATTCAGATGAGCTGAAACAAGCGCAGGAAGCAAAGGTCAAACAACAGAGGTGAATTAGCTCCACAAGACATAAAGGTGAATGTGTGCACACATCATGTTTCTGAAAGGGTAAAAATATGACAGCACTACAGTCCAGCAACATGCAGCATGCATTCCCAGTGGCATGCCACCTTTGTGCCACAGTGCTCCAGGATGAAGTACAAAAAAACAACTAGAAGAAGAGGAGGCTCACGCGACATCCTCATGTCTTCTCTTGTTCCCATCAACAGCTTAACAACACACGCTAGCTGCTCAGCTCAAGCCTGTGGCAAAGTGACTCAGAAAAAGGAAGCACTTTTGACAATGAAATGACCAGTGCCAATATAGCTGCAATACCGGCAGGAAAAAATGTTTTGTTTCATGGCTTGCTTCTCAGCCAGTACGGGCATATGGGTGAATATGGATTGTGTATTTAAGGCTCCATTAAAAAGGGGGTATTATGGAAAACAGGAATTGACTCGACTTAGGTTGGATTTCCCATTAGCTGTCCTATTATGTGGAGAATTTCTGTGATTAGCATTTTTCAAATTATTATGATTTGTTTGTAGAAAAAGTACTAAGAAGTGGTGAAAATTGATGCAGTCTGTGTTGCTAATAATCCATTCATCTCGGTCCTTGCTGTCTGCTGCAAGACAAGGCAGCTTTACCACATATCAAACACAAAAGGAAATTCAGAGTGCTTTACATAAGCAAAGAAAAGCAGTGTATTTTTTAATACCACCGGAAGATATCAAACTGTACACATATGGGCTTCAACAATAATTCAAATGACTATAATGTGCAAGTGTTGCTAGAACTGGATTCTAACTGAGAATCAATACCTCAGGCATAGTTTTGGTTAGCTGGTTAGGTTCTTACAACTTTGGCTCATGTTTAAAAAAAAGTTACTCAGTTCAAAGGATTTTTGAATTAGTTTTTTCTTGATCGTACCATATCTAAGGATAGAGGGTGTTGTATGCTGAGTTTAAAGTACATAAATAGCACTGACTTAAATTGAAAATGTATTGTTCTCATTAGTTGACGAGCCAAATCGGGGCTAATTCAAGTATTGGGGTTGCATTGAACTGGTAGCAATAAGTTAACTTCTTATTGACACAGGGTAAATATTGATGGTTATTTAAAGCTGCATTAATCAGTATTTCTACATGAACAATGGGTCAAATGACTACATATAATGCTATAGAGTATTAGCCTCTTTTAGCTCATTGTTCTGGGTTTATTCAAGCTACTTTTTGGTTCAATATCAGCACTCTCATCAGTGGTAGGTAGCTGTGGCAGAAAACAACTTCTAAAAGCTCAATGCACACTTCCTGCCCAGCACCAACAGCTAGCCAACAAAGCTAGCAGCTAACTTGTAAAAAGACTAAAAAAACAACAACACATAGTTGCTAAAGAGCCAGATATTTTCTTCAGGAAGAAGGTGGTAGAAGACTAGAAGGAGAATGTATATTGGACTTACATTCCTTACGTTGGTTAAGACTGAATGCTAATGTAAACAGGCAAGTGTTTGCTAACATTTTCAGGATAACGCAGCAGTCTGCCACCCAGTGGCCAAAACCTGGCATTTTTATGCAGCTTTAAAGAAGTAAATATTTGGAAAGTGTACGCTATCATGCTATCAATCACAACTTCCTATGCTGATGTAAAGCTTGTTCCTGTGAGGTTGTTTTTAAAAATCTACTACCTGACACTATTGGTCAAGAGTCAATTGATGCAGTTTAACCAAAGGGGGGCCTATTTGGGATTTATAAACTGATCAAAAGGCAATCGAAAGGACCCCTCTGTCTTCGGGCAATCCTTGTCAAACCCTGTAACAACGTTATCATGGCACATACAACTGCAAGAAACAAGGCAAAGCCATGTAGCATTCCTACAGCTGTCACTCAGAGGCTCTCTGATCCAAAATAACAGTAACAGCAACAGTAAGCTCCTCCACCCTTCAGCCTATCTCTGGTAAATTAGAATAGAGTGCTCACTTCAAAAGAAATCTTCCTGCATTGAAATGAACTGACCTTTCGAGCTGGAGCACAAGTCAAAGCACAGCTCAGCAGAGGGAGAGAGATAGTTTGCTCAGGGCCATCCTCTCTTTTAACTCTTATCCGACTGTTTGAGCTCAAACTGAAACCAATGACGGGGAGAAAGGAGGATTTCTTGCTGTAGCAACTAGAAACACAGAGTAACATAAAGGTTCTTTCTACACCTCTACCACCTTTAAGTAAAATCACCAGAACAGGATACATTTGGAACATCAGTCAATGCTGCACTTTTTGACATCGCAGATATGGTAATGTGTCGACTAACTGATCTCACATTGAGCAAAAGCATTGCAAAATGTTCAACACACTAAGTAAACAAATACAGTTTGTTCTAGATATTCAGGGATAAAATGTCATAATTCCTCTTCACACTCATGATTGGGACATTTAAATCTTAGCCACCTATTTACTGAAATCTTTCTTCTGTTTTTGAACTTTTAAGATGAAACATCCCTCAGGCAAACATTAGAGCTCTGCTACTCTTCTTAACAGTGACATAAGTCTCTCTGGATATTACTTTTATATGTGACTCTTTATTTCAATATGTACTTTTAATCTCTTTGCAAAATTTAGAAGAAGACTGAGGCACCAGTTCTGTGTAACAACGTTTTGGGGTTTGTTTCTTTGTACACTGTCAGCCTCTTCTTTTTGCTGCACACCCTGATAACCTTGTAACGCAAACCAAGAAAGGCAAACTCACATTGCCAAAACACGGCAGCAGTAGAGTAACAAAGAGAAAAGCTTCTCCCTCTGGACCACCAAGAACCGACATCTGTTCTCGCTTCAAAGACTGAAACTCTCAGAGGCATTCTCTTTAAGATTTACTCTTCACATACGCAGACGATGATGCACTGCTTCAATCTCATCTTGTATTCTGATTCAAAACCAAAAGCAATCTCCTACTCGCAGTTGTGCATGTAGGAGCAACATGATTCCTCCTCCAGTCCCCTGCTCCTCGCCTCCTTCATTCAAGCTTGCATCAATGAGATCCCACTGGAAGCAAGTCTTTTCTTATTGCTGCACCATCTCCACATTCACAACACACACTCTGCCCTGCTGCCCATGAAACCACAAGTTGCCATGCAAATTACCTGCAGACATGAAGTGGCACATGTATGCATTTATTCTCTTTTATTAGCTTATCAACATGCATGTGCAGAAACCTGTACAGTGTGGCAAATGTCCTCTGCATAATTCTCTACGGGCTCCAATCACAGCTAATAGAGAAAATGAAGATCCTGGAGCGTAGATGCGCTGTGGTTCTCTAAATGAATAAGTCTGCCGTGAATTGAGGTTTCATTCCATGTGAAGTGCAGTGAAGAGGAAATGGCAATGAGGCTGGACATTTCTTGTTAGGAAAAAGGCTTTAATGTTTTCCCAATTACAACTGTTAATCTGCAATTCTGCAGCACAAAGCTGGTATTGCATAGTAACATCTCTGTAGAATAGTTAAATAAGCTGCAGAAGATATATATCTCTGCCTCTATAGTATATCTTACCCTGCACTATTTCTCTCACATACTAAATCATCTGCATAATATAAAGACCTTAAGCACTCGGTGCTGTGAAACCAGCCTCTGCATCAAACTCAATCGCCACATTTCTCTGTTATATCATGATCACGTCACATCTTCCCCCAGACTGATGCAATGAACAATTATTTTATGGAGGCTTTTATGCAAAGCATTTAACATCGCCACAAGTGCGTATGACACATCACACCTACCCAGAAAGTGAATGTATGTTGTTGGCTGTAGGAGTTGCATATTGCACTATATGTATTGTGTACGGCTTATGTGCAAGTTAGAGGGTGTTAAAATTAGACAGAAATGAAAATGGGAGAAAATTTACAACTACCTAGAAGAAAGGTCCAAATTCTCTAATTTCAACTTCTAAAATGTAAATGTTTTCTGGTTTCTCCATGACAGTAAACTGTATATCTTTGGGTTGTGGACAAAACAAGACATTTGAGGACATCGCCTGGCACTTTGGGAAACAGTGATCAACTTTGTTCACCATTCTATGGACCAAATAACTAATTGATCTGGAAAATGATTGAGAGATCAATCGATAATGAACAAAATTTTAGTATAATATTATACATATATAATATATTAATATTAGTTGCAGCCCTAGTTAAAAAATAAGAGTAGGAAAGTTACAGTAGAGCAATGGATCCCAACCCTTTTTGGTTTGTGATCCCTTAAAAAATTTACATCTGCTCGTGATTCTCCATCACATTTGGTTGCAGTGATTTATCTTCTCAGATTGTTTCATTAGATGGATTTTTAGAGGCGAAATAATCCAGTATTTCCAAGTAAGAGAAGCATCTGGTGACCATTAAATGTAGAACTATAGAAAAAATAGATCAGTCCTACAGTATGTTTAAAATCTCTTCCTAAATCAAAGTGACATTGATAATGTTCTACGGTGAATTTGATGCTTCTGATAATTTTTTTGTGCAGATTCAATCTTTCATTCAACCAAACAGCATAATCTCATTTGGAATTGAGATCTTGACAAATAGTACAGCCAATAAGTTTTAATGACCTGTTTCTTGTAAATAAAGGGAAATACATATTCATGTTAATCTTCAGCAAACTGCATTTTGGGGCAGACGATAAACAACACACCACTCTGCTACTGATTTAATACCCAAGCCTACAGATACCTTCTTTGTAAACCCAATGAAATGTCGACGTGAGCTTCCATCCTCCTCATTACTTGTAGATTAGCCATCGATTTCAGTGTGCCTGCTGCAAACTCAATTACTTGTTCCTTTCTACAGTTCCTTGTTTTTGACAAAGTGAGCTGTTTTGAAGGCCTCATTTAGCCTTTCTTTCTTTAAACAGCGGCAAGTTGTGAACCCTCACTCATTTTAGAATGAGGCAGTGGTTAGGATCAGTTTCCCATTCACCATCCATCTATCCAAAATTAAATTAGTACCATCAATCACATTTTGCTACAGAATGTAATCAAATCAAAATTCAGGTTCACTTTAGCAACTGGTTTTTAAAAACCCTGTTGAGCAGGCGGACTCGATTAAATAATTTTGTGGCAAAAAACCTTTTGGGTAGTCAGCTGATGTAGTATAAAGGGTGGTTAAGTCTGCATAAGGAACGTCAACACTGGCTTATCATTTTGACCAAAACTAGGAATGATAGCGATTAATTGACGTTTAATTGGTCGTTAAGAATTTAATTGAAATTGAATCAATCTATCTAATAAAGATGTGTAGTCCCTTATTATATTCTAGTATAATTCGATATTTGCTCTATTCTATTGTTGCAGTGTTACATTTGCTAGTTTTTGAGTGTCTTTCTCATAAGACTACGCACATAATCTGATGTTCAAATATATGTGCTTAATATGTCTAGGCCACTACGTCTTCATGTGTTTCCTTGCAATGCTGTCAGAGAATATTCAATATGTTGCTGTAGAAATAAAATAAAAGCCCATGATGATCTTTAGTTGAGTAGAAGTCTGCCCCCTACTGACCTCAACATGTCTCAGCCCCTCCACACGGAATCACAAAAATCTGACTGGGGAGACACGTGACAACAACGGAGTTATAGGATCAGCAGTCCTGACTGAATGGGAATCGATAGCAATTCGAGGACCACTGCTGCCATAAATAGAGTGAGCAGAGCTATTACAGGGAACTGTTTACTGCTGCTTGAAACTAGGAAAGGAAGGACAATGGATGGGGGAATGTGAGTGTGTAACAGGACACGTGGCTGTTGGTAGGGACTAGGTTACACACACACACACACACACACACACACACACACACACACACTCCTTGAGATACACAGGCAATCAACTGTTAAACTACGGAATCACACACACAAGTGCTGACCCCAGCATCCTCCCATCCTTGTACAGCACACACGTGCATACACTACTTTTATGTCTCACACACACACACACACACACACACACACACACACACACACACACACACACACACACACACACACACACAGAGGCAGAAAACATTAACAGAAGGGCAGCTATTACTGACTGAAAGCAGGAGTTTTAAAATCAAATGTGGAACATTTATTCAGCTACTGAACAGCTCTGCTGATACAGACAAAGAACTTTCCCTGGGGACCAAGAACTTTTGAAGGGACGAGCATTTTGACCGGAGGAACCAAAACAGGGAAGTGTCCCGAGGGACTAGGAAGAAACTATAATGAGTTTCCACCACTGGGACCAGGGTCTAAATTAAGTTCCTTGGACACTATTTTACCCCCCCCAAGGGGTCTGGCTTGCAACATTTCTGATTGGTTGCTTTTCCATTTGTCAGCGGATAATTTGCCCACCCTTCCCAGGTTGTGAGGAAGTAGTGGAAACGCAGACAACAACGGGCTGAAGAAATCTTGCAGTTCCTTGAAATGTAGTTCCCGGGACTAAAAGTTCTGGGTGCTTTGCGTCGAAACGCTGCTCATGATGGTTTCAGAAAAAGGTCAGTTCTCCAGGGGTAGTATTTTCTGGTGGCTCAGGAACTATTGGGCAGAGTTTGCAGGGAGGACAGTTGTTCATAGATCAAACAGTTACCCCGTGAGTTACCCCAAATTGTGTACCACTTCATTCACAGAGAAAATGAAGTAAGACAGACAAGAGAGACTGTGTGCGAACAAGAAATGAATTCATTATATCACATCTACTGTTAAACACATCCAGCATTTTTAAATCCCTTATCGGACTAATTTGCCTTATCTTCACAGTTCTTCAGATGCAGAGGACTGTGAACAGGAAAGTGCAAAAGGGACTTTTAGTTCCTAGTTTACTTCCTGTGGCTATATAGTACCTGGAACTAATTGGTTGCAGAGGGCTAGTTGTAGTTCCTCAGTAGTTCTTAGGGGATTCCACTTCCCTCAGTAACCAATTGCAACTGATTTCCCTGATCAGCTAAACTGAGGGATTCAACAGACTTCCTTGCTAATTTTCACAGCCAATCAAAGATTCAGACCAGCAACCTTCTGAGTATATATTTGCTATTCTGATCAAGGTTTCAGCTCTCCCTTAAGTCTTGTCCAAATATACAAAACCCCATGAATGAGACGTGCTACATTGCTATTATATTACATTTTATTCATTTCCAATTATTATGCCTTCCATTTTTACCTCCCTATGAGAGTTTTAAACAAAGATAGAGCTGTACAAATAACAGGCAGATCCTAGATGTGGTCTTCTCGCACATTTTGAACTACTTTTCATTTTGTGACTAATAAATTTTTTTATCATTTGTTGGCTGGGATCTCTTTAAAGTGCCAGTTGGCATGCTGATTGTCACTGCTCCATTTTTTGTACAAATAAACCTAATGAAAAATACAATAAAAGACACCAGGCGCACTACAGAAGTAAGTTCAAAAGCTTTACAGCAGCCAGGGAGGAAGCACAAAACAGACCCCAATCTCTTGTTCCTGCTCAGGACTGAAACAAAAGCGTTCTACTCTTTACTGTACGGGACTGCATCAGAATATAGAATGACAGGGAGAAGGGAATCAGAAGGCCTGGGACCAGATTTCAGTGGAGTTAAGTCAGAATTTGGGTTTCTTTGTTTGTTAATATGTCACTGATGATGCAGCCGTTGTGAGAGAGTTCATGGTTATCTCCACCACAACAGTAGTCACAACAGTAGTATCCTAAATACTAGGAGCAGTGGGAAAGGGCACTGACTGGAGAATTTACCTAACATACATGTGTTTGATGGTGGAGGAAACTAGAGCACCCAACCACACACCCACACAAACATGGTGAGAATCCACACAGAGCTAACCACTGAGCCACAGTGCCGCCAAGCAGATGCAATATATTTAAATCAGAGTTAATCATACATGTTCTTAACCTTTTTATCAAATAATTGGCAAAAGAAAAACAAACAGGATGAAATGTACTAAAGATGTGAAGATATGAGGGTGAAACCATCCATAATTCGTGCTTTTACTGGTGCTGCGGGTCTTTGATATGGTTACATTTGATTTGGCCCCCAGGTTGGGTCAGTCTAGCACCTACGACAGCTTTCCTCCCCTTCCCTTGAAATATGAACATGCTTTCCATCTTGTGGTTTCCTGCTGCTCTCAGCCAAATTAAAGTTTATCATCACATTGTACCTTTGAACTGTTCAAAGAAAGATCAATTTTACACTTGAAATGACAAAAAATTGCACCACATTAAAATGTAAAGTTATTCTATCACCTTTCACTGACTCCAATGCAACGATTCACCAGACTGTGGATGGAAGCCTGCATGACTTTGTTGACTGGTTTACTTACATGTGAAGATGACCAGGACAGAGCGGAGCAGCAGGTCGACGGCTCTCTCCCACCTCTCTGACACGCGAGCCACAACTGGTGGTATGAGAATCTCTGCTGGAACGTAGAACTGCAGGGCGAAGGTGATGAAAATACCGAAACAGTACAGCAGCTTCACAGCCTGGTACGTCCTGGAAAGAAACAGTGATTGAGGGACGAGGGTAGATTGAGAGGGAAAGAAAGAGTCACAGAAATGTGAGAATAAAAAAAGAAAAGACAAAATTACAGATAAAAGATGAATCATATTTAAATGTGGGGAAATGCAACTTATAAAAAAAACCTCACCCATCAATATAAAAACTAAATTTTATGTTCAAGATCCATCAAAAAACATATTATAAGATGAAGATGAATTAATTGGTAGTCCTTGTTAAACATACAGCAAATATTGACTGCCTTCTGCACATTTTTTTAAAGTGACATGCTGGTAATTATAGTCTCTGAGTTTTCAACCTCATTGAACAGCCAATCTATTCCACTAATTAGCTGCATCAATCCAGTCACAGGAGACATTTCAAAAGGCGTCCGTCTACTGCTGAAGCGACGATGGCAACAAGTAATGAGCAAACAAATCCATTCGGAGTATCTGGTTTTAGTACCTTTATTATCCCTAAAAAAAAGTGAGCTCACATGAGGAATAAAATGAGTACACGTGCCAGAGGAAGATCAATTAAAACCTCTATAAAGCAGACCAAAAGTTAGTTAACAGCTGACACACAGTGAATCTGGAACTTTCAAAACCCCCTGCGGTTCTGGGGCACCTCTGCCCTGTAATCAACCCTCGACTTCACCAGCACGTCCTTTACAATAAGTGCACTGTTCTACTAGGAAGACAGGTTTTATTATGTTGCACTCCTATTTATTTTTGTCACAGACATGTGACTTAAGTAAATTTACCCAATAATGGCAGTTTAAAGTGAGTAATTTTCGTTCTGTAGAAGTTTAGAACTATGGAGTTTGTTCCCGACTCTAACATCAAGTGCTGAGGGCCGTGGGTGTAAAACATGTTAAATAAGAGATTCAATTAGCTGATAAGATCAGTATCATTTATCAGTGAAATCAAAAACCTTGTGTCTTCAGTCATTTGTTTGAAGATGGTCCCACTGTCTTGTATGGAGGTACAGGAAGTTTACAGTTCTTCTGAGGGTGGCCACTAGATGGCATCATAGGAACACTCTCCACCACCACTCTCTCATTTGCCTCTAAAGTCACTACTGCTGTTGTATTATTGGTTGAGCACTCGCCTGCAGCCACTTCTGAGAAATTAATAACTGGATTTAAAAAGCAGTCACTATTGCTTTTGTAAATTAAATCAAACCAAAATCCAGTATGAGCAGGTTGCATACGCAGAGTGCGCGGAGGAACACTGAGACTTGTGGGTGCATTCCAATACCCATAATCCCACTCTATTTGGTATGCCAGAAAAATATGTAGTATGTCAAAAATATCCTACAGCACCAGGTCGCATTCTGCAGTATGCTCGCCAGCATGCTTCTCTGGCTGTTCAATTTCATTCAATGCAAATGCATACGTCATTTTAGCTCAGTGAATGTCTCCAATCTCTGTAAGTAATGTAGCACCAGTTCCAAATTACATACCTTTTTTTTTTTTTTTTCACTTACTTACATATTTTTCACTACCGACTGCGACAGACGTATGAGCAAGAGGGTCAAAGTTCAAGGCACACACTCATGAGTGTATGTGGTATGTCCCAGTTGTGGTCATACTGCTACAATATGCACTTTGTAAGCAATCTAGAACACAGTGCGTCTGCAAAATCGTCTGTCTGTGTGGACTGTACACACACAGTATAAATGTGTCAACAACGTCCGATGCACCTTTATCAGAATAAAGATAGGGCTTTAATTCGCTGACTGGGAAAGTACCAGAATCTATTTGAGATCCAGGGAATGTCGAGGTTATCTTACCAGCAGTTTGGCAGGTTGAGAGTGATGCTCCCTCCTATGTGCTCCCCAAAGCACATATATCCTATGGTACCGAGGCTGATGTAGAGGAAGGTGACGATGCTCATCCCCGCATACAGGACCGGGATGAAAGTCTGAGGCCTCTGCATCTTGTTCTCCAGGGGAAGGACCTGCCGACCCAGGGAGACAAAGACAAAACCAGACTGTTAATAGGACAACAGAGCAAAATCAACGTGTGATTTGTGAGTCATCCTCCCCTTTGACATTTGAACATCATTAGAGGTAACAGTCCAAAGACTTAAAAAAAAAAAGAAGAAGAAAGAAAATGTCTTAACGATGTTCCTGCGAGTTTTTCATTTTAAAATGTCACTTCCTCTCAGTCTGTGATGTCTTGATTCTGGCTTATGGATGTTATAATGAAGGCTAAATTTGTGTTGACATTTCGGCAGAAGACCGAGGCTCTCCTGCACTGCACTCAACGTACTGAAAAGTGTAATGTTCTCTCATCTGGATGGTGTTAAATCGACTACCAATGCAGAATTATCTTCTGCCTGCAGCTTCTGCACAATTATCCAATCAGCACTTTAAAAGGGACAGTTCACCACAAAAACAAAAAAATACATATTTTACCTGTAGTGCCAGTAATCCACCTTGATGGTTTTGGTGTGATTTTGGAGACATCAGCTATAGAGCTATCTGCCTTCTCTTTAACATAATGGAACCAGACGCCAGTCGGCTTGTGGTGCTCAAAGCGCCAAAAACTACATCTGAAAAAAATATTTACTTAACTTAGCTAGAACGTTAGCTATCTCATATCACGTTACAGCTCAGCCGAGGAGGACGCGGTAGATGAGACGCACACTTCCTTCTGCGCTGTGATATGTAGAAACAAAACAGTTCCTACATGAAACTGCTAACAACAAGGTCTGTGGATTGTCTCGGTCATGATTTCTGCAAAGAGACACTTCTGTTGAGTTTTTTTGGCACTCGGAGCACCACAAGCCGAGTGCCATCTGGATTCAGAATATTTGAGAGAAGGCAGACATCTCTACGGCCGATACCTCCAAAACTTGGCAACTCACACTAGATGGATAGGAGGAAAAATATGTGTTTTTGATTAACTAACTTTGCTCTCATCCAACAGTATTGCTAAGCGCTTCAAGAACTCTGAACACAACATAACAGGAGCTTTTTCAAAGTCATGCCCAGACGAAACAAGCTGATAAATGTACGATATCTGCCAGCTATAAACCCGCTCGTTGTGCATTGAAACAACATGTATGCTTCCAATTTGAATTCCCATGAGGCTTGACTACAGTGTGATTCATGCGAATGGCCACTTTATATCACACATGGTTATGAAAAACGCTCAGCCGTCGGGCATCATGTCTCGCACAACAAAATGTAAACACAGCTTAAATAACGATTGAGCAACATGACATCACGTTATACTCGGATGTAAACCACAATAGGTAGGGTTTACTCTCCTTTATGGTTTGAATTCATAATATACATCCAGGCATCAAGCTCCACCCTCATGTAGGTGATACGATCACATGGATTCTTATATGGAACAAAAACAACATAAATTATGTGACAATATAGATGTATGCTTTGCTACTTTCAGATGACTTCCCACTCCTTTGTAAAATATATGGTAAGTGTAATATCCCATTTAGGACCAGTGTAAACATGCCATCTGAATGTATGTATGTGTCCTAACAGGATAAGGACGAACGCAAGTTAATGCATGTTATAATCACTATCGTAGTCTGGCCCATATTGATTTGGGATCTAAGCTAAGTGTAAATGACATCTCAGTTTGGCCACATTCTTAAGAAGATATCCACTCAACAAGTTTAAAGGTCACCTTACTCTTGCCTCTTGGGACCATCTTAAGCTGCTCGGCAAGATGACCCCTTCCTAGAGTCTATACTGCAGCGTCGCTTCCCTCCGCCTGGGATGCTCCACGTTTGTTGACAAGTACGCCGACTCTGCCTACTTAATTTGCATAGTGATATCCTGATATCATAATGTGAACATAAGGGAGATAATGAGAGGTGTAATACCAGATGTAAATGCAAAGAACCCTGATTAGCTGTCATAATCCAGATAATGTATCCAGACACGCGTTTTGGGTTAACACCAGATGTAAATGGGGTTTAGCTGTTAAATGTGTTTGACCCTTTCTTCAGCTCGACGGAGTTATCATCAGTCGGTCACGTACCACTCCGATCCCTTCGAAGGCAAAGATGGCCGTCCCAAAGAAGAGAGGGTAGTCTTTAGCTCTGCCGACTTTAGGTAGGTTGATGGGGTACGGGATGTTCTGGAGGGAGAAAAAGAGAATAATACTGTGTCATCTTATTTGATTTCATAATCCAAGGCTTTGTTGAAAGCTCATCTCCGACTCGCAGATCTGTTATTTCTGAATACCAGACTACTGTTCCAAAACTAATCACATCATATTTGCAGTCAAGAGGTCCATTTTGGATAATTTGTAATCAAATTAAGTAACAATACCTTGGGCCAAGAGGACACCACTCCTTGCTCCTGTTGGACTCTTTTGTTGGCCAAAGATTGCAAATTACATTAGCTTGTAATTGAATATGATTAAGGTCTTTGATAAGTAGCTGTGAAATAAGCAGGGTCGTATAAAGGGAACTGCCATTACAGCAAAATACACCCAACAGGGAGAAGAAAAAACAGTGTGGGTTATCAAACTTCTCTTTTGCACACTGTCATAAAATGGTCCTCTTGTTAAACAATTACTCAGTGTCTCGTAGGGATGTGCATCTTCATCACTGAGGCTGATGCAATACATTAAAGATACATATGAAGCAACTACTTGTGCCATACGTTAATTTCCCCCCATTGCGATGCAGTGCGATTTCATTCAACACAATGCGATTCGATGCAATACGATGAACAGATGATAGTTTGATATGGTACAAATGATTGGTAACATTTCTAAATATTAAAAGGCATAGGGCTTTTACTAATATCAATATAGAAATAAATCGTTTTTTACTGTTGCAAAGAAGAAATGATGCATCCTGAGTTCATCCCAAATTGTATCCGATGCACACTTTTTTTTAAATCAGTACGATGGGATCTTGAACAAACATGCCGGTGCACCACTGCTAAAAAATAGTTACAGTACATGGTGCATGGGCGACACTAGTCGCTGGTTTGTTTTGTTGCCCATGCCCAAAAAAACATAATCTTTAACAATAAAATTAATTCAACGAATCAGCTTGAAAGGATCAGCAGAGTCAGCTGGACTTACAGTGGCAGACAATGTCTTTGCTGTCATTTGAAAACCTTTTTATATTACTCTTAAAATGAAGGTCACCAGAATGAGCCAAAGCCGTAAACCCGTCATTAAAATGAAACTGAATCAAGCATGTGAGAATCAGATTAATATTATCATACGTTCTGGGGTTAAAGGCCGAGCTAAAACACAGAAAGGGCAACCGGGCAACAAAAAGGAAGACATTCCAGGGTGGTTTTGAAAATGCTTGCAGCCTTTATGCTCAGGCGATTCATCAGCCACAGAAACATGTTACAGGGCACATATATCTCTTAGTGCTGTATTTTTGTCCGGCTTCTGATGCAAGAAATTGCTTTTTTCTAGACAAGGTCGTTTCTCCAGGAACTCGGCTGCTATGTATGTGTAAAGGGCAAAGGCTGCATGATGAAATACTCTAAATAAAATACTATAACCGGAAAACAGGTAATCTGGAGGCTCTGTCACTATCAGTTGTCCTGTTATCCATAACAACCCCAGAACCCAATCAGCACAGCAGAAACAGAGAGAGAAAACCTAAATAAAGAAAAGATCCCATTAGATTATTGCTTTGATCGAGAAACATATTGCCCCAAATCCACAGATTATAGTCTACACAACAGACCACAGAACGTATTTAGTTGTACTGTATGGAGTGATTAATTGAGGGTCAGGTCCAAAGTACGTTTTTATTGTTTGGAGAAACAGATCTAGACAAATATTCTGCGCTTCTGTCAGCCTGTCATGAAGTCAGTCATGCTGGCATTTTTTATCTTCTTCTATTTTCTATTTCATAGATGCGTAGCTGTGTATATGTAACAGGGTTTACTATTTCAGTTAGGTAATCAGATTTTTCCCAGATTTGAGCAGTGTCCTGATATCAGGATCTTTTTCTTTCTTCTCTATCAGGTTTCTGCTGGAGAGCTTGTGAGTTTTATTTCTAAAGGATGTGTTTTAAATGCGGCCATGTTGTCCAGCAGATAAACAGCCGAAAATGTCCGGCGGCTGTGTGTTCTTCCCTTTTCTTGACTTCACACTTGGTGGGTGTATTCCTGGGGTGCATTTTGGACATACGACATGTTCAATACTAATGAACTTTGAATAAAAACTGAACAGAGCAACGCCTGCTCTGTAGTACTAGTTAGACTACTTTGAAAAACGTAAAAAAAGGTCCAATGTGTAACATTTAAGAGTACAAAACACTTAACACTTAGTAGAAAACCTATAATTGTGATATTTTATATATAATGAAATCATGCATCGTCCAAAAGCAGCAAGCAGATATGTCACTTCTACTATATATTTTTTTATTCGTTTAAATATTTTTTTATCATAAAACAGGTACATTTTGAACGAGGTGGGCAGAAGAAGAGTATTTCAGAAGAGATTTGTCTTTCTTGGTCTATGACTAGTACAAGAGAAGTACAAACTGGGGCTAAAATATGCAAATTCTGGTTCAGGTAACATCTGTTTCTTGCCAAATGTGGTTTGTAACCTACTGCTAGAAATCTGGTTTATTAAAACATAGTCAGGGTAAGAAAAGGCTGAGCTGAGTCAGTGAATCTTAATGAATTTAGTGAATTAATGAAGGTTAATGAAGGCAGGACAGATCAGAGAGAGACAGACGAGATAAATCTGGTGTTTACCGTGAGTGAGTAGAAGTAGATGAGGACCAAGCTGATGGTCATGACCAAGTTGGCCACCAGAGAGAAGGGAGCCAGGTACTTCAGGTTGGGGGTGAACACCAGCAGGATGAAGGCCGGCAGGAAACAGAGCATGTAGAGACGGGAGTCGAAGCTCGGCACCAGGACCTGGGTCTGGTTGGTGTGGTTCACGTAGCAACTGAAGGTGGTGGCGTTGGCTGCTTCTACCACCTGGTAAAGACACAGCGACATGAGTCGGGTTATAAATCAGAGATTCTACTGAAAACGACATGGTGGGATTCAGCGCTGTGACATTTCAAGGAGGATCAACAATCTCAATGCTGATCTGAACTGATGTGAACAGCTCCTGGTTATTTCATATTCAAGTTGTAACTTCAAAATGACTACGCAATTCAGGAACACTCATTAGTTCACAATATTACAAAAGTGTTTGGGAGAAGTGCAAGACAGTGATTAACACCCAATACTTCCAAAAAGCTTTTCTGCTGCTGGTACGGTTGATGTGGCAGCTGAGGAAACGAGACCACCGCAGTAGACGGACACCACCATCTACTGCTAAGAAACTGTACTACACAAATCTACTCAGTCCAGGACCACACCCTGGTCTCCAACCATTACATGGGGTCAGTGGGTTGTAATAGGGTCACAGGTAAAAGGTCACACAGACAAAACAACCGCCATAAAGAGAAATGTTTGGGTAGAGAACATACCGGTATCAATCTTTGCATGTTTCTGCAAGTTTTAACGGGTTACATTTAAGACTTTTTAAGACCTTTTTAAGACCATAATGAATGCAAGTTAAGACCTACCTCACGTCCATACTGCCAAACAAAGAACAAAGGATAGGACGGATCATCAGTATTGGTGTCATGTTGGTTTTGTTTTGTAGTTGTTACAGCATGATCAATACAATTAAAAGCGAGATTGAAAAACGCAACATTACAAGGAATTTCTAAGACATGTCAAAATAATATTTATACATTTTAATGCTTAAAATTCAGATTATTGGATTTTATGTTTTAAGACCCTACAGAAACACGGCCGCTTTTTTGCGCAATTAAAAATACTGTCAACTCAGATGCAAGATAAGAAAGATAAAGTTCACAAACATAAAGCAGAAGCATGACAGTGTCGATGATGTACATATTTTCTCGTGCAAGATTTCGCAATAACAAACCGATTCCATTTTACAGTTCCTCCAAATACTGTAAAGCTGTATATGGGTTTGTTTCCACCTCATGCAGTAGAACTGTATTTGTAATTTAAAATGTATTCTATTAAAGCGGGTGGGTGTAAATCCTCTCCTCCCTGCTGTTATGGAAATCACTGTTATCCCTCTGTCGCTGGTGACCTATTTATTTGTATCTAGCGTGGTATGTGTAAACTTTGAGCGTACACTGGAATCTACTCTCTCTCTCAGTGAGTGGACAAAACTCTTACATAAGACCGGGGAACTGCCACATCAACTGAAGTAAGTCCGTACTCAGAGTAAACAGAAAAGGGTTTCACGCACTACGATTTGTGATCAATCTGTGCAATTATTAGGGCATTTAAACACCATAGATTTATTCTGAGTTCCAGAGCTGTGCAGGTTAAAGGTCGGACGACGCAGTGATACAGTAAACAATCTCACAGAGAGGGTCAACAAGCGGTAGATAACAAGTAAACCCACAGACATATAATAAAGGGCTTTTACTGTAAGCATTGCTGTTTGAATAAAAGTATTTATTGCAGGTTTAGGAAAAGTGTCAGTTAATGCCTTGAAAGTGACGTGTGTGTATGTGTGTGTGTGTGTGTGTGTGTGGGGATCATGACCTGCTTGATATTGTCACTGAGGAAGACAAAGTAGACGCAGCAGAAGCCCAGCTGGGTGATGATTAGAAACAAGTTCACCGTGTGTCTGAGAGAGAGAGAGAGAGAGAGAGAGAGAGAGAGAGAGAGAGAGAGAGAGAGAGAGAGAGAGAGAGAGAGAGAGAGAGAGAGAGAGAGGTCAGACAAAGGGTAAGAAAACAAGCATGGAAATATTGAGCCTGAATTGTCACCACACTAATACAGAAGGTTCACAAGCTAACACGGTGCTGAGTGCATTTAAATTTGTCCTTTTTCACGCCAGAACATTTCAGCAATGCTTCATTTTATGGGTACATTTCTGAATAATCTTCTATAGGAAAAAAAACAAAAAACTATGTAATTTGGTTCCCATTATAGAAGTCTTGCATTGTATGGTTGCCTGTAGACATATTTCCCATTAGTGACCTCCTGTGTGTCGACTGAAAGAGATTACAACAGCAATTAAATGTAAATTAATTGGAATTCATTTTTTATACGTTCGAAATACAGTCTAATCTAATCTAAGGGTAACACTTGGACACTGTCTGTTTTCCCTATAAAAATAATTTGTACCAAATTACAGCAACTTCCAAAAAGCCTCTGAGAAATGACTAGGTGTAAATATCAGGACCTACAACATAACACATGCTTCTTTATGAGAGCAGGAATTCATTGTTTCTACCATAATTAGATTTTGCAGCCTCTGAAACTGTATTTATACCCTCGTGAGACACCGTAACTCTTACTGAACTGAGATACTGTTTCTTAAAAACTCAACAGAAGTTGCTTATCTTAGGCTTTTAAAAATTACAATATGTGACATCTAACTAACTAAAAAAGCTACATTACTGAATGCACTTATTTCATAATGTGTAACAAACAAACGACACGTAACAGAACTGTATGGTGGTGACATGAATAAGAGATGAGAACTGATTTATTTAACCAGAGCTAAACTCAGCAGCTAAAACATCCGTCTTACTTTCCCCACTGCGAGTGTCTCCTCAGCCATGAAACGTTTTCCATGCCGTACTGCACCGCCTCGCCGTAGGTCAGAGATGGCCTGTTCATCCTGGACGGGGAAACAAATTAACATCTTTTAACTGTCATTAAAACAGTAGTAGTCTTGTCTTTGATCTGTGACCTCCTTGTCTAGCTGGCTTTAGCCATCCTAATGAGAGGGCTATATGGCTACATAGCATAGATATCGCAGATGTGTCTTGAAAAATGCCCAATAATTGTCATGTTGTTTATAAATGAGGTTAAAAAATTAGGGATTATTGCATTGGAAGATGAAGGGGCCAATAAATAATACTGATAACGTTTATCAGCCAGAGGCAGTTAATGTTGCGGGGGGAGCGAGTGGCAACAAAGAGGTAAAAATCGCTCATCTGCTTCATGTGGTGCTGACATGAAAAGTGAGCACACGGTCGGTATCTTTGTTCATCCCTTCCCTCCATGCAATAAATGTTACTGTGATCGAGTTGTTTTTGAAGTTGAAATGAAATACTATTAAATAGGCTATATGTCTCATGATTATTAAAAACATGGATTCAAATGATGTGTAATAACAGATTATTAGGAATTTTTACAACCCTGCGTGTGAAAATGAAAGCGAAAGTCTAACACAACCTCTGAGTTAAAGACATTGACACACATTGGAGGCTGTCTCATAGAAGGACAAGAAGCCTAAAACGACAGTGAAAGTTGTAGGAAAACCCTTCGCAGTGAAGTAAGATCAGTTCAGAGTGACATTATGAAACCAAAAACTGCCACTAGAGTGCAAAAATAGACAAAGATAGGTTGGGAAAGAAAGAGTAAAACAGCTATAATAAAGGATAAAGGTGGAAATATCAAACATCTCTATAACTACATATTTGTATAGGCTTAATAAATGAAACTTCATGTCTGTATGAGTCTGTGAGACAACAAGAGGAAGTGCTGACTCTTGTTCTCAGCAATAGAGAAAAAAAAAAACAGGAAGATAAGCATTTTTTCCCACAGGCCTTTCTTCTCTGTGTTTCTCAGCTTGATGTGTGACTTTTCTTTCTTAGATTATATCTGAGGCTCGCTGTAGAGGCTCTTCATTCATGCTCTCGACCTGCTTAATCTCTAGCGTGGCGGGGGCAGAGTCGGTGTATATCCCTGCATGAACGGGGGCAAAGGGCGAGAGGACACGGTGGATGGGCGGGTTGACCAGCACCAAGCTGCAAAACACACTAATGGGAATCTGATAACAGGTTAAAGTGTACATGAGCGTGTTAATCACCTCGGTTGTCACAGACCAACAGCTGTAAAACAGATCATTCCCGTGGTTTATTGCCTCGTTCAGTTACATAAAAGTGCATTAAAGTTGGACTGGGGACAACATTTACAGCAGCCCTTCTGACGGGTGGAGATGATCACGGGTCACAGTTACACTGCGTCTGGTCTGTGGAGCTCGAGCCTCGAGCCTCGGTCGGTGTGAGTGCACTCCAAACCTCGGTGCTAATATGCCGCTGATTACAGAGCAGAAAAGGGTGGAGAGACATCCCTAAATAGAGTGTAATCTGTCATCCAGCGACAACAAACAAGTCGCTGTGTGCACTCTGGACGGCTAAGTAAACAAATGAGTGACAAAAGCAGAGCAAAAAGCTGTGGTTTCACAGCGCATGCAGCGTTAGATCATCTGCCAGAAACAAGCCACAGTGGGCCCGCTGTGAGAGAATGGAGGTAGTGACAAGAAATTATGTTCAGGCTGCGTTCTGCAAACAAACTATGGCAGGGGAAAGACAACCACATGGATAAGGACCTCCAATCGAACCCACTTCATCTCAACCTGCCTTTTCTCTGTCCAGTTTAGTGAAAACTGTTCTATATTTCACAAAAACACTTCAAACAAGGGAAGGTGAACTTTTTGATTAAGGGTTGGGTGATATAACAACATACAGAGGTGTTCTTTATAGCATTTAGTCAGTTGTAACTTCCCTTTTTTTTATCTCTGGTTGAGGGCTGCAACTGACGATTATTTTCGTTATCTGAAAATACTGATGACTGGCTCCAGAAGCTCAAGGTGACGTCCTCAAATGTCTTGTTTTTGTACACAACCCAAAGACATTCAGTTTACTGTCATAGAGAACTAAAGAAACCAGACAGTACAATGGACAATGCAGACGTGTCGTGCAAGTCTAGAGCAGTATTTTGCTCAAGGACACGTTGAAACACTTGCTTTCTACAATGTAAACTGGAGCTGACATTCAGAGACTGAAATGAAGGTAAAATGACGGAAACCCAGAGCGAATATTGGTTTTATAGTCCTAAGACTTTCGGTGTGTTCTTACTTTGCACTGAGGTGGTGTGAACATTTGACCAGCAGCCTCATGCAGTGCACTGCGACGAAACCCATAATCAGCAGGCTGATGGGTCCGAGCTGGAGAGACAGACAGAGAGGTCAAAAAGGGAAAGGGAGGGACGGAGAGTTTATTTAATCTTTCAATGCTGTTAAACATGAGGATGTCTTATGAGTTCAGTAAAGTCTAATTGAAGACTCAAGAGTGCAATTAACAGACTATCCCACTATAAATTTAAGCAATTTTTCAAGAAAGATTGCCAAAAATGTGATAGTTCCAGATTCTCAAATGTAAGAATTTGCAGCATTTCTTGGTCTAACATGATGATAAATCCATTATTGTTTGGTTTTAGGACTGTTCCAGAATATTGTGATGGGCATCTTTCACTGTTTTACAAACCAATCGATTAAGAGCTGAGAAATGATTGTTAGTTGAAGCCCTGCTGCTGTCTACATGCAATATTTTGCCTCATCTGTTGCTGTGCAAATGCTTTTATTAAATGAATTCAGAGTAATGTAAAGGAAACCAGGTGTAATGAAAGGGGGATGACTGAGACAGGACTGGAGAAAAAACACTTGATGCTTTTCTCTGAGAATCAACATAATGAGTAACTTGAGATTTTTAGATGTTCAGATTACTTTTCATCACTTCATTTGGTTCCTAGCCTTCATCAGTGTGACTTTAGCCTCCATGTAAAGTTGTCAGCCTGGTAAGCAGTACAGTGGAAGCTTAATCATTAACAGTTACATTGTTTTAGTCTTTTAGATTAGAAACACCGTGAGAATCATTTTCATTCGCACTACTCTGACCACAATCTTTCACTTTGATGCAATATGCAAATGATTTCTCACCCCAACCACAGCTCTCTACACGAGTCTGTGAACAAGGTTACAGCTGGGGGGGGCGAAACAAAGTCCTGCTTCCCTTAACGGTAGAACCTGTCTGACTGACCGACTGCAGTAGCACTAACACACAACCACAGTGTACTTGCTGACCGAAGTCCTGCGAGGCCAGCCCGACCACGTCTGTGCTATGTCATGAATATTTGACAGGAACAGGAGCAGAATCTAATTTGGTGCTTCCAGACCCGTCATGTGACCTGCTGTGATCAGATAATAAAATCTCTGTGTGCTTACCACCAGGCCTGCATTCTTGACAGCCAGGGGCAGACCGAGCAGCCCGGTACCGATGTTCCCTTTCAAAAGGTGGATGAGGGTCTGACAAAAACTGGAGAAGAGAAACACAGCAAGTTATATCCGCATTAGAATCAGGCCCACTACATTTTTATTTAAATCCATTTAGACAGACAGTTGTTACTGACTGTTGGCTGCTCAGGGCACGTTAGAGTTCGCAATACTTACGAGGTTCCCGTCCGTTCTCCAATCCTCTCATAGTGACGCTGGGGTCTGGTAGGTCCAGGAGGAGAGGGGCAAAGCGCATCCATTTCCGATGGATTTTGGTCAGAGAACAGAGAACCTGAGACCAAGAAAGGAGGGGGAAGAGGGAGAAGAGAGGAAAAATATTTCTTTTAAGTCAAGCTTTTTTTTTTTTTTTTACAATGAAAACTGACTTAATAACAAGTAACTCAACTATGATGAAATATATCATCATTTTTTAACACTAATGTGAAAAACTGGACAATGGACAAATTATATAACTAGTATTAGAAGTATGTAACTAATAAGTATAGTATTATTCAGCGGTCTGCACTTTATTTGCTCCTGCTTGGTGAAAACGGTATCCTCCACTACCCAAAACTACCTTTTCTGCTGCACTAATAAGCAGCGTCCTGCATTTTAATAACACGTCCCTGCTGGTTTGCTCATGTTACATAAACAACAGTGAAATTCAACAACAGGTGACAACAAAAGAGCAGGGAGAAAATACAACAGGCCGGCCAACATTCCAACAATTATAAAAAGGTCAGCTCACATTATAAAGGACTGCTGGATGTGGACGTTAAGTTACCTTCAGTTGGCTATTTTCCTTTATTTTTGGTAGGAATGTGTGCAAGCCTATGGTAGTTTGGGTGTGTATTGTATTAATGCAGAGAAGATTTTCTGGCACAACTTCACCAACATCCAGGGTCCATGGAGAAGGGAAACAAGTCTGAAGAGGTCAAAGGTCCAGCGAACATTAGTAGTGTTAAGAAACAGCATTTCTGTGAGACCGAGGGCTTGTGGCAGGGTCACATAAAACCCATTACAAAGAACATTTAAAAAGGCATCAAAGAGAGTGACAGCTGTACCCTAGAGCACAAAAAGCACTATTTGTTGTCAAAAGATTAGAACTAAATCTAAATCAAGTCAAATCAAGACAAGTCAAGGCCAAAATCACACATCAGTAATGTTGGTTTAATTAAAACTGCAGCTACCTGCTTGTTAACACAGACGTTCTCGATGTTTAACCACGACACCGTGAGACACTGCACATCTTAAGCACCCAGACTGCTGGGCTTCAGAGCAGTTCACTTTAGTCTCTTGTGACTCTTCTAACCTTTTTACAAGCATATTTTAGCGTAGGAGGGATAAAAAGCAGAGTATTCATTGTTGCATTAGCAGACAGAATGTCTACTCACAACGTGAGAACTAATACTGAAGTGAAACCGAGGCCCAACTTTAAAACTCACAGCACTGTGCTGCACAGCTGGACTCCCCTCGCCGCCCCAGCTTGTAGGGCTGCAACTAATGATTGAACCAAACACTGGTTCTACATAGGCCGGGCCTTTTGCTCTTTATGCAAGTTTCACTGCCACTGTAGTTTCTCCTGCGCTTTTAAAAGACGAGCAGTTATTCAGTTGGTTGCTTGTCCTTTTAATCATCTGGTCTATAAACTCTTGTTCTGTCAGTCCAAAACCAAAAGATATTCAGTTCAATGTGATATAAAACAGAGAAAAGCAGGAAATCATATTTAGTTTTTGCATGAAACATTACTCTTATTAATCAATTGTCATTTGACTAACCGCTGCAGCTCTGCACTGGTGTTCAAATTAGCTTCTTGCCCTTTAATGGAGCATCCACACACTGTACATATGCTATTTCCAAAAATATGAATGACTCAGATACAAAATCATTAAAATGTTTTCTCCCTTGTCAACAACTTGGTCCTATAATTTCATGAAGAACAAGTGAAAGTTCTTTCACTTCATGGCATAAATAAATCATAGATACTGTACCTTCATCACAACATATTAAATATTGAATGTGTTGTTGTGACCTCCTGCCAAACAAGACACCAGCCACGCCAAAAGCTGCTTTGATGATTCAGTGTCTACCCGCCATTTGGGATTACATATAATCCCACTGCGTCTGTGTGTATTACACTGTGTGCACCAGACCCAGACCACAATCTTTCACTTTGTTTCAGTTCGGGGTCCAAGAAGTCAATGCAAAGTTGTACTGACAAATAACAGAGCACCTGATTTCCATACCTTCACTCCGGATGTCTACATCGCTGGAGGCCATCATGTTGGGTTAGGTGGTTTAGTGTACGGCTGGGTGTCGTCTCTCCCAACCTCGCTGATCCTAATACCGGCAGATCAGGGAGTCCAGCATCGACAGCCACCCACTGCAAAACGGAGAAAGTCATTCAGAGTCAGATTTAGCAGCAGCGGGGAAACGTGAGCGTTAACTTCACAGTGAGAAAGAAGTTACACTGACAGATCACATGAGATCATTCAAATAACTGCCAGATTTACCAATAATGACACCAAAAGGACATGCTCTGTCAATTTATCAGTAAAACAACTCAATATTATATTGTATGGATTTCTTTCTTGGTGCATAAAATGTCAGAAAGTGGTGAAAAATGAAAGATATTCAGTTTACTGTCACTGCCCACTAAAGAACTCATAAAATATTCACATTTGAGAAGCTGAAATCAGAGAATTTAGAAATGTTGTCCTTAAAACATTACCCCAAAAACAATAAAATGACAATAAATCAATGACTAATCATAGGTATAATGCAGCTGAGTATATTATAAAAAGTAACTTTCCATCTCCACTTACAATTTGAACTAAAACCGGATTTAAAAACATTCATTTCGATGTGAAATTCCACTAATGTATGAACTGGTTCAGATCATCATAATAAACTCCCTCTGATACATTATAGTCATTCTGTGATTATGATGCAATCATTATTGCTCCATTTTAATAAGAATGAGAAGGTATGGGGATCTAGACTTCGTGTTGCTTAGGTCTTTGAGCAAGGCACTTAACCCCGGCGCACTGAGCCATGGCGTTACATAAGAGCAGCAGGGGGGCAGTTAGGTCAAAGAGGGTGTGTGAGAGCTGTGTGTCGCTGCTGCTTCTTCTAATCACACAAGGATTTGTACAAAGGCTTTGCCGTCCACCTGCCCTGTCACTGCTTTCGCAGCAGTGACGGCAAAACAGCTCAGATTATGCCGCACTTTTTTGGGAACCAAACTTGTTTTAATTTCCCAGCGGTCGTAACTTCTAGTGAGCGCGCCTCCGTGAACTCCTTGTCACAGCACGTTCAGTGTTCGACAAGTTCAGAAGAACTTGTGAAACTGGATTTGTGTGTATTTTACGGGAAAAAAATACAAAATGAACTGCAAGGCCTGACGTGTGTCCAAATAGAGTAATAAGAGTAGCAGAAAAGAGGTGTGACTTCCTGAACAACTACAGCGTAACCGTGGGCCAACACGTCTTCATTATGAGCTACTCAGCTTCCACAAAGTGCTGTGACACGAGAGGACTAAACTGAGCCCCGTGGAAATGCAGATAGCGTCGGTGTGTGATTTCTGGCATCAACACTGGATGAAGAATCAATGTGTTCATACATGTATACTTCACAGTTTCTTCACGGGACAAGGATGAAGACAAAAAGAGAAATAAACCTTCAGCAAAGGTCATTATGTCATTTTAAGACTGCAAATGAAGCTTTGATTGTGATAATGTTGCTCTTCTTATATCCCACTGGGTAGCTTTCAATATTGTCACTTTAAATTATTCTTTCAAGCAACACCCTCAGTTAGAAGAAAGTCCCTTATTAAGGAAGCGATGTGAGTAACACGAGAAATAAATTGCAATTCATTCCCATGTAAGCTGCTGCAGTCCACAGCTCTTCAGCCAGCAGTGGTCGGGGTCTCTCCCTCTTCTCTTGGGCTGTCAGTAGGTAGGCCGTGTTCAACCTTCTCACTCACCCTCTCTCTCCAGATCTCTGGGTTAGGATGTTCCTAGTTTCTCTGTTAACAGTTTCGTTAACAGAGACGTATATAAGTACGTAAGTAGTTGTTTGACTGCCTCTCTCGCTCCTTCCTTTAGCGAATATGTAAATAGATAGCTCGATCTTCTTGACTTCTTGTCTGGCTGAATAACAATAACAATAACAGCACTGAGGTTCTGTTTCCTTCCCAAGTGAGCCGCCACGCACAACAGAAGCACCCGGACCGTTCTCTGCTGAAATAACCTGAAACATTATCGAACTACCTCTGGCTGCAGGTGAACAGGGACAGTGTCCGGGAGTCTTTCGCTCTGTCTTATTATGATTTATTCATACTTTCATTATGAATCTGTCTGTTGTGTTTTGCTGTTCGACAATTGAACAGAAAGTAGTCAGAAATATCCAGTATAATCTCCTAGAGCCCAACAAGGCAGTTTAATATTGCTTAATTTGACTGACCAATACTATAAAAACCCCCAAATATTCAATAAACAATGTGATAAACAGCCTTTTTTCTCAGTTGAGAGACTGAAACCAGAAAATGGATTGGCATTTTTGCCATTTCCGCTTGAAAAAATATAAATTTGGCAATATTTAGAATAATTGCGGATACATTTTCTGTCGATTAACAAGTCAGTTGAGCAACTACTTGATCATTTTTTCCAGTTTTAAATCTTATCCACCTAAATAACCCCCAAATCCAATAATAAAAGCTTGGGGGGGAAAAAAGTCTTCTTTCCAGTGTACAGTTGAGTAAAACAGGCATTAGGTCATTCCAGTGCAAGGTAAAGGAAATCTACATGAAAGGTGCAAACAGTGACCTTTACAGTCAAAGGTCTGAATGCAAATATTAAAAGAGCTCCCAGTGTTTACAGATGATAAGCAAACACACAGCACACATTCCGTGTGCGCCCCTGGGTGCGGCCGGACCACATCGGCTGCCTTTACCCCGTCTTCCACCGCTCTTTTCACGGCTGGAAAAAAATCAGTGTGGTCCTTTCACGACAGCACAACAACACACACACACACACACACACACACACACACACACACACACACAGCAAGAAAAGCCTCTCCAACGTTAACTCGGGTTGAGGTTAACTAAGATATGTTAGTAAGCATATATATATATATATATAGCTGATCCCCTGTAATGACTCGTTACACGAGTGGAAACATGACAGTTCGTGTTTCTTCGGCTCTTCCAGCAGATTAACCGACGTTATGTGTCATACACGTCGGTTAGCCCGCGGTAGCTAACGTTGTGTCTGTTCCCGATGCCATCTTTGTGCCCGTAAACAACCCCCCCTCCTTACCTCAGTGTGTGCTCGTCTCTCTCCTCTCTCCTCTGCTATCTCGGGACTCTTTACGAGAGGCTAACCGCGCCGCAGACCTACTTATTTTCATATCGCGGTCATTGTCCGGTTGAAATCCCGGCGCGGCGACGCTGCACCGACTGAAGGCAAAACAAGAGTCGGCCCCGGACCCTGCGCGTCACAGAGCCAGCGGTGCGGCCACGTGACCCGGACACAGGACGACGCGCTGTTGCCATAGATACGGATTATAGCGTTTTAACTGCGTGTGGTTAAAATAACGTTATATATGTATGTGTGTGTGTGTGTGTGTTAAGCTGAAGTTGTAAAGTTTTAATCTGTATTTTACTCTCGTCTCTGGTTATTTGATTAAGTCTGTATTCATTCTTTAAAAAAATAATAAAAATACTACTACTGATAATAATAATGACTTTTATTTTGGAAGAATGTTGCGGATTGGGAAGCGCTTGGTTTGTGTGCCGGGGCGGCCAGCCTACACTGAGGCTACGTTTAGAGGTTACCCTACGCGGTTTCTCTTTCATTAATGTTTACTTTCATTTTTAATTCGCTCAAGCAAGCAAGTGACAAGAAACTAAATGATAAAAAAGAAGTGTGAAAAGACGCAGTAAAGACAGGAACATCCGGTCAAGTCACCCGGTGGCAGCTCGCTGTGCGTCAAGTTAGCCAAAATAAAAGACGGAAGTGACGCCGGTTTAGCCAAATTAAACTAACGTTATAAAATGATGTCCTCTTTTAGTTTGCATTTATTACACGTTAAATCCTCTTTTTTTTTTAATAATTACACAAAACTACTGACTACATGACTCAAAACGTTGCAACATAACAACACGCCCATCTACAAATTAATTATCTCACACCGGAAGTGGCCCGCGGCCTCGCTCATTGGCGCTAGCTTCACAGTAGCTAACCAGATAGCACCTCTCCGCGGTTCGTAAAACATTTGCGGGTCAGTAAGAGGTGAAAGTCCACTGCTGGGGTTGTTTTTTTTTGCGCCACAAACATGACGGTAAGTTACCACTAAGATACTTTTTTTTTCGTTTAAAGTTTAGCTTCAAAAGGGAGGAAAAGTTGGGATATAGTTTCCTCCCCGCATTGCGAAGTAGCCTGCGAGCTAAGGTAGCTTTCAAACATTGCATTAGTCGGCTGTCTGCAGGAATCAGTGACACCCATTATTTCTGTCTGTCTGTCTGTCTGTCTGACACACACACAATACAGAAGCACGAGTTTGAGGTGGCGATGACCTGTGAGGGATGCTCTGGAGCTGTTACCAGGATCCTCAACAAGCTGGGAGGTGAGACTGATCTGTCCTCAGGGCTCGGTGCTTCTCCGGGTTGCTGCAGGAGGAGGAAGGACAGACACCCACAGTCTGTCCAGATGTTCTTCCAGCTGCCTGATTTCTCAATATATCATTATTCTACAGTGATGACCTCTGCCTTCACCACCTGCATTAAAATATGACCTCCTTTTGCATAATCTTAGTTTTAAAAAAAAGAAAAAAGGCTTTGTGACAGTTGTTCCTGCTCTGATAATAAATCAAATCAAAAGAATACGATACAGATCCGTGAAACGAGATAGCATACACATGGAACAATAGTATAAAGCAGGGGTATATTGCACTAGACACTGAGCTGATAGGCTTTTTGTTGACATATTGCTCAACGTCCCTCAGGAGAGCAACAAAAGAGGCTCTTTGAATGCTGAATTTACGTCTATCAATGAAGCATTTTGCCAATATCATTATCAAATTTATTCTAAAAACTATTTGTCTTCTTTTTCTTGTGTTTTGTGAGGAAGCCAAACTCCACATTTCTCCTACTAATGTAAAGTCTTTAAAGATACATCAGTGACAAATCCGCTTAAACTAAAAAAGAACAATGAGTATTTAAAACTTTATTTTCAGTTTCTGCATGGAGGGATTAGCAGTGTAAGATTTATAAATAATAAAGTATACCTTCCTTCACAGTTAGGTCTTTACGAGGAAGCATTCAGTCTGTTTAAATATAGTTAATAAACTGTTTCCAATATGCTGTGACATGGATTCATACGACCGTCCCTTTTATCATTCATATGTCGGTGCGTTTGCAGTCGGTGCTCTCTTTTTACGGCCACTGTAGTTTCTCCTTTCACTTGAAAGAGGAGGGGTAAAGCGAGGGAGATGCAGTCTGCAACTTTACAGCTAGATGCTTAATCCTGCACACTGGTTCTTTTTTAAAGATGTAGGCGCTTTTAATATTGGCCCAAATGATCAGCTACCCAAATGCTTTGGTCTACAAGTATTGACGTTGACTGTAAAACCTTATCAGTAGTTTCAACTTGTTAAGATGGCTGCGGCTGTTGCTTTCTCCCAGTTGAAATGCATGCATGCATACGTAAAGTGAATTTTTGTTTACAACCAATTGTAGAATGTGTTTCTTTAGAATATCGCCGTATCCTTTGATTCGTAGTGTGTAATGTTTAATTCTTTAAGTCGAAGCATAAAAGAACCCAGAGCTCTCCCCACTGTGCTTTCACAGAGGGGCCAGTGGCAGTAAATGTGCAGATTGAACACTTTTGAGCTTGCATCACACCCGTTCCCATGACTTCTTGGCTCTGAATGGTGAGTCAGCCAACGTGTCACCTGATGCACTGGTACTTTCTTAAGACTTTTATTTGGCTTAGTCATTAAAATGTTGACTGCTTAAGTGCCACTTCTGTTTTTCTAGCTCATACCAGTCTCACGTTCTGGACAGTGAGATTACGAAAGGCTCATAAAGTAAATACAGATCCTCTTACACTGTCACATCTCGTCAATTTGTGAGTGTAAGTTGATGAAAAGATTTTCTTTACTGGAGAACTGGAGCCAGAATTATAACTTATAACCAGAATTAGAATCAGAGCGTCTCATGGTGAATCTTCTGTGTTGGCTTATATTGCCTGTTGGAATGAAACAAAGTGCCTCTTTGTTCTCTGTGCTCTCAGATGTGAAGTTTGAGATCGACCTGCCTAAGAAACTGGTTTGGATCGAGTCCGACAAAGATGCGGACTTCCTCATGGAGACGCTGAAGAAATGTGGAAAGGAGGTCAAGTACAACGGCGCCAAATGAAGGAATCTGCGTTCACGTAGAGCGGGCGACATGACTTTTCCGAGGATTGATGATTAGGATCGCCGTAAGTCTGTATGGCTTTCTCCCCGACCACCAGAAGGGTTCATTATTATTGCTTTTATTAGATGTATTGTCTTTTCAAATCAGTTCTGCCTGTTCAGATGACAACAGAAGAGCCTTCATTGTAACCTTTGGTAGAGGTACATAAATCAAGGAATAATGTCCAAATCAACTAAATTTGAGCGAGTTCACCAAATCTGGCACGAAGCTGCATGCATGACAACCGCAACAGTGTCACAGAGCCGCGCCCGGTCGACTCGAGGAGTTACTCTACCTGTTATTCATCTGTCTCTGCAATAGTACATTTAATCCAGATTCACATGAAGAGTATTAGTCCTGCAAATCACGACTAGTTTCATAATCAATCGATCTGTTTATGGATTTACAAATATATGGGCATGGGTTGGCTTACTTCTTTCGTCTGTGTGTATTTTCTTTAGAAAATGATTTCTGCTGATGCAAGGTGAAGATTTATGCTGGAAGTTGAGCTCTTTGTCTGTCAGGAAGAGTCTGATGGATCCTAGTGACCCCCCCCCTTAGATGCCAAACCTCCCCAAGCTCAAACGCACAAAACCCCCCCTCGGATGCAGATCTTGCCAGCTGTCTGTCTTTATGTGCAGCACTGGGGGTCGAGGCAGGGCTGTACAGTGACACCATGTATGTTCTCAAATACAAACAAAACATCAGCACAGCACCGGTTGTCATTTTCATGTAATTATGTAACTGTCACCTTAAATCTGCAAAACAACTGACGCACATTCCCTGGTTTGTAAAGCATTACTGCTCACTATTGGCTTTACCCCCCCCCAACCTTGACTCAGTATTATAGCATTTATTGGGTTTGATATAATGATCTGCACCAATGGGGAACCTCAGTCTGTCTCTCTTCCCTCTTCAGGGACCGTCTGCTGGACTTGATTTTGTCAGACTACTTCCTTTTAGCTTGGTCACTTCGTTTACACTACAGTAATCCACCTCAAGTCAAATGTATCATGTTGATTGAAATTTACTAACAAATGTCTTTTGTTTTCTGTTAATTCCACAAAGCCCTGTATTGTAATTCACTCTCTTTTTGTCTCTCTGGGGAAAAGAGAACCACCTTCTCCAGGGCTTTTTGTAATTGTCTCTCTTGATGTTTTGTGTACACAACCCACACAATAAAATCAGTTCAGTCATAGTTTTATTGCTTCTTGTATATCTTTAGTAGTAGTAATTCTTATTTAAATAGTATTAATAATGAATAGGATTGTTGTAGCATATTTATGAACTGAACGTATGACTGTAAATTTCATCTTAAAACTCACTCAGACGGGGGACCCAGTGGGCTTTCAGAGGTTTCATACATCCAAAGAATTTCTATAAAATCCAGACCAGGTGTCTGATTGAGAACTGAGTTTATTTGTGAAAACGTGAAACCACACCAGACTAGTAAAGGGGACCTGCGTCTAACTGGGAGCCTGAATTTAACACAGGGTTTACAGTGCATTAAAAATGAATTCATAACTGATGACACTAATAAGGTTTCTCTTCTACATTTGTAAGTGAAAGAAGTGTATTTAATGATGGTAACTGAAGGAGAAATTCACAGGTTATTTAAAGAGACCTGAGTGGTGGTAATCATCTTTCAAACTGATCAGAACAACAGTAAGGAACTACATCACTGATCCTTAATTTCAGTGTGTACACCCTACAAGAGCCTTTCTTTTCCTTCATTTCTCCAGGTAGAAATCTTAATGAAATTAAAATAAATATTTAATACATTTTAGTCCACGGCTCATTGGAAAACATCACCGCTGGAATTCAAATAGTCCCAGTTACTGTTCTTGGACATTAGTTACCTGCTGTTTTCTGAAGTTTTGTCAGTATAATTCACTCATCACCTCAGTGGTTCTCTTCACTCTCTCTGTTTTATGTTATGATGTTATGTTAAAGCATAAAAATCTCCTCTTGCCTGTTTAAGATCTTTTAAAAATGGAACCTTTTTGCTATTTTTACAGCGCAGACATGATTGACAGTAAAACCAGGCTGATGCTGAAACCCATTGCCTTCACTGCAGAACAACAAAGACTGATCCTTTAACAGTTCTGCACTTCAGTAAGAACACACACTATTGGTTATACTTTCGTCATCACTATACGACATATCCAGCGGTTTGGATAGAAAGTATAAGAACCCTGCTCACTCACTGGAACCTGAAGGTGTGAAAATGTTTCGGTTGCATAATAACTCCATGCCTCCACCACCAGGAGGCGCTGTGTGATAAAGAAGTGCACACTTTCTTTAGAGCTTTTAATTGTTTAAAGTAATGCAGCACTTGCTTCCTCTTTCAGCTGTAACTGAAGAGCGGGCTGCGATACAGTCCGTTAAAATGAAATGTTCAGCAGCGTCGTCCTCTGCTTCACTCTCAGTTCTTCACACTGGTGATCCTCATAAAACTGCTGTGACTCAAAAACACTCACCACCGCTTTGATTTCTTGTCAGGAGGAAATAAAGTTTTGGACATTCAGACGTGTGGGAGCAGACTCAAATGCAAATTAGTGAACTCCTCCATTCCCAGTCAAATCTGTTTAAAGTATTTCCCTCCTGTGCCAAGTTATAAAGTGAGTTCTCATCTATATTTTAAGTTATGTGATCACAAACTTTAAGATAACCCTTTTTTTTACGTCCCGAGGGGGATATTAAAGACCCCCTCCATACATGTATTTAGACTTAAAGTCTGCTTGGAGCAGCAATGTGTGTCTGAAGTCCATTCTCAGTGTATGGGCACTGGTGGGTTCAGGTTTCGACATCACAAGTTGCATACTGGACCAGGATGGATCATTTATGATGTCACAAATCCTGCTCGTAGGCCCCGCCCCTTTAAAAATCCGATTTTTCAATGAGCACAGAGAAACTTTCAGCAGATGAATGTGAAAACATCCCTCTAGTGTCAAAGTCTGCACACACATCCTTCTGCACAGTGAGGCTCAAACATCACACTGCAGGACCAAGAAGAACAACTGATTTTTGAGTCAACGGGGACTTTAAGTTTTACAGCAGCACAAGAGACAGACCAGAGACGGAGGTAGGTACAAGATACAGATAAGTTAAAAAAAAGATTAAGAGCAGAACATTACAATGCAGTTCCCTGATATTCCTGAGCAAATATATACATGAAATAAACTGTATAAGAAGGTGATGTATTATAATGTGAATTTAAAGCTGCACATTTTCTATTTTTTATCTGTTTGTCAGGCTGCTATCACAGAAAGATCCACAGCTGCACCACTTCCAGCCGGTTCAACCCTGGCGCCTTCGCCGCGAATGACACCCAGCAGGACGGTCACCAGCGAGGCGTAGAAGAGGGTGGCACAGCAGATGTAGAAGGTCCAGCCGAGGTGCTGCAGCAGCTCCGGCTCCTGCTGTTCGATGGACACCAAGAAGGCGATCAGAGCGGCGGCACAGAGAGCAACTGCAGAGGAGGACGGGACGCATTACATAAAACGTCCTACTACATTCTGCAATTTAAACTTTAAACTCTCCCTAATTTAAACTTGACATCAGCCCTGAGTGTTTACAGCTTCTCCTTAGGCGCCAAAAGTAGAACACTGTTTCCTAACAGGCTGAATATGTCTAAATGCAATGTGGTTTTAAACTTTATACCTTTTATCTGTGTTTTTTCCTCCAGTTTTCAATAACAATACGAGTACAAACCAAAATAAGGTTTAAAGTTCAGATGATAATGATGAATGATGAATGTTGATGGTAACATTTGAAATTAAAATGAAATGTCACGGTGATGTACTGCTCTCCACTGAGGATACATTTTCCATGCACCATTAAGTAACTGCAGGCCCATTTTTCACTGAAATGCAACACAATTATTGCGATATTTAAAGGACCGGTGTGTAGGATATAGTGTCATCTAGCTGTTTACGCTCACTCATGCTCCTGTTCCAAGCGTGTAGGAGAAACTACGGTGGCAAAACCTGTGAAAAATGTGAAATACCCTATCTAGAGGCAAGGTTTTGTTTGTCCGTTCTGGGCTACTGTAGAAACAAAGGTAACAATTCTTATATTCAGGTGATTATACACTAATGAAAACATGGGCCAATAGATCCTCCTCAGTCCTCACTGGACCTTCAACTACTGCCTATGATGACTTCTTTGTATGAATCTACTGTTTGCTGTATGTAGAGGAACTTGTGAAGGGTTGTGGTTGTTCCCTGCTGCATACATGGTCCATATATAAATATATATATATTATATTTGCCTGTATGGGGTTATAAATTGTGTGCTATACCAGAGAGGATGTTGAGGAGCAGAGCGGCGATGGCCGTCTTTCCTCTGGTCAGAGCAGGCCTGACTGTGAGCACGGCAGTCAGAGACAGCAGACTGGAAGCAGAGAGAAACATCCACGACAAACTGTAGCTTCCTGCGAGTAGACCATAAAAAGCACCATGTTAAATGTTACACTTCATTATGGTGGTTAATATATTCTTAACTGTTAGGGTATGCCTGAACCCCGTTAATATGTCTGAGACACATCACAGAGGCTCGGCACAATGAATTGTTGAATGCAACTAAGAGCACAACATTTAAGAACTATAGGCCTGTTTAAGTACAGTTCTAATGTGTGTGTATTTCCATGTTATAGATTAAGCTACCCGGCAGTTTGTAGTTGAAATTCGCTCCACCTTTGTTGATATTTACACATTAATGCATCAATAATCATAATCCAGTGATATTATATACATTCTGAAATGGGTCATTGCACATGAATACTTTTACTTTTGGTACTTGGTACTAGTAACTAACTCTGGTGCAATAACCAATAAAATAAAAAATGAAAATAAGTTACTTAAATAAATACTTTTGTGCTTTTACTCAAGTCAGGTTTTGAATGCAGGACCTTTACTTGTAACAGAGTATTTATACACTGTGGTATTGATACTTTTACTCCACTGTATGTACGGGCAGTGCAAAGTTGACCCTTTAAAACATGAACATTTGCTTTTAATGGACAATTAGGAATTCTTGATACCACCGTCATTAATAAATACTCGTTAATACTTGTTATAGATCAGTTAGAATCTATTGTTTCCAGGGTTATGAAATCATGTTTCTCATGTTCTAATAATAATAATCATCAAGTCTGAGCTTTTAAATGTGAGGGAATCATAAATAAATCAACCAAATGTTGTTCTGATTAATGGCTTATCACTGATCTAATAATTATTAGTAAATGCTTCATTAACATAACTGCATTAAGGGAATCTCACACTGACTTCAACATAAAGCTCTCCTTTATTTGAGAAAGTGCAGAAGAACTTTGTTTCGACTTCTCATCTCGTACGTATAAAAACAAGAGCTGATTGAAGCTTTTATTGTTTAGAGAGCTGTCACTGTTCTCTGTCTAAAAAAATCAATAAAGCACATGATGAATTATAACAATCTCCATAAACAAAACATGACATCATGGATAATGGATGCTTACCCAGCCAGGCTGGAAACACTGTGCAGCTGGAGAAGCCGTCGTAGGAGCTGCAGAGGGCAAAGAGTCCCTCGCTGGCCCCATGAGTCTCAACCAGCCACTGAGGCGAACAGAGACTCATTGTGTACAGCACAAACTCCACAGATAACAGGGTTGTCAGCACAGTCACTGGATTCCTCATATTACCCTCCCACACGCACAAACACTGTCTCTCTTCAGTGCATCCGCTAGTTTGACTTTCGGGATAATGTTCGTTAATTCTTCTCTGCTGGAAGAAGCTGCAGTCGACTTCAGACGGTCGGGTTTGCTGCTCCAGGAGATTTGTAGTTTAAATGCATAAATTGATGGAAATAACACTGAAAAGGTGTCACTTCCTCAGCATCCACAGCCTCGGAGCAAGGCACATAATCCACAGAAAGCTGTTGTACTTCTCACAAGCAGCTGTGACTGTGTCTATCTCCACACTGGGGAGCAAGGCGAAGCTGAACAACAGAGAAAAACATTTTGTCTAGCCATCTTCTCCTTCACTACTGACACACACCATGTAACTGGGATATAGTTGTATACAGTAAATATTTCCCCTGTCAAATATTGGCTTCTGTTGTTCCACAGTCGATACAATTAGTGTAATATACTGCAGCAAATAGAGCCTGTTTGCTTTTATTGAAAAGCTAATGTTGACCAGCGGGTTGCCATGCTCAGTCCATGCTCAGTAATTAACACACTTGTTACACACAATTGCATGCTGAATGCTTTACTTATTGTCCTTTTGAATGAACTGACAGCTCAAACTTTCCATTGATGGAAAACAGCAGGGCAAATTATACCTGAGTGTGTATCAAATCTGTGCACTTTGAATGTTTTAATGTATCCTGGAAAAAGTGAAAAGTTACCCCGAAAATTAAAGTCCCCCTCCGCTCCTGTGTGTTTTTCTTCTGGTTCCTACAGTTGGATGTTTGAGCTTCACTGTGCCGAGTGATGTCTGTTCAGAGTTTGACTCTAGAAAGATGTTTTCACATTCATCTGCTGAAAGTGGAAAGTTTCTCTGTGCTCATTGAATATCTGATTGTAAGGGGCGGGGCCTACGAGCAGAATTTGTGACATCAAAAATAGTTTGGAAGTCAATCCTGGTCCAGTCTGATGTAGGAATTTGTCACCAGTGCTCACACACTGAGAATGGACTTTACAGTGAAGTAGGAGACAGCTTGTGTCCAAAATTAGAAAATTCTTGTTGATTGTATTGTGCTAATATTACTTTTTGTAGAAAAAACAAATCAACCACACATTATTATTTAAAGCAGACTATGTGTACATATGTATAAATACATGTCAGGAGGGGATCTTTAAGTCACATTCATTGACCATGTCCATTTATTTTGATGATTTGCCTTTTATATGGCCAAAAGTGGCGTCTGCGTTGGGTATCTTTTGTCCTGAGCTGTTTATCTTGGTTCGGGCTCGGCCCCTAAGTTCCAAAGTAAGGAAAATCTTATTTGTGCAGCATATAATGATATTTTAGACAATATTGCCCCTTTGTGGCAACCCATTGTGGAGGGCCTTGTCCAAAAACAAAGCCAGATTATAAGGAAAAGGTTTTCTCAGTGGTGTGGAAGAACTTGACAGGTCTGCACAGAGTCCGGACCTCACCCCCATCTAACACCTTTGGGATAAACTGGACAATCCAGGCCTCATTGCCCCACATCAGTTCTGGATCGCGCTAAATGCCCTTGTATCTGAATGGGAGCTAAATCTCTGCAGCCACTTTTGGAATCACAAGTGAGTATGTTCAGATGTCCGCATACTTTTGGCCATATCGTGTAGGTGATGGTTGGCTGCAGCCTTTTTAAGACATCTCAGACTCAGCTTGTCAGGCTCAGCCCTACAGTATCAGCTTCCATCGGTCTAAGCCGGACTGTCAGGCTCAGCTCTGTCAGGTTTATTAACACGCTAAAAACTCTCTCTCTCTCTCTCACACACACACACACACACACACACACACACACACACACACTCACACACACACATACTCTGTCCTCAGCTGACCAGTAACAGGTAATATATGTGTGTGTCCCATGGGTTGGGGTGAGGGCGGGGTGGGGTGTAGTTAGGGCTGTCAGATCCTGTCCAGTGTGCCAAAACAAACACACCCATCACCAGGAGGTTATAGCCAGTCAGGGAAATGTGCAGTTTGACTGACGAGAGCAAACAGTCAGCCGACCCTGCGGCTTCGCGTCTCTCTGGGAGTCTCTGCCGTATATTTCCTCTCTGTTTGGTGAAACTTTATCATCCTGTTCTGGGTGGAAATTCATGCAGACCTTTGCCCATAATTCACATCATTGGAAATGTATCATGTAAATGCATACTGTTAATGGAATTACATCCTCCTGTTCTGTTACTGCATGGAGAAAAAGACACAGGTTTAGATTGACTTTATTTGCATATAAAGAGGTGAAAGGAATTTTGATTAAGAAAAGACAGTCTGGTAATAAATACTAGTATTGAAGCTGTGATGCTCATTTAATACCAGAAAACAATTTGATTGGATGAGAAATGGAGAGACAACTTGTTTCCAGTCATTTCAGATCCACTCACCTGCCCTCAAGGAACCCCTTTTCCCTCCTCCTCCCCTGAGCTCCCCCCACCTACTGCTCACCCTTTTTCCACATTTCCTTATCATCTCTTCAGTATATATATATCAGCCCCTTTTCCAAACATTCACTACCAGCTTTTTGTTCTGCCTGCCTCATCTTTGGACTTCCGCCCTTTTGCCTGAAAGTGGCGCCACAACAAAGGCCATTTTGTTATCCAAGTCAAAGAGTTGTATCCTCTGTGGCCATTTTAATAGATGTTGGCAGACCTCAGCCTAAAATGTTTTAGTCTAAGACATTGTCAGCCTCAGTTGTATTCAGCTGAATGTTACTGCTACTTAGAACTAGATCGAGAACTCAAGACCGGACTCCAAGTGATTTTTCTATTGTCTCGGACTGGTCTTGGACTCTATAGCAGCACTCGGCCTTGGCCATTTGTCTTGCCAAATCTTCAAGATGTCAGTCTCGACTAGTCCTGGTCTTGGACTTCACAAAGGTATTCTTGACTACAGCACTGACAAAAATACAACAAACAAGAGGACATGGGGCATTTATCCCAACAGTAACAGCAAACAACCAAATAAAAAAATGCATCTGTTCATTAAAAGACCAACAGAACGGTAGCCACGATCAAGTGCTGTTGAGCAGTGCATCATTGCACTTGGAACAAAGGAACATTTTAACTTATTGCTTTTTACCCTGGGCAGTTGTATCTCTGCTCAGAACGATTGACCTACATACCTACACTTAATATGTTGATATGCCTTTGACAAGAACTGGGACATTAATATACTGATTATTTCTCATTCAGTGCATTAGCAAAATGGTTAGAATGTAACATTTGATAATGTTTGGTATGTAACATTTAGTGTGTCAGAGTAATGTTAGGTTTTACACTTCCCATAGTTTTGTATAAGTTCCTAGAAATAATCTCATATATAATTTCATGAGAAAGGATGCTACAATTTGGTCCTTAGCAAAATTGGACATGTATTATTGGAATGCTTAATCAGTTAATTAGTTGGTTTTAGTCTTTTAAAGGTTATATATACGATATCACTTGCCACTAGATGTTGCACTAGAGCAACAGCATCTCAGACCAAAACAGTGGCCGTTACGTCCAACCAGACTCTATTGACAAAACCAATGTTTTTTTACAGTTGTAACTCCATGTACTGATACAAAGTGTAAGTTGTTCCATCACGACTGGTGCAACAAAACTAACAAAGTCTCTGCAAAAACATGTGTCATGGACAATGCTGAGACATGTTTGAAAAATGCCAACAACACAAAGCCACGTGGTATTTTTGGTTTGCCACAGTTCAGCTGCCTTGTTTTGCCACAAAGATGATTCCAGTGTCCAGATATGGATCAGATGTATGAATCAGAATAAGAGTACAAGAACACATCAGACTGGAATGTGATATGGGTTATCAAGAACTCCTACTATCAACATGATCTCATTTGTCACCTGCAAAGAGGTGCATGTAATGTACTCAAAATGTAAACATACTCAAACACAAGACAAGAGACAGATCAAGCCTGAAAACAGATAAAAAATGATAAAATCAGATGAAAAATGGCCCTCAGAATCACATGTACATACATGCACATGAACACAAACACGTATACACTGTACTGTATGTGGCTTTATCTGATTGGGGAGTGGAAGCTGTGTTGGCAGAATCTTTTGCAGCAACCAAGACAGTATTGTAACAAGCCTGCATTGGCCAAAGATACCCACAAGGAAAGAATAATTACACTAATAAGTAGAGCCTTTAATGTCAGGTTTTGCCCTGGGCTGATACTGATTGATGAATACTTCATCAGCAACTCGAAGCCTGCTAAATGGTGTGAACGTTCTTGCAAGTTTAAAGTTCATTTCAGTCCTCTGAACACTGGACTCAAATATTGTGACATTTAACATTCTGTTGGCATTTAGCAGCAGTCCTAAAGTAAGCAGGAGTCTCACGTTATGCCTGTGTGCTTCTGCTGACGGAGATTAAAAGCTCAGATAGCTTTTTTGCTGTGTATGAAGAGAAGCATGTATGAACCTGCGAAGAACACAAGTAAAGGCAGGAGTTTAATGTCTGCTGGGACGACAAAAATATCTACTTACTGTCGGAGACTGAAAAAGAAATCTGAAATTTCAGAAATACCATCTGAAATGTGACAACCTCAAGTTTTCTTATAACAAGAAAAGCAACTGCTCTTTTACATTGGATGTAGAATTTGCTAAAATGTAGATCATAAATTGTTGAACCAAAAAGGCCAGTTTGAAGATTTTTGTATGAAAGAACATTGTGTGAGGTTGCATTAAAACGGGTTTAAACAAGAATATATGAGAGTTTTAATGTAGTACATTCAATGAAATAGACTGTTCTGAACCATTCTTAAAGGTCTGGTGCGTAGGATTTAGTGGCCATTTAGCAGTGAAGAGGCAGATTGCAACCATTTGATTACAGCTCAGCCTGCAAGCATGTAGGTGAAACTATGGTGGCAGCAGGATTCTACTTATAAACAGAGGTCTGGATAACACGCAGCAAGGCCAACTATGAAATATCCAGCATGTCTGAATGCATTATGGGTGTCGGAGAAGAGGTGAGCAGCTCAGGGTGGCATTGTAACTCATTAAAAGTTCTAATGATACTGCAGGAGTGCTTTTTTGTTGATGTATTTTTTCCTATGTCTCTGGTTTGCTGTGCTTTACTGATGTTGGCTGATTCCCCATCTGTGTTCAGCTTCTTCAGGTGAAGATTACTATCTTCACAATAAATTGTGTGTCTTTGTGTGTGTGTGTGTGGTCTGTTATCTAGAAATTTAGTGGAATAGAGCTTTATAAATATAAGAGAGATCTAATGCAATAGTTGGGTATCTCCTCTTTTGGGCCACACTAGTTGTAAAAAATGGTTCAAAATTGCCGCACAAGACTCACTTCCTGTTGCCAATACTTGGGTTTCATGTGACGTCACAGAGTAAAGCCGGCGCCATCTTTAGGACCCCCCAGGGACCGGAAGTAAACAGTAAAAATGCCTTCTATCTGCTGTGCCGTGGGCAAAAACGGGACATACTTTTTATAACATTCCTAAAAACACTGAAAGGAGACATAAGTGGTTAGCTGCCATTAAAAGGGATCACTGGACTCCCACAGAACAGACTGCGCAATGAACACTTTATTTCGAGTAAGTTAACTCCTTAACTGACGTTCGCGATCGATAGCCATGTTAGCAAGCAACCCTAACATGATACAATGACATGCCACACAACAATGTTGATGATGACGGTGATTCACAAAATGAGATCAGTCACAATTATTTCATTTCCGCTCATCTATATTGCATTATTCGATTTTTAGTCGAGTAACATAACTTATTTCTGGTAGAGATGTTATAAGGAGGCTACACCAGGCACATAACTGAAGTGTTCTGTTCTCGTTGCATCTGCTGTAACAATTAACGTTACCTTCCGCTATGATCAGATGTGACGGTCGCGCGTACGTTCAAAAAAGAAAAATAAAAAACTATTTTTTGTGAGTCGCGAACGGAGCGTTTCACTTACCCAGCGTAGCCCACCTGTTAGTCTCACACACGGTTCAAATTAAAATGCAAGCTGTCAAAATAAAAACATTCTATATCTTATGTACACATCACATTGATGACTGTAGGTTAGGAGTAGAGGCGAGACAGCTATCCATCTACTGTAATTCCCAACTGAGACTACTCCATGAAGCCTGCCAAGAAACTTTGAGGAAACTGACAGAAGTGTGTACTGCACTGAGGTCAGAAGTTTATCAGCTCAGGGAAAAAGTTAGCAAGTTATCCTTCAGCCAGGAAACCTTCAAGGACAATGATGACATGGTGCAGGGCTTAACTGGAATTCCATCCTTTGCCAAGCTGATGGTTGTCTTCACTTTTGTGTTCCTCAAGGTGGGACTTGGACTGTCTCCCTTTCAAAGCTTTTTAATGACTCTAATGAGAATGAGACTGATTTTACCACTGCACTTTGTTTCATATATATTTCATGTGTCAAAGCTCACTGCGGGCCGAGTTTTTAACAGTACATTAAATGTCTCGCATGATAGGTTGTCTAGATTCATACTGTGGCCCAGTAAGGAACAGATTCAAATTAGTTTACCCATGTGTTTCAAAAATAGTAGTTACAGAAATTGTACATCCATAATAGACTTAAAACTTAAGAGCCCGAGCACAAACATATTCACAATATAAGCACCACAATACTGCCAAGTACTTGATATCAATAACTCCACAGGGAGTCATATCGTTTGTGTCTCGTGGCTGGGGAGGGCGAGCAAGTGACAGGCACATTACAGAGAACTGTGGCTACCTGGAAAATCTGTTACCTGGTGATTTGGCCCTAGCAGTTTGAGGTTTCACAGTAGGAGATGCTGTGGGATTGCACAGTGCTCATCTCAAAATACCTGCCTTCACTAGAAGGAAAAAGCAACTGCATCCAAGTGAACTTGAGTATTCAAAGGGGCTAGCAGCTGTTCGAATTCATGTTGAACGGGTGATTGGTCATGTGAGGAACAAGACCACCATTTTACAAAGCACAATACCCATTTCTCTCTGTCAGACTGCAACTCCAGGAGAGCTTACATCTCTTGACAAGATGACCAGAGTGTGCTGTGCTCTGTGCAACATTTGCCAATCTGTTGTCCCCTCGCAATAGCATGGGTGTCAGTAACATTGTTTTCCTTAGTGACACAATGTTAAACAATTGTGTACAAATGTAAATATATCTAAATCTTTGTTTTGTTATACAAGGCTGTTACTTATGAGTTTCCTGTAAAATTGTTTTTGTTTTGTTTCTTAGTCTACTAGTTTTGCGAAGTAAACTATGACGTGTGTGTATATTGGTATCAGCTAAAATTAGTTTGGAAATAAAAAATATTATTCATTCAATTACATAACACTGTGATGTTTATTGTACATGGTCACATTGTGGTAACAATAAATGTGCAATTTATACATTTTCCATCACATCCCATTAGCTCCCCTGTCACAGACTGGTAATACTAAACTCCACACATTTCCATGTCTTAGGTACCCTGGTCAGCTTAAGGCAGGTCTTGTGAAAGTGCTTTCACCTACAGTTTCCAGATGTGCAAATGATGACATCTGTGCCTGCAGGTTGACCGCAGTAGCATCCCGCTTCAGGTGGCTGTTTTGTGGCTGTGGTGTCTATGGGCGTAAGGTGTGGTGCTGTATACCACTTCCCCAGCAGCTCAGGTAGCACTCCAGTTTTGATGAAATTCACCACTTTGCCGTAACCATCGTGGAAGAAGAGAGGATCATATAAAATTCGCTGGGTGAAAACTTCCTGTGGTGTTCCACACCCGGAAGTCACAGTAACTCACCTCTGCAATGTGCATTTGTGCCTGCACTTGATACATGTGGATGTGTCTCAGTGCCATGACCCCATCCTCTCCTATGCCAAGACAGAATGAGGAATCCTTGCAGCTTTCAGTGAGAGAGCAGTTCCTGGTTTTGAAGGGGCATTTTATCTCTAAAACGCCATCTCCATGGCAAGTGCAGGCAACCACACCATCAGGTGATGCTCCAATCCAGGGGAATTCTGGGTTGATGATGAACCCTGATGCCCTCACCTGGAAGTCTTCATGGTGGTCTTGCATCATAGCAACATAGCTTTCCCTTGCTCTGTCCTCCGTTTGTTGACCTCATCTGACAAAGATTGGAATGTAGGATGTGTATTAAAATGTGAACATGTCTATCATCAGGTCATATCAGGACAACCAGGACCTTGATTTTGCAAGTTAACGACAGATTTCAGCGGGGTCAGTAGCTGATCCAGAAGTAAATACGGATCAAAACCTAAAATATAATTGTTTTGGAATAGCGTTGCTTTTCGTTATCAGAGAGATGAGAGATCATCAGACTAACGTTAGCAGAGCCCGTTTCTTTGACGTTAACGGTAGCCATTTCCTCTGGAATCGGTTGGTGGCACTATGGTCCTAAAGATGGCGGCCACAACAAAAAGGTCACGTGATTGATACCCATGTATAGGGGGCGCTGGGACTATGGCTGAATGTTGGCATGTAGATGTGTTCAGGGTGGGACAAAGTACATTGAAATTATGACAACTTCCTGTTTCCAGTAGGTGGCTCTATAACTGTGACTGAATATTGTCACGTATTTGTGTTCACAACGAGACAGTTACCAAATATGTGAAGTTTGATGGAGATTGGACCCTGTACAACTTCCTGTTGGGTTTGGGGGTATGGGTCAAGGAGGCTTTTTTTGCATATCTGATCATGATACACGTGTGATACGTGAATTAAAAACTTAAAAATACCTGAATGAATCTATGAATTATACAACTCAAGGTCCATTAAAGCTTTAATTGTGCAATGATTTGACCTAAAACGTACATTAAGTCATCAAAGCCCTTATGGTTTCTTCAGGCTGAAGAGCATTAAGAGCTTCACTTTGTTTAGTTGTTTAATCCTTTAATATTCATAATATAATAATGTAAAGTGTTTAATGGGAGTTTAAAATATAAAATTATGGGGTTCTGTTTTCTGAAGTTGCTTCTGCCAACTCCTCAGCTCTTCTGAAAGTACTTTCTGTCTGGCAGGAAGTGAATGTGTTCTCAGTGTAATGAGATGAAGCAGAATTAAAGCTCTGCCCTCCATCCATCATCCACATCAGCGCAAAAATAAGTTTTATGTTTTATGTGCTGAGAGCTGAAAGCACTTTCACTTTTTACTGCACGGCCTGCAGTGATGTGTCCAGACACAGTGTGTGTGTGTGTGTGTGTGTGTGTGTGTGTGTGTGTGTGGGTACCAAGATGAGAGCCAGATACAGTTAAAAACCTGTTGTGTGAGTGTGTGTGTGTGCGTGTGTGTGTGTGTGTGTGTGTGTGTGTGTGTGTGTGTGCGTGTGTGTGTGTCTGGTTACAGTACACTGTGTCCGAGCTGCAGCTCTTTCGTTTACACGTCACCAAACTGTCTGCAGCTGCTGACGTCTGCTACTTTGACTCAGTCCAGGGTTTCATCCTCTGCTTCAGAAAAATGATCTTTCCACACTGTCTCACAGTATCATGTGTATTTTCTATCAGCTTTTTCCAGGTCTTTATTGACTGTACATGTTGTTAATGACTCTGGGTTTTTTGTGGCTGCACCTCTCCATCAAATGGAAATATTCTACATGTCTTGTGCATCATTTTAAACACATTTCCCAAAGATTCAACCCAAGCTGTTTGGTATCTTTGGGAAACTTTCTCCACTTGATTAAAATTAAGTTAAATACAGTTTTGTGAAGTGTTTGGTTGCACAGCATGAGTTTGTCATTTTACCAGCGTGAGGTTTGATGATGGAACTGTCCATTATATCTACAGCACAACAGTCAAGTCCAAGTCAGTTCTACTCCATGAAGAGAAGTAGTCATGTGAAGTTAATTGTGGACTTGAGATCAAGATTTTTATCTACAGGGTCCTGTTCTTTAAAGTCCGCCATGTTGAACCACCATGTTTCTACAGTATCCCAGAAAGGTCTAACCAAACCCAGAATCTTTCATGTTTTTCGCAAGTTTCACAGCCACCATAGTTTCTCCTACACGGTGAAAGCACTGCAATCAGCAACTAGACCACTAGATGCCACTAAATCATACACACTGTTAATTGCAAAGATCTGGGGAAACCACGAAGACCAACATAATGTCTAAAAACAAACACTATTGCAATCATGAAAACAGCCTCTTAAGAATGAAACGTTGCATTTATAATCAATAAAAACACACCTTTCCTCAGTTCTACACCATCAGAGGTTTGTTGCTATAGCTTTGTTTGGTCTGGTATGATCAGTAGTCTGCGGCGCCTAATGTTTGCCAATCTTCCACTTACTTTAAGTCCCTTATGATGATGTCTGCAGTGGCTAAAGGGGATTTTAAGGAAAGGAAGGGAAACTTGTGGCTGCAGTGGCAACTGTTCAGTAAAAATGACATATGGTTGAGAGTTTTGAGTTGTATGTATGCTGTAAACAGCAATTTATCTTGCACTTACTATTAGAAAAATGTTGGAAGGGGATTAGGTAGGCACAGAAGAATCAATGACTGGGAAACAGTTTGGGAAAATAGCTTTAATTTATCAACAAATCCAAATCACCAAATAATTGTTATAGAGTTTATTGGTCTCCCAATTTGAGATAAATTATAAAAACCAAATTGTGATGTTCCAATGGAATATATTGGACTAAAACCATCTCTTACAGGCCACGTACTGATTTTGTGTCTGTCTTTACCTGTTAGAGGATTTTAAGTCCATGGATAGCCATCAGTCCATTTGCTATCTAGTAAGCCATGTGTGCTGCTGCTTGTATCTGTGGACAATAAAATAAAACCACATGTAGCAATAACATGTTTTCCCATCACCTGTACAGATTACCCTTCTGGATATTTATGTTTCAGCCCACTGTGGCTGATTTCGGACACCTCTTGTGGGCGACAGCGTGTCCTTTACAAATCCCTACAAACCTGGACTGAGATCCCAGCGGTCAGGCAGTGAGCTCATCTGCTGTCCTCTGTGTCGGTGTAATTACAGTCTGTAACCATCCATCAGGGTTTTGTCTCCGTGTGGTGGTTCAGTCAGACTGTTTTGAGGAACGACTAAATCACAGACTTCCTTCGAACGCACAAGCAGTTCGCTCTGTCACATTTTAGGCGCTCAGCGTAACATTTGGGACAATCTATTGGCAGAAATTGAATATAATATTCATAGGTATGTTTTCATTAGCGTATGACCACCTGAAAATAAGAATTGTGTTTTCATTATCCTAGAATGAGTGGTTTTTATTCCTTTATGGCTGGCTCTGGATAGGGCCTTTTGTGTTTTCATGAGTTTTGCGGCTGCCTTCTCCAAGCTTGGAAGGCGAGTGGTATTCAGTTGGTCACAATTTGCAACTTCACCACTAGATGCCAGTAAGTCCTACACACTGGTCCTTCAAGGATTCCTTCAATATTCCTGAATGTGCGGATCTGTTCAAAATGTTTGGCTGGAGGACAGTGGTCACCAGGAAACATGATCACAGATTAGCCTACTAGCGATAGTTCGGCCCCATGACCCTTGAGTTGTAGGTCATAGCAGTCCCTCGAGACCTCAGGCATTTAAAAAAAATTGTACAGCAATTAACTTCTGAGAAACTAACAGGGATTTACACACCCAATAATAACTTTTATTTGAACCTTATGATTTTCCTCTTTATTTAGTTTCATTCGTGAGGGCGCAATGAAATTTTCTATTTCAGATTTAACTTCTATTTTGTTTGGTTGACCAATAAGAGGCACCGCACAACAAACATGTAATTTACACCTTCAAGTATGTTCATGTGAGCAACAATTCTCTTCTTCATACTTTGTGCTTCTGCTGTTGTGCGTTGAGCAGCAGCAGCAGCAGCGGGGGGAGGAGGAGGCCCAGTTTGACTGAAGGCAAAACATCTATCAAAGTGAAAAGGCCCCCTGTCCCTCGGTGTACAGTAGTAATCATTTTAAGAGCCAGTGTGACTTTATAGAGGAAATAGTGGTTGAAAAAAAAGAAAAGTACCTTTGATGTTTGTTATTGGGTTTAAATATTCTGAGTCTGCTGCCTTCATCTACCCTCTCCCTACCTTTACCTCTCTCTCTCTCATTTAGACCGTAACTGCGATGGTTGAAGTTATTGAACTTTTTACATACAGGGGAGCCTGAAACGTTTAAAAAGTTAAATTTAGTGAAAACATCATGGACATTTTTTTTGGGGGGGTGTACCACATTAAAATTATATTTCCAAATATTTTGCCTGTTTGTGTTGAGTTTACTGAGTTCACTTGTATTATGAATTTCCAGTGAATGAGATAAGAAGAACATTGAACTCATGCTGATTTAAAAAAAGCAGGCAGCACCCATTAAAGGCAAATAAGCCTAAAAGTGGAGGCAGGAAAGCAGAAACTAGTGTGGCTCATGAGGAGGAACGAGGTGCAGGTGAAGTTAATGTCATTAATGTTATTAGTGACTCCTTCTCCTTATGATAAGTGAACATGTCTGCTGTGAAAAGGCTTAATAGATCTCATCTTAAAGGACCAGTTTGTAGGATTTAGTGAATGCAACCAACTGAATACCGCTCACCAAAACCCCTATCTAGAGCCAGTGTTTGGTTAAATATGAATATTACATTCTGTTTCTGCTACTAGATCCTCCGAAATGTTTCACACTTTAACCAAACATGGTTTTTAATATTATTGACATTATTTAAAGTCAATATTTAAAGTATTCTACAGTCCAATAACTGGTTGCCAGAGTCTCATAGGTATGGCTCATACCCTGCATAGATTTACTTTTTCAAACCCAAAGGAAAGTTTGTCTTGCAGCCAGATGATACATAAAACCTCTTGAACATAAAATACATATACAAACATATAAATATGCAAAACATAAGGTAAAACCTATCACAGCTCACATCAAATACAGGGTAGACCATTAGCAGGAAACCTGGAGGGCAACCAGCCAGCATCATCATTACTGCCCACCGATTGTATATATAAAGTTTACAGTAGCTACTACATCCATTATCAAAAGGAGATCACATAGAATAGTGTAACTGTGTGTGATTTGGTTAAAGGTAGTTAAGAGATACAATAGTTAGGGGGATTTTTACAGTTTTTTCCCACTTTCCCAGAGTCTGGAACAAAGAAATGCCTCATGACAGACCTTTTTATGTATTTGGTACAGTCTGAAGTTATGTCATAAAGGCAGTATTAGGCTATCTTGGCTTAATTTTTGAGTGTTTATACGACCAAATAGCCTTTTTCCAAGCTCTGTCTGAGGGGAGGCCCACTGGTTTCTAAAAGCCCTGCCCTAACAGATGACTGTTTTTCTTTTTTCATTCTTTTCATTTTTGAGTGAGTGATGTGGCACAGAGCAGTGCATGTGACTGCAATGTCTTTTGCAATATTTAATCATTTCGCTCCTTGAGTTTAAGTGTCTGTGAGCACATAAGTGATGTCACAGCGGTATTATGGTCCTTCAGATCCCAACATGTCTAAAGCTGCAGCGCTGCAGATGGATAATTCAGCAGCAATTGAGAAAACATAATTGCAGCTCTTCACTTTATCATCTCTGTGAGACATGTTAGCGCAGATACAGAGAGACAACTGCCACGTATACAGAGAGAGAGAGAGAGAGAGAGAGAGAGAGAGAGAGAGAGAGAGAGAGTGAGTGGGCAGGGTGGGTGAGAGAGGAGGGGAGAGGGTGTGAGGGAAAAAGAGAGACAAGGGTGGGAGAGGAGGAGGGGGGGATAAAAGAAGGGACAAACTGAGGGAGGAGGGAGGAAGGGTGAAGGAGAGGATCAGTGATGTGGGAGGAGGAAAGAGAGAGTCTCACGGTGTAACGACACCTCCTCCCCCCTCTCCTCCCCCCTCCGCTCTTCCTCATCTTCTCCCCATCATCGGCCTCCAGGCAGAATGGAAAACGCCACGTTGCACTGCAGCTTTTCCCTCCCTGCCTCCCTCCCTCCCATCCAGCTGTTCTTCACATCAGCACTGTGGGAACAGACAGGAGCAATCTACCAACTCCGCAGCAGGAGCAGGACGAACCCAGAGCGAGCGTTTGCGTAAAAGAGCGTGGGGAATGGATTTGGAGCTTGATTGCTTCTGTCTGTCAGCGGACGGCAGGTGTTTGAGAAGTGAATCATGAATCTGGGCTGTGATGAAGTAAATGTTCCACAGGCTGAAAGTTTGCTGTGAACCTTCTCCAGAGGACTCAATGTTTTCACAGATATACAGCCTTACTGGAACTATTGCATGAGTAATGAGTAATATAATAAAAATGCAGCATGTCCTGTGAATATATAATAATACATAATATACTGTATATAAAACATACAAAGTTTATAATGGGGAGCACACGCTCTAGATCATAAAGCAAACAAACACTAATATGTATTAAATTCCACTCATATATACTAAACTGCTGCCTTTAAAGCCTACCTACTCAACTGGCAACCACATCCGGCACAGAAACAACCTTGAAGTGGCCCAGCATGAATAAATCTGATACATGACAAAATAAGTAAACTACAAAGTGTACAGAAGTAGCCGACGAGTGAGCCATCTCGCTTCCTTCTCACCTCTGTTGAGAGTTCAAGGTTACTTCATTTGTACCCACAGGTAGATTTGGTTTGCAGTAAAAGACAAGATTAAAAAATAAAAACAACAAACAACTCAGACAAACATAATACAAACATGATAAAGGATAAAAAAAAAAGAAGTACAAGTGCTCCAGGCTCTAAAAATCCGGACTTACAAAGCGAGGTAGGATATTTACGGATGGAAGGCAGGAAGTGCTCAACTGAAAATATTTCTCTGTCAACTCTGAGATGTAAAATGTGAAATGGAAACCATCCATTTAACCCCGCCTTCACTGGAAAATACTTGTTTATCTTACTGCCATCTCCCCAACAGTTGTTGATGTCAACCTCATGGTGGCGCTAAAGGGAACGTCTGAGTCTGTAGGATACATCCACTAGGGACCACGAATGTCATGCCCTGGCAATCCATCCAGCAGTTGTTGAGATATTTTAGTCCGAACAAAGCGGTGGACTGACCAACTGGCTGTTAGCTGCTAGCGTGGCTGAGAATATAACACATTGTGTCAGATGGAGTCATTGGAAAAGAAGGATTAGAAGGCTTTTATGTGAGTTGTTAAAATCAGACTGGGTTTGGTAGGTGAACATTTACAGGAAAGCAGTGCATAAAAACACAAAATAAAGATAAAAATAACATTTATTCACACATAAAAGTTTCTTTTAAACATTATTAAAAGAAAGTGTCTCATGAATAAATAAAATATTCAGGTCAAGCAGTCCAGTGGTCTGACGATAATGACATTAAACATGAGCAAATAAACTCCAGAGGAAAAAAAACCTATGAGGAAAAAGAATTAAAAAAAGACGAAAAGTCTGAAGAATAAAAATATTTGCCTTTTCTAGGCCTGTTAGGTTAGTAAGTCAGTAGTGAATGTGTCGCTCTCTCGACTGCTGTCCTGAATCTCAGCTTTGACCTTTGACCTCTAACCTCCCTGAGGCGGAGGGCAAAGTGAAAATATAGATGTGTAACAGAAGGTGTGTCCTCGGGCCGAGAAGGCGACATCAAAGACAGGCCAATAGTCTCTTTAAATTAGAGCCATGCAATCGTCTCTCCTACATCTGTATACGCAGCTCATTTACGCTCCCTCGCTTCATGCTCACAGGGAACTTTTATTTCCTATTTAGGAAGTTGTGTGACGTCGTTGAGGCACACAGAAATGTAAGGGTGTGGGGGGACAGGGTGATGAATTGCTGTATAAAAGTGTTCAATACTGCTGCTGGCTGGGATCCTGTCTTATGCTTCAACTCAGTGTTGACTTATTCAGTATTTAACCAAGACCACGATGTTTTCCCAACATTAACCAAATTGTTTGGCCGCCTAAACATAACCATGAATACTTTAATCATGCGTTAGTTGGCAGAACTGGACAAAAATGAAAGATGTTGAACATTTTGCAGATATGTTTAATATCAGTCATCGGCAATCGACCGTGAACAGGCCGACAGTATAGAGTAAAGAGTACACTCTTGTTGGTGTTCCAGTAATTGTGAAGGCCCTCCTGTCCAGGCCAACACGTTCTAATCCTCAACGGAGGGTTTTGTCACCTCACTTGGAGTACTATTTAGAAGCATAAGGTACCCTTAAGCTTCTGTATGAGATGGCTTTTCAACACGTGGTTAAGGCAACACAAACGACTTGGTTAGGTTTAGGAAAAGATCATGATTAGGGTTCAAATAGGCCACATTTTGCAAGTCACGTTGACTTTACTGCTGTTTGACCCATCCATCCACCCCAACCACCTCCTTTCACTGACTGTCTCGCTCTTTAAACCTACGTCACCTGATGCAGATTGGTTACATTGGCGTTAGATGAAAGCCTGCTTGCATCTCAAACAGACACTAAAGGGCAAAGGCTAAAAGGAGTACAGGTGGTCCAGGCAGCAGGAAGGTCTGCAAGGTCCAGGTGACGGAGATTCTGTCACCTGCCCATATTCGCAGGGCTCTGTGTGGATGTCAGTGTGCAGCCCTAAATGAAGGACTGTGCAACTGTAAAATGGACACCCAACATAATATAAATCAAACTGCAAACACATCCGTTGTCTGTCCTATCAGGTTTTGTACACAGGCAGTCCATATGCTTGTAGGCTGATGCTGTGGGAGAACAAGTTTTGGACAGCGTGCAGACGTGTCATCGTGCCAAACACGATGATGATCTGCGGTGCCAGCATCTTGTTCCTCAGTCTGAAAATGACGAGTCAGTGTACTTTATTTTGTTTTCAACTACTGTTACTGTCTAAATCTCTCATGACAAACACAAAACCTTCAACACGTCATCTCTAAAATCTGTGACTTTCATCAAAAAGAGTGTTTAAATTTAATCAAATTCAATTTCAAATGGTTTTATTTTATCACTATTCATATGTTAGTTTTTTTTATGCTCTGTTTTTAAGTGTATAATAATTAAAAATCTGATGCTGTGAAAGGCTCATCTTCAAACATCCAGTGAAGAAACTATTAAAAGAAGTTTCTTTTCCAGTCCAGACTTGGATGATTATGAGCAGAGAGTTAACATTAAGCCCCACCTACCAGGGCAGGAAGAGAGAGAGAGGGAGGGAGGGGCGGGGGTCTGCGTCCTAACTGGGACGTCCCACTGGAAATGTCTTGTGTGTGAACTGGTGAGGCTGTTAGATCGTCCCGGGCCCCGCACACTGCTGACTTCTCTTCTGCTGACCCTGCTCTGCAAAGCTAAAGGTACGAGCTCTCACTCTGCACGCCATCCCATTTATCATGTGACACTGGTCTGGAGTGGCTTTAGCAATGGGTAGTAGAGCAAGATGAATGGGGACAAAGGGAAAGTTGGCAGGAACTTACTGACAAATATAGGTTTTAGCCTTTTGACAGTGTGGAATCGTGTCAGTTGTGTGTGGTAAAAGTTTTCTGTTGAACTTTTAAATGTTTTCTCTAAAATGCTTTCACATTTCTTTGTCAGTTGCAATAAGTCAAGTTATTTATGCACTTTCTTTTTCTAAACTTTTCTTCTAAAAGTTTACCACACACACAGATTACCTGTGATAATCTGAAAACTCAACCCACAATTTACTGGCAGCAGATTCTCCTGCCTGCACTGCTGTCGGTGGTCACTTTTCCACCTTGTTTTCCACTTTATAAACTTACTTTTAAACATACGTTAAAATGACAGACATCTGGTTTTAATGGCAGCTCCTGCGGCCTCAGACCTCAGCGAGCAACCTCCTCTGTCATTACTGCTGAAACAGCTGCGAGGGGAAAATCACTTCCCCGCAGGTAAACAGGCTGTGATTATGAGGATTCATTCTCTGTGGAGGTATTGTGTGCCACATCGGCAATAGGAGGAGAGGGAGGAGGAGGGTGGGGGGGGGGGGTGGTTAAAGCTTGGGGGAGGAGGGAGATGCATACACAGGCAGATATGCTGTTTAATTCTTTTTACAGTGTTTGTTCTGTCTCATCCTAAGGGTTGATCAGAGCATTTTGTAAATTGATTCCTGCAGGGTGACAAAGTTGTGGAAATAAAATAAATGAACAGAAAGAAATGAAACAAGAAAGAAGGGAGGGAAGAGGAGGAGCAGTCAGAGTGGATGGGATTTCAACAAAGCCTGCATTTCTCCGACAAATATCTCTCCTCTATGCCTCCCTCTCTTCATCCCTCTGTGACCCCCCCCCCCTCTGATTACTCCCATGTAAAGGAATGCGGGTTGCCATGGCGATCGGTTACCAGCTGTTTAAAATGCTCTGTTAGTTAGTTCAGATGCCGTCAAGTGTCGGTATGTCACTCAGAGGGATTAGCAGAAAGAGGCTGAAGTTCTGGCATTCTGTGATTGTTGGTCCGGGACTGGCTTTCATGGTTTGCACTTTGGCCTTTCGGTTCCATAGAGAGAAATCTTAACGCATACACTGTGTCAACAATTTGTGTTAAGCCCCCCCCCCCCACATGCATTAAGCCAGCTCAATAAAGAAATGCTTTTCCTGGTTTGGTGTTAGGAGCTTGCACAGAGCCCTGGTCTCAGAACCCTACAACACCTTTGAGATGAACTGGAACAAACCAGACCTGATCGCCCAGCGTCAGAGTGGGACCTCACTAATGCTGTTGTTTTCTGAATGGGAGTAAATCCCTGCAGACTCCTAAATCTGGTGGAAAACCTGAAACCAGAAGAGGCTGTTAAAGCAGAACATTAATGTCTGAGCTGGGTGTGTCGGTTGTTGATTTTCTAAACCTTCTGTTGTAGTTTCTTCCCATAAAAATAAATAAATGCATCAATGAGCAGTTAAATGAGAGACTGAAACTAGAAGGTTTCACATTCATCACCTGTGCTCACCTCAAATATGAGTTTAACACGTCTACATACGAGATTATTTTGTGACGTCTCACCTCGTTTGGAATCCAATCACGGTTCAGTGTTTTACTCACAGTGCGATGTGGAAACTTGAAGCCTCCTGAGAGTGGACTTTTCAGTGAGATAGCTTGTGTCTAACTGTTAAAAATTCTGAAATGGTGCATATTTTAGTGAGCGATACGATTAGATGTTAAGGTTTTTAAACACATATAAGATGTTTTTATTTTTGAACCCTGATTCCCTGATTCTTTGAACCCTGAGCAAATATTCTGTATCTGCTTGTCCCCCCCCCTTTATTAACTCTGCCATATGATGCTAATATTGAGGCAAATACTCAAATCCAGGACACCATGTAAGGTTGCATGGGTGCATCAAGTGGAAATATTTTAGAAAACTAGAATTTCAAGTAAAGTTGTTATTCATTCTCGTTTCAGTCCAATCTGAGGCATTACACATTCTCCCTGCTCTGAAAACACATTACACTCCAATCTTCTCCTCACCCCTCACACTGAATTACACGTTTAAAAGACAGACGCTATCACTGCATTTTGATTCTAAATGAAGTTTTTGTTTTCCGCGTTGGTCACACCTGTCGGGGAATTTTCCGAGCTGCATTTGGAGAGGACTGAAGGACAATGTGCCTGCATTAGTATGAGGGAGGTAGAGACAGAGAGTCTCTGGCTGCTTAATTGTTGAGGTGGCAGGTCAGGAGGAGGAGGAGGAGGGGGAGGGGAGTGGAGGGGAGGGGGGTGGTGGTGGTGTCGGAGCTGAGGATGCTGGGAAATACCGGGGGCCAGCTTGGCAATCTCCAGAAAAACCCTAATCCCCCCCGACAGGAAGGAAGGATTGTGCTGCTGTCGGGGCTTGACGTGGAGAAGAAAAACCTGGAGTTTACTGTCAGCAAAGAGAGACAAAGAGACGGAAAGAGAAAGACGGGGAGAAACAAAGAGAAAGAGATGACGCAGGGGACAGACAATTAAAGACTAAAAAAGAGCAGGAGAGAAAGACTGAGGGAGAAGTGCTGAGAGAAAGGGAGGTAAAGGCGAGACAATGAAATATTTAGGTACAACATTGTAACATAAAGACAGCAGAAAAGGGAGGAAAGAGAGAAAGAGACGTGACTCAGTCTTCCTCAGATGGAAATCCCAGTGGCTTCAGATTTTGGTCCGAGCAAAAGAAATAGTGACTGATTATCACCTGCAACATGCTTTTGTCTCCATCTTCAGTGCTCAGTGCACAATGGTGTCGTGTTGCTGCACCAAAGTTTCCAGACATCATCTCTTAATCAGACAGTATGGCGGGGGCCACGAGGCTCTTTCTCCTTGGTCTGTTCAGCCATTACAACTCCACAGTTCTTCTGTTTATTTCAAACCTTTCACTCAGACTTGCTGCCGTTTGGCCTCCTACAGTGTACATACAACAAGAAGACTGGGACAGGTCACTGCAGATGACAACATTAGCACCAGGGAGACTCTGATATTGGTCGTTGAGCCTCTTATGTTTTCACAGAGGCAGAGGTCTGATGAAAGCAGCATCAAGATGTACAAAAGCAGCTCCACACTATTAACTGTAATAACAATAATGTAAAAAACCACAAAGAAATGAGGGAGCAAGGATGAAAGCAAAGTGCAAACAAAGCCGAATGAAAGAGAGAGCGAGGCATAATTTCACCGAAAGACTCAGTACTCTGAAATTAACCCAAACGTCCACTGGCTGAACAGTGCAGGTCAGGTGACCATAAACTCAGGTTACATATATCCTAACATGGCTCTCCCTTTCTCCACTCTCCTCTTCTTGTTTGTGCTCTTTGTGCTCAGTTTCCTGAGTGATAGGGATGACTGGTGGTCTCTCTGAAACTACCCTTTGTCCAGGCATTTTAAAGGGGGTTTCCCAATAGAGAGAAAATGAATTTGTCAGGTGTCTCATTGCCAGATGGAAGGGGTTTGATATCCGATATGAGCTGGAAAATAGCTGCTGCAGGTCACTGAGATCAACCTTTTAATGGACCAAGCTTGTAGAATTCACTTTTGGTCTGAAAACTAAAAGTTGTGAGTTTGAGTTTTGCAGCCACCATAGTTTCTCCGACGCACTTGGAGGCGAGCTGGTATTCAGTTGGTTGCAACCTCACTGCAACTAAATCCTACACACTGATCCTTGAAAACGACTTTATCCTCCTAACTTGTTGGTGCAGTCAGAGCCCGATATAGCTTCGTACCTCATGCTTTTAGTCACTTCTTCCAACGATGACACATTGAAAGTCTTCCAGTGGTGCAGATGGTGCATTCATGTCACATATGAGTTACTGTAATGACCAGTTTCCGACTTGTAAAGTGCACTCATGACAACATTCATGTTTTAATTACTACAAGTCGAAAAGTCATTCATCATAACTCAGAGTTCACCATCCGTCCCTCTGAATTTATTTAGAACAGTTTACAGTTTCTGACTCAAAGGGCTTAGAAAGACTTTACAGCCAGATCTGTTGACAGGGTTTCTAACACCTGTTTGACCTTTTGCACTCCTGGTTGACCCCCAAGAAATCCTAAAGACCAAATGGTGGAAGCCATCAGGAGAATCTTCCTCCTTGTCTTGCTCATACGGACAGATGATTTCTTCTTTGGGAGCAATCAAGGAGCTACAACAAAATGCTGAAAGACACACTGACCCTCTTGTTTTGTCACAATACTCAACCAGCATCACATTTCAGCTGTAATCGGAGCTGACAAGTCACCACTGAGAGACTACAACCCTGCTGGCACAGGACCAGCAGCACCTCAGGATGAAAAATGGCAACTCATTGCAGACTGGTTCTCTTCTACCTCCATCTTTTCTTTTTCTTCTGCTCTTTTAAACATCTTGGAATTTTAATCCTTGTTCCTGTCACGATTAATGGAGGCAGAGGAGTCATCAGTGAGAATAATTGGATACAAACTTCAAGACTTTGAGATACAGTACATAGCATTTCATAAACCTGAGATTTTAAAGGAATTTCACCAATTATGATCTTGCTCCATCCATAATAATCTACTCCACCTGCAGAGTTCAATAGAGACAGAGAAGATCACTGTTCATTCTCAGAGCCTTTACTGAACATTTGCCTCTTCACAGTCCTTTGCATGCCAGTGTTGTTTGTCTGCACTGTTTGCTGGCAGACAGGCTGCTACAGGTTGTTTTTCCAAGCCTCCAAACCCGCCTGTTATGTCACCGTGGAGAGGAGGAAAGAATTCCTCTAAATCTGCTCCCTTTAAAGAGCATCTGAAAAGGAAACAGAAGCAGAGAGGGAGACCGAAAAAAGAGAGATACTGGAGAGAAAGTGAGGGAGATTTCTGTACAGGCAGCAGTTCCAGTGCAGGTTGTTTTCCTCCGTAGCGAGTTTACACTTGCTTACCTAACTAACCTCCCAAATTAAATACATTTGAGGAGAAAAAGGGCGCCTTTATGAGCCTGAAGTTTCCCTTTTAGCCTCGACCCTGTTTGATTATGAGAGCAGCTTTCCAAATAAAATAATTTGTTTTGCTGTTACGTCAGACTGTCCGGCCTCCTCTTTCCTGCCGAGCGGAGCCGAATGACTCTCTGACCAAACAGGAATATGTTAAAGCGGACATACGACGGGAACACCGTGTCCCTCCAAATCAAATACTGAGCACACTTTTGAGATGAGACAGTTTTTTTATTTTCCCCTCTTTGCGATCACATTGAGCTCTCACTCACTGTCAGACACGCCACTTAGAAGTGTGTCAGATGTCCTTTTTTTGGGGTGAAATTTCCCGTCAGCAGAACGCCTTGTTTCTTTTTTTTTCTTTTAGCTCAGCTTTTTCTAAAGTACAGAGAAGTTTCCTTGTGTGCAGGTTATTTGGAGACGTCACTGTCTGCGTCCTCTGCCAGGGTTTCTGTATTTTTCCACGTCCAAGCCTGCTTATGACTTCTCATCTCTGGACCTTCACGAACAGTGGTCACCATTGTTAAAAGTCCTGCCTAGACTGTATTAAGCACTGAAAGATTTGTATTTTCCTTTGACAGGTGGAACAAAACCATGCAACAATAAATTATGTCTCTTGCATATAGGCATCTCAGCAGGAGCATCTCTTGTCCTAGCCTCACCTTTGTGCAATCATAATCTTGTTTTTTAAGGCACAGACACCCACATCTGTATGTGAAAAAGCTGTGCGGGTCCGTGATGTGATTTATTTTGTAAATTAACAGGATTGAGACAAATCCAAGAAAAAACCTGCTCTAAAACCTGTTAAATGTAGTGTAGCATGGATTTGCTGTAAGTATGGATGGTCAGAGAGGACATAAGGATGATTTATTTTCCTGTGGTCCTTTCATTCATTGTGGATCTAACTCTACATTGTGCTGTCTAGAATAAGAAAAAAAACACACTTCACGCAAATGTAATTGCAGATTACCAATCACAGGATCTGTACCCTTCAAAATAAAAGGTTATTAGCTTGTTACTTCTGTATTATCACCAAAAAGGAATGTAAAACCAATCTTGTTTACTTGAGGTGTTTTCTCCAAACAGCGACTCAAGAGTCTGGATAAACAACACGTTGTTATCAGATACATGCATGATCGACCTTAATTTGGAGACTATACTGCCCTGGTTGTTGCAGTTTTGAAATGTATCTCCAAACATGGCTCTCCAGTCACATTCTGAGGGTTACGTCAGATGACAAAACCTGTACAAACTTGCTCCCAAGAAAGAATGCTACATCAAATAGCACATTTCAAACACATCAGTCATTTGAACGTGCATTTTGACTATTTTGAGGGTGACTGCAGACGAAAAATGTGCCTACAGGCGAACAATGGATATGTCTTTGTTGTCCAAATTATGGAACATTCTTGTGTTGCTTGAGGGTTCGTCAAAGAACACGTCAACGCCCTCCACCTCTGGTCGACTATATGCAAACTTTCCCCTTTTTCACTTCATCTGTCCAAACATGTCGCCCTATTCAGACGCTTCGTGTCAAGAGGCCCTCCTGCGCTTTTTAGGACACCCGGCAGCCAGCCAAGCAAAGTGTTCCTCCACCCCCAAAATGTCAAGCTCAGTTTCCCTCAAGGCAATGTTTTGGAGAGCCATGGCATTCATCTCCATTTCCTCTGCGTCTGAGTTGATAATTGCTGCACATATAAACAACAAAAGGACTGTTTCCAAAGTTTAATGTTCCAAGAGAAGACTGGATCATTTAGTTTTATTGATGTGTTGTTGGTTTAAACCTGTTGCCTTCTTATCCAAGGTGCAGGAATTCCAACTATTCCCAACTCTGTTTTGTAAATCTTATTATCCCCTGCTGATCTCCTGCAGGGTTCAGTATATTGTACAAACTGTGTCAGCTCACTTCAGCCTTATTGCCCTGCATGAAGTATTTCCCTCACAGCAAAGTCTTCTTCTTGATATCTAGCCAAAACATGCAAACAACACCATAAAGGAAATGGGGTGAATGAATGAAACAGTGAGGACTATGATCTTCACAGTCTGCCTCACAAGACACTTAAACTTACCCCTATATGTCCTTTGATGTCAGGGAGCATAGAGATTGTTTCTGGATGTCTGGGTGAAATAGCTGACTTCATAGAGGTGGGGAGGGAGATAACTTATAGAAAAAGAGGGAGGAAGACCAAGCAGTATCATGCTCCATTACCAAACAAAGAAAGCCCTTATTTAGTAGTTCAGACCAGACATGATGAAGGAAGACACGCAGGGATGGAGAAAGCGTTTTGTGTTTTCTCCTCAACAATGGATGCTCAGACAATCAGATGGAGAGGAGAGGAAGAAAGATAGGGATCAGGGACTGATCAGGACTCTGCTCTCACGGGCGCCGAATCTCACCGAAAATGTAAAAAAAGTCATTTCCATGTGATTTGTTGAAAAACAGCCTAGCATAGCGTGTTGGTCGGGGTTGTGTTTTCGCATAAAATCTTGATCAAAATGTATTTTTTCCGACATAACCCCCCCAAAAAGGCACTAAACAATAAGGAAGCAAGTTCTCATACATAAACAAGACTAAGAGTCTACAACTATGCTAGAGGCATGCTCACTTTGTCACAATAACAATGCTGATGTTTAACAGGCGTACCGTTTACTATGCTCACCATCTTAGTTCAGCTGATTCCCGATTAGGACATGAATGTCTGTGGACATTTTCATGGTAATCCAACACAAACGTCAACCCCATCGTGCCGCTAGTGGAAAAGTCAGGGGATCACCAATATATGCAAATGACATACTTTTCTTACTCTTACACATGCAGGATAGGAAAATAATATAACAAGCTAGTAGTTGGAGGCTATTATCCAAATCACCTCATGTAAGTATTATACAGATGGCCCCAGTGGGAACTGAGTCTTGCTTCAGCCATTCAACTACCAAAATCACACATCAGGGTTAGATTCTTACATATCTGTCATGGGTTTACAAATGTAAATATGTGTTTAGCAAAGCTGTACGGAAAGTTTTTTTCCAAACAGAAAATATGAGGAGTTAAAGTGTGCTGCCTCAGGTCGTGGAAAAATGTTGCTGAAAGTGTGCATAAAGACCAGAGCTGTTTACACGCCTGTTTCCTCCAAATTGCGGAGAGATAAGCTGACCCAGCCTGTTACAGTCGTGTTTCTGAAGCCTAATTCAGTGCAATCAGCTACTGTGCTCGCTCTGATTTATGCTCCAGAATGCGAGAAAATCCCTTTAAGTAGGCGAAATGATGTTCTGGGAGAGTCTGTTCAACAAAACCACAAACAGCCACAGACAATTTCAACACGATCTGCCAGCAAACAAAGCAGACACTGAGGGTTTTGTTTGGGAGACTGGAAAGCTTCCATTAGTCTGTAGAGAGAGTTGGGTTACATGTTGTGTCCAGATGCTTTTGTTGTCTTTAGAAAGCCTGCAGGGCTTCATGAGAGTAGGGTTGGGTTATTGTTTAGACTTGATCAACTATATGTCTGATTCTTCTTATTGATCCTTGTCCTTATCGAATCCTCATACTGATTCTTCTCATTTAATTTGAGTAAATAAAGAAAAAAATACAGTTATAGTATATTCAGGCTGTTACTTGATGAACAAGTTGAATATTTTCTGTTCTATGCTTTCTTATAAGTTTTAAGTTTTAGCATTTGCTAATTGAAAAAACAACAGCAGATCCACATTTCTTTTTTCAGAAATTCAAAAACAAGTTTATCAATGACATAATTATAATGATTATTATACATTTTGAAACTTTTATAATTCAGAATTGGCTTTTAAAACTAAAACCCTCCTCTGCACTCAAAAAGGAAGCTTCATCTAGCCTCTAGGAGTTCCTCAAGGAACCCTCTGAGAGTCCCCTGTGCTTGCAGAGTTGCAATAATCCTATTTTGTTGTCCTTTTAAGAAAGAACACACTGATGTACACTCACTCAATTCAGGATGTGTTTCATTTGGGGACAGTATTTCTTGGGTAAAAAGGTGCCTTAGCTAATGGATATTGAATGATGTTAGTTTGGAATTCCTCATATGCAGATGATGAAAGCATATCATTAAAAACACTTGATATTTTAATTATTTTAACTTTAAATTCTAATTCACATGAAAGGGCGGTACATGATATTTGTTTAATCTTCTATACTATCACACATTGCTTCATTTCGGCTCAGTACTGGCTGACGATTGCACTCAGGAGTATTCTGAGGAGAATGACAACAGAGGAATCATTAAATGAGATATAAGTTTTTGTGGCTGTGCCTAATAATGGTTTTTGTTTGTATGAAATGGTTGGTTCAAATGTCGCTATGTTTTGTTCCCACAGACTTTAAAGATGAGGGTGTGGATCGTCTTTGTCCTGTGCCTGGCTGGCCATGCCATGGCTGCTCCTGTAAGTTATATTGTGTGTGTGTGTGTGTGTGTGTGTGTGTGTGTGTGTGTGTGTGTGTGTGTGGTCTGCTTTTGTCTTTATGCGCATGTTCCTATCTTTGTGTGTTTTCCTGTCCTCCTTTCTCCTTTCCTGTGTGATCATCAGTTTACGTGTGACAGTGTGAGCTTTCCTATCCAAGTGCAGTTCCTGTGTATATCTACTTGTGGGCGTGTGTGTTCGTATTGCAAGTCTGTGAAGATGAAACGTTTGCTTTACTAAATCCAATTGCTCCCCTGAGTTTATGCTGCAGCTGTGTGTTCATGTGCATCAAAATTCAAAGTTTGTTTGAGTGAGATCATTGTCTGCTTCTCACTTCCTTCACTCAGTGTTTGTCTATGAGCAGCCACAAATGTGTGTTCATGAGCAAGAGTTATAACAGTTTAATGTGTGTGTGTGTGTGTGTGTGTGTGTGTGTGTGTGTGTGTGTGTGTCCCAGACTGAGGAGGAGTCCATCATGGAAGAGCTAGTAACTGAGGAGCCCGTTGTTGAGGTAAGTCCAGATGTTCATCTTGTTTATAAAGCCATATTTTCACTATAAAATAGCTACTGGAGGTAATTAGAGGATCTTTTGTCAGTCTTTCTCCCTTCTCTTCAACACTTTTTGTGGCCAGCGTCCAGGAGCAGTTTGAACTATTTCAGTATTCTGGTACAGTTACACTGTTTTCCTGTGCAATAAGGGATTATTACTGACATTTCACTGTGAATTTTGCTTCCAAATAAAGTAGATAATTTGGATAAACTATTGGCTTGTTTAAAACTTGTCTGATTGTCTGACTGAACGGTTGACTATCAGTTGACTTCATAGTAGAGATGGCATTGTGTTCCCAGACCCTTGGCACATACAATGCTATCAGAACTGAGAAGAAATGATGATAGAAATGATGGCCAAAACTACTAAAATAAGACCCCACTTGTAATAAACCAGAATTATCCTTTAACATTTGTAGAGCTCTGTTATATCGGTGTTACAGCTGAGTTTTCTTGGGAAACTTGACCCAAATACTTCTGCTCTCGTCTGAGTTTGATTTGGCATCTGCGATGTGTTTCCTGAGCCAAGCAGCTGCTCAGAGAGATGATCTGATCTGTGATGGAGCTTTGGTGTTTTTCGACACTGCAACCAGAGGAGTTCAGTGTTATTTGTTCATGTGACAGTGGTGGTGACTTCTCGTGTGAACGCCCACTGCTGTTTTACTCATACTGTGCAATAATCGATCCATCACAGAATAAATGAAAACTTAATGCAAGAAGAGGAAATTAAACTGAACAAATTCCTATGTTTATTGCACTTTATAAATCAGTTGATTCTGATTCGGCCTCTCGAGATTTGTTATCCGTCACTCCAAGGGACATGATGCCATGTTTGAAGGGTTACATTCCCAACATTTTTGGCTTATGGATCCTTAAAATGAAACAATGTCTGCTTTCCACACCTCATATCAAGAGTTGTGAGCAGTCCAACCAAGTAGTGACTTTTTCTTTTCATTATTGTTTCATTGAAGAAGCTTTAGATGCTTGAAGAGGTGAAAGCATGCCGTGTTTCACAATGACAAGGCAGAAATTTGAGATTGAACTGAAGAGCGAGATGTTCTGTTTTGTAGCAGACTTGGAAGTCGCTGACATCAGTTTGTTCCACCAACGCTTAATCTGTTAATAGCGGAAATCCTACATCTGGATCTTTACCAAAATCTAATTCACTGTTCACTAAATTCCACCCAAATCCATCTGTTGCCTCTGAGGCTTTTGCAAATCTTTCCAGCTGACAGACAGGGATGAAAACATGAAAACTTCCAGCTCGCTGCACGATTTTGCCTTAATAGGAGAGACAAAAACCATTTTATTGAAAAAGATATATTTTTCTAACAGGGCACAATGTCCCTCATAACCCATTGTAAACAATACTGAACTACCAAAATATCCCGGTATGAAACCATTGGAGTGAGGCTTCATGTGAACGTTTTATTATTTCCTGCTCCAGAGGTCCAGCGGGACCAGAGATCCCTCAGCTGTTAATTTTAGACGGCCGTTCAGCCTGCCAGCCAGTCAGGAAAGCCATTTTCATGGCTTCACCACATGTGGACCCAGCTGCTTGTTATTGTTGGATATTATGGTCTCTCTGCTCCCAGACTCTGTTTGGCCTTCAGGGAGGAACCTTCTTTAGTGGTGACGTTTAAACTTTTTTTCAGGAAAACCAGGGATATTTAAGCGGTTTGGTTTAAGTGGACATCTTGCAGAAATAGACCAGAACACTGTTGCACGGAATTCATCTGCTTGACCAAAATTCAGAAAGCGCATTAAGAAAAAAACATTATTGGATCAGATATGTTGACTGAAGAAACTGGCTGTAAGCACTTTGATTTTCTCCTCCAGTCACACACTCCAATCACTTATCATATATATACTTATCATTTGCACAAGACACATAAAGCTTTAGCTGCTTACAGTCTGACCTCTGACCTTTCATGTTCCCCAGGTGGGGGCCAATCCAGTGCAGATTGAGGTTGGAGAGTTTGACGAGGCCATTGAGGTTGTTGAAGACGTCGCTGCTGAGAGTAAGTTCACAAACACACATACACTAACTTGTTTTAGGTTACATTGCATTGACTAACATCAATTCCCAGGAGGCGTACCCTACATCCCTAATCTCATCCCCAACCCAGAATTTTGTTCCCTTATTGGTGGTAAGTCCTCAAAATGTTGTCATAGCTGTTGTTTTTGCTGCAGCAGGCAGCTGTTTTCAGAGAAGATCTCTAAAAACCAAGTGCACACTACCTGCTGAGCACCAAACAGCAGACAGACACAGTAACAAAGTGTTTCCACTGCATGGTACGGCTCAGCTCAACGTGACTTATCTCGCTCTTCTTTGGTTTTTCATTGTGAGAAGTTTTGGATAGTATCACTACAGATCACTTATTGGTCAGAGAATGGTCACTTGCAACATGGAGCAACCAGAGTCATCTCGTTGTCTGTGCTCTGAGGATATCCCAAACCTTTCTGTTTTTATCAGCAGTCTTTTGTCTTGCTGCATTCAACCTTTTCTAAAAAACAGGTCCTTACCATAAAAAACATCCATCCCTTTAATAAGCGCCATTATTCGTGTTGCATTGAAGATGATGTTGTTGCAATGCTATGGCGATCAGCTAAGGATATAGTAGGTTGAGGGGCAACTATATGCAGTAGTCTTGCGATACCAGATAATGGGAGATCTCAGCGGCTACCAATCTGCGGATTTCTAAAGGGAAAGTAGTTGCATACGCCCCTTACTTCAAGGACATACCTTACCTGAAATAATGCCCTGCCCCCATTCTCCTCCTTAGTGAAACAAACTGGAGATATAATGAATCACACGAAGACAACTCCAAATGAATGACCATGTTGCTCCGTAACTGCTGGATGTATAAATAAGCAACTTATCAACTTAAAAGGTGATTCTCCCGCCCCCAAAAATCAGTTATTGCAGGTTTCAATAAAAGTATAAAGTCATCCACATTACAAATAAAAGTATCTAGTATTAAGTGTTCAAGTATTAAAATGTAAATGAACAAATGAGCAAAATTCAGTTGCCGAACTCACGCTGCCATAAATCCTTCAGACTGAGATGTTTCCGTGACTCCAGGTATAAAATGTGTCATCAACCTCCTCTGAGATTTGATTTAGCTGTGGTTCGCTCCACTGCCCTCTAGCTACAGTATCTGGGTTGTAAGGTTTAGCGAAGCCTCAGACTGGCGAATCAAACAGCGATAATAACAGACTGCCTCATTCTGTGAGCAGACGGCTATAATTACATGTTCCACCCTGCTTTAAGTGGCAGTAACGGAACCACAGGCAACACCAGCAACCGGAAAACAGTCCAACTGTACAAAGTGTACAGGATGAGATATTTAGCTCTGGCTGAGCTGTGCTGGACAACAAATCCTTATAAAAGACAAAATAGGTCAATTATCAAGTGATTCCCAAAGCGACGATAACCGATGGAGAGCGACCAGCGACGGGCAATATACCAGACCTAATGAGACGTTATGAAAGTCACATGGCGCTAAGCACGATTAATGTTGTGAAACGGCTGAATCGTAGCCATTTTTCTGGACAGGGTGGTGCTGGAACTTTTAACACAACTGCTTTACTTCTGTTAAAAGTAAAAAATACAATAAAAAAATGTATTCCATTTTCACTTCTCACTTACCTCTGGTGGTATCTACCAATGCAGATGTTTTGAGAAATCTCCATCCCCACCAATACAATAGAGGTAAAAGGAATTTCAGTCTTGATGCTAACGGCATTGACAACAACAGCAACAGAAACATTGTCCTTTTTACTGTGGATAACCTACAGATCTTTCGTTTTAACCTATTTTTACTGAAGAAACAGTCCTTCAAACTGCTGAAAGTTATATAAGGAAGAAATATGTATGTATACATTCCCCATTTGGGCGAACTGACTCTTTAGTGACTCCTTTTTATGTGAAATATACCTTCAGATTACAGAAAATAACCACTTTTGCAGTCAGAAATGTCTGTGCACATAATATAAAACACTACAGTGTGTCCCTTTAAGTAAACTAAACTATGACGCCTTTCTGCTCCATCTGTCTAACAGTTTGGTTTGTGTCCTCAGCTTTAATATCGTCAATTTTCCATGACTTCTGCTGTTTTTCATGAAACAGCATTTTTAAGGACTGTAATTTTCTTTTTGACCAAACAGTGGCTAAAGTCAGGCACCAACACTTTGACGACAGCTTTCTTGTTTATTCGGTCATTTCGTCATTTTGCTTATTAATCCTCCCATGAATGGTTTTATTTATTACGTTTTCTTTTGGCAAAAAAACACTGCACCAAAGGACTGGAAAGTATTTGTGTCTGGATCTGGTCATGGTGTCTGTTTGGCCTCGGCTCAATCAGTGTTTCACTCAGGAGCCATTTCCTGAGAAACAGGCTGTAACTCTGCTTCTGTACTTTCCCCCCCCCACAGATCCCTGCCTGAACCACCACTGCAAGAAGGGCAAAGTGTGTGAGGTCGATGAGAGCAACACCCCCATGTGTGTGTGCCAGGACCCCTCCACCTGCCCCGCTGCTGAGGGAGAGTTTGAGCATGTGAGTTTGGAAACAATCGTATTTATCCTGCGACTGTGAAGTTATCATCTAGGATCGGTATATCGGTGATATTTGGTGAAAAGTTAGGGCCGAGGACGATATTAGGGCTGTGTATTTGCACAAATCTGGCAATACGATATGTGATGATATATTGTGATACTGTAAGCAAGGTGATATAGATAGACAGAAGATAAACATTTACCACCGCATATTATTTCTTTAGGATTTATGAAATATCATCACACAGATCAGAGCTGTCAGAACTCACCTGTCCTCTGTGTTTTCCCTCTCAGGTTTGCGGCACCGACAACAAGACCTATGACTCCTCTTGCCACTTCTTTGCCACCAAGTGCACCCTGGAGGGAACCAAGAAGGGCCACAAGCTGCACCTGGACTACATCGGACCCTGCAAATGTGAGTACTCACTCCCCGATCCTAACATTTCAGAGAACCTCCGACTCTGAGCCCAAACTCTTAGCATAGATACAAAACTTATAAGTCAAACAGTGAAAGGTCAATCCATGGTTTAATCCATGATTATTAAGAGATTTGGTAATTAACAATCATGAACATCTCGATAAAGACTTAACTGTACTTCATGAATTATTTAAACTGTTCTGAGTCATGGAGTAAATGTTGGAGAGTCTTGCTGCCTCCACCCTGGACACACCCGTCTCACTGGGGCCAGATGTTGATGTTGGCTGTGGGGGGAAAAGCCTCTTTAGTGAAATGACGCATAAAAATATGCATCTCATAATTTGAAAGGCCATTGCTTGTGTTTGAATGTGTTTGCAGGTTTATATTTGAGATATAAATAACTTCTGGTGTGAAGGTGGATTATGGAAGCCTGTGGTTATAAAAATAACCAAACAAAAACGAGTCAAATTAATAAAGGCAGATCTGGAGGGGGTGGCATGAGGTTATTATGGGATTATTAATTTTAAATAATAATTGAATAATTTGTTATGGCCACAAATATATATTTATAATACATTTATAAACTAATAAATAAAAATACAGACCAGACAGACAGCCCAAGTTATTTAATGTATCAATACAAATGACCGTAAGTGTTAATCCACCAGTAATATGCAAATAGTGGGTAATCTCAGAGATAATAAAATAATTTTCAAATCAAGGACCCATAAAATGTGGATTCTGGATTTGAATAAATGGGAATTGAAGGTGTACTGAATGTGCAGATGGTCCCTTTTGTTCTACTTAAATCCATCAATAAATTGTAAATCCAGCTCAGTCATGGTTGTGAATGGGAATTAAGAGCGCACAGACTGAGGGAGATGGACGTATTCTACAGAAGAAAGAAAAAAAAAGGGCATCTGAACAACAGTTGTTCTTCAGATTTAAAAGCAAATATGATGGAAAGCCCCTTTTTGTAAGTGGAAATGCCCGCCAAGATAACCTAACCACTTCAGCGGAATTTGATCCCATTATCTTTAGTTTATGAATTCTGCTGGGTTTATGCAGTTCTCCTCTGTGTTTTGTTTTGACATCGTGTGGTTTCTGTTGTTTATCTGTTTCTGTCAATCTGTTTGTTCACTATTGAGGGATCAAGATGTATCTCAAGTTTCTGAGTAGTTTGTTCCCACTCATCTGTATGATAAGCTAAGCCGAAGCTAAGCTCTCTGCTGTCTCTCTGCTGTGGCTGATGGGCGGGTCAGACTGTCGTGTCTGGCCTGCAGCTGCAGCCCAGCGTTGGGAGGATCTGTCCACACACGCAGGCTGCATTTCAAACTGAAACATCACACACACACATACACACAATCTGTGAGGAGATGAGTCAGGGCTGAAGGGTTCAAGTGGAGATCAAGGTGTTGATCAGTACACCAGAATAAAACAGGATGCGGGTTGTGATTTTGGGATGAATAGATGCAGATTACTTGTTGTTGTTGACTATTTCACCTTAATCTTCATGGTACTGCAGCAGTAGTATCTTTTCCATTGTGCAGTGGGTGTAATAGTCCTTTAAGTGTTATACCATGTGGGAATTTGACTGTTTCGGCATCTGAAAAGTGGATATTGATACAATAATCCATTGTCAGGCATCATTACTGTACCCTACACACTGCCTGTCTTTTCAAAGCACACCTCAATAAAACTACTAATGACAAGTCAAACAAAACAACATGATGTGGCTAATCGATCATTATTCAACTATTGTGCAGAAATGTAATAAAATCTATCGCTATGTGTTAATTATCATCATGAATTCAAGTCCTAAAGTCTGCTTGTATTCATGCCGACATTGTGTTTTCTCTCGGCAGTCATCGAGCCCTGCATGGACACCGAGCTGAACGAGTTCCCCCTGCGCATGAGGGACTGGCTGAAGAACGTTCTGGTGACTCTGTACGAGCGCGACGAGGACAACAACCTGCTGACCGAGAAGCAGAAGCTCAGGGTGAGTAGTCGCTGTGGTAAAGACGGATTGACAGTCTCTGCTCCCAATGTAGAATGTTCCAGAGTAAGATGTTAATTAGTGTAGTAATAAGTCAGTTAGTTGCAATCTGCAACTTCACCACTAGATGCTACTGAATTCTACACAATGGTCCTTTAAATGTACCTTACCTGCTTACTGTCATATATTTTCTGCTGTAAGAGGATTTCAGCACAAGAAGGGCTCATCGTAACTGTGAATTCTGTAGATTTAGGAGGAGCTTCTCTTAATGCTGCACACAACAAGCGGTGAAAACATTTTATAACACAGAGCAGTTCATTCCCCCTGAGCAATAATCCATTTAGTTTATAAACGTATAAAGTAAGGATTTAATGTGCTCAGTAAGACCCTGGAATTTATTATTTAAAAGTTTTGAACAGTCAACAGGTTTTTATAAGCAACCTTATACAGCTATGAGAATGACATTTACATAGAGTGGAGACACTTTAAACACAAGAATTAAGATTTTGTTTGTTTCCAAAGGTCTTTATAGGAGAAATAAAACATTAAAGTCACAAATATTGTGAGATATTACCATCAGTAGTGAAGGGTAAATGTGGTTGTTCACCAAACACACAGTGTTTTATTGTATTTAAAACGTGAAAATGGCTCGTAAAAGAATCAAGCCTAATCTAAACAGTTTAAGTACGTAATTCATTCAGACTGTGGACGTGTTTATAGGACTGAAATACACCTAAATACCAGAGAGACGTTATGTGCAAGCTTTTATACTCCACACCACTCTACACCCACCAAGATTTAACTTCTGTGGATTGTTAAGAAAAAACAAAAGAAAAACGAGCTTTTAGGCTGATTAAAGTAGATTTGACAACAGCAATTTGTTTTAAGATGCAAAGTATGCCGTACTGCGAACTTCCCAGAGCTTCTACATTAATCGAATGTGAATTAGATTGATTATTAAACTTGCGGCACACATTTCAAACACAATTTTGCACTTTAAGACCATCAATCAACGTCTATACCACGCAACAAGCTGGTTAGGGGTCACTGATTGTTGGAAGCTGAAGTGCTTTTGTGTGAGTTTGCTTTTTGGTAATGTGCATCGTGTCTGTCTGATCTTCCAGGTGAAGAAGATCTATGAGAACGAGAAGAGGCTGCAGGCTGGCGAACACTCTCTGGACCTGCTGGCTCACGACTTCGAGAAGAACTACAACATGTACATCTTCCCCGTCCACTGGCAGTTCGGCCAGCTCGACCAGCACCCCGTCGACGGGTACGTAGGAGGAAACGAGAAGGACGAGATGCTTAAAAAAATCCTTTTATTACAGCAAATGACCAAAAAGGAGTCGTTTTACATACAGTCAGATGCAGACTTATTCGGCTTCCACAACTATCTTTCACAGATGGAAAGAATCAGGAGCTATTTTGGACAAAATATTCTAACGTGGCAGAGTCAGCACATGTAAGGTCTTATAAAGTAAAATATCTGTGTTGCTCAGGCAGCGGTTGAGCTTCTGGCAGACTGAGAGCTGATTGGTTTCCAGTGTGGATGACGCAGCCTCTGATCTCACACCACAGCAGCTGCGGACAGAAACTGATGGATCCAACAGTTCACCAGCTGCCCTTCACTTTATAACTACTTCTGTTTGAAAAAATAATGATGTGGCTGGTAGACTCAATGCACCAGAAAGAACCCACATTTGTGAACGTTTTCCTTTTGTTTGGCAATCATTTCGCTCCTAAAATGCTCATTCTTAACAATGTGAGGACAGTAAAAGAGGCAAAGGGGTGTTTAAAGCAGGCAATGGTTGGACAATGAGGGAATCACTTCCACAATGAACCTCTCCTCATATGTGTATTGTTGTGTCTGTATGCCACCAGATACCTGACCCACACAGAGCTGTCCCCCCTGCGCGCTCCTCTCATTCCCATGGAGCATTGCACCACCCGCTTCTTCGAGCAGTGCGACGCCGACAGCGACAAATACATCGCCCTGGAGGAGTGGGCCGCATGCTTCGGCATCAAGGAGCGTGAGTATCAACCGTATGCGTGAAAATGATCACAGAACAACAGAAACATTATTGGTTTACCTGAACCAAATGTTCCCTGGAGCACTTTTAATACCGTTAAAACAGACGGCGATGTACTGTAGATACCTTGCGTATTCTTCTTCTTCCTGAAATAAGACCAGCAGCTTCAGTGAAGTTTAGTTGCAGAAAATGAAAAAGAGTTTCAACTTTTATTCATTATTCTGTTTATGGTGTTTTTTTGGCTCATTGTTTGTTTATTTTGTCAAAAAAATGTCCCATGGTGGCATTTTTTTTTTTTTTTTTTTTTTTTTTTATATTTTCTCATTTAAACTTGATCATAAATGATCTTCAACACTTAATCAAACTCTCTGTCGATCAATCATTACAGCCCTCCAATAGCATCTAAATGTCTATTTTTTAAATTAATTTTAAAATTTTTTTTTTTTTACCGTATGGTCGGTCGGGAGTCTAGAGAGTGAATGAAGAGAGGGAGCAGTATTAGCAAGAACAAAGCAGGGAATCAAAGAAATGAACCATTTTCTGAATGATTCATACTTTTATGTTCTAAAGCACAAATAAACATGGCCACACCTCCGCACAACCCTGCAGGAAAGAGCCAAAGTGCCAGATCGTGAATTAAGTATGCATTTAAACTTTTTGGCCAAATTTAGTGGAACAAATGTCTTAGACATTAAAAGAAATATTCAAATAATTCCTTAAATATCCATAATATTTATTTAATGTTAATGTCTATATGACCTACATAAGCACAACAGACCATCACATTGTTATTCTTAATGCCTCATTCTTAATGATTAGAGTGCGAATGTGTGCTGATGGATGTTTTGTGTTTTTGTGCTTGCAGAGGACGTGGACAAAGACCTCATCATCTAAGCTCCTCTGAGCAGCAGCAGTATGACAACTCCTAGTCGCTACTAACGGGACAAGGTGCTGATCCCTAAGTTAAAAAAAAAAGAAAATCACAGTAACGGTGCTAATTGCAAATTATTTTTTATTTTGTTTTGTTTTTTTAATAATGACCTTTCCTACCTATACCACTAAAAAAAAAAAAGATTACAAAAGATAAACGTGCACAGTCTGTACTAACCATCACATGTTCATGCAACTTTGAATTCTCATGTTTGTTGAACAAAACACCCAGTAAAGAAAACTAAAGACCTCTGATGTAAATGTATGTTGTTGACATTATTATATATATGCTATGATTCGTTCAGGGCTTTAATTGGAGATCAATTTGAAACGTTATCTTGAGGAGACAAAGCTGTAAAGTCAAAAATAAAGTTTCTAAATAAATGCTCCCTCTGCTTGCTTTCTACGAAACATCCATTTAGTTTTTGCACTCTTTTGGTGGTGGGCTCATTTTTTTCTCATTTTGTGTATTTTTGGTTTTTGATCTTTTGACTGCTGCTTTAAGAGTTGTTCATTTTTATTTTCCATACAGATTCCGTGTCCCAGACGAGGACACGCGTGTACTGATATTTGAAACAATAAAGAGGAATATATTGTTTGGACGTTCAATGAGGGGAAAGTCTCGCAGGCTGAGAGTTTTTCTCATAAATATAACATGTTTCTACTGACACTGAGAGCACGACCAAACTCTTACCATGAATAAAAGACTATGAAAAGATCTGGGAATCTCTGCATGCATTCATATCTGCATTTCTATTTCCACTGCTGAGGAATTTTTGTTGAGATGATCTGACATGGGATCAGCGTGGCTCCATGAGTCATAATGAGGACAGTTGGTTTACGGACTTGATTGTTTTATACTCGGAGACGATTCTAGTGTCACATTTTATCGGTCTCAGGCGCTGAAATATGAGAAGTCTCTTCATAAGAAGCTTATCCTCTCGTCTCATCCTGAGGAGTAATTTTTTTGTGTGTTAATTTTCTCTGAATGCTGCCTTTGTGTAGCAGTAATGCTTTTAAAATCGTCCCTCGTGAGTCCGGTTTGAGATCAAAAAGAGACATTTTACAAGCTTCTAAAACAAGCCTCTTCTGCACTTTCTCCTCTTTTCTGGCGCTTTTCTCTCAACTATATGATCAGTCTATAGTCACAGGGATTTGGAATTGGTTTTCTGTAATGTTGATGAACAACATTTTGAGTTCATTCTGCTGTTACACTGATTGCTCAAGATGAGAGAGTCAGCCAGAAGCCTAAAGATGCCTTTTTTTAAGTGTTCAGGCAGCACGAAAAAGGAATTATTGTTATTTTAACTGCAGCATCTTGGAACTGCATAAATGCACACACCTGGCTCCAGTGATGCAGAGGTGTGTCCATACATTGTGACATCATTGTTAGGTTCAAACATGTTTTGACTGATCCCCTCCAGATATATATTAAGACACAAAAAAATGGATAATTTCCACATTATAATTCATCTACAGCTTCTACCTCATTCAAAATTCCATAATTTATGAATATACTAACTTTCACCAGACTCCATAAACTAAAAAGAATGCAAACACAGTTGATACTCTCAATATTGCTTCTTTTCAGTGTTGCTGTAGTTTAGGTTAACAAACAGAACAACTCCACATAAGAAGAATGTGAGTTGTGATTGGTTACCACGCCCCTTTCACCTCACATGTTCATTTAGTGTTCGAACTTGCTGCCTCTCTTCTTCGTGTGATCCTCAAAAACATCTGTGTGGATGTACTGTAAGAATGTACTGCAGGGCCTTTAAAACACACCCAAACACAATTGAATTAAGCATTAGACTGTGTTATAAACATTGGAAACAGACTTTGTGGCAGTGAAACCTTTTACATGAAAAAGGTTTAAGGAGTCATAAATGTCATTCATAAATTGTAAATAAATTGTTTGCTTTGGATATAAGAATACAATATTGTATATATATATATATATATATATATATATATATTGTGTGTGTGCTTTTACTTTACATGACCTACCGTAGCCTAAACAAACAATATAGCCTGTGGTGTATATGAAATCTGTGTGAAAGGGGCCATAAAACAAGGCAAAAAGAACATTTTGTCCAAAATAATATATAAATAGTATCATTTTACAATATCACTACCACACATGGCTGATATGTATGAAGTCCCCTGTCTGTGGGTTTAAGTTGCTGTACGATTCACTGTGTGCACGAAGCTGCTCGTGGTCCCCTGGGAGACGGGAGAGGGAGATCTGAGCACCCTGTTACCATCCCCACCCGCTCATCCAGACTCCGGTGTCAAGAATGTGAAACAACAGCCGAGCCTCGTCCACAAAGCCCAAGTCCCTCCTCTCAGCCACAGCAGGAGAAAAAAGCTCTCAGCTTCGTCCCTCGCTCCGTGCTCATATTGTGGCTGAGAGAGGGAAGAAAGGGCGGGTATGATACTGTAATCTAATATAGGTTTTAAATACAAAAGTCCTTGCTTCTGGAAGTTAAAGTGGGTTCAACTTTTTTTCTCCTCTCTGCTGGGAAACGTCACTCTGAACAGTTTAAAATTCATCTCAAGCACTCAACCAGGACGGCGTTGGTCTTGCTTGTTACACCTGTTCTGAACGACGGTCCCGATAAAAAAGTGAAGTGACATTTCAAACATGTATTTATATTCCATGCATAAACCCACTCAGTTTCTCTCAGGTACATTTATTTTCTGATTTAAAGAAACAGCAGTCTCTGCACCGTGGAAAGATCTCAGCTTTAAAGTCATTGTTCAGATAGTTTGACATAACTGGATGTGGTTCTTTCTTTCTTTCTTTCTTTCTTGAAACCACTCTCTCTTTTCCACATTTACTAAATTCCTTTATTTATTTTTAACTTTTTCAGTGATAGAACAAACATTTTTTGGGCCTTACAACGGCCTTATATTCACTGTGAATCAGATGGTTTAAGGTTATTAATGTGTTTGAGGAAATGCAATGTTAAGTAAACTGGAATTTTAAGCAGATTCTGCACTTTTCTCGTCTTTTAAAGCTTCAAACTTTAACGTACATGGTGCAGATTCCTAACCCTAATCCCTGCATGTGCATTTCAGCTTGTGTGTGTATAAAATAAAAAAAGAAGCTTTTCTCCAATAAGGGATTAATAAAGTATATATATATCTCTTTATATCTGTAATCAATTTACCCCAAAGCAGGGGGTCAATAGGGTCCTACAGCACATTTTTGCCCCACAGCTCTCTAAAGGGTTAGTGAGTATGCTATTCTATATCTATTTAAGTATAATAAACAGCGACATACACACCAACAATTCCACTATTCTAGTGTGAAAAGTTCATTCTTGACTTCTGGTGTGAAGAAAAAAATCCATTTAATAGCTTCTTAGGAAGATTTAAATAAATACTTAACATGTGACGTGCCATATTACTCAATGACAACAGAGCAAACGCCGCCGGCTGACGAGGGCCATGGGGCGCCAGTGGCGTAGTGCAGAGTGTATGCAGGTATATTTCAGGCTGCGTATGTAACCCACTTTCATATCCCCTCTGATGTGCAGCATTAAGCAGCGTTCGGTGAGCTGAATTGTCTTTCCTGGGACGGCAAAGACATGACATTGTCCAGATTTAATGAGTGGATGGAGTAAGGGACAGAGATTATACAGAACTTCATGCAGCTGTCTCACCCGTCTTCTGTGGCTTATGTTAACTTCATACTGATTGTTGCTCCCTGAAGTCAAGGCAGCAGAACTTAAATGACAATGTGCATTTTTCCTACTGGCCAAGAGTAAGGCGTTTATCCTTTAGAGGAGTGTACCCATTCACTTCACGATGCACCACCACTGTGTCTGCTATGAAGGAAATCATCTGCAACACTCAGCAGTTTATTTTGAAAGATTTTCTCTTTTAATTTTTTTATTGTTTCTGCACAATCTGATGAGTCATCCGCTCTAATTAACTCACTTTACACACCGAGTAAAGTTTTGTCGCCCCCAAGCGGGGAAGAGACACCGGTGCACCGCTCGCCGCGACCTAAAAGCGAACCGGTAGACGCCCGTGCGTGAAAACCATCGCACCTTCAGCCATTGCTGCAACGTGATTGGCCCGCTCGAGAACTCCAGGTAGAGACACAAGCCCTTGCTGATTGGCCGTAATCTGGGGCCCCTCGCAGCCGCGCCCTGCGATTGGCGGATGAGTCACGGTGTTCGAATTCGATTGGCTCGACGACTCGTAAGGGGGCGGGATGTCAGGTTCGGTTGCGCAGCTGAAACCGGTAACCGAGCACTCCAGCACGTTGTGAAGCCGCCGAGGTGATTCCCAGAAATCACGGGTTTCTACAGCAACGCACTTTTTGTTTTTTGATAACTGACCCACTGGTAAGTCGTCCTCTCGGATAAACCGTCGTTAATTCCCGGTAAAACAGTCGTTATGTGTGTCCTGTGTCGTGTCCGGGGGGGACGGGGCTTCGTCTACATCCTGGTGAGGAGACGGTGGCCGTTGGTGGCCGTTAGCAACCGTTAGCAACCGTCGGGGGGGGCAGGTAGCACGGCGGTTACACCACCTGCAGTGACATCAGGACCGTGTTTCCCGGGGTTAGCGGAGCGGGAACCGGCAGCCGGTGATGGCGCAGATGTTGAACCGTTAAAATGTCGGGATGTAGCCACCGTTAGCTGGTTTACCCACCGCCCATGTGTAGCCCACTTCTAGCCCTCCATTCAGTCGTGACTCCCTCCTCTCCTTCCTCTCCTTCCTCTCCCTCCTCTTCCTCCCTCCTCTCCGCCTTTGCTCGCCGGTTCTCCTCCACTAACGCGTTTTCTCCTCGGTTTGAACTGTTAGCTCTCTATGCTAACTGTAGCTCGACGTGAATGGAGACCGGGGCCGGGACACGTGTTGGGGAAGGAGGGGGGGGACCGAGCTAATAGCAACCGTGTCTGCCCTAGTTTTTTTTTTGGGGGGGGAGCCGTGTGTGCCCCGTCCAGCTGTCGCGGTTTAGCTCTCCAGTGGGCCCGGCCACCGCGCCACTTGAACCCCAGGTTGAATCTGGAAACGTGCCGCAAAGTCCCGCCGACTTGCGGAGCCGCCATGACCGGAGCTGAGAGTGTGTGTGTGTGTGTGTGTGTGTGTGTGTGTGTGTGTGTGTAGGCCGGTCCGTCACTGCGGGCACGGCGTGGCCTTTGTCTGCAGGCCATGCTCTCACACTTTTACACTCGCTGGCTTTCTGCTGTGGCTGCTGCGGTGTAGCATGCCCTTATATGTACTTATTCTTCAAATAAACTTGGATCCATGCAACCCCCCCCCACGGTGTTCGCTGGTAACATTAGAGCCCGTTGGGTTTGCTCCACGCCACACTGTTTGGTTTAATCTGATGAATTGTGTGTGTGTGTGTGTGTCAGAGCAACAGATGGCTTTAGGTTGTGTGGACAGGTGTGGCAGACAGAAAGCAACTTGTTCCCCTGGTTGCTCGCAGCCCACAGTGGCGTACTTGCTTCCCTAGCACCAATCACATGTATTGAACACTGTTGGATTGTGCTGTAGTGTTTAGAGGTTAGTGATTGGTGATATTCTACATTTGAGCTTATTGTCAGCAAATCCTATGAAAACCAGTTAGAAACTGACTTTATTTTGTCGCCCCCTAAAAGCTTTTAAACCCATTGAGCTCGCACTTGAACTCCACTGTAGATCATTTTGTTTCATACGCCCGCCTTACAGCAGGAAATGGTGTGTGTGTGTGTGTGTGTGTGTGTGTCCCTGTCAAACCATTTATTCCTGTTTAAGTTGCGTTTGCTTGAACTACAATACCCAACTATTGCAAGAAGTTTCAGAACCTAAAAACTACATATGTGTCTCGCTTTTTTTTTTTTTTAAAGATCTGCATCCTCAGCTCGCCACAGACAGGCTGGGAAATCGACCACGGAGGATTGTTAACCTTAACACAAACCTACAATATCACCAGCCTTATGAATCTTTTATTGTGCCTAACTTCCCGGCGGGAGTCTGTTTCACTTCATGTCACTACAGTATGAAAATCAATTAGATGAGACTTGAAACTTGCTCTAAGTGAGCGATCCATCAAGCCCGACAGGCATGTAGGCACCATGTGCAAATATTCGTGTAGGTGACTGCTTGCGTTTAACGGCAAGATAAGCACCGAGCTGCGTTTACCATGTAAATATAAGGGCCGCGCAATCAATCAACATGTTATTGAGATCGCATTATGCAAAAAGCAGAAGCTGCCTTGTTTTTTTTAATATAAAGGTAAAATGGGACTGAACAAGCGTTATAATGAAGAACTGATGTCCTGGCGTTCAGATCTTGTTCTCCAGCTTTTTGTTTGTTGGGTACAGACTCCAAAAAGTTCCACATCATCATGATATCAGCTGTTTTTACAGTGACCATGAAATGACTGATACAAAAGCTATCATCCCCACACTAATGGAGAAGAGGGTGTGTCTGAAGCTTCAGCCTCTAAACAGATGTGTAAGTTTAACACATCCTGTACTTCTGCAACCTTAAACCTTAATAAAGATCCAGTAAGTGACTTTAGATCAGCTGCAGTTGATGGGTTAACCAGAGTATAATCGTGTCCTTAATATAATTTCAGGAGATGTTTGAAGGTCAAATGTTACCCAACCTCAGTGTGAAACAGTCTATTAACAGTAATCTAATATTCACAGCTGTTTTTATTAGTGTACAATCACCTGAATATAGGAATCCTGTTTTCGTTCATTTGGAATGAGCTCATTTGAATCTATCTCTCGGTGCTGTTGGAGTGGCGTTCTGTGTGCAGTGACTGTGCAATTTCACATTTTTATCCAAAAAGCAAACGGCTAATATTGTCTGGGTTTGTTTTCCATGCCTTTGGGCGGGCTGTTTTCACGTCGGTGCATCCAGATGGGGCAGCAAGTGCTCGTCAGAATCAGTTTTGCAGATCAAACGCGCTCGGCGCCGCTGGCATTTCAACACAGGCCAGAAAGACGAATTAAAAATGAGCCAGTAACGTGATGAGAGCTGGATATTGTACGCTGCTGGTTTGAAATCAGAGGTCATGTTTACCTAACCTGATTTACACTTCAAACCGTCGGTGGAATTGGATGTGACCGCGCCCCCAATCAGAACGGCTGGATGATTCATCATCACAGGAACGTTCACAGAAGCCGTAACACTTCTGAGAAGTGCAAACTGATCCACGTGTGATTATTAGGGGGGGGGGGGCACAGTTTCTTCAAAGTATTGTTCACAGCAACAAATGACTGACGAGCTCTCCGGCTCGCTGGTTACTACAACAGTTGTCATGGCAGTAGTAGTGTTGGAAGGGGTCCAAGGTAAATGTACCTGTTCTATAAGGTTCCATTATTTTCATTTTAAAGCTTTAATTATTGTGGGATGGAGCTGGGGATGCTCATATCAATTATCTCTTTTACGATTAACGTTTTAATCTTTCAAATGTGAAATTTACCGCACCCGAGTTTGTATTTTTGGTTTGACAGAAATATATAATTCATATGAGATAATGGAAGAATTGATTCAGTGTTGTATGATGGATTATTTTACAAACATATGCAGCAGTTTCAGTCCCTCTTTTTCCTCTGTAACGGGGGAAATATCATCTGGTCTCAACATTTTTAGGAAATCCTGAAGTGTATTAACAATACCCGACTTTATGAGCTGAAGATAAAATCACATCTCCAAAGTTCTCCCAGTTATTAACAGCCCCATGTCAACCAGGTCATCAGTATATCTAACCCCCCCCTCTCTCCCTCTCCTCCCCACAGAGATTTCCAGTTGACCAAAGAAATGGTGATGGAGAAGCCAAGTGCCCAGCTGGTCGGGCGAGAGTTTGTCCGACAGTATTACACACTGTTGAACCAGGCCCCCGACTACCTGCACAGGTACGACCGTCACCTCTTCTTCATGTCATGTGAAACCTCCCCTTGAACTTGTATTTCTGCAACAATGCAGCGTTTAGTTTTTTCATTTACTCCTGCAATTTTACATAATGTTAATATGCACATATCGGGAACCCCTCTATTTAAATGGCCCCCTATGGAACAAATGAACCTTTTTGTCTCTCTGCTCAGGTTCTACGGGAAGAACTCCTCCTACGTGCACGGTGGTCTGGACAACAACGGCAAACCAGTAGAGGCTGTTTATGGACAATCTGTAAGTGGGCTTCAAAAAGGCAGATAACAGCTCTTAAAAATGTTATTTCCATAGAGCGACAGTGCACTTAACTCCCACATACCAACACTGAGTCGGGGGGTGGGGGGTGTGTGCATATGCTATGCTTCTGCTAATCGTTGTTTGAAGCCATTTCCATAGTTAACTCCTTCTCATTCAGTCTATTATTCTGTTAAATATAAAAGTCTTGATCCTTATGGTGAGTAAGAATATGAACTAAAGCAGCTGCTCTAATGTGATAAGAACTGGTACTTTATATTACCTGAACATTAGAAATACTGCTGTTGGTGTTTTCATGTCACGACTCCTAACTGCAGCGGAGGGCTCCGGCAAAAGAACACGAGGTTGCCCGACAAGTTGAAACTGGCTCAACTTATCTACTGCACAGTGTAGTCAGCCTCCCAGCTGCCAGTGGCCAGTCAAATACACGCAAGCTCACATTCCTGGTAGATAATTTGAGCCCTTACCATGCGATTGTCGTGACGAAAGATACACATTTCAGTTTCCAGTGCAGGAAAACCAGACCAAATATCAGAGGAGCACGCAACCAAAGGAGGAGTGTGGAAGTGGTTTGATATTAAAGGAGCATTTCACCCGTGGAAACATTAATATTTATTGAAAGTGGGTTATATATATGTAGTCGAAATGTAACATGAATTTGGTGCCTATTTGCCCGAGAAAAGACAAAGTGACTTTAGGGCGCATTTGTATTAAAGACAACTCCCACAATGCACAGCTCCGCAAGCCGCTCCCACTAACACTATCAAGGACTACAACAACGTGAATGTAAACCATTTATTTACAGAAATATATCAACAACAACAAAAAGAAATATGTTAACAATGACAGTTATAGTTCCTCCTGAGCGTCCTCAACTCCTCGGTGCCGCAGTACTGGCCATCTGGAGCTGGATACTGTCGGAGAGCCGGTAAAACGACACGATGGCCTCGACCCAATCTCTCGCCTTGCAGGACCCATTCCAGAAAGGCTGTTAGGCGATATTGTCTACAAGACATTGAGCACACAGTTAGCGATGCATGGTCTTTGTGTTGAGCGTGCCACAAGCTGTTTGTGCAGTAAAGAAGTTAATGTTAGTTCAGTTGGCTGACGTTACGTATTAACCGGGAATAACTTTGTGATAATACTTGAACAAATTGTGTACATACGTGCCACGTTGTTATAAGACAGAAAAGCTCAAGCCAGTCCGGGCTCCTCGTCCGCGACAGGCAGGTCCTCTGCCTCGGCTGCAGAAGCCTCAGCTGCTTTTCGCTATATTGCGGCTCATAAAGGTAGCCACGAACATCTGATTCGACCATCATACTTTCAAAATTTCTTCCATATTACATTGATTACCGTAGTCGTAACGTCTGGCTCGACAGCGCCTCCGCTTAGCTTCCAAACAAGATGGCGGTTAAATTTTTTAGTTTCTGCAGGTGAAGTCCCACCCACTGATCTGTAATAGGTCTGTAGCGTGAGTGGGGAAAAAATGAAGTAGTGTTTGTAGTCTCACCCCCTCTACAGAGATATGAGACTTCCTGCTTCCAGTGACGCAAAATGATGATTTTTACATCATTGGAAGCAGGAAGTGCACCACTAACATCCTTATTTCTCCCCTCTCAGGGGAAGCGAGGGAATGATGCACGACCATTCAAAAATATGACTGGGGTTCTAATGATACAAAGCTTAATGCAAATGGGTGAAGTGTTCCTTAAACGTACAGAAAAGAGTAGAGGCACTGAATCACGCACAGCTCACATTCGGGCCTGATTCAGACGAGACAATGATTGATCTTATGTAACACATTTACCTGGCAGAAATGAATCTGAGCAGCAAAAACCCTCTAAAGGGAAGTGGTGTGAGGAAAACTCAATGCACAGACACTGATTACTGAACGGCAGACTCTGATCAGAGTTAAAGCACAGAGCCACTGAAAGGGGCTGGTTGAAATCTTATCACAGCAGCTGGAAAAAAGACTTTCTTTTATACTGCAAACAGCTGCAGTATCATTATTTTATTTCATCACCTACCTGCTCCGAGTGTGCAGGTTTGGAAAGCTGTGCAGAACAAAGAAGTCTGGACTGCTGCTCCAGCCTCTGTTTGTTTATAACGGGGATAAAAATGTGATTTCTAAAAGTCAAACATTTTTGTTTTCTAGTTAAAACAGAAAGCAAAAAAAGAGCAATAACATTTAAGAATTGTGAAAATATTCCTATTGATGGGTAATAATCTGTGAGCATGAAGGAATGAAAACTGCCACTCTTTTGCAGGAGATCCATAAGAGGGTGATGGCTCTGAGTTTCCGCGATTGTCACACCAAGATCAGGCACGTGGACGCCCACGCCACCCTGAACGAGGGCGTGGTGGTGCAGGTGATGGGCGAGCTGTCCAACAACATGCAGCCCATGAGAAAGTTCATGCAGACCTTTGTGCTGGCACCCGAGGTTTGTACTTCACTCCTGTCCTCCCTTTTTAGACTCAAATGTCTCATGCGCGGGTGAATGCTTGATCCCGTATCCTTTGTGTTTTGTGCAGCAACGGTTGCTGTAGTAAGTGTTTTGTTTTCTCCTCCAGGGTACCGTTGCAAACAAATTCTACGTCCACAACGACGTGTTCCGTTACCAAGACGAGGTGTTTGGCGACTCTGATTCTGAGCCCCCAGAAGGTGAGATCTTTATTAAAATGACTCCTGTCTACCTCGTCATATTCTCCATAGAGATGATCTTTCTGATCCTGGTGATATTTGGATAAAGATAAATCAGCTTACGGACTGTTTCTCATTCATTCTTTTGAAATCGCCTTCTTATCTCAGCACTGTAGCATCAGGATTCAGGTACTTTCTTTTATTTATGACCGTTGGAGCCACTGAACAAGTTAAAGAACCATAAAATGTTTGATGTCTGGCAATGGTAGATTGAAGGTGCACAAAGCAAGAAATTGAATTCCAAGATTAAACCACTAGCTTCCATCGTGACAAATATTCTGTTGTCTCCTACGGACAGAAGATTCAATCATACATTATCACTTCAATGAAACATTGTTTGGGATCTGTCTGTGTGATCAGGGTACACAAAAACATAAAGACAAATAAATATAACACAAATACACATCGCACTGATATATCAAGGTGTCACCAATACTTAAGGTCAATGAAACGAGTAAATAAAACCCAACCGTCAGGTGCATTAAGAGCCCGCTGTATGAACTTGAGTTCATAAAGTGAACTGATGATGAGGTGGTTCTGCTCTTAACACTGCTCAGCCCTTTACCTGAGGGAAGGGGGGGGGAGAAAGTGCCCTGGCCGTGTGAGAGGGGTCTCTGATTATTTTCAGACTCATCCCAAGCATGCGGGTGTTATAAATATCACTGATGCCTGGCAAATCAAGGCCAGTGGTTTTTGATGCCACTTTCACTATCTTATTAAGCTCCTTCCTCTCATCGGCTGAGCAGTTTCCATTCCACACTGACAGAATGTGAGAGCACTTTCTATCACAGCTCGGTACAAATCACAATCCCTGCCTTTGATACCTTAAACTTCCTGAGTTGTCGCAGAGAGAACAGTCGTTGAATAAAAAAGTGAAAGGATCTATTCGTTGTGCAGAATTGAGCGTTTGTTCCACTGAGAGCAGCAGGAGGTTGTTGTGATGTTTGTCCTGAACACGTTTTGTGTTTTTCAGAGTCTGAGGATGAGGTGGAGGAGATCGAGGAGAGGGTCCCCTCCCCTGACGTTGCTGCAGAGGAGTCTGCTCCCTTCTATGACCCGGTAGCCTGGTATGGATCATAATCATGGCTTATGTTCCCAAAACAAAGTCTGTTGTTCCACAGCACGAGCAGCAGTTCTGTGTGTAACCGTCTCGTTCTCGTCCCTTTCAGTTCGGAGCCGACGGTTCCTGGCGACGACGAGGAGGCGGCCGCAGCGAGTCCGGAGCCGGAGCCGGAGGTCGAGAAGGAGGCTGAGGCCGCAGTCGTGGAGCTGAAGCCGGACACGATGCTGGAGACACAAACAGACACACACACGGCCGACGACCAGACAGAGAAAAGCCCCGCCGCTGCCCCACCCACCGCAGAACCTTCCTCTGTGCCCGCCGAACCCACCCCTGCTGCTCCAGAAGGAATCAGGGTAGGTCTGAGCGTGTGAAAACCAGAATGATGACCTGTGTGAGAGTTGGCTCTTCTTGGCAAAGCTCATGAAATCAGAATGGAGAGCTACAGTATTACAATGAGAGATAGACAGGTACAAGTGGATGTGCAGGTCTCACCTTTTCAGTATCGGCAGTAATGGGAAACTAACAGTAATATACCTGTTGTTCACATCATGTTTTACACATGTGGGTAGAGGGTGTCTGGGTTTCTTCATCATTTTTGCTTATGCAGATCAATCTGCTTAAATGTGGCACAAATTGTGGAATTCTTTGGAGAAGATGGAGATGGGATCAGTCCTAAATGTCTGTGTTGTGTCTTCCCACAGCCGTTCTCCTGGGCGTCAGTCACCAGTAAGAACCTCCCTCCCAGCGGGGCTGTCCCAGTCTCAGGAATCTCCCCACACGTCGTCAAAGTCACTCCCACAGCACCGGTAGGTTAGCTAGCACCTGGTTGGTTTAAAAGGCCGGAAGTTGTTTTTTAAGGATTAATATGTAACATTTACTGCATTAGACTGTCTGTAAACACTAGACCTGTGTATACACTTTGAGTTGTGTACTTACATTATCTCAGATGTTTCCAACAATGTTTCAAACCCAGAGGAATCTGTTTTTATTCAGCTAATAGTTCTTTTTCCTCCTAAGAAGGGTGTCTGTAAATCCATCCAAAAAAATCCATTAATCAGAATTTTGGGTCTTTAAAAAGTCTTAAATATGGATTGGATTAATGAAGTTAATACAATTTCTATCAGATTGAATTTTTCAGTCTCTCAGAGAACATGTATTCATTCTGTAACTACAATATGAAACTGACATGGAGCCAGTACTGATCACATTGAAATGGGTCTTTGGTTGCATTCATAATGGTCTTCAACAGGTCTCATTTATAAGCTCAGGATATGTATTATTACCTCATCTGTGAACAATTTCTGCCTGAGGCACTTTTAATCAGCAGTAGTGTTAAATAGTGAAGACGAAAACTTCACGACTTCATCAAACTACGACTGTTATTGTGTTGATGGGAGAGACCCTCCGAGCAGCAGAAATGACGTACTGTACGTTTACAGTACTGAACCCAGCCTTATATTTCAGATAATATGTATACATATAGGGACTGTTCACTCAGTCAGCCCTGAGGTAGGGACAGGCAGATTGTTTCAGAAAATGAATACAACTATTCTGTTAAAAAAGAGAGGGTTTTTAATTCCAGTTTCACTTTAATGATACATTATACCATTTAATCAGGATGGAATTCGACTGAAAGCTTGATTTTATTCTCGCCTAGCTACATTATAAATATAAATCTAGTGTTTAAGTACAACCTCATTTCAAAGGTTTGACAATGTATAAAAAGTTTGGATTTATATTCTTGAGCACACATTTCAAAGCAACCATTTCTTTTAGCTGCGAACTGTTTTTTGGTAGCAATATGTGTCACTATTTTAAAAGCGGTAGAGATGACAGTTTGGAACACATTTCTCTCCTGTTACTCTGGAGTTGACTTTAGAAACTGGATTTGTCTCCCCGAGTACAGACGAAGGCAGCGGGACACAAACACCCCCTGCTGGCTGAACCTTCCTGATGATAATCCCAGTGGTTGTGTATTTGCCTGAAGTGAAGTCATAAATCCCAACAGCAGAAAAAGCTGCTCTCTTTCGTTCTCTTCTTACAAAAGTGTCTTGTTGACTCTTTCAGCCCCGAGTGGAGGTGAAGCCCGAGTCCCAAACAACAACACAGCGACCACAGAGAGACCAGAGGCCGAGGGAACAGAGGCCTGGGGGTCCTCCGCCAGTACACAGAGGACCCAGACCAGGTACACACACATACACATACAGTGTGTGCGGTGGTTGAATAGCTGCTAGTATAAACCAAACATAATCCTACCTGATGTGTGCGCTGAGAGCATTCTGACTGCAGGTGTGTTCAGAGACATTAAAACATGGATGTCATGGAGATGAAGTGAAAGTCTAGTATGTGTGTCAGTTGCTAGAATAAGTAACACGCACCAGCAAACCTGAAATCCACACGCAGACCGGAGACGGTGCTCAAACTGTAGTCGGAGACATCGTTAGGATTTTACTCATTTACTTTTTGAACATTTAGTTCTGTCAGCTGTCTGTCAGTACCGGTTGTCGATACCCATCACTATTACACTCTGACACACCGACTCAACCCCAGCACCTTCTGGCTCACACATCCATCATGGGATTTTAGTTACAAATGTCCTTAAAGGCGTCCTCGACACCGTTTTAGAATAAAAGAATGGCAAAAATGCAACATAGCATCGTTTGTAGTGTTTTTTATAAATGCCTATTGTAAAACTGAATGTACATTACTCATTATTTAATTGATAAACAGCCAGTTACTCTGTATATTCTAATGTCTCTGTGTTGACCTGTTGTTGATTTTGTTGTTTCAGTCCGGGAGGGGGAGCAGGGTGAGTCCGAGGGTCGCAGGGTGGTCAGGTACCCCGACGCCCAGCAACTCTTCGTGGGCAACGTCCCTCACGACGTGGACAAGACCGAACTGAAGGAGTTCTTTGAACGTAAGTGGGATTTGATGATGCTGGTGCAGCAGCTTATAACCACCTGATATAGAAAGACATGATTTCACATTACACGCATATTCTGTACGTTAGAAATATAAGAGCTTTTGAATAGTCACTGCTACTTTGTTGATGATTTTTACAGTCTGCTAACAAATCTTTGAGTTCTGAATATTCAAAGTAGCCCTTGGTGTATTACGCAGAGGCACACTTTGGTGGTAAAATGTTTTTTATATTGAATAAAATGTGCCCCCCCTCCTCCTCGTGCAGAGTATGGTACAGTCCTGGAGCTGAGGATCAACAGTGGAGGGAAGCTACCCAACTTTGGTTTTGTGGTGTTTGACGACTCTGAACCTGTGCAGAAGATCCTCAGCAACAAGGTAACACCAGCTTTCAGGCTGATTACGGCTTCTGTTGTGGGGACTTTGAGTTCTTTTCTTTGACGGTGCACCATTAATTTGTTATTAGTTTGCATATTTGAAATACCCTGAGGTACTTGCTGTGGGTAATTATTGTTCCCACTGTGCCCCTGTGTGGTATTTTATGGGATTTGCATATTGAGTAAAACTGATGGCGCCGAATAGAAAAAGTAAACTTTATGAAGTTGTGATGAGTTTTAATCTGTATTTCCCGTCTGCTCAGCCCATCAAATTCAGAGGCGACGTCCGTCTGAACGTGGAGGAGAAGAAGACCCGGTCGGCCAGGGAGGGTGACAGGCGGGACATGAGGCCCCGGGGTCCAGGAGGTCCCGGCGGCCCCAGAGAGCGAATAGGAGGCGGTGGAGGCCCCCGAGGCCCACCCACCCGCGGAGGAATGGCACAGAAACCCAGCTTCGGCTCCGGGCGAGGCGCCGGGCCCAGCGAGGGCCGCTACTCTGCCCAGCGCCAGTGAGAGGCAGCCGGCCTTCAAACCTCAGTTAGATTACTATTTGGATTAAACTTCAGAGTGATTGTTGATTTTACTGCAGCAGGAACCAATTGGACAAACCCAAAATGGAACAAAAAAACCCTTCTTTAATTGCACCTAGGAGCAGAAATCAGTAGGCATTATTAGTTTGAAGTCAGAATTTTGGTTGCTACACATACACGCCCCGATTTCTGACTCTTCCTCCTCATTCTTCCTCCTAACTGAGAGTATATAAAGTATCTGGAAGGGATTTCTGTTAGTAATTGATGCAGGTTTGGTTGAGAGATTTCACCGTCAAGTCACGCCAGCTCCTGCTGAATTCATCAGCCAGTCTCGACATCTGTCTCTCATGAAGATGGCTGCCTCCTCTTCCTCCCCAAGCGCCCTCCAACCCCCCCAACCTGATTCTTCTTCTTTCTCACCTGCTGCTTTTTGTTTCCCTCTGAGGAACCGAGAATGTCACTCCTCTCTTTTTTTCCCCCTCCATCTATTCCTCCTTTCCTCCTCGTTGTCACCTCCTCCACCAACACATGTATTATCCAGACTTTTTTTTTGTCAGTTATTTTTTTTCCGTTTAGTTTTTCATGCTGAACTTGAATTTATTAAGAAACAAGTCGAAACACGCAAACACATGAAAAAAGGGTAAAAACTACTTGAATTGGGGATTAAAAAACCCAGAGGTTAGGTTTTTTTTTTCGCGTTCTCTCTCCCTGTTTCTTAAAGGAACGTGTACTTTACTGCTTGGGCAATCCTGTGTATTGCTGCCACCGTTGTATCTAGCGATGGATCTGTCTTATCTTTTTATTCTATCAGGTCAAGAGCTGAACTGTAGTGGTTTTATTTGAGTAATAATGTTGGCTTGTAATATGTGGATTCACGGACGCGTCTGAATGGAGCATGTATCAAATCATGTGTCAAAATCTGTTAGGCTTCTTCTACCGATGCACTTCATTTGTCATCATGTTTAAAATGAACTCACCTGCCGATGAGAGAACTAAATTAAAAGTGATTTACTGTTTTAAACCTTTTGTCTGTTTCATCGATTTTATTTAATAGTTTAAGCAATTCTGACAAGGTACCAGAACTCAGGTGTCATGTGGACAGTTTAAGAGGTTCAGAGGTTACAAAGGGCGGGGTGGGAATAACGACCAGCTTGGACCGGCCCATCAAAACCCACCTAGAGTTTCACCAAAACCTGAACAGATCACATCACAATGGACCAGGAATAAGTGATTTGATTTCTTGTAGAAAATAAACCCACGTACGGTGTTCAGATTAGGCTCTACGGTGATTTTATGATGTGTGGAAACACTGAAAACATAATCATATAATGCAGTTAAAGGAAACATTACAGCAGAGTACCTGCTTAAAAATGACATGCACAGCTGAACTAGTTCAATCCAAAGTGTATCATTAAGGTAACTATTGCAGCTCCATTTGCACTGTAACACTGTGACCTTGTACAGGTATTAGTATTTTCCCATTGCCACTCTACTCCCCTTATTTCACTTTCCCCATTATTTTAATGCTGAACTAGGCAATTAGGGTTTTTCAAAGCTTTCTGACAGAACAGGAAAATGATATCTAACAGGCCTAATGCTTCCATTAAAGACCCTCTGCACCCAGACATACACCTGCAACCTGCAGTGCCCAGACACAGTGGTAATCAACTCTTTATTTAGATGTCTGCATCTGCACCAAACATCAGGTAGACCGGTGAATTCCACCGCTGGAAGTCAGACGCGTGTGTTTACTGCTTCATACGTTCTGCTTTATACCCGCTCATTCCCTCTTTACCTGCCCCCTCCAGGTGACCTTCATTATACACAACACTTCTCACGTGACTTTACACGCTCCGAGGCTGGGCTGAAAAGTAAAAGATGCCACCTGACAGGAGAGTTCTGACTTTAATGTGACGGAGTTACGTCACAATTAACACTGGAGACTGAACACACTGACCAGAACAGAGAATTCCAAATAAGGAAACAAAGAAAAGTAGTTTTCATTGTCTCATTTTCCTATAACCAATATTTCACATCAAAAAGCATTTGCCATAGTCACATAGGCGCCTTAAAGCTGCATTAATATGGCAAACACTTGTTGAGACGAACATGTTAACAAACCGTTCCATACACTCCATGGTTCTGGGTTCACAGGCAATAATAGCCCAAAACTAAATCTGAACACAAAAACTGTACTTACGTGTTAGCACTTTGATACAGCTACTGACTTGAGTGACAGAGGAACAAGCGAAGTCAACAATAGATAGCGCCCTCTGCTGTTTTAAAAACAGTACTACCTTCCATTTTTCACCCCACTGGTTTGAATTCTCACATATTTGTATTGCGATTTAGCCGTATCGTGATATGTATGTTTACAGTCCTACTGTACATAAGCAGCAGACAATTTGTTTGTGTCTCTTTATTCAATTCAAAATACTTTATTCGTCCCTCAAGGGGCAATTCAGGTTTAAGCGGGTGTGCAAACGGATACAAAGACATAATTTACACAAAAAAAATTATCTAAAAATACAAGATTAGAGATCAGAGAGGAAAATTTGCATATTCATAGATTCTGTTCAGCTATTTGTATATATCGAATACACGTCTGGAGGGGATCTTTAATGTTTGATTACTCGGGCTTTAAGTTACCTTCCCTTTTCATTTCTTCTTTACTCAACTCCAAGCTGCTCCATTTTAACTTTGTAGTTGTGGTTGAGGCAACGAGAGCTTTCACAAAGGTAGAGACCCAGGTGAATTCAGGTGTGTGTGTGTGTGAGAGAGCGAGAGAGAGAGAGCGGGACCGGGCTCAGCTCCTCACACACATTCTCTCAGGGGTTGTTTCCTCTACTCCGCTGCCTTCACTTGAACTCAGGCTGAACTGAACAGTGTGTGGAGGACAGAGCCCGGAGCTTGCTGAAGGTGTTGGTGTGTGTGTTAAGTGCAGTTCATGTAAGTATGTACATACAGACTGTGTATGATACCACAGAGCAGATTAACTGGCTGCACAATGAACCAGATTACAGCTCTTTTTTAATCCAATAATCCTCTAATAATAAGTAAAGGTTCATTTAAATCTTTAAATTGAATCAATATCAGCAGAATTTGGGTTTTTTAAATAATATTTGACATGAGCCTATTAGCAAACAGGTAGGTAGGATCTGTGTTGGCCCTTATGGAAATTAGTGTTTCAGTTACAGTACAGCCTGTGTGGACATATGGCTAGCTTGTACACATACTATACTGTTGTGTGTATCAGTATTCAGTGTGAGTGCAGCGCTCATGCTGTGAACAGACACATTATTAGTATTCGTGGACCGACATGGCTTCCAGCATGTCTTGATCCAGCTGGCAGCGAGACCCCAAGCACACAGACAGTGTACACACAAACACACACACACACACACACACACACACACACACACACACACACACACACACACGCACTTGTGAGGAGCCCAGTTGCTAACCTTATAACAACTACATGTCTAACCCAAACCCTGAAGTGAGGACTGGACAGAATGTCCTCAGAAAGACTGTCCTCACTTACACTACTACACTGAGTGAGACTGAGGAGACTGTTGCTACACCCCTCCCATCACCATCACAATGTGATTAAAAAACACACCCATTGTATAAAGTGTTATTTATTTCTGTCATAGTTACGTCATGTTGAATACTGTTGAATTTGGCACTTTGTTGTTAATCTTAAGCCTCTGTTGTATTAAGGTGCAAAATAAATTCTGTTCACTCTCTGACCTCTAACTCATCAAATCTCCTAAAACAGTGGTTCCCAACATTTTTCTATCATTTAGTAAACTGACCAAGTGACACATTTTATAGATATTTCATATTGTATTGAAAATTGTACAATGAACCCAAACAGTGAACTCAGTAACTACAGGAAGTTTGTGTAAAACGAGGGATTTGGATGAATTTTGAGCAGATTAATTTCCTGTTTAGGGATTTTTTTCCCCCAGTTCTCTGTCTGTATTATTATTATTATTTTTTTAACAATCACACATACTTAGGCTTCTTTTTTGACAAATCCAGTGTTTTCTTGTCCCTGACACTTGGCCATTGCTCTCTTAGACAATTTACTTGACATTTACTTTTGAACCGAATGCTGAGATATAGCCTTACTTTGTATTTTTAAAGTTTTCTTACACACTTTAAAATCAAGAAGGCTTTGCGACCCCCAGGTTGGGAATCACTGTAAGACATTTTTCTATTTTTGATATCTTATTTTCTAATTAAAAACTGAAAGAAACCAAATTAACCCCAATCCGTTAAACATGTATAAGAGCTGTCTCACTGTGCACTGCTGCATGACTCAGGATGGCCACTGTGTGTGTGTGTGTGTTTGCATTTATAATGAATGGCAAAAGAAGGGCCAAAGGTCAGTAGGAGCAGGTAAGAGATCTGTGCAGGAAGGAGTGTCTTAAGAACTTGCACTGAGGTGATTCCTATCAGACGATTATCTCCTGGAGGCTGAGCTGGTGGAACCGCAGCACATAGAATAAACACTGCATGTACAATGATTAAAACTGTCTCATACTTTTGTTTTGGCCCATTTTGTTTTATCTCTCAAACATTGTAGACTTTGATATGACTATAACTACAAGGTTGGGTTGTTAAAGCTAAAGTGAGTTTTATTATGGGGGAACTTAAGATTTACTGTAGCACTATATTTCAAATGTTTTTCTGGTGTCAGAATATCTGGAAAGTCAAGAATCAAGTAAGGATTCGTAACGCGAAAACGGCTGCACGAGTATCGAACCCACTCTAGAGCTCGCAACCTTAATTCCAGCAGCATGTTACAAGTAGCATATCTGATGGACACTGACTGTACAGTACTTGCTTGGCACCAAATGGCAGGACAACAAACTTAGCAACTGAAGAAAGTGGAATATCTAGCAGCTAAAGCAGCAGCTATTTGTTCTGGTGGAGACCAAACCATAGCTAAAAGGAGATTGAATATAGAGGGCTGCAGGGACAACACATCTTTGTAGGCCAGCCCGGAAGTTAACATCGTCCTGGTTCCTTTGACAAAAAGCCAATTGTTGAAGAAAAAGTTGGATTGTTGAAGAAAATAAACTGTGGCGAACAAACATTTATGACACTAACATGTTTTGTTTAGCAAGATAACCACTTTGGACTCATTCTTGAAGCACGCTATTGATCTTCAATTCATTAGGCGGACAACAGGACTCCAATGGGATGATGCTGTTGCTCTGTGTCTGCTGGATGTGTGAACAGGCAACCAAATTCAACCGGTGAAGTGATGCAAGACCAGGAGTAATCTGTACCAGTAGAGGCTGTGCTGTTGGACAAACTGAAGGCAGGACAAAGACTACTACTTATGACAGAGTACGAGGAAATATTTCAGGCAAGATATACGGAAGACATGCATGTTTGTGTATTTCCAACATCTACTCAGAGAAAAGTATGATTAAAGACATTTTAAGATCAATAAATCAACACTATCCGTCACAGGGACAATAAATACACCCTACAGCAAGGATTTATTTGCAATTTTTAATACTTTTTCTTTAATGGTTACACAGATCCTTGAGTCGAGTAACAGAAAGCAGAAGATCCAACTCCAACAACCTTGACAATGTTCAAAAACAGGTAAAGAGATTTTTGTTCAGAAAACCTTTAATCGTTAATAGAATTAGTAGTATGACATATTTCAATAAATATTTAGATATATACAGATACAGCAGAAACGGTACATTCTTTTTTTCTCTTCAAATTGCTTCACATTTTTTTGTACAAGCCAAAATATCTGCCATTGTATTTATATTCATGCAAAATATTGTTTCTCAGATTAATGAAAAATAAAAAGGATTTGCTGAACTTTTCATATTTTTTTTTTGTTCATCCTGCTTTGATGTGCACTCTCGGATTATAAGCATCGTAATGAGCACTGTAATTTTTGCAAATCAAACGGGTGCACTTTGTGCCAATACACAATAGAAGCAAGTAAAGCAAAATTAAGGCCATTCCAACTTGTGCAAAGGAAATAAATAAATAAATAAATATTATAATCATATTATTAATAATGTTTCCTTTAGTTCACAGCAGTTCAGAAGACATTGTATTTTCCTTCTCCCCTCAGAGCATCAGATTGTACAATACATACAATAAAATACAAGAGAATCAAACAAAACCCCAAAAACCATTAGAATCATTAATCATTGACAAATCAAACCATGCTACTTTAAAATCCAGTTGAGAACCTAAGGATTTATAAACTTCCAAAAACAGATCCGTCATTGTTCAGTCCGTATGCATCACATCGCACCGTAATGCAATATAAACCCATTATCTATCTCATGTTATGAACCCCTCCCTCCCCCAACCCATACAGTATAACAATGATTAATACAATGATGTGAGGCCTATGACAAAGCTCTAAAATGACTATGATACACACAACACCCACGCCTGAGGAAAGGGTATGAATCATGTAAAATGGTAGTTGAATGAATGCGTGATATGCTTGTAGGTCCTCGTTTTTTAGTTGCATATTCAACCCCCATATGGCACGAGAAGATATGTATGTACGCTCTAGAAAATGGACGACTGCTGTTGGCAAAGAGGCTGGTGGACAGAAGTGCTTCTGACTTATTCCAGACGCGACGTCTATGGCACGGAAGAAAAAAGTGAATCATAGTGAATCATACACGAATTAGGCCGACCCCGCTGACGTTTCCCAGTCGGGTTCAGGCCATGATCAGAGAGGAGGCGGTGCTACAGACAGAGAAAAATATCCTTAATGTAGCACTGAAGGGACTCTAGATGGCGCTGTTTTACATCTGCAATTCCAAAGTCAACAAAATCTATATTTCTTGTTCAACATCCATTTATTTTGGCACTTTGTAAACACTGTCATTCCTTACTCTTTAACACCCAAAAGCTGCCTCTTGGTAAAATTAAGGTTTCATTATTTTAGATCTATTACTTGTAGACACAATATAACAAGGTTGTTAAACCTTCGTAGGTTCGTGTAACACAAATTCCGAACACTTTTGTGCTACATTCAGTAAATAAAACTGCCTCGACTTCAACAAAGAGCAACAAAAAGCATAAAGACTTCACTGAATAGCATGTTTGTTTGCTTTTTAACTGGCTAAGTACCTTTAATGTTTTGCTACATTGCTTCTATGTCAGATAGTTTAGCATCAGCTCTGAGCTGCTTTTTGTTCGGGCTTCAGCTGTGGTGCTAGCATGAAAGAAAGACTGCGTAGGAAGGGTAATTTAGCCCGACAAAGAAATGCTATCTGGAAGTTGCGCACACATTTCCTATCAAGCAAGCTAAAGAGCACGTTTGCTAGCTTTTTGACTAGCTAAGTACTACGCCTACTTCCTCTCTGTTGTGCTACATTGTTTCTACGTTTGTAAGTGAAGGAGTTGATGTTACCAGCAAGCTATAGTTAGTGTTAGCTCTCTGCGGCATTTTGGAAAACTGAGGGCTTTATCTTGGAACTTAATATGATAAAAAAGATCATTTTTGGTTCTTGTTTTGACTCCATTAAGTTACTTCAGAAACAATGCCATCTAGAGTTGCTTTGGGACAAGTCGGTACGCAGCTATCTAATTAGTTTTAACTAACTGGCTAACCTTCAGTCTTCTGAAGAGATAACGATAAAAATGAAATTACCACGAGAAGTTAGAGATTCTTCTCTCACTACAGGCTTAACTCATTTCTAAAACCGATGATTCGCTGTAAATTTAGCAATAAACATCTGCTGTGATAATATCATTGAAAAATTAAACTAAACCATCCTTGGTGATCATGGCCTTAAAAAGTTTTCCATCACTTTATGTATCACTGGGAAGGATTTACTAAATTAAATGCATAGTTTTTGGGATGAAGCAAATGCTATGGCACTTCAACTTTAAAGTTAAAACGTGTAGGAATGTGAACAGAAGAATGTAAGTGCGTGGCGTAGCCCTTCGGATCAGTCTTACACACATTTTGAAATAACTCTTGAAAAGTAGTTTTAAATTTACGATGGAATGAAACAAATGGAAAACATCTGCTGACACACTGCAAGAATGATCTCTAAACAGGAGTCAAAAAAGTCTCAATGTGGAATTTTACTTGTAAAACATGTTTTACAAGGAAAAATAGTGTAGGCTTAATGGAGATGGGGTGTAAGGGAGAGTTAGGTGACCTATCAAATAAAAAAAGCTTTCTTTAAAAATGAAGCAAAACAAGAATGCTGGGGGGAAAATGCAGAAATGTTTCATATCAAAATATGCCTATATATATATATATATATTATAATTTTATTTGTATATCTGAAGTTAATCTGGCAAACCCAATACTGCAACTGGCAATCACATTAAAAAGACAAACCGAATATAATATCACATCCTGCAACAAATCTTCAGCAACAGCAGCAAAAGGCAATGACAACTACATCAAATGTGAGAAACAAAAAAAATACATAATCTTTGGTTTTGCTTCAAAACCAAGTTGGACAAGGGCTTAAAACATTTTGAAAATGGTAATTTCGTTGCGATCAGGAGTTAATTTAGACTGAACCACATTTTCCCTGCATGTGACGCTCAGGGATGAAAATAAAACACTCTGCTGGACTTTTATTGTGAAGTTAAATATGTTTTAATTAGCCGTCCTCATCCAGGAAACACAGTAACAGGATTAACGTTTATTTGTTCGGAAGTAGCATTTGCCTGAAGTGTGAAACTTCACAATAAAAGTCCAGTCAATTATTTTATTTTAAACTTTTAACTGACTCTCCACAGACAGGATGGTTCACCAAACACCGTATGATGAAGGAAGAGTTGAACATTTTGGAAATTATAATTATTCTCTTTCTTTCAAAAAGTTAAATTAGAAGATTGATACCACTCTCACGTGTGCATTAAGTACGTAGCTGGAGCTGGGAGGCTATTATCCTAGCTTAGCATAAAGGCTGGAAACAGCTAGCCTGGGTCTTTCCAAGTTTCACACATATGCCTACTGACAACTCAACCAACAGCCCATTAATTAACACGTTATACGTACATTTTTCTAAAAGTACACAAACCAAATTAAAAACCCGAAGTGCCCCTCGCCTGTCTCATGCTAAGCTAGGCTAATCACCTCCCAGCTTCAGCTCTGCAGTTAACTCACAAAATGGTATCCATCTTTTCATCTATCGTAAAGAAAGCAAAAGAGAACATTACCCAAAATGTTGAGCTAACCCTTTAAGAGTATGGTGCGAAGAGTTGTTGGTGACACTGTGGCAGAAAATACTGTACGTCACTGAAACACTGAGCACACTGTCTAAATGGCAGAGTGGAAAAATGCAATGAGAATACCCTAAATCTTAAAGTCAGTATGAAACTAAGTATGTGTTGTTCATTTTAAGTTTTGTTTTGCTTTGCTACAAAATTGGAAAACGTCTCGTTCACCCCTTTTGCATTAAAACTTCTCTGTAAATTTTCTGTTGTTTGTGAAAGAAGCACTTTGGGATTTTGAGTAAACGATGCAGACGTGACAAGATGACAGAAGACCTGTATCCACTAGAATTTCTGCACTTTCTTTCCAAGTTCTGACGGGCTCAGAGGTTTGGCTCAATCTGTTTGCTGATGATTTCTACTATAAAACATGTTTTCTCCGTACAGTAATCTGCATGCATTGGGCGAAAGTCCCTGCACAGGTTGCAGCTTCATCACCGTGTTTCATCACTTTATCTTCTCCATTCCTCCGTATTAACCAATGAGCTTGTTCAGCAGTTAGCAGTGCAATGAAACAGCCCACAAAACGGTGGTGTTTTTGAGATGGAGCTGCTAAAAGGAAGGAGAAATCATAATTGCATATATGCTGATCATTGCATAGAGAAGCCTGGCGCAAAGTAAAAGAGAAACAAGTCATCAGATGAATCATCATATAAGCCAATTGACCTGTTATCTGATCAAATCCCATCCAACATGACTATGGCAAAATAAATCCTGCTGTTTCGTCGCATGTGCGTGATTATGCCGCTTTTCACAAATGATGACGTTTGCAGCTACAGTTGGTGCATGTGAATGAGATGGAAATACAGTTAATTAAGGTATAACAGGTGCTATAATCTGTATAATTTACTACATATGTTCTCTCAGCTGGGGAAGGGTGGGGTGTCACATTAAGGCGGGGTCAAAGCAAGGAAGCACAAATAAGATGTAAACGTATCTGTGGTTCAGTCCCAATGAACACGACGAGGAGAGCAAACGAAGATCTGCATTTTACTCTGTCCAGGATCGATTCGCTCTTTTTCCAGTCGATGAAAACAAACCAATACCTCAAGGATTAAAAAACCCAGAAGAAGCCCGCGAGGAGACGTCAACGGTCGCGACGACTGACCATCCTCCATCCTAAAAGATCGGAGCTGCAGAGCGCTGCACAGCCACAAGCGACATGTTATACTTGGCACATAAATTAAACCCAAAAAACAACAAATGCAATATGAAATCAATTAACGACAGGTAGAGGAACACGTTGACCACAGATAAATGAGATATTTTGTCTCATAATCTTCAGCACTGCTTGTCCAGTGTTGCTTTATTTTCTTTTCTTTTTTTTGTTTCTTTTTGTCCACTCGTATGATTGACAGCGGCAGCAGCAAACCTCAAGTGTCTCTGCAGTTCAAGGTTTCGTGGTGTTGGCGGCAGGGCGGGGAGGAAAAGCGTTGAGGAGTGCTTGCAATACACGTTTGAAGCAAATCTAGATATATAGAATGCGTGATCCTTGCATCGCTTTATTTAATGGAAGCACCGATCCGCCTTCCTTCCTTTTTTTTGGGTGAAAAATCCCTCATTTCCAGATGCCCACCTTTGGAAATAAAGTTCTTTTTTCCCCATTTATGATAGATATATGAGTATATTACACTGCTGTATGCTTCTCGCACATCCCCCACCCCCTCCCGGTATCGCTTTTCATATAGAATTATATATCTGTCTTCACACAAAAAAACCTAAAATCAAATACAAGACCGTTTACAAGACTCTCTCGTCGTCTTCTTTCTTCCCATTCCGTCCACTCCCACACAGTTCGTTGGGTGTGCCTGCAAAAGTCTGAGTTTACTTTTTCATGTTTCATTAATATATTGCCACATTCATATATCATGCATTTTACTGCATTGCTATTGCACTGGTCCGGAATATTCAGGAGGTGTAAAGAGACGGGGTAGGGGTGGGATTCTGGGCAGGGGAGGAGAATAAGGGGAAAAGAAAGCAATAAATATCTCAAATGATGTCTAGTAGGTGTCGGGTTGGGTTGAGAGGGGGTGACTGCCACAAAAAGCAACTTATCCTCGACCAAAAGAGGAAGAGGATGAAGGAAGAGGACGAGGAAAGGAGGCATGGTTGGCGTGAAAAAAGGGGCAATGATATCTCCTAATGAAGTCATCTCTCTCTGTTTCCTTCTCTCTTTTTGTTTCTCTGCATTCTCCTCTTCGCACTGTTCTCGCCCTCCTCCTCCTCCTCCGCCTCTCGACTACTGCTTGTGGACGTCCTCGCTGCGGATGATCTTGTAAGTGATCCAGTAGAAAATGTTAAAAATGAGGAAGACGAGCGGGAAGGCCACGCGGGACACTGTGTCGATGCGTTTGGCCCGGCCGATGAACAGCTTCTTCATCTCCTCAATGCTCTTCTCGGGCGCGGCCGAGGCCGGGGCGTTGTTGTTGTTGCCCTTGATGGCCATGCCGTCTTTGGCCTGCAGGCAGGCGGGGCCCATGCCGTAGCCGGGGAAGCTGAAGCGCCCCTCACCTGTCTCATCCTCCTGCAACACAGGCCAAGACTCAGGCTGTTAGGAACCAGAGAAAGACGTTACTGTTGGAGGTGTGTGTGTTTGTGAATGAGTGTGTGTGTGAATGGAAGTGTGAGGGTGTTGGAGGTATAAGTACACGCAGCTGTTGGAGTAGTGTGCACCAGAGGTCAGTTCAATTTCAGTTCAGTTAATCACAAAGAGATTCAGACATGAAAAGCAAATATTCCAGATGACGTGCAGTGAAGATGAAAAGTGAGAAAGGAAGTCGTTTCATTCATTTTAGGCTGAATTTGTGTTCATATTCCCTGTTTTCAAGTCTCGCTCGCTGCATCCTGATATACCATTATACTTAATTTCCTTTAGCTTTAATGCCACTAATTAGTTTGGATTCCTTTAAATTACAACAACACTAGCTGGTGATGCCACAGGTAGCATGGCATAAAAGATAAGACCTTAAAGCCAACAGAAGTCTCACCTAATTCTTTAACTTCAAGTCTCACTGGGAGCAGTATTTATAAGTCCTGGCCCTGTTTAGCCTACACATGTTGACTCTTGCCTTAATGCTAAAAATAGACTTAAGACATTTTGATTCCCCTACAAGGAACTTTCCTTTTTTCCTGATTCTGGCGGTCAAAAGGACAAAAGCGGTATTATTTCTGCCACCTCGTATCATTGATTTCAAGGAGAATCTGCAGTTATGATGGAGCTAAGCCAGACCTGCTGTTATTTAATACAATTAAATGTAAATTGCAACAGATCATGTTACTGCCTAACTAAAAGTCAGATCTGTTAGCTAAAGTCAGCTAAACTGTAATAACCAGGTACTCAAGCAGACATTTGGGCTGAGTAGATCATGGATCTCTAAATAAAGGAAGTGACTGAAAAACTTAAAACACCTTTATCTGCACTTTTCTTTTACATGCAAACCACAATTTGAATACTGGAGAAAATGCATGGAAACACATCAGTGTTGAAAACAATATAGTGATGTAAATAACTTGTTAATTTCTCTAAAGAAGGAGAGAAAAAACAAAAGTTTTCATGAAAGCTGATAATTTCTCTTCATTCAGAAAAACAAAACAAAAAATGCAGGCATATTATCTGACATTAGTACTTAAAGATTGACATCGTGACATTTACAGTACTGCTGTTCAACACAGAGAGCACAGTTTTCCAATGGTCAGTAGTGGCTGATTGGTAGTCGGTTCATTAGATTTGTCCGCGTGTAATGAACAAACTTTGAGCTGATTCGCTTTAGGTCGTCACCCGGTCACCAAAAGACTCAGAAGAGGAATGGAAAAGGTTGACATTCCATCCATCCATTCTTTACGTCACCCACTTACATCTGCAGGGAATTTAGAGTCACCAATTAACTTGCAGACACGAGGAGAACATGTGAACTCCCCCAGAAAGACAGTGGATTCATAAATTATGAGCCGAACATTGATCACTCAGCCGCTATCTCCCCTTTGTAAAAGTCATCAATACGGGGCTGAGGCTGAACACCGAGTGTGTTTATCTCACCCGTCAAGGAGAGCGAGGGGTTGAGTTGGGGTGTTTGAATGGATCGGATTGATTGACGTGCGCTGTACTCAAGGTTATGGCGTGTGCGCCGCGTTCTCACCCAAGCACGGTGTGATATTGAAAATCCTATCTGCACCGTCACCCTGCCTTTTCATTACAGGAGACACAATGGCTTCCTTATCTGGTTCAGAGACTCCAACACAAACACTGCGATGGGCTGAGAGACACTGAGGGTGTGAGTGTGTGTGCGATAACTAAACTAGGAAAATAACAGGCGCTCCAAAGTGCCCTTCAAAGTTAAAACAACAGCCATGAAATTAAAAATTAGCAGACAAAAAGCCCTCCGATGATTAGGAGTCATCTCTGTTTGGATTCACATTTTTTGATAAAAGACGATGTCAAAACATTCACGCTTGAATGCGACTTGCGTTCCCCGTGGGCCACAGTGGGAAGCTGTGTGGCAGCCTATCAGCAGGGAATCTTTTCCGGTGAATTCTGGGTAAAAATAAGCATTTTGTGATCAGAAAAACAAGCGGGAACGCAGCCTGAAGCAGGAGGAAGTGTTGGCAGCAGGAGAACTTAACGACTGACGCAAAACCTCTGCAGCAACAACAAATCAACCAGCCAGGGAAAGAAGGCGGCTCAACTCTCTGCTGTTAGACCAGCCTCTGGCTTCCAGCACTGATGGGAGAGAGGCAAAAGAAATAGTCAGTGAACTAATAACTGCCAATATCCATTGATAAAATTGAATAAAAGAGGAGAAAAATGCCCCTAAGAATCAGATGAAATGGGGCAAAAGCAGGCAAAATGTGTTACCTTTGTGTGTGTGTGTGCTGGTATGTATAGCATTCATATGTGTGCATGTATGTCAGAGTGTGTATCTATAGATATGTGTATATGTGTTAGACCACCAGGTAGCGATCCATTTTTAGCGGCCCATGTCCCCGTTCTGTCCTTGTGTCCACACCAACCCATCTATTACCGTTAATACATGTGCACACACAAACACACACACACACACACACACACACCACACAGAGGGTGTCTACACATTAGCCACGATGCTAGCCGACCTCTGCCCGTCCTTCAGTGACGCTGCTAAACTATTACAGATGCTCTGCTTTATTCTCCCTGCCATGTGATTAATGTGGAGGGCGGAGGAACGTGAGGAGGAGGCGCAATGAGGAGCACAATGGAGGGTGGAGGAGGCGTGATGAGGAAAAGAAAGAGATGAGGATGGAGGTGAACAATATGGGAGGAAGGAGGAAGCTGTGCAGCCTGACAGACGCTGTTCAGGGCAAAAAAAAAAAACCCTTTGATGTCAGAAGACCGCCGACTGAAACCAAACCTCCGCCCTTGGATTGCCCAGGTGATTCATTACATTCAGGCCTAATTAGAAATTTACTCCATTAACGCAGCAAGGACTGGGCCTGTAGTCCATGGATGGATGGATGGATGGATGGATGGATGGATGAGTGGAGGGAAGGACAGAGGAGATAAACAGTGGGGGTGAATGAAGCTTTGCCCTTTGGGTTGGACAAGGGAGGCAATTTATGGCCTCACTTTAGGATGCAGCTCACTCCTCTCTCCCTCTTTTCTTTCCCTGTTGTTCTTCTTCCCTCCATCCACTCTCTATCATCCTGCTCCTGCATTTGCAAACCTTATGGCCCTCTCTACAGTGATTAACTCGCAGGTCTTTAAAAAAAAAAAAAGAAGATATCACTGAATGAAACAACACACACACTCTTCTGTTTTCACCTGTGATAGAGTCAGGCAACGGCTATATGGCAACGTAACAACAGTGAATCATCTTTATATTTATGTTGACGTCTTGCAGCCGGTGCACTTTGATCAAAGTCACACTCGTTATATTGGTATTCAGACACTTATCAGTCTGCATGTATTCTATAACCTGTGACAACAAATACTTCCTGTTTACATGCTATAAAGTCCTAAACAACATGCTTCAGCAAGGACTCAGCCTTGGTACATGTGGTGCCAGCTCTACCAGGGGAGCTACCAGGGCACCCCATATATATATATATATATATATATATATATAATATTTAATACTACTATTGATTTATGAGTGCATTTAGAGTCAAAATCCACCATTACAATATTTTTTTCAATATATTTTTTGTGTTTGGAACTTAATTTGGTGCTGAACGGGTTAAAATAATTTAAATTAAAAGAAGTGTAAATAAATACAACTTACTACTCACTTCATACATCAGATAAAGTGCCTGGAGTGATTGAAGAAAAAGGAGTAGTGCACAAAAGAAAGAATAAAAGGAGAGAGAAAGAGCAAAACATGGAGGGAAATCATATGAAAGAGAAAAAGGAGACAAAGGGATGGAAAAATGGAACAAGACAGGAAGTCAAAAAAGGAGAGACAAAGCTGAAAATCCAGACAGAAAGAGAGAGTAAGACTGGAAAAGAGAAAAAATAGGATAGAAGAAAGAATGTGTGAGAAAAACTGTCTGAAAAAGGAGCCAGGATGATGGAGGGAGGAAAAGAGATGGAAGAAAGGGAAAAAAGAAGGGAGAAAGAGAGCAAGAGGACCTCTTAGCCCGCTCATCCATCATGCTTTCCTCTCCCGATTGAAGCATTTATATCTCTGCCTCTGCTGATGTGATTAATCGAGCAGATTAGCAGGAAGCAGGAAGCAAACTGCGTCAGGCCTGTTATCCTCCGCCATCTCCTCTGCAAATATTACCCTCGGATACTTGTTTTAGAGACCCGCATTTACATAAAACACGATTCGGAAAGGTGTCAGCCCCAACCAACGCCAGCATCAGTCTCTCCTGAAGGAGGCCGGAGGAGGAATTCCTCGGCTTGCGTTCCGCTTTATGATTTCCCCCCAGAAGCAATTCCAGCCGAGCAGTGGGAAAGGAAATATATTATAAATTTGCCTTTGCTGATCCATTTTCTGGTGAATTCATCTCAAACCGCCCTCCACCCTTCCCCCCTGTTCTCCCCTCTGCCTCTCTCCTCGATTAAGGCCATTTGAGGCTTTTTAGGACGTTTCGGTATCAATATGTCAGCGGTGAGTGGATTCTGTGGAGCTGAGAGGAATGTCTGAGTAGATGTGAGTTTAAAAAATAGAGAATTTTAAAACCAGATAATTAATATGTGATTTAAAATTGGGTTAGATTGATATCAGCTGGGATGGACTACACTTTACACTCAAAGATTATGTCTTGCGCCCATCCCGAGTGACCACTTGTGATTGGATTTTGCATTCCAGTTGGGTTTCGACTTTATCTGTGAGATAAACTGTGACTGGTGCTGAGATGAAATACATACATGTGCTCGGTCAACCAGTGAAGAGGACAGAGGAGGTCCCTCATCTTGTGTATGGCAGAAGAAAATCAACTGTAACCGGGTGTTAAAACGCTGTGCACATGAAAAGTAGGTGGCTCGGTTAGAAAAACATTCTGTGTTCACACTACATTGGCATCAAAATGAGCATCATCTGGCAATGCTCCAGAAAGCAGATATTTAATCACATGACACCTTAAATTACATTACATTAAAGCCGGCAGAGGATTCACTGGCATCAGTTTAGATTTATGCTAAGCTTTTGTTTGGCTCACATGACATACAATTCATCTACTTGCTAACTAGTCTACAGTAGGTTTTAAAAGTTCTCAAATGTTTTTGGCCATTGCTGTAGAGAAACCGGTTTTTCTCCGAATACAAAGACAGAAAACACAAATATTATGTTTCAGCTTCTCAGACAGATTACTGTAAAACGTCAGCCTGAGGAAGCATCATGCTACCAATGATTCAGCATATATTCTGGAGACGAGACTAGGGTCTATTTGTTGATCATTTCTATGCCATTTGAATCCACTGCTTTTACATAGCCGTGTGCAGCTGGGTAGAAAGGTAGAGATGTTGCAGCTATGTGTCATTAACCTTTGCCTGGAAAACACTGTATCACTGTCAAGTCTTTAAAACTAAAATCCGTCTTATCCTTCAGATATCAATAATCGTTTTTTTTTTTCTCAGATGTGTTTTATTCTCCATGCAGAGATCCACCCATCCATCCCTGCTTTTCTCTCTCTCTCTCTCTCTCTCTCTCTCTCTCTCCCATTTGTTTCCACTGGATTTCCTGGTTGCATTAAAGCATGGTGTGTTAATGTCTCTTGTTCATCAAGCTGCTGACCTGGAATGATTATCCACATGATCTGCTCCACTGTTCCTTTCTCTCTCTTTCCGCTTTCTCTTTTACTTGCAGCATTTGATCTCAATAACATTTAAGGAAGGCCACAACACCTTTTGCTTCATGCATTAAATCCGATGTTTAAATGTCAGCTAGGGTTCACTTCAGCTTAATGAAGGGTTAAATTGAGCCTTTGATGTTGAATGGGAATAATAAAAACAAAGTATTGGTGCTGGGCCTTTCACAGAAAACATAGCTTTAATTATTAGTTTCTAATTTCCTGTTGATATAAATAATACTACAATCAATAAGCATGCTGATATTCTGTTTTTTTACTATCAAAAAATCCCATTAAAAGACCAAAATTGAATTTATTTAAATAGGAGGAAATCTGTTGGGGACTATTTTCAGCTGTGGATTAATACATTTACATTTGGTGCTCTAGTGAGGATTTGGGCCAGCAGGACGGTTGACTGAGCCAAAATAAACCGCACTGTGTGTGTGTTCATGGCAGTGAAGGAACATGTCACCCAGTGCAACAGTGTGACTCACTGATGTGTTTTTAATCGTTTTTGGAGAACAATGGAGCTCTGTGGCACAGAGGAAGAGGATGTATCACACAATACTTGTTACTCGATACATTCGTTGGTGGCTTTGGTCTTTTTATGGGATTTTTTTAACATATATCCACCTCCAAATGCACAAGAGATTTACTAAAATGCACGTTTATGTGACTGTTATGACACAAGTCTGTCTGATTGCATTTTTATATGAGATATTGCATGTATAACATCTCACCAAATGTATCATATTTAATATGTCTTTGCTGAGTAAAACAACCTCTAATAACTTTCTAACCTCTAACTCAGTGGTTCCCAACCTGGGGGTCGCGAGGCCTTCATGATGTTAAGGCGTTTTAGAAAATTCAAAAAAATCTACACAGAAGGCCTGTATCTCAACATTTGGTTCATTTAGGTAAAGAAATGTTAATGTAAAGCAAATTAAATTGTCTAATAGAATAATAGCCCAGGGCCAGGGACAAGAAAACACTACATTTGTCAAAAAGAAGCCTATTAAGTCTGTATGCTTGTTAAAATTGTAAAAATACATAAAACCAAAAAAAGTGAATACTAGTATTATCTAGCACTTCGCTTTTAAGTTTTATGAACAGTTTTTATCATCTGCATCAGGAAAAGCTTTTACAGTTTATTATAGTCCTGTTTTGTGTTAATGTGATGTTGCACCTCCAACATCAAGGGCAAAAGCTGAAGTTACAGTATCATTAAGACCTTGAGTCCAAAAGGTCAACCTTTTTAGTCTTGTAAAAACACGGAGAGCCTGATGAGAATTTGTGTTTCAACTAATCCGGTGGCTTTTAAGAGCATAATGAGAGCAAGAGGTCAAAGAATTTCCTCGGCCAACGTCTAACCACATAAATATGGATATTAGCATAAAGATCTGCAAGGTAATTTGTGCCAGTGAGTTATATTCGAGGCAGAAGCGTCATCAGTACAAATACAGAGTACTGGATGAAAACATGCTTCCACTCTTGTCAATTACTCTAATCGCTTCTTCTTCTAATCAGGAAACAGTGAGTGTAGCACGACACTTCAGTCGACCTGTCAATCTGAAGGTTGAGTTCAGCCGGCGGAGATCACTGATCGCTCTCCCTGCTCTTCTTCAGGCCTCTTAATCCCCACGCTCTCTTATCTGCCTTTGTTCCCAAAGCTGCCGAACAGCCTGTGAGATCAAGGCATTTAGAGCAAACCAGCATGTAGAGCTTCCCCCCCGCCAAAAACGCCTAATCACAGCTAACGAGCTGATTATGGCCGATCAATCAGAAAGTCGGTTTCCCTAACAAGGCGCAAACAGCGGGATGGCAGGATGCATGTAGTCACAGGAGGGGGGCCGTGCCCCTCTGGCCACATCTCCAAATGTACATTTATTTTCCCAGAAGGCCGAGTGTGCCAAAAACAGAGCCAGCTGCAGGGGAGGAAGCATCTCAAGGCTCCACGGTCGATCTCATTTCTTTCCTCATGTTGTTGAGGTGAAAGAGAAGTGGAAAAGGACAGTCGTCAGGCTTTAGTAGCTTTCTACCTCGAGGCTATATGAAACATGGTTTAATGTACCTTTTTTTTTTTTACTGTGATACAGGGCGGGATTTATAATGTAGGACAGTTATTTTTGATGCATCTGACAGAAGTCATCGCTCTCCAGAACGGATAATTCCTCACGAATGATTTATTTTAATGAAAGCTTGTCTCAATCTAAAAATACTAATTTGCATTCTGCGCCCTGAACTTCAGAAACGGCAATGCACTGAAGACAGTCCTGATTGAAATGGAGGCGAGAGGCACTAATGTTCGACTTCCCTTTGATTTCTAAAGGGGCTCTCTCTTTTTCAGTCTGGAGAGCTTGTCTGTGTTAAACAAGCGAGCTGCTGCCAGGCGGGCCTATCCTTCAAGGATGAGTGGCGCTATTGATCTGATCCCTCTGCAGTTGTTTCACTCCCCCAGCAGGGGGGGATGTCACTCTGCCTCGCCGCTCGGAGGAGCCGGCTCTGCCTCTCTCTCCCTCTCACAGGACTGCGGTGCAGTATCCATCTATTTGATGCCCTCTCGCTCTGTCTTTCTAATTAGACAGCCTTCTGAAGCAGGTAGCCTCAGTCCGATTGCTCCCGCTCTTTCTCTCTCTGTCTCGTTCTCTCCGGACTATCAGTGTCACTAACGAATCAATAAAGCATCAGGGTAGAAACCACAGAAATCAGCACAACTGGGAGTACCACAACTACTGCTGCTGCAGCGACCTGCACTGCAACACCGACTCCAGCTCCGACACAGAAAGACGAGCCAAAGTGCAGCACTGTTTTCATGTCAGAGCAGCAGTGCTGTAGTACAGCTAATTCTGAATTACATATCAGCAAATTTCAGACTAGCCATCAGACCGATCAGACACTTTCCGGCTGTGCTGACAATTCCCTGAAAAAGCTCGACTATTGCTTCATCATAGAACTAGTTGGCCTCCTTCAACTTTCCTTTCTTCCTTGCTCCATATATATGTGCCCTCGCTGCTTCAAAGAACCCTTTTAAAGCAGCTCACATACATCGTAACAGTTGCATAAAAGCCATAAAACCCTCGAGGACATTCTTCACTCAGATTATAGAGACTTCCAACTGTACTCAGCTGCACCTCATAGCTACTCATCACTGTTGTGGCCACAATCACAGTAAACAAATCCCTCCAGTTAAGTATCGTTCTAATCCAATTTATCCTACCATCCTAACGCAATTACCATACGAAATTGAAGATGTGTGCTAACCATGCTGGTAATTCCCATACGCCAGGATTGTGCTGTACAGCATGTCCCCTGCTAATGCCAACACTGATTGTTAGGTTTCTCCTGTTTGTGTTTTCCTTTCTTGTTGAGGAAAACTTTTCAGACAGCACACATGCATTTGTAATCTGTCCATAATAAGACATAATCCCCTTGAGAAGTGTCACTGATGGATTTGTAATGGCAGTAAACAGGCATTCAGGGTATTATTGCTGTAATAAAATGCATTCCTAACACTTGTCATATATTCTGGTTCTGCAATCCAAATGACTTCTTCAGCAATATAGTAGCTGCACTTGACAAGATAGTGGCCATGGCAAATAAAATACGGTTGATTTGGTCGTCACAATCCCTCTCCGGCTTCGAAAACTGCTTGAAGACCTACCTCTCCTGAGACTTACTCACCTAATATGCTCTTTCTCTCTTAAAAAAAAGTCATTTGTCGGGCACTTATGTCTTCTTTGATGCACCTGCAGCCTTGTGGCACTTGTATCAGGTGGAAAATGGAACTGAATGTTGACGCACTCATGCTCAAAGGCTTATCCTTGATCTACTGTTGTACCTCATTTGTACGTTGCTCGTGTCTGCCACATGAATAAATGTAATATAAATGTAAAAGATATGATTAGAGTTAGGCGACACTCGGTTATGGTTAGGCAAAGATTATGGCTATGTAAAGGACACATTACTTCTTGCTTTGACATTGAGCGTTAACCTTCATAAGACCACGCAAGAATCCATCTTTCTAGGCTTCAATTTCGGTTTGTGGCCCAACTACAGTTTTACCGAACCAATCAGTGGGACGCAGCGAGAAGGCACAGTTTCCTAAAGAACAATGGCGGCTGATAGAGGTTAGCGTAGATCCGGCTAGCATCAGTTATATCAGAACTGGAGAGTATTCACTGAAAGAAGAGCAAAGAACAGCACTGAAGGTTTTTCTCGTTTTCGGTCTTCTACTGACCGGCTTCAGTAAGAGTTTGACTACCTTATGCGGTTCGTTGATCTGATTGATTGAAGCTGGCTCTTGATAAACGGTGACAGACAGATGGTTCATTCAATCGCCTGCCGAATATTCTTTGAAAGTACCCACCCTTTTTTCCAATGATGGCTTCCCACATGAGTCTGTGTAATAAACCATTTGGCGCAGTCTTGTTACTGACCGTTGGCATTGGATGTAAATTGTACAGTTGGGTACATTGGTTTTTACTGGACAATAAAATATGTCATGTTACAGTTTCTCGCGTTCCACATTTTTGCTGCCTCCACTGTCGTCCTCTCCACCTTTTCCTTTCCTTTGAAAGAGATATGAGCAGGCAGTGGACAGCAGCACCGCGGCTGCCTCTGTGGGGTAGTTTACATGTGCCACAGGCCAGCAGTGGCAGTTTCCTCTGCAGCGAGCTGAAACCTGACTGATAGCCCTCTCAGAGCCTAATGGAGGGCTGTGGATCACATTAGGCTCACATTAGAAGGACTGGCCAGAGAGGTTAATTAAGAACGTGCGACGCCCAAGGACTGCCTCTCTGTCTCTCTCACTGTGTGTCAGTGGGGTTTCACCACTGCTGGATTTATTTCACAGCAGAGCAGCTGGGATTAATTGTGATGATCTCATTGGGGGTGCTCATACTTTTATAATGAATTTTATTCTTTATATCTTCTAGTTTGTTTTTTATTGTTCTTGAAATAAAGTAAAAAGACCAGAGGAGCTGAATTTAAAACTGCTTTACACTTTTGAATGATTCGGTACGCATTATGCAACCCTCTTGGCAAAATCCTGTTTCAAATGCAAATACCTCCAATTCCTCTCTGTTTTCTTAGTGTCCTTAGAAGTCCTTTTAGTTCTGGCGAGATTTCTACTCGAAAACAGAAAAGCACTTTAATATTTTGTATCCGTCAAGTAGAGAAAGTACATTTAAGTAAAAAACTTAAGCACAGTTTTGAGGTTCTTGTGTTTTGTTTGAGTACTTCCACTTTAGGCTACTTTATACTTCCAATCCATTTCTTTTCAGAGGGAAATATTGGATTTATTTTACTTAATGTCATTTATTTGACAGTGGATTTTTCAGATTAAGATTTTTTTCATACAAAACACATGATGAGATTTTAAAATATTTTGTATTATTACAGATTAAACTACACAACTGTCCATTAAGTAATTAAATGATCTCCACCTACATAGTGAGTATTGTTACTTTTCATACTTCAAGTACAATTTTCTTATAATACTTCTGTACTTTTAACATTTTTACTTATAATTAAATATTTTTACATTGTAGTATTTGATACCTTGTTTTAAAAGTTCTGATTTATTGTTATTGTGGGTATTTTTCTTTACTTGTTTAACTGTAAATCAGATCAAATTAAGGTTAAATGATCTTATGAATTACTCTCTTATGCATTTAAAGTAATAGTTCAGTCTCTGTGCTATAAGCTAAGCGTGATGCTTGATTTATGCATTCTGCATGTACACTTTTATGGAAATTAGTAGTTAATGTGTAACCATGGATTTCTAAAAATGTTTCTATAAGTGGAATGTTGTAATCTTTGTGTAGTAATAATGTCTTTGATTCCTTTAACTACCCTCTATTTATCCTATTCTTGTCTCTATCTTACTCTCCTGCTGAGAAGCGTAATCTGTTTTCATTAAATTTTCATACAATATCAGGCGATGTTTCCGCTTTCAGTAACATCTTTGTCATTTGGTTGATGCTTTCATCAAACTGCCTGACAGTACTAAGTACGGTACATTTATTTTTTAACATGTTTGCTTCTGGTGTGAAAGGGCATTAAGTGCGTATTCACATACATTTGCTTTTTGCTGCATGTTATGGATAGAAAATCCCTAATAAATAAATCACACAGTGTGAAAAATAGACTGTGCAGTCACCTGAATTTACCTCGAGACTAAAAAAAACCATCAGACACATGTAATGAACAAAATCAAACATATAACACAGCTCAGCTTTAGCCGTACATACGCCTTCTGCTGCACAACATAACATAGAAAATCTCTCTGTTAAAAACAAATCATGTTACGTAAGAGTCTGCGAACCCTGAATTCACTTATTTTTGTGATATGAGCTGAAAAAACACATATAGATAAGTATTCCTCAATAACAGTAATGCTGTCAGCTGTGAACGTCTGTAAGATTTTGACCTCAACTGAACAGACGAGATCCTTCATTAACAAAACTCACATTACGTAACAGACCCATAGCCTAAATTCACCTCCAGCTTTCGTCATATGAGCAGAAATAAACTGTGTAACAGAAGAAAAAAAAAACTATGCAAAAGGTTTGGTGTGCCAGATGTGGGTCAACCCTGAGCCCGCGGTCCTCTCGCTCTCTCCTCCTGCTGTTGGGGGTGAGAGAGGGTTGAGAGACATAGAGAGAGGTGTACAAACAGAGCGAGCGAGCAAGGCGGTCAGGGTAGTGTGATTCACCTGAAAGTGCAGCGGCAGCTGGACCGCTAATCTATCTCTTCACCTACCATCACAGCTCAGGGGATTGGGGATTACAACAATAGGATTTAGGATTTATAGTTTTTTATTCTTACATATATTTTTTTTTACCACAAACACACTCAACTTCATGACTTTCTTTCCCTTTCACACTTCACTGAACTTGATGTTAAACTCTCCTAAATTTAGGGTGCGTTCACAAACAGCATGTTATGATTTGTTCATCTAAACTTCCCATTTTCCTCCTTTAATTTGGATTTGTCCAAGTGAGAATGATGCTATTTGAAATTTAATTTGGTAGCTTTATTGTCCCGTGTCTAAGATTTAGTGGCATGTAGCAGTTTCATATTGCCCTTCCCTACGGATAAACTATGGAGGCCGTACGGACCCGTCTTCTATCTCTAAAGTAACAAAGACTTAATGATTCTTATTTTCAGGTGATTCATTATACACTAATTAAAACATAGCAATGGGCATCATTTCCATTCCTGCCAGTAGATCTTCCTAAATGTTACACACTGGACCTCTAAGCTTGCGAAGGCTGACACATAAAAAAAATAATTTCTCTTGAAACTGAAGTGCTTATTGGACCTATTGACTAAAACACAATGTTTTTATTTAGCAAGTGATTATAATGAGAGCACATTGCGTATATAAAACACAAAATATCTCAATTTCCACTTTAATTTAATCAAAGTGTAAATGGCATTGTGGTAGGCATAAATTACCTTTTATAGCTGTGGTATCATATTTGATACAATTTCTACAAGATTTTACTAGAAATAAAGTTTCTTCATTACACTTATATTCATATTAGAAATATTAGTAACAATATAAATGTCACACCACCAATCCACCAGAGGGCAGAAGACATGTCAGATTGGATATGACAGGTTTTTCAGGAAAGTATTGTTCATGGGGATGAGGTCTCAGAAACTCATGTATCAAATATGATAAGACTCGGGGTATCATGTCTCAGTTGTCGTTTATGAAAGGTGGTTCCCAACCTGGGGGTCAAGATCCCCGAAGTGGTCACAAAATAAACCTGAAGGTTTAAAAGCTCTACTACTTATTTTTTTTAAAGACTTCTTGTTTTTTGTTTTGTTGAGAAAAGAATCTTACCACAAGGTCAGTTTAGTAGTTCCTATATGTCCCCTTACCAGCCTTGCGTGGACACGAGGTCCTCATAAATACAGGAAGGCACGAACACGTTCTCACACACTAAAATGTGTCAAACTCAATCAAGCAGCTCCATCCTAGCAGGCACGAACACATGCCCTACAACACCAAAATGCACGACAGCACTCTGGGAACGCACTCATGCATGTTCACCGGCTGTATAGATACAATCTCCCCCTCCCTCTCTCTCTCTCTCACACACACACACACATTCACACACACCAACCAATCCAGGACTGTGCGCATTGTTTACTGCAGGCGCATCGTTGCATTTCTTGTGGGTGTTTGTGTTTTCTTGCCCTCCACCCACACAAACACACAAAGCATCAGTTTCACAATCAACCAGCACTTCAATATTCCCTGCAGGCCTGACAGCTTTACTCCTTATTCAATACAGCAGCCTGGGACTGATAAATCCAACCGGACAGATAGAATTGATTGATTAAATGCTTCAAAGGCAAAACCAACGAAAGAAAGTAGAAGAAGGGAGAAAAAACCAACATCTCAACAGTCCTCCAGGGAAAATTTGACATGGTCCTTTTGTCATTTTTACTAAATATATCCAAAGCAGCAGTTTGCAGAAATTAAATAAAGTGACATACTTTCAGGTCTCCGCTTTATCTTCATTTCATCAAAAGTTGTCTTCTTCTTCTGCTTTGAGACAGCTAATAAAAGATTTAAGGTGGTTTTGAGGCGGTTATATTTGTTTTTGTCTTCACAGCGATGTCAAGACAAAGAGAGGTTGATGTGGATCATGTTTAAACGCTGCTACGTTTTTCATCAACGGCGGCCAAATTAACAGGTTAAAGTGTTTTAATATGGTACAAAGGACACACACACCCATGTCGACATATGATCCTCCCAAACACAAAACACCTTGCTGTTTGCTAAATTCTCAATTACAGTTATTAATAAAAGGGTAATTAGACATTTTGAGCCACTTAGTTCAGCTTAGTTTCACCAAAAGTCTCACACCAAGGTCCATTTGGTATTTGCTCTGGAGCTCTTGATCATATTCTTCCTCGGCAGATGGCGTTTACCCAGTTGTCATTGAATTGTAGATGTTCAAATTTCCATTTTTTTAAATCGTTAGGATAACTCTCAGAGCCATTTGATGAACAATAGAAGCCGATCAAAATCCATCTGAATCTACATGGCGTAGATAAAAAAAAAAACTCCACCTATATTTGATAAACTGTTTATAAAGACGCTATCAAGAAGAAGATCAGGCTTTCTTCACAATTATTGTAAAGTGTTTTGTTATTATTATAAACAGAGATGAGGAGATGATTATACCTGTCTCACCTCCTTTGTAGAGAATGGACCTGCCGACACAGCTGCAGCGTGCTTCCTCAGTGTGGACTCCCACATTATTATTGTTATTATCGTTCTTGTTTCGTCCTTTTTAAAAACTGAAGTTCACAGTTTATTCTTGGCCTCGGAAACAGAGGCTGAGAAAACAATCTCACCATGAGGTCCATTTAATGGCCTTTCTGGAGCTTTCCATCATATCACATGATCTGTGTCCGAGGCCTAGAATGAACTTTGAACCCCAACTTGTCAGCCACCATGGACGAGAAGTCCTTCCATTCGTAAAATTAAATTTGAAAGTTTACATTTCCATAATAATTGGGCAAACTGTATGATCTAAAGCACCAGAACATCTATGGACCTTGTGGTGCTCTACTGCTGTTTCCAAGGTCAGAGATGAATCTGAACTTCAACTAAACATTTGCTGTTTTGTGTTTTAACAGGATGTGGACTTTGCTATAATGTTATTACAAAAGTAAGAGACACACAGCACATAGATCACGCTACAACTAAAAACTAAAACTGACTAAAACGCGGGTTTTAGTCCTACATAGGCACACACATTCTCATTGAGAAGCACAGTCACAACTACACACCCAACCCCCTAAAAAAGACTGCAACGCTCTCATTGCTGTTTCTTGTAAATGTTGCATTTCCACTAACAAAAGTTTCAGAGCAGAGGGAAAAGTTTTTTTTTTCTCCTCTTCAACATTATGAATCCATTATGAGCCTCGTCTCTGTTTGCTCCACAGCGCAGCTTTTAATCATGCTCAATGCTCCGCCCATGAAACATTGATGCCCTGTGTTTCTGCCCGGTGATGAGCACCGCACAAAGCAAATATCAAACACGCAGTGAATTTTTCAGGAGGCCTGAGGATGGAGAAGAGCAGGGATTTTTATCCAAACTGCATTCTAGTGTTTACAGTGCCAAACTGACCAAATAACAAGCAAAAATATTTTATTCTGTTAAAAACACGAGGCTGCCCAGCAGCTTTGGTACCGTGTCTCATCCCTTAAAAACAACACATTTGTGGTTTTAAACTATTTGTTTGTTTCTCTCCAGTTTGGGCGGTTGGAGACGACAATGAAGCTGTTGAACTGTTTTCGTCTGACCATTGGAAAACAGAGTTCATCTGGTTATGTCTTGTTCTTAAAGATCCTTTCTTTTTAAACAGCTGAAGGACAGAATGTAAAAAAGGGCACATATGGAAGATTGTGGATCAGTAGGACTGAAGAGCGATTCCACAAAAACAAATCATCTTTCATGTTTTGCATTTGTCATATCCTTAAGTCATATATTATTCTTCAAAACAAACCAAAAGCTGGTGTCATTTTCTTTTATCGGATGTTTTGTTACTGAATCACCTCTGTCACATGGATAATATCTGTTTTTGGAATACAACTCTTCAATTCAGCTGGTATCTCTGTTGACGCACCAGAAAAAAAAAACCCAGAACAAATGTAAATGTTTGATTGTATCACAGATGTGAGAGAGTATTCACCTTCATGTGTCGTCGCCTCCGTCTGAAGCGCAGCAGCTCCTTGTGTTGGCGGGCGATGAAGTTGACGGCGGCGTACTCCAGCAGGGCCGAGAACACAAACAGCAGACACACGGCCATCCAGATATCGATGGCTTTTACGTAGGACACCTGCAGAGGGGTGAGAACGAGTTAGAGGCATCTGGATTGAGTATAGAGGGTTTGCTGTTGTGCGCAGTATGGGTCACATGTTGATTGAAAAATTGTGCAAATTCTCAGTTTTTACTGAGAGTCATCAACCTACACACAGTGAAGCAGATATATGACTGGTCAGCTGTGGGTTAATCTAGGTTTTTATAGTAAATTCAAACTCTCTCTCCTACTTAAAACTCTTGTGCTTAAGTGCTCCTGACACTTCACCTCGCCTGCTGTGGTGGAGCTGCTCAGGGTCAGACGTTAAACCACTGCTGTAGTGGGAAACTTCCTGGTGCGAATGAGTTGTAAAAACGGATATATGTGTAATTTTACCTGAACACATGAAGGGATGCTAATTGCATAGAGTTGAGATCATAATTGTATGATGCTCTATTTACTGTAGTAGATTAAACTAAACGGACAGCCAGATGGGCAAAAAGCCACAAAACAAGACAACAGTCAGCACACAAAACCAGTTGAGTGTCAGCACAATTTACATACCAAGAATATGATTTGCTGCAAGATGGACAGGGTAAGGACTGTCCAGATAATAAGGGCTAAATGAAGTCTGGTTGGATCATTGTCTGATTGCTATCTGCCCGCTAAGCACCATTATTGGAGCACATTCACGCCGGCCTGTCATTACAACTCTCCATCTCCACACGCAATTACACCGTGCAGCCTGAGAGGGAGATCCCTGTTCTGTTGCCGAGTGAGGAAACCCACAATCAGCCATTTACAATCCAATTAAACTATGACTTTAGATCACTTTCACAAACGCACAATGCTCAGTATCACCGCTTGTTGTGATCCATGCTCATTTGAGTCTGATGCTTATGAAAACATTTATCTTCCAATGCCCGACTGATCCCCCCCCAAGAGCTTGAGAGATGAGGCCAGGCAACTGGTTCACTTGGTCTGATGGTCAACCAGGCAGAGAGACAGAGAGAGGGAGATAAACAGAAGAACAGAAAGAGGAATCTTAAAATTGCCCCAGTTTAAAAACTGATTTTAAAGGCAAAAAGCTAAATATATAGTGTAAGTCTACTGCATAGAGGACAATGGCTTCCCATTTAGTCAATAATGTCACTGTCATGAAACTTGATGAATTACGGGTTTATTCTTGTTTCTGTCCAGTTTGAAATGTGTTTTACAAGGTTAAAATTACTGGTTTTGTGAGTGGTGGGCTGTAGCTCCAAACGTTATGGTCTGCTGGTGAATTAAATGAAAACCTTTTTATGCGAATAGAAAAAAAATGTTTTGGAGATGCAAACAGCAGGTTTGCAGGTTGATCTTCTTTTTTCAGCAACGTAATATTCAGTTTTGGATGTTCCAGGTGTTGCTTTAGTATGTTTTTTGGGACTTGTAAAATCAGCACAAAGTATTGTCTTTAAAAAGCAGATTCAGAAAATAAGACAAACACACAGAAAAAAAAAGATAAATGTCCCTTTTTCTTCCGGGAAAATCTTTTTTTTTACAAAATACAACCTTCCCTGAAAGGCAGTTTAACGGCATTCTGGGAAAGTAAATCAGTGAAGTAAATGAAGCAGATGAATGAAGAGTGGGTACAACAAATTGTTTATGTCCTGGTGTCCGTTTGGTTTTACTGCCTCTGTGAACACTATATTTACAGTCAGAAATAAGCTTTTTTTAATTTTAGTGATTAAATTCCTCTTTTATTTAGTATCCATATAATCTTAAAAGCCAGAAAAGAGGACGAAAAAAAGCCTCAAACTACAATGACACAATGTTTGGCTGCTGTATGACCATATTCAAATTTGCATTAAAGGTTTTATCCTTGATTTGTCAGCTTGGGTTTATTTTAAAATGATGTATAATTAGTTAGAGAACAAGTCAGATTAACAGTCAGACAACAGCTAGCTTCAGGACAGGAAGCTAAAACCAACCGAGCCACAGTGGACTGCCTGGTCCAGTCCTCTATGAGGCTGAGAGCTTCTGACAGACAAACTGACCAGCGGCGGCCCTCTGAACTGCAGCTTAGGTGGCGTCGCTTAACTCACGCTTCACAAGACAATGTTCAAAAAACCAAGAGCACAATGGAAGGCTGCGGCAGCCAGCAAGCCAGGGATACTGCTCTGACTGGACCACTGATCAGCTGAATGGAGTCATTAATACATTCTGTCACTGGGCTCAGTTCTAGTCAGTGAAATAATAGTGAAGAATATTCCCAGTTCTTCGAGGGACCCACTAAAACCCTCTCAAGGACCCCTGGGCGTCCTTGGACATCAGGTTGAGAGCTGCTGTCACAGAGGATTAAAGAAGCCAGAAAATATTTACATTTGAGAGGCTGAAATCGGAGAATTTGTTTCTTAAAAAACTACTATTAATTGATTATCAAAGGTGGACAATTAATCAACTAATTGTTGCAGCTCTACATTGCATATATTCTATATGTATACATTTCTACTTACTGTATATTTTGACTGTAATGCTCCACAACACTGAGGTGAATTCCTTGTATGTGAACCTACTAATATAGAAAATGACCAGTTTCAGATTCTGACTTTATTTGCCGTGAAACCTCCTCAAAGTCCTAAAAATCTCTTCCCAGGCAGGTAGCTGCTGTGTGTTGGCACAGTACCGTATGTGACCAATCTCCTTGGCAGTGTCACTGTGTAGCATTATGTCTAACAGTAGGTTTTTCTAGATTTATTTACACATTTCGCCGACCTGCTTCCAGCAGCACTTTCTGGTGAGTTAACCATCCATGTACATGTATCAGAACATATAGTGTTAGCAGCCTGTGGGATAACATTAACATCATCTGCCTTGCTGAATAATTCTTAAACAATAATCAGATATTTCCTCTCCTCTCTTTCCTCCGTTCTCCTCCTTCCCTGTGCTCCTTTCCTCGCCTGACATGGTGCAGCCCTCCTGTGTGGCATGTGAAAAGAGCCGTGTGTTTAGGTGTGTGTGTGTGTCTGCTATCAATCACACACACTCAGATGTACGTGTGTGTGTGTGTGTGTGTGTGTGTGTGTGTGTGTGAGAGAGAGAGAGAGAGAGAGAGAGAGAGAGCAGTATGCCTACCTAAGCTCAGCTGTGCTGTGTGATCATTATTGTGACAGCTGAACTGCAGAGGAATCACGGTTCACTTGTTCAATTTTTAGAGCGCATGAAGCACCTAATGTCAACAAACAGTGAGTGTGTGTGTGTGTGTAAGTGTGTGTTAGTGAGTGTGTGTGTGTCTGTGTGTGCGTGTGTGTGTTGGGGATTACAGTTTCCCTGGACATAATTATACAATCCTACTGGCTCACGCAAAGTCTGACCGTTTTTTTCCCCTCCTTAATCTGAAAATCCCTCACAGGAAAAGATTTCTCTCGGTTTTTAAAAACTTATTTTTCTCATCTTTGTTCCTTTGAACTTTGTCTGTGAAATGTCTCTTTTTCATTCTTCTCTTGCCCTCCGTTTTTTTCTCTCTCATCCCTCCATCTGTCTGCCTCTTTTCTACCCTTTTCCCTTCACTCTATCGTACGTCTGTCAATGAAAAGGATATTTTCAATCCCTCCCCTTTTCTTTTCTTTCTCTCTTTCCCTCTTTCTTTGTATGGATTCCTTTCAATGTCTACATTTTCCTCTCCGTTTCCTCTCTCCTTGTTTTGAACATTAATTCTTCTGCAGAACCTGCAGCTCTCTATTTACCTCCTCTTTCACATTTATATTTGTCCCTTCACTCCCTCACGGCACTGAATTGTTTGTGTGAAGGACGCTGTGGAAAACATCAACCATCCTCAAACTTGTAATGTATACAAACATTTATACATTTGTGCTGTACATTTTACTTTATCTTTTAAAATGTGTAGTTTTAAAACTAAAAGTTAAGCCATGAATCACACAGGTTGATGAAGCCGGAAACTGTTGTCATGGAACAAGACTGGTGACAGACTTGTACTGTATTTGTAATGTTATTAGAACCAAAAGGAATTAGACCTATTCATCTTCTTGCCGAGAGTGAGAGGAGAAGATTGATACCACTCTCATGTTGTTAAGTATTAAGTATGGCCTGGAGTCAAGAGACGATTAGCCTAGCTTATCATAAAAACTGGAAGCAATGGGAAACAGCTTGCTATAACAAAAACTGATGATTTTGGGAGAGTTACATGTTGGAACTATTTCTTTGAAAACAACAACTGGGCGCAGGGACTTCCCTCATCTCCCTCTACAACCACAAACTGTAATTTAGTTCCCTGTTTCAGCTCAATCATAAAGACTTTATAAAGTCTAACTTCATACAAAGTTACTGTCCAACAGCAGCTGATGTGCTTTATTACAAAAACTGTAAAAGGTGCGCTTGACCTGTCCTCACCTTCGGCAGGGAGGCTCTGGAACCAGAGCTCTGCGTGGTCATGGTCAGCACGGTGGTGATGCCCAGACCCACACGGGCGGGCGCGGCGTCCATGTTGATCCAGAAGGAAACCCAGGACAGGATGACAATAAGCAGCGAGGGGATGTACATCTGGATCAGGTAGTAGCCCATCTGACGCTCCAGGTGGAAACGAGCCTCGATACAGGTGAATTTACCTGGAGGAGGAGGTAAGGAGAGGGAAATAGAGTGAGTTTACAAAGAGGTTGTAAGGTAGAGGTAAAGAAAAGAGCTGACGGCAATCTGTTGGAAAAAGACTTTGTTGTATTTGAATTTATCCAGATGAATGAGAGAAAGAATGAATCCAGGTGTAAGAGGAATGAGAGAAAAAGACTGATTTGAAAAAGAAAATAGAAAAACAATCATTACTGAGAATCTGGGAACCGAACCTCATGGAAACCATTACAGTGTGATTTATCTCTGTTTGTAAATGGACCTGATGAACACTGGAGCAGAAAAACACATTAAGAACTGTAAGCAGTACCTGGAGTTACCCTGATCGTGACTCTGAATCTAAATGACGGGATAGAAATCTATTTAACGATAATGACGCTGATCCTACAAACAATGAACTATTGAGTAAACAAAAATCATATTCAAATATATGTAGAAATATATATGTAGAAATACTCCCTTCAAGAGTTCAATCAGCCAGTCTTATAAAGATCACTGACTTCTGTCTAAAGAAATAAACCGGAACACGGAGGAGCTGTTGTCTTAATGAGCCTTAAAGATTTATATCCAACAAGTTAAAAGCGTATCAGGGTTTACAATGACAGAAAAGACCAATTATTACATTTTATTTAAATCTATTCTGATGTTCATCCTTTTAAGGGGAACGGAAAGAGTTGTACCCTCCAAAAAGGTTATTATTTTGTAATGAGAAGGCTCGTGGTACTTACAGCTTCAAAGATATTCACCACTCAGTTATATATTCATGGAGGCAATCATTTTGTCTCTGTAGGTGTCTTGTTTTTCAACATGGATATCTCATTTGGAAATGACTGAATTTGCAGTACATCGAGCACAAGAGGTTGATTCCATGAAAAAAAGAAAAGAAATGCCGGTTGATGTTTAAACTACTTAAAAGCAAAATGTTCTTTCATCAGTTTCCCCGAGGCAGTGCGGTTCCATTAGCAGCAAAGAGTGTTTCTGAATTCCCTATTATCTTCATCTGAACAGTCACATCATCTAAACACTGACACAGTCACGTCCCCTGGAAAAAAACAGGTGGAAATGATGAGACCGAGGGGGAAAATTAAAAGGCCGATCCAGAGAGATGAGGAGGAAAGTGAGAGGGGGGGATCGGAGAGGGGAAGAGTCATTGGACTGGCAGTGAAAGGGAGGATAAGCCAGAGAGGGAAACACAGAGGGGACTGGAGACGAACTTGACAGCTTTTGAGACAAAATGTCATCTTCCTTCAGCACTCGCACTAAGCCAAAGTGTAAATCATGAGCGGAAAATCAGAGAGACACGAATGCTCGGCTTTGCTGAATATCAAAATCAAACGGAACATTTGAAAACAAACACAGGAGGTGTTTCGGGATTCATACTGCCAGTTACTTGTTGCAGTAACAGCCTGTCTGAGGCGTCTCTGTCTGAAAGGTGCTTCGGAGGAGCATGTAGCGCCGTAGGAAGTGGGGAAGTTATTGCCTCTTCCTCCCTCATAAAACAAGACAATGCTTCTGTGTGGCGCTGCTGGTAAATTATTAATAAGCAAAATGTTTATTTGCATCTTTACAATTAGACTGAGTTTTTTGTTTTTGGAAGAATCTTGACAAAAACCGGAAGCGT